>NC_142441.1:10887500-12137500 GCF_059453495.1 Arachis ipaensis
GACCAAACCGTTCTTGGACAAAAATAGGTCTTAATGTATGACTAACCAATTTGGCAAGTGAAGATGAAGTTGATCCAAGTTATACGCGAGTTGTAGGGGTCAATATTGGCAACGAAATTCAAAATGGAAACAGAGGAGGAGGCAGAACTTTCGGGCCTTGGAGATTGGCGTCAGCCTCTACCAGTCTAGTCTTGAGTCTTTTATTTCCATAGTTAGGCTTTTGTCTTGTCGCCTTCTTTAATAAGCTCCAATAATAGACATTACAGTCCCAATTTAATTACTATCTTTTCTCAATCCCAACCTTTAAACTCCAAATCATCAATCTACAATATAGCCACCCTAAAAGATAAACACCTTTCGGCTACTCCACGAGGAAACAAGATTCCAATCAACTTTGTCACTAGTGATTATATTACTGATTAAATTCAACTTTGTAAAGGGTGTATAATGCTTACTTAACCAAGAACAACCTCAGTTTCTTCAAAGACCAGTGTCTCACTATCACTTTACGCATATAATAACGTATACTTTAAAGAATTTTACTTTAATTGATTTCTCTCTGTTTCTATTATATGTAACCTAGTTAGCTAGGATAAATTAATCGTTCGGACAGTTAGATTCAGGATAAATATATGAAATAATAAAAAATTAGCCACTAATACTAGTTTTTAGATTGTAACATATAAAAATTTTTCATTATGTTCTGCGTGTAGCTTATACGACTTGTAAGACTTGACCCTTCAACTGCACAATAAAAGTATTATCAAGGCCATGTGATCCGAAACAGGGTGTAATGAATTTTATATATGGTATTACCTAGTTGGAAACGTTGAGTTCACACAAATAATTAATTCACAATCAAATTTGCCAAGTTCATGTTTGATGATCAAGGTACCTTATTATTATTAGAGGAGAAATGCATTCTGCCGACCATGAACAGTAATGAAAGAGTAATCACGATTAATACTTCTAATAGCGTTAAGGACTAAGGAGGATATTACACAATTTAAGGATAGCAAGCTATTTTTATTCTAAGTTAGCCATCAAGAAGCAACTCATCAGAAGACAAAGATTATTAAGCATAACGCCTAACATTCATGGTCTCCCACGGTACCACACTACTACCATGCAGTTTAATTTTGTACGCCGTAACTAACAAATAACTTCATTAATTATTATATCATCTAGGTCCATTTTATCATTTTAACTAGTCAAATAAGGAAAAGTATATGGAACCAAAAGGTGATCAGCCAAAAAGTAAACAAAACCGTTTAATTAGAATTACTTTTTGAATAATATGTTTGAAAACTGCTCCTAGGATCACGGAGCACAAACCAAAACCCAATTTTTTATGGAGCCCAAACACATTTTAGCTGGTTTTTGGCTGATATGCTTTTGGTTCCCTAGTTATTCTCGTCAAATAAATATTGAATGTAGTTGTGTGGATGAAGTAAGATTCGAGTGCAAAATCAACCGTATTCAATACACTCTCGTATATACACGTAATACGTTGAAAAATATATATATATATGTTGTGAAAGAGGTGTGTTTTCGAACTCATGCCAATTTTTTCCTGAAAATATAAACTCGGTGTGTATGTAGGGGTGGCAACACTATTCGAATCCGCGAGTACTCATCCCACCCCTACTCGTTCGGGGCGGGTAATTACTCGCCCCAAATCGGAGCGGATTTTGATGGAGCGGATTTAGGTTAGATTTGCCTCTACCCATCCCAGTATATATATATATATATTTTAATATATAATATATGTAATATATATAAAATAATTAATAAAATAATTAATAATATTATATCATATTTAAATTTTTACTTTAATTTATATATTATGTATATAAATGATGGTTATATCATTTTTAAAATTTAATTTTATTTGTTAGATTTAATAATTATAAGGACGGGTAAGGGCGGGGCGGGTATCTGTAGGGGCGGGTTAGGAGATGCTTAGTGGTGGAGATTTTCAAAGGAGGACTGTCCCTTATGGAAGAAAGTAATTTGCTCGTGTAATCACATAAATCCGTCTGAGATGCTTAGTGTCCAGTGTGTGCCTACGAGAGGGGGTCCATGGAAGAATATTTGCCGTTTACAAATTTCGGAGCCACAGGTGAGGGAGAAGATGATCAGCGGCTTATCTATGGAGCTGGGAAATGGTAGAACAATCTGGTTCTGAGAGGATAGATGGTTACCTAGTGGAGCGTTGAAGGATGAGTTTCTAAGATTGTCGGTTTCAAACTTTAATGGATCTGTTATAGGGGATTGTGGGTTTTGGGATGTGATAGAGTGGGTTTGGACTTTTCAATGGAGAAGAGAGTTATTCTAATGGGAGTTGGAGCTTGTAAACCAACTTCATGAGAGGTTATGGTCAGTGAGGCCTATACAGGAGAGAGAGGATAGTGTGCTGTGAAAGGTTGATAGGTCAGGTATTTTTTCGACTAACTCTTTTGTGCAGGCGTTGCAAGCGGAAACTCTTCCAGGGGAAATCCAGAGCTATAGCTTCACTAGCACTATTTGGAGAGGGTTCGTCCCACCAAGGATTGAGTTATTTACTTGGTTTGTGTTGGTTGGCAAGGCGACGACTAAGGACTGCCTGTGTAGATTAGGGGGTCCTTGACCGGAATAATGATATGTGTGTTTTATGTTACAAGTCTGTAGAGTCTGCATTTCATTTATTTCTTGGTTGTGAGTTCTCTTGACAAGTGTGGTGTGTTTGACTATTTGCTCTTGGGAGGGTTTGGACAGTGCCAGATTCTCTAAAGCAACACTTTGAAAACTGGACAAACGCTTCAAGGAGAAAGATGGACCGAAAGCGGTGGTTTGTTGGGTTCTTTGCAGTTATTTAGGCAATTTGGCAAGAAAGAAATGCCTGAATCTCAAGGATCAGGCATTAGTGGTGGACATTATAAGCAGGTCTTTTAGCTTTTCTGATGAATGAATTGGGGATGCATCTTGTAGTTGTTGATGACAATGTCGAAGATGACTCGGGGTCACTAGGTTCTTTGAGGTCTTTGACGTGTTGTGTATCTAGTTTATTTATTTTCCAATGTTCCACCTGGCGGTGTTGAGCTCTATGTACTTCAAAAAAAAACTACCTACAGGTAGGAGGGGGACGGATTCGATGCGAATTTTTGTAGGGCGGGGTGGGATCGGGTAGAGTAAAAATTTGCTCCTACCCACCCCGTTACCACCTCTACGTGTATGTTATTAGAATATAAAAAAATAATTTTAATTAGAAAAATTATAGATAACCAACAATATTTTTGAACAATAATGCGTGAATAATATGAATTAATAAGATTAAAAGAGTAAATTAATCTTAAATTTTATTAGTAATATTACATTAAAATATAATATATTTTTATTTGATTGATAGTTGTTTATGTTATTTAAAATGGTCATTTATTATCTATCACTCTCTCTTAAGTATGTTTGTGTAATGTTAAAAGATTTGATGGGTTTGTTTTTAGAATAAATTTATTATTTTTATTGGTTAGACAAGTTGGATAGACTCGACCAGTAAATGGAGAATTATTATTACTAGTAGGTTCGAGTGGAGAAATTTTAAATTTTCAAATAAAATATAGAGTTTTAGAAAAATTTTATAACTGAATAAGATTAGGATAAAATTTAAATCCTATTTATCGCAACCTTAGTTTTTCGTGTTATATTCTTAAAAAACTTAAACGTACCTAAATCTTACTAAAATTATTTTAGAGTTTAGGATTGGAAGTGAGTTGAATCGAGTTAGATTAAATTTAAATTTGACTCATGAAAATTAAGTTCAGTTTACAGCTCAAATTTTTAATAATTGAGCCTATTTTTTAAATTCAAGTCCGACTCATCAAAAGCTTACGAGTTGACTCGAACTCATAAATTAACTCAAATAACATAACATAATCTATAATTCAAATTATAACTTAGATATATTTAAAAATATCAATTTTATATATTGACTATCTATCAATTATAAATTTTTTATTTATATCTTACATCAAAATTATATATAAAAAATTACTATAAAATATATATATATATATATAAACCAGTTCACGAGCTAATGAGCATACCTTGTTTAAACTTAAACTCAACTAATTTAATTTATGAACTTAATTTCAGGTTCAAGTTCGACTCACTAACTCACAAGTTTAGCTTATCGAACTATTAACGAGTCGAACTCGAATTGACTCATGAGCTGACTTGACTCACTTCCAGCCTTAAATAAAATTGATATAATTTTTTTTTAAAATATTATTTGTACTATTTTTGACACAGACTTTTTTATATATTTTATTGTATAATTTTTTAAATTTTCTCTCATCACTTCATATAATTTTATTTCGGTAATGTTAGGAAAACAAAAAAAACAGTTAAAACTTGTCTTATTTAACATTCATTAATTATTGCAATCATTAATGAATACTAAATAAGATAAGTTATGATTGTGTTTAGCTGATTTTCTTATTTAACATTCATTAATAATTGCGATAATTAATGAATGTTTAATAAGACAAGTTCTAACCGTTCTTTTATCTCCCTAACATTAACCCTTACGTTTAATATTAAAAGTACAAAAAGTGTAAAAAGAGATGCATACAAAATATTAATAGTACAATATTGATATTGATTACTAAGATTAAAACAAATTGCTGTACTTAATGATGATTCTAAATGAACAATGGAGCACATAGGAGTAGCGGGGCATCATTTTTCTAGAGCTTTGCGCTCTTCTATTCTTATAAATAAAGGCTACGTAGCATTAGAGACCCTAATAAAAAACATAAAAAAGATATTTAACATATATCACAGGAGCTAATAGCTTTGTTTCCAGGTTTTGGGAAACGAAAAGCTCTTCCATCAAACCAGGAAACTCACAGTCCAAATGCAGAAGCAAAGGTAATTAATAATAACCCCCCCAAATCTTTCTTAGTTCTGTTCTATCTCTGTTTCGTTGACTTTTTGACCTTGCAATAGGTTGGAGGGTAAGGTGGCTCTAATCACCGGAGCAGCCAGTGGAATCGGAGAAGAAACGGTGAGACTCTTCGCCGAAAACGGAGCCTATGTCGTCGCCGCCGATGTTCAAGACGATCTCGGTCATCAAGTCATAGCTTCAATAGGCTCAGATAGAATCACCTACCGTCACTGTGACGTCAGAGACGAGAATCAGGTTGAAGAGACCGTCAATTTCACGTTGGAAAAGCACGGCCGCATCGATATCCTCTTCAGCAACGCCGGCATACTTGGGTCCCTTTCCGGTATCCTCGACCTTGATCTCAAAGATTTCGATAACACCATTGCCATCAACGTTCGCGGAGTGGCGGCAACGATAAAGCACGCGGCACGCGCCATGGTTGCTAAGAAAACCCGCGGCTCCATCATATGCACGACGAGCGTGGCGGCCACGTTGGGCGGAACGGGTCCTCACAACTACACGACGTCGAAGCACGCGCTCTTGGGGCTGGTGAGATCGACGTGCAGTGAACTTGGCGGTTATGGAATCAGAGTTAATAGTGTTTCGCCTTACGGAGTTGCAACGCCACTTTCATGTAAGCCGTTTAATCTTGGTCCTGATGAGGTAGAAGCTTCTACTTCGGAATATGCGAATCTGAAAGGGGTGGTGTTGAAGGCTCGGCATATTGCGGAGGCGGCGTTGTACCTTGCTTCAGATGAATCTGGTTACGTGAGTGGGCATAACTTGGTGGTTGACGGTGGTTTCACGGTGGTTAATGGCAGCTTCTCTGCAAGTTATAATTTGTTCACGAATAGTTAGTTGTAGCTTCACGGTGGTTAACGGTGGCATGTGTTTAAGCTTTCTTGTTCGCTGTATCTTTCCATCTGCAAATCTCTCTCTCTCTCTTTGTCTCCTCCTCTTTCTTATAAATTCACGTATCTTCATATATGCTTCAGGTAATGATTTTCATATCATAGGTATTACTATTACTATTATTGTTGTAGTTAATTTTCTTTTAAGAAATGAGTTGGAATAGATGAAGTTTTTGAAATAATTAATATATAAATGATAAGAATTTGATTAGGAATGAGCTAATTATTTATCAATATAAATCAATGTGGTTTTTTTTTTTAATATTTGTTTTTAATATTGCATTAACATTAAAATGAAGATTTAAAATTATATATTAAAGATATATTTAAAATCCTACTAAAAAGAACATCTAAAAATGAATTAGAATATTCAAAATTAGTAACAACGTTAGAGTTATACTGGACAAATCAATAATAATAATAATAATAACAACAATACAAAAAATGGTAGGAAATTAATTTTTTTATACCTAGATCAACTTTTTTTTTTCTCTTAAAATAATTTTTTTTCTACCCACCTTTTAGTGTAATGTAAATGTACTTTAGCTTAACATATCTTAGCTTTATTATCATTTTATTGACAGGACAATATAACAAGATGAAATATTTTTTTATTTTTTTGTATATATATCTTTTGTATATTCTTTTATAATGTGAAAGATAATTTTTATTTTTTATTAATCATTTTTCAATATAAAAAATAAAATATATAAAAAATATATACAGAAAAATAATATATCATATAATGAACTAATGATATTACTCATGTAATAATGCTTACTATTAATATATTTGTAATTGTATGAATTTTTTTTATTATATTGTATTATTAAGTGTGAAATCTTTTATGATAAACTAAGTTATGTGTTAAACACTGCTATAGCCATTTACAAAATGTCACTAATATTTTGTATTTTAACAATTAAAATAATATTTTTTATTATAAAATGTCAATAATATTTTGTTCTTTCATAAATAAATTTTTTTTATTATAGAACATATGTTACTATCACAATCATATAAAATATTAAAATAATAAAATATTTTTATATTTCACATTAAAATTATTCATATATAAAAATTATAGCCTAATTGTATTATTCCATTTCAAAAATGTCATAAAAAATATACATAGTAATATTGAAAACTAATCATATAATATATCTGGTATAGCCCCAAGAAAGGGTAAAAAACCCAAATGCGCCAAGGGGAGACCATTTTTACCCAAATCCGCCAAATAAAAATCTGAGACATCAATCCACCAAAATACACTTTTATATAATTCGAATCAAGAAAATTCGAATTAGAATCACACATAATTCGAATTGATACACTTCGAATTACTCCCAAGCACTATTCGAACGTAGTTCGAATCAACTAGCATCGAATTATGCATGCATGGTTCGAATTATATTAATTCGAATTACTTAGATCACGTGGCTTAAGGGAGTTCGAATCGAATTGATTCGAATTACTCTCATTTGGTAATTCAAAGTAATTCGAATTGAGTTAATTCGAATTACGTATATATAGTGCGAATTGACTTGATTCGAATTACTGTGAGGCATAGCTCTATATATGTGAGGTGTACGTGAGTTGCTCTCAATAGAGGGGTCAGATAGCTGGTGAGGATAGTTTTCTAGTGTTGGTTCACCACAGAAGATCGATTAAGAGAAAAACTCGATCCGGTGTGAAGTTCACCGATAAGGATCCTCTCTGTATTATCGCGAGGCCTACGACGAGCTATGATAACCTTGTTAGCTCTGTATTGCTGAAACTTGGTCTGGATGGTGTGAAAAGGGTTAAGAAGTTTTTCTATTGCATTCCAACTACCGTGCTCCAAGATACCGTGAAGTATGACTGTTTCACGATCGGGAGTGATGAGGACTTGCAGGTCATGTTTCATTGTCGCCGGCAGTTTTCGGAGGTGAGGACACCAGAGCTGTTGGCAAAGTTGGTTGATGTGGTTTCCAGTTCGGAGGTTCGAACCGGAATACGCGCTGTAGCCACGGTTGCCGGTTCTAGCTCGAGACCTGCCGTTGCTTCTTCCTCCGTCCCTGTGTACGAGCCACCGCTCCAGCCTGTTGCCTTCCCTTCGTTCGCTGTTGATCTCAGCGGTAATGTCGGCGACGAGGTTGGTACAGGGGAACATCTTCCGACCTCAGTACATTGTGCTACACCAGCTGGTGTTGGAGACGGATTGTTTGATAATCCAGAGGTCCATGATGTTGAGCCGGATCTGATTGTCGATGACAGCGGCGATGATCTCGGAGCGAGTGACCCGAGAGGGGCTGCAGGTGGATCTAGTTCTGGGACACAACAGTACCCACCCCATTTTTCATCATTGGACCTAGATGCCATGAGGCAGGACGGGCTTCCTGGGCAGGCTGCTGGATTTGGCGCTAGAGATGTGGACGGGTCTGCTGGTATGACAGAGTTCCAGGTTGGTCAGCAGTTTCAGGATAAAGATGAGGCCCTGTTGAGTGTGAAGACTTACAACATCCGCCGAGGGGTACAGTATAAGGTAGTTGAGTCTGACTATCGCCGGTATGTGGGAAAGTGTTCTGAGTTTGGGAATGGGTGCACATGGTTGATTCGGTTGAGTCTCCGACAGCGCAAGGGCATCTGGGAAGTGAAACGGTACAACGGACTGCATACGTGTCTCGCCACCTCTATCTCCAGCGACCATAGGAGTTTGGATTATCATGTGATAGCGACATTCATTATGCCAATGGTGAGGGCTGATGCATCCGTCAACATCAAGGTGCTCCTAAATGCCACCGCCGCACACTTTGGATTCAGGCCAACGTACAGGAGGGTCTGGATGGCGAAGCAGAAGGCTGTTGCCGTCATCTATGGTGACTGGGATGAGTCATACAACGAGCTCCCTAGGTGGGTGTTAGGAGTCCAGTTGACCATGCCTGGTTCAGTAGCAGTCCTTCGGACATGCCCTGTTCGAGTTGGGGGCCAGTTGGACGAGTCTCAGGCTTATTTTCATAGGCTGTTCTGGACGTTCCCACCTTGTATCGAGGCATTCTGTCATTGCAAGCCGTTGGTGAGTATTGACGGCACCGATCTATATGGTAAGTATAGGGGAACATTGTTTGTCGCAATTGCACAGGACGGGAACTCCAACATACTCCCTGTGGCATTTGCACTAGTTGAGGGTGAGAATACTGATTTGTAGTCCTTCTTTCTCTCTCACCTCCGTCAGCACGTGACACCGCAGCCAGGTCTGCTAGTTATTTCGGACAGGCATAACGGCATCAAGGCCGCGCTTGAGGCTCCTGATGGGGGATGGCTACCTCCGGCTGCATACCGAGCATTTTGCATTCGACACGTAGCAGCCAATTTTGCCCTCACCTTCAAGGGCAAGGATGCTCGGAGGCTTCTTGTGAATGCCGCATATGCAAAGACCGAAGTGGAGTTCGATTACTGGTTTGACATTCTGCGCTCTGAGAATCCGGCGATGTGTGACTGGGCGAACAGGATTGAGTATTCGTTGTGGACATAGTATTGTGATGAGAGGCGCAGATTCGGACACATGACGACCAATATCTCTAAGTGTGTGAACTTAATCCTTAAGGGTGTTAGGAACCTCCCTGTGTGCTCGTTGGTGAAGGCCACATACAGCAGGTTGGCTGAACTATTTGTCCGCAAGGGGAAGGAGGCACAGGCACAGCTGGGTACCGAACAACAATTCAGTCAATACTTGGTAAAGTGTATCGAGGCCAATCTGAAGACGGCTAGGTACTTCACGGTGACTGTATATGACAGGGATAACTCGGAGTACACGGTGGCAGAGACGACTCCGACTGGTTCGTTCTCACTGGGAAGCTACAGGGTCTCACTGGGTTCTCAGACATGTGATTGTGGGTACTTCCAGGAACTTCATTTTCCATGTCCGCACGCATTGGCATGCTGTGCCTACTCACGTGTTACTTGGCAGCCATACGTCCTCCCGGTGTATCGACTTAGTTCGGTTTTCAGTGTATATCAGATGGGATTCACTCCTCCCATCCCGGAGGGTTTCTGGCCACCTTATGACGGCCCGATCGTTATACCGGACCCGAATATGAGGCGTGCAAGGGAGGGTCGTCCGAGGTCCACTCGGATACGGACCAATATGGATGAGGCAGATCCGAACCGGCCCAAGAGATGTGGCCTCTGTAGGCAACCCGGACACACTCGCCGAAGTTGTCCACAGGCTGGAGGACCCAGTCATCCAGTGTGATATTTACAGTTATGTCTGGATTTGTGTTCTACTTTGTATTACTTTGATCATCTGTACTTTTTTTCTAGAAAAAGATGTACTTGGTTTCCTAACTAGTAAGTTTTCAGTGTTGAAAAATCCGTCTCGTAGAAGACATGTATGTTAGACGTGTTTTGCTATTATGGAAATAAAATACATAAGGAAAATACACATGTTCTCACCGTGACTAATACACAATAATGCAATGTTAAACAAACTTTTGCATGATCTGATGGACAAACAAAATAAAATACAACAACGATAACAAAACGATATAACATACAACAAAGATCAGGAAATAACATATACAACGATACACAAATCATCTAAAGAGGTGCGACCCCGTGCCACAACGGCGTGGAACTCGTGCCTTATGACCTCTACGGATAAGGGGCTCTTCGTCCTCGATCTCGTCCTCCTCGTCCTCCGGGGGTGGCTGGGCAGGCCCCATAGGCTGGACATGTATGGGCCTGGACGAGGATGGTCCGACGACTGAATGTGACGCACCAGTGCGTGCGGATGCTAGGGTCCCACCCAAGGCGAAAGGCTGAACAGGGTCCATGGAGGGAGGCTTATTCAGATCGACATCTAACGCTGTCTGTGTCCCCGATGTCTGTCCCCGTCGACGGGCAGCGTCATCCTCCTGCATGATGGTGGTGATCTCATCTAGGAAATGTGATACACCAAAATCCGCGTCAATCCCATCACCGGCAAGAAACTCTGAAAACATGGATCCCGGAATGACCCATGGGGTAGTCTCCTGACCAGCCTGGTCATCAGCTGGAACACCAACGAAGTAATCTCCGAGAGGCCCCTCTCCAAGCCCGGTGTCAGCATGGCTCGATGGATGTCCCACATCGGACCCATGCCACTCTCCACCAAGTCCGCCATGAGCGGGCCTAACACCCCCCACTGCAGCCCCTACTCCAACGGCATGATCAACACGATCAGGCATATCCTGCCTAGAACCAGCCCCCTCCGCCTGCCTCCACGCCCTCGTCGTCGACCACCGCCCCTCCCGGCCTCATCACCCTCCTCCATAGCCTGATCCAGTCATCTCCACTCACGCTGGCTACGACGTGTCCCGACTCGAGCTCTCCTCTCAACCCGACGCCTGTCAGGAACGCCGTCAACTCGGTCCATATCTGGAACTCGGCCGGCACCCCTCTGCGTCGCCTCAACCAGAATAGGAATACCTCTCGGATCCCCCAGGTACATCTCAGGTGACAAGAACCTCTTCCCATGCTGATGCCACCAGGCCAAGAACTCATGTGAAGGTCCCGGGTCAGCAACAACGTCGAATCGTAACACGTGGTCCGCACGTGTCTCCCAGTGAAGGTGCCAATGCTGTAAATGGGACGGGAACCAACGGTCACCACATCTCCCGTCCTTCGACATCAAGAAGTCGATGTTCAGGGCGGGATGCGGGGGAGGCTGTACGCCGCCGAACTGCGGTAACACTCTATCAACCTGATGCCACTCAACCACCGCAAAATATATCAGGAACGTCACACACCGCCATAACATCGTATGCCGAGGCTCCAAGACCTCCAGATGGACAACCTGGAGGACGTCGGGTGTGCTATAGGGCATCCATATAAACTGAAAAAAGCAAGTCAAACCCATTTGACGAATTCGTTAAACCATATAAACTGAAAGAAGCATTAACTATACATACGAGAATAGCTTACTTACATCCCGAGCCTGTAACAAGTCGATCCTCAGTCGAGCCATCTGCACCCGAGGTCCCTTCTCGCTAATCCCAGGATTGTAACCTGACCACCTGCGTAGGAAATTAAACACGGTACTGCATTAGTGAATAATTCTAAAAGGCATAAAATTGCATGAGTAATTGACAATAAATCAAATAAAGATAAATAGTACAATACGATAGTCGTACCTCGAGGCAAGGGGCCAGCTAAACGCATCATACCCAGCAGGCCTAAAACCAGGAAAACGCCAAAAGATCCAAGACTGAAGTAACTGTAACGGCCCAGCTAACTTCACTACATGTCTGTTGGCCACTCGGCACATGCACCGGTACAACCATGTTAGTGCCGCCGACCCCCAGTTATAGCCACCCATCTCCTCAAGCCTAGCCACAAACGGTAACCATCTGATATGAATACGATTGCCGGACTTGTCGGCAAACAGCTGGGTGCCCAACAACATCATGATATAGGCACGGGCATAGCGCCTGACCGTCTCCTCATTTGCCCCCTCGGGGCACTCTACGAAAGTCTCCTGGAACCAGGTACAGTTCACTGCGAACTTTTGTATTTGGTTCGCGGGAGGTAACACACCAAGCAACTCATGGAACCACTGTCAAGCTGGCCTGCCACCCTTTATGTATACGTGGAAGTCTGTCAGGCAACCGCTGACATAATGTCCGTCCACTGGCAACCCCAACTGGTACGCGACGTCCTGAAGTGTGATGGTGCACTCGCCAAAGGGCATGTGAAACGTGTGCGTCTCCGGACGCCACCGCTCCACGAATGCACTGACGAGGGACTCGTCCAATCGGAACCATCTGTCGTTCAGTCTCGCAAGATGGTATAGTCCTGCCATTTGCAAGTACGGAACGTACCTCTCATCAAGTCGCATCCCCTGCTGCCGCTGCATGCTCGATATGCAACGCCGAGGCTGCGCATTACATGAACCGCATAATTAGAACGACTCACAATACCACTAACGGATAAAATTCACGACGTAACCAAGTAACCAAAAAAAATGCAATTGGAGATATATCAGTCCACAACAAAAATTGCAAACAAAACCCGCAAATATAGACCGCATCTAAATTTCACATGCAAAAGTAAATTCTACTGAACCGCTAGCAAAACCGCAAGCAAAACCGCACACTCAAACCGAATCCAAAATATTAGAAAAGTAAACCACATGCAAATCCACTTAATAAAACTACGGGCAAAACCACTCATTAAACCACTCATTAAACCACGGGAAAATCCACTTACAAAAATCACGGGCAAAACCACTTACATAAACCGCATGCACTACAACTAACCAAAACCACTGACATAAACTCCCAATAAAACCGCATTTAAAACCGCTATCATAAACCACATTAAATACCGATTTACAATACCACTAACATATACAAATATAATAAACCACCATCATAAACCACCAACCTCGTCGTTGATCACCCCGGCTATATGAGCGACTCCATCCAGTCGATACAGCCTTCCCGGATCGTCCCCCATCGCCTAAGTATGCTGCTACAGACTTTTTCGGGCCGGTTTTGGGTCGCTTTCTCTGGAATTTTGTGGGGTATGAGATTGGAAAACTGATTCGAATGAACTAGGTTCGAACTCCTTTTATAGGGCATTCACTTGTAATTCGAATCAATAAGGTTTGAATTACCTATTGTGCCGAAATGTGAGTAATTCGAATCAATACGTTTCGAATTACAACTTGTTGCAATCTGAGAGTAATTCGAATCAATTCGATTCGAACTCCCCTAAGTCACGTGATCTAAGTAATTCGAATTAATATAATTCGAACCATGCATGCATAATTCGATGCTAGTTGATTCGAACTACGTTCGAATAGTGCTTGAAAGTAATTCGAAGTGTATCAATTCGAATTATGTGTAATTCTAATTCGAATTATATAAAAGTGTTCTTTGGTAGATTGATATCTCAGATTTTTATTTGACGGATTTGGGTAAAAATGGTCTCCCCTCGGCGCATTTGGGATTTTTTACCCCCCAAAGAAATCTTCTCCAAATAATTTTTTATGTAAAGTGATGATCTCATACTTCTAATAACTTAATAAAGCTAGAAAATTGTTATATTGTAAGAGTACAAAAGCCCATTGGGAAGTACAAAAGGCCAGGAAGCAGGGGGACAAATCACATATTATCTGTCCATAAGGTACACATCACTTCACATGTACATTATTTATTAGAGTTTATTAAAATCCCAATGTGCCCAATAATGTAATATAACTAATAAATAATACAAACTGTCCAATTATAATTAGCATATGTGTATGTGGCTAGATTTTCTCTTATTAACATTGTTTATATTCATGTTATTCCGAATATGTTTTTCCAGTTAGATTTAGCTTCAAACTTCTAAACCACTTTATGTTAGGACGCTCAAAATAGTGAAAATTGTAAGAGACCTAAAAAAAAGTTTAAATTTATTTTATTTAATATTTATTAATTTTAATAATAAATAATAAATATTAAATAAAATAATTTTTAATAATTTTTAATTAATTTTTTTATTATTAAATATAAGAGTTTTGATTCTAAAAATAAAACCACAAAATACGATATTTAATAGGTTTAGGGTTAGTTTAGATTAATTTTAAAAAAAAGTATTTTTATTCTTTTAAAAAAAATTTTTAACAGACAAAAAATTATTTTATATTTGAATAAATAAAAAAAATAAAATATTAAAAACATTTTTATTTTTTATTTTTATAAAATATTGTTAGTTTTTAAAAAAATTTATTTTTTTCTTTTAATAAAAATAATTTTTTTTAAAAGACGTATCCAAATTCTAAATAAATTTTAAATTGAATAAAATTATTTTATTTTAACAAAAAGAAAGGTACTTTTTTCACTAAAAAAGCTAATCTAAACTAACACTTAGTCAATCAACTCTTGATTAAGTGGGTTAATTTGTTTAAAGTTTTCATTATTTTTTAATTTTTTAAAATCCAATCTAAATATCTCATGTTTTAACTAATAATTTATTAAATGGACAAAAAATTGGCACAAAATTAATATTTTAGCTCAAATTTTTATTTTTAATTAAAAATTGTCTATTCAAAAAATAAAAATAAAAAATAAACAGATCGATTCGCTTAGACAATCAAATTTATCTTATATGAATTAGACTTTTATTTTAAAAAATTCGTATATACTTAATATATAATTCATCCGAACTGTTTAATCCACAAATTTAAACAGACTTAAATGAGATGAGTCAATCAGTTTGCCAACCCTACTTCATGCGAAGGTCACATGCACATGTTGGACATTATACTACACTATTGAAACTAGCTATGGGATGAGATGAGACTTTGTGTATAATTTAATTAATCATTATTTGTCAATTTTTGAACCCCAGAAGCACGTGAATTTTAAATGAAGGGACATATAGCAGCCATAGTTGACCCTAAAGAGTTGATTATTATAAGAAAAAAAAATTCTTAATTTTTTAATTTAAGAACATATAAATTTTTAATTAATTAAAAATATAAAAATATTTTTAATCTTTTAAAATACAAAATATTTAAATTTTTTATTTAAAATATATAAAAATAAATTAATTTTTCAAAAAAATTTAAATGTCTTATATTTTAAAAAATAAAAAATCAAGAACCTATTTATTATTTATTTTTATATATAATAATTTAATGAATTATGCATCCAATAATACATCATTAGCAGAAGAAAAATTGAACATGAACTTAGCACCGAGGAAAAAAAATGCTGTTAGTACTGCAGTTCGTAGTGTAGATTGTAGAATATTAAAGTCAACCAAACGATTAACACATACAGAAAGATCTTTTACATTTTGCGATAAAAGGATGATGAAGACAGTAAAAACGACGTGTGTCTTTTTTTTTCCTCAATAATGCTATTTGTACACTAAAGTCAGCCACTAAAATCAGATACTAATATATTTGTGTATGTATATAATTTAATTTATTTTTAATATATATTTGTATTATAATATGTATTTTATATTGATGACTAATTTTAATAACTAATTTTAATGTACACGTAACATAACTATTTCTTTTAAAAATATGAAAATTGACTTGAAGTTTATCTCCTAATATATCTTTTGTGTAACTGAGTTTTACATAAATTATCTTATTAAATTTCCTGAAAAGGACAATTATATCTAAAAAATGTTCTATTTGGTCAACTTAATAATCCAAGTTTATATATGTAAGGGGTTCAACAACGATAATTGATAACAACAACGACTAAGCGACTTTTCTTTTAATAGAATCATAATCATAATATCGGCAGAAAATCCAGCAACGTCTAATTATTGTATTTGTAATTTTTTATTTTTTTGGTTTACAAAAGGTTTAGAGCCCAAGAAAACAAAAACTAAAACTTTAAACGAGAGATTATAAGAGGTAATAAAACTCTTCTACTATCATCATCAATAATGTGCCTTAACTCAAGTGGGGGAAGGTCAAAGAAGTGAAATCCTAAAAAAGTTTTTAAGTTGTTCTTAGCAAGTCAATCTGTACTTCTATTGGCTTTTTTATAGATATATTTTATATTCAACTGTCAGTCTCTCTTCACGATCTGACCGATGCTTCTGACCAGAGCCTCCGGATGATTCTGGATTTCTTACTTCTTCTGCAGAGTTTGCAGCACTGCTCTAAAATCTGTCTCCAGGATAGCTTTTTTGAATCCTAGGTCCCACGCCATTTTAAGTCCCTGGAAAACGCCCCAAAGTTCTGCTTTAAATGCTGAACATGTTCCAATGTTCATCATGTATCCTGCTAGCCATCTTCCTTGATAATTTCGAATAATGCCTCCACAGCCAGCCCTCCCAGTGGTTACGCAGGCAGGGCCGTCCACATTAATCTTTATCCATAGTTCAGAGGGAGGAGACCAGCCTATTAGAATCTCCCTTTTTCTTACGTTTTGGATGAGATTTTCTTTTTTGAAAGCTTTATCCAACCTTTGGATGTAATCCATGATGATGCATTCTGTTTTCGGTGGCCTTTTAAAAGGGGGAGCAAAAATTTTCTTATTTCTCCAGAACCATAGCCACCAGCAAGTAACCATAAAGATGGTTTTCCATTGGGTTTTGGAATTTGAAACTGCTTCCACGGTTAGATTCCAGCGGATCCAGGTCTCGAAGGGAGCTCTGAAGAACTCTAGTATGTGCACCGGATTTGAGTTGTGACCATATCCTGGATGCAGCTGGACAATCCCTGAGAGTATGAAGGATAGTTTCAATGGTTTGAGTGCACATATGACAGTTTGGGTTGGCTCCAAACATTCGATTTCTTCGATCTGATGTCATGAGTCTGTTGTGAACAACTAGCCACATGAAGATCTTAATCTTTTGTGTTCGATCTGATGTCATGAATCCTTCTAGTATTTTGTTCTCCCCCCCAAATGAATTTTTTCTGGCATTTTTCAATTTCTTTACACACTCCAATAGAAAATTTTCCATGCTGCATATTGAAGTTTAGAGCTGGGTTAATGACTGATTGTGCAAGAGTGATACGACCAGCTAAGGAGAGACAACTGGTTTTCCAGCCCTTTATTCTGCTGTGCACCCTTTCAATAATGTTGCCATAGTTGTCCTTGTTCTTTTTGCTGTTGGTTAGAAGGGTTCTTAGGTATCTTCCTAGACATGGAACCTCTCTGTAGCTACATGTTCTCATAACTTTATTTCTCGTATCCATTTCCACATTTTTGGAGAACAGAATAGATGTTTTCTCCTTGCTTATAATGAGACCTGATGCTTTACTGAAAATTTGGAGCATCCTCAAAATTCTCCTGATTTGATTTTCTGAGACTTCTGCAAATAATAGGAGGTCATCTGCAAAAAGAAGGTGGGATATGATTGGTCCCTCTCTACCAGCCTTCATGGGTTTCCAATTTCCTTCTTCAACTCCATCTTCAATGAGCATTGAGAGTTTATTCATGGCGATGACGAAAAGGTAGGGAGATATAGGGTCTCCCTGCCTAATATCTCTAGTTGGTGTGAATTTTTCTGTTTTTCCCCTATTCCAAAGTATCTGGTACTCCGTACTGGATACGCATGCCATGATCAGAGTTAAAATCCTGTCTGAAATGCCATACTCCACTAGACATTGATGAAGAAAGTTCCAATTCAAACGATCATAAGCTTTGGCAAAATCAATCTTGATTGCCATGAAACCATTCTTCCCCTTCATTCTTTTCATGCTATGGATCATTTCAGAAGCTATTATGATGTTGTCATGTATAAAGCGTCCAGGGACAAAACTGGATTGATTGGGGGAGATTCTCTCTGATAAGGTTGGTTTAATTTTGCTGACAAGAATCTTGGCAAGGTACTTGTAGATGACGTTACGAAGGGCTATCGGGCGAAATTGAGAAACAAATTCAGGCTGGTTTGTTTTGGGAGTCAGTGTCAAGAGGATTTTATTTATGTGTCTGATGGCCTCCGGTTTTCTCCACAAAGATTGAATGTAGTTGCACACCGAACTTTTTAGAAGGCTCCAGTTTTCTTTATAGAAAAGTGCAGGGTAACCATTTTCTCCAGGTGCCTTGAGGGATCCAATGTTGAAAATAACGGCTTCAATCTCCCAATGAGAAGGTATGATTTCCATATTTCTTCTTTGGTTGCAATTAAGACTAGGAGGGTTGTGGAAGGTTATCATGATGGGTCGGTTGAAATTCTCCTCTTCATAAAACTTATCAAAGAACTCCATAACTAGCTTCTTGATCATTTCAGGGTCTTCAATGCAGCACCCATTCTCATTTCTGATTTTAAGCACTCTATTTTTTCTTCTTCTCACTAGAGTCTTTGTGTGGTAAAATCTTGTGTTCCTGTCGCCTTCCACCATCCACTGTTGCCTAGATTTTTAAAGCCATAAAATTTCTTCCTGGTCCAAAATTCCTTCTAATTCAGCATTAAGTTCCTTTTTCAGTTTCTACAGGAATTTATTTTTGCTGTAGGTATTTTATTTTTGTATACCACTGAGTCTGTTTAGGATATTTTGTTTTCTACGAAAAATATTTTCGAAAACCTCTGTGTTCCACTTCTTCAAGCAATCAGTGAGATTCTTGAGGGCTTCTGGAAATTTAATGTCTTCCTTCCACACTTGCTCTACAAAATTAGAGAAGTCTTCTTGAGTGCACCACATAGCTTCAAAACGGAATGGTTTTTCTCCAAGTGTGTTACAGTTTGGGCTCAGGATCGCCAAGATTGGGTGATGATTAGACTGAATTCTGGGAAAGATTTCAATATGTGCATTTGGAAACATCATTCTCCAGTCTGGGTTAGCAATAGCTCTGTCTAACCTCTTGAAGACCCATTGCTGACCATTCTTTTGTCCACCTATCCAAGTATATTTTGTTCCTACATACCCCAAATCCATCAGGTTGCAACTATCCATTCTCCTTTTGAATCTCTTGCACGCATGTTCGTTCGATCCTGTGCCACCCTTTTTCTCGTGTTCCTTTGCGATGTCGTTGAAGTCTCCTATCAACATCCAAGGATGTCTCATATGTGTAGCTATAGCTTGTAAGTTTTCCCATAGCTCCTTTCGGTTCCCTTCCTGTGGACTGGCATAAATAGCTGAGAGGTTCCAGTTTTTCTGATCCAGATCAGTAATCTCCATGTGAATGAATTGTTTATGAGATTTCAAGACTCTCACCCTCAGATAGTTGATTTTCCACAAAACCCATATACCTCCGGAGAAGCCCTCAGCATCTTCAATGACGTAATAGGCAAACCCCATCTCCCTGATAACTTCTTTTGCTCTGGACCCACTGCACTTTGTTTCTACTAGTATCACCATATCAGGTTTTTTTTGGAACCACAGTTCTCTGAGCGTGCGAATAGTAGCCTTATTAGCCGCTCCATGAATATTCCAAGAGAGGATTTTCATGATCAAGAGAAGGGGGGATAGATAACTACCACTTAGCTCTCAGCTCCAAAGTCTCAAAAAGGGCCTTAGGTCCTATCATTGGCATTGCATTTTCTCCACATTGCGTGGAGAGGTTCTCTCATGGGTCTTTGCTTCACATACTTCTTTTTCAAAAATCTCCATAGCCTCAACAAGCACATTGCTATTCACTGATCCAAAATCCATGTGTGTTAAGTCTGTTGGGTCTGGAGGTTTTTCGGGTTCCTCTACCACCAACCCAGAAGTAATCATCTCAGATTGCTGGGAAGCTGGTTCTGGATTAGTATATGCCTAATTCTCCTGATAATGCTTAGGTTCTTCCATTATTTTCATGTGATCAATGGTGTGTGGTTCTGTAGTATGTTCAAGTTATTTTTCTGTTTGGGTTATGGTTGGGTCTGTTATTGGGTTACATTCTTTTGGGCTCAGTGTTTGGGGCAGATTGTGAGCAGATTTTGGGCTATTAATTTTGGGTTGGCCATTTATAGTGGGTTGGGTTGCTGGTTTGGTCTGGTCATGTGCAGGTTTTGGGCTAATGATTTTAGGGCCGGATGCAGATTTTGAGGGTTGCAGACTTGCCTCTCTGTTAGGTTCTCTCTGGTTTCTCCCTTCTTCATTCTCTTTGTTGTTATTTCTTTGGCTCAGTGAAGTAGTATTGTTGTTTTCTTTGGATGCTTCTGATTCATTCTCTTTTTCCATAACGACCTCCTGCAGCACTGCAAAGCGGGATTTTTGTCTACCATTATTATCATCCTTCTCCTTTCCTTTTTGTGCACTCCCACTACTTGTACATTCACTGTTTTTGGCAGATTTCCTTTCACGTTGTGTACGTTGTACCAACATCCAAGGGCCATAGCCGTGTGGATCTTCAGAAGTGACTTCCTTACCCTTGTTTTCTTTCGTTTTTTCATTATTGCCCTTTCCTTCAACCTTCTCTCTCGTCGCTTGATCTTCCATCCTGTTCATCTGTTCATTATTTCCTGCATTTGGGAGGTTTTTGAGATCTAGACAAACAGCTTTATCATGTCCAAATTTTTCACACTGGAAACACACCAAATGTAGGCCTTCATATTCCACCAGATATGTGGCTCCGTTAATCTGGTACTGGGATACCAGGGGCTTGTCTAGATCCACCTCTACGCATATTCTTGCGTATTTTCCTCTGGAGACGCTTTTCGTATTCGTATCCACCTTCAAAGTTCTTCCCACAATGCTTCCTATCTTCTCCAGAATTGTTCTATTGTAGTATTCTATCGCCAAACCAGGAAGTCTTACCCACACAGCAATATTGTTAATGGTTGCTGTTTGAGGGTTAAACTCTGGTTTTCATAGTCTTAACGTCAGGTAGTGGTCTAGAATCTTCCATGGTCCCTCCATGAGAGCATAATCTAAGTCTTCAGAGTTGTAGAACTTGACCAGAAAGAAGTCGTTCCCCAGGTCAATGACATCAATGCTCCCATACTTACCCCACATTGATTCTAGTCTCCTCTCTAGAGCCAGTAGTGAGATCTTTCTGCCCAGAAGCTTTACGATGATGGATTCCCACCAGTCCTTGCATATTTCTCTTTTAACTGCTTCGTTGATCACCAAGTTATAAATCCCGCTAGCAGTTTTTTCAATGGTGACATCAGGATGGACTTCTTCATCTTCGCTTGATTCTTCTTCCATGGCTCTTGCCTCCTGTTCGACTTTATCAACACTTTTTTCCGCTTTAACTGCCTAGGCAAAAGAACGAAGTTTCTCGCCTTCCCCCCAAGCTCCAGTTGGTGGGTTCAACGTGATTGGAGCAGAGTTGGCCACTTGACACTCCCCTTCCTCCATCCATTCTTCAACTCGAGGTACTGGGGCCGTGCCTCCTGTGAATTCTTCTCCTTCCCCTAGCTTTCTCACTTTTTTGATGGACCTGTGGAGGAGTTCCCCCTCTGACCTTGCCTCTTCTCTGGGTCCATGCGGCCTTGCCGCACCTCCCCGGACAAAGCCGTCTCGCATCCGCCTTTCAATCGTGCTTTCCCCGACAGTTCACACACGAAGTTCGTGAAATTTTCTACCTTCTCCACTCTTGTATTTGTATTTTTGGTTTTTGGAATGAATACTGTAATTATTGTAATTTTGGTCACAAATGTAGAGTAATAAAAAGTTGTCAAAAAAGGCCTAAAATCATAAGCCCAAAGTTCAATTTACTAGCCTAGTGGGTTTAGAGTTCTGTATTCAAAAATTACCAAAAAGACGAAAACGAGAGTTCTGTATTCAACTCTCATACACTTCATCAATTACGTGTTGTATTTCATGAACAAAAACAGAATTACGTGTTGTATTTTAACTTCTAAGTGGCGAATATTTCTGTTGTTCTGTTTTTATCATAAATTGAATGAAAGGAAAAAAAAAGGACAAACAAAAAAAAATCAATCACCATTTATAAGGTCGAACTTCCGACTCTATTATTTTGCTTTCCATTATGAGTAAATATTTCATCTGAAAAAAAAAATTTGCTGGCAAGCAGTTTTTAGTAATTTTAGCTAGTATTTAGTTAGCATAAATGTTATATTATTTTTAATTAATAAATTTAATTAATTTATGTATATAAATTTTAATAAATATAGATAAAAATTATGTTAATTTAGATATATAAATTCTAATAAATATAAATATAAATTATTACTAGTCAAATATTAATTTAAAATAATAATATTGGCTGACTATATAACATTGCTATTTGATTTGTTCATACTGAAAGGTCTCAAACCTGATGGTCAAATTCAAATCTACCAGTCCACTTAGAAAATTCAAGAACCAAGACATGCTCACAAAACCAAGTCCTCTGAGTTGAAGAAAATGCTTATTCATCAAAAAGATGGCACTAGAGATAGAATGGTATGACATAGTGTGCTTTGGTATTGTTTGTGTGGCCTTTGTAGGTGCATTATGGGTGCTGTGGATGAATGAAGGTGCCTCCAATAGAGTTTTTGAGAGCATGTATGAGAGCCTTCTTGTGACTCAACCTGACAATGAAGTTGTTGTGACCGTTTTGCCCTCCGGCCATGTTAGCACCTCTCAGTTATGGACCAGTTGTTGGGTTGGATTGAACCCTTTCTGGCTCTTACTCACACGTTTCCTTTCGTTTGTGATCATGGTTCTTTTCTTAGCCTGGGATGTTGTCACGTACGATGCAACCATCTTTGTTTACTACACTGAGTATGTTCCTATATTCTTTTCCTTCCAATTTATGTACTCCAATGTTTTATAAGTATTGTTGGATTTATTTTGAAAGAATTAGCGATCAACCATTCATGTATCTGTTCTTATGAACTTAAATTTTTGGGACAAATAGTATTATGATTATATGATATCAGAGTTTTTATGATAAAAAAATTTAAGAAATGCATTCATTACATGTCAAGCATATAGTAGTACTGATCTTAGTGTCTTACATTATTCTTATACTATGCATTGAGACAAATAAAGAATCTTATTGTATGTTTTTTTCAGGTGGACTTTCACATTGGTCATCATATATTTTGGGGTATGACAAGAATAATGTCAATCCCATCTGTTTAATGGAAGTAAGATAATTAAGGCATCTAATTAGCATCTAACTTTGAACTTTACATATGCATTAGATGGGGACCATAGTTTCTGCACATGGATGTTGGAATTTCTGTAGCAAAGCAACCATTGACAGTGTGAAACAAACAAATGGTTCTGTTAAGTTAGAAAGCCGCTATGCAAAAGTGGAGTTTCAACAAAGAGCAGGTTTCTTGGGTTACTTAGTGCAAACCACATATCAGGTTGATCAAAGTCAACTAATCAACATACATTGGGTCTTATATATATATATATATATATATATTTGTTTTGGAAAATATTCCAATAAAAATTGATACTTGATGATATGCTAGATTGCCCTTGAAGATCTAAACGTGACTCTGTTGACAGAAATAATCACATTGAAAACATAGTGATTAAATGAGTTTGCTAATATATTATATATATATAGTTTTGAACTGATATTCTGCATATTTTAACAGACATGTGCAGGGGCTGTGATCCTAACAGACGTTGTATTTTGGGTTGTTATAGTCCCATTCTTATCTATATCTCACTTAAGACTAAACATGGTGAGTGTGATGACTTTAAATTTTCTTTCATTTGATGTGTATTTGTGCATTCAATCTTAATTGGGAATTATCTAGTCATTGCACATCTTAATTAATCTCTGTTGAATAAAGGATATTTTTTTTTTAATAATTTTGTTGTTGTATGCTTGGCAGTTGATGGGTTGCATGCATGCTTTAAATGTAGTTTTCCTCTTCTTGGATACAGCTCTGAATAATCTCGTAAGTGTATATCATATGCCCAGAAAAGAAAAGGAAATTCTATAATTGTCAAATCATTTATTTGTCTAAGGACTAATGATATTTCATATTCTTTATTTTTAGCCATTTCCTTGGTTTAGATTCTCATATTTTGTAATCTGGAGCTGTGGTTACATTATTTTCCAATGGGCCATCCACGCATGTGGTTTTCCATGGTACTTTATTATTTGATGTGTCTTTTCTCTTTTGTATATTATTACAACTAGTGTCGCATCTTTTAAAAATATGATATCTAAATAGTAAAAATCACCTATAGTTATTTTGATATGAAGTTGATATTTAAAATTTATTAAATAATTTAAAAATTTGGACTAAATTATTATCTTGTGTTGTAATCTTCTTTCTTATATAACAGGTGGCCATACCCATTTCTTGAGCTAAATAACAAGTGGGCTCCTCTCTGGTGAGTATCATGTATTATGAATTTATGATACTACATAATTTTAAGTAAATAGTATTATATTATAGTATTAATTGAGTAGTATTATCATTTCTCCAATACTATATTGATATAAACCCAGTCATTATTTTTTATCCTTACAATAATGCAGGTATTTTTGCTTGGCGGTAATTCACATCCCCTGTTATGGAGTGTATTTCTTGATTGTGAAAGCCAAAAATACACTTCTTTCCAGATTGTTCCCTCATGCATTCTTCAGGCCAAACTAGTTCGATTAGGTTGTCTCACATCAAGAATCTCTTGTAGTTGGGGATCTTATGCAATCGACTCTTGCACAAGTAAACATGATAGGTGTTTCTTTCTTGCAATTTATTATCATGCAAAACTCACGAACACCTTTAGAGGAAAAAATGGATATTAAAGTTGTAATTTGATAACTATGGCTGGTTAAACACCCATCAGGCATGGACGGTGATACTGATACAATACAATATAGAATATGAAATATGTGGATGCGCAAATTTTAATTTTTTTTAAGATAAGAAACATCACATGTGTATAAAATATAAAATATTTTTAAAATAATTTATAGTAACATTTTAATATTGTATTTATATTAAAATATAAATTATATATTTTAACTATTTTTAATGTTTTGTTAATTTTAAAATATTTTTTGTATTAATAAATAATAATATATTATTTTTAAATTTATTTTAAAAATATAAATTAAAAATAAAATTAAATATAATTAATATATAATAATATTTAAATATGTCAATATATATTTAAAAAATATTTTATATTTTTTATTAAAATACAATTAAATATAAAAAATACATATATTAAATAAATATCAAATAAATATCATATTCAAAATATGGTCCATGCTTTATAGTTGAACGCAAATCAAACTGTCCTTTTATTTCATAAGCAACGCCAATTTCATCCCCCCAAAAAGGTCATATTTGCAATTTATTAGGTACTTCCACACGTTGAATTCAATATGAGTGGTCTCAAACAGGGGGGTTTATATATAAAGTGTTATTGACTCGATTAATAAACTAAGAGTATTTTTAATTGGGTGTATTTTTAAAAAGTGAATTAATTTAAAATTAAAATTTATATTAAAATTAATTGATCAAATAAAATTAGTATTATCTTAGTGATATAATCTTAGTTTAATAGATAACTATTAAAATTTTGATATTCATATAATTATATTAATAAAATAATTAAAAATATAAAATTTTAATTGAATTAAAACTAAACATTAAAAGAATAAGTTTTATTTTTAATTTTAAATCACTATTTATAACAAATAGTTCTATAAATGTTCAAAATAAAGTTAAAATTGAAATTAATATTAAAAATATTCTAATACATCAAATCATCTGTTTTTAAGGTTTTTTTTTTTACAAATTTTAAATACCTTTCTTCTAATGCAATCGTATATGTTTTATTTTTAATATATTATATCAAATATCAATAATAATATTAAGTGTATATTAAAATCAGTAATTATTAATATAAAATATGTATTAAAATTAAATTAAATAATATATATTTATATATAAATATATTATTATTAATTTTTGTGTACAGATATTTTTTTTTAGTAAATTACAATAACAACAACCTATTTACTAATAAACACTTAAGTTGCATTAAAGAGTGGTAATTTAATTTATTTTAAAAGTAAGAATACACGATCTGTTAATTGAATTATCAAATAAATTATGGTTATAGTGCTTGTTTGGGCGTTATTATTTTGATAGAAAAAAGATATTTTTTCAATAAAAAAAGATATTTTTTTTTATTCTTTAGCGTGATTGACAGATTTTTAGTAGTAAAAATAAAAATACTAAAAAAAATTAAAAAAAAAAAACATTTTTTTTAAAAAGTTGTAATTTATATCTTTTTTAAACACAAAATTAAACAAAATTAAAAATAATCAATAATAATACTAATTAATACTGTAGTTTTTTTAAATAAAAAATTTATAAATTATAAATATAGTTATAATATATAATTAAAGATTAATATATAAATACTTTTTTTATAAATTATAAATTATAAATTTTAAAATTTATTTAATACCAATTTAGATATTTTAAGTCTATGATTTTTTGAATTCTAATTCACAAAACAAACTTTTTAAATAGATTTGTAGACTTATCGAGATTTAAATTTCGAGGCTTGAGTTTGGTAAAAAAAATTCTATAAAAAATAATAGATCTAAATTTATACCATTTATTTACGGTGAATTTTAGTATACAGATCAAAAAGTCATACAGATTTAAAGATTTGCTTACACCACACTTTTTAAAAGTCACACTTTTCACTTTAAACCATAACTCTTTACAAAGAAAAGCGTCACCTAATGAAAAAAAGTAAATTAGAAGATTTAAGAGAAGAAATAATTAAATTATCAAAATTAATAGATCAAAAATTAATGATTTTAACTAATGTTAACTGTAATGACACCAAATTCTTAAAATCAATACAAAATGATTTTTCTCAAAATCTTTATTTTACTATAAGTTTTATTGAAGGACTTCAAAAACCTGAAAAAACTTATTTTTCACACGGAACTTCTAAAAAATGCTACCATGGAAATGATTCCCTACATCTTTATCATACTTTTAACCCACAATTAAATTCTATAGTAGATATGCTTGAAGAAATATTAATATCCATAAAATTTCAAAGAAATAAGGAAAAAGAGAATCCCAAAGAAGAAAAATTCCAAAATATAATCAACATAACAGACTTAAAAATAAAACCACCATTGAAATTATGAATATTGAAAAAAAATTAGAAGAAGTTACAATGCTTTTTAAACAATTAAAAATGGCTCAAGAAAATAATATTATGGAACATGGTTTTCAAATAGAAGAAGAATTAGTAAATTCTGAAAATATAGAAAATGAAAAACACATTCTAGACTATTCAAGTGACGAAGAACCAGCAATTCCAATACAAGTAAAAAATGAAGCTGGAACATCTAAGGATAATCAATCTCAATTTAAATGGGAAACAGGTTTTGATAATTATGCTTTTAAAAAAGGGTTTAAAAATAAAGATTCAAAATATACAAAAATACCATCAAAATATGTTCCTAAAATCCAGGAAATGGAAGGAGAAAGAATGCTCGATTTAGACTGCAAAAAGAACGAAAAAGAAATTTTCGAAAATTGGTTGAATTCCTTTTTATTAGAAGCCTTTACTAATCCAAAACTTAGTGAATTGTCTGGAAGAGATATTTGGAATTACATAGGGTTTCATACTAAAGGAACTATAAGAGATTATATGACATCAATAGAAAACCAAATAATAGAAGAATTAGCAACAAAAACTACAGCTTATGATAAGATATTATATATAATGATGATTCTATATAAAGAATTTTTTGGAAAAAATATTATAGATCATAGACAAGAAGTTTCTAATAAAGAATATCAAGAAGCAAAAAACTATTTAGCTAATATTCAGATATATGATCTATGTAATGTGGAGTCTTATATATGTGAATATAGAATACATTATTACAAATTAAAAGAAGAAGATAAAAATCATTATCTTAGTATGTATATAACAAAACTTCCATATCCTGCTAATGAATTTATAATGGGAAGATTTATAAGAGAAATAAATAGAGGAACAATTGAAAATAACTTTGGTGGAGCAACTTTTGCAATAAGAGAGGAAATAAAAGAACGTTGTATGCAATAAGCAACTCAAAAAAGATTTGCAAACATAATTAGAATTTGTTGTCAAGATAATGAAGAGATACCTCAAAAATATGGTCTTAATAAAAATTTTCAAAGAAAAAGAAAATATCAATTTAGAAAAAGAAAATACTATCCAAACTGGAGAAAAAAGAGATATTTTAGAAAGGAAAATAATAATAAAAACAAAAGACAAAGAAATAACTATTGTCCGAATAAAAAAGAAAATTGTAAATGTTGGTATTGCCAAGAAGAATGACACTATGCAAATGAATGTCCGAAAAAGAAGGATAAAAATGATCTTACTAAACAAATAGAAATTGCTAAGTCTTGTTTCATGGAACCTTTAGAGGAATCTGATGATAACTTAGACTATATTTTTGAATATGTCTCGGAAACAGACTCAGAGACTGAGTAATAATGCTACATTTATTACTATAAAAATAACAGAAAAGTTTATAAATGCTTTCATAGATTCTGGAGCAACACAATGCTTTGCTAGTTCAAATATAAAACTTGATTGGAAAAAATTAAAGAAACCATTAAGAGTTAGACAAATCAATACATAAAATTAACCAAAAAGCAGAGATGGTTGAAACTTTTATTCAAAATTATAGGTTCATTGTTCCATCTATATATATGTTAGATTCTGGAATAGATTTTATCATAGGAAATAATTTTTTAAAGCTATATCATCCATTCATTCAAGAATTAACATATATAGTTTTAAAAGCTCCACACGATTCTTCAATAAATCAAAAATCAAAACGTATAAAAATACCGACTACTACTATAGATAATATCTTAAAATTTAAAATATTTTCTATATTAAAGACATGTTATTTAAATTTATACTTTCAGATAAATATCCCAAAAAATAATCTTGAAATAAAGATAGAAGAACTTTTGGATGAAATTTGTGCTGAAAATCCTTTAGATATTAAAAATACAAATAACGAATTAGTAAGTATTAAATTAAAAGATCCTACAAAAGAGATAAATGTTCCAAATAAAATTCCTTATTCCGCAAGAGATAGAGAAGAGTTTTCACTAGAATGTAGAGATCTTTTGGAAAAGGGAATTATAAGATTAAGTAAAAGTCCTCATGCGGCTCCAGCCTTTTATGTCGAAAGCAATAATGAAATTAAAAGGGGAAAACGAAGAATGGTTATTAACTATAAGAAGATGAATGAAGCAACTATTGGTGATGCTCATAAACTTCCAAGAAAAGATTCTATTTTAGAAAAAATCAAATGAGCAACTTGGTTTTCATCTCTTGATGCAAAATCAGGATATTGGCAACTTCGTTTAGACGAAGAAACAAAGAAATTAACTGCTTTTACTTGCCCAACAAAAGAATCAACAAGTGTGTTGCTCTATGAATGGAATGTATTACCATTCGGATTAAAACAAGCCCCAGGTATTTATCAAAGATTTATGGAAGAAAATCTAAAAGAGTTAAATGAATTTGTTTTAGTGTACATTGATGATATACTAATTTTTACAAAACAGGATAGAGAATATCATCTTCAAAAATTATTAATAGTTTTAGAAAGATGTAAAGAAAAAGGATTAGTTCTTAGCAAAAAGAAAGCAAGAATAGCAAAACAAGAAATAGAGTTTCTTGGATTAATTCTATCCACTCAAGGAAAGCTAAAACTTCAACCAAATGTCCTAGAAAAGGTAAATTTATTTCCTAATAAAATAGAAGATAGAAAACAATTACAAAGATTTTTAGGGTGTATAAATTATATTTCTGATAAAGGATTTTTAAAAAATATAACAGAATGCACTAAAAGCTTATTTCCAAAAATAAGTACTAAAAAAGAATGGAAATGGGATGAAAAAAATAGTATGCAAATTCAAAGGATTAAAGAATTATGTGAAAAACTTCCAGAACTTTATATTCTAGAAGAAAATGACTACTTAATAGTAGAAACAGATGCTTTAGACATAACCTGGTTAGGATGTCTAAAAGCTAAGAAAGCTATAAAAAGTTTGGAACAAGAAAAAGAATCACTAGATTCTAAAGATTCCCCAAAGGAATTACTTTGCAGGTATATTTCAGGGACTTTTACTCCAACAGAACAGAGATATACCACTCATGAAAAGGAAACTCTAGCAGCAATTAAATCTCTTAAAAAATGGAAAATTGATTTACTACCCAGAGAATTTATATTAAGGACAAATTCAAGTTACCTAACAGGTTTCATACGATATAATTTAAAAGTTGATTATAACCATGGACGATTAATAAGATGGCAATTATTTTTGTTACAATATCCAATAAAAATTGAATATATTAAGGGTGACAAAAATGTTATTGCAGATACATTAACAAGAGAATGGAGTTCGTCTACAACGCATTAGATCAAGAAATTCAAAAATATGAGCAAGAACTCGAAAAATGCAAGCATTGTCAACAAATAAGGACACAGATCCAATCTCTCAAGAAGGCCATCGAAGCAATGAAATCAACACAACAAGCAAAACCATCAGAGTTCAGCCAGCTAAGCGTGGTGGACAAATCAGGTGAAGAAAAAATTTCAGAAAATAAAACAATTGCTGAAATCATTAAAAAATCCACCCAAGATAAAAAATATTATGTAATTTATAATAGCCCCATGAAAGGAGTATATGATGCCTGGGAAAAAGCAGCACCATTCACACATCAATCAAGGATAATTCATAAAGGAGGGTTTCTAACACTGGAAGAGGCAAAGGAATCCTTCAGGGAATATGAAGCTCTCCATCTAGAGCAAACCTTAAAAAGAGCAGATAAAGCTCCAGTTCAAACCCAGAGAACAGGGATAATAAGAAACATTCCTACAAGGGCTGAAATCAAGGAAAAGAAAAGGGTCTGTAGATCAAATCTCAGAGAAACCCTTAACATAGTCCTGAATTGGTCTGTAGATCAATTTTGGGATATTATCCTATTGCCAAAGAACAGCTAACAAAGCTGGTTATATTCCCAGATGCTTTCCCATCTGACACCTATCAGTTTTTCCAATATGGATTAATTGATACAATTTTAATTTTTAATAATCTAAAAATTATTAGTGAGTTTCCTGCAGGATTCGTTGATGCAGTAAAGAGATTTAAAAATATGATTGACAATGTAAATCCAAGGGATATATCCCTAAAATTTATAAACAGTCAACCTATTTTTAATGAAGAAGAAGAATGTTTGGTTCCAGCACACCAAGTAATATTCATGTCCGTCTTCCCAAGAAATTTTCAACCAATTGATCAGATTCAAGATTTAACGATTTACAGTCATGAAGGAAGGTTAGCCAGCACATTAGCAAGGGTCTTTGAAAGAACTCAAAAAATAACGAGGAATCTCACACAAGGATTAATTATAAAAGTAGAAATACTCTGCTTGTGTCCAGTAAAAGAAATGAAATTGAAGAAAGAGAGATGAGACTCTTGGTAGAATTTGAATCAGCATTCTACAACTTATCTGGACTTTTAGAAAAGCTCCCTGAAGGGATAAAAAGGAATCTCTGCTATTTAATAAAAGACAGAGAAGACCACAAGTGCCAGCTATGTGCCTCAGAGATATCTGAAGAATGCAATAATGAAACGGAATCAACTCACATGATGAAGGAAGGAGACAATGCATCTGAGGGTCACATGATAAAAGAGGAGGACAGTGCATCCGAAGCATCTCTCAACATTATTGCATAGTGACGTAAGCACTTAGGTCATAGAGCACCAACAATGTAGCTGGTGCAAAAGAACAAACAATGACGTAAGCAATGACGTCATAAGAAGGGTAAGGATGGGAATTGTCCATCAAACCCAACTATTATAAATAGGTTGCTTAGGCAATTGTAAAAGGATCAGACAATAAAAAGCAGGAGGCTAAGAGCACTCATATGCTAGGAGAGCAAGGAGGAAGCTGCCAAGGCGATTCTATAGCCTGAGGAAGAATTCCCTTAGAGAAAAATAATTCTAAACTCCCCTCTGGAGTTAGCATCTACAATCTCCCCTCTGGAGATAAAAACACCTTATGTAAAATATACTAAATAAAGGAAGTTTTTCTCCAAAAAGGTACATCTTCATCTTAATCTTTAAATTATGAATTATTTAGAAAGTTTAGAATTAACAGAAGAATCTGATTATTATAGATTAACTGCTTTATTAGATAATGAAAAACAGGCTGTTCTAAAAACAGAATTAAATCTCAAATCAAATGAAAACTTTAATAAACAAAATCTCTTAAAGGAAGTTTTTAATAGAAAAAATATAATATACTATGGAAAAATTCAACTTGAAGCCCCTATAAAGATAAAATCCGCCAATGGAGAACTTGAAATAGCTTTGATAAATGATGAAGAATTAAGTAAACAGATTGAGAAAATTAAGGATCAACAAAAAAGATCTAAAATTGGATGGATTCATATTAGTACTATACAAGTCTTAATCAAATCTACATATATGAAAGGAATTAATTCACCAATAAGCTTAGCAATCTGTGACAAAAGAATTACTGATGATCCAATAGATCAAATAATTGGAATTGTTCATGGAAACTTGGCAAACGTAAATGTTAAATTCAATGCTTATCTTGGATATGCTATACCTTTATCAACTGAAAATATTGGAAGATCTATAAGTTTAGCTTATAAATTTCACAGAAAGAATCTAATGGAACAAGACGATGAACCATTTTCAATTACATATGCAATAAATTATGCTTTAACAAATAGCCATCATAGTATAATATTTAAAAACAGAGAAAGAATTTATGTCGATGAATTATTTCAGAAAATTGTAAAAACAGAAATACCAAAATATAAAGCTATTGAAAACCCAGTTCTATTATTAAAAGAACCATCAGGAAAAATAGTTTCATCGAATTTCCAAATAAAAGAATCTAAAATTAATAGCCCTTTAAGTTTATCTAAGTTAAAAATTAAAGAAGAAAATTCTGAAATAAAAGAATTAACAAAAAAAGTCGAAAAGTTAAATGAAACCCTAAACACTAAATTATGACAATAAATAAAGAAGAAATATATGTAACTTATCAAGACAAGAAACAAGAGCTCTTTGAAAGAGAAAATCGTTTAAATTATTTACAGTTTTCTGGAATAAATCAAAGGGCATTTGAAGCTCTAAAAATAATTTATGACAAGTTGAAAAGAGAAGTTGAAGAGCTAGAGAAATTAATAGAATCTCTGAAAAATAGTGTTGAATCGATGATAGAGTTTGCAGAAATTCTAAAATAAATAATGAAGCATAAAAAGATTGAAAAACCAGAAAATAAAATAAAAAGAAAAAGGGCGGAAAAATTAAAAAGTAAAATAAAGGAATATAAAAGGGAATTAAATAATCTTCAGATCGAAATTGATGACCTTATAATAAAAAGGATAAAAATAAGAATAAATATAAACAAGTTGGAATTAAACTTAAAAAATTTATAAATGCCTGGAAAACCATATTATGACTTAAAAGAATTAAAACTGTTGAAAGAAAAAATGGAGAATGAAGTTGAAAAATTAAAAAGATATTTAGAAACAACAGAAAGTGTAGAAATAAAAGAAGTTCTTGAGGATTTGAGAAATTATATTAAAAAAAAAGACAAACAGATAAAAGATTTTATATACAATAATCCATGCAAAAAAGAATATTATAAACTAAAACAAGATTGAAAAACTATAAAAATCAGAATTATAAATCAAGGACTAATAATAAATAATCACACAAGAAAAATAATAGAAATGATCAATACTTTAGATTATAAATTTGCACCACCAATTGAATCTATACAAATTATAATCTTATTTGAAGTAAAATACGAAGAATTAATTTCAAAAAAGAAAGAAAAGTCGAATGTTAAAAAATTGGTATCAGAGCCAAATTAACGATTAAGGGTAATACTTTTTTCTCTAAGCAACACTTTTAGTGATACACTTTTAAATTAATAAACAACCAAATAAAAAAAAAATCTATAAATCTGTACCAAAATGCATCTGTACACTAGATGGATCCTTTATTTATATATTCATCAAAACTAAAGCTCAACTCAGCTCGGTTTATTTCCATCGTTAGTTAATAGGCCACAGTTTATTAAGTTATAAATTGCATCGAACTACTACAAATTTTTAGTTTTAACCAATTTAAGAAAAGCGGTGTTGCAATTTTCTTGTTTCATAATAACAAACAATTCATGGTTGTGATTTATTAGAAAATTTGAGGAAAAAAATAAATTATATTTTCTAAAACCTTGAAGTATTTTTAATATATTTAAAACCATATAGAAAGAAATTCACATTAAAATTTTTCCATTAAATATACGAAAGATATAACCATTACAAAAACAAACATGATACTAAAGAAATTCCTTATTAAAAGGTATATATAATGAATTATTTATATTTATTTTATTTTTTGGCATTTTTTATTTTTAATATTCTAAATATAAAATGTATTATTTTATAAAAAACCAGTTAAAACCATCCAAAATCAATAGAGAACGAAATTATATTAGATTATGACTTAAATAATTTAGATTAAATTAATCTAATCGAATCTAGATCACGATGCATATTATTATTATTATTATTATTATTATTATTATTATTATTATTAAAAAATAAAAACTTTTATAATAAAAAAATAATTATTAACTAATTAAAAATTAATTTTCAGTACTTTCCCATATGGATGTTTGAGTCATTTTTACTTTTTAGTGGATAGAAATAGAATAGAAGATCAATCGAACCAACCCATAAATGATGGATTAAATATTTAATAAAAATCTATTTAAGCTCATGGTTTGTTTGGTGAATCAGGAAAAGATTTTTGTTGAGTTATCTTTTTTTAAAAAATCTCATAAAAAAATAAAAGTAATTTTATGTTTAGATATCTTATACAAAAAATCTTTTTATTTATTAATTATGTGCTTGTTTGGACGTCATTATTTTGATAAAAAAAAGATCTTTTTCAATAAAAAAGATCTTTTTTTATTTTTTAGCGTATTTGGCAAATTTCTAGTAGTAAAAATAAAAGCACTAGAAAAATAAAAAAAAATATCTTTTTTGAGAAGCTGTAATTTACATCTTTTTATAAAAGATATTTTTCTCTTAAAAAAAAAAGATATTTTTTATCTAATAAATAAACAAAAAAGTACTTTTATATCGTTATACCCAAACATAATTAATAGATAAAAAGATCTTTTTACATGGGATACCCAAACATAAAATTATTTTTACTTTTCCATAAGATCTTTTAAAAAAAAGATAATTAAAAAAAAATCTTTTCTTAAAAATTCACCCAAACAAGCTCTATGTTTGGGTATAATAATATAAAAATATTTTTTTGTTTATTTATTATATGAAAAATATCTTTTTTTTAAGAAAAAAAGATTTTTTAAAAAAATATATAAATTACAATTTCTCAAAAAAATATATTATTTTTAATTTTTTTAGTGTTTTTATTTTTATTACTAAAAATTGGTCAAACACGCTAAAAAAAAAATTAATAAAAAATATCTTTTTTTTTATCAAGTGCCATACAAATAGTAAGTTGGGTTTGGGTCTACTGTGGCGGTGGCAATTCCCCAATACAGAGCGTTGCGTTTTGGTACCAAGTACCAACCACAGAACAAGAAGGTCCTTCTCGGAATTTTCAATTTCTCTGTTCCTTTCCTCGTCAAAATTTTCTTCGCCCCCACGCCTATCTCTGAATTAAAATATTCCAACCAAGAACATAAAGCTTCCCCTTCAATTTCAAACCCTAGAAAAAACGCACCTAACCTTGCTTTGTGATCAAGCAGATTTAGGGTTTCTATCTTTCTTCGCGATGGAGGATTGTTGTGCCGTTTGCGCCGAGCCCTTGGAATGGGTTGCTTATGGACCTTGCATGCACCGCGATGTCTGCTCCACGTGCGTCTCTCGCCTCCGATTCATATGCCACGATCGCCGTTGCTGCATCTGCAAGACCGAATGCGACACCGTATTCGTTACCAAGGTATACATAAAATTAGTATTGCCACTCCTCCATGAACTGGATGAATCTTGAATTTTCCGTCTGTTGCCGTATTATCGTATTGCTTCTTTTTCGTTCGTCTCTGTTCACTGAATTAAGATCTTAATTGCGCCACATTGGCATGTTTTGGTTGCAATTCAAATGCTAGTCAAGTCTCTAAGTTCCAAGTACATTGTCTACTATGATCACTGCCACTTCCGTTGTTGCTGTCATGACTTGTTCTCAGCTAATTTTTGTTAATGAGCATCTGATGAGAAATTCAAACATGGCATTATTGTTTTATGGATTTCTGCCGTTGAACTAATGTAGTAAAATTTTAAGTAATATTTGCTGTTACTGTTCGGAAGAGATAGATTGACACTGCCGTTTTTTATTGGAAATTATGTACTTCAAATATGGGGATTGATTTGTTAATTCCATGCTCTTTTAAGTGTTGTTACCTTTTGAGTTTGACGATGTTGTTGATACTCATTTTTACTGCATTCTTCCAGGCTCTAGGAGACTATACACGGACGATTAATGATTTTTCATCCTTACCCTCCGACCCAAGGGAGGGTAAGGTTGGATCATATTGGTACCATGAGGATACAAATGCATATTTCGATGATATGGACCATTACAGGATGATCAAGGCTATGTGCAGGCTCTCCTGCAGTGTATGTGACAGGATGGAGGAGCAACCACATGATGCCTCAAAGCGCCGGCAGAGGTTTAGGAATATAGAGCAGCTGAAGGGTCACTTATTCCACCGTCATAAGTTGCTTATGTGTAGCTTATGTTTGGAGGGGAGGAAGGTGAACTATAAAATACTATTGGGTTCATATAAATGTTTGTAAACGTGAACATGTGTAGTCTGATGGAAGAATTTGTAATCTGTTTTCATATTGAAGTTTTTGACCATCATGTCTATGGCATAGGTATTTATATGCGAGCAAAAGCTTTATACCAGAGCACAATTGAATCAGCATATAAGCACAGGTGATTCAGAAGTGGATGGAAGTGAGAGTGAGAGAGGTGGTTTTATGGGGCATCCTATGTGTGAGTTCTGTAGAACCCCATTTTATGGGGATAATGAATTATACACACACATGTCTACAGAACATTATACTTGTCATATATGCCAAAGGTAGGAAACTAGGAACTATGCCATTCAAGTGGGGAATATCCCTGCCTTTATATTGGTCTGAATGGATTGAAATATAAGTTTCATGCAATTTGTATGTTCAATGCAGGCAGCATCCAGGACAATATGAATACTATAAGAATTATGATGACCTGGAGGTAAGATATTTGTTATTTTTTTGTTTTATGTTCTTTCTAATTAAGGTGACTTGACAATATTTTTTTTGTTGCTTCAATCTTAAGAATTTGTATGATCAAATGTCTGCTGGTGCAGATCCATTTCCGTAATGAGCACTTCTTATGTGAAGATGAAGCTTGCCTTGCTAAGAAGTTTATTGTGTTTCAATCTGAAGCAGAAATGAAGGTGATTCCTATGACAAATAGATCTTTTTTCTGTTTTTTATCCCAAGGTTTTATTTAGGGTGGTTGGCTCTGCTATTTCTATCTAACATTGTAAATAAAATTATAAGTTGCTTTACTGTTGTGAGATTATTTCTCATTGTTAAATCTCTGTTTCTTTGTTTTTGGCTTAGAGGCATAATGCTATTGAACATGGAGGGCGAATGTCACGGTCAAAGCGTAATGCTGCTCTTCAGGCATGTACAGTGACAATCGATTCTGTTTGTTGTTGTTTCTCAATGGCAATCTGGCGTTGCTACGGCAAATAGTATATTCCTTTCTTTGTTACTCCTCTAAGCTAGCTTTTTGTTCTTCCCCTGCAGATACCGACCAGCTTTCGGTATAAGCGTAATGATCAAGACCAACGCCGTGGAAGAGGCCGCTCCTTTCGTCGTGATTTTTCTGAAAATCAACTTTCTATGGCCATTGAAGCCAGCCTGCAGATGGCTAATGCAGCGGAAACATTTCATGATCCATCATCTTCAAGTAGTGGGCAAGTTGCAGTTGATGATGGTAATGCTGATGTTGATTCTATTATTCAGCCATTTGAATCAGTAGCTACATCGGGATCTGAAGCATCTGCACGATACCTCCAAGCCTTAGGACCTAACTCGAGGAATGCAGCACTAGCAGATTCATCATTCCCTCCACTCCCACTAGCTTCCAGCAATGACCAGCAAAGGTCCAAACAGGAGTTGGAAGGTTCATCCAGTAATACCATGGCAGCACGCTTGCGTCGGCATGGGAACAGAAATGTTTCTGTAATTAATGCTGGTAATGCTTGGCCTGCACCAGGTCGTAATTCTACCCAAGCTAGACTGCAATCAAATGCTGCTCCTGGAGTGCCACGTAATTCTGGTCAGATGAAGACAGCAAATAACATTGGACCTTCACCCTCAACTTATGCTAGTTCTATTCAACCTACACCCAGAACTGCCCTTGCACAATCATCTGTTGGTTCTTCGCGGGATACACGTGATAACGGAAGAATGGTTCACTCTGCATCTGCTCCAAATCTCATTGAGAGCAACCCCATTGAAGCTTCAATTTCCGAGTTTCCTCCTGTTTCTGCTTCACTAGTGAGCAAGTTATCTGCAAGCACTCAGACTCCGTTGAATGTGGAAAATGTTCAGTCTGCTAACAAGTCATTGGTTGAAAAGATTCGTGGAGCTCTTGATTTTGATGAAGATAGATACACTTTGTTTAAAGACATATCTGGTCAATATCGTCAAGGCACACTTGATACGGAGACATATCTGGACTGTGTGCAGCAGTTTGGTTTGTCTCATCTTGTACCCGAAATGGCTAATTTATTGCCTGATCCTCAGAAGAAGGAAGAGCTCATTTTGTCGTACAACAGTAGTTTGCAAAGGAATGCTTTTCCAGAAAATGGATGGGTCCATGGTGGTTCTGGCATACCGTCTAAAGGTAGTAATGCTTCCAAGAAGGGTAAAGGTAAGTCTGTAGATGGTAGTGGTAGTAACTCCACAAATAGATTAGCAGATAGCTTCTTAAGCACAGTACATCAACTACAGTCAAGCTATAAATCTTCAGAAGAGAATTTGGAGGTGCTATCAAGGGGTGATTATCGAACTAACAAGGGCAAGTCAAAAATCAATCAGCAGATTGATACCAATTCGGGAAATCAACCTTTGAGAATCAGTGGGCAGACAGAGGCATCGGGTGGAATTTTATCAAATCAGAAAAAGGAGGATGCTGGTGTTGGCAGTAAACAACGTAAAAAAACTTCCAAATTTCTTAGAGTGCGACTTGGCGATGGTTCTGCTTCAGCCCTTCTTGATTTTGATAACTCTCAGACTGAGCCAGATCCTGGAACAGACCCTTTGCCAGGTAACAAGAATGACTCCGGAGGTCTGCCTGTGCGAGGTGTTTGGCGAAAGGGGGGAGGCCAGAGGCTCTTCAACTGAATACTCGTCTGTTTCTCCAAGGCCTTATAATGTGAAGTATCTCCAAGCATAAAACTGGAATAAACAGAGACTCCAGTTTTAGTTTCAGGAGTGATGATTTCAATGGTCCAATTTGAGTGGGATTCCCAAGTATAGCACGCTGGGATATGACTCTTGTTTTTGTTGAAGGTTTAATACCATTGCCTTAATGGGTGAGCCCTTTTTGTTTGGTTTGGCCGTTTAGGGTATACATTTTGATCGAAATGGGGGAATGGCGAGTGCCCTCTATACTTGGGTATGTAAGTGGGGTGCCGTTTTTTTTTTTGGTGTGGCAATTTGCAGCAGCCTCCTCTTATCTTCTGCCATCGAATTGTCATCTACAGTTCTGTACACTCTGTAGAACTAGTAGATAAATGCCTGGATTTTTTGAGTAGTTAAGAACGGTGAATATATTGTTGGAACCAAAATTACGAGATGATGATACTTCTATGTTTGGATTTTTGTTCAGAGAAATTCTTATCTTCTCCATAGAGTAAATATTTTCCTTTCTCTACATCATTCACCTATTAATTTTTATCTCTCTTGTTTGTTTTCACTTTTTTGTTTGAAAGTTTTAATGGATGAGATCACTTATTTATAACATTGTAATTTAAGAAATAGAATTATTTGAGGACTTAATCTTTTCATATTAGAGTAATGTTCAGATTACAAATTGTTAGAACTTAGAACACTAATTATGCAAATTTACCCAGGCTTTTTTACTGAAATGCGCATGAAAAATCTTTAATTCCCATTATATGTACAAGTCAAGCATGGTGAACACGAAATGGTGCATTGAGTGCATATCTTCTGTAGCAGGCAGGCACGAGATGGGAGACCTCACCTATGACACACACGAAATAGTGGAATACATATATGAAGGCAGGCACGAGATGGGAGACCTCGCCTATGACACACACGAAATAGTGGAATACATATATGAAGCACACGCACACGAAATGGACCCATAATCTCTCCCATAATCTCTTATGTTGCTTTCTTGGATCTTCTTGGTTATAACTTTTTCCATTTATTAAATTAATTATGTATTACTTTTATTTTTTTCTTTATAAAATTGCAAGAAAAAATGACTCATAATTAACCATGCCAAAAATTCTTCCATTTTTATGATAATTATAAGAAAAGTGGTTATAACTTTTTTTAACAATTTGTGATAGTATGAAAGATGTTTATTTATACTGGATTAAGGCACTCAAAGAAAGATTAAGAGTAAATGGAGTATATATTTTTTTGCATTCATATGGTTTACATAAAAAAATTAAGAATGAAGCGATTTTTAAGGTAAAAAAAAAAGGTATACTTTAGAAGGGATGAAGAGAAAAAAAAATAGTCTTAACTTATATGATTTAGTACTCACTACGTACTCTGTGATATACTGTACTGTACTCTGACTTGCAATTCGGACTCAACTTTTAACAAACATAAATAGAAAATAAATAGAAAATTCATTATATGCATACATTATAAATAAAAAATTTAATTTATTATTAAATAATAATTTATTAAATAATAATTTATTATTAAATAATAAATTAAATAATATTATTAAAATGGTTGTTGACAAACTTGAAATGGTTTTTATCACTGCCGTGCCCTCAATTCGTGTCTGTTGTCCCTGATTTGGTCTGTCCATTTTGCTGCTGACAAACTTAAAATGGTTTTTCCATTTCGTGTCTGCCCTAAGTGAAATGGTCCTCCCATTTCGTGGCCACCATGTCAGAAATGGTGTGAAAACCCATTTCGTGCCTGCCATACTAGAATTGGCACGGCGCATTTTGAGAAATGTTTTCATATATGCGCATTTTAGGAATTAAAAAATTTTCCATGCGCATTTCAGTAAAAAAACCAATTTATCCAAATCTATAAATTTTGGATCATAACTATTGTGTCTTTAGATTTTGTTATTTCAAATGTTGGCTCTTTAAATTTGAGTTATTACCCAGAGTAACATGATTTTCCCTGCATCTACAACATTACAAATTATATCAGATAAAAGATAGTTTTTACTTGCAAATGTATATCCTAAATCCATTCTAGTATTTACTATTATATATAAAATGAAAATTAACTTACATAGTATAACATGCAAGGAGAAATTTGGGGTCGCAGAATTAAACTGAAAAAATAGAAGAAACAAATATAACATTGCAACTGATTTGTGAGAACAAAATCTATTTGAAGGGTCATTATAAGAATATGAGAAATTTATGGGATTAAAATATTTAAAAAAAAATATTATTCATATACCAAACAATTTTGACATTTGTATAAAAATATAGTTAGTACAAATTAATTGTATTCTTAAATTATTTTTAATTAACAAAATTAAAAAACCCATTTAATTACTAAAAAAATAATATCAAAATAAATTTTAGTATATTACTATAAAAAATATACATATATCAGAATTATTTTTAAAAATATAAAAAATTAAAAACAAGTATGTGCCCCCAAACACAAAAAAAAAAAGTCGCTCCTTGCTTCGTAACCGGAGCCACCTTACAAATTCATGGCCGAGGGAAAAATGGTCCAAACTTGTAAAACCCTGAATTCTTCAATTCACTCGCTCTTAAAACCCTTTCTAAGCCCCTGAGCAATAAAAGAAATAAGAAAACTTACTACGCTTAAAGCTTGGTTCTGAAACTCATCAATGGTGGAAGAGGAGCATCAGAACTTGAGCAAATGGCGCTTGGAGCGTGGCCCTTACCTCGGAGACATTTCGGCTCTGTGTTTACTTCGCATCCCCAATCACTCTCTTCCTCTTCTTCTAGCTGGTTTAGGATCTGAGATTCTTCTCTACGACTTAGAACTCGCAAAGATTCTGAGATCCTTCTCTGTCTTCCAAGGCATCCGCGTCCATGGCATCGCCACCTCTCAAGACACTCTTCCCTCTGTAGTTGCCGTGTTTGGCGAAACGAGGCTCAAGCTTTTCAGCTTCTCATACGACGCCGTTTCTGAGTCCCCGCAGCTGAACCTGATTCAGTTGTTGCCCAAGTTTCCTCACTGGGTTTTGGATGTTTGCTTTCTCACGGTACTCTCCACCACATTTCTAGCATTTCGTTAATGTCTTCGTAGTTATTTCTGTTATTCTTACTTATCTTCCTTTCTTGCTTGCTTGCCTCTTTGTAATTGGGTAGTAGGGTTGTTTAGCTCATTCCAATGTGGGAAGCCATTTTCTTGCTGTAGGATCTAGCGACAATTCAGTTCACGTTTGGGACATCTCCAACTCTTGTACGGTTCTCAAGGTTCAATCTTCAGGTTGGTTTGTTTACTACTACGACATGGCTTTGATTCCTTTCTTTATTGACTTTGGTTTTTAGCTAATGAGATTATATCTGTAATTGGATCATAGTGCGGTGCCTTTTGTACTCGATGCGACTATGGGGTCACAATCTTCAAGCTCTCCGTGTTGCATCTGGCACAATATTTAATGAGGTAAGGATCAGGGATTGATTCATGTTGAACATTCATGATCGCAAAATCTCGCATAAAGCATGCTACTATCCTGATGAAAATTTCTTTTGGCATGTTGCTTAATGTTTTTGGATTTTTATTTTATTTTAACTACTCTAAAATGTTTGGTTCGGGAAGATTATTGTTTGGAAAGTGGCCCCTCAGCTTGATAAGTGTTCATCAAGCTTCAGAGAAGACAATGATCGTCAGAGCATTTCATTATGCAATTGCTGTATGTTCAAAGATCAACTTTATGGGGCTGTTCATGTATGTAAACTTATTGGACATGAAGGTTCAATCTTCCGAATAGCATGGTCGTCTTGTGGCTCTAAACTGGTATCTGTCTCTGATGACCGTAGGTGAGTTTGTCTCTTTAAGTCCTATTGTGGGACGTTTTTATGTTTATTCTTTGAAAACAATGCACTTCATGATTAGTCTATCTGTTCTTTAATGTAGTGCACGTGTCTGGGCTGTTCCTATTGAAGTGGAAGATTTTACGCGGCATGATCCCACTGCCCTTGTCTTATTCGGACATAATGCTCGAGTTTGGGATTGTTGTATTGCTGATCACGTAAACTAATCATTGTTGTTCAGTTTTCAATCTTTCTCAAGCTACATAGGCAAAGCAAATTAATGCAATGGTCCTTTTTTTGTATGGGTTTGTGCAGTTGATTGTCACTGCCAGTGAGGATTGTACGTGTCGTCTATGGGGAGTTGATGGTGAACAACTGCAAGTCATTAAGGAGCACATGTAAGTTAAAACACCAATCCTTGATCTTTGTAAGTTAAATTTCTAATTGTTGCCTTTTGGGTTTTGTGTGGCTCTAAACAAACAGCCATTGAAGATAATTGATTATCTTAACTCCTGAATTCTGTGAACTGTAGTATTTCCATAACCCTTAGTGGTTATACCCTGCAATATTAGCATGCAACCGCTTCACAAAAAATTATACATGAGCGCTACACTACTACTTAGGTTGCCTTATCTATTTGGTTTTTATGAAACCAAATTTTTCCTTCCTTTCATGCATGCCTTTCAAATTCTTATGTTATTATTTAATGAAGATAGGGCAATAATGGAGTGTGTGAATTCTTTGTTATGTAGAGGGAGGGGTATATGGAGATGTATGTATGACCCAAATTCGGCACTTCTCATAACTGCTGGGTTTGACTCAGCTATCAGAGTGCATCAGCCTCATGCTTCTGTATCCAGGGGCTTGGCAGCAGCACCAGGCCCTCCTGACAGGGCAGAGACATTTTCCATTTGCATCCCTAATGTGTTGGATCGTATTGGACTCATGGACAGGTAGGGTTGTTAAATGTGATGCTCACCTTAGATACCTACTTCAGAATTGTCAACTCAATTTGGGACACCTTTGTTACCAATTTTAGTATTGTTTAACTTTTCCTATCTTGTTTGTTGCAGCAAGAGTGAATATGTACGTTGTTTACATCTTGCCTCTCAGGACAGTCTTTATGTTGCCACAAATCATGGTTTTCTTTACCATGCTAAATTCATTGGTGCAAGAGGTGCTCAGTGGAAGCAACTTGTTCAGGTCAGCAATGGGGCTCAAATTATCTGTATGGATTTATTGTCTAAGGACTCAATTGAACTTGACTGCGGTGCTGACAATTGGGTTGCTATTGGAGATGGTAAAGGAAATATGACAGTTATTGGAGTTACTGATAATGGTTGTACTCCTACAGTGAGACTAAACTTCACCTGGTCAGCTGACATGGAGAGACGGCTCTTGGGTACCTATTGGTGCAAATCTCTGGGATGCAGGTAATGACCTGTATCTTTAAACAATACTGTGTAAACTACTGACAAGATTAGGAGCCAGTGCAGAGATACATGAATCTAGTTAATGAGGTGTTAACCATTGCTTCTTTGGTCACTCCTTGACAAGTATCCTGGCCTTGCAATTTATTAGGAATAACCTATATTAAGAAACTTCAATGAGGGAATAGAAATTTACTTTTTGATAAGTTAACTTGCATGACTTCATTAATTTCTTTGGTTCACACTTAACAGGCCCTGGTATCATATGTGTTAAGCTACATAGTCATCCCATGGTTTCATCTTACCATGCATATTGTGTAGTGCAATTAGATTGGAGATCCTGATAACATTATAATATTCTTAGTTTACCCCTTCTGGTTTTGCATATACTTGTGCATAAATACTTATATTGTTTGTGTTCCTATTCCTTTCACTGTGTTTCAAATTCAAGTTAATAAAAGGATTATCTTTACATGATGATACAAAAATTTGTAGGTATGTCTTCACAGCTGATCCTAGAGGAACATTGAAACTATGGAGGTTGCCTGATCCCCCACAATCTAGCCTCACAGGCTCCATGAAGAGTAATAGTGCGTCACATATAGCAGATTTCATATCAAATTTTGGAATGCGGATAATGTGTTTGGATGCTTGCGTGGAAGAAGAGGTATGATTATCTGTCTCCTGTCTTCCAGGGGTAACTTGGTGGAGTTTGAAGTGTTCAGCATTGCTTCTTCATGTTGTCTGGTAGAATATAAGCTAATTGGTAGAATCTGACATTCTGACTTCGTCTTCATTTGTTTAAGCTTTTAAATAGTGCTTTTATGATATAGCTTTTCCGTCGAACTCTTATAACTTATGAGGAAAGCATTTATTTGGTCTCCCTTTTTCTTATATATATATAATAAGAATGTGACCCTTAATGCATTAAATGAAAATAACAACTTTTGGGTAGAGATGGAGATGGACTTTTAGGTTGCGTTTGGAAGGGAGACAGAGACTAAGAGACTGAGACTGGGAGACAGAGACTAAATTAAGTTTCTGTATTGTGTTTGATGTAAAATATATTAGACTGAGTTATGTCTTAGTATCATGTTTACTTTAAGATAAATATGGAGATTGAATGATAGATTTGAAATTTGAAAAGTTAAATGAGAGTATTTTTTAGAAGAAATGTTATTAAAGTTTCATTCTCCGTTCCCAAAAATTTCAGTTTCCTGTGTTCCCCACTTTCTGGAGATACTGAAGGGACTGAAATTGTGTCTCGGGACTGAAAGTTTATTTCCAGTCTCTGACCACCAAACACAATACTGAGTCCCAGGATCTGAAAACAAATGTACCTTATATGACATTTTCAAAATTTCAAGAACCATAAGGAATTGGGACATCGTCGGATATTTTTCATTTTCACTGAGATGTTACCAAATTTAAAAATAGAAAATTCATCTGGAATCTGAATATCAAATTTTATGCAGATCCTAGTGTGTGGAGATGTACGTGGTAATATGGTTGTGTTCCCCTTGCCAAAGAATCTGGTGCTTGGCACAGCATTAGTACAAGAAGGGAAGATAACTCCGGTAAATCATTTCAAAGGGATTCATGGTATATCAAGTGTGTCTAGTGTTTCTGTGACTAAGCTTGGTCACAATCAGCTTGAGATAAGCTCAGTAAGTTTGATTATTCAGGTTCCTATTGAAGAGTATTGTTAATATGCAGACCAAACACAACTGCAAATATTGACTAGCCATAATTTGAATACAATTTCTGATTTTTATTCATGTTCAGACCGGAGCAGACGGATGTATATGCTATCTAGAATATGATAGAGATATGCGTACTTTGCAATTCATGGGGTTGAAACAGGTGAAAGAGTTGAGTTTGATTGAAAATGTTTCTGTGAATAACAACTCTGTTGGTACATTATCTGGCGGTTATGCAGCTGGTTTTGCATCAGTTGATTTCATAGTGTGGAACTTAGTTAACGAGAGTAAGGTACTTTGACTATCTTTTTCCTCTAGTCTGGTCAATTAATATTTGCTTTTGTTTCTCTGTTTCGCATGACATTACTTCTTGCTCTAGCTGTTATGATCAACTGCATACATTGTCTGCAGGTGGTGAAAATTCCATGCGGTGGATGGCGCCGTCCTCACTCCTACTATCTAGGTGATATACCGGAGAAGGAAAATTGCTTTGCCTTTGTCAAGGTTTTCTTGATGCTTTGAACTCTTAATTATTGAGAAACACAACTAAACAACTTACGTATCTTTAAACATTTTTGTGTCTTAAAGCACCTGAATATGGCCATCAGATCTTTCTTTAAACATATCAGTCAACGATGACAATTATTACAGGATGAAATGATACATATCCATAGACACTGGACTCATGATAAAGATGAGAAGATATATCCTCAGAGGTTACATTTGCAATTTCATGGGAGAGAGATACATTCCTTGTGCTTTATCTCTGAAGATATACTCCCTGGAGATTCTTATAAGCATACCTTATTTTCTAAATTAAGTTGGATTGCAACTGGATGTGAAGATGGAACTGTGAGATTGACTTTGTAAGTACTGTCTGCTGTCTGGTTGAGCTGGATTGAATACCTTATTAAACACCTAATGTGTCTATTTGATTTAGGTACTCTCCAGATATTGAAAATTGGTCCATGTCAAAACTGCTTGGTGAACATGTCGGAGGATCAGCTGTAAGATCAATTAGTTGTGTGTCAAAACTGCATACCTTTTCACCAAGTACTACTGATGTACCTGGTGGAAATGGTGAACTGAATGCTGCTGAGAGTGAAGATAATCTAACCTTACTCATATCTGTGGGTGCAAAGCGTGTGGTAACTTCTTGGCTACTGAAATATCAGAAGCAGAGTGACAAAAATGACCTTTTAATTGATCATCAGTATAATTCAAAAGGAGTTGATGATCAATTTTTGTCAAGCTTGCCCTCATCAATGACATTTCAGTGGCTTTCTACTGATATGCCAGCAAGATATTCGATTACCCAGAAATATCCAGAAAATGCTCTCAAGAATGTAGTAAGTGCTGCTGAACAAGTTTCTAATACAGAGGTTGATGGTAGACCTGGATCTCTGTTGGATGAAAGGGGAATGATGAACTCAATCAAAGATAAACATGAGGATGACTGGAGATATCTTGCTGTTACTGCTTTTCTTGTTAAATGTGTGGGTTCCAGGTAGAAGAAACACCAATTTGATACTTGATTCTATTTCAGCTGAACTCTGAACATAATTTCATGGGGAAAAAAAATCTCAAACTTACTTCCATGTTGTATACTTTTCAGGACATCTGTTTGTTTTGTTGTTGTTGCCTGTTCAGATGCTACACTTGTGTTACGGGCTTTAGTTTTGCCCTTCCGCCTATGGTATATACAGTTGCTCCTACCTAACTCTTATCATAATGTTGTTCCATGCTTTTTAATCATTTGTTATGTTTTAACATGGCTCCCTTTCCGTTGGCAGGTTTGATGTTGCTTTGTTAGTTCCTTTACTATCCCCAGTTTTGTCATTGCAGCATATCATTTTCCCCATATCTAGGCCTTTTAAAGGTGAGTATTTTCTTGATGTGAGGCTGGAAAATGTTCTGTACCACCTGTTTCATTTCTTTTATTGTGAATCTGGAAGTTTGTTTATTACAATACTCTTTATTAGTTTGTCTTTTATAAATATTTAGGCAGTTGTTTTGTAATTAGGTATTATTTTGTGGCATGTTTAGTGTGTGACAATGCCAAACTAGAATTAAGAAGATTATGGCATTCCTATCTCACATTTCACTCTGCACACTAGAATAATTTTAGATGTCCTTGTACAACTTTTTGTCAAATATCTAATTTCCTGGTTTAATTTTGCTTGCGTTGTGTCTTTACTTTCTTCTGCAGAAAACACTCAATTTGGAAATGCTTATATTGCAATCAGTGGATCTACTGATGGGAGTATTGCTTTTTGGGACCTGACTGATAGCGTTGAAGCTTTTATGCAGAGGATTTCTGTTTGTAATGTAGAGAATTTCTTTGATGGTCAGAAACGCCCACAATCAGGGAGAGGAAGTCAGGGTGGTAGATGGTGGAGATCATTGAGCAGTGGTTTGTCAAAGAAAAGGCAGCACAGTGATCAGGTAACCTCAAAAGCCAAAGATGAAACCAAGAGCATCTGTCATGCTGACACTGTTAGTGGTGACTCTTCAATAACAAATGGATCTGAAGACAGCAAAATGGGTTGTTCCCAAACCACGCAAACAGCTTCCCCTAAGTCGGAGATTAAAACTGATAATTCCGTGGCGGAAATATGTGAAATACAGCCTCTACGCCTTTTGCAAAATATTCACCAATCTGGAGTCAATTGTCTCCATGTTTCAGAGATAAAAGGTGGCCAAAACAACAATAGTTGCAATGTATATAGTATAGTTAGTGGTGGTGATGATCAGGCACTTCATCATCTTACCGTTGAACTATCACTTAAGTCAACAAATTCAGATAATGGGGTTGTGACTACAGAAATAAGACATTGGACCTCTGGACCTGAATATGAGGACATAACTTTTCAAAGTTGGAGCAAGAATTATGGAATCAGGTTCTTAAATTATGTGAAAATTCCTTCGGCCCACAGCTCTTCAGTCAAAGGTTAGATACCATTTAATTATTCATCTTAAAACAAAACTCCTCTTAAGTGAGGTTGCTTCGCTAGGTAGCAAGGATGTATCCATCCATGGACCCCAATTTAATTTAGAAAGCATTCTTATTTTGACCTACCTAATTTAAAGGTGAATCTATCCTTCAGAGATAAATAATTAAATATACTTCAAAAGGAGCTTTTTCATTCTCGTCAGTATGAATATGCAATTTTACTTTCTTTGAAGAAAAGTTGGCATGTTAGGTGATATTTGTTAGACTAGTGCTTCCTTGGTGTTTTTTTTTTCCCTAGAAAATTTTCATTTACTTCCTCTTGCATTTTCTCTCACCCTAAATCTTAAATCTATGATTCCTTTTATAGATATTCATGCTTACAAGAATACTCTTTCGTTTGAAATGATTTTCCAAGAGATTAGCATTTGCTTTTAATTGACTAGATAATAAAATGTTTATGACCTCTGCAAAACCATACCCCTTGTAAAGCTGATAAGTGATAACCATGAAATGCTTATGGAAATTCTGTTTTCAAGAAGTTTAATCATCGGTAGCATTTGTTTTGTGAAGGTGTGTGGACGGATGGGTCTTGGGTGTTTTCAACCGGACTTGATCAGCGAGTCAGATGCTGGCGACTTCATGACAGTAAGCTCGTCGAGCATGCACATCTAATAGTTAGTGTACCAGAGCCAGAAGCATTATCTGCTAGAGCCTGTGTCAGGTGATTGTTAAATTATCAGAATATGACAGGACAATATTGAGTGATACATCATCTTATTCTTTCACCTGACTCTGGTTTGTGTCGTATGTAGGAACCATTATCAGATTGCTGTTGCTGGCAGAGGGATGCAAATAGTTGACTTTTCAGTATCATAACATTATACTCATGTCCGATGAAGAATGAAGTTTTACATTAGAACAGTTTATGGAGGTAATTTTTCTGCTCCTCGTTAATATCAACCTAGACCTACCAGATATCACTACTATGAGTCAATGGTCCTTAGTTGCTCCATATACTCAAAAAATAATATTTTGATATGAGTAGCTGTTCATTTTATTGGATTGCTGATGCAATGTTTGCATATTGAGTGGACAGAGTTAAAATTCAAGGTTGTTTTGTTGTAATTTTTGGGGTTGGTGGGTCAGTTGAGGAGGGAAATTCAACAAATGTGTGTTATTTATTTATTTAGATGAAAATGTCATGTGTTATATGTTGTCATTTGATTATATCAAATCCTAAGTGATACCGTGTTGATCCCACTATTCTTTTTTAATATATCATGATCATTATCATGGTCATTAATTCATTATTATTAAATATCATCATATAATGAGTCCTCGGTCTGAATAATAAAACAAAAACATAGTGGCAATGCTTTCCATGAGTTGATTACTAATTATAAAAATATTTACGTACACTGAATCTGAGATCATAATTCATAAGTAATCCCCCCCCCCCTCCCCCCACCCACATTATGATAAATGAAGATTTCCCAATTATTATCTAAAATGTAGATAATATTTAAAGATAATAATTGTTGCTTATATAAAGATGTCTTTATAAAAAAATAATATTTAAAATGTAGATACTTATCATGTCAAGTAATTTAATTAAACATATTAAAAATATCTAATAATTTTTAATTATTATTTTTACATAAAGATATTTTTATGTAAATAGTCTCAATAGAATTTTCTATTAGGTTGTAGAAAGAGATGGCTTGAGGAAATTCATTAAGGTCCTACGGTTTAGGATTTAATATGTCTAATGGTTCATTGCTTCCAAGACAGAAGGACTTAATTATTGACTTATGTGAAAGACTAAATGCATAGTTGAGCTTAGTTTAATATGTATTTATTTATTCATGGTAAGAACTCTGTGCTTCAAAATTCTAAACTTAACAGATCTTCCACCCGTTGGAAAACAATAATGTTACACACATTTGATTAGTTTGTGTGTGTACATAGTTCTAGCTAGAATGCGTCGGCGAATTATAATTGAGTTCAGTTTGTCTTGTAAATAACCCCACCGCCACCTTTGTAGTTGGCTATTCCATTGAGTATGCAATAAATGCTTCATGTTCGTAATTCATATAAATTATAAACAAGTAAGATAGAAATGGCAAGTGGGCCACAGCAAGTGGTGCTAACTTTGTATTGTAGCAAATCGTTATAACTTATATCAATTTTGTATGGATGAATGCACGTTTTCACAATTATGATGCTTCGATCTAACATGGTTTCAGATCTATTCTTTCTGATTTTGCGCTTATGGAGAGTTAATTGCCACTAGCTTCCCCATACTCATCTTCACAGTGATGAGGAGGGAATATAATGTATGCTTAGATGCGGAGAATTTTATTAGATCTCCAAACGCGGATTCAATTGAACTATGCATGTCTATACACAGATTGTAAAGTTCACTCATTCATGAGCTGTTCTTAGCTACTTCCATTCTAAAAAATATTTATAACGTTTTTTATCTCTAATATTTTTCGAATTATTTAATCTTATCTTTAATATTTTCAATTTGTATCAAAATTATTTATGAAAGTTTTTAATTTTATCCCTAAAATTTATATAAAATTAACGTTTAGTAATAATTTTGAATGAAATTAAACGTTAAGAGTATTTAAAAAAAATTGCAAACAAACAAAAAATATATTTTATTATTTACTTTGACAATAATAGCAATAATAAAAAAGCATTTTTTTTAATATAAATGTTAGATATAGATATGTAGTATGAGTCTTCATGATCTTGCGGTGCATTTTTTAGGTTGGGTTCATACTTATGTTAATTTTAGTTGGATCTTAAGTCATATATTCCTTACAAGGTATATCTTTTTTATTAATAACCAATCCTTTATTATACACACAACCACGATAAGGAAACACGCTATTTGGTATATTATGTATATATATAGAGAGACAGAAAGAGAGCGATTTTCGCATAGAATTATTCTCCGCATACAAACATTTTTTCATACAAGTCATTTATATTTATGCATTTGTTATATTTTTTTTCGTGTCTCTTTTTTTTCTTTTTCTGTGTCTTCTCTTTTTCTTCTTCTTCTTCTTTTTTTCTCCGTGCTTCTTTTTTTTTCTTTCTCCGTGCCGCCTCTTCTTCTTTTTTGTAATTTTTCTCTCTCATTATCGTCGTCATCAACACCACCTCTTCCTCCTCCTTTTCTTCTTCTTCTTTTTCTTTCTCCGTGCCTACTCTTCTTCTTTTTCGTAATTTTTCTCTTTTGTTATCGTCGTCATCAACACCACCTCTTCCTCATTCTTCTCTTCCTCTTTCTTTTTTCATGGAAATTTTTCTCCTCTTTTAGTTTTCTCTTTATCCTTCATCATCAGTTATCTCGTTGTTGAAGATAATAAATAATTCAGGTTCAGATTGTCAATTAAATCAGAACGAAATTGATTATTGTTTTGAATCCAAGGCTAAGGTGTGGTTCAATTTAGAAGAAAAAATATAGCATTAGAGAAAACATTTTTCTGCAGCAAATTTGGGTGTAGTACGAAGATATTTGGGTGTAACACGAAGATATTTGGGTGTATTTTAAGAATTTTTGGGTGTATTTTTATTTTGATAAATTTTTCATAATTCAAAATTCTTCCTCTTCCTCCTTCTCATCTTCTACTGATTCTTCTTCTTTTTTTTTATCATCATCATCGTCTTCTTCTTCTTTTTTTTCTTATTCATCTTTTTTTTATTTTACCTTTTCAAGTTTTTTCTTGTTTCATACTCTTAACAAGAATAAAAACAAAAAAATCAAATAAAGAAGAAGAAGAAACACATAATGCTGCAAAATTACTTGAAAGAGGATGAACTTACATTTATTTAACTAAAAGAAAGAAATAAATAAAGAAAAAAAGAAGAAGAAAAAAACGCAGCATTAGAGAAAATATTTTTCTGTATTTGCAGCAAATTTGGGTGTAACACGAAAATATTTGGGTGAAATACGAAGATATTTGGGTGTATTTTTATTCTGATAAGTTCTGCATAATTCAAAACTCTTCCTCTTCCTCCTTCTCATCTTCTACTGTTTTTTCTTTTTTTTTTTTATCATCATCACAATCTTTTTCTTCTTTTTTTTCTTATTCATCTTTTCTTTTTTATTTTACCTTCTCAAGTTTCTTCTTGTTTTACTCTCTTAACAAGAATAAAAACAAAAAAATCAAATAAAGAAGAAAAAGAAACACATAATGCTACAAAATTACTTGAAAGAGGATGAACTTACATTCATTTAACTAAAAGAAAGAAAGAAATAAGGAAAAAAAGAAGAAGAAAAAACGCAGCAATAGAGAAAATATTTTTCTGTATTTGTAGCAAATTTGGATGTAATACGAAGATATTTGGGTGTAATACGAAGATATTTGAGTGTATTTTAAGAATTTTTGGGTGTATTTTTATTCTGCTGCATAATTCAAAACTCTTCCTCTTTCTCCTCTTCATCATCTACTGTCTACTGCTTCTTCTTCCTCATCTTCTTATTTCATTTTCTTATAATTTTTCTTGGGAGAAAAAATCAAATAAAGAAAAAAAAATACATAATATTACAAATCAATAGAAAGAGGAGTAGGAAAAAAATACAGCAACAACAATGGTAATAAAAAAAACAACGATGAAAATGAAACACGCAAAAAAAAGAAAAAATGCAAAGAAAAAGGAGAAGAAGAAGAATGAAAAAGACTTATAATACTCCAATAGATGAATGTAATTTTTATTAAATTTGGCTCAACTTATAAGACTTATAAGCCAACAAAATTTATGTGTAGCATAACTCTTTGGCATAAGCACACAATATATGCTCTCGTTCTATTCGCTTTTATTTTATTCTTTTTTAGGATTTTGGATAAGAGAGGCGCACATGTCGCCATTGCCCTTGAATTTAAAGAGAGGAATATATATATATATATATTAATAGAAGCAGCATCTTTGATGATGGACTCGATCAGATTTTACTAGTATAATTCTATGTTGTTGTTGATATCAAACATGCATCTCTCTCCCTTAGCACACAAAATATAAAATTCTAAAAGTAAACATTTGAATAAATATAAAAAGTAAAATATTAATTAGTTAGCATTAACCAACTTGTATATTGATGTGGATATACTTATAAGCTTTGGCCATGGATTAGGAAAGAATATAAGTATTGATGCAATATAAATGACGAAAACAAAACATTAATATAGTATGATCAAAGCGAAAAGGAAAACTGAATTTCAAAATATTATTGTTAATTACTTAATTAACCAATTTTTTTTTATTTCATTTTTACTCTATTACCACTAAACACACCGTTATCTTTTTTAGTTTACCAAGTTCATTTTTGTGCACTATTTTCATTATTATAGTAATGCATCGTTAACTACTCACCAGATAATAAATTATTGTGATTTGGAAATTATATGGAAAAATAATAAGATCATACCTAAAAGGCTAAAAATCAAGTCCTAGTAGATTATGATATATGTATATATTTTGGAAGTTAAAAATTTACATTCAGATATTTTCATGTAAAATTATTAATTTGATTCATTAAATTATAATTTAATTAATTTTGTTAAATTATTCCACCATTCTTAATTAACAACTTCAAATAAAAATAGTCTTCACCATTTTGGACATACATCATGATCATGCAGTCATGCATATATAGTGACCCTGATTGAAGAACCCAAATATACATAAATCACTGTCAATCACCTACCTCGCGTTAGACAAAACAAAAGAAAAGGGAAAAAAAAAATTCACCAACCACCAAAAAAAAAAAGTTTACCTAATAGTAGATGCTAAAATTATTAATTAAAAATATATAAATTTTAAAATCCTTTAATCACTAATCTAAATATTAGCTAAATCCAACGTGCTAATCTGCGCAACCTTTTGGGGCATTCGCTGACAACAATGCCACACTCATTACTTATAAGTTATAACAATTTCTTTGTTTTTTTTTTTTTCTTTTTCAAAGATTTAGTAACGTCACTTAATAATTTTTGTTAATGTAAATTTTGTAAAAAATTAAAGTTAACATATGTATAAAGACGTTACTTTTTATATATATCGTATAAAATTCTATACGTGCATCTAATTATGACATATCAATAAAAATAACCTTTTTTTACATTGGCGATGTAGATTATTCAAAAGAATATATATAATTGAACGATTATATAAAATTTTTTATATTTTCAGTGTATCAAAATTAAACTCATATATAACTAATTTTAAAAAAATTAGTAAAAATCTCTCTCTTTTTTAATTTTGTTCCTTTGTTATTTCTTAATTAATCTTGAATAATCAAAACAAATAATGGGAATTAGGAAGCTTATCACTTGACTGGTTTTTGAATTTTGACCTTATACGTGGGTAATGGGTTGGTTGAGTTCCTCATATGCCTAAATTAAAAGCAATTACTTCTTCAATCATCACACTACTTTATTTGTGGTTGGTCACCAACCCTTCACTTGCCACCTTTCAAAATACAATCATGCCCGAAGGAGAATCATGTTTCCACTATAGCAGGAAATATATATATTTTTTCAATTACCCCCAAGTTAATAAAAATATTAAGATTCTAGTACTAAAAATTAAAAAATAAATAATTATATTATGTGTACACAGAAAATTAATTATAAAATCATATATTTATATAAAATATATATTAAAATATTAAAAATAAATTAAATAACATATATATTTATATATAAATATATTATAACTGATTTTTAGTGTTCATATAATGTTTTTAAAAAATAAATTCAGTTTTTTGGCCATCATCAATTATTAATTAGAAACCCTATTTACAATTCATAGCTTAAGGTCTATACTCTATATATTGACAAAATTTTACTAGCATGCATATACATCTCCTCGAGACCTCGACATATCCCTGCATGATTCACTTCATTGCTATGTTGCTAGTCAATAAAACTCCATGTAATTAAGACAGCCTCATTAATCAACGCTTTACAATAATGAGTCAATAAATTGGTCAGAGTGGCAGTTACTATTTTTTTTTTTTCCAACAAAACCCCGTATATTTACTTTTTTTATCATATATATTTTTTTTTAAATATTTGAGAAACAATAATATTAATCTAAATCAGCTCAAGGTTATTTTATTTTATATTTATTAATTATGATTAAAATAAATAAATAATTTAAATATAAATAATATATAATTCTAAATATTATTGTTATATCGAAAATTATATTTTCGATAAAAATATTATTGAACTCTTTAACAAGCCAATGTTCGAACAAGAATAGGTTTCGATCATTCCTAAGTGCTAAATAATATTTCGATCAACCTCCAAATATATGTTAGAATTAACTTTGAATTGGAGCCAATGAGGTACTCGTTAGGAACTCTCTATTAATCGATTGACGCAAACGTGGAAATCGAAGAGGCAGACTTGATGGAGGTCAGCTGATCGAAGAAGAGGTTACTGGTATTGAAGATGGTAGGCAAAAAATCGAATCGAAAGCAAAAGTTTCAATCTCTAAAGCAATTTGTTAGTAGAAAAAAGAAGTGAAGATTAACTACATAGGATTCATCGAGGATGGTCAATCGACGAAGGAGAGAATTTTTTGATCGACTAAGACTCATAAAAAAAGAGTGAAGCAATCGAAGAAGTGAAAAAGTTAATAAATGAAGATGGTTAGTGGTAGACGACACTCAAGAAGAGCAGGAACAGTTATTTAAGAATTAACGCACGTGGAAGTTATATCTGAATTTGACTGAGGACTTCTATAAATACATGAAAGATCGAAGGAACAAAGGTTGAAATCTTTTTGGAGAAAACACTCACACTCATTCACATCCACAGTGACTTTCTGAGTCAGTCAAGAGTTTTTTCTTTGAAAAATTTCTTCCATGTTTTACTTTTCATTTAAATTCTCTATAACTTTTTTTTCATGCAATTTATCTTCCTTACACTAATGTCCTTTCATTTCTTTTAAATTCAACAACTTTTATCCTTTTCAGTCTTTACCTTTCAATTTGTCCTTTGTTTTTCCAAACACTTTTCCTTTATTTGATTTGATTTTTCTTTTATTCAAAACATTTAAATTTTATTGTTCACTTTGAATTTCTGCAAAGTTTGGTTCCTTCTTCTTCGTTATTGTCAAAGGCATGAATTTTAATGCAAAATAAAATTGGTACTCACAAAGAGGAGTTACTCCCAGACCATTAGATATCGAACCACCTTCGATTTGCAACAAATCGACAAAACAATTATATATATAAAAAATTTAAATATTAATTAAATAAAATATAATTTTAGATTATTACCTATTTAACATTGCATTACCGTGTCTTTTGATTCAACTAACAAGTAACAACCCCATTAATCCCCTCCCTTCCCCGTTCCTTTTATTTTATATATAAAAAATCTGTATATGAAATCAGCCATGCTCAAATTGTTGACTAAATAAATAATGTTAGTGGTTTCATAAGGATTTAAAATTTTATCATAATATTCAATATGCTATATCCCGCATCTTATAAGAATATGGAAAAGTATACCATAAACTTTATTATTAAATTTAGTCTTACTAAGAAATTATCCTAGTTGTTTGGATTGTCGTAAGCTGTGACTTCTATTTTCCAAATCACCATTTTCCAAATGCATGACAAAGCAAGGGGGAAAAAAACCCTGTATATTCAGCACAAGACAAAAGCTCAATTAGGTTAAGAGTCAATATCCATGTCGCGTTGCGTTAAAACCACTAAAAAATTCATTCAACAATTTTACATTTTGACACATATACATAAGGGACTTGGTTTACTTTTCGCACACATATTTTACTTATTTTATCTCGCGAATATATTTCCTTGCTCAAATTAATATTAATATTCGAAAATGGTATATGTTGTATAATATAAGATCAGTGCATTATTGAAAGAGGAAAAATAAAAGGTTGAAAAGAGAATCAATCAATCTGGACATATGACAAAAGATGAAGGAGCCTGGGATCCGATCTAACCGTTTTGTACCACCGACACTTCTATTTCTGTTGGCTTGTGAGAAAAATACTTGACAAATTAATATACTACTATGAAAATGGAAAACAGATCTTATTAATTATTAATTTATTATTATTATCACCAAACTAAGGGGGATTAATTCCTTAATTTAATTGTTTGGATAATAAATAATGAAGATAAAGGCAAACATACAGCTGGTGAGAAGCTAAAGAGTGAGTAAGGACGCGCCTAGGGTTGGTGAGTAACCGGCAGTATCCGGTAAGTTTCAATTCCTTGAAATTTCACGCGTATCTCACCAACCGAGAGAAATCCCATCCCTTGATTTTGCCGTCAAATCTAACGGCTGCACCGTCAGTTCCGGTGGCCAGTCACGTTGGCGAATGACGAGTATAAATAGGAGGTTAGGAGGGGAAGTAAAACGTTGTCCTTAACCAGCACCATTCTCTTACAAGCGAGTGTTCTTCTCTCAACTTCCCGAATTCAATTTTCATCACTCGCTTCGCATCTTCAGGTTCAGCTCCTTCACCTTTCTTCTCTTTGGTTTCTTTGCTGTTTAGCATTTTATAGCTGCCAAAACGGTTGTTGTCTGTTTTACTAGATGGACTACGACGGTTACAGATCTGAATTTTATCCATGCTTTATTTATTTTTTTTATCGGTTTTTTGTTTTCTGTGCTTTTGACTGCTGTCGTTTTGTGGCTCTGCGATGTCGTTTTGGAAGTTGAACTACACATGCTTATTTCGGTTTGTGCTCGTAATTCGCGTTGCTTTTTGATGAAGCTTCATCTTCTGTCGAGATAGATGAATAGATCTGATGCTTGAATCTTCTAATTGTTCATCTCTGGTTGCTGATCTGATGAAGTTCATTTGCATTTCTTGCTTAGTGATTTCAATTTGCGCTGTTACCACGAATATATTGTGAACTTGTTTGTTTGAAGCCTAAGATTCTATCCAATTGTCGTCACTGGTTTCACGGGAATCTTATATGATATTCTTTGTTATCGTCTTGGCTGCACTAGTTTTTTTTTTTTTTTTAATCTAATTTTTAAAGGCGGGGATAATTTGATTATGTTAACCAATCTTGCCATAACTTCCAGTTCTTATTAAATTTATTTTAGGAGTATGTGACTTCAGTGCTTTTGATTTCTAAATTCTAATATAAAACATCAGATCTTAGTAACTTTCATGGATGAGCAGTTTCGCACTAAGTGATCTTGATTTTCCCGATATTCTTTTATGCATTTGCTTTCAAGCTTTTGTGCTCTTTAGTTCTAACTTTCTGTTTACTGTATTGTACAGCTTGACAAATGGCCACCGAGACCTTCCTTTTCACTTCCGAATCTGTCAACGAGGGTCACCCTGACAAGCTCTGCGACCAGGTCTCTGATGCAGTTCTCGATGCCTGCCTCCAGCAGGATCCCGATAGTAAGGTTGCCTGTGAGACCTGCACCAAGACTAACATGGTCATGGTGTTTGGAGAAATAACAACCAAGGCCAATGTAGACTATGAGAAGATTGTCCGTGACACTTGCCGCAACATTGGATTTGTCTCTGATGATGTCGGTCTTGATGCTGACAAATGCAAGGTCTTGGTCAACATTGAGCAGCAGAGCCCCGATATTGCACAGGGTGTCCATGGCCACTTTACCAAGCGCCCAGAGGAGGTTGGTGCTGGTGACCAGGGTCACATGTTTGGTTATGCCACTGATGAAACCCCGGAACTCATGCCTCTCAGCCATGTCCTTGCAACAAAACTTGGCGCCCGCCTCACCGAGGTTAGGAAGAATGGTACATGTGCTTGGCTGAGACCAGATGGTAAGACTCAAGTAACTGTTGAGTACTACAATGACAATGGTGCCATGGTCCCAGTTCGCGTCCACACTGTCCTTATTTCCACCCAGCATGATGAGACTGTTACCAATGACCAAATTGCTGCTGATCTTAAGGAGCATGTTATCAAGCCTGTCATTCCTGAGAAGTACCTTGATGACAGGACCATCTTCCACCTTAACCCTTCTGGCCGCTTTGTCATTGGTGGCCCTCATGGTGATGCCGGTCTCACTGGAAGAAAGATCATCATTGATACTTATGGTGGCTGGGGTGCTCATGGTGGTGGTGCTTTCTCTGGAAAGGACCCTACCAAGGTCGACAGAAGCGGTGCCTATATCGTAAGGCAGGCAGCAAAGAGTATTGTGGCTAGCGGTCTTGCCCGCAGGTGTCTTGTTCAGGTTTCCTATGCCATTGGTGTCCCTGAGCCCTTGTCAGTCTTTGTTGAGTCTTATGGAACTGGGAAGATCCCTGACAAGGAGATCCTTCAAATTGTGAAGGAGAACTTCGACTTCAGGCCCGGAATGATCACCATTAACTTGGACCTCAAGAGGGGTGGCAACAGGTTCTTGAAGACAGCTGCTTATGGACACTTCGGAAGGGATGACGCCGATTTCACCTGGGAAATTGTGAAGCCACTCAAGTGGGACAAGCCTCAAGCATGAGGGGTTTCGAATGAATGTGTAAACCTTCCTTTCTTCAATGGCTGCTATATCTTAGTAGGTGTGGAATGAATAATTCGCCTGTTTAGTTACTGCTGCTCCATCTTTAGGTCTATAATGTCATCTTATATCATACCTAAACAATTTTATTGTTTGTTACTTTTTTTTTTAACTCACAATTTAATTCTTCTATATCCAATTATGTTACCGTGTTGACGCAATGAAACATGTATGAGAATTTTGCCCCAATTGGTTTCAATGTAAAACGATGAAAAAGCTGCGTGTGAATTTTTTTTCCCCCCTATCAATTTTCCACTTTACTAGTTAATAGAATTCTCGACCTATTTTCTCTTCTTTTTATTTTTCAGTATCCTGATTTAGATATTCAGAGTTCTCATCATGTGAATCTTGCAACAATTCACAAGAGAAGAATAAGCCTTATCATAGCTGGAAAAGTTCCAAATCGGGCCAGTCGTTACTACTGACTCTATCAAATGTTCTCGCATTTTACCCCCTCCTAATTCGTTGCTCCAAAACATTGCATTTGCCTTCATGGCAATGTTCAAGGACAAGGACAAAACAGATGAGAACAAAGGTGTATATCCATATTCCATATATAACATTATGTCTGACAAATGATCTTTCGAAAAAAGGTTGATCGCACATCCACACAATTATTTATAAATTATAATTGAATGAAGTAAAAGAAAAGGAATGTCTGATTTTGGTATAAAAAATTTTCAGATACGTTTGTGGTTTTTAAAAGTATATTTATCTTATTTTGTTTTTGATAAATAAAAAAAATTATATGTTTGTATTTGTAATTTTTAGAAATTATGAGTGCTTTTAAAACACTAAAAAAAATACTTTTCAATACTAGTATATATTTATCAAAATTTAAGAGTTTAAACTTTCAAACAAAGCATTCAAACACATACTTATATTATCTTTATCGGTATAATATTTGACCCTGTGTTTCAAGTTTTTTATGAATTTCTTTAACATATACTAGTATATTTTAAGATTACTATAAAAAAAATATTTTATTAAAAATTATTGAAAAGATATTTTTTTAATAACTTAAATATATTAAGAACTTCAAAAAATATTATTAAATTATTAAAATATATTTTTAGAATATAAAATAGCCAAATCCTTTTTCTATTTATCTTTGGAGACATATTTTTCAACTAATTCTTCCCTGGAGAGTTTGTGCTTTGCATAGCACGTCGTCCAATGCAGAGTTTCTAGCTGATTCATCTCTTTTGCACTGAGTGAACACTGCTAATTGCACCAATGATATGCGTATATTATATGGGACAATGCTACGCATCAAGATAATCCAATAATATTGATTTTAATGTAGTTTTACATCAACAATTTCTATTAGATTATAGAAAAACTAGATATTCATGTCAAAAAAAATTTCAGCTGTCAAAAAGTAGAACATACAAACCCATATGCATTTCAAAAATAAAAATCATAATATCTTGAATATTTGCTAAAATCTAAACATTAAAATAATACCAAATCCCAAATTTGCCATATATAAACGACCGAAGGCTACAAGTATGTATCTACTACAGCATCATATAAAGGATTTCTCAGTTCTTCATCAGAATAACTTGAGAGAAAGTCATGGCACTGAAAAAAAAGAAGGGGAGAGAGGGGGGGATGACTTTATGTTGGTAAGGGACGGTGGCAGTGTTGTGCTTCTGATGATTTTATCTTGTTAAGGTGATCAATTTTTTTTTTTTTTTAACTAAAGGAGCTCAATATACAAGTGGAGCAATGGACATAAAACCAAAAGAAACCAGAAAATAAAGTAGCCACTCAAGAATTTTGTGAACTAAAACAACTTTCTTGTCATCTTTGGCACTGTCATCGACAACAAAAAGAATCCTCCCTCCTCAACTCCTGATAACTAATGCTAGACAAGTTGACAACTTCTACCCCTTTGTTTTTATTCTGAAATATCCTCCTATTTCTTTCAATCCAGATGTTCCAAACTATTGCAAAGAACGATATATACCAATTTTTACGCTCCTCCTTTCTATAAGTTGCGCCTGTCTAGTTTTGAAAATGGTCCTTTAAAGTACCTGGGGCACACCAATTCCTGTCAAGAAGAGATAACCAAGCGCACCACACCTGCCAAGAAAATTCACATGCAAGGAATAAATGATGGATAGTTTCTACATCCGTATTACATAGGGCGCACATATTATCCTCATTATTAACTATCCCAAGCCAACACAATCTCTCTTTTGTATTCACTCTCCCTACTAAGGCAAACCAAACAAGTAGCTCCACCCTTGAAGGAACTAATCCTTTCCAGATGGTCTTGGTGAAGCTATAACTGGTTACGTCCACCGGAAGCGTTTCCTCCTGCAATACCTGCACAAATGAGTTAGTGGAAAATACACCTTGTTTATCAAACTTCCACACCACTCTATCCTTTCTGTCAGCTGCTAATTTAACTAGTCTCAAAGTGTCATGTAATTGATTCACAATTTCCAATGAAATAACTCATGCCTCCATTGGAAATTTCATATCCACTCTAACCCATCCCAGAATCCACAATCTCCTATGACAGATCCTTTTTGGTTGGAAACCGAGAAGAGTCTTGGAAACCTATCCTTTAGAGCACCACAATATAGCCAGGCATCCTCCCAAAATCTAGTTCTTCAACGATTACCAATCTCCATGGTCAACCCTGTTATCATCTTATCTCTTACATGCTGCTCCTTTATCTGTAACTGACAGATATCCTTCCATGGACCCCCTCTAGTCGGTAGTTTTTTAGTGGAGATTAGCTCGTCGGGGTTGAGTTTATTACACGAACATACCACTTTTTTCCACAACGGGCAATCCTCCTTGGAAAACCTCCACCACCACTTGAATAACAGTGCTGTATTACGAATCATCGCATCGCCAACTCCTAGACCCCCTAGCTTTTTTGGGGCCTGAACCAATTCCCATTTAACCAAAGCCATACCATTCCTACCATCCTCCTTACTCCATAAGAATCTCCTCTGTAATGATATCAACTTCTCAGCAACAGCATTCGGCATCTTATATAAGCTTAAATAATATACCGGTAATTTTTCCGCTTTGTTGAGCACCTTAGACTTCTATAAGCTGAGCTTCTCCTCCACTTTGTCTATAATTGGCTTTCAAGTCTTGACCAACCTCGGGTTAGCTCCTAGAGGAATTCCAAGGTATCTGACTGGAAGAGTAGCTTCCTTGCATCCTAACAAGCTGTACATACTTTGCACCCACTGTGGATCACAATTGATCGGGATGAAATTAGATTTTTCAAAATTGATACTTATCCCCGACATCAACTCAAAGCAGCGTAGGAGCCTCTTATAGTTTTTGATAGTCTCCTCCTCTGGAGGACAAAATAACATAGTGTCGTCTGCAAACAGAAGGTGCAACAGTTCTATACTGTCTCTCCCAACCAACAATGGGGATATACGTCAGTTTCTAACAGCCTCACCTATCATTCTATGTAGGACATCAACGACAAGAACAAATAAGAAGGGAGAAAGTGGATCACCTTGTCTCAAACCTCTTTCTATCTTGAATGGTTTTGTGGGTGAACCGTTTACCAAAACCGATATAGAAGTTGTGCCGACACACTCCATCACCCACTCCCGCCATTTACGCCCAAACCCCATCTTCTGTAAGACAATATCCACAAAGTTCCACTTGACTCTATCATATACCTTCTGAAAATCCAGTTTGATTATTGCCGCTTCCTTTTTCCTTTCTTTAAGCCAATGCACAGTTTCACACGCAATAAGTGCCCCATCATGTATTTTACGATCCTTGACAAACGCACTCTGAGTCTCTCCAACCAGTCCTGGCATCACTGATCTCATCCTCCTAACTAACACCTTTGAAATCACCTTGTATACACATCCAACCATACTGATCGGGCGAAGGTCTTTGATTTCCTTAGCCCCAACGAACTTGGGTGCCAGCGCCACCCATGTGACATTAGAGTCTTTAGGTAGTCTGGATGTCTGAAAAAAGTCAGTCACAGCTGCTGTAAACTCAGCCCCAATCTCATCCCAACACTTCTTGATGAAGTTCATGTTGTATCCGTCACTTCCTGGTGCTTTAGATGATTCACAGTCCCACACTGCCTCTCTAATCTCTTCAACTGACGGCAAAACTTCTAAAGTCACCGAATCCTCTTCAGATATCATATCCACCAAACCATCCCTGAAGCCCACCAAAGGAGATTTCTCATTCGCATGCTTAGATCGTGACATATGTTTTCAGTGTACTTCTTTTCTAACATACCATCTCTCGCAGCAAGTCACCAACGCCTTCCTTCTTGCTTCTAGTGTTGCATCATATACCCCACTACTTACCAAGTCATCTACCTTCTTCATCTCTTCCTCAAACCTCTTAATTTTCTTATCCATATCCCCAAAATTGTCTTTGTGCCATCTTTCCAGAGGAGCTGTCAAGGCTTTCAATTTTTCTGTGAACTCTATCTCCCCCAACCCCCTACATTCCTCCTTGACCATTCTTAGAAAATCTTCATGTGTAAACCATGAGTCTAGACTTCTGAACGGTCTTAGACCACCACGCATCTTTGTGTCTTCCACTATCATCAGACAATGATCTGACAAACCCCTTGAGCCTCCCTTTAAGCGAGTCTCTGGAAACTCCTCAATCCATTCCAGACTAACCATTACTTTGTCAATCCGACTACATGAAGACCCTCTGAACCATGTATACTTTCGGTCATTGAGCGGCAAGTCCACTAAGTGCATATCTTGTATCCAGTTCTTGAAATCCTCAGCCGATGCTGTTAAGTTACCAGTGCCTTTTCTTTCTTCCACCTGTACAATCTCATTAAAGTCCCCCATGAAGCAGCAAGGGACCTGGCATAACCCAGCAATATAGCTCAGCTCCTCCCACACAACAACTTTTTCATCTCTATTATGAGCGCCGTAAACCAAGAGGAATGCGCAATTGAAATTATTCTTTAATAAGACCCCTTCAACACACAGCCATCTCTCTCCTTTGTAGCAGTTTTTCATGTTAGACGTCAATTCGTCCCACATTAACAACAATCCACCCAATACACCATCAGACGCAACATATTCCCACCCCACACTATCGCACCCCCAGAGCTGTGCTACATCAAATCTTGTCACTACATGCCTTTTAGTCTCAATCAGTCATAGCATATCCAGTCTATATTTCAACTTTAATTCCTTTACCATTCTCAGCTTTCCATCCCCCCTCAAGCCCCTAACATTCCATGAATTGAAAATTATTTTAATAGTTTATTACACACCTTTTTTTCAGTCTTGGGTCTGCATCGTCTTGCTTTCGCCTTTTGCTTTGCTAATCTTCTTTTTTAAGCATTTTCTTCATTCTGAGCTTGGAGGATTGCCATGATATCGTCTTCTTCGTCGTATAACATAGCACCGGATTCCACTGCTAGATCCCAGTTCCTTTTATTTTCCATCATTTGCTCCTCCACTTTTGAAATCTGATTGTCACTCGTACCTCTGTTAACTTCATTACCTTTTCCTTCTGATAGAGTCTCCCCAGTTTCAGCCCCATCTTGCATCACACTCTCCCTGATTATTGTCGACCTGCTACGTTTATTAATAACATTAATATCATGATCCTCATACTTGTCAGCCCAGCTTTTGTTTTCAGCGTCACTGTCCGTGTTCCCAGCACCATTCCCTTCTTGGCTCGTCTCCCTGCTATCCCCGTGCACGTCTACCACGTCTTCATCACCTCCATCTACTCCTATTCCCCCGTCCTCCGCTCCCTCAGCGTCATCACTGCTTATAGCCAGTCGTGTCCTCACTACTATAGTCTCACCAAAATCCCCTGCGTCGCTGGTCCCTCGTACCCACGGTTAACAGCCTCGTCAGCGTGACCCACGCTCCCTGGGCATCGCAGACGTGCGTTACCGCTGCTAACAACAGCCTCGATTACACCGTTCTCCACTCGGCCATCTCCGTCACAGCGTCCCATTCTACTATCCTTCACCGCAGGCCAACCATCTCCATAGTCTCGCCCTCGAGCTCCTGCGTTAGGAAGGAGACAGCCGCTCGCTTCAGCTGCTGCGCTAGGGCCTGCGCATTTTTCTCCCCGGTTCCCCCGATCCGCCTGACCCGGTTGTTGATGGATCATCCCACCCATGCCTCCTGACCCAGCACTACTATGGCTTGGTACTTTTGAGGAAGTTGGGCCCAGTTGCAAAGGCCAGGCCTTATCAGTGTGGCAATTGACCATGGCCCATGTTTTTTTTGAGCCCACAACTATTTTTCTTTCCCTTATGGCTCCCCTGGCCAGCCCACATAGCTAATTGCTAATCACCTCTTATATAGTTCTGTCTGAGTCTTCCCCATCACTCATAATATCTCTTCCCACAAAATCTGCTCTTTCTTTAATTCCATGATCAATTCGTTCAACTGTTACCATTTCGATATGATTCTGTTTTGAATTGTCATAATTCCACTCATTCAAAATTTTTTGTGAAACTACCAATATGCCCTTACCTTTTCCATCCTCCCTCGTTACCTTCATTGGCAGCTCCGCTGCCTGATCTCGGTTATTCGGCATGATTGTTCGCCTTACCGACGTTGCAATTGTTTCTGCACATTTGCTTATTGCACCGCTATAGTGTTGTTCGCTGCTAGTGTCGCCAGCTGCCGAATTTTCAAACTTACATCCTATACCATATGTCTCTCCTCCCACTTCTTTTACCAAGACATCAAAACCACTGAGGCCTATTGTAATATGCATCCACTCATTGATCACGTCCATAGCACATGTATTGATTTGCACTCGCCCGACACTGAATGAGTTGCAGGATTCTGTCATTTTGTCACACCCAACTACTTCCCCCTATTGTCCTCCTATACTCTTGAAAGTGTCTACTAACCAAACGTGCAAAGGAACTCCAAAGTATTCTAGCCATACTCTTCTTGTTTCACTTCGCTCCGCCTCCTCCCATCTCCATACACTGTGAAAGAATTGTAAGAGACTATTCATTTTAAAGGTGTAAGTCTCTTCCGTGCTTAGCACGCAATCAAAAGTCAGTAGAGCTTTGTATGCACCCAATTCTCGTACTTGAATGACTTGAGGCAAGTTTTTGGCAATAGTGTCTTTCAGAGAATTAAAATCAATAGGCTTTGTCGTTCTTCCTACTAAGCTCCTCTGTAGCCAGTCCAAGTTCTCTTTTGCCACAGTAACCTTCATCTTTTTTGTCCACCCGTTTCCATGTGGATCTTATTTTTTTGCCTCCTTTCTGGCCTCTATTATATTCAGGTGTGCGTCAATTTGAAGATCTTCACGTTGTGCCTGTTGAGTAATGTTTTTGTGATTAATTTCTCCTCTACGAGGCCTATGCATGACGGTCGGACCCATCTTCCTTCTGTACTTCGCTTCACCCACAAAAACCACTTTTCCTCTCAACCTCATTCGATTCATTTCCATTATTGCCTTCAAGGCCCCCCTTTTCTTAATGTATTGTATGAACACAAAAATGTATATGTTATCACGTTTTTGTTTACGTGACAAATATATGTCATTTATGCGTCCCGTCCAATTGAACAACTGAAACAACTCTCTCTTTGATATGTCTTCAGAAAGGTTATCCACAAAGATGGAAAATGATTCATGCTCCAACCGTTGATACGCTTCTCGGTTCCAGATTCTCAGATCTTTGTCATGTTCTCTAACTCTACCCTCCTCTGTGTTTCTCATCCACACTCTCTCTCTCTCACTCTCTCTCTCATTCTCTCCGTTGATACTATATATTACTCTCTCTACCTCCCGAATTTTTAATTTTATAGTGCCTTTTGTGGTGTTAATGAGAAAAATGACTTCAATGGTGATGGTTTTCTGACTCAAGGGAGATCATGGCCTGGAATTTTGGACAAGATCCTTTTCTTCGTTGGAGATTTGGAAGTTGCTTCTCTTGGTGCAAAATGTGGGCATACGCTTGAATATCTTCAATCCAATATTCAATTTCATTGTAAAACTACTCTGTATATCACCAATAATTTTATGCATTTATTATTTGTATGAATAAACACTGTATTTTCAGTTGTTTTTGCATTACTTTAATTTGCACCTTTTCCAGATAATAAGCAGACTAATGGGAGTTAGACCATATTTTCATAATTTTATATCTCTTATGATATAATTATAAATTTATAATCCTAATATTTTAGCGTACGTTAAAACCACTTTTAATCTAGAGGATATCTCTCTACCATGGAGGTACTACTAACCTAACACATTGGATCAAGTGTACATTTTTAACTTGTGATTCTTGTAACATGTTCAAATAAATCGAGTTTTTAAAAGTCGAATATTTTTCACTCGGCAAAAGTGCAATCAAACAATAGCTGAAGAATTTTCTTTTTCTTTCATGTTAACAAATTATTGCTAGCATGCCTAAACTAACAAACTAAACAGAGAGAAACCACCTTAGACAATCGACCTTTAAAGGAGGGAGAAGTAATATTAAGAGTCACACGTGACACATTGAGTAAATAAATAACTCAAAGGAGTATTTAAAGTGTGAAACACTCTCATATGATAGATTAATATTTTTTATTGGAATTTTTAATAGATACAACGAGATTCAAAACTAATTGGCTAAATTTTAATAACAATTGTTTATTTTATGGAAGGTATTATTCCAGGATCATTACCTTTCGTAAATTTTACAACTTTTTTTTATCATTTACAGTAACATTTAATTATGTCTAGCTGAATAATTATTTACATAGTTTCTGACTTCAACATTAATATTATGCTGTTTCTGACTTCAACATTAATATTATGTTGTTATTCACAAATCACATGTGAATTTCCTTTGAAATATTCATATAATATTAATATAAACTAGTTATAAATTTAGATCCAAATAAAGACTTCTGATGTTGTGTAACTAATATGTAATCAATATATTAAAATAAAATAAAAGAAAATAAAATAAACAATCATCATACATGCATTATTAATTAGATATTGATTAAAAAATTGTTCACCACTTAAAATTTCTCCTAAATATAGAGTTTGTCTTTAAATTTTTAAGACCCAATTAACATGGTTCTCAGATCTCAAGTTTAGCTCGTCCATAAAGAGAAGGTTGAACTAGTCGCCTAAAGCGATTATTGGCTCCTTAAAAGGGATTTATGACCAAATACAGTTTTAAGAATAAATGAAGATCCGCATACATCGTACAAGGATGCAGTGCACATAAATAATAATATATAAATAGCATTATTTGTTTTAGACAATACAAATAACCATTCCTACAGGAAATCTGAGTCATACAGTCTATTACATTACCTATCCAAATTTTATTTCAAGTTAATGAAACCTCTCAGCTCAGCTTGTTCCGTACTCCAACGATTCCCACCTGAATGGGCGGAACACGTACAGAACTTCCGGCGAGCTCTTAAACAGAAGCGCGACACAGACACACACTGCTGCTATAGCCACCATCGACAGCATAGCAGGTCTGTATGCCAGAGACTTGCCTACTACAGCTCTACAAGACAACTTATTATCACATAGTTTGCACTGCTTTTGGGCACTTCTTCCTTCAGCCTTTCCAACAATGTCGAAGCTGGTCGTCTCATTTTGCTTCTGGTTTGTATTGAACCCAGTCAGATTGCTTGGAATGTCAACCACAACATGAGCCCCTCCTTGCCTCTTGTTGATTTTCTTCTGCACCAGGTGAATGTAAGCATAATGGCCTCGTAAACGTGCATAATCCTCGGGGGTCGAGCCTGTGCTATCACGAGCGCTCTTCCATGCTTCAATTCCCACCTGGAAAAAAAAAAAAGAAAAAAAATTCCAATTATCATCACAAGTTGAACAGCAGCAACGTAAGTATATTAGTCCATTATCCCTAGTTAACAGCTTGATAAATCTCAAACGCACGGGGATTGGCAAGGACAAGATATTATTGTGGTACTTTGGTAGATCAAACAATAGAAGCTATGCAGGGTTGTTTGTCTTTTGGTAATGCAGAAAGACTACACGAAATCGCAAAAAATTTGACTTTAGTAGGAGGGGTGAATGAATTATAAAAAGAAAATGGCAAATGGCTACAAATGCAGGATTTGGAATATGACAGGCCATGAAATGTATGCAAGAAGTGAAATTGAGTGATGATAGAACCTATGAAGTTACGTGATTTCCAATTTAACATAGCAGAAGCTTTACCATGCAAGGATCGTTGGTTAATGCATCCAGTACTTCCTCTGAACCATCTTTCCCAGCTGCTATATGGAGTGGTGTCAAACCAGCAGGACCCGCAGCATCGGGTCTAAACAAGAAACTCTGATTCTCTCCGCCAACCAGAGCCATGTCTTCATGCCCTAGTTTGTCAGAAATATTCTCGGGAACATATCTCAAAAGTAGCTCCACCAATTGCCTGCTATTTCTCCTTACAGCTTTATGAAGGAGACCCATCTCTGAAAGTGCGAGATGAAGTGATTGGTGATCTCCTGTGCCCACTGTTCCACTAAGCAGTAGGTTCAGTAGTTTTTTCACTACAGCACACCAATCACGGTCCACAGAGAACTCCATGAGCCACTTGAATCGTTTTAGTGGAAAGAGTTCTACACTAGAGTTCAAGTGAACCATCCGTGATCTCAATTGGCTTCTGTGAAGAAGCCAACCCATTTCATGAATGAAATCCATGGCTTGGTTTTTGGCTTTAATTTTTCCAGTCCCTTCATTATCGGGATCAATATCACTTACTTCTATTAAGGGCTCAAGCACACAGATTTCAGAGCAAACGTCCTCCTCAGCAACAATGAAAGGAAAATAGCTGCTGCTCAGACCCTGATCCTCAATCTGGAATAATTAAGAAATTAGAAATCAGTATGCATGAAATTGTTTTGGAAGTAAATATTAACAAGGAAATAAGTTATAGCTAAATTGTCATTCCACACTGCGCTTAAAAGAGTAAAATATGAATGGAATGCAGCATCAGAAAACATATATCACTTTCCCTAATCATATTAAAGTAAAATCCATTTTAACCACCAACATACTGCCCTTATCACTTTACTTCAACTGCAACTAACACGAGGCAACAACTTCCTCTTAATTTATTCTTCACTAATTCTCGTTACTGTAGTCTCACATTGCCACTATCAATGTTACTTACCAAGAAATCTAAACAGGCTATAACAACTTACTAATAGAAGCAGTACCATTATGATTACAACTAAGATGACCAATAATATATAGCACTTCCCTTCTTACCACCCAAAAAGACAGGATAATGCACAAAATCCGAGAACCGAATGAAAGAAGCTCTGTTCTTTAACTGGTCTTATAAGAATGTAAATAAAGCACTTATTATCTTAAAATACAGAGCTCGATAATTTGTGCGATTGAAAAAAGCACCTCAATAAATCCTCTTCCATTTATCACGGGGACAGAACATGAAAATTGGATACATTGAAGCTCTTCAAGCTCCTTGGAGCCTTGATCCATCGACTCATGAGCATCTTCACAAGATAGATAATTCCCTTCTAAAGCACACAATAACCTGAAAGCATAGGTTTAGGGGTCATATGCCATACCAATAAAAGGTATTCTTATTTCAATCAAACCTAAAGAATCTCTCGAATTGCATTTAATTGTCAACATCTAAAGTTTTTGCATTTCACAAAACACATGGTAGAGATTACCTTGTGGCCGGGCGATTCAGGTTGATACCCTTGACAGAAAAATGAGCTGTTTTTGATGCTGGTACAGCAATTGGACTAACACTAAGAATCTTGCCGTAATTGTTGCTTTTGAAAGGTAAGGATGTATCTATGACAACCTGACCTGCAACAGGATACCCAGTAAACTAATATTAATTCCAATGTAGTTAGCCCATGTACACATAATTATAATCATTATAATAATAATAATGACAACAATGTGGACATCAAAAAAACTCTTAAGCAATTATTGTACTTCAGTGTGCAAATTAGTAGTTGATGGATTTAATTGAATACTGACAAAATTTCAACTCTTATCTTGACCCTAGTTAAAATTAACAATAAAAATACGTCAACAAACCATTGAAAACAAATGCTAGCTGATGCTGCACCCGGATATGAACCCATCCAGTCCTCCAAAAATCAACATCTGAGACATCCAGAAGCCTACTCAAGCTGGAAGTCAAATCATAGCAAAGCTGAAAGCAACAACAAAGTGTTGTCAGGTCAAGAGTGGCCCCAGAGAGAAGACATAAGCAGCAAAATACACATGCTATTAGTTTTAGAAGGACAGAGCTTACTTCCTCCCACATAGCTTCAGACTGGCGCAGATAAATGGTCAGAACAATACAACCAGGCCGGATGTAGCTTTCCATGTCAGTTGGACTGTGGGATAACCAGTCAAGAATCTGAAATTGAAGCCCTTAGCATTATTAAATTTCAAAAGAAAGAAATAATCACAATTGCTCTCAGCTGAGTTAATGAGCTTAAAATACCTGTGCTCTAAGTACAAGAGGGAAATCATTTGGTTCTTTGCCAAAGAGTTTAAAAACAATTCGATCTGTGCGACTCTGAAATGAGGAAACAAACAAATTAGCAGCTAAATAATGACAATCTCCAAATCTTCTAAATTTAGCATAAAAAGGCATCATTCAAACCCAGATAATAAAGGAAAATAATGTTAATATTTTTTCCCCAGTAATTCCCCTTCAGAGAAAGGCATAAGATTGTTGAATCAAACACGGGAAAGACTAAGAACTAGAATGCAACTTCATACATGAAAAGACAGCACTAAGAAGCTAATTGCAATACAAATTTCTGCAAGCTAAACCATGCAGCATCATGTCTGACACCTAAGAAATGTCCAGCATGGACTTTCTCAACCTGCTACTGGCAGCTTAAAATTATTATATGACGTCGTCCAGTTAGATGAAAGCTTTCACCTTTCATATCAAACAGAGACATATCTAGTTCCCAACAAAATGTTTAAGCCATAACTATAAGGATGATCAAAACATGATCTCAATTATAGAGAATTCAGGACCCTAATCATGCCGATAGTGCTTTCATGTGAATGTCATGACTGTTTACATACGCACAAGTACAATAGCCAGTCAAGAATACTTATGCAGTATACCTGAGCTTCTCCACTAGAACTACTAGGGGACTGAGCAGATGCAGAATCTGAGTTGCCACTTGTTTGAGGTGGACTTGACTGATGAGAGTCATGTTGTGTCCATGGGTATTCAAGAGAGCTAGTACCGAGATTTGCAGAGACAGGCAGCTTTTCAATATCTTCTACGCCATCATCTGAGTCGATATATATGTCATTCAAATCAAAATTGTTTATCTTTGTCTGTCCAGCAGTACTGTCTCGGGCTTCTGAGTAAGTTGGAGGACTATTTGAAGCGCTGGGCTTTGTAGAAGACATGATTTGTTGATCAGTAGGCATAATATCATGTGCATGCATCACCTGATGTTGGAGCTCAGCTACAGAAATTGCTTGATGCTGTTGTATTACAGATGGAGAGCCTTGAGATCCATTTGAGAATAAAGTAGAAACCATCTCAGACTTCCCAGATGAGCTCCCTTCTTTCAACAAATTCTCTGGTTGAGCCAAAAGGTTTGACAAGTTCTTACCCCCTTGATCACCATTTTGACTAGCAAGACTCCTAAGCAAGTGAGTCAGCAGATCCTGATCGGTGGTCTGATCTGACCTGTCAGCTTTATTTCAGAAAATAAAATGTCATTATCCACCTCTAAAATACCGCCATCACATCAGAATACCAATTAGACATGATTCTTAGCTATAGGATTAATTACAAATAGACGTGCACAAAAAACACTGGTCATCCAGGTAATGAAAATGAAGAATATTTTACTCCATTTCTGTCCCTAAGGTACCTACAGGTACTCAACAACGAAAAGCTGAAAACTAATTGTATATAATCGCCAACTAACACCGAAATCCATGGTTAAATTATTTTGCTTGCTCTATTCTAAATTCTAACATGATAAGTCTAATTCCTCTATCTTGAAAACTGAATACTCCTTATCTCAACCACTCTGGCCCTTGAAGCCCAACATTCAGTCCACATGCCATGAGAGTGGCAAGGATAAAAAAAATCAAGCAACAAAAACTAGATGCTCTAGACAAAGAAATGAGATGAAGGAACTACTTACAATGCATGTTTGAAAGTATCTTCAATAAACTTATCAGCAGGTAACTACTTGTCTGATCATCATTTAGTGAAGTTGCATTAGGAACAGCATCGTTGTTTGTTTTCCTCCTCCGCTTATTGTGGCCTGCCAAACGTCTTCGACAGCTTCTCTTTCCTTCATCAAACTCTTGGAGCATGTGAAACCTGTTTGATGGAGCAAAAGAATGTCATGAAATAGAATTACCGTTTAGGAAAGAATACTTTAAATTTATAAAATTAAGAGCTTCTGTGAAGGATCAATAATATTCATCTGAATTTCGTTAGACTATCGTGATTATACATAGAATTGATTTACTGCTGATAAAATTTCCAGAAGAACAATAGCATGAACTTGCCTACTACATTGTTGGCAGAATCGTTGCATTGCATTTCCCACAAGTGCCTTAGTGGCCTTGGAGTGCATCTCACAAACTTTATGGCGCCTGTGATAATCTTTAGCACTGCTGAGATCTGCACCACAATCCTCCACTTGGCAAACAGCCCGATTCGAATTGCCTCCAGCTACTCTGCTCTTCTTCCCGTTCACTCCTTCCCAGCTACCAATTTGGGCACCACCATGCCCGCCAACACCACCACCGAGCTTTAAGCTAAGAGTACCAGATTCCTCATTCAAAGCATCATCCTCCAGGACAACAACCCTCCTCTTCTTATCCCCTTCCTTGTTCCCTCCACGAATCCCGAGATCTACCTCATCAGAACACGAGGATGAGCTATTAGAGTTGGAAGGACCCCCGGCCACAGGGATCCTGGTACCAGCAGGGAAGAATTGCCTGTGTTCAGGCCCAGGATTCAAAGGCCTAGCTATGAATAGATCACCATCCCATTTCCAATCATTCAAATCCCACTCCATGGACCTCTTCCCCACTGAGGACCCACCCATAGCATAGAATTGAAGAGCTTCAGTACCAAATCTAGCTTCCATGAGTCACAATTACGAAAAAAACGCAGAACCCCCAATTCAACCCCAGAACAGAAATAAACTCAAAAACAGCAACACCGGTTCTGAATTAAGTTATAATAGCAGGAAAAGACTAATTAATCAGCTTCAGATCTTCCCCAAAACTCATAAAAGAGTACATCTACAGAAACATGGTTGCAATTAAGCAAAATCCACATAGCTAATAGGGTAGTTGATTTGATGAGTTCAAGTAGCCGCAATTAGTGAGTCTTCCCATGTAAAATTAAAGTAATTGAACTGCAAAGAGCAAGATTAAGTATCTCAGCTATGAGAAATAACCTCTTTTTTCTTCTTCTTCACATTAATAGAAATGGAAGATTAGAAATAAATAAATATATATGTACGTAAACAGTGGAAAAAATGAACAACAGAAGAACCTCAAGAGTGAGAGTGAGAGAGAGAGTTGAGAATTGGCGGTAGGAGCGAAGCAGATCGACGGCAGGTGAACGCCGGAAAGAGGGAAGGAATATTGATGATGATGTGATGATGATGATGATGGTGTATGATGGTACCCAATGTGAATGGGGTTTGGTTTGTGTGACAAGGAAATCTTTGGTTATATGATTATGTTAATGGTAATGGGTATGGTATGGTGGTGTATGACAATAATGTATGGTACACATGAAATGATGATAATAGAAACCGAAAATATAGGGAAAATAATAATAATAATAATAATTAATAATTAATAACAAAAATAATAAAGAAATGAGAAAATGAAAATAATGTGTTATGAGTTGTGAGTAAAAGAAGAGGAGTAGGAAGGTGGTGGTGGGATTGGGAACAGTATGCCCACCCTCAAAGTGGTGGGCCAAATCCACACACACTGCGTGTCTCTCTCTCCTTCCTTCCCATTGGAGCCTAAATAAAAGATGCTTTTTCGGTTTTTCCTTTCATCACTAAATTGTAAATTCATTTTTTATTAATTAATATAATCTCTATGCACCTTTTTCTATATTTAAAAAGGTATTATATGTTGATTGTTAGTATCAATAAATATATACAAGAATTATTGCATGTTATTTTTTCTTTTTGGCCGTCGTGTTAACTGTTGAGTGTTAACTATTTAGTATTACAATAACGAGTAAAGTTTTAAACTAGCGTATATATATATGGTGTCAAATAATTGTTAGGACATTAGTTCGGTAAAACTTTGTGACATTAAGATAGTTTTAAGATGCTAAAATCAATTTCAAGTTTTTAAAACAATTTTGGACTAATTTTAAATTAATTTAATGTTTTGATGATCAAAATAGGAATTTGAATCTTCTAAATTTTAAATGTGTATTTTAGAGGGTAAAGTGTAATCTTCTACCCTTTAATAGTTTCTCTCTCATATTTATTTTTGATCCCACTTATAAAATAAATGATAAAAGATCACACTTTACTCTCTAAAGTAAAATTCAAACTTTAGAAAATCAAAATCCATCAAAATAGCACAACTTTTTTAGAGACTAATTTTTTGTTGAGAATTTTAACATGTTATTGGTAATTTAGTATCAATTTCAAACGTAGAATAACTACATAATATTATAATCTAATTGTTATGGTAATAACTATTTTTTTTTTTTTTTGGTGTCTATGGCAATAACTAAATATTTTAATATTAACCAATCAATAAAATTGAATTGATCTCAATTAATTTAAGGGGCCAAAATGTGTGAAAAATATAGTTTTGTGTAATTAGAGATAATAATGATTAAATATAATACATTTGAAATTATTTTTTGCAAACAACACTCTTTCATCTTTGATTGGTCATTTAACTAATGTCTAATTTTGAAAAGCTCGTGTTTATTTATGTCTAGTAGATAATGTGTAAGTTGTAAGTAATAATCATGGATGATTGACCATCTAATATGTATTGTAAAGTGATTTAATGTTAGAGTGGTCATGGTAATTATATAAATATTATTAAAATTAAAATTATATATTTTTATATTTAATTTTAATCATATTTTTTAAAACATCATAATCATTATAGTTATTATAATATATTTATATTAGAATTGAAAAATTTTTTAAGCTAGTAATTTTTAATATTTTTTTATCATCATTTATATTAAATTATCTTTAATAAATAAAATTTATTAAAAAAATATAAGAAAACAATTTTTTTTAAATAATATAAATAATAAGTTAAAAAAATTAATTTTAATTTTAAAATTTAAATTTAAATTAATTAAAATTATTTATATTTAGTGGATCTGAAATATTATCTATTATTCACATTGTTCACAATTTTTATTATTTATTTAGCAAAATTAATTTTACTAATTTATGTGTATAAACTTTAAAAAATTTAAATATATATATAATTTATGTATATAAAATTTTTGATAAATATAAATAAAAATTATATATTTTTTATATATAAAATATTATAAATATAAATATAAATTATTATTAATTAAATATTAACTAAAAATAATAATATTTATTAATCATGTAACATTTTTTCGTATATCACCCATAGTGTAAACTACTATATATGTTCATTTTTATAGTCAGCTTGAATTCCGGTTTGTTACGAAGAAATATTCTTATTAATATGAGAACATGAAAGTAATGCATCAAAATTAAAAATAAAAAATATAAAAATATGAAACTATGAATGCTCCTAAAATTAAGTATGGCATGCAATGCCAGAGAGTAATAATGAATGATGCTGATTTTTGTCTTGGGTTTGGTTTGGTTTGGCGATGGCTAATGGCAGGGTCCGGTTCGGGGTGAGGTGGGTCAGTTACAAGCCCCTCTTGTTCTCCCCACGTTTCGTTAAGCAAATGTCACATTCTTCACCCTCTCTCTCTTCCCTTCTCCGTTCTTCCTTGACATTTGAGATTTCTGTTTCAGATGACTTATATCCACATGCCTCCATTATGCCAAAGCCAACCACGTGTGATTGTCACCGCTTCAAGGAAAAAAAAAAACACCCTTTTCATTCACTGTTATTTTCGTTTTAACTTTGGATTAATTAATTTTAAAAATAATATTAATTAATTTTTTATGACAATAAACAATAAATATATTATATCTTTTTATCAATTTATTAATGTTTATATATAGTGTTAATTACAATGACGTCACGTAACTATTTATTAAAAATAATAAAAAATAATAATTTTTTGAATAAAATTTTACTTATTTCGATAGTATTTATAATAAATAGATAACAATTAGTGAAAGTTCTATAAAAATTTAAAAAATAAATATTTTATTATCATAAAATACATAAATAATTTTATTTGAATTCACACTATGTACTATAATAAAAAAATATAATGTCTATTATTTATTATCGTAAAAAATTTAATTAATATTTTTTTCCTTCAAAACTAATTACAGTGAGTTTGAATAATTTTCACTTTACTTGTTTCGTTTTTAATCCAATTCACCTTAGAGGATCAATGGATTTCGTTTCCACAGCATGTCTTGTTAATACTTTTAACAATTTAAGTTTTTTTTTTTTAGTATCTAACTAGTAATAATTTGTATATATATTTAAAAAAAATTTATATACAAAAAATATATAATTTATATTTATATTTATTAAAATTTTATATATATATAAATTAATATCGTTTATATTTATATTTTTTAATATTTATACGAATAAATTAATAATTTTTTTATTAAAAATAATTTAATATTTATATTAATTAAATAATAACAAAAAATATTAAAAATTGCTGATGGAAGATTTTTTCTAAATACTTTTTCATTCATTTTCCTATGTCCTAGAATGCAAAAGCTATTTTCGCATATTAATTTTATTTTTATGTGTTTGCTTAATTTTTTTAGACCATAATAATTTTAATCAATTACTTTTATCAAAACAAAATTAGATTTCTGATTTCTCTATTACATTTACATATATTCGTTTACAACCATATATTAGAACCTTTAAATAGAGAAAGTATTTGGTATTCCACCGTCCCTCTAATATGCCCTATTATTTTTCGTACCTTCCATTTTTATTTTTATTTATCTAATAACTCCCGTAATAGAATATAATAGAATCTATCATATGCTAATTATTTCTTAATCTGTGTGAACATATTATATCTATCTACCGAACCGAAAGTTCACTAATTTTTATCGAAGACTCCAGAGCTATTAAGGTCGAGGGCCACAGATGTTGACCAAAGGTAATCACTAATCACAACTCACAAGCGATGCCACGTAATTAATGGTCGAAAATGTATATATCTATCCACAAAAATTAGGTTAACGAATTTTGATATGTGGACAGTTTTGTGGTATGCTAAAAATGGGTTGTGGAAGTGGAGTTTTAGAATATGGGAATTTAAAGAAACTGAGGGGTGAATTCTGAATTACAAGTAGTTGGGACAGATTTTGTTTTTGATATTGGAGTAGCAACAGTATTTTTTTAAAATGTGGGTTGATGGGGTGTTATTCTCAAATGTGGAGCTGTTTAATTAGATAAACAAAAGTCGGACCGTCCGATTTTTTAGAAGTACAAAAATCGGACCGTCCGATTTGTGAGAATACAGAAATCGGACTGAGGGATTTCTATTAAAAATATTAAAAAATTTGAAGTATAAAAATTGGACCCTTTAATTTGTTTATCTTCCACACTTTTAAAAAACACCAAAAATTATAATGTTAATGTATATCACCACTTTTACTTCCATATAAAAAAAAAAAAAAAAAAGAGCTTAGTTGGGAACGATCTGACTTTTTTAGTTTTAATTTTATGACTTCACTTCGGCTGATTTCACTTTGTAGTTTTTAGTTTAATGAATTTAGTGGGGCCAATTCTAATATTCTTTTTTTTTTTAATTTATAAACAAATAATTTGTTTAAATTTCAATACATAATACATAGCTAACATTATAAGATGATTATGTTATGGTAATAAAATTGCTAAAAAATAAAGTAATTTTTTTATTATTTAATAATAATTATAATTTAAAAAAAATATGTGATCAAAATATAAAAAAAGTATAACTTTAATTATAATAATACTTATATAATCACTATTATGGAAGCCTCTTCATACTAGAATTTACCTAACATATAATGTCTTTTATTTACAATTCGTTCTAAACGATAATAGTACATCTATATTTAATTTAAAAAAAAAAGAACTATCTAACACTATTTTATCATAAAAAAAATAAAGTACTAAATTGGTTCGCTATGTTTGGCATAATCCTATTTTGGTTCTTAAAGTTTAAAGTGTCATATTTGAATTCAAAAAAATTTTATTTAGCTTTAATATAGTCCCACCATGAGGTCAAAGTTAAATAATTAACAGAATACCCTATATAACAGCAGTACAAGAATAAGGTCGATAATATGGAGAAACAAGTACAAGCTCCAAAGGTACAAAATTTAACCGTGAATACATCAATACATTTATTTATCATTTTTCTTATAATTTAAATGAAATATTTTCTATAAAACTAAAGAGAATAATAAATAAATATATTGATGCATCCACGGTTGATTTTGTACCTCTAAAATTTGTACTTGTTCTTCATATTATTGATCTTATTCTTATATTACTGTTATGTAGGATATTCCGTTAATTATTTAATTTTGATCTTACGGTGGAACTACATTGATGCTAAATAAAACTTTTTTAGATTCAAATAGGACACTTTAAATTTTAAAGACCAAAATAGGATTACGCTCAAATGTAAGGGACCAATTTAATACTATATCCTATAAAAAAAATAAAGTATTATTTTGATTCTTAATGTTTATTAATTTGAAAAAATAAAAAAATAATTGTTTATTAACGTGCTAAGCGGTGATATATATACATGTACAGAAGACATCACAACTGACAGCAAGTTAAAATAACTAACTAATGAATGGTTAATTAATTTAATAGCTAACAATAGATCACTAATACTCCCCTTTAAGTTGGGGAGAAGATGTTAATGGTTCCCAACTTGCTAATTAAAGAGTTGAATAAGACTTAATTAGAATGTGTACTACTTGATGAGCAGATTTAACATGAATCAACTTGATTGTCCCATCTTAAATTCGTTCTTATGAAAAATGACAATTTATCTCGATGTGTTTCATACATTCATAAAAAGTCGGATTCTCAATAATATGGATTGCTACCTTGCTATCACAGAAAATAAAGGACGACTCGACTTCAATTCCAAACTCTTTGAGCAACTTAGTGATCCAAATTACCTCAGTAGTCATATTTGCTAAAGCTCGATATTCTGACTCAGCAGTGGATCTTGAGACAGTGTCTTGCTTCTTAGATTTTCAGAATATCAAAGAATCACCAAAAAATACACAATATTCTGTTGTAGATCTTCGCATTTCAGCACAGTTCCGTCAATCTGCATCACCATATGCTTTGAGAGACAAAGCGGAGCTAGCTAAGAATAGAAGACCTTGTCCTAGTGCAATCTTCAAGTAACGCGGCACATGATGGATAGCATCTAAATGAAGAGTTCTAGGGGCTGATATGTATTGGCTTAATTTATTTACTGCAAAACAAATATCAGACCTGAAAATTATGAGATAAAATAAACGAACAATCAGTCTTTTATACTGGACAATGTCAACTAAAGATTCACCATCAGTAGCATTTAGTTTGACATTTGGATTAAGTGGCAATGAGAAAGATTTACAATCCAAAAAATCTGTATTTTTTAGAAGAGATAAAGCATAATTTCTTTGTGACAAATATATACCTTGCTTGGATTTGGCAATTTCTAATTTAAGGAAGTATTTCAATGGTCCCAGCACCTTTAATTTAAACAAATTCTGTAAAATGAGTTACGTTTCCACTACAGTCGTATCTAGTTTGCTTGCAACTATAATGTCGTCTATATACACCAGTATTATCACCAAATTTTTGCTTGTACAACGGTGAAACAAGGAATAATCTTATTTGGATTGAGTGAAACTAGTTCTAGTCAGAATAATAGAGAATTTCGTAAATCAGTTTACTGTCCTATTCCCTCTTGTTAAAAAAGTCTTGAGGTAGTTTCATGTAAACTTTTTCATCAAGATCACCATTGAGAAAAGGATTGTTGATATCAAGTTGAAGTAGTTTTCAACCCTTAATAGCTACTATTGCTAAAAGCATCTTCACTGTGATGGGTGAGAAAGTATCTTTAAATTTTTGTCAAATTTTAATTTAGTTTTTAACTTTTCAAACGTGATATTTGAGTTCAAAAAATTTTAGATAGATTTAATAGTCTCACAGAAAAATTTGACATGAACAATTAGTATATTTAAGAGCTAATATAACGTTTAATTTTAGTATGTAAGTAAAATTAATCTACCAATGATCATTGATGTAAAAGTTTTTTTTGTTAATTATTTGAGTCAAATTTAACGGTAACGTTAAGGCTTTGTTTGGATATAAGAAAGAAAATAAAAGGAAAGAAAATAAGAGGAAAGAAAATAAGAGGAGAGAAAATAGAAGGAAAAGTAAAATTATTTGTGTGTTGTTTGGATGAAGAGAAAATAGATGGAAAGAAAATAGAGAAAAAATTTTCTTTTGTTTGGATAAAAAAAAGTGAGAAGAAAGAAAATCATAATGGTAGAAAATTACATTAATACCCTTATAATAAAATAAAGTATAAATATTTTTATTTATTTATGTTTTATTGTTTTTTATAAATATTATAAAATATTATAATTTTATAAATTATTTATCTAAAATATATATATATATATATATATATATATATATAATATTTAAATGTGAATTTCTATTATAATAATGTATTAAAAGTAATAAAACTAAATTTATATTGATAATTATTAATAATAATAGAATTAGGAGCAATATTGTAAATATACCAAAGATAACATTTTTCTTCTTGTATTTTTGCTCGTAATGGATGGAAACTTTTTTTGGTGAACCCACGCCAAAATTTTCTTTCTTTTTCCATTTTCTTTGGTATCCAAACAAAAGAAAATGAAAGTTTTTACTCATTTTCTTTCCATCATTTTTCTTTTCTCCAATTTTCTACTAAACTAAACATAGTGTAAATCCGTTTAAAAATTATTGGAACTAAGATTGAACGTTAGAAATCAAATTAAAATTTATCTCAAAAGGTTAAAAACCAAATTAGTACTATATGAAAAATTAAACCGAAAAGTAAAGTGGAAATTCTTGGGAAAATACTCAAAATAGCTTGCTTTAGACGGTAGCTTAATGAGCAAAAATAAAGGATAGCCACATATGTGGCATATAATGTGTTCTATGTTCTGATTCAATGTTCTAATGTTCTGGTTCAGTGTTGGTTCGTTTTGTCCTGACAGGAAAAAATGAAGGGAAAAAGTGTTCGCTTTTATAATGCAATTCCTTGACCATATAGGTATTGTGACACAATAACAAGAACCCTGTTCATTGCATTTCTTTTCTATAGTACTATCATTATTATTGCATTATTCTATATCACCATAGAATGGCAATTCAATGTAATATTTTTCATACAAAATATTTATCACCATAGCTTATTCACGCACACCAGACAAGCTTCTTAGGTAATTCCTTTGAACAAAATATGATAAAACTAATTAAAATGGAATTTATTTAATTTAATCTCTTTATTTTTCACTCTCTCTAATTTTGGAGGAATGTGATAGAACTATAATGCGAGCATTCAAATTAAAATATCTTGTCATTGCAGATTTGTAAGTATTCAAATCTAGCTCTAGTAAAGTCCAAAACCAGAATACTAAATGAAAGTGGACAAATTTCGGTGCTCCACCATATATATGTAATGAATAAAGAAATAATTAGGAGTTTTGATTATTTTTATTTTTAAATGTGTTCAAAAAATTATTTATATATTTATTTAAAATTTAAAAAATAATTAAAACCTTAAATTATTATTCACAGAAAGACAATATGTAAGGTCCATCAACATAACTTGTTGACTTTGACTTGCCAAGTTGCCATGATGCCATCATAATTGTAGGAGGAAGAAACCAATCAAATGATCATGTAAATGAGTCAGCTGGGTCAATTTGGGGCCGTATCCGAATAGACACGTTAAAAAATAAAACAAAAAACACAGCCACAAAAACAACAACTTACTAAGAACAAAACTTAGGCCTGTTTGTTTGGTCAATATTTGTTTCTTTTTTATTTTAAAAGTTATGTGGGAAAAAAGCAAAGATTTTTTCATTTTCATTTATTTATTCACAAATTTCTATATTAAAAAAATATTATTTTTAAACCAAACATGTTCCTAGAGACCGTTTGGTACATAAAATTTATCCAAATTTTCAATAATAGTACACATTGTACGCTTAGGTCATTGACTCCCTATACTTTCTCATATTAATATTACTTGGGCTCATGAATAGTCACATAAAATATTATAATGAAATATTTTATCGGATACTTAAATTATAAATACAAAAATCATATAATTTAAGACGGTGAATAAAAATGGAACTGAAATAGAAATAATGGAGCAATGAGCAGTGAAGTGTTTTTCTTTTTTTTTTTATAGTATTTTTTAATCTGATAAATTAAAAATTAATTTATTATGATCGAAATTTTATTAAAAATTTGTTGTTAGCTAGTAAGTTTCAACTAGCTAATAAATTATTATATGAAAAAGAAAAATTTTAAATTTACAATACTTATTTAAATAGACTAATGAACTAATCATTAAGGTGAAAATTTAAGTGAGTCGACTTTACATAAAGTTGATAGTTGAGAGCCGTTAGATAAAAATTTAGTCAAATCAATCAAATTATCTAACAACTCTTAATTATCAATTTTAAGTAAAGTGAATTGTACCTGAGTTTTCACCCACTATTAAAGCAATTCAATTTGCTTTAAAGGATGCGTGGGTAGTGAAGTATATGTATGAAAATTGGAGGCCATGTGCAAGAAAGAAGGGCATGATGTTGTAGTGTTTTTGAGACATGGGAGTCCATACAACTAGATAGTCACCCTCTCACATGCATAATAATGCATCATCGGAGCCCCACAAATCCAACTAACCCCGGCTACTAATATTCTCCCACTGTTCCCTCCTAGCCACGTTTTAAGTGGAGCACCAGACGACAATCTCTTTCACACCCCGACACAATCTTATACATTACGAGGCTAAAATTTTTATATATGGATAATTTTAATGTGAAATACAAAAATATTTGATGATTTTGGTGTTCTACAGGGTTGTGGTAGTAGCACAAAACGTTACTAACGTTTTGTAATAAAAAATTTTTTTTAATCATCAAAGAACAAAACGTCACTGACGTTTTGTAATAAAAAAAATATTATTTTAATTATTAAAACACAAAACGTCGCTGACGTTTTGTTAGAAAAATATTATTTTAATTGAAGAAACACAAAACGTCATTGACGTTTTGTAAATGGCCATAGTTGTGTTCAACACACAATTTGGTTCATGATAAAGGATTTCACCTCTAGTAATACAATATTAAAAAGAAAAAGTTCACATTACGAAACATATACGAATTCCGAATTTCTCACCATCTTCTATTCCCTTTTCTTCTTTTTCGTCAGCTATCAATATCTCAACTTCATCAAACTCTAAATCATCGATATAATCTAATCTAATTTTCGATTTCTGAATCATTTGTACCAACCAATTTAAAGGTTGTATATTGTGATCTACATACATATACTTCGTATGTTTTGAATTAATTAACATTTATCCCACTAACATATGTTTACATGTTAATTAATAATTAAAAATATTAAAAAATCATGAAAATTTATTATTTTTTATTATTATTTAATCGTTAATTTAATTTTTTTTAATTTAATTTTTTTATTTTAATAATCTAACAACATACTTTATTTCAATAATCTAACTACTTTTCTAAGGTTTTTCAATCCAAACCAGCTGTCCGAGCTGGAGGTGTTTTAAAGAGGGAACTAAGGGTGCATATGGTCTGGCCCGCCCCGTTTCGAACATTTTAAAGGTTAATTTGATGTGATTTTATCGGATCTAGAGTCGAACAAGGATCTCAAAAATAGACTCAGTTATTATTTCGGGTTGGGTCCGGGTCAAAGCGAACCTAATTTCACCCGGTCCATATGCACTCTAAGGGAACTAAAAAAAATATATATGTTTTAAATTAATTTTAATATTATGTTATATTAATTATAAGCTTATTATTTTATTTTTAGTTACACTTGTTGAATTAGAAAATAGATCAAAAAAACATCAAATTAGAATTTATGGATAAATTCAAGTTCAGATATGGATATCAACTTTTCGATAACAATTTTTTTTTTTTATAAATAAGTGCATCATAAATAAGTTTCTTTATGAATAAATGTTTTTATAAATTATTGTTAAAGTTTTAAAGATTCAGTTTTCACCCGATTTGAACCCGATATAATTGTGGCCCAAAAATATTTAGATTTCATCGAATTTAAGACGGAATTACAAGTCAAAAAATAAACTCAATATATATTTAAGTTTGAATTTAAATCTGAACAAACCCGATTTCACCCGAACATAAACTACCCGAAAAGAGACAACATGAAAAATAAAACTTACAAGAGGCAAAAGGAAAGAAAATTAGGAGGGGGGCTACAAACTTAAGAACTTTGTGTGTAAAACATTATTAATTTAGGGGTCTATTATTGTACTAAGCACCGCCCCTATCCAAACCACCAATATTAACCACTCTTGGTTTAGTCTAAAATTCAAACCAACAATTCGACATAAATCATTCTAACAAACATTAATAAAAATTTAAACAAGTCAAAAACTAAAAATATACAAATTTAAAAAAAAAAACAACGAAGACGACGAAGAAGAGCAGAGAGCCAAAAGAGAATGACGATGTGGAAGAGAAAAAAAAAGCAGATTGAGAGGAGGAGAGATTGCTACAAGGGCAACAAATAAATCCGTGGCACAAAGGCGAAAACAGTTGTAAGTTGTGACATAAAGCACAATAAATATGGACAATAAATTTAAGTTTGGTGTGATAAAGCTTTTATTTTTTAAAAGTAGTTTATGAAATATGTCTTTTAAATTTTATTTTTTTAAAAATTGTACTCTATAAAATTAAATTAAAAATAATTTTTGAAAAGTATAAGTATTATAATTGTGTTTAATAAAATAATTTTTAAAAATAAAAAAGATCATAATAGACATATATATAATAAAAAATAATTATTTTTTTATACTAATAATTAATAAGAATAATTTTAAATATTTATTATTATATAAAATTATATTAAATTTTTTAATTTTGATAAATATAAATCAACTTTAAATTTTTTTTAAGTGTATTAAAAAATATTCTAATTTTTAAAAATTACAAACATAAGCACAAAAATTTTTAATATACCAAATATATAACGAGATGTAGTTCTTCTTCAAAAAATTTTACTAAATTAAGTCTTAGGATATATATTATGCCAAGTAAAGAAGATAATGGATATAGAGCATACTAAGATAACAACAAAGACTATAATATTAATTAATTAAAAAATGTGATGCAACAAAGACAAAAACGAAGAAGAAAGAGGGAGAATATACAAAGGACATAAGTTGCAATAACATCAATGATGATAACAATGACGACAAAATTAAGGAGGGAGTGATGGAGGGAGGGAGTGAGAAAGGAGGAGATGATGCCACGATGAATGAGTTCTTAGTTCGATGGATCGAATGATAATGTGAGAAAAAAAAGAGATGATAGATTTAAGAATTTTGATAAGACATTAGAAATAAAATTATTCTAACAATGTGTGTCAATCAAAATTTAGTATCTCAATTTTCTAGAGAGACATCAAATATATATTTTGGTATGAACTATGTGATAATGTCTAAATTTTTTATAAACATAAGAGTAAAGTGATAATTATGTCTCTAAACATTTTGATTTTGGACTGATGGTTTATCAGTGGCTAAGAGAAGGGGTTGAATCTTAGCCCCTTTTTTGCTTAATAATACTTGCTGGCCTTTGAAATAACTTCTGGAGATTTTTTGTTTTTTGTCTCATACCTAGCCACGAGACTTTTTCTTTTTGTCTCGTACCTAGCCAATTCTCCCTAGGAACTACCCTTCCTATCCGGGACAAATCCAGAATCTAAACCCCAATCCTGAACTTGACTTGGTCACAGCCAAGCTTTCAACTGCTAAGTGCTAACCCAACTTGCAAAGGGATTCCCACAGAATCATGAAACACAACACAGATGTACAAAGGACCTCTAAGGACATCTATGACTTTTTCTTTTAATTTTGTATTCTCTGCCTTTTTCCGCTCTATGACTTTTTCTTACAAACCTCACTGTTTGCCTTTTTCCATGAGACTCAAGACAGACAAAATTAAACAGAAAAATATAACATGAAAAACATTGAAGGAGAAGAACTTCTGTTAGCTTAGGTAGCTATGAGAACTCTGTGCCTTACACTCTCACTCCTTTTCTCCTTGCTTCAAGCCCTGACTGTTCTCCCTTATTTATAGAAGGGGAAGCCTCCACAGTTGAAACTGTTGAACCAAGCTAAACTTCTTCTTCTTCAAACAAAACCGATTCGGCCAGAGAGAGAGGAGAGGAAACCGAATGTAAAACCCAACATGTAATTACCTCTGTGTCTTCCTTTTACACCAAGCTTCATCAATCAGCGCCTTCCATCATGACTTGCACTCCAAGAAGGATTCCTAGCTCTTGATGAGGTCTCGATGATGACAGCTCCATCTACTCTAACTTCTGCCTCATCCTCCACGTAGCTACAGTAGCTACCTCCTGTAGTGGTTGAGCAAAAGTAGAGACGAGTCATGCCTCCAATGATCCTTTTCCTCTGACCGAGGTGAATTTCTTCCATTTTTGGTTATGGAAGGCTTGAGACTTCTTCACCACACCTTACCTTTAGTGGCAAAGATCTCAGCCACACCATACTATAGATTTTCTTTTTCTTACCGCCATCATCATAATGGCCTCTTCCTTGCAACTAGCTTCTCTGTGATTTTTACTGATAGCTTGCTTCATCCCCCCTTTCCTGCTAGACAAGACTGAAAGAGAGAGGAGAGAGAACAGAGAAAAACTTGCAATGTAATTAAAGAAGAAAATGAAAATGAGTTAGGTTTACATTACCCATGCCTAGCTCTGCTTCCTTCTTCAGATTACTTGCTTCTATCATCTTCTTCTCTGACAGTGAGGTGACTAAATGCAAAGAGAGAGAAGAAAGAGTAGAAAGAAGAAAAGCAATGGAAGTAATGTGTGATATAAATTATAATCAATTAAAATTAATTAATCCCACTTTCCATGCTTTTGCCTTATAACGTGCATAACTCAATAAATGCCATCAAATCAGATTTTCTCTTTCCATTTACCAAGGCATTTAAAACTAATTTATAAAATTTGAATTCCAACTAAAGTGAGTTGGTGTCCGCGGGAAGCATGCAGCATTTGCTTTCTTCCTTCTTTTAATTTGGACCATAATGTTGGTCTTTTAATCACAATGATTTTGGGCTGCACCAAACTTTCTTGGCCCAATTCATGTTAATAAAATAATTCAGCGTCATATTATATAGCAAATTTGGACAAAGCTGAATATTATCATTATATTGGTCTTTTTGTTGCTTAAACCCAATAACCAAAATTCTGCATAGAAAAATAGAAATTATTAATCAATTAATTTGAAGCTGAAATCAAATTAATAATTTTTTAAGTAATATTAATAATGTTTGATCATCATCATATTAATTTGGAGTTTTCCAAACTCATCAATCTCCCCTTTGATGACAAACATTATTAAAGCTTAATCGAAAAGGATTTGGATTAAAAAAATTCCTTGATGATTTGGCTGAATCCTCCCCATTTTCATTGTTCAAAATGCTCCCCCTTAATGTGTGCATGATTAATACAATATTCAAGAAAGCAAAAACTGTGTACAAACTCCAAAGAATTCCTAAAAGATAAAAACTTTTAAGATCGAGCCATATTTTCACAAGAAAATATTTTTCAAACACCTTAATAAAATTTCATATTCCAGTCAGCACACATGCATTTGAGCAAATAAATTTATCAATGACAATCAAAGCTCAAGTCGATTAATCCACTAACACAAAGTGCTCAAAATAGAGCCAAATCAGAGCATAAAACAGAGCAAAACAGGGCAACAAATCAATGAAACATACAAAGCAAAACAAGTTAATGAAACATAACAGTTTCAATTCATCCCTTTTTCTCTTCTCTCCCTTTTGTCATCAAAAAAGGACCCTACAAAAAAAATAGAGAAAAAAAGTGCAGTCCATAACAAAACAACATCAAAATTAAGTTTGGTATAGTCTTTCAAGACAAATGAAAATAGTTCTATTGAGTCAAATACATAGAGAGCAAAATAACAGAGTATTCAGCAACAACAGCAACAGGGAACAAACTTAGGAATCAGAATTTTTTTTATTAGATTCTATAACATCATCTTCTTTCTCGAAAGGAGCCATGTCCTCATCAATTGAATCCAAATGCTTTAAGAGCAAGTTTACTCTTTTATGAGATTTTAGCCAAGTCTTTTCATTTTGTAATGCAAGCTTTCTAGCTTCTTTGCTGGATTTTACCATTTGCTTAGACATGGTAGCAAACTCCAAAAGAACTTCTTTACCTTTAGCATGTTGCGGTACACCGCCACCTTTGATTGTGGACACTTTATTCTCAACAAGCTCATTACTCAAATCAACATTAAAATGCTCAATCAAGCAAGTAAAAAATATACCATATGACAAGTTACTCCTTTTATTACTTTTCACACAGTCCCGCATATGATGAATCATAAAGTGAGTTAAAAATATGGGAATGGAGTTCAAAACAGCATAAAGAACAAAGGTGTCACAAATAGTTACCCTCTGATATGATCCGCTTTTAGGAGTAAAAGAACTGTCATTAATGCTAGGAACAAACCTTCTCTTTTAAAGCAAAATTATTAATGAAAACGGTTTCTTTTTTTTTTTAAATTAATTTGAATTTTTAAAATCATGAAAACTGAAAAGACAAGTCACGAGGAATGGTAAAATATTAAAATTGTCGTGACTTGAAATGGAATGAAGTGATGACATGTTGAAAAATTAATTTCAAAAAATTAAGGAGTTTTATGATTTAAAAAAAATAATGAGCCCATATCATATGAACAAAGTTTGTCTTACATAGGCCCAAAAAGTGGTTACAGCATGCTGGGCAATAGGGCACAATTCTTCATTTTTAATCCACAAATTTTATGGGCTTTATACAAGTATTCCTTTGAAGAGTTCATCACTTGCCCAGATCTGTCTCCCTGCTACCTACGAGACAAAAAACAAACAGAATCAGAAAAATCATAGATTATCAACAGAATTTAATTCTATCATTCCCAAACTATTTTTTAGAGAGCAGAATATGTCTTCACACAAGGGTTTAGTAAGAATGTCTGCAAGTTATTCTTCGGATTTCACAAATTGAATATCAATAGTTTCCTTTTGCACATGTTCTCTAATAAAATGATATCTCACTTCAATGTGCTTGGTTCTAGAGTGCAGAACAGGATTTTTGAAAATGTTTATTGCACTCATATTATCACAAAATAAGGGTATGGTATTGATTTTCAATTTGTAGTCTTTCAACTGAGTTTTCAACCAAATTAATTGTGAACAACACACAGAGGCAAATATATATTCAGCTTCGGCTGTGGATAGAGCTACAGTGGCTTGTTTCTTGCTTGACCACATATTTAGTGAGCTTCCAAGGAAGCAACACATTCCGGATGTGCTCCGTCTATCCCTACAATCTCCCGCATAATCTGCATCACAAAACTCTACTGCATAAAAGTCATCAGATTTAGGATACCATAAGCCATAATCACATGTTCCCTTAATATATCTAATGATTCTTTTTACGGCTGAAAGATGGGATTCTTTTGGGTGAGATTGAAATCTTGAACATACACCCACACTTTGAACAATGTTCGGTCTAGAGGAGGTAAGATACATGAGTGAACCTATCATTCCTCTATACCATGTTTCGTCCACATCTTTGCCATCATCATCCTTTTCAAGATTAGTATTTGGATGCATTGGTGTTCCCATAGGTTTGAAATTTTCTAGGCCAAATTTTTTGATTAATTCTTTAGCATATTTTTCTTGGTGAATAAAAGTGCCATTAAGAGTTTGTTTAATTTAGAAACCAAGAAAGAATGTTAGTTCTCCCATTAAACTCATTTCAGACTCACTAGTCATAAGTTTTCCAAACTCTTCACACAAGGATTCATTGGCACTTTAAATTTGAACAAGAAGAATATCATCATTAGATACTTTAATAAATAAAGTAGTATCGGTGGTACCCCTTTGAAAGTGATTTTCTAATAGGAAGGCACTAAGTCTTTCATACCAAGCTCTTGGAGCTTGCCTAAGGCCATAAAGAGCCTTTGAAAGTTTGAAAACATGGTTTGGAAATTCTTTATTTTCAAAACCGGGGCTTGTGCCACAAACACTTCTCTATCTATAAAGCCATTAAAGAAAGCACATTTGACATCCATTTGGAACATTTTAAAACCTTTATGCGCAGCATAGGCAAGAAGCAACCTAATTGCTTCCATTCTTGCTACTGGAGTAAAAGACTCATCAAAATCAATACCTTCTTCTTGATCGTAACCTTGGGCCACTAATCTAGCCTTGTTACGAACAAATTTGCCATCCTCACCTAATTTATTTTTGAAAACCCATTTAGTACCCGTTACCTTCTTACCATTCGGATGAGGTACTAGTGTCCAAACCTTATTCTTGTCAAATTGAGCTAGCTCTTCTTGCATGGCTTTGACCCAAGAAGGATCTTCAAGAGCTTGCTTCACATTATTAGGCTCCATTTGAGACAAGAACGCAATATTGCTTGGCTCGGCTTGCTTCTTGAATGAGGATGTTGTGGTTACTCCTTGGGAATGGTCACCTATGATGAAATCATGGGGATAACCCCTCATAGACTTCCATTCTCTTGGTTTTCAGAGCAAGGTTGAGCTTTGATGAGTTTCAGCAGGTTGTTCTGTTCCAGATTCTCTTACTGGCTCAGGAGACAAAATAGAAATGTCTCCTCCATCTTGATGAGACAAAACTGGACGAACAGGTTCTTCACTTGGAACAGCATTGGGACTTTCTTTACTTAGTTGATGGCTGGTTTCTGCTTCACTACCTGTGTCATCATCTAAAGAAGCACTGAGAATTGCATTAGTATCACAAAAAGAAACGTGTATGGATTCCTCTATGGTCCTATGATCTTTGAGGTAAATTCTATACGCTTTGCTAGTGATAGAGTATCTAACAAACATTCCTTCATAGGATTTTGGATCAAATTTACCAAGATTCTCTTTATTGTTAAGTACAAAGCATTTGCATCCAAAAATGTGGAAATACTTAAGATTTGGCGGGGTTTCTTTCCATAGCTCATAAGGTGTTTTCTTTAAACCCTTCCTAATGATTGTCCTATTCAAAATATAAAAAGCTGTATTTACAGCTTCAACCCACAAAAATTTTGGAACATCATTTTCACAAAGCATAGCCCTAGTCATCTCTTGAAAACTTCTATTCCTTCTTTCAACTATCCCATTTTGTTGAGGAATTCTAGGACATGAAAAGTTATGTGCAATTCCAAAATCATCATAAAATTTTTCAAAGTCTTGATTTTCAAATTCTTTTCCATGATCACTTCTCAAGTGGGCAATTTTCAAATCTTTTTCATTTTAAATTCTTTTACAAAGGGTTGAAAAAGCATGAAAAGCATTATTCTTATGAGCAAGGAAAAGTACCCAACCGAATCTAGAGTAATCATCTACCACTACTAAGCCATAGTGTTTACCTCCTAAGCTTTGAGTTCTTGTGGGATCAAAAAGATCAATGTGCAACATTTCTAATGGTCTCTTGGTAGAAATTTCATCTTTTGGTTTAAAAGAGGTTTTTACTTGTTTGCCTAATTGACAAGCATCACAAGTAATATCCTTATCAAATTTAATGTTTGGAATTCCTCTTACCAAGTTTTTCTTAACAAGTTTAGAAATTTGGTACATGCTTGCATGACTCAATTTCTTATGCCATAGCCATTTTTCAGATTCAGGATAAGTAAAGCATGTTACATTTTGATCTTTTAAATCTTCAAGAGTCAATCCATACACATTGTTACATCTCTTAGCTTCAAACAAAATATCCCCAGATTTTCCACAAATAACTAAGCACACCAATTTTCTAAAAATAACTTCATATCCAAGATCACATAATTGGCTCACACTTAGTAAATTGTGTTTCAAACCATCAACAAGAAGAACATCATTTATAGAAGATGAGAAGTTTTTACCAACTTTTCCAATGGCCACTATTTTTCCTTTACCATCATCACCGAAAGTGACAAACCCTCCATCACACTCATCAAGCATAATGAAGAAGGGTGCCTTTCCGGTCATATGCCTAGAGCATCCACTATCCATGTACCACATATTGTCCTTCCACTTGGATGCTAGGCACACCTACAAAATGAGCTCAAGTGACTTTAGGTATCCAAATCTTCTTGGATCCTTTCACGTTAAACCATCTTCTTTGTCCCAATCTATTGTAATAAAAAATAATTTTGCAAACTTTGTTACCAATCATTCTTTCACCAAAGAAACATTGAATGGGAAAGTGACCATTCCGGTTGCATAATCTACAAAATCTTAGAGTTGCTGTTTTGTTAAAGCTTGTTGGGTTTTGAAACCTTGTATCATTAGAAGATGAAGCCACGTTTTCAAAAGAAGGTTCTTCAATAGATTTGTAAGTTTTGTGAAAACTCAAGCCAGCTTTATCATAAAGAGATTTTTGACTAGCCAAGATTTGATTTAGATTTTCAGAACTTTGAGTGAACTTGGCTAAGTCTTCTTTAAGCTTTTTGACCTCTTTAAGCAACTCTTCATTTTCTTTAAAACAGTTTACATATGCTACCACAGAGTGATTACTTTCACAGCTTTTAAGTTGAGCTTTTAACTGCTTGTTTTCTTCAACAAGTTCAACAGCAGTTTCAGCCTCTCTTAATTTATCTTTGAGAAAATCATTTTCAACTTTAAGAATGGTGATTTGTGATTCAAGATCTTGGTTATCAAGCAAGAAATATCTAATTTTTTCAGAGAGGTGGTCTATTATAAGATGAAGATCTTCAGTGTCAGGGTTATGAAAGACTACCTGTTCAACGTGATCTGCCATGAGACATGGTTGGGACTTGGTTTTTGATTCTTCATCATCGTCTGAGTCGTTTTCCAAGTCCTCCCAAGAAGCCATCAGTCCTTTCTTTCTTCCCTTCTTTGGCTTCTCTTTCTTCTTCAACTTTGGATAATCAAATTTGAAATGCCCAGTTTCTTTGCAGTTGTAACAGATTACCTTGCTGAAATCTTTCTTTTGTTTTCTAGAGCTGCTTCCTTTACTTCTTTCCTTGAGTTTCACCATTTTTCTGAATTTTTTGGCAAACAAAACAAATTCATTTTCAGAAGAATAATCACTGGATTTAACATCCAGGGGTTAGTAACAGATGTGAGAGCTATTCCTTTCTTTTTTGTATCTTTTTTCAAATATGTATTTTCAAATGCAAATAAATTTCCTCTCAAATCATCATATGTCATGGAATCAAGACCACTACTCTCAGTATTATCAATGCCTTTGTTTCCCACTCTTTTGTGAGACATCTTAAGACTCTTCTCACAAGCACAGATTCAGGATACTTAATCCCCATAGCATCCAAGCCAACAATGATGATGTTGAATCTTTTAAGCATTTCATCTATTGATTCTCCTTCCTTCATTGAGAACATTTCATACTCTCTGTTCTGCATGTCTATCCTAGTCTTCTTTACTATGGTGGTTTCTTCATGAGTGACTTGAAGTTTGTCCCAGATTTTCTTTGCCGTTGTGCATCGTGATATCCATCGATATTCTTCGAAGTTGATTACACAGTTGAGTAAGTTGATAGCCTTGGCATTGAGCTCCACCTTCTTTCTGTCTTCTTCGGTCCAACTGGCTTCGGATTTAAGGGAGACTACTCCTTCAGCACTTGTGGTGGTTGGATATTGAGAACCCTCCAGGATGATCTTCCATAGTCTGTAATCTACTGCTTGCAAAAAAATCTTCATTCTCTCCTTCCAATAGGTGTAGTTCTTCCCATTGAAAAGAGGAGGTCTGTTGCTTGACTGTCCTTCTGTCAGATTGTAGGACACCAAGTTTGAGCCACTGTTCTCTGCCATCTGGATCTTTTCTCCAAGTTGCAAAGCTTGATCTCTTTGAGACCAAACTCTGATACCAATTGATGGTTTATCAATGGCTAAGAGAAGGGGGCAGGCACAGACCCACCTTCATGAATAGGGGGGCACTTGCCCCCAGTGACATTTGATATTTTTAAACCCAAATATATATATATATATATATATAATATGCCCCCACTTTAAATTTTAAATGACCCCACTACAAATAAACTAAGCCCAATTATTAAAAGTCTAAGCCCATTTTATCTTTTTATGATTTTGACTATTAGTTAACCTAATTAAATTTAGTCTTCTTCTGTTTTTAAATCCTAGCCGTCACTCATTTATTCTCTTAAACCCTTTTCTTAGTTTCATATTTTCAATCTTCTTTTTCTATTCCTTGTCTAGTGGTCATCTTCTCTTCATCAAAAGGTAAATTTTAAATTCTCTATTTTATTTTATATAGCTCTCTATGACTCTATGTATCTTTCAATTTCATTGTTTCTCTTTTTGATATTTTCAATTGCAAATTTTAATTCAAACAATTATAGTTTAAGTATTAATATATTTTTTATTCTTTTCATGAATTTATATATTTTATTTTATTCTCAATTTAGTGATCCTTATTATTTATTTGTTTATCTTTCGTTCTATTCTATTATATGTAATTAGATTGCATATAAATTTTTAAAGTGAATTGATCAATTTACTAATTTAGAATATATATTTTTATTTTTAGAAATAGTAATGGAGAAATATTTCAAAAGAAAGCTACCACTAGAATCTGAAGTCACTCCATTAGTCTCTTCTAATAAAAAGAAGTTCTTAGAATTCAATGTGGAAAGTCTAGTAGCTGATCCTGGACAACGACCCAAAATTTCAAATTATGATCCAAATGACAGAGATGAAGTTAGACGAGCTTATTTGCAAAAAGTTCCTTGTCAACCAAGAGAACATGATTTTTCACAAACATATTTTGGAACTTCTCTCCGTAGATTTAATGCTGATTGGTTTGATGAATTTGGCAATTGGTTGGAATATAGTATTTCAAAAGATGCTGTATTTTGTCTCTGTTGCTATCTTATGAAACCTGATGGTGCGAGTGGTGATGCTTTTGTAAAAGAGGACTTTTCAAATTGGAAAAAGAAGGAGCGATTACAAACACATGTTGGAAATCATGATAGTGCTCATAATCAAGCTCGAAGAAAATGCGAAGCACTCATGAAGCAAAAATAACATATTGAAGTTGTTTTTCAAAAGCATTCAGACCAAGCTAAAAGAGATTACCGAACTCACTTAACAGCAACAATTGAGTGCATTAGGTTCTTATTGCAACAAGGATTGGCCTTTCGTGGTGATGATGAATCGCACAATTCAAATAATCAAGGTAATTTTTTGGAGCTTCTTGACTTTCTTGCTCAACATAATACAGAGATTGATCGTGTTTTCAAAAATGCTCGTGGAAACCTTAAGCTAGTAGCACCTAAAATTCAAAAAGATATTGTTAGAGCTGCTGCAAGTGAAACTACTAAAGTTATTATTGATGATCTTGGAGATGATTTATTTGCTGTTTTAGTTGATGAAGCTCGAGACATCTCTGTTAAAGAGCAAATGGCTGTTTGTTTGCGGTATGTGAACAAAGAAGGGATTGTAATGGAGCGATTTCTTGGCCTTGTCCATGTTTCTAGCACAAATGCGTTGTCGTTAAAAGTAGCTTTGGAATCTTTATTAACAAAGCATAATTTAAGTTTAGCAAGAATACGTGGACAAGGTTACGATGGAGCTACTAATATGCAGGAAGAATTTAATGGCTTAAAAAGTTTGATCTTGAAAGAAAATGCTTGTGCTTTTTATGTTCATTGTTTTGCTCACCAACTTCAATTAGCACTTGTGGTTGTTGCAAAGAAACAGGTCGAAATTGCACTACTTTTTAATTTGCTTGCTAGTTTGTGCAATATTGTTGGAGCTTCCTATAAACGTAAAGACATGCTTCGTGAAAGTCAAATGCAAAAGACAATTGTTGCATTACAAAATGGAGATGTTTCTAGTGGGCGTGGCTTAAATCAAGAAACAATATTGAAAAGGGCAGGTGATACTCGATGGGGCTCACATTATGGTACAATACTTAGCTTGATTTCTATTTTTTCTTCCGTGGTAGAAGTTCTTGAAGTTATTGAGGAAGATGGAAATAATCCTGAACAAAGAGCTGAAGCATGCCAATTATTGAATCATATTCAATCTTTTGAATTTGTATTCAATTTACATTTGATGAAAAGTATATTAGGAGTTACTAATGAGTTGTCTCAAGCTCTACAAAGAAGTGATCAAGACATTATAAATGCTATGACGTTGGTTAAAGTGTCCAAGCAACGATTGCAAAGTATAAGAGACGATGGTTGGTCCTCTTTGCTCAACGAAGTTTTACTATTTTGTGATAGTCACAATATTCTTGCTCCAAATATGAATGATATATTTGTAACACAAGGAAGATCAAGGCGCAAAATCCAAAAGGTCTCAAAGTTGCATCATTTTCAAGTTGAATTATTTTATCAAGTGATTGATAGATAACTTCAAGAGCTTAACAATCGTTTTACAGAGGTAAATACTGAGCTACTTCTTTGTATAGCTTGTTTGAATCCAAGTGACTCATTTTTTGCATTTGATAAGGAGAAGTTGCTTCGTTTAGCTGAATTTTATCCACATGAATTCTCTTCTACTCAAATTTTGGCACTTGATAGTCAACTTGAGAATTTTATATTGGATATGCGTCTTGATGATCAATTCTCAAATATAAATGGAATCAGTGGACTATCTCAAAAGTTAGTTGAGACAAAAAAGCATATTGTTTATCCATTGGTATTTCTTCTGTTGAAATTAGCTTTGATTCTACCTGTGGTAACAGCATCAGTTGAGAGAACATTTTCTGCTATGAATATCATAAAGAGTCGACTTCGTAATCGAATGGGAGATGAGTGGTTGAATGATTGTTTGGTTACATATATAGAAAGAGAGACATTCAATCAAGTTGATAATGAAACAATTATTCAACATTTTCAAAATATGAAAACAAGAAGATAAATACCTTCAAGATTTGAAGAGAAGAAAGTTAGCAGCTAATGTAATTTTTGGTTTTTTTTTGTATTCGAATAATTAATGTGCACTTTTATATTTTTAAATTTAAATTAATATATATTTTGATAATAATGTGTATTATTTTTGCCCCCCACCATAAATTTTTTGGGTCCGTCACTGGAAGGGGGTTGAATCTTAGCCCCTTTTTCGCTTAATAACACTTGCTGGCCTTTGAAATGACTTCTAGAGACTTTTTGCTTTTTGTCTCGTACCTAGCCACGATACTTTTTCTTTTTGTCTCGTAACCAGGCAAGAGATATTTTTCAGTTTTATCTCCTATGCAGCAGAAACAGAATTGAAGTAGAAGAGAGAGGGAGAGAATTACACCACGAAGTATCCTGGTTCAGCTGCCAAGTGCAATGCAGCCTACATCCAGTCTCCATCACAACAATCAGTGACGGATCCAGAAAATTTTGGTAGTGGGGGCAAAATTTATATAACATGATAATAATTTTTATAATAAAAATAATAAGTTTATATAAAAAATTAAATATTAAATTATCTATTAACCACTATATATCTATGTATAAATACATGTATTGTTTAATTTATTTTTAATGTGTATTTTTTATTTTAATATATATTTTATATAGATAATTATTTTTTATGTACATATAGTATGATTATTGTTATGATTATATTTTGTTATTGTAAAATATGATTAGCCTTCAAAATATCTAATATACAAATTAAAACACTAAAATAGTAATTTAAATAATAATATATAATTTAAAATTATATTCTTTTAGGTTTTATATTTTTAAAAAATTAAGTAATTTTTTTCTTAACACTACCATCAAAATTTTTCTCTTTCCATATATATTACTAAACAATTATTTAAAAATTCACTTCCCAGCACAATTAGATGCCGACTCTTATTGATATTCATAGTTAAAAAAGTTCTTTCAATTAATATAGTTGTTATGCAAAAATTAAAGCTAATTTGAAAAGAAGATAAATAATATTCTTTTGAGTTGATTTTTAAAAAAGAACACTAATTTCGTTTAAATCTAAAAATTGATCATTCTAACGAATATTTAATATAAAATTTTTAAATTGACGATTAAGTATCAAAAGTTGAGTAAAAAATTATTGTGGGGTCAAATTTAATAATCTAATAGGGGCAAATAAATATTATTATTATATACTACTAAAAAAAATTCCAAATTGGAGTGGGGGTGCTTGCCCCCACACCACTACATTTGGATCCGTCCCTGACAACAATAATGAAATTTCACTATAATCATCATGATTACATACACCAATTCTCCCTAGGAACTATCCTTCCTATCCGGGACAAGTCCAGAATCTAAACCCCAATCCTGAACTTGACTTGGTCACAGCCAAGCTTTCAACTGCTAAGTGCTAACCCAACTTGCAAGGGGATTCTCACAGAATCATGAAACACAACACAGATGTACAAAGGACCTCTAAGGACATCTATGACTTTTTCTTTTAATTTTGTGTTCTCTGCATTTTTCCGCTCTATGACTTTTTCTTACAAACCTCACTGTTTGCCTTTTTTTCATGAGACTTAAGATAGACAAAATTAAACAGAAAAATACAACATGAAAAACATTGAAGGAGAAGAACTTCTGTTAGCTTAGGTAGCTATGAGAACTCTGTGCCTTACACTCTCACTCCTTTTCTCCTTGCTTCAAGCCCTGGCTGTTCTCCCTTATTTATAGAAGGGGAAGCCTCCACGGTTGAAACTGTTGAACCAAGCTAAACTTCTTCTTCTTCAAATAAAACCGGTTCGGCCAGAGAGAGATCAGATGAGAGGAAACTGAATGTAAAACCCAACATGCAATTACCTCTGTGTCTTCCTTTTACACCAAACTTCATCAATCCGGGCTTTCCATCTTGACTTGCACTCCAAGAAGGATTCCTAGCTTTTGACGAGGTTTCGATGATGACAGCTCCATCTGCTCTAACTTCTGCCTCATCCTCCACATAGCTACAGTAGCTACCTCCTGTAGTGGTTGAACAAAAGCAGAGACGAGTCATGCCTCCAAGGATCCTTTTCCTCTGACCGAGGTAGATTTCTTCCATTTTTTGTTGTGGAAGGCTTGAGACTTCTTCACCACACCTTATTTTTAATGGCAAAGATTTCAGCCACACCATACTGTAGATTTTCTTTTTCTTACCGCCATCATCACAATGGCCTCTTCCTTGCAACTAGCTTCTCTGTGATTTTTACTGATAGCTTGCTTCATCCCCCCTTTCCTGTTAGACAAGATCGAAAGAGAGAGGAGAGAGAACAGAGAAAAACTTGCAATGTAATTAAAGAAGAAAATGAAAATGAGTTAGGTTTACATTACCCATGCCTAGCCTCTGCTTCCTTCTTCAGATTACTTGCTTCTACCATCTTCTTCTCTGACAGTGAGGTGACCGAATGCAAAGAGAGAGAAGAGAGAGTAGAAAGAAGAAAAGCAATGGAAGTAATGTGTGATATAAATTATAATCAATTAAATCAATTAATCCCACTTCCCATGCTTTTGCCTTGTAACGTGCATAACTCAATAAATGCCATCAAATCAGATTTTCTCTTTCCATTTACCAAGACATTTAAAGCTAATTTATAAAATTTGAATTCCAACCAAAGTGAGTTGGTATTCGTGGGAAGCATGCAGTATTTGTTTTCTTCCTTCTTTTAATTTGGACCATAATGTTGGTCTTTTAATCACAATGATTTTGGGCTGCTCCAAACTTTCTTGGCCCAATTCATGTTAATAAAATAATTCAGCGTCATATTATATAGCAAATTTGGACAAAGCTGAATATTATCATTATATTGGGCTTTTTGTTGCTTAAACCCAATGATAAAAATTCTGCATACAAAAATAGAAATTATTAATCAATTAATTTGAAGCCGAAATCAAATTAATAATTTCTTAAATAATATTAATAATGTTTGATCATTATCATATTCATTTGAAATTTTTCAAACTCATCAATCTCCCTCTTGATGACAAACATTATTAAAGAGTATATGAAAATTCAAAAAATAATTAATTTTTTACTGTCCAAAAGACCAAAACTACATCATTTTTCTGCTAATGTGACACTAACAAGACATGCCGCACCACTGTAAATAACAAAATACATAGACAATTTCGTTTCGTTTCACACTATTCAGCGACAGAAGGACATACATGTCCACCATTTGCTATCTTGAAGGGCTTAATTGGCACTTTCTTTTCTTCAAAGTAGGTTAGTCCAAAATCAACATCTTTAAAAATCTAATTGTCACTTTACTCTAAATATAAATATTAACCAAATTTCCTCCAATATAACAATGTTTTCTTCCTTATATATAATTTAATTTTTATGTATTAATAATAGAAAATATTTTTTACACATCTAATTGCATATTTTTACATTATTAAAATAAGCAATTAATTGTTAAATTTATTATTTAAAATAATATTTAAACACATAAATTTAATTAAACGATCGTATAAATTTTTTTATAGTATGGTACATTAAAATTAAAGTTTTATATATAATCTAATTTTTTGGTTAATAATGCTACAAGGTCAATAAATATTTTTATTTTGAACTCGTATTTAGCTAACATTAATTTGAATTCACATTTATAAAAATTTAAACACAAAATATATAGTTTGTATCGATATTTATTAGAATTTATAAACAATTTAATTAAGTTTTTTTGAAAAAAAAAGTTTAAAACATAAGGACGTATATTAAAAGCAGCTTATAAATAAGTTCTTTTGTATAGAAGTACTTGTTTTAAAGTTGTGTAATAAATAGAAATAATAAAGTTTTTGAGAAAGAGAGAAGTCAAATTTTTTGACTTCTTTAAAAGCTCTTAAATAACTTTTCGAAAAGTTAAAAACATATTTAAAAAATTGTACTAAACACCATTAATATGATTTTTCATAGGAGTGAACGCGGATCGGATCAGATATGGCCAAAATCTCGATCCGATCCGCACTAAAATCATCAGGATCGGATCCAATATCCGCAGTTTTTAAGCTCGGATCCGATCCGATCTGTACATTTGCGGATCGGATCAGATATCGGATATATTCGCAAAATACAAAAATATTTTTAAAGCTTATTTTTATTAAAAAATATTAATAAAATTCCTTTTTTCTACTCTTTTAAATATATTTACTCTTAAAATAATATTAAACATACTTTTCTTAAATAATAAAACTAAAATAATACAACATATATGATAATTATTAGTTGAAATAAAACATAAGAAAAATATTTATTTATTTATTTTTGCATATCCGCGGATATGCGGATACCTACATAAAATCCGCAATCCAATCCTATAAGTGTGCGGATTGGATCCGATCCGATCCGATAACTTTGCAAATTGGATCCATATTCACAATTTTTGAATCAAATTCAGATAAATACTATAGATATGCAGATTAAATCCGATCCATGAACACTTCTAAATTTTTCTATAAATCAAAAATATTTTTTTTATATTTATATATATATATATATATATATATAAATTAATAAAATTTATTTATTAAAAATAATTTAATATTTATACTGATTAAATACGATACTAAAATTCCTAAAAACGGCTCACCCTAGGATTTTCGATTTTTTGGTGCCTTATATATAATGTAATATTTAAAAAGTATTATTTAAATATTAATATTAATCACTAATATACTTATATATATATATATATATATATATATATATATATATATATATATAATTTAATTTATTTTTAATAATATTTATATTTTAATATATATTTTATACCGTAATTAAATTTAATGATTAATTTTAGTATATATAATACTATCGATATAATATAATATCTGAATTATGTTAGTTTTAAAACGCGCTTAGGCAGCGGCATTATTGCCTAAGAAGAAGAGACGGCACTTTATTAATTCGTGAATCGTGATTATTGATACAGGCCACGTTGCATGATTACAACATGAAGATTTATTGTCGGTTAATTCGATTCGTTGTGATAGATTAAACCATACTATATACGAACACTGTTTGCGCCTCCTCTTAAATCCCAATCCCAAAAACACTATCAGCACACAGCGCTTGTGGAATGTTAAGCTCAAGCCAGCGATAATTGCCCACTACTATATAAAGTGTGAGGATTCGCGGGAGCATGATTGACGGAAAATATCTATGATATTGTGAAAAGAAAATTATTCAGATCATTTTATTTTTATATAATTCTATTCCCTGCTTTGTCATGTTAGAATGGTATCATCATCTGTGTTCCATTTGGTCAACTTGGTTGTCGCCTATGTGCCATAGAAATTCATATTAATAATTATGACAAAAGTCATCTTATACAGCCAACAATTTGTATTCGAAGGAAAATATAAAATGATAAAAGTAAGACTATCAACTACGGTTCTACGAATGTATCTAAAATAGAATAAAAAAGTCATATTTTTTCAAATATTTTGATAAAAAAATTATATTATATAAAATAATTTTATTATTTATCAAAGTAATATAAAATAAAATTTAATTAATTTATATTTTTATATTATAATTTAAAATAATATTTTAATATAAACTTTTAATATTATAAAAAATTTATTACATAATAATTAATTTTAATGGATGAAAAATAAATTATATTTTATATATTTATATATTTATTTAAAATTAAAAAATTATATCTATCATTTAAAATATTATATATTAAAAGATAATTTTTTTGGAATAAAATAAAAAAAATTATTTAAAAAAATCATTTTGGGATTATATCCCAAATCTATTTTTTTTAGTAGGACCAAGTTCGCTATGATTCTTAGGCTGCGTTTGGTTGATGTCTTGAAATAATAAAGACACAGACACAAATACACATGAGTACATAGACATAAAAGACACTCAATTTTTAATCTTGTTTGGTAACTTAGACACAAAAGAATATACAACTCAAAATTTTATTAAAATGTCAATTTTATCCCCATCATTCTTTTTTATCACTATTTTTGTCCAATCCCTTCAGAGTTATCATCAACATCAATACCACTATAATCTTCAACCAAATACAAAAACAACAATATGTCAATCTAAATTAAATTTAATAAAATCAACAAAAATTTTAATTTGTTGCATATCTGGAAAATAAAATACACAGATAATTTTTTTTAATAAAAGAATAATAGAAGAGGAAAAGATCAGAGACGTTCTTTCTGAAAAGGATGAACGATGTTGGTAAAGAGAGGATGTGGAGGGAAGCGCCGTCGAAGCTTGAAGCCGCCGGCGAATCTGGATGACGATGGATCTAGACTCCCGTAGCCCGAACCCTTCGAGAGAGAAGGAGGAGCAGAAGCAGCGGTTCTTGATGGAGGAGCAATGGCAATCGACAACAAAAAAAAAAAAATAACGCAGAACATTCATCTACATAATAAAATTAATTGCAAAACCAGAACATTCATCTACATAATCCCATAACAAAACAAGATTTACAATATATATTCTGAAAAAATTTAAAAATAAAAATAAAGAAGCACAAGAACAAATCTGTGTTAAAATATTATCTAAAAAAGAAAAAATCCTTGAGGTAAAGTTGAAATAGATAGAACAATGGGCACCTGTAGCACCCACATTGACGGCGAGTCTGAAACGGTGAGGGAGGGGCGATGCGGTGAGACCCGTGACAAGGAGGGAAGGAGGCACGGCGAAATGCAGAAGCACAGAGGCAAGAGGCAGAAGAGAGACAACCAATGGTGAGAGGAGAGGTTGAGTCGGGCAGAGTTCCAAGTGAGGGATGCGGCTAGCAATGGCGGCAAGGAGATTGATGAAGGCCAGAGGCGAGACAGTGCTCTGACTTCTAAGAGAGAGAAGAAGAAGAAGAAAAAAAAAGAAGAAGAAAGAAAGAAGGAAGGAAGAAGATCTGGAAAGAAGAAGAAGGGGGTTGAGGCACTGACGGACGAGGAGAGAAGGGCCAAATGGTTTGGATAAATCTGGAATTTTCAAAATATATTAAGGATAAATTTGTCCAAAATTTTAGTTTAATTTGTGTCTCAGGATGAAAATTCGTGTCTCATAATTTGGGAGAGACACAAAATACACGTATTTTATATACTCTTGTATGTAACTGTGTCTCTCTCTTTTTTGTGTCTCACAAAACAAACAATACACATGTACTCCCGTGTCCATGTCTTTGATAGACAAGAACACTAAACAAACACTAGCTTAGCAAACCTCAAATCACAGTTGCTTTGTTTTTAATGTATTGGAGAACACTATTTTTGCTACATCATTGTTTTCTGCATGCATGTGCCACACACAATTGACCATATACTAATTTTAACATAATTTCATATCATTTTTTTAAGAGTATGTATTTCCGTGTCATTGTCATTGTCGCCTGTAGTGTTATTGTCCAATATTCAACTCTTCAACTTCTCTTTTTCACCCAAACCAAAGTAGATTTTTCAGGTTTAATCAAGGACGGTTCTATACACATTGTAGCGGGGAGAAGTATCTTCACTACAATTTGAAATTTTTTTTAGTAGTATGTGATAATAATATTTATTTGTCCCCATTAAATTATTGAATTTGACTCCACAATAATTTTGTATTTAATTTTTGGTACTTAATAGTTAATTTAAAAATTTCATATTAGATATTTATATGAGAATGATCAATTCTTAATTTAAATGAGATTGATGTTCTTTCTTAAAAATGAACTCAAAAGATATTATTTATTTATTTTTTTAAATTAGTTTTAATTTTTCCTGTAGCAACTACATTAATTGAAAGAATTTTTTTAACTATGAATATCACTGAGAGTTAGCTTTTCATTGTATGAGAAGTGAATTTTTAAATAATTGTTTGGTGATATATATAAAAAGAGAGACATTTCAATTGCATTATTAAAAAAAAAAAGATTACTCAATTTTTTTAAAAAAATATGAAACCTAAAAAATAGAATTCTAAATTATATATTATTATGTAAATTACTATTTTAGTGTTGTAATTTATAAATTATATATTTTGAAGGCTAATTGTAAACCCCGTTAAATTAGCGAATAATTAGTCAACAAGTTAACATTTAATAAAGAAAATTAGAAATGTGAATATTATATTAAATTAGGATAGAGCTAATTAAAACAAGAATTTTGACACTAATTTCAAAGAATTTGGCCTAAGATTAGACTGAACGAGCCGAACCGGTTAAACTGGGCCCAAGACCCAATTCAGCCCAAAACCCTTTAATGAACCCAGCCTCCCCCTTCCTTCTTCCTCTTCATTCACGTTGCATAACAAGAGGAGAAGGGGAAAAACTTTCAAACCCTAACACCTCCTTTAAGCTACCATATCTTGCTAATTCGAGTTTTGATTGCCGCACGGTTCCTGGTCATGTGTCCACCGCGTCGAACTCTACGAATCCATCAGAATAATTTCACAGGTAAGCTACAATCTCACCTCAGTTTCTCTACCTCCTTTGATTTTTGAAAATTGTGAGTCTCTATGTTGAGATTTTGTCAATTTTGGTATTCTAGGTTCGATTTAGCTTACAGAGCTTATCGGGCTTGGGTTGTTTTGTCTGTGGGTGCGGTAAGGATCACTAACCCTAGTCAATTTCTTGATTTAGTATGTTAGATATTGAATTTGGGTGTATATGTATTATATATATGAATTAGGTTTGTGCATATGTAATTGGAGCTTGAGTTGTGAACATTTGGATCTTGGTGGAGTTTGGGAGACTTTGCCTTGGAGACTTTGAACTTTGAGGATTGTTTTTGGTGCCTTGGGGGTGTCTCGGTAAATACGTAAAAATCAGTCAAGGTATGGTTTAAGTTTCTCGTATTTAACATATAATGCCTTGTGAAAACTTAGACTAGAGAACCATAGGATAAGTTGAAAACGAATGAGTATATGTAATGCTTAGAAACCTTGATATGAATTATGTGTTGGTTTTGGTGTTTGTTAAATGAATGATAAGTGATGAATTGAAGGTGATATGTGTATACATGTATGTTGAATAAGAACATGTAGAACTTGTTGATGTAAAGGAGAGATTGATGCATAATGTGGTTGAATTGAGAAGTGGTAGGATGTGAAGATTGTTGTGGTATTGATAAAGATATGCTTTGTTAATGGTTATTGACATAGTAAGTTGAATTGAGTTTGAATTGTAATGAAAATTGAGGGTTGAAGGTTTTGTGAAAAAATAGTTTTTGGTCGAACTTCAGCAAGCCATAACTTGGCTTCTAGACTGCCAAATGGTTTCAAACTTATTTTATTTGAAAATTGGGTCCGTGAAGTTTACGCCGTTCGAAGAACGGATGAAAAATATTTTAAAACAAAAAAGTTATGCGCGTCGAAAGTTTGGGGTTTAAAATGATAAATCTGCAGATTTCAGACTTAACCAAATTTTTGCCAAATTACCCTTGCATGTGTACGCATACCTCCCCCATACGCATTGGGTAGGCTCTGTTTGGTACCTATGCGTATGCATACATGTGCATGCGTACGCATAGTACCCACGAAATGGTTTTTGCGTACGCATATAGGGGACATACGCATGCATTCTATTCTGTCCAGCATACATGCGTACGCGGACAGGTGCATGCGTACGCATCTTGGCCTAAAAGAGGCCAATACGTACGCATACATATGTATGCGTACGCATACGCCTGTTTTTCAGAAAATGGATATTTTGTATTTTAGAGCTAATTTTGACCCTCCAAACGTCTATTTTCACTCTTTTAGTCCTAGATCATAGTAGTAACTCTAGTAGTAAGTTGAAGCTACGAAACAGAGGTAACTTGGAGATGAAGTAAAGGTTGAAAATGATGAGATTCAGGATGACTGTGTGGCCGAAATGGTCGAGATATGTGTGTGGCCGAGATGGTCGAGATGGCAAGGTTTGGGTGCGATCCCGCTTGCGTGTTAACTTGAAAATGTGTTCGGATGGCAAGTTGAAGACGGAAGTTCCCTCTCTTGTCGTGATGTGGATGTGGGGAAGGTAGAAAGGCACTCTCATTCGTATTGTTTTCCCCACATTCTTCTCTGGTTTCAAGGTGGAAAGACACGCTCCTTCGATGTGAAAAGGCACTCTCCTTCATATATTCTCCAAGAGAAGGTGGAAAGGTACACTCCTTGGATGTGGAAAGGCACTCTCCTTCGTTTATGATCCTCCTGGAGATGCGCAACCTAGAGACCAATGTTTGCTACCAGATGTGTCAGGTTCTGACAAAGTAACCGACACGTGAGCTCACGGTCAGTAGGATAGACATTCATCATATGCATATGTGTGCTTTGTTTGCTATGCATTAATTGGGTATGCCTAATTGATTATATTCTGCTAACTGTTGTAATTGTTACTTGAACTACTTGTTTTCTACCTGTGCTTGCCTTATCTGTTTGTTTGTCTATACGAATTATCGGAGATGGAGGAACGGAGGAAATGTGAAACAGTTTAGTGTTTAAATTAAGTTTAAGTTAGGTTGAATAACCCTTAGAAGATCACCCCTCTCTATGGTTGTTGTTTAGTATTTTAAGCTTTATAACCTGAGTATCGGCATTCTAGGATTGCTTCTGGCATTCTCAGGGATTTATATCTTATATGCGTGGCACTTTTACCATGCTGAGAACCTCCGGTTCTCATTCCATACTGTGTTGTTGTTTTTCAGATGCATGTCGAGAGGCCCCTCGCTAGGCGTCTAGAGTTTCTGCAGCGAAATGGTTTCTTTTGGGATTTCTTATGATCTTTGATATATGTATACATAGATTCTCCTTTTATATACTTGTTTATTTTGTCCTTCCTAGAGGATTATGGAGAACTAGGATTTTGCTTATGTATTTCAGATTTTGGGCTGTGTATATATGTATGTAAATATTCTCCGATCAACCTTGGCTTCGCAGACTGAGTCAGGAACTAGTTATTTTGTATCCTTGACTCTCTATTCTCACTTTCTGTTTAACTATAGTTATGAACTTTAGCATTCTTAGCACGCAAGTTATCTCGTCTCCTGAGCGTTGCGCTTTTATTTTCGCGATTTTTGTTTCACCTGATTTTTTAAGGCTCCTAGTTTATTATATTCTTTCTGCTATTATATGTATATATTTTATTTTAGGGGTCGTAACACCACACCACCTCTGTTTTACAGCTTAAGCGTAAAGCTCTGTGTGGTAGGGTGTTACACAAATCATATTTTACAATAACAATAATTATGCTATATGTACATAAAAAGTAACTATCCGTATAGAATACATATTGAAATACAAAATACACATTAAAAATGAATTAAACAATAAATATATTTATACACAAATTATAACACCTCGAATTTTTAAAAATTAAATAATGAGTTAATTATGATTTATTATTTTATTTAAAAAAATTATTTTTTATAAAAATAATTAAATTAAATTTTATAATACTTTAAGTTTAAAATTTATTAAAATTTTAAAATAATTTTTTGATAATAAAATATTTCAAAAAAAATATAAAATTATTATTATTATTATTATTATTATTGTTGTTGTTGTTGTTGTTGTTGTTGTTGTTGTTGTTGTTGTTGTTGTTGTTGTTGTTGTTGTTGTTGTTGTTGTTAGCTTATATACTAATGCATACATATATATAACATTCATTTATTAAATATATAAGCTTATTAATCATTCATCATTATCACCACCGAATTATACAAAACAAAAGGAAAAAGAAAGTATTAACGGGGCTTGCATGTATTCATATATATACGTATATACATGACATCTATCCTTCTATTTATTAATCACCATTACCATCCTTAATTCATTTGGTCTCTTTCATCACCGAAACAAAAATTAAGGAATAAGGGAAAGAAAGAGTGACCGAGGGTGAGGGAGAGAAACCGTGGAACCTCCGAGCTTTCGATTCTGATTTTTTGCGATCTGTAATTTCAATAAAAAAATCTAATTCAGTAAAAGTGTTCGTATCTTTCTTCTCTACGTGTTGGTTTTGTTTTTGTTTGGTAGAAGTTGACGGTGACGTAGCTCTTCTTCCTTTTGAGTTTGGCCAATTGAAATTCTAGGAGGCACAGACGATTTCTGATATTTTTCTCTTCAATAGCATGGTCAGAAAGTTTCTCCAGAATTTTCGTTGATTCTGATTTCGTACGGAGATAGGAGTTTCGTTTTTAAAATTATAAGTTTTTAATTCATGAATTGTCAAAAGCTTAATGAGTAATTGCTAATAATTTATGACTGTCTAGACTAGTTGAATGACGAAGTTGTGTTGGATTTGTGATTGCAAAAATAACTGAATTTGATGAATATGTGTTTGGTTCTCTAAATGTTTGAGGATGCAAAAAATTCTGATTTCTAATTGATTGTGATGAGAATTATCAAAATTATAGCTGTGTCTGCTGATGAGAATTAATGAATTATCATATGCTTGATTAATGATGAATATAGCTTTATTATGTGCTTGAATGATGATCAAAGTATATGAATTGTTATATTTGACATAGCGTAGAAAAGTGAAAGCTTGATTATAATTAAGTACTTGAATTTGTTAAAACTGTTAAATTTGGGTTCTTGGGCTGTGTTGGCTGTAAAAGCAACTTAGAATAACTGAAGAAAGGTTAGGTATGTGATTTTGGAAGGGTTATAAGTTTAGATGTGGGTTAGGGTATGTAAGGTTGTTGGAAAAGTCCAAGGCAGAAAATTCTACATAATTGACAGTAAAGTAAATCAATTTCTGAGAGCAGTTCCAATCATAATTTTGAATAAAACTATTTTTCTATGAAACTTTAAGGTGTTTTGAGCACCTCATAAAAAGTTTAGGGTTTATTGATGAGTGGTTTAGTAGAAATGAATTTTTGAAGATTGATGATTTCTGTAGAAAATTAGGCTTCTTTACCCTAAAAGTACCAACTTTTAACCCACGCATTTTTTACGAGTTTTTGAACTGAAACTAACGGCCATTTCAATCTTTGTGTGTCCACAATCTTCACTTTAAATTTCGTGTCAAAATTTTTTTTAACCAATTAGATATGTTAAAAAGAGTGTGGGTTGCTCGCTGGATTTTGAAAACAGAATTCTAAAAGGCAGAGCTGTGTTTCTAACGTCATAATTTTTTCATGTGACATGGTAATAATCTAGAATTTGATTTTCTAAAAATATAAAAGAGTCTTGTTTAAGGTCATAAATTTTGAAAGGCAATGAGTGAGAATTGAATTTTTAGTAAATTTAACAAATTTACTATTTCTTTTCCGCATTTTTCTAAAACAATAATAGCATTTTTTTTAAGGAAAATATTACAAGTTTAAATTATGACCAAATTACGTCAACACCAAGTTTTGAATACTAAATCAGTAGTATTAGAACAATCAAGGAAGATTTAAGATTAATTGGTGATGCGGAGGTATGTGTAATTAAGCGGTAATGTGGATGTACGTTTATAATGTAGGTGATGCGGATGTATGTATGTAATTGGTGATGTGGAGGCATAATAAAGAAAAAGAAAATGAGAAGCCAGGTATGAAAAAGATAACTAAAATGGATAATGAATCATAAAAAGTGTATGTTGAATGGGTCTTGCGCTAAAGTGCTAATGCGTAAGTGCCTGCCTGACTGATTGCCTAATATTGTTAATGCGGGAATGTCCGCCTAACTGATAGCATACTGTATGTTGAATGGGCCTTTGTGCCGAACTGCTAATGCGAAAGTGCCCGCTTAACTGATAGTCTGAGATTGCTAATGCGGGAATATTCGCCTAACTGATAGCGATGTTTCTTACTGTGATGCACATTAAAATGTTATTATGATGAGGGCTAACTGACACGAGTAACAGTGATGCCAAAGTGTCTAACTGACACAGTAAAGGAGCCATATTTGAGGTTCACTCCGAGTAACATCGGGTTGCGGGTAGACAACCGACACATGAGCCCATGACCTGCACTAAGAATAGACATACATCATCTTGTTTGCACATTTGTATTTGATTGTGTTTGTTTATTTTGTTTATTTGTGATTGTGTTGTTGTTTTGGTGACTTGCTTGTGTTCTTGATTGGATATTTTACTTGTGCTGTGGACTTAATAATATATTGAGGACTGATGTTTGTGTGTTGGATTTAGGTATATTATTTATGATGCTAGCTTATTTAGATATTACTGTAATTTGAGAAATGTTTATGGACGAGGAATTTTTAATGTGACTGAGATTTTTGTTTAAATAACGTGATTTAAAGAAAGAGATTTAAAATTGTTTTAAGTAAGAAAATTATTTTTGTGATATGAATTAACTATTTGTATTTACTCTGTTTATTGCGGTATTTACGTTTCCTACTGAGAACGTGTGACTTTGTTCTCACCCCAAAATTTTTAAAAAACCTTTTCAGAGGTACAGACAGGAACCCTAATTAGAAAGCTACGGACGAATAGAAGACTTGTTTGGCTAGTTATTTCTGGGTTCATTCTCCTCGCTCTTGATATTTTAAAGTGTTATATTTTTTTTACAGATGGGTAGATTTGCAATTGAGTCTTGTATGAACAGTTATTATGTATTAATAGTAATTATGTGAGTATATGTTTATCTGACATAGTTGAACTTGAAATATATAACAAAACAAAATGGAAATTCATTTTTCTTAAAAACTATCGACAAATTAACATGTAGAGACTCAATAAATAAATAAAGTATGAAAATTCAAGGAGTAAAATTAGATAATGCCCCGACTTTTAGTGCAATCATGAGGTACTAAAAGTTAGGGTGTTACACAAATACATAATGATTAATGAATAGTTTGATAGCTGATTTTATGTGCATCTAATATTTTTATTATAAAAATTATTAGAATTTATTTATTTTGTGTCCTAAAGACACATATTAATATTACAAATTGAGAATATTTTTATTAAAAATTTAAAAAATTTAAGTTTTCAATGTATTTATTTTGCAGTTATTAAACGAAAAAATTTAAAACCTTCCACTAATGATAAGTTTGTCATGTGCCTTTAAGACACATGTTAGCTAAACCCAAATTATTATTATTATGTTATATATATTTTGTCTCTACTATCAAAATTTTTTGGATTCGTCACCAGATTTAATCATAGTACATATTTTTTCCAAATTGGAGACATAGAAATCTTAAAGTTTATCGTATATTTTTTGTATATTTTTTTTTTGAAGTTAGCTGAGGGACACGAACTCACCCTTACCAAAAAAATAAATTCCAGTATATAAGTCCAGAATGATTTTCCTTTGAAAATAATTTTTTTATTTTATTTTAATTTTTTTTAAAATATTTATTTATTTATGTACTAATATATTATATATTTATTAAAATTCATCAATATTTTTATAAAAAATTTAATTTTCATTTAATAAAATTAAATAATTTATAAAAAGTGTCGCATTCAATGCATATAAAGATATTGTGTTTATTTTAGCCACAAAATTATTAGTTATTTAATTTTCTTTTAAAATGTTTATTTACCAACAAAATATTGATGCAATGTGAATGATGAAATTTTATCCTCTATTTTTTTCTTAAATATTTTTTTTATATTTCTTAATTATTGTTAAAATAAATAGATAAAATTTTAACTGCAGTAAATATATAATTATAAATATTATATATAAAGTTATAAAATTAAAATTAAATAAAATAATTTTGTATTATTATCTTCCAAATATTGCTCTTAATTATGTCGTATCATTTAACGTTTTGACTCGAGTTATGAACCGAATTTGCAGTTATTCTGCAAATAGAAACTTGTCAAGGCATCGTGAGCTATATTCCACGGCCATTGACTTTTAAAATAATTTTGGCAGGTAGAGATGATACTTCAAGTTTCAACAGCTTTGTGTGGACCGTGAACAATAATGAAAAGAGTTAGTACATGAATTAAATAAATGAATAAAATTAATTTGAAATCATCCTACAACAAAGTAAAAGATAAATAAATAAATAGAACCGTAAAACCTGAAGTTGGTAATTGGTAAATAATAACAATTGACAGAAGATGCACAGATTTTACGCATGCAATTGCAAACAGGTAAAGTGGTAAACTACGCCAGCAAGTCCACATTAGTTAACAGAATAAACTATGGCTATAATAACCTGATTATTATTCAAAGCACGATTATTATTCAAAGCACGATTTTATACTCCTACTACTTAAGATAGATTCATAGATCCATTGAATTTGAAAAAAAGAAATGCGTAAAGTTAATGAAAGTTTGAATAAGTAAATTGTAGATGTCATTTCAAGTAAAGTCAGGGTTGACATGTGGTGGGCCTTAGCCAATAAAATTAAATGATGCTGAGTGGAGAGTTTAATCCTTAAAAACAAAAAGTGGAGGTGGCAATTAGAAGTGATTTAATTTAAAATTAATATTTATTTAAAATTCATAAATTAAATAAAATTAATCTCATTTTAGAGAAAAAATACTAAAAATCAATAAAATTTTATTATTTATAACTATCTTGATGGAATAATTAAAAATAATATAAAGTTTAATTAAATTAAAATTAAACATTAAAATAATAAATTTTATTTTTAATTTTAAATTATTATTTATGATATATAGTTTCAAAATGTTAATATATCATTTTTTTAGGATTTTAAAATAAATTTTAGATAAAAGGATAAATTGATGTTTGACTTTTTAGTTTATAAATATTTAAATTTTTGAAAATTTGAAAATACATTTAAGTCTTTAATTTCTTTAAAATCTGGATATATCGATTTTGGGTTTAATTTATTTCATTTTAAAAACTCTCTTACATATGTATTCGTATTGCCCAGATTAATACAAAGAGAGTCACTTTTGATTTTTTTATTAGATTTGACAGGGTCAAGTGAACAGAAAAATTGATGTGTTCAAGTTTTAAAAAATTTAAGAACTTAAATATATTTTTAAATCTTTAAAAACTTAAATGTCTACGAACTAAAAGATCAAATATCTCTTTATCTTTCTTTCTAAAATTTAACTTAAAACTAGTAAAGATACTTTTATAAATTATGAAATGATGTATATTACATTTCAGTAATATTACATGTACACAAAACTAGTTATATGTAAAAAAAAAAGGAAAAATTATTTTAAAGGACCGTTAGGAAGATTTAATTATTAAAAAGAACTTTTAATATCAAAATTATTAAGAAGGACTAAATTTTTTTATAACATTTAAGAAGAAAAATCAAATCTTTTTATAAGGAGATAAATATATTCTTAACTATTTGTTTATTTATTTTTTATAATCTTTAATATATGTTGTTTGATTCTCAACGCTATATAGATAGAAAAACCAAAACTTTTTATAAGGAAATAAATATATCCTTAACTATTTGTTTATTTATTTTTTATAATTTTTAATATATGTTGTTTGATTCTCAACGCTATATAGATATGTATGAATATTTATTTGGAATTAATTAATTAATTAATTTATAAAAAATTACTCAATTACTTTTATGATCTTTTGTCTTTTTTTTTCTCATTAAGTAAAGATCATAAAAATAAAAAATGAATATAAATAAATAAATAATTAATAAAAATCACTAAAATTTTAAGAGAAATAAAATTTATCAACATAAAGATTATAAAAAATAAATAAAAAATAATTAAAAATATATTTATCTCTTTCTAAAAAGATTTAGTTCGCTTTCTTAAATATTATAAAAAAATTTAATCTTTTTTAATGATTAAATATTCCTAACGGTCCTTTAAAATAATTTTTCCTAAAAAAAATGTATTAAAAATTTAAAACATATATTAAAAATAAATAATATTTATATTTACATATAGTATATTAAATAACCATTTTTAAGCGTAGACATAGCATTTTTATTACCTTATCAGTTTATTACTAATTTACTTGCACATAATCAAGATTAGTAGTTGAACTAAATTGAATCCGCATGAATAACAGCGCATTACCAATTACTACCAAAATTCCAAAATCAATAAGCATTCCAGTTCAAAGCAAGTCAAGGCACCTGCACCGCTTTATCCTACGCACCATCTTCCTTATCCTGCGCATATCCGGCGAGATCTTCAACTGCATCCTCTTCCTTCTCAGCTGCACAGCTTCCCTATTTCGATTCCAGGTTCTCACCGATCTATCACGCACTCTTCAATGTCACTTTGCCTGTCTTCTTTATTTATTTATCTTTTTTGTGTGGTAATCTCTTCGCTTTTGTCATGATATATATATATGGATGAGCATTTTTGTCACTGGAATTGATTCCGACCTGTGATAATTGGTTTCGTTTTAGATCGATCTGGAACTGTTTTTGCTCTCATTGGCGGAAACTAATTTGGTTCCGATTGATTCCTTAACTGAGGTTTTTTTTTTGTCCGCAACAGTGAATTATGGTGTCAAATTTTCATGAATCACTTGAATTACTCTGTTAATTACGGATCACGGATAAGATGCAAATAGTTTTGCTAGAACTAATATTTAATTTTATGGTTCCTAGCATTTATAAGAGTACGGTTATTGCATAATCTGATAGCATCTTGGTCTTTTATCATATTAGATTAATGGAGTAGGTTTTCCATTAATGGTTCAAAAATCAAGCTATTGCGAAGTCTAACATTTATTCAATGGAATTAGGACATACGAGACATACAAATTCATTTCATTCTTTGTTGCTTTGACTTGTTGGAAGTTGCAGCTGTTGCCATGATCTATCTCCCTCTAGCGATGAACCTCTGAATTGATTTATTTATTTATTTTATTGCTTTTTATATGTTATCTCTACTATATATTCAAGATTAAAATGAACTATTTACCAGTACAACTGATGGATATATGGATTGTTGTCAGCAGGAGGAATCATGAGTTGTTTCAGCTGTTGTGAAGGCGATGACTTGCACAATACTACTGATAGTGGAGCGCCGTTTGCTGTGAAAAATTCAGCAGGTAAGCTAGAGGATTTCACTGGGAATAATTACACGGTGGTCCCAGCTCACAAAAATACTCTCAATTAATCATGCATCGTTGAGTGACATTGCTATGTTTCAATCAGATCAAACATGTAATATGGGGTTAAGTCAATTAAGTTCCATATTATGATAAATTTTTGCGTTAATTTGTTTGATTTTAAAGTACATGCAAGTGCATTTGATGCAATTAATGTATAAACTGTGTTGTGCAGGAAATGATGGAAATCATCATGCTTCAGAAACTGCAAAGCAGGGTGCTCAAACTGTTAAAGTTCAGCCCATTGAAGTTCCTGCTATACCAGTGGATGAACTAAAAGAAATTACAGATAACTTTGGGGAAAATGCTCTGATTGGAGAGGGTTCCTATGGAAGAGTATATCATGGTGTTCTTAAAAGTGGGCAGACTGCCGCAATAAAGAAGTTAGATGCCAGTAAACAGCCTGATGATGAATTTTTAGCCCAGGTATGTGCGCAACCTAGGCTTACTATGAGCATATTGAAGTTGTTCAAATCTCATAAATTGTTCGGGTTTTATGCTTTCAGGTTTCGATGGTTTCACGGTTGAAGCATGACAATTTTGTTCAATTGCTTGGTTATTGTGTTGATGGAAACTCCCGTGTTCTTGCTTATGAGTATGCATCTAATGGGTCTCTGCATGATATTCTACACGGTATATGGTTTTCCTTTTCTATTGGCTGAATTAGAAAATGGTAAACATGCATGAATGAAATGACTATATTATGGATTTTAACGTTAGTTTTCTTTTCATTGCCATGACAGGCAATGACTACTTGCGAGATGATTGGTTTTACTCTCCTTTTGTAATATATTGTTGTGTTAATCATTGTCATTTACATGCAGGCAGAAAAGGTGTTAAAGGAGCAAAACCTGGTCCTGTTTTGACCTGGGCACAGAGAGTTAAAATTGCTGTAGGGGCTGCAAAAGGGCTTGAGTACTTGCATGAGAAGGCTGATCCCCACATTATCCACCGGGATATCAAGTCAAGCAATGTTCTAATATTTGATGATGATGTCGCAAAAATTGCAGATTTTGATTTGTCAAATCAGGCCCCTGACATGGCAGCACGTCTTCATTCCACCCGTGTCCTTGGAACCTTCGGTTATCATGCACCAGAGTAAGATCTGCATATCAATTCAGTTTCACTAGATATGGATTGAGTCTCATGCTTTATGTTAGCCCAAGCAATATTCTGGGTTGCTGATTTTGAGCGTAATTGCTGAATAATTATCCGAAAAATAATAGAAAATTTCCCTTCTGCCATAGTTAGAAAAGAGTACCAATTCCTATGACTTCTTGTGTGGTTCAAGTTCAGCTAAGAATCTAATAATCAGTGTAGAGAAATGAAATGTTCGTTTTGTGTATTGTGTCCTGGAATAAATTTACTTTGCCTGCTTTATACAATGATCAGTCCACTTATAAATTACAATTGCAGATATGCAATGACTGGGCAATTGAATGCTAAGAGTGATGTATACAGTTTTGGTGTTGTCCTTCTGGAGCTTTTGACAGGAAGAAAACCTGTTGATCATACATTACCACGTGGGCAGCAGAGCCTAGTTACTTGGGTAAGTCTCCCCTTGCCCAAAACTTAGAATGTATAGGCCAGCTAGCTGATCCCAGTAATTGATGTATTTCAGGCTACTCCAAAACTCAGTGAGGATAAAGTCAGGCAGTGTGTAGATGCAAGACTAGGAGGAGAATACCCCCCCAAAGCTGTTGCTAAGGTGCTCAATGTGTTTTACTATAGGTTTCCTTGTTTTTCATATTATGCAATATTCCTTGCTGAGGTGTCGTGTACTGTTTCTGGTACCATGTTATTGCAATACACACTCATTTGAAATATATACCTACATATTAGAAAACTAATCAAAAGTAGCTTACAAAACATACCTGTGGATTTCTTTTCTCCTCTGTAGTTAGAAGTTTGTATGCATGAAGCTACTAGTTGAATCTTAAACTTTATTGCATCAATAGGAATGCAATGGCTTCATCTCTATAGTGTTCTCGTTTCAGAAGCTAATAGCAATTACGTGTATGGAGAATGAGGAAACCTTTGTAGGAACCTCATGACACTGCCATTGGTCATTGTCCGTTTACATGAGTATACCAACGTTAATGTATAACACCATGATGCTTGGTTTTATTACAGTTGGCTGCTGTTGCTGCACTGTGTGTGCAATACGAAGCTGATTTCAGACCAAACATGAGCATTGTAGTCAAAGCTCTGCAACCTTTGTTGAATGCACGACCTGGCCCTGCTGGTGAAACACCAAACTAAACTGTCTATATCTCTTTGTACCTCTATCTGTGAGTATGTGCACATTTGCTTGCAAAATATAAGAAAAAGACTGGTTCAGAAGCTGGTGGTAAATTTCTCAAACAACAAACATGGTTCCCATTGTTTACACTGCATTCATTTTGTTCATAATCCATGAGGGTTTTTTGAGGTATACTTGCTTCTTTTATTTATTTATTAATTTTTTTGTTGCTTGTTTACATACCTTTTTTAAGTGTCCCCTTTTGCGGGTTATTGCCTTCTTACCTGAAACTCTTGGGGAACTGCAAAACAGAAATGAGAGTGCGCAGAGTAAATAGGCATAGCATGTCATTGCCGTATTTATTCTTCGGAAAAGAGAGTGAGAATGGGCAAATCCTATTCTTGTAAATTAATTCTTCAACTTTTTGTTAAAGCATCTGTATGTGAATTTCGCTCTTCATCAAGAGCCAGCCAGCCTTTTGTGAGTTCCATTGTTGTGCTTGAATGATATTGTGAGCTTCTCCCTCGAGCAGAAAAAACTGGGTGGATATTTTTGAGATCCGTGATGCAAAGAATTTTACATGAACCCGGGTATAGGCATCTAGGTCCTCCGATCTCCACATTTAAGTGTGCTCTCATAAGAACTATCGCCTCAGTTCGTCGTGTTGTGTTATTCACTTGTTTTCCTCTGAACTTGACGGTGCTTTCAACAGCGATTATTTCAATTTCCATTCCCATGGCATTGCCATTTTTATATTAAGAACAATGACTTATTTTTTTGTATTTTTTATTTTGATTTTTTAAAACTAAGCAAAAGTTTAGATGGAAATCCCCGAATCTCAAGGATTTGTAGAAGGAACTACATATTCCACTAATAATGAAGTCGTCAATTCTCACGTTGGTCAGCAAATTCAAACTCGTTGTCCTTGTGAGGCATAGGCTAATTTTAATCAATTGCTCCTTTACTTGTTGGCAACGAGAATAATTATGAAGGGAAGAATTGCCTCCTACAATCCTGTCTATATTTGGACTTGACTGCTTTCGTTGGAGTGAAGAACGAGCCAACGTTGCAATTTGGAAAGATAGAATTTTGTGTTTGTAAACTTTATATATCTGATATGTTTTTTTTTCCATGGTATTCTTCAATCTAGCAAGATAAAGACTAATCCATTGTGGATCAAAACTGTACTTAAGAATTTGTTATTGGCTAATAAGTTGTTATATACACAAGACAAAATTTAAATCTCCAACATTTATTTAAACGAATTAGTGAGCTAATCACTATACTAGCCTAAATTGATTTGTATATCCGAAAAGCAAGTGACAAAATTACAATGTCAATAAGCTGCGCAGATATAAACGACCAATAAAAAATTACTCCTATGTAGTATGAATGTATGATACTATTATACATCTGAAAGAGCGAAAGGCGCTTTTAACCTTCTTTGGTTAAAATAATCTGATGTTCTTCAATAGGGTCCGATTTGAATTTTGGTAGTAAAAAAAAAGGAAGGCTAGAAGAGTTTTATTTCTGTAGTTGATTCATGTTCGTCTATAATTTCTTCCTTTTTTTTTTTTTAAGAACAGGACTAGACAAAACATTGAGAATAAGACAAAATTACACAAAATTGTGTTTTATATTCTGTTTGATAATAAATTAGAATAAATTATGAAAATTCAATTTATTTTCATTTTTTTCATTCAAAAAATTTAAGAAGAAAAATATAATAATAAACAAACATAATTATGAAAAATTAACAAGAATAATAAAAAAAATAAAAAATAAATTGTGTCCCTTTTGAGTGTTTCTGTGTCTTTTTTGTCAGGATCGATACAAAATACAATAATTCAGTGTCACGAGACATAATATCTCTATCCATGTCTCATCTATCAATCACAATTTTGTGTTTGTGTGTTCCTGTTTTAATGTCCTATCTCTATAAATAAATGTCGCCTGTGTGTGAGAGACAATTGCAGAAATTAACCACAATAAAAATAGTTAGCAAAACGAAATTAAAAAAAAGAGTAAAGTATCGTTTTTGTTCCCAACGTTTGGGGTAAATCCTATTTGTGTCCCTAACGTTTAAATCGTCCTATTTGTATCTCTAACGTTTGTAAAAATGATTCAATGTTATCCTGTCGTTAATTACACATCATGAACTCTTTAGTTTGAGTTTTAAAAATCTCTTCTTGAAGTTAGAATACAAATGTCTGGGATAAAATTGATGATCCACTCCAAAAAAATAGCTCATCAAAAGTTGAAACTAATTTCTACAACATTTACATAATTAACTTTTCTAGTGACATAATTAAATCTAAACACAAATAGTGGGTATAATATTAAAATCGAACACATTCAAGTGAGACCTAATTGAAATGAATGCATCCAAGTGAGAATAATTAAAAAATATAATATGATTTGTTAGTATAATTGATGGTAGGATAACATTGAATCACTTTTATAAACGTTAGGAATACAAATAGGACGATTTAAATGTTAGGAACACAAATAGAACTTATCCCAAACATTGGGGACAAAAACGATACTTTACTCTTACAAAAAAATAGTAGACACGTATCGTTGGAGCTATATTACTTCATTCACGTTAGAATAAATGTTTTGATTATTTTAGTGTACTAAAAAAATTATTTTCATACACAGATACTAGCATAATTATAAAAGATTTTATTTAGAAATATCATTAGATAATAATATAAAACAAATGAAGTTAATATTTAAAATAATTTTTGAAATTTGATTTCAGACTTAATTTAACTATTAAATTTTTAATTAATTTAAATTGTACCCTAAAATTTTAAGACATGACTTAGGTTGGCTCTTCCATACATTTGGTCACCGAAAAGATGACGTGACACGATTAAACGATGTTGTTTTGCTATTTGCGCCTAAATGAGACCGTTTACTCCTCCCTCTTCTTTTTCCTCCTCAAAGTTTGAGCCTCCCACCACCCTATTGCCATCACCTTCAATCATACCTTCTTAACTCTACCATCCTCATCACTGCCACCACCATCCTTCTCCCCCTCATCCACCACTCCTATGACATCCCACCATCTCCTCCTTTATCTCTTTTTTCCTCTATCTCTTTAGCTAGAGAATACAACCAAAAAAACTGGACCATCCAAATAACCTTTATCCTCATCACAGTCAAGCAAATCGATGATGAATGAAGACTCGTCGTTATTATCATCAATCTCACCTGCATGCTTTACCACCCCAACAAGTAGAAGTAGCAGCGAGTTAAGAGAGAAGTGAGTTGAATGCTTGAGGTCACAGAATCAAGTTGTCCCATTTGTTATTGCATTGATTCTGTGAGAAGAAGGAAAGGAAGAAAAAAGAAAGGGAAATTTACTAATCAAATTGAAGAGGAGAAAGAAGAAAAAGGGACAGATGAGGAGAAGAAAAGTGGTGGTGCTGATGAAGATGGTGGAGTTGGAAAGGTACGATTGAGGATGGTGCCAAACATTGAGGAGAAAGAAGAAGAAGAGGAAAGAAGGGCGAGGGGATAAAAAGGAGTAAAATCACATCGTTTAGGCACAAACAGTAAAATGATGATGTTTAATCTTGCAACTTATTTCTATGTGATGGAAATGAGAGGAGAGATCAATTTGAGTCGCACTTTAAAATTTTAAAGTATAATTTTAGTCAATTAAAATTAAAAGATTAAATTAAATAAAAAATCAAATTTTAGAGATTATTTTAAATATTAACTTAAAATAAGTGTAATAATCCGTATCATTTTGATGTGCATTGTTTTTTTTATTTTTAATCTAATGTTAAAAGGTACTAATTTAAATATGGGTATTAATTTTATTATTAATTTATTTTGTTTAGTAAGTGAGACATATATAGCCGATGTCAAATTAAATTATTGAGTAAAATTTAAATCGACAATCAAATATTTATATATTATTTTATTTTTTTAAAAATAGATTAAAGTCAGTTTAAAAACAAACAACTGTAAATAACATGCTGTAATATGTTCTTGAAATAATATTTTTTTATTATCATCAAATACTACTGTAAAAAATATAAAATAACATTAAATTATTGAAAATCTATGATGTATATTTTTTCTCAAATAAATAATAAATAATTTAAAATTACTAAAAATAACTCAGTAGGAGCTTTTGATGTCTTTAAAATTTGCGCATGAAACAATAATATCTTAGTATATAAAATTCTATTACTAACATAAATTAAGAATAATTTATTAAGAGAATAAAATAATACAAAGTTTTAAGACAAATTTAATATTTTCAAACTGTAAATATAGAATAAGATACATTAATAATTAGTAAGTAAGAATTGTAAACGTTTTTAAAATTTAAAAAATTTGGCTAAGAGAGAAAAAATTTTTATATACCATATTTATCTTTAGTCATCTTTTAAGTATTCATAATTTTGTAATAATATTCACAAATTATCTTTACTTTTTACTCTTGATAAGGCAATATATAATTGATTATGGATAAAAATTGATCTTGAAAAATATGTTCCAACTATAGAATTTGATGATAAGACTTATTTATTATCATCACAAATGATATAATAATTAGAAATTACTTATTTAAAATTTGATTGGTAATATTTCGTTATTTGGAATTAGATTTAGTATTAGGATAAAAATAATACTTCCAACTTTATTACCCATTAAAGTCTCATATTCTATTATTATATAATTTTTCATTTTTTTAACTTGCAATCTTGTTTTATTGTACAAACTATAGTTTGATCTACATTTTGCAACATGATAGAAACACCCTTCTTTAAAATTAATTTATGTGGTGATTGATTTGAATAATTTATTCTATTTAAAATATCTGGTGAAAAAGTATCTAGCTTGAATTTGACAATTTTTTTCAGCACACACCAAGTCAGAACTTAAGTAAACTCTTTTTTTTTTCAGATAATCTTGTAATCATCTTATTGTTGACACCAGTAACATATTCCAAACTTGGCATGAAAATTATTCTATCTTTAAAATAATTTTCAACAGATAAATTAAATTATGTATCTAAATATACAAAATCAATGAGGTCATCCAAAACTGTTTTAGAGTATTCACCAAAAAAACTGTTTTAGAGTTATTTATCAAAATGTTAGATGGTATTTAAATGATGGATTTATCATGTGCTGTATCATATGCTAAACAACAAGTTACAATAGTCACCTGCAAATCTGAGTTCTTATAGTAATGCCATCAATATAAATTAATAGAAGGCTGGACTATATCCTCTCTTTAAGTCCTTTTTTAAGATAACAACTTTACTTTGAGTGACAAATGAACATTATAGGAATTTGAATATCTCAAGATGTTTCTAAGGTATTTGTCTAAAATTTTGTAACAATACTTATTTATCATTAGAGTTTTATTCCACATTATTAATTTGACTTTGGTTATTAACTTGCGAGAGGAATACTGCATAAAGAATCTTCATCTATGTTCAAAAAAATTTTAAACTTCAAATATGTAGTTTTTCCATTAGGCAATAAAAGAGCAATAATTTCGCTTGAAGCAATATTTAAAGAGTTAATAGTCAAAATCATCCTTAAAAGATACCTCAATTTCTATTTTGGTCATCGCAAGACAAAATTAATCGAAATCATCCTCGAAAGATACACAACTTGGTCACGTTAAGTGCCACGTGGCATGATGACGTGGTGGGTTAATGCCACGTGTCACAAGATGATTGGTTGACGTGTCAGATCAATGACACATGGCACGCCGCGTGTCAGATCAGTGAGAGATGGTGATGAAAGACGGTGATGGAAATGCGGCTACACTGGTGGATCGGATAAGGCGGACACAGGGATCACGGAAGTTCAGGACGTGAGAGACGACGACAACACTGCTATTGGAGGCGGAAACAAGGGGCGCTGTAATCACGGGATATGACGGTGTTGGTGAGCGGTGGTGAATGGTAGTGGACTAGTGGTGAACGACGATGGTGGGAGAGGTTTAGATCTGATGGTTGAGGGTGAAGTGCTCTGAATTAGAAGAATAGATCTTTACTCGTGTTTTGAGAAGAGAAAACTAAGTAAAGAGAAGAATTTTTTTTTAAATTTTGTATTAATTTTAATAAACAAAAATACTTAACCATAGTTAATCATATATGAATTAAGGTATATACGTATTCGTATTTATACACAAATAATATTTAATATATTTTTAAAATACATTAAATTTTAATTTTTTAAAATTATTTAATTATTAATTGATTGAGATTAATAATGTCACATGTCTATATTGTATTACAAATATCTTGTCTATATTGATCCACATAGACAAGATATGAATTCTATTACAAATTTTGGGGTATAGAAACAATCACCTTCTATCTTTCATGCTGGACACTAAATTTTTTTGAGAGTATGACATAACACAATAATTTTGTAATGACATACTATTTAACTGGAACAACTCTTTATTTTTTGCAAGTATAATATTTTTTTATTTGGTCTTTTAGCATTATCAAATCTATATTTCTTAAATTAAAAATAATAAATTTATTAATTGATTTTTTTTTATAAATAGTCAGGGCTTAAAGCCCAAAGAAAGCAACAAACAAAACAAAAAGAAAATTATAGGGGTTCATTAGCAACTTTTACCCCTTTTGAGATTGAATAAAAAATAAAATCCTTCTTACTATTTGTTTTAAAAAACACTTCATTAGTAAATATAAACTTTAAAAATTAGTGCTTGTGATTAATATAGATATTAAATCATTCAATTGTAAAAAAAAAAAAAAAGAACACACAGCTAGTACAAATACAAAGCAATAAAATCAAATATCCAAAATAATACATGTCTTATTTATTTAGTATAAAAGGTGTTTTGTTTTCTTATATTACCAAAATATTATAAAAGAAAAAGAAAATAAATTAAAGTGATCATTAATGAAAAATTGAAACAACACAACTACACGATTCTTTTACTGCCAAAAAAATGCATTATTGTTCATATTTAGTTATATGCCTTTTTTAAATAAATTTTGGCCATTCATGTTTGATTTTAATAAAGTAATAAAAAATCTCCTTATATAAGTTGTTAAACTTCATGTTCCTGCTTCAGATATTATATCCAAGAATTTTCTGTCATCCTACAACAGTTCTAATAGTGCATTACATGGATCTTTAAAGAAGTTATAAATTACACCATAAAAAAATTATTGCTATCTCATATTTTAATATTAAAATTTTACATACTGTGAAATCATAAAAATTAATCATAATATACTAGTTACTTCGTCTTATTTTTTGACCCGTTATAGTTTTTTTTTTTTTTTTTGTAAAAATCTAATAATACTTTATCAAAAAAAATGAACCATTAGAGCCAAATTAGGGACAAATATATGGGTAACATAAAAAATTACAGCTTTATCGTATATAAGTCAATATAAATTTATTACATACCAAATAAATGAGATTATTTATTTATTTATTTTAATATATTAATATGAATAAGAAAATTAAAATGATTGACAATAATTGTACGATCATCGCCATTTTTATTATACGTGACTCATTTTTATTAAAAAGATATTTTATATGGTACATTCAATTAGAAGATATATTTTATTTAATTTTTCAATTATAAAATTTAAAAAGACATAAATATTTTTTTTATTAATTCATTCTCAAATATCTTTGTCAAATAATTTTTAACTGAAAAATGAATTTTATCGCAATGCAAAACAAAATACAAACTATTAATATTTGTAAAGCTATTAAATTTCACTTCTTTTGATTTGTGTAAGAATGTACTTATCAAATAAAAATATAAATATTATTAATATTTATAAAGTGAATTTAGTATCGCTTAAAAAATTTTAGAAAAAAATAAATTAATTTTATCATTTATTAAAATTATTTTTATATAAATATTTTTTTTTTGTCAAACTTTGATATAGTACACTTTTTATAATTTTATAACTCTTATCTTTATTTTTTATATTTTTTTATTGTTCATTTTATTATAGATGATATTATTGATAAAATTATAAGTAGTAGCTATTATGTATGAAAAAAATAATAAAATAAAAATTATGTCTGAATTATATAAACGAAGAATTACGATAAAAATAAAAGAGAATTCATTGCTCATTATATATACTAATAATATACTAATAGTTAGAAAATAAAAAAAGAAAGTTAAAAAAATATAGGAAATTAAACAAAAGAATATAGGGATATCCGTGCATAATAATACTAATACGGGAAGGTTTGTTTTTTAAGAGAGAAATTTTCTACATACAAGTCTTTTCACATACAAGTCATACAAGTCATTTATTTTTTATTTTTTTTTCTTTTTCCATGCTTCCTCTTTTTCTTCTCCTTCTTTTTCTTTTTCCGTGCCTCTTCTTCTTCTTCCTCTTCTTCTTCTTCTTTTCTGCACGTTCTTCTTCCTCTTCTTCTTCTTACCTTCTCTTTCTCCTTCTTCATTTACGTGCTTTTTTCTCTGTTTTTTTTTTCGTTATTCTTGATGTCCATTGTTTTTTGACATCAAACTCTGAAATCGTTTTTGAAGAAGAAGAAGCAGCAGAAGATGAGGAGGAGAAAGAGAAAGAGTTCTGCATAAGGTGTACTTCAACAATTTTTGGGTGTATTTCTTAAATCCTTTGGGTGTATTTTCGTAATCTGTTGGGTGTATTTCTGTAATCCTTTGGGTGTATTTTTATAATCGTTTGGGTGAATTCCTGTAACCGTTTGGGTGTATTTCTGTAATTCTTTGGGTGTATTTATGTAATTGTTCGGGTGTATTTCTATAATCGTTTGGGTGTATTTTTGAAGTTCCATTATCTTCAAAACGATTTCAAAGCTTGATTTCAAAAACCATGAAAATCGAAAAAAAAAAAGCGAAGCAAGAATACCAGTGATAAACACAGATAAAACAACGAATGAAAAGACAAAGAGAGAACGCACAAAGGAGATCAAATTTGACAAGAAATTCGTTTTCATGGAAGAAGAAGAAGAAGAGTAGGAGAAGAAGAAGGAGAAGAAAAAGGAAGAGGAGAAGAAGGAGAAGGAGAAGGAGAAGGAGAAGGAGAAGGAGAAGGAAGAGGAGAAGGAGAAGGATGAGCACGCCATGAAAATCGTATATGGGTCATATGGGTCAGCGTGTTTTTTGTTAAGTTTATCCCAACTTGTATGATGACTTGTAAACCAAATGACTTGTATGTGTAGCACACATCTTTTTAAAAAATTAAACAAAAAGTATATAATTATTATTATAAATATACTCATGTCCTGGATAATAAATTTAGACATCCAACTTAAAATAAATTTTTGAGTATTTATTCATTATGGTTCTCAAAGAATTTTGGATTGACATTTTAGTCTCTAACTAAAATTAATTCGATTGATCTCTAACAATTAACTCCGTCAGTTACTTAGATCTTTCTGTCAACTCTAATAGAAATTAAAATAGTCTCTGACAACTTTAACAAGAGACAAAATAGTCACTGACCCTCTCTATTCAGAAATGACAATGTTCTTCCCCAATTTCTATCATATCTCGTATAATCCTAACAGTTTAACACTGCAACTTGAAACTACACAATGCACATTCTGTAACTTCAATGTTCACAAGAAGAAAAATTCTCAATTTGTTTTCAACCAATTCACACTCAGGAAATTAATGACTATGTCTCTCAAGTACTTGTCGCCTTTGATGGATCCCATGAATCTGGACAGCAAGTCCGATTTGTTAAGACCCGTCGTCGTCGTTGCCATCTCCCTCCTCCTCTGCCCTATCATCTCCATGGTCACATTGTCCACCACTCTGATCGCTTCCTTCAACTTCTTCTTTGAACCAATGTTCAGTAATCGCTTCAGTTTCCATATAAGCGGCGACGACAATATTGCTTGCTATACCGATAGCTTGGATGCGAGGTCAAAGCTGTCTGTCAACTTGGACTTCTAGAGAAAAAGGAATGAAGCACTCGGGGTCCATTCCAAATGAAAATTTGCATATGATGTCGAAGGAGAATCTTCTCATGATGTCCTAATATCCAACAATCTATATTACTTGTCGGCGAGTGGAGAAAGACGTGCCCTTGGAGTAGTTGTGGAACTTGGTTTTGAGGATGTGGTGGACATTGTTGGGATTGGAGGTGATGCTATTATTGAGGATGTAAAGGTGGATGCTTCTGGTGGGTGAAGTACGGAAGAGGTGGATGTACCTGTCACAGAGATTTAGAAAGTGTGTGGTTCATGACATGTTAAGGTAGGTGCGATAGGCGTGATAGTTACACCATGACTTGATCTTGGAATTGAAGAGGAGGAAGGAAAAGATAGAGAAGAAGACTGTGAAGATAAAGAAGCAGATCATATGAATGTTAGGGTTATGCGAGATATGATGGAAATTGGAGGAGATTGGTGTCGTTTCCGAATAGAGGATGTCAGGGATCATTTTGTCTCTTGTTAGAGTTGCCAGGGACTATTTTGTCCTCCATTAGAGTTGATGGAGCAAATGACCTAAGTGACTGATAAAGTTAATTGTTAGGGACCAATCGAGTAATTAATTTTAGTTGGGGACTAAAATGTCTGGTCCGAAATTTTTTAGCGATCAAAATGGGTAAATATTCTAAATTTTTAAATTGTATGAATAATAATATTAATAATAAATACTAATCATTTTTGTCCACAACGTTTAGGGTAAGTCTCAAAGTTGTCCCTAACGTTTAAATCGTCCTATTTAAGTCCCTAACGTTTCAAAATTGACTCAATGTTGTCCTGCCGTTAGGGATCCGTTAACAGAATTGACGGCGGGACAAAATTGAGACGATTTTGAAATGTTCGGGACTTAAATAGGACAAAAACGTTGGGGACAAAAACGATACATAGAAATAAATTTTAGGGTAAAGTACTAAATTAGTCCCCTACGTTTGGGCATAATCCTGTTTTGGTCCTTAAGGTTTAAAGTGTCCTATTTGAATCCAAAAAAGTTTTATTTAGTTTCAATTTAGTCCCACCGTGAGGCCAAAGATAAATAATTAACGAAATGTCCTACATGACAGCAGTATAAGAACAAGGTCGATAATTTGAAGAATAACTACAAGCTCCAGAGGCACAAAATCAACCGTAGATGCATCAATATATGTATTTAATATTTTTTTAGTTTTATAGAAAATATTTCATTTTAATTATAAGAAAAATGATAAATAAATGTATCGATGCATCCACGGTTAATTTTGTGCCTCTGGAGCTTGTACTTATTCTCTATATTATCGACCTTATTCTTATATTGCTGTCATGTAGGACATTTCGTTAATTATTTATCTTTGACCTCCGGTGGGACTAAATTGAAGCTAAATGAAATTTTTTTGGATTCAAATAGGACACTTTAAACCTTAAGGACCAAAACAGAATTATGCCCAAACGTAGGGGACCAATTTAGTACTTTACCCTAAATTTTAATTTTATCTTTCAATAATATCAATTTTTTACTGTACATAGTATTCAATTATTTTTTAATCATATCTAAGTAAATTACACTTAGTCACATTACTTTCATTCTAAATAAATTTATTTTTTTTTATAATTTTACACTTAAAGTAATGTAATTTTTTTTATAAATAAATAAACTTCAGTTGGGGAGGGGATCGAAGCATGCCTTACAAGGGTGTGGATACCTCTCCCTAGCATGACGCGTTTTGACGAGTGAGTGTGGGGGGTTTCGGCTATCATCCCTATCGTCAAAGGCAAAACCGTGAGGTCTTGTATACCAAAGCGGACAATATCGTGCTAGCGGGTGGTCTGGGCTGTTACAGATGGTATCAGAGCCGGAGCCCGAATCGATGTGCCAGCGAGGACGCTGGGCTCCCTTAGGGGGGTGGATTGTAAGGTCCCACATCAGTTAGGGAGGGGAATGAAGCATGCCTTATAAGGGTGTGGATACCTCTCCCTAGCATGACGCGTTTTGACGAGTGAGTGTGAGGGGCTTCGGCTATCATCCCTATCATCAAAGGAAAAATCGTGAGGCCTTGTGTGCCAAAGCGGACAATATCGTACTAGCGGGTGGTCTGGGCTGTTACATTCCATTGCAGGACGTGGCGTACCAGTTAGGACTGCCGATCGATGGGCATTATGTTAGTGGTTGCCTGACAGGTTTTCAAACGTATATCGAGGGTGGTCGGCCAGCTTGGGTGTCGTTCCAGGAGTTACTTGGTGTGGTACCTCCTGCAAATCAAATTCAGAAGTTTGCAGTGAACTGCAGCTGGTTCTAGGAGACATTTGGAGAGCTTTCTGAGGGAGCCGATGAGCCTACTGTTAGGAGGTATGTCCGGGCCTATATAATGATGCTGTTAGGGACTCAGCTATTTGCCTATACCATTGGCATGATGAAGGCCGAGATCACATGATAATCAAGACTCCTGTGATCGCTCGAGATCGACGTCGCGAGACAAGTATGAGGTCCGTTGTACTGTTTTACCTCCCAAATACCCTTGCACTGCCGGAGACTTAGCCTAATCAACCATGTGCACCCGTTCCCAAATTCGGTACACTTCCCAACGTACCTGTGATAATCAGACTCCACCACTTTGTACTGTACCCCGCGTCGGATGCTATACGTCTTCACGCTTAACACAGCCTCCTCCTTATCCGGAAACTGCTGACCAATCTGAAACTCTGTAAGACCTCCAGTACCTTGGGTATCTCTAGCACCAAATCCAGTGGGTTCCCCAGGAACCCCCTCCTGTCTCATGGCATCCAAGTCCAAAGATGAAAAGTGCAGAGGGTACTGCTGAGTCCCAGAGCTAGAACCACCGCCAGCCCCAGTTGGATTACTCGCTGTAATGTCATCGCCACTTTCATCAGCAATGAGGTCCGTCTCCACATCATCGTCGTCATCATTATCCAGCAATGCATCACCCATACCAGCCGGTGCCTCACACTGTAAAGAAATCGGCACCCTATCCACGATACTAACCTTTCCGCCACCATTGCAGTTGAGATCAACGGCGAACGACGGGGAGGCGACAGGCTTGTCCCGAGGTGCATTCACAGGCACAGACGAAGATGCACCAACAGGTCTCGAGTTAGAACCAGCTACCGTGCCTAGAGTTTGGGTATTCCGGTTCGAACCTCTCGAGCTAGATACCACATCAACCAACTTTGCCAACAGCTCAGGTGTCCTGACCTTGGAAAACTGCCAATGACAATGGAACAGGACCTGCAAATCCTCGTCATTCCCTATGATGAAAGAATCGTACTTCACGTCATCTAGCAGAACTGAGATCGGAATGCGATAGAATAACTTCTAAACCCGTTTCACGCCTTGCAGCCCAAGTTTCTGTATTATAGAATTCAAGAAGTCATCGAACCTCGTCGTAAGTCTCATAAAAATACTCAGAGGATCTTTATTAGTGAACTTCACACCAGAGCGTGTTTTTCTCTTAATGGACCCTCTACAATGCACCAACACTACAAAACTCTTCTCACTAGCCATTTTGTCACTCTAATGAGAGAAATTAACGTTCACACCATACTTATACACGTCTAGAGCTTCATAATTCGAATCAGCTAGATTCGAACTGCCTAATGAATTGCTCAGCACATAATTCGAATTAGATCTATTCAAATTACCTACGAATTCATGCATGCATAGTTCGAATTACCCTCCCTCATAATTCAAACAGCCTTGATTTGAATTACTCCTGTTTACAGTTTGAGTTAATTTGATTCGAATTACATAGAGACCTGCTTTTGATTGATTCATGTCTCGTTTTTGGGTTTAGTTGATTCATGTAATTTCTTCTCCCATCTGGTTTAATACTACGATTTGTCCAAATAATTAGGAGTGTGCGTTCAAATAATTATAATATCATGTATTTATTTACTAATATAGCAAGTTATTTATAATATCATGGTAAATTGGTAATATTATGTATCGCAAGTTATCAATAGTATCATGTATTAATTTACTAATATAGCAAGTTATTTATAATATCGTATATTTATTTATTGATATAGCAAGTTAACAATATAGCAAATTATTTATTAATATAGCAAGTTATTTATGTTATTTATAACATCATGTGTTTATTTACGAAAAAATATTAGACAACAAAATTTATAAAGTCATGGTAATATTCTATAATAATAATAATATAAAAGATTAGCAAGAATTAGCATAAATAAATTTATTATGAAAAAAATTTGCATAATAATTAACAAGAATGAAAGTAGTAAATAATTGAATTGACAATTATAAATAGTAATATTTATAACTTATGCTTTATTATTGATAAATGGTATTTATTATTAAATAATTTAATATAAAAAGATTTGATAGAATTATAATAAATTTAATTATTACATAAATTAGTAAATTAAATAGCAATAATTAAAATTTTTTTAGTAATATTAAAAATAGAAATAAAAGAAACGAGTAAATGAATAATAATGAATAAGAATTTATTCATTTTAGAGAAAAAAAAATAGACACCAAGACACGACACCTCCCTTTTGATAGTTAGAGGGAGAATTGGAGATAGAGATTTTTTATACTATCCAAGTATCAAAATTAATCTTTAAAAAAAAATATATGGTTATTTGTTTTCAAAATCGAGGGAATATTAAGTTATTAACATGCAGGTTTTGAAACAGAATTTATTTTTTAGGCACTTTTAACAAAAATCAAAAATAAAAATCTGTCCTCTTTGTACGTGAGGGACAAAATATCGGATTTCTCGGCTGCTCTTCCCGGTTTTGTAATTTTGCGCTTGCACTCTGCACTCTCATTCTCAAACACATTCCATCTTTCGTGTCCCTTTCTCTTCATTCCCCCGATTCTGTTTTCCAGATCAGTTTAGCAGGTAAAACGTCTCTCCCTCCTCTCTCTTTCTCTCATTTATTATTATTATTATTATTATTGTTATTATGATTATTATATTTTTTTAATTTACCTTTATTAATAAATATTCATTGTTTGATTTTCGTTCGATTTCTTCTCATTGATGCCCACAGTGTCAGTGAATTTGATATTCTCACATTCTCACATTGAATCAAAACTGTGCGTCTGAAATCTGAATATACTTGACTCTTCACACACATAACGAATCCAACAGTGCTCTCGTTCTAGTTTTAGTTCTACGGCATTTTGATCCTACAAAATTCCCACTTGATGCTTTGCTTGCTCTGAATTTCGTAAAAGCAAACAATGGCTCCAAATTTATATAGATAATCAATGTGCACTCTGGATTCTACTCTTCCAAATTTGAGTAATGCACTATAGTTGATTGATTTTCCTTGCTTTTTCAATTAACCTAGTGATCCTGCGGATTGTGATATTGAGGTGCATGTAAGTAATATTCATTCCAGAGTCTATTTTCATATCTCGTATCCGGTAGAAAGGAGTATGAAAGGGAAAGTTTCAATTGAAATATGTGCTAGACTGCTAGCTATGGATTCAAAAAAAACTAAAATAAAAATGTTATTTATTTTTGGAAATAGTTATAAGTTCAAGTGTAGAAGATATTACTAATGATTGCTTGATTCCAATAGAGTCTTGAAAACGGGAAAACTACTTTAGCTGGGTTTAGTAAGTTTTACTTTCTCCATTTTTCCCTCATACAAGTTATTTGATTTCTCATGATATCCCTCAACTTGGCAGAAGGACTAATCTATTGGAAACCCGAGGTCTAGTTAAGGGTTTGTCTCTGACCAATGGGTTGTACCTCATTCAATTTATATTTACATGGGTCCTTGAAGAACAATGATTGCTTAATGAAGTTCATTTTATCATAATGATAATAAGCAGGGATCAATGACTAGCTTTGTTTTGTCTAAATATGCTTGACATAATAGATTGCATTGGGTTTTGCAGGGTAGGTATGGCAGTCATGCCAATGATGACTAGGCAGCATGTGCTGACCTACGTCTACCTTCTACTTTACATATCTCTTTCATCGGGAGTTATTCTGTACAACAAGGCAAGGGATCGCTGATATGCCTGATAAATTCTTCCATTTATTCATTTTTGGTTATTTATCTTCTTACTGTAATATATTCTGCTCAACTCTATTTCCTTTTACAATGATCTTTGGTTTCTTGCAGTGGCTCCTCTCCACATTGCACTTTAATTTTCCATTTCCAATAACGCTCACTATGATCCATATGGCCTTTTCTGGTTCAGTGTCCTTTTTGCTTATTCGTGTTCTTAAGGTATGAATTTGTTGGAGCTTGTAATGTCATAGTTATGACTACCTTTCTCTTTATTTCTGTTTATGTTATTTTGTTCACACATTGCTGCTAAATTCTTAACATGCATTATTGAGAATGTAACAGAATTAACTAAATATTTTTCTTCGCTTTTTCCCTCCCACTTCACTGGTGCAGGTTGTATCACCGGTTAAAATGACATTTAATATGTAAGACTTCTACACACATCATGTTTCACATTTCTATTAATATTTTTGGCTTCAACAAAATGTCTGTTTTACAGATATGCTACTTGTGTGGTCCCTATAAGCGCCTTCTTTGCAGCAAGTCTGTGGTAAGCAATATGTCTGGGAGTGAAGATGTAATTTGACCAAAAGCCACTTATAGGTTGTAATGTGGGTGTGTTTGCACCTTAGTGGTCCCCCGTATTCAATTCTGTATTTCATTCTATTGACTGTAGTTGATTCATCAAAAATTAAACAAATTTTTAAGTTAAAATACCGTTAAACATTTAATCTATCTATTTGATAAGCTTGCTGTCACATTGTAGACTTCATTGCTTAGTTTATTGTATATTGGCTTGATTACTTCATTGTCTATTTAGGTTTGGGAACACGGCATATTTATACATTTCAGTGGCCTTCATCCAGATGCTTAAGGCCCTGAGTAAGTTAATTTCTATTTTTCTCTCCTTGAAAATACCTTCCCCCAATGGATGATCCTCTTTCTTTCTTTCTTCTTTTTTACTAAACTTTAAATTTACAGTGCCAGTGGCAACATTTCTCACGGCTGTTGGCTGTGGGACTGAGAAATTAAGGTGTGATGTATTCACGAACATGGTGCTGATCAGCTTTGGAGTAGTCATTTCCTCCTATGGGGAAATTCATTTTAATGTGCTTGGTACACTTTACCAGGTCACAGGAATAATTGCTGAAGCTTTGAGGCTGGTCTTAACTCAAGTTCTTCTCCAGAAGAAGGGCTTGACACTAAACCCAATTACAAGCTTGTATTACATAGCACCCTGCAGGTAGTTTATTTTCTGGTATATTGGAATGCCCATATACCACTAATTGTATGTGGGAGGAAAAAGAGAAATATAACATTTTGCTCTGTGGAATGCTTGTGTTGTTTTTTATATGTAATAATTGCAACTGTTACTAAATTTTTCAACTGAAGGAGATATTATTGCTTTTATGTTAATCTCAGTCATTAACTTCTGCAGAAACGCCTGTGAAATTGTAAATAACTTCTCTGCTTATTCTGTGTTGGATCCTGGTTGAATGTTACTTTATGATGCACTTATATTGATCTGGGAATGCGAGTTGTAAATAACTTCTTGCTGAGTAATGATCACATTCTATGCAGCTTTGGATTTCTTTTTATCCCATGGTATATACTTGAGAAGCCTGAGATGGAAGATCCACATCTGCAGTTTGACTTCTGGATTTTTTTTACAAACGCTCTTTGTGCTCTGGCATTGAATCTGTCAACATTTGTGGTGATTGGTAGAACCGGAGCAGTAACTATTCGAGTGGCTGGGGTTTTGAAAGACTGGATACTTATAAGTCTTTCAACTGTCTTATTTCCTGAATCAAAGATTACTCCGCTTAATATCATTGGTTATGCTATAGGTAAATGCTTCTTTGTTGAAAACAGATGATAGTAATTTAAATTTCATGTTATCAACAGATTTCTATTTTGTCTCATTAGTGAATTCCTTTTGAATGTGCAGCTCTAAGTGGTGTTGTTTTTTATAACTACCTGAAGCTCAATGAAGTACGCATATCTCAACCTCCGCCCCAAAGTATTCAAGATGACTCAGCTAAGGTCAGCCATTGTGTATTTTTTTTTTTTTTAGATCAATGAAATATGGGATATTTAACTGTCCCTGGCTTTGTTGTCTTGGTTGAAAAAACTACTAGGTATTTCTCTATATTCTGTGAATTATCAGAATATTAAGGTGTTTGCTTTGACGAAGTTAGGAGTGAGAAATTGAACAAGTTCTATCCATAATAACTAAAATTTCGATGTAACTTATAAAATCTTTTGATATTAAGGCTTTGAATGAATCAATTAAATTTACGATTTAAGTCTTGTTATGATTTCATGTTTTACGTGTTTAATTTACTTTCACAATTTTACTTAAAATGATTTTCTCTACCTAGGTTCTATCTTATCCTTTAACGAAGAATATTTGTTTATTCAACTGTTTGTTCTTTGCCTTTCTGAATAAATACAGGAGGACCTACTCCTAAGCGAGAAAAAGGCAGATGACGGTTTGAACAGCAATGACAGGACCTCATGGAATGATTCTGTTTATGATAATGATTTTGACGAAGAAGCACCCTTAATGTCGTCTAAACGGATATCTCATCCGCATCTTGGAAGAAAGCCAGCTTAGCAGCAATGTAGCTTTGAGGCAAAGATCATGTCATCTTAGGGTTTAGAGGCAAATTGATATCTCATCTTGGAAGAGCGCAGAGAAACCAAATCATACACGCAAAAGATCATACACGCCTCCTTCCAAGAGAAAGGTAACAGAGAAGAGAGAAAACAAAGCGGAAGAACTATACATATTCTTTTAGCAGAGTTGAATATTTTTTATGTTCAAAGTATTCATTAGTCAAATGATTGATTCTTGTATAGGCTTGATTTGACTATTGGTTCCCAATTCCCAATGGATCTCATGACTCTAATTGATGATTATTGAGTTAGCAGTTATAGCCAATATTTTAATCTATTTTATTTTTTTCAGTTTACTTTGTCATTGAAATTACCCTAACTTATTGTTGATTTTAAAGTTTCTCTTTTTTTTAACAAAAAAAATTCTATAGACTTTCAAATTTCAGTGCATGACATTGTAGGTTGATAATACTAAGAAAAATGTTGGTCACAATATTTTTTTTCCTTATATTTGTCTTGCGTTTGGGTTAATAATGGCTAATGTTTTTTCTACTAAAAATGTTAATTTCTAACATTTCTCATATTAAAATTATTTTTTAATATTACCTATTTAAACATTTAATGAGTTTAATTTTAATATATTAAAAGTATATTTTTTTTAGCTTTATAATCTAAATAAATCATTTTGTAATTATTTTTCAAGCATTGAATATACAAAAATTGTTTTTACCAATATTGTCACATTAGTCAATATTAGTAAAAGTAATTCTTTAACTTTTTTATTTTAAAATTAATTTTTAATAGGTAAAAGAGTCAACTTCAAAGTTCAAACAATAACCAATGGTGTTTAAAAAAAAAAAAAACCCAAGAAAAACCAATAACTAACGGTGTGGAATTCGGTACAAATTTAAATTCTTACCGTCAACGTTAGTAAAATGACAGCTCTATTAAGCGGTTAATCCCTCAGAAATGCAAGGAACCGCGCCAATGACTGCTGAGGCCACCACCTCCAAAGGCACCGTGCTGGCTCGGTCGCTCAAGGAGGCTGAAATGCAGTATTCGTCGGCCAAGGTATCAGTGTGGTGGGACATAGAGAACTGCCCTGTGTCTCGTGGCTGCGACGCGCATTCGATCGCAAAGAACATCAGTTCCGCACTGGTTCGCATGAACTACTGCGGCCCCGTCTCCATCTCAGCGTACGGCGACACCAACCGCATTCCATCGTCCGTGCAGCACGCGCTCTCCAGCACCGGCATCTCCCTCAACCACGTCCCCGCAGGTACGCCTCATTTCTACCACTTCGTTAAACCCTAGCCTCCATTTTCTTGATACAGATATATGTAATCTTTTTCTTGTTATATCTTCAACGTGTCATACGCGATATAGAAAATATTTCAAACTGAAAGATTTGTTTATATTCTCTGTTGAAGAGGTATTTGGAGTAATGCTGATGTTGTGTATTAAATTATATACTTCTTGAGCATGGAATGTGACTTGTTAATGTTTAGTGTGATTAAGGGTGCATGGTGTGTGGTTTTTGATTCTGTTTTGGATTGTGTGAGAGGTTTGGATTGGTTTGGTTTCATTCTAGGTGTGAAAGATGCAAGTGACAAGAAGATTTTAGTTGATATGTTATTCTGGGCGGTGGACAACCCTGCTCCTGCGAATTATTTGCTTATTTCCGGAGATAGGGACTTCTCGAATGCCCTGCATCAGCTGCGCATGAGAAGGTACAACATTCTTCTCGCTCAACCACTAAAAGCTTCGGCGTCCCTCACTGCTGCTGCTAGGAGTGTGTGGCTCTGGACTAGCCTTTCTGCCGGTGGGCCACCACTATCCAGTGGCAGCTCGTCAAACATTGCAAGTAATACCCAAAGCTTTAGTTCTGAAAGGGTTCAAAACCGTGTTTCTGAACCGTCTCAACCAAGATTCAAAGAAAAATACACCAACTGCGATGCAAGCCAATTTCCGGAGAGTAAGACTAAGAACAATCATTGCTCTAATCCGGAACTTCCACAGGCAAAGTTGTTTCCCAGGGCTCCCCATGAATTCTTTTGTAATAAGCCCAACATCGCAACTATTAGTTCTGCACTTAGTCTTCCAAGCCACCAAGACCACTCAAAAAGCAGTGGTAGTAACTCTAGTGGTGGAATTCCTCATGATTCACAGAATAGCTTTTTGAGGCAAAACAACCTCCATGATCATCAGGAATCTAGACAAGATTATAGAATAAGTACTAGTCAGTCGCCTAATGTTGTCAGCTTAACTACATCAACAGAGCATAATCCACATGCCAGCCAAGCATCGTGTTATGAGAATGTGGACAAGGGGTCTTCTCGTAATTGTGAACAGTCTAAAACTTCTTTGTCCAGCTTCATCCCTAATACCAGTTCTAGCGATACCTGGGGAGCTAAATTTCTACGACCACCTTCTGAGTACGACCAACATCTTATAGGCTGCATTCTGTTAACTTTAGACACCCTGAAGGCTGAAAAGGTTATGCCTACTCACGGAAATATTTCTGATTGCATTCGATATGGAGATGTGAGATATCAGACAATGGATGTCAGGAAGGCTTTAGATTGTGCAATAGAGCACGGAATGGTAGTAAAACAAAGCATAGGTTCATTGAATTTTTATGTTAACAAAAATGGGAAACTCTGGAAGTGTGTGAACCCTATAGGTGGTTATCCTAATGATTTCTCAGACGCAACATGGGCTAGAATACAGCAATTCCTTTCTTCACCAACTGGAAAATCGTCAATTTTGGCATCCCGTTGCAGGTAGATATTTGTAAATTTTCTTGACCTTACCGCACTCCTTCGTATACATCAGGAGTCCATTGATGAGAAGGGGCTGGGGAAAGCTTGAACCCAATTCCTACGGTGATGAATATAGCGCAAACCAAAGAGAATCATGACTTTGAGTTGTACCAAGTGGGAAACCAAGCGGATTTATTTTTTGTCCCATAATTCTCCACTATTTTACATAAAATGATATGCCCTAGTTGTGCACTTTGTTTTTTTACCTTCTTGGAGAAAGCTTTATCACTAATATATTTATACTATTTTCGTTTTTGTTAGATATGAAGCATCGCTTATTCTTAGGAGATCATGCATGGAAAAGGAGGTTTTAGGTGATGTACTTAAGATTCTGGAGATGATAATCTCGGTCAAGAAGTGGATTATACATAACCATTCCGGGGAGTGGCAGCCGATTACTATTACACTTGAGCAGAGTTGAGATGATGTAGAGAGTAGTTCTCCTGGTTCTGGTGTTAAACCAGATCAAAATCTGCTTAACGTCAATGCTTGCATACACATACACACAGAGATACATACAGGCATATAGTTAATGGAAGGAAAGAAGGTTGGATAGATCAAATGATCAATATGAGGTTTCTTTGAAAATCTGTGGAAAACCGAAGACGCAGGGACGGCATACATATTATGAATATAAATATGCCGTTGATCAAATTTTGCTTTTATTAGGTTAACCCAATTGTGTAGCATCGGAGTTGAACCAAATATCTGAGGTTAGGAAGATGTTCCCTTTTTTTTCTTTTTTTCTTTTTTTTTTTTATGAAAAATAGAAAGTTAGTGGGATGAAAAGATGATATTTTCCTCTATATACCAAACTATGTTGGTAGTCTCAAATGGTTATAGAAAATTGTAGTTTAGACGATTAAGTGCTAGGCCCATCTCAAATCGTCGCTTTCACATTCAAATTTTTTTTCAAGTTGCTTCTCTCATCACCATTGTTCACTACATTTTTAAAACACGTCTTTGTATGTATATATAGAACAGAAAATTTTCCTAGAATTAATTAAGGCTTTTGAAATTATTTTACTCTTTTAACTAGTCATATGCAAAAAATCTTCTATTAATAGGTGTGATGATATGAAAAGTACAAAAGCAACATAGATACTTGTTCCGAAGCTTATCTAAAACCAGAGTGATTTGGGTTTGGATGCGAGATTCAGATGCCTTTGGGTGTAGTGTCCGACGTCTTCTCTTGCAGGGATGAAGTCGTTCAAGTTCCTTGTGAGGAGGTGGATGTGGTACCTGTAAGGAATTTTTATGTTTAAGTTAGCATGGGTTTTAAGCAGGTTTTTAGTAGATTGGAGTTTGAAAAATATTTGAGAATATTTATAGGTATAGAGGTAGGGGTCAATAACCACCATTAGAGTAGTTTTACTTTTGATGATGGATTAGTTACTTCCTTTTGTTAAGACGGGTATTAAGATCTCCTTTCTAGATGAGTAGGCGTTGGTTGAGATTCATCTTATTTGAATAAGTTGGGTCAAGTTGGCGCCGCGTAGACCGACCTTTATGAGGTCGGGTAGATCCCAGAGTGTGATTTGTACTTTTGCTCTGTAGACTAAACTTCTAATCATTTTGGGCCTGTCTAAAGTGTGATATGTTTCATTTCAAATCGTTTAATTGAAATGTGGCTACTTAATCTTTTTTTCATATAACTCGTTTAAATATGAGCTATTTTTAGGACTTCACAACTTGCTTACTTTAAGTCCTTTTAAAGCATCAGATCATCTTTATAACCATCAGACTTAGTCGCTTTATCAATTGTGCCTCTACTCGAGGTCGAGTTTTATGAAGTCGGATTTGAGCAATCAAGCGGATCGGATTATCAAATGAAACCTTTCAATGATTTGTTCAAATCATTCGATTCGAGTTGTTTCTAGAGTGATAAAATTTTATACGACTTGTTTTTAATACAAATCGCTTAGAATATATGGTTATTTTTTACTCGATTTCGTTCAACTCATAACATTGAGATGTTTTAAATCATCAAGCCATATTATAACCATTAGACACCAATTTGAACCTCGTCGCTTTATCCGAGCGACCATTTAAAAGATTAGCTTGTAATTTTCGCGCTTTGCTGAGCATAAATTGGCGCCTTAGGTGAAGGGATTATATGCTTATTCCCTCCCCTTTCTAGTTTTTATAAGGTTGCCATCCTTGTGTATGATCCAGCTCGTTTTTTCTGAGCTGTTTTAATTGGAGGATAGTTTTTACGTTTCAAAGTTCAAAACGCTTTTACCGTCCTTCTATTTCTTTCTAACTCTTTTCTGTACGAGTCATTTGGTTGGAGGATTGTTCTTACGTTTCGATTTTGTTCAAAACGTTTGCAATCCTTTCTTTAGGGCTTTATCATCTTTGATGACATGCTTTAACTTGCATGCTTCTTGCATGCATCTGACTTGTCATTTTCGACTTTCTCCTAACTTCGCTTGTTGTACGAGTTTGCGGGTTATAAGATTGTTTTTATGATTTCGATTTCACTTCGATTTGTTATACAATCCGTCCTTGAACTCGGATCTCGTCGCTTTAAGTCGGAAAAGGTGTGCATCAGGAGTAAGGTTTGTTTTCTAGCTGTAGTATCTCTGCAGTTGTAGACATGGCGCGATCTAGGTAGATCATTTTCGAGCAATTCGAAATTTTTGTATTAGTTCTTTCCCAAGTCTTAAGTGACTTTTTTGGGGTCTTTCTATTTTGTTACCAGATGTTCATTGCCCGATTTTGGCTTTATATCATTTTGGATCAAGACGAGGTCGCTAGTGGAGAAACTTCTTTGTATGACATTCTTAGTGTATTTCATAGCCATTTTTATAAGCTCCTTCTTGAGGTCGTACCTCAAGAAAGAGGTTGATTTTTTCTCTGTAAGCTTGGAGGTTTTCAACCAAATTATAGAGTTTGATCCTTGAACTTTCTTCATTTGTCCTCATTGGGATTATTGATTCAATGTCGTGGGCAGGTAGACAAGATGATTCCCCATCTATGGATTAGGGGGTTGTCCAATGTATCTATTGTAAGAACCGCAACTAATCAACCGGTTAATTAAGTGATTAATTCCCAAATTAGATTCCAAAAAGTTAGAGTGAGAATTTGAGGATTTAAAGGTGATTTTCAACTGTCGGTACCACACGAAAAAAAGTGAAAACCGTCAAAAACCTTAGAAAAACATTAGATGGGCCCAAGCCCAACATATATAAGCACTTAAGTGAACCCCTTTTCACTCACAAAACACAACACATACAGCAAAAAAGAGAAGAGGGAGAGGAGAAGAGATAGAACACTATTCACTCTTTACTTCAATCCATGATATCTTGAGCTACGGTGCTCCGATTCGCGTGTCGTCAGCGGCTACGCGAAGCTTTTGCCGAGCCCGTCAATTCTATCTAAACCTTTTGGTAAGTTTCTCGAAATTCCTCTTCCCTTATGCTGCCCTAAGATTTCGAGTTTGATGAGTGATGATCTTGAGGAAACCTTGTATTTTGGTTGTTTAGGTGCTACTCCTTGGTGAGGAAATATTGGGTTCTAGCCCAATTTTCAGTAAATGAGGTAGGTTCTCAAGAACCCTAGTAAAATGACTAATTTTGGGTATTAGATTTTGATTTATGTGATATATGTGGTGTTAGCTTGGATTTTGGAGCTTGTTGGTGCTTGTCGGAGATTCTTGGTGGCCTAGATTGTGGTTGAAAGCTCATTTGGTGCTCATTTAGGGTTTTGGTGTATAAGGAAATCGGCCAAGGTATGGTTTCGGTTTCCTCTATGTAGTATATAATATTCATGGACACTTAGGCTAGTGACCTATAAGATAGGTTGGATTTGTATGGTTGTTGATGATAGTTGGTTGAAGTTGTATGCTAAATTGATGATGTTCTGTTGGGAAATGACGATGTTGAGTTATGATGTTTGATGACTTGAATGATTGTATGTGGTTGGATATTGATATAAGTATGAATGAAATTGATGATGAGAATTGATAGGAATAAATTGATGGTTGGTAAATGTGTGGGTGGAACAATTGAGCTTAGTGTCATATATTTAGTGTTTGATGATTAAGAATGGTGCAATATGATTTAAAAGGGTAGATTGTGCTGGAAATGGAAGTTTGGTATTGATCTAGTTGGATGTGGTTTGTGAATTTGGTAAAATTGGTACATGTAAAAGTTGGATAAAAAAGAATTTTTGGTGAACTTTGCCTAATCATAACTTTTTCCTCGGTTTTCAAAATTTGATGAAACTTGTCTAGAATTAAAGATCTTTGAAAATCCTTTAAATCGATATAAAGTTTGTGAACTTTAGAATTTTGTAAAAGAAGTTATGATCATTCAAAGTTGGTGTTAAAAATATGAAATTCTGCAAAGTTGCAGAATTTTATGATTTCTGATATGTGCGCACGCACAGCCTTGTGGGGACGCACAACCATACTGGGCACTGTTACCATACTGAGAACCTCCAGTTCTCATACCATATTTCTGTTGTATTTTTCAGATGCAGGTCGCAACCCACCTCGGTGAGTTGCTTTGGATGGTGACAGAAGTGGATGATCTTGGATTCTTTTGGAGTCTTTTTGGCTTATTTTGTTTATATATATCTCCTTTTGTATTTTGTTTTGCCTAGAGGCTTGTATTTGAGAGAACAAAATTTGTATAAGCTGTTTTTACTGTCTGATTCTGTATATTTGTATATGGCAAGCCAGCTCAAACTCTGCGAGTCGTGGCTAGTTTCTTATGATATTATATACCTATCTCTTATTACATCTTATCTGTTTCTTGTACCTTAAGATATTAGCTTCGTTAGTACGTTTTGTGCTTTTGAAATCCTGTTTTTGAGCTATATCCTTCATTGGGCTTCTAGATTATATTATTATTTCTATATATACATTATGTATGAGCTTAGAACTATCGTAATCTCTGATTAACCTTTGCTTTACGACGCAAGGTAAAGCCTAGGCTAATTAGGGTGTTACATCTGTGGTATCGATCCAAACTCTAACGTGTTGACTTTTTTGCTTTCAGAGTTGCTTAAGCTGGAATTTTTATTGTAGCATTTATCCCCTTACTATGAGGTATTTCACTTGTCTCGGCACTAGAGAAAATGACCCAAGCAAGTCAAAACCCCATTTTGTAAAAGTCATGGTGAAGTGACGCTGATGAGCTCTTTTGGTGCTGCCACATGAAAATTGGTATGCATTTGACAGGGTGGGCACTTCTTGACGAAGTCGGTCGCTCCCCTTTGCAAGGTTAGCCACTAGAAACCAGCTCATAATACCTTTTTAGCTAGTGACCTTGCTCCTAGATGATTTCCACATATGTCACTATAGATTTCTTCTTGGACCTCTTCAGTTTTGGAGGTCAGAACGCATTTCAGTAGGGGTGTACATACTCCTCTTCTATAGAGAATATTGTGAACTAGAGTATAATTCTGTGTTTTCCTTATGAGTCTCCCTGCTTCCCTTTCTTCTTTAGAGATAATATCGAATTTGAGATATTTGATAATAGGAGTCATCCAACCCAAGTTTAGATTGGAAATTGTTAGAGTGTCCGACTTGCCAACTTTTTTGGCCACTGATGGTGTGTGAAGAGTTTCTTGAATTAGGCTTTTGTTGTTGCCCCCTGGCTTTGTGCTAGCCAATTTGAAGAGGACATTAGTTCGGCAATTGAGCTCCTAAGTTATATGCATGACCTCTGTTTCTTGAAATTGTGTCAGTTGTTCTAGTGTTTTCTCTAAATACCTCTTCATGGTAGGATCTTTGGTTTGGTAATCCCCATTTAAATGAGAGGTTGTCATTTGGGAGTCATTAAACACTGTAACTTTTGAGGCTTCGGCTTCTTTGGCTAGCCTTAAGGCAGCAAGCATGGCTTCATATTCACCTTAGTTGTTGGAGGCTGGAAACTCGAATTTTAATGAGAGTTCTACCCGAGTTCATTCCTCATTCTCAAGAATGATTCTTGCTTCACTACCAGCTTTATTTGATGATTTATCTACATATAAATGCCAACCTGTAGGGCTTTCTTGTTGTTCTCCTATGTATTCAGCTAAGAAGTTGGCCAGATATTGAGATTTGATGGTTCTATGAGCTTCATGTCGAACTCGAATAATTCTACAGCTCATTGTAACATCTGTCCTGCAATATTTGTCTTTTGGAGGATATGTTTCATGGGTTGGTTAGTTCAGACTCTAATGATATCGACTTGGAAGTAAGGTCGAGTCTTCTGGAAGCTAAGACTAGGACATAGGCAAATTTTTCTATTTTTTGATAGTTTAATTCTACCCCATGTAATGCCTTACTCGTGAAGTATACAACGCTGCCCGTCCTTATCTTCTCAAATGAGGGCACAGGCTATGACCCTGTCTGCTACAGCTATGTACAACTCTTCTTCTTCTTCTTCTTCTTCAGGTTGGTGAGAATAGGTGACTGAGTCAAAAAATTTTTGAAGTCTTAAGAAGTTTGCTCACATTCTTGAGTTCAGTAGAATTGATATCCCTTTTTTGAGAATTAAGAATAAATGTAGAAATTTCAAAGTCGACCCTGCTAAGAATTTAGATAGGACTGTCAGTCTGCCGTTTAGCTATTAAACTTTCTTCAGACAGGTCGGGCTTTTCATTTCCACGATTGCCCTACATTTATCTAGGTTGGCTTCAATGCCTCTTTGGGTGAGCACGAATTCTAGAAACTTTTCGACTTCCACTGCAAAAGTGCACTTTGTGGAATTTAATCTCATGCCGTGATGTCTTATCGTGTTAAACACTTCTTTAAGGTCGGTCAGCAGACTAGCTTCTTTCTTAGTTTTTACAAGAATATCATCCACGTAGACTTCCATTAATTTTCCGAAGTGAGATGAAAATACCTTGTTCATTAATCGTCGATATGTGACTCTAGTATTTTTCAACCTAAAGGGCATTACCACATAGCAATAGTTTGTCCTGGGAGTAATGAATGAAAGATGTCTTCTCCTAATCCGGTTAGTACATCGAAATTTGGTTGTATCGCGAATATGCATCCATAAAGGACAAGTACTTGTAACCTCAAGCCGAATCTACTAGAGCGTCAATACTGGGGAGTGCATAAGGATCCTTGGAACAAGATTTATTGAGGTCGGTATAGTCGACACACATCCTCCATTTTTTATTTTGTGTCTTCACGAGTACTACATTGGCAAGCCATAATGGGTATTTTACCTCCCTTATGAAATCGGCTTCTAATAGTTCCTGGACTTATTCTTCTACGACTTTTGCTCTTTTAAGACTGAGCTTTTGTTGTTTCTGCTGGATAAATCGTGAGCCTGAGTTAACAACAAGCTTGTGGCTCATGAGGTCGGGATGGATTCTAGACATGTCAGAAGCTTTTTAGACAAAGATGTTGGAATTTTTTCACAGGAGCTTTAGTAAATCTTGTTTTAGCTACTCGCTAGATTAGCTCCTAAGTTGGTTATTTTTTCAATTTTGTCCCTAATTTGGACTTCCTCAATCTTTTCTTTAGGTTGAGGTCTCAATTCTTTCCGAATTTGGACAACTCCGAATTCAATGGCATTGACTTCTTTTTCTTTTGTGTACCCTCATAGATTCAGGCTTTCATTGTAGCACCTTCTTGCTGGTTTTTGGTCTCCCCTCATAGTGGCTATTCTCTCAGGAGTGAAAATTTTCATACAAAGGTGAGGAGTGAAGACTACTGTTGCAAGTTGGTTTAGTGTTATCTGATCTATCAAGGAAATTGTAAGCCGGTGCTATGTTAACCACTATGTAGTCTTTACTCAAAGTCCTTGATTTTGTACTTTTTCCAAAGGTGGTATAGAGAGAAATAAACCCTAGAGGTCGGATAGGAGTATCTCCCGGACCAAAGAAGGTATCTAGGTATACTCTTAAGTCCTTTTCCTCTAGGTCCAACTCATTAAAAGTTGCTTTGAACAGGATATCAACTGAGTTTTCTTGATCTAGCAAAGTTCTTTAAAGGTTTGCATTGGCAAGTATCATTGTGATTACGACAGGGTCGCCATGTCCAAGTGCTACCCCTTGGGCATCTTCTTTTGGGAAGGTGATAGCAGGTCGGGCGTTTCAGCTTCCTCACCGACCTGGTATACCTCTTTCAAATGTCTCTTACAGGATGATTTTGTTAATCCCCCCGTAAATCTTCTAGCAATCATGTGGATGTGTCTCTCAGAGGTTCGTGGTGGCCGATCTCGCCAAACCCTGTCTTCTTTATCTCTTTTCCGCTTGCTCGAATCGTCCAGCCTCTCTGCTAAATACCTATTCAACCGATCTTCCCTAACAAATTTTTTTATCACAATTTTTAAATCATAGCAATCATTGGTGGAATTGCTGTAGATTTTATGGTACTCGCAGAATTTTGACCGACTTTTATCTTTTTTGTTTTTAATCAATTTGGGAGGTGGAATCTTTTCTGTGTAGCATATCTCATTATAGACATCCACAAGGGATACTCACAATAGGGTATAGTTGTGATGCCTTCGAGTTTTGTCCAAGCTATATTCTTCTTTTTTCTTTAGTTCTTTCTCTTTGTCTCGAGTTGGATATTGATTGTGTTGTCTTGAGGCAGTTTCTTCCATATTGATATACTTTTCAGCTCGCTCTTGCACTTCGTACAAAGAGGTCGGGTGCCTCTTTGATATGGACTGAGAGAATGGAGCTTCTTTGAGGTCATTAACTAGTCCTATGATGACTGTTTCGGTGGACAGGTTTTGAATTTCCAAGCACGTCTTATTGAATCTTTTCTTAAGGCCCATAGAGATATTATGACTTCTTGCTTTACTCCTAAGAGGCTTGGAACATGTTTAACCTTATCTTTTTGGATGAAAATCAGGTAAGAAAATTTTTTGCCAAATCGTCAAAGCAGGTGACCAATTTAAGTGGTAGACTGTCAAACCATTTCATTGCCTCCTTGGTTAACGTAGTCGAGAAAGTTTTGCAGCGAGTTGCATCTGACGTGTCTGTCAAATACATACGACTTTTGAAATTACTCAGATGATGTCTTAGGTCAGTCTTTCCATCATAGACGTCCATGTCTGGCCTTTTAAAGTTTCAAGAAACTTTGGCCCGCATGATTTATTCTATGAATAGATCTTCCCCTACTAGAGGCGTTTCTTCTCGGGCAGCTCGGATTCTCCTTCTCTTGAAGTCAGATTCCAACTTTAAGAGTTTTTCTTCTAATTTCCTTCACCAATGTACCTCCCTTTCCAAGGCTCTTTCAAACTCTCGCTGTCGCTCTAGCTCCTACTCGAGTTGTTCTAACCGACTTTGATGTTCGTGGACAAGTCCTATAATTTCTGTGGGATCTCTTGGGCCGGATCCTTCAGGTCGATGAACTTCTGAGCTTATCCTGTGTCCTTCCGGATTTTGACGAATGTGTGTCTCTGGCAACACCTTTCCCTTTATCAATTCGAGGGGGTATGACTAATGCTCGCTCATCATTATATTGCTCTTCTTCTAGAGTTTCGTAATCGGAAGTGGTGTGCCCATCTTCTGGGATGTCGTCCCCTATCATATGGTCTTGATTTTCAAGTACTCGATAATGGCGCCAATGTTCCAAGGCTTACCTAGAACCAGGGTGATTTGGACCTGGATGCAAGATCCAGACGCCTTTGGGTGCAATGTCCGACATCTTCTCTTGCAGGGATAAAGCCATCCGAGTTCCTCATGAGGAGGTGGGGGTGGTACCTGCAAGGGACTCCAATGCATAAGTTAGTGTGAGTTTATGGCAAATTTTTAGTAGATTGGAGTTCGAAAAATACCTAAGGGTGTAAGGATATTTATAAGTGTAGAGATAGGGGTGGGTTTAAGGATGGATTTGTTACTCCCCTTTATTAGTGAAGTTATTAAAATCTCCTTTTTAGATGCGCAGGGGAGATTGTAGGAATTGGTTGGGATTCATCTTATTTGAATAAGTCAGGTCAAGTTGGTGCCGTGTGGACCGACTTTTATAAGGTTGGATAGGTCTCAAAGTGTGATTTGGAATCTTGCTCTGTAGACTAGACTTCTAATCATTTTAGACTTGACTAAATTATGGATCAGGTATAAACACTGCCCAAAAATAAAAAGTGAAAAAAAAAAACAAATAGACGATATTGTTGTGTGTTAATTGTTATTTAAAGGGTAAAGTATACTTTTTGTCTTTGAAGTTTGGCAAAAGTTTTTAAAATATCCCTAAATTTTATTTTGTTTCAATTTTGTCCAAAAAGTTTTCGATTTGCATCAAATATATCATCGACGGCTAAATTTTCAAAACAGTTAAGACTAATTTAATAATAATGCATGAAAATTATGCTTGATTTGTTTGTGTTGAAGATTGTTCTTATAAAATTGTTGTTGAATTGATCTTAAATTTTTTGAAAAATTAGCCATCTGGAATATATTTGATGCAAATAAAAAAATTTTGGGACAAAATTAAAACAAAATAAAACTTAAAGATATTTTTAAAACTTTTGTCAAACTTCAGGACAAACAATATACATTACCCTTATTTAAAAATTGCAATACTAAAAATATATTTCAAAATATTCGGTTAAAAATATCCACACTACAAATAAAATTAACAAAAGTCAATTTCACAACTCATCTTAAAAGAGCGCAATGAAACCATCAGTGCATGTCTTACATCAGTCACCATCCAAATTTCCAGACACTCAACTAAATAAATTGTTTAAGAGAAATATGCAGACTAGCTTCACTTTCAAAAAATCGCCTTCAATTGAATCCAGATGGATTAGAAATACAATCAATTATAATTACATAACTTTATTTGATTCACTTTCACTTACATTCACGAATAGCTATGGTTTGAATGTATTATATATCATATATGCTACAACATTGCCCCCTTATTACAGCAAAATATATCACTTGAAGGAATCAAACATCAAGAAAATGGTTTGCATTCCAACTTAAGACTCCATCAAGGTAGAAATGGATTGTGTGATGGGTATTCTTCCTTTTGTTTTTTGTAAGCCCTGCAAAACATTAGCAGAAAAGGATGTGTTTTGTGTCAATGAACAAACAACATACTTTATTTGTAAATAAAACCAGAACTGAATGAATCTGCCATATGATTGGTTGTCAATTGTCATATCACCTTGAAGCATTGAAACCTCCAAGTGCAACAGTTCCCAGAATGATACAAATGAAGGGAACTTTAATCAGAGCATGGTTTTTACTTCCTCCTTGACTCCTAGGGACTCCAGTTCTAACAACGCGTGAATACTGAACTGTACAGAAAATTTGCCAAATTAAATTAAGGAAAAAAGGAAAGTGAACAGAACAAGTTTAAGTCATATTCCAAAGGGATTTGGGAGAAACATTTACCAGAGTCTGAAATTCCTCCTCTCCCACCTGTTTCAGGAATTTTGTTCAGAAAGACTAATACACAGTTACACACGAATGAAGTTGCTAATTTTGTTAAAACTCTTACACTCTCGAGGTATTTTTCAAGGGAGATAAATCAACAAATCCATCGAATAAGACAAAAGAAACAGAAGAATACAAGTTTGAATTGCCAGGCTACACTAGAATAGCAAGTCAACGATTTCATTCAAGTTAAAATTCTGTAAGGATGAAGGCAAAATAATGAAATATGCAGAAAAATACATGTGAGCATATTTGCTTTGCAGTTGGTCAATAGCAGCATTTTAATGTACATTTATGGAATTATGGGAACCATGAAAACCGTCTGGGAAAGCTGATCCTTCACTACTGACATGATCTAAAATAATGAGTTTCTGCAAATTTTCATTTCCCATAATCTGGTTATATACTCCAAGTCTCAAGCAATACACTCATTCTGAATTTTGAGCATAGAGTAGGCCACCTTAGAATGCTATAAGTACATCATTTTAAATTTTCAAACAAAAGTCTAAAAAGGGACTCTGGAATGAATAAACTATGAGTCAAGGGATCTCGAAATTTACCAGATAGCAAGCATGCGTATGCTTCCGAAATCTGCAGGGGTAAAAAATGTTCAGTTAATCTTTCAATTTACCAGCCGGGGAATGTGGATATAAGAATGGCTAAAGGAAGGGCCATCCAACTTGAGAAAAACAACTCTCAGTTCAATTTAATTTAACACCCGAAAAACAAGTGTAGATATTGGCGTTCCTTGCCAATGCCTAGAGAAAGAATTGGGTGGGGGGAAAATCCAATTCAAATGAGATTTTTTGATCCTTTGTTTAAGGAATAAATAATATGACCATGAACTTCATTCATGAGTCATGGCATAGGAGGCCATAAGGGAAACTGGATGTTATTATCTTATCTACAAAATAACAGACTCATGTATCAGTCTATAAAGAAAGCATGTTCTGCTATCTGCTATGTTAACACACTGAAGTACTAGGCTTATATTGTAGTCTAACTTCAAATAAAGTATATAAAGGCACCAACAAATTCACAGCTAGTTATAAAAATGCACACACCATCCAAAATTCCCTTGAAATTTGCATACATGTTATAGAACTGAAATGCTCACCAGTTTAAACCTAGATTCAGCAAGAGGCTTTTCATGAGTTGGGAATAGATCAGGGTGAGATTCCCAAACCTTCTTCTTATAAGCTGATTTGACCTAAACAAAAGAAGAGTCAGAATTTTCACAAATAAAACGAGGGCAGAAGCAGAGTAATCTGATGAAGCTCCATTTTTTTTTCCTTTTAATTTTTTTAACTTAAAAGACTGATTAATGTTCAAAGATTATGCATTATGAAGATACCAAATCCAACGAATCAAACAAACTAAACCGCTGGGAGTCAGAGAAACAAGTACCGGAGCTAATAATAAGAACTGGGTAAGGCTCAAAAACTCAAAATGAGTTGATGGAAATAGGAAAGTTTGAATTGGCAATTGCGATTGAAGGATTGAATTGGAAACCCTAAGCAGTAGTTAGTAGAAAAAGGAAGGATTTGTATCAAACCTGGGAGGTAGTGGGACGTGTATTAGGTGGGAAACCGAGCAAGATTCTGGCTTCATTGGCGTCCATTTTGAGATGAAATTGTAGCAGCAGAGACCATTTGGCGGGTTCACTCACAATCGGTGTGAACCTTTAAGCCTCAGCCTCAAAGGGTGAAGGGGTTTACCGGTTTAGTTTGCTTGTTGCACATCGCAGATGCAGAGAGAGAGAGAGATGTAATTAAGAGAGATAAAATTTTCAATTTTATTGGTAACTAAAATTTTGGTACAAATCCATGCACGACAAGTTTGTTTTTGAGAAAGTCTCGATCACCAGCATTTTTATTAAAATTTAAGTAATATTTAATTATTAAAAAATATATAATTTTATATTATTAAATAAAAATATTAATAATAATTAATTAATGATTATAAATCATAAAATATAATGACTCCTAGCATTATTCTTTTCTTTTACTTTTCAATACAGTGCTGGTACCAACAATTTTTCACGTTAAACAAATTAAGAAAGAAAAAGAAAAATAAAAATGGTGGCTGACGGGATGAAGTATAATGATTAAGCAATAAAAATATGACAAGACATGTTTTCTTTTGTTTTTTCCAAATTTGGTTTTTATTAAATCGAAAATAGTTAAATAAAAAGATTAAACCAACTGAATTTATTGATTTTTTTAATAAAATAAAATAATTAATATTAAATAATAATATTTTTTTATTAATTTATTTTATTTTTAAAAAATTAGGTGATTCAGTTGGTTTAGTAATCTTCAATTCAACTATTTTCGGTTCAACAAAAAATCTAAGTTTGATCAATAATAAAATAATGTCATCTGTTGTATTTTCAGCATTTAGTTATAAAAATTCTTCTAATAATATTTTGCGTCTACATTTTAGAATTCTCCAAAAAAAAATTGTTTTCGGTCAAATTAAAGAGTCAGTACTCGAAAAATTTTGCCGCTAATAAAATAATACCTAACTTTTGTTATTGACAAAATATTCCCTAAACAATTTTAAAATTTGACAAGCATGTCTTCGAGTTTGCTGGAACAAATCTTTAGCAAACACAATACTAACGTGGCTACTGTATGTTTGGTGACTTGACAAACCATCCCAAATCCTAATCCCCCCTCCCTCCCCAATGCACACTCAACGAACACTCTCCCTTCCCATCGCAACCCCCTTCCCTCCCTTTACTCAACGAACACTCTCCCTTTCCTCTCTCTCCCCATCACAGCCCCCTCTCCCTCTTTAACACACTCCCCTCCTCTCTTTCCCCAATGCACTCCTCCCTCTCCCTCCCCAACGGTTCCCCTATCATTGGCGCTATCGCCGCTAGCGCAAAACGTGAAATGCTGAAGATGCAGGCTCGTCAACGCCATTAAATTCAGTGATTTCGGGAACAACGTATTTTCATAGACATAATCCCTAGGACAAACAGAGAACTTCAAAGACGTCAACATCTTGCACGAGAAAATCGCCTGAGAAATGTGAACGATATGGCATTTCATCGAGATACCTAAGTTGCGAACCTTATGCGAGATCGCATAATTGGCAATTCTTTTGAGGACATGAGGCTCGATGCAACAATGGCGCTCAAAATCGAGGTTGAGGACGGCAGAGAAGGTGTCGCGGCCAGTGGCGGAGCTTAGTTCAGACAAGGGGTGATTTTCTCATGCAAGACGTTGACGTCTTTGAAGATAATTGTCAAGATACTTTTGGGGGGCCAGATAGAAGATACTTTTTTATTTTTTCAAAAAATAAAAAAGTATCTTGACAATTATCTTCTATCTGGCCCCCCCAAAATTTTGTTTCAAGCTCCGCCACTGGTCGCGGCGGCGAGAAAGGTGGAGACAGATTTCGTGAAGGTTTTGAAGGTGCAGAAGTGGGAAGAGTGAAGAGTGAGGGTTGGGAGAAGCTTCTAAAGATTCCTCTAGCGGCGCGAGAGGACGCAGGTTTGGACGGCGTGTTTGGCGTTCACGAAGGAGAGCACGTAGAGGAGGACGCAATCGGGTAAGTCGCTGAGTCTGTCTTTGGGATTATGTTTCAGTGTGCCTTGGTCTTTTGCTGTTGGGCAAAAATGACATATCGTATTCTGAAGAAGATATTGGTGTCGGTTTCTCAGGTGGAGGGAGATCAAAGACAAGGTTGGGAGACTGTTATACTGCTACGACTGGCTATTATTATTACAGCAAAATACCAATAAAACAAGAACTGGAATAGCAAATCGGTAGAGAGAAGGAGGAACCGTTCTCGACGTATGAGAGATTAAGGGAGGAACCTTTGGGGAGGGAGAGGAGGGGAGTGCATTATAGAGGGAAGGGTGGGGACTACGTTGGGGAGGGAAGGGTCAAGGTTGGAGGGGGTTTGCCAAGTCCCCAAACCATGGTGGCCACGTCAGCATTGTACTTGCTGGATACGCTTGTTAAATTTTAAAATTTTTTAGGAATTATTTTGTCAATAACAAAAGTCAGATACCATTTTGTCAGCGTCTAAATCTTTCGGATACCGATTTGGTATTTACCTCAAAATTAAAACTAAAAGAAAATTCATTATTGTTTACACTAGTAGTGTATGTTACGACTTTAACAGAATAAATTACATTACGAATTCAAAATTTTTACTCATACTTATAAAATGGCTAATAAATACATTTTTTGGGAAAAAAAACACATAATACATATATAATAAAGTTTAAATTATATCTTTTATGGCTAATATACTGAACTTCTTTAATATTAAATTTAATTAAATTTTATTTTTAATTTTTAAATAAATTTTAATTTTTTTCTTCTGTAATTTCAATTTTTTTACAACAGAAAATTATTCAATTTACTTTTTAATTTTTCTCTTAATAAAAAATAAATTTACTTAGAATCAAAGTAATGTGGTTAAGAATAAAATTAAAAAATAAATTTATTTAGAATGAAAGTAATGTGGTTAAGAATAATTTATTTAGATGTACTTAAAAAATAATTGAATAATTATCTATCGTAAAAATTTAATATTATTAAAGAATAAAATTAAAATTTATTTCAAAATTAAAAATAAAAGTTAACTAAATTAAATATTAAATAATTTTAGTAAAAAAATATAATTTATATTTTGTTGAATATGTACTATGCTCTTTTTTTTGCAAATAAATGTACTAATCATTCTACAAGTATTCCGTGATGAGTAAAAATTTTTAAATAATAAAATTAAAAAAAAATACTTTGAATAAAAGTAATGTGATTAAGAGTAATTTATTAAAAAAATAATTGAATAACTATGTACCATAAAAAAATTGATATTATTGAAGGATAAAATTAAAAATAAAATTTATTTAAATTAAACATTAAAAAAATTTGATACATTAGAGACAAAAATATATATTTTATATTTTATTTTATATATATATATATATATATATATATATATATATATATAATTTTTTTTTATTTTATTTGATTTGATAATTTTTTTAAGAATAATGTATTATTTTTGTCTCTAATATTTTTATCCTATATGTGTTGGGAAAGCCAACAAAAATTTATTCAGGTAAGTCCAAATCCAATATATTTTTAATGTTTAAAACTAAAAATTATTGTGCAATAAAAATAAAAAATAAAAATTAAACTTAGATGTTTTAAATTATAATAAATTAAAAAATTTAGAGAGTCAGACTCGTTACCTCAACTAAGTTCCGCCCGTGAATCCACCCGTCCTTCAAATATTCATACATTGAAACATTGAGACCTACATATGGTATCTGGATAATGCCAAAACAAAGTATATTAACAAAGAAGAAGAACATAGGGAAATCTTTTAAAAACATAAAGAATGAAAAATAAGTTTTGGTTCAAAGGTGTTAGCAGAAATAAAAGTCAACACATTTTTAGTTCAAGAATAAAAAGAGACTTGTGTGCGTAGTACATACAACTCCTATGACTGATTGTAGCCATCCTTTATACAAGGATCGAGGGCATGCTGACAGAGCATGAAAAATTCCTCTGTATTGGTGTTATAAAATTATGGAAGATAAATTAAAAAGTTACAGCCAGCAGTGCTAACTCATCTTCCATAAACAACACTAGTAGAAATAATTACAAATGAAGTAAAAATCCTAAGTTTCTTCTTTTTAACTATACCTGGACAATTAGCAGGATCAATTAGAATTATTTAGTATATTTTAATATGAAAAAATTTAGGAGGTCAACAATTTAATTTTATTAAATTTTACTTAGTATATAAATAGCAAAATAAAAATGAGTAATCTTATACTATTGGAGAAAATCTCACACCATTAAAAATATTATTAATGGCTACTTAATGACTACAAATCACAAAAGTTACTGGCCCTAACATTTTTCTTTGAATATTTATTATAAAATATTATATTTTTATTATTTCGATTCTCTTAACACTTATAAATATCTTTTTATATTGTATTATTTTAATACAACTTAAATATATTTAATAATACACAAATCCTTTTTTCAGTTTAACCTCCATGTCTATACGGTAAGTTGCAAACGTGGCAATGATTCCAGTACATGCGCCGGCTCCAAGACCCAAATGGTTTTCAGATGCAAAATTATTTGAGAATGTATAAATTTCCTTAAAAAACTAACATGCATGCGCCTTGGTTAAGAAAATTTTAAAAGGACAAAACATGTTCTAATGACGTTTAGATGCATCGTAGAGTGATCTAACGAGAAATGCTTTCATTGTATGATTTACAGTTTGTTGCCGATAGAGCTACAAAATACCCCTGCATTAGTATTAAGCAATAGTTTCAGGAACACAATCGCAACAGAAAAATAAAATAAATATCGAAAGATAAAAGCATACTTGGATGCTTCATCATAGCTTAAGAACTTCACTATCCAATCTTTTGAGAATTAAATCAACACAAACATCACGATTTTGACCATTAACGCCTATTGTATAAAGTCTTAATACAAGATTGATGTTTTAATGCATTGAAAAAAATATATAAAAACTTTATTTTTTTAGTACTTTTTATAAGATGTTTTTTTAGCATGTTTTTAACTGAGAGTAATATTAGAGAGACAAAAAAAAAAAAAGTCAAAATTTATCACAATAATTAATAAATATTAAATAAGATAAATTATAACTATTTTTTATTATTTTTTTTATTAGCAAATATTTCCGTTCTTTTAATCAAAGTGGGACGAAAAGCGTTTCATTTAAAGTTTTACTAAACTAAGTTGAATGATAATGTAATAGTTATTAAAGTATATACCAAAGGTAATTATCTATTTGCAAATTAATAATTATGATTAGAGATAAAGTTTACATGATTCAACAATAAACATTACATGGGATAACAATATGGAGTACATAAGTACATAACACGCATTGTTGTTCAATATATAGCCTACATATGTATCATGTATGTATCTGTTTCATCATTTGATCATACGAAATCAACATCATATATATCCACATAGATCCTGTAATATTGTTGATGAATTTATCTAAATTTTCTTTAAATTTATTTTTCACTCCAAACATTATAAATAAAAAATTTAAAACAATGTTATATAATATATGAAAACTCATGTATAGTTATTTTTATGTAAAATTAATAACTAAAAATTATTAAATGATTTGATATGTTTAATTAAATTATTATCTAATTATTTTTAATTATTAATTTTATATAAAAATAACTGTATATAAATTTTAACATAAAATTGATTAATTTTAGTAATATTTGATTAATATTTTATATTTTAAATACTAAATTTTAATTTTAATTTTACATATTGACTAATATTAATAAAAAGTTAATTTCCTGACATTTTCAAAAATAATCCACTTTAAATATATCAGATTAGAAAGTTAACAATGATAACTATTATTATCGTTTCCATAATACACAAGAGTACATAAAAAGTACACAGGATAACAATCCTTGTTATTTTTGGAAAATAGTTATTTTTTAATTTATAATTAAAAAAATCCTTGTTAAATATGGCTTATTTCGGTGAACCTATATATTTTTAGAAACGATAACAATGGTTGCCATGGTTAAATATGACTTTTTATATTTATTTATAATTAAAAAAAATCCTTGAAGAGGTCATGTTTGTTGTCTGTGTATATTTATGTATTCTTATATATATTGTTTGTAGATCTATATACTACTTGGAGATGATTATAATGGATTAAAAAGCGGAATTAAAAAAACTTAAAAGGAGTTTACCGAGGGTTAGGCGAACTTGATTAAATGAAAAAAAAAATCATATTTAAAAAATTAAAGTCCAAAAATTATATTAGGAAAAATAATAATTTTTTTTAATTTTAATTTTATATATTGACTAATATTAATAAAAAATTAATTTTCTGACATTTATCAAAGGCTTTTATACACCGTTGATGCACAACCATAAACACATTGTAGAGACATGCTCACTACAAGAAAAAAGGGTCTGTCGGCACCTTTTTTTGCCACGCTTTTAAAGCATGTTCAAAAATGGTATATGGGCATGCTTTTGCGAGGGTGGCCATTGATTTGTGATTTAGTCACGTTTTTTTTGCCACGCTTAAAAAGCGTGGCCATAGAGAGAAATCGGCACGCTTTTATGAGGGTGACCACTTATTTAAATTTTGGCCACGCTTTTTTATCGCCACGCTTAAAAAGCGTAACCATAAAAGAAAATTGGCACGCTTTTGAAGCGTGGCAAAATGGTTTCATTATTGTTACATTTTTAAAGCGTGGCCGTTTCCTCTAAATCTTTTGGCATGCTTTATAAGCGCTTGAGCTTAATTAAATAACGATAATTAACGATAATGTTAAGAAAGATAATATTTAAAATAATTTTATATAATATAATATTTATAATTTTATATATATAATATTTATAATTATATATTTATTATATTTAAAAGGTTGAATTACTCTGTTGGTCCCTATAATTTCGCAAAATTTTTAAGTAGGTCCCTATACTTTTTTTCCTTTTAATTGGTCCCTATACGTTAATTTTTTTTTCAATTTAGTCCCTACTAACGTTAAACGTCTAAAAAATGTTAGTGAATTGTGAAATTACTTTTATACCCTTAGGGACCTAATTAAAAAGAAAAAAAAATATAGGGACTTAATTGAAAATTCGGTAAAATTATAAATATTCAATGAAAGATATTTCTATAATCCCTATTCAATGATTCTAAGACATGAAAAATATTCCTATAATCCTTTTTATTTTGTCACTATCATTCTTTTCCTTATTTATATACAAATTGTACCAAAAATACTTTCTCTCTTTTCTTTTCGACTTTCAAAATACCTTATCTTAAGAACCTCAAAAAAAGAATGGATAAAATGAAATAGAAATAGTAGTAATAAGCATATATCAAATTCAGTTTTCATCCTTCAAGTATTGATTATGATAATGCATCCAATTTACATAATAAACTTTACATTAATACTTAAGAGCATACTTACATCTAGTTTGGAATTGGAGGAATGCATCCACCAATTGATATTGTATACAAATAAACAATAATCGATGTAAAATAAAATACTACAATTTTGTATGCGCCCTTTAGCAAATGGACAAAAGATTATCACTATGAAAATCCATGCTATGCCTAATGAATACAAAATTGGGTGACTTCAATTCAATAGGTAACTACTCATGCCTGTCTAAGAACTTCTCTATAACGACTGAGAATGCCCCAAAGCCAGCACAACCAGCACATGCTGCTTTTGGACCACCTACAATCACAAAGCAACACCAAAGCATTCTGAAACAAAGGTAGAGAACAAATTTTTGAACTAAACAAGAAACATTTAAATCTTAATTGAAAACAATGTATTCATGCCGCATTGCAGCCCAATATTAATTCATACCACATTGCGCATGGTATCTCACTCGTCTTTCCTCTCTCTGGCGCTTTCTCGTCAGAAGTTCATCCTTCGCTCTCTCCTTCTCGAGCTCTTTCCTCTTCTTTTCTGCATTAATCTTTCGCTTCTTTTCCTGGATGAGGTTCAGACAAAACACGGGAAGAAACATCATTCTAAATATTGGAATTCTAAATATTACCAAAGGAGTGCGTATAGAAATGAAGTTGCATTTGGTTAGATACAAATATGTTTGATTAAAATGCGAAAGTGTTCTACTTCTATATTTCCTTTTTCAACGGTTAACTTCGAGCAGAATAGATATTATCTATCTTGTATTGCATATAAAAAAGAACTGAACAAATTAGAAGAAATTCCACACCTGAAATCCAACTGGGGGACTAGGACCTTATCCAACTTTAATATCCTTGTATTGCAAACCTGATTCAGTAGTTACCATAGGCACCTTCATTGTATAAAATGTTCAAAGTCAACATTAGTCATTTGGCTATGGATATTCCAAGTAAAATCCATTAATACCATGGTGGTCATTGATCAAGGATCTTAAAAATGTGAATATTAAAACTTAAGTGCAATAATATAGATTGGTTATTAACACATTCTTTGCATGGTGCACAAATTCTTTGAAAATATAAGAATGTCTGCTATTCCTTTAATACTAATAATGCTTTGAATTTCCAAGATTTATTTGAAGAATTTCTCTTAAAAAATAACTGACATTTGAGAAACGTGCTGACTAACATTAGTAGAAACAGGAGATGTAATGCAATTACATCAAATATCAAAGCATTATTAGCAATTTACAACAACCATTTGTAATGTCTTAGCAGAGAAAAACAAAGAAAGGAGGCAGAGAAGGAAACAATGTATTCTCACCATACATTTTTAAGCTCCTTCTCACAAGCTTTATCACATAGTTTCGGCTTATCTTTCGGGGGCAAACCAGCTCCTTTGGCTTCCAATGAACCAACAAAGAGGCTTGAGATTCCCAAAGCCAATCCAAGAAAGTCTCTGCGGGAATTGGTATTAACCATAGCAGCACATTCAGTTGTACCTGAGGCCTTTGTTTTTACCACCGATCTTCGGTATTGCGGAACCAAGTATCGAAACCTGTCAGCAGCAATGCCTTGAGGATTGCAGCCCAAACTTTTACAAGTAGAACCTGTATGCCTCTATGACAATGATCAATTAAACTCATAATCAATTAATTATAGATAACATACATAATCAAAACTCATAATCAATTCAACTCTCTCAAAGGCATTTAATCAAACACCTTATTTCCAATCTCACCTCTTTTCTTATTTCTAACATAATGAATTAATTACAAATAAAATACATAATCAGAACTCATAATCAAAATTTTTTAGCATAATCAAAACTAATTTTAGCAAACTAAACTTCACAATTAGATCAATTGGTTTTCTTTATCATTCAGAATGCTGGTTACCTAATCAAATAAAGTCAAATTATATACAAGCAGCAACAAAAAATAAGCATAAGCAAAATTAGAGGTATTTAACAATTAAGATTTCTCAACATTGAACCTGAAGCATTAGAATCGGGAGAGGATGCCGTTTGACTACTAGTTATTTTAAGTATAACATTTCTCCCGTTCTTAGTGTAGTGGGAGGAAGACATTATTGAGAAGAATTATTATCCAATGTTGAAAAACTAAAACAAAATTCAATCATCACCTGTTGTTGCAGAACCAGTCCAGACAGAAAAACGCAGAGTCGAGGAGCGGCGATTTGAGGCAAGGCACCGCGAGGCGCGATGAGGCAAGGCGGGACGAGGGGATGCAATAGACAAGGCGGATGAGCGGAGCAGAACAGTGCACCTGTGGGCGACGCAGAGGAACGACGACCACCCAGCGACAGACGACGACGATGCCATGGAAGACGGCAGCAGAGTGCGACGGAGGAGAAATCCAATTGAGAACTTTGGAGAATAACCTAGGGATAGTTAGAGTTCTCTGATTTTGGGGACAAAAATATAAAGGGTATTTTTGGTATTTTATAAAAATAGAGATGTTTTTAATTAAATTTTTTGACTAAATTATGAGAATATTCGATTTTTTAATGGAATATTCTATTATTTCAAACGATTTTATGACGGTAAGGACTAAATTAAAAAAAAAAAAAGTATAGGGACTCAATTAAAAGAAAAAAAGTATAGAGACCTAATTGAAAATTTTGCGAAACTATAGGGACCAACAGAGTAATTAAACCTATTTAAAATTATATAATTATTATAATAATAATTAATAAATATTAAATAAAATAATTTTTTGTTGTCATTTAAATATTATTGATTAGATAATATCATGTATGTATTTGTTTTTATCGTACAAAATCCACAGCATATCACATAGATGTTGTAATATTATGTATGAATTTATCTTGATTTCTTCAAATTTAGTTATAAGAGACATGCATGCGCTTAATTAACCTTCCCCATTCCTCTTCCGTTAAGAGCTCACACCACATGCACTTACAGATCAAAAGCTTTTGCGAAAGAAAAGGTAAACCTCTAACTGTCTCCGTTTATCATCCTTTTTTTAGTAATATCAGTCACTATTTAAACCCCACCCTCCTCCATTCTTCTTCACCACTCTCCATACCCACAACCATTAGGGTAGGAAGGTGCTTCCTTCCCTAGTTATTTTAGGATTTTTTTTTCTTTTTTCCTTCTCCTCTCGGATATCAGTATCTTTACTCAAACTTTCACCGGAGGTTAATTTAAAAAAAAAAAAAAAAAAAAAAAAAACCGAAAATCAACACATTCCCAACAACAAAATGGCGGGGTCGGGAAAGATTATAGCTGCTGTTGTTTCAATTCTACTTGTAGTAGGAGTTGTTGTTGGTGCCGTGGTAGTTGTGAACAACAACGGCACCGGAAACAATGGAGGAGAGTTGAAGACGTCGAACAAGGCGGTGAGCGCAGTGTGTCAAAGCGCCGATGATCAGAAGCTCTGCCACGACGTGCTGACACCTGTGAACTCATCAAATCCCAAGGACTACATCACGCAGGTGGTGAAATTCTCCACGGAAAGCGTGTTGAAAGCCCTTAACATGAGCGACAGGCTCATGGTGGAGAGCGTGGCCAACGGCACCAGCGACGGAGGCGTCAAGATGGCTCTGGACGACTGCAAAGACCTCTTGCAATCAGCGATCCACGAGCTTGAGGCCTCCGGCGTGTTTGTGAACAGCCAATCGCTTCCGGAAGTGTTCACAAACAGTGCGGAGCTGAAGAACTGGTTGGGCGCCGTGATCGCCTACCAGCAATCTTGCCTTGACGGGTTCGACACCGATGGGGAGAAGCATGTCCAAGGTCAGTTGCAGAGCGAGAGCTTGGATAGCGTGATGAAGCTCACCGCCTTGGCCCTGGATGTTGTCGCCGGTGTCTCTAAGGTTCTGTCTGAGTTAGGGCTCAACTTGACCAACAGGCCCGTTCGTCGCCTCCTTGGGCTTGATAAATATGGCTTCCCAAGTTGGTTGTACCCTCATGACCGTAAGCTCATCAATGAGGCCAGCCAGGGTTCCATTGTCCCGAACGCTGTTGTTGCCAAGGATGGTAGTGGCCAGTACAAGACTGTTTTGGAAGCCATTAATGCTTACCCCAAGAAACACCAAGGCAGGTGGGTTATCTATGTTAAGGCTGGTATCTACGACGAGTACATCACCGTCGACAAGGCCAAGCGTAACATCTACATGTACGGTGATGGCCCCGCCAAAACCATCATCACCGGTCGCAAGAACTTCGCTGAAGGTGTCAAGACCATGAGGACTGCCACCTTCACCACCGTTGCTGAGGGATTCATTGCTAAGGGTATTGCTTTTGAGAACACCGCCGGTCCAGGTGGACACCAAGCAGTGGCCCTCCGCGTGATGGGTGACCGCTCAGCCTTCTTCGACTGCGCGTTCCGTGGCCACCAAGATACCTTGTACGCCCATGCTCACCGTCAGTTCTATCGCAACTGCGAAATTAGCGGCACCATTGACTTCATCTTCGGCTACGCTTCAACCTACATCCAGAACTCCAAGATCATCGTGAGGAAGCCCAAGGCAAACCAGCAGAACATCATCGTTGCTGACGGTACCGACCAGAAGAACATGCCATCGGGTGTAGTCCTCCATAACTGCCAGATCTTGGCAGAGCCAAGCCTGGAAGCAGAGAACGGGAAGGTGAGAACCTTCTTGGCAAGACCATGGAAGGCGTTCTCGAGGGCAGTGTTCATTGAGAACACCATCGGTGGCTTCATCAACAAGGAGGGTTACATTCCATGGTCACCAGCTGCCCCCAACAACGAGCACGCATACTTTGGTGAGTTCGGAAACATTGGAGCTGGTGCTGATGCTTCTGGAAGGGTCAAGTGGGCCAAGGGTCTTATCTCCAAGGATGAGGCTTCTCAGTTCACTGTTGACAATTTCCTCCAAGCTAACTCATGGTTGCACGACACTGGTTTTCCTTTTGATGCTAGCTTCACCAAGAACTAAATTTAAATACGTACAATTGTAACTGTATCTAAGACTAGTCATGGTGATAGCTAGATGTATAACCATGAGTGTGAATTGAAACACACCAGCAATTTGTATAACAGTGTTGAAAATTAAAGAGTGGATCATAAATTTGTGGGACATAGTGTTAAGTCTTGCCCTTTCTTTTCTTAATCATCTTTCTCCTCCCACGCATCTTCAAGTTCATTACAGTATTATCCCGCGGAAGTTAATTTTATATAGATGAGTGCTACATGGACAGCAACTTTTGTGTTTTGTAACCATCAATTGGTCATCAATAGTGTAATAGAAAGTATGAGAAGCCAATAAAATATTTATACAATGGAAAAGTATAGATAACCAACAAGGTTTTTAAACAATGTGTAGACAATGTGAATGAATAGGATTAAAAGAGTAAATTTGATTAGTAGCATTAAATTAGGGTGCAGTGTATTTTCATTTGATTGATGGTTGCTCATGTTGTTCAAAATTTTTATTGTTCCCCTAACACTCCCCTTATACAATGTGTACAATGGAGGATTAGGGAGTATTAGAGATATGACCATTAGTGTTACCTTTTGCCATCAGTTGAAGCTTTTGGGATGACATGGTATTAGAACTCTGAATTTAAAAGGTAAGAGTTCGATCCTTGGAGATGTTCATTTTGTAACTCAATAGCTCATTGTACATATTGTACAAATAGTCCATTGGCTCTCTAGACTCACAGTATAATAGTATTTTTAATAGCGTGAAATTAAATCCAATGTTGTAGAATCAGGTTAAATATTAGCCAACTTTTTTAAAAGTTGCTCGCCTCCTATATTTTCCCTTTTATATATTATGAATTTGAGTTTATTTTGCATTTCGATTGAGCATCATCAATTCATAACCAAGATCTTCATTGGGCAATTTTCTTTATAAAGATTTATATGAAAAATTCAGTGCAATAATTATGAAAATCAGGAAAAAATATTATTCAGATAACTATTTAAAAGAAAAAAAAATCAAAACAAAATTATTTTTTTTTAAAACATTAATCATTTACAAAAATTATTATATTTTTTTTGCTAGGTGGACATCGAGGGTGAGAAACTCCAAAGCAAAAACAAATAACTAAGAAAAATAGGATCACTTTAATAAAGATACTAAAAATGTCTTTTTTTGTTAAGATGTTTACATGTGTTATGTTATTATTGGATAATAAACCTAATTGTCTGCATTATAATTATTAGACTCGATTTGATTCGATCGAATTATATAATTTAAACTGAATATCTTTAAATTTTTTGATAAAAAAAACAAATATATTCCTAACTTTTTGTTTTGTGGACATTTAAATCTTTAAAAGTTTAAAAATACAATTAAATTTTTAAAAAAAATTAGATTTATTATTATTGTTATAAAAAAAATCAGTTTTATTCTAATTTGTTAAGAAATTAAAAATTAACCGATTCATTAATACGTCAAATAATAATGCGACACGTAAACGTCTTTACAAACAAATGGTTTTACGCTTTTTTATGGAGCATCCCAAAACAATAAATAAGAGTACATACTTCCTTTACATACTTAGAGAACAATGGGATAAATATTGTTTTGATCCTAACATTGAGGGTTAGAATCGAAACCGTCCCATCAAAATTTTCGATTTAGAATCATCTTTAAGGTTTTTTTTCGTATTAAAATTATCATTTTTAATAAAATTTTTAATTTTATTCCTAAACTATCCTTATTTTAATAAAAAATTATAAAATTTTAAAAAAATAAAATAAAACACGCGTGGGGTGGGGGGAAGGGGAAAGGGGGAGGGGGACGGCAGCAGCGAAGCTTGGAGCCGCCGTCGCCGTCATCGTGGCCGTCGCTGCCTCGCCGCTTCGCAACCTCACCGCCTCGCCCCCTCGCCACCTCGCCGCTTCATCTGCACCTCGCTTTCTGCTTCTGCATCTTGCTTCCACTTTTTTGCTTTCCTAATTTTGCTTCTTGCTTCTGCTTCTTGCTTTTTGCTTCTGCTGCTTCTACTTCTTGGTTTGGTGGTGGTGTTGGTGGTGATGGTGTTGGTGTTGATGCTGGTGTTGCTTTTTGCTTCTGCTTCTTAGTTTGCTTTTGCTGCTTCTTGCTTTTTGCTTCTGTTGATTTTGAGTTTTTGCATCTGTTTCTGCTTCTTGGTTTGGTGTTGGTGGTAGTGGTGGTGTTGGTGGTGGTGGTGTTGGTATTGGTGGTGGAGGAGGTAAGTGCTGGTAGGGGTGAGGGTATTTTTGTTCGAAAAAAATTAATAGGACGATTTTAATACGAAAAAAACGTTAAGGATGATTTTAAATCGAAAATTACGATTGGATTCTGACCCTCAACGTTAGGGACAAAAACAATACTTATCTCGATAACAAATTAAGCAATCCTTGTTAAGGTATGTAAGGTTTCTATAGCATCAAAAGCCTAGGAAATAGTATAAATCAAGAGTTGGAATATAAAAAATGTAGAGATCATGGAGAAAGATTTTAACCTTTCTTGGCTAGTCATTTATAATATTTGTATATAGATTATATATAATATTTAATTTATTTTTAATACATACTTTATATTTATATTATATATTCTGTACAAATGACAAGTTTTTTTTTTTTACAATAATATAATTGCATATAAAATTATAAATTTTAAAGATAAAAATATTTATTTTTAATTATAATTGCAAAAAAAATTAAAATTCAATATTTTTTTTTTAAATAAATGTCTACATTTAGTTATTTTTATTATGTTTATAAATATTTTTAAAACGTTTTTATCTTTTTTTTCTATCAAATTTTTTAGTTGAGAGATATTTTTACAGTACGGATCAAAATTCTCAATCTTCTAAAAGAGTTATATAACAAATATTTTTAATGGAAAGTAGAGAAGATGCTTGGAACTATGCTAAGAGTACAGTCAATGAACTCATTCATTCCAGAGATAAATTTGTTCAAATTTGTGTGGAAGTAAAACTGAAAAAGAAGCAAGTACCTGCATTTTATCATTTTATGCCTTGGAAAGGAATTTAAAAGTGAATACTAAGGCGTCCATCAAAATCATTTTAGACTAAAAGATATGGACATAAAATAGATGATTGTCGAGAAAAAACCAGTAAAGCAGACGAAAATGCTAAAGGAGAAGCGACTATGGTCAGCCGAAACAACCACCATGATGACAGCAACACTGTTGGGATTAGTCAGCCAGAGCAGAATCACAACAGTATCAATTATGCACTAAGAAAAATCATACATCAAGATTTGAGGTTCTAAACAATCATGAACCCTTCTGAGGAAGATTTGGAAGTAAATGCTGAAAGCAATCAATATGCCAACAATTCTACTCGATAATTACCAGCAGCGCACCAAGAATGGAAAGCAGAACAAAAATATATAAGGCAACTTGAAAAATAATGCATCTAGCAGAGTTATAAAAAAGAAAGAATACATAAACCAGCAAAATTAATTCTGAAGATCAGTCCAAACCTAGGAGCATCGTTCTGACCAAGCAAAAGGAATTAACGAAACAGGTTACTGATAACAATAATGAAAGTAGGAAGACAGAAAAATAAAAAAGATTTCAAAAAATACTGGAGATAATTTAACAAACTCAGCAAAGGAAATCTATTCTATTATATAAAAATCGAATTTCTCCACTTAATAATAGAAACTGACGTGGCATGCTTCTGAGAGTATTTTTCGATTTATTTCTTTTAACTCATTAATATACAAGTTATTACGATAAACTAACTATATCAACTAATTGATTTGATTAGATATTTAAATATCATATAATCATATAATTTATTATAATTTATATCAATTTGATTTGGTAATATTTTCTAATTCATTTATTTTAATATTCTGTTAGTATTTTTTAATTTAATTCTTTTAATTTATTAAACCAAATTTATTGTGTATACTAATTAATTAATTTGATTAATTTATTAGTCATTAAATAATAAATTTATGAATAAAATAGACAACTGAGATATTTTCAACTAATAATTAAATCAAATCAAATCAAATAATATATATTAAGCTAAATTCAAATAATGTGAATTAAATACTAAATTAAAATAAGATAATTTCTTACTTATTCAAGTTGAGTGCAATAAATACAAATTAATTTTGTTAGATAATCATAGTTGTCTGATCTACTATGTAACACCCTACTACACAGTGTTTTATGCTTAAGTCATAGAACAGAGGTAGTGTGGTATTACAGACCTTTAATAGTAAGGATATACATATAATACTGAAAGAAATAATATACTAGGAGCCTTGAAACAGAGCGGGTAAACAAAAATCGCAAAATAAAAAGCGCAACGCTCAAGGAATAGGATTACTTGCGTGCTAAGAAACCTAATAGGAACATGATAAAACAATAAACGAAGGGATAAAGAAAAGCCAAGGAACAACATAACTAGCCTCTGACTCAGCCTGCGAAGCTAAGGCTGGCCGGAGGATACATATATACATATAAACATACATAAGTGTCCCCAAAATATACCAAAATACCAAAGTAAACTCCTATCTCTCCCTCAACCTCTAAGAGGAGCAGCATACATAAGTTACTTGGAGAGTAAGCTACACATATACATACATATATACAAATAGAAACCAAAATATACCCAAGGACTACTTCGCTTTCCAGAATCCAGACGCCTAGCGAGGAGCCTCTCGACCTGCATCTGAGAAACAACAATACAATATGGAATGAGAACCGGAGGTTCTCAGCATGGTAAAAGTGCCACGCGTATAAGAAATACGGTCCTGAGAATGCCATAGGCAATCCTAGAACTCCGTTATTCAATTAACCAACTTAAGTACTAAACAGAAGCCATAAACAGGGGTAGGTATTCTAAATCTGCCTAACTTACTCAAGTTCAAGCTTAACCTAACATCAAACCATTTCCTCCGTTTTCTCCATCCTTTCATCATTCAGAATGTAACAGAAACAAGCAACCAAACAAGTTCACGCACAAGTAATGATCAAATAGTACAAATAACAAGTATAACAAATAGCAGGTAATATATATCAATTAGGCATACCCAAAAAAATGCATAGCAATCAATACAAACAAATGCATATGATGCATGCCTGTCCTATGGCTGATGGGGCCCATCTGTCGGTTATCCAGCCAACCCGACAAGTCCGAAAACCTTAGACTGTCCCCCGTCGCGCATCCCCAAGAGTCTATGCATAGAGTTCACATTCAATCATCATATAATCACTCAATGGGGGCTATCCATACCCGGGAATTTATACGTGCCCGGTCACCCTTACGACGTAGGGTCAACAGAGTATCGAGATTCAACCTGGAACACGTGGTGGCGAGCCACGGCTCTTACCCAGGGAACTCGTATCTCAGATAGCATTATTCATAAGCCATTTCATAGTCATAATCATTATTTAATCATTCATCAAGCCATGGCATATTAACTCCTTTTATTAACAACCTCCCTTTCACATTTTTCATCGTCATTCCCTTATAATTCAACTTGATTACCCTTTCCGGGTCCTGACCAAACTTTTTATCAAACTCTTCTCATCCTTCTTAATATCGAATAATCTTAAAATCAACCCAACTCTAACATTAAATCAATCACATCACACGAGGATTGAACTTTAACTTCTCGAACTCATGACTATCACTAAGACATCCTCGACACTCTATTTTCTTTTCTATTTTTAATATAGCAAATGAACTCGGAATTGCACAAACTTTATGTCCAGGCGTTCATATTGAAATAAGCTTTCTAACAAACTAAATATCATAATTTTCTGATTTTTCTAGCCTCAGGAATAAAGGAAAAACCGTGACTGCTCTGCAGTGCATAAAACCAGAAAAACAGCAGCAGCATGTGATATTCAAAATTCAATATAAAATCCAAGTTAAATCCAATGACTTTGAAAATTAATGTAGTTAAAATTTACTCATCCAGGTTTCTTTCTCAATTGGTTCTGAGTCAATACCATTTTTAATGAAAAAGTTACATTACCTGGAAGTTAAGTAAAAATGAGACAAAATCTGTTTTAAAAACCAACAAGCTTAGTACCTTTCAATTGGAATAACTTTTATTACAAAACTCCAATTAAGCTAAATTTTGATTTGAGAACCCCTAGCTCATCTAAAAACAAGTGTGTCTTGGTTGCAACCCAATTTCTATTTAATTCTAAGAGTTACAAGCATTGGAAGTTGATGCATAGCTTGCTGAAATCTGTTTCTTTTTAGTTTTGACCACCAATATTCAAAAATTCACAGCTCCCAATCCTCAACTCTTAAAATTCTGAAATTTTAGAGAACTAAAGAAAGTTAATCAAATTTTATAACAAAATTGGTTTCGCTCCAAGACTCAACTCGTAAAAGTCGCAGCAAGACAAACAAGTTGCTGCCTGTTTGATCTTTTCTGCTGCTGGACAGATTTAACAACCTAACTTTAAAAATTTGCCATAAATTGTATATTTAACAAAAAAGTCCCAAAATTTCCAGTTTAGTTCCTTATATTCCCAAGTTTAGCCCAAACTTGGTCTCATGCAATTCCGATCATTACATAATTAGTTACAGCATATACAATACCACCACAACACAACTCTACATCCTTATTAACAAACACCAATTCTAATCCATCATAAATAAATATAAGAGCACACTATTAATAGCTTTCACACCTCATAATTCTAATATATAAATTCACTAACAAATCTATTCTAACAACATTACAAGGCTAATCATTAAATACAACAAACAATCCAACTTATTCTATGGTTCCTCTAACCTGAGTTTTCACAACACCGTAAATATTAAACGTGCGAAACTTAAACCATACCTTGGCCGATCACTTAATTCACCCAAGGCAGCTTCTCAACATAAAATCACAGCCCCTCCAAGCTCAATCAAACAGCCCCAAAGCAAGCCTTGTCACCAACAAAGCTCCAAGTAATCCAAATTCAAGTTCAATGCATAAACACCCTCTTAAACTACACCTAATACACATATATATGTTCCAATTCAGTTCTCTATTACCAAAAACAAGATTGAGCTAGGGTTAGGGTGTTCTTACCATACCCATATGCTCAATAGCTTGAGCCCACAAGTTCCGGAATCTAACTTGAACCTAGAACACAAAAATTAGACAAGATTCACTATAGGTTTTCAAGTTTACCAAAGAAAGAGGGATAGAGATTCTGAACTCAATAGAAGGCTTACCAGAGAAATTGTTTGGATAGAAAGGTAGAGCTCGACGCGCTGAGCGCGTGGCCGCGAACGGTGCGGCAATCGGAGCCCGGATGAGGAAGTTATGGTAGTTGGAAGGAATGGTGAGGGTTAGGTTTCTTCTCTTCTCCCCCTTGCTGTGTTTTTCGTTGCTGTGGTGAAATGGAGAAGATGAAGCTGCTGCTTCATTTATGTTAGGGGCCCGGTTGAACCCATGGGTCCGGTTTGGGCCCCGGTTCAACCGGTTCGGCCCTTCCGGTCCGATTTTGGGCCAAATTATCGAAATTGGTATCAAAATTTTCGTTTCGACGAGCTCTATCCTATTTCAATATTAGTTTTGTATTTTTAACTTTCCTAATTAAAATTCAATATATTAACTAATAATTTACCGATTTTAGCGGGGTTTACATCCTACCCACCTAATTAGGAATTTTGTCCTCAAAATTCAGAGGGAGTTACCTGAAAAGAGGTGTGGGTAGTCCTTTCGCATCTCTGATTCAAGCTCCCAGGTATGTTCTTCAATACCTGCCCGACTCCAAGCTACTTTCACCAAAGAAACTTCCTTTCCGCGGAGACGTTTGGTGCTGGTATCATCAATCCTAACCGGAGTTACTGGAAGCGTCAGGTCTTCTCTCACTTGGACTGATTCCGGTTCTAGGACATGACTAGGATCAAAAGTGTATTTACGAAGCTGCGATACATGGAACACGTCATGCAGGTTCGAAAGATGTGGTGGTAACGCGATCCTATACGCCACTGGTCCAATTCTCTTCAGGATTTCAAACGGTCCAATGTAACGGGGATTTAACTTCTTGGTTTTGATGGACCTCCCTATTCCAGTGGTTGGAGTAACCTTCAAGAAGACGTACTCTCCTTCCTCAAATTCTAGAGGCTTCCGTCTTCGGTCTGCATAGCTCTTCTGACGGCTTTGAGCTTCAAGCATTCGACTCCGAATTCTCTTTATTTGCTCAGTGGTTTCACTTACCATTTCAGGTCCTATCAAGCTCTTTTCTCCTGCTTCGTACCAACATAATGGAGACTGGCATTTTCTTCCATACAAAGCCTCATATGGAGCCATTCCAATACTTGCATGATAGCTATTGTTATAAGCAAATTCTACCAAAGGCATATATCGATCCCAGCTCGCCGGTTGATCCAAAACACAAGCTCTTAACATGTCTTCCAAGGTTTGGATTGTTCTTTCTGATTGGCCATCCGTCTGAGGATGATAGGCAGTGCTTAAGCTCAATTGAGTGCCAAAAGCTCGTTGAAATGCACCCCAGAACCGTGATGTAAAGCGAGGATCTCTATCCGATACAATGGTGGAAGGTACGCCATGTAACCTCACAATCTCCTTTATATATAAGCGCGCCAACTCCTCCATAGAACAACTTATCCGAATAGGCAGAAAATGAGCTGATTTGGTCAATCGGTCTATAACCACCCAAATAGCATCACAACCGGTCCGAGTCCTTGGTAAGCCCAAAACAAAATCCATAGCAATGCTCTCCCATTTCCACTGTGGAATCTCCAAAGGTTGAAGGGTTCCTGCTGGCTTTTGGTGTTCGATCTTAACTTTCTGACAAGTTAGGCATTTAGAAACATGTAACGCCACATCATTTTTCATTCCTGGCCACCAGAACATCGTTTTTAAGTCTTGGTACATCTTAGTGCTTCCAGGATGAATGGAGAACCCGCTCTTATGAGCTTCCTTCAATATGTTATGTCGCAAATCCCCAACATCTGGCACAATTATCCGGCCCTTGAACCTCCACAATCCATCTCTATCTTCTGACACTCTCCATTGCTTGCCTTTCTCAATCGCCGGCAAAATCTTATACAATTCTTGGTCGTTCTGATGAGCCTTTATCAGTTCAGCCTTGAATTCGCTTGAGATCTGTAATTGGCTTAAGCATAAAGTCCCAAACTCTTCTCTGATTCCCAATTTCAATCCTTCGAAGGCTCTCAACAACTCTTCCTCTCTCAGCATCATCCAAGCAGCACATAGGGATTTTCTACTCAAGGCATCCGCCACTACATTCGCCTTTCCCGGATGATAGTTTAGCTCGAAGTCATAATCCTTCAGAAGTTCCATCCACCTCCTCTGACGCATATTCAATTCTTTTTGTTCAAACAGGTACTTCAGACTCTTATGGTCCGAGAAGACTTGAAATTTCACTCCATAGAGATAATGCCTCCAAATCTTCAAGGCAAAGACAACGGCTGCAAGTTCCAAATCATGAGTCGGATAGTTTCTTTCATGAGGTCTTAATTGACGTGAGGCATAAGCTACAACCTTATGATGCTGCATCAACACGCATCCTAAACCTTTCAAGGATGCATCACAGTACACCTCGAATGGTTCTCTCGGCTCAGGCAACACTAGTACAGGGGCGGTAGTCAATATCTGCTTTAAGGCAAGGAAACTCTCCTCACACTCGGGAGTCCACACAAAAGGAACATCCTTCCTGGTCAGCTTCGTTAAGGGTAAAGAGAGCTGTGAAAACCCTTTAATGAACCTTCGATAATAACCCGCCAAGCCTAAGAAACTCCTGATTTCCGTCACTGAAGTTGGCCGCTCCCAATTCATCACCGCCTCAACCTTAGCGGGATCCACTGCTATTCCTTGTTTACTTACCACATGGCCAAGAAATTTCACCTCAGACTTCCAGAACTCACACTTGGATAGCTTGGCATACAACTTCCTATCCTTCAGAATTTGTAGCACTGTTCGCAAGTGTTCAGCATGCTCATCCTCAGTCTTAGAATAGATAAGAATGTCGTCAATAAACACAACAACAAACTTATCCAGATATGGATGGAAAATTCTGTTCATGTAATCCATGAATATCGCCGGAGCGTTAGTTAGTCCGAAGGACATCACGGTATATTCATAGTGGCCATAGCGCGTTCTGAAGGCAGTCTTTGGGATATCCTCATCTCTAACCCTTATCTGGTGGTATCCGGATCGTAGATCAATCTTGGAGAACACGCCAGCTCCCTGTAATTGGTCCATCAGGTCATCAATCCTTGGCAGCGGATATTTATTCTTCACTGTAACCTTATTCAGCTGCCTATAGTCAACACATAAGCGCATGGTTCCATCTTTCTTCTTCACCAATAATACTGGCGCACCCCACGGAGATACACTTGGTCGGATAAAATTCTTACCCAACAGATCCTCCAGTTGAGACTTCAATTCGGCCATTTCTAGAGGCGACATCCTGTAAGGAGCACTCGAGATTGGTCCGGCCCCAGGTACTAAATCAATAGCAAACTCAACTTCCCGTTTCGGTGGAAATTCATCAATATCATCAGGGAACACCTCCGGAAACTCACACACAACTGGGATTTGTTCCAAATCTTGATCATCACCCGAAACACCCGCAGCTAGCAACAATATCCCCTGACATTCAGCCCCAGAACAGTTCACCATCATGGAATTCAAGTAGTAGTTATTCACTACAACCGGCCCTTCAGTGTCTTCAGGCATGAAATACACTGTTTTCGCCGAGCAATCTAATAGAACGCGGTTCTTGGATAACCAGTCCAATCCCAGAATGAGATCAAGACCAGTCATCGTCAAACAAATTAAGTTATGCACGAAATCACGCCCTTGTACTCGAAAAGGAACTTGGGGGCACCCTAATCTAGTCACCATAGCCTCGTGGGTAGCATTATATACCTTTAAATCATACCCCAGTACTACTATTTTCAATCCTAGCTTATCAGCCTTCTCAAATGCAATAAAAGTATGTGAAGCTCCAGAATCAAACAAAGCATTCAAAGTTTTACCCGCCATCTCACATTTACCTCGGATCAATGCCTCTGACCCCTCAGCGCCTATAGAAGAAGTAGTGTATACCCTTCCTGGTTGCTGCACCCTGCCTGTCTCATATCTCTTCTTCTCGGGGCAACCACTAGCCAAGTGTCCCGGCTGCCCACAGGAGTAACAGACTCCAGTCCCAAACCTACATTGTCCTGAATGATACTTTCCACATCTGTGGCAACTCATATCCTGCTGTGGCTGCTTACCCTGTCTCCTTCCCTGATTAGCATTGGTATTAGGCCTCCTGGAGTTGCCTTGCCCCTGATTATTCTGAGGAACAAAGCTACCACGCTTGAACTGTCTGCCTCTGGGTGCAAAATTTCTCCCTGTGGTCCTCTGGAATGGCATCCTCATACCCCCTTTTTCTGCTGCAGCCCTTCTAACACAATCCTCTGCCACCCTGCTCCTATTTACCAACTCAGAAAACACCCGAATCTGCATAGGCGCCACAAAGCTCTGAATGTCACTCCTAAGGCCTCCTTCATACTTTATGCATTTCCACTCAGCAAAGTCCTCAGGAGCTCCCTGACAGATGCGTGAGAAGCGGCACAATTCCTCAAACTTACTGGTATACTCAGTGATGGTCATCTGTCCCTGTTTAAGCTGAAGGAGTTCGAGTTCTCTGGCATTTCTAACTGAAGTGGGGAAATATTTTTTATAGAATTCATCTCGGAACAACTCCCAAGATATCACAATCCCATCAGGTTGCAAAATGCGCCTCATGCCCTGCCACCAGTGCTGAGCTTCACCATGCAACTGATAGGTCCCAAACTCAACCCACTGCTCATCCGGAACCTGTTGAGCCTGTAATGCTCGCTCAATGGCCTGTATCCAATTATCAGCATCAGTCGGATTCGAGGTCCCTCTGAAAGTTGGAGGGTGAACCTTCAGGAAGGAATGCAGTGACATAGGACCATTCTCACCATTATTGCCATTATTTCCATTATTAATTTGATTTCCCAGGGCTTCAGCTGTTGCTTGCATTGCTGCTGCCATATTGCCTAATGCAGCCATGAAGTCTATAGGATTAGGAGTGTTTCCTGATGCCTCAGGCATGGCATTGCCTATTCGGCCTCTACCTCGCCCGCGTCCGCGTCCGCGAGTAGACATCTGGTCCCTATACACACCAAACAGGTGATATCAAGTTGATCAGTCTCAATATCGCAAGTTCAGTGCTTTAAGTCCCAAATGCATGCTCAGGAACGTTTATGCCACATACATCAATTAGATATCCTAATAGCACATAAACACATACACAGAGAATGCACAAAAGCACAATCAGTCCGTCCTCAGGCTCTATAGGAACGAACAGCTCTGATACCATAATGTAACACCCTACTACACAGTGTTTTATGCTTAAGTCATAGAACAGAGGTAGTGTGGTATTACAGACCTTTAATAGTAAGGATATACATATAATACTGAAAGAAATAATATACTAGGAGCCTTGAAACAGAGCGGGTAAACAAAAATCGCAAAATAAAAAGCGCAACGCTCAAGGAATAGGATTACTTGCGTGCTAAGAAACCTAATAGGAACATGATAAAACAATAAACGAAGGGATAAAGAAAAGCCAAGGAACAACATAACTAGCCTCTGACTCAGCCTGCGAAGCTAAGGCTGGCCGGAGGATACATATATACATATAAACATACATAAGTGTCCCCAAAATATACCAAAATACCAAAGTAAACTCCTATCTCTCCCTCAACCTCTAAGAGGAGCAGCATACATAAGTTACTTGGAGAGTAAGCTACACATATACATACATATATACAAATAGAAACCAAAATATACCCAAGGACTACTTCGCTTTCCAGAATCCAGACGCCTAGCGAGGAGCCTCTCGACCTGCATCTGAGAAACAACAATACAATATGGAATGAGAACCGGAGGTTCTCAGCATGGTAAAAGTGCCACGCGTATAAGAAATACGGTCCTGAGAATGCCATAGGCAATCCTAGAACTCCGTTATTCAATTAACCAACTTAAGTACTAAACAGAAGCCATAAACAGGGGTAGGTATTCTAAATCTGCCTAACTTACTCAAGTTCAAGCTTAACCTAACATCAAACCATTTCCTCCGTTTTCTCCATCCTTTCATCATTCAGAATGTAACAGAAACAAGCAACCAAACAAGTTCACGCACAAGTAATGATCAAATAGTACAAATAACAAGTATAACAAATAGCAGGTAATATATATCAATTAGGCATACCCAAAAAAATGCATAGCAATCAATACAAACAAATGCATATGATGCATGCCTGTCCTATGGCTGATGGGGCCCATCTGTCGGTTATCCAGCCAACCCGACAAGTCCGAAAACCTTAGACTGTCCCCCGTCGCGCATCCCCAAGAGTCTATGCATAGAGTTCACATTCAATCATCATATAATCACTCAATGGGGGCTATCCATACCCGGGAATTTATACGTGCCCGGTCACCCTTACGACGTAGGGTCAACAGAGTATCGAGATTCAACCTGGAACACGTGGTGGCGAGCCACGGCTCTTACCCAGGGAACTCGTATCTCAGATAGCATTATTCATAAGCCATTTCATAGTCATAATCATTATTTAATCATTCATCAAGCCATGGCATATTAACTCCTTTTATTAACAACCTCCCTTTCACATTTTTCATCGTCATTCCCTTATAATTCAACTTGATTACCCTTTCCGGGTCCTGACCAAACTTTTTATCAAACTCTTCTCATCCTTCTTAATATCGAATAATCTTAAAATCAACCCAACTCTAACATTAAATCAATCACATCACACGAGGATTGAACTTTAACTTCTCGAACTCATGACTATCACTAAGACATCCTCGACACTCTATTTTCTTTTCTATTTTTAATATAGCAAATGAACTCGGAATTGCACAAACTTTATGTCCAGGCGTTCATATTGAAATAAGCTTTCTAACAAACTAAATATCATAATTTTCTGATTTTTCTAGCCTCAGGAATAAAGGAAAAACCGTGACTGCTCTGCAGTGCATAAAACCAGAAAAACAGCAGCAGCATGTGATATTCAAAATTCAATATAAAATCCAAGTTAAATCCAATGACTTTGAAAATTAATGTAGTTAAAATTTACTCATCCAGGTTTCTTTCTCAATTGGTTCTGAGTCAATACCATTTTTAATGAAAAAGTTACATTACCTGGAAGTTAAGTAAAAATGAGACAAAATCTGTTTTAAAAACCAACAAGCTTAGTACCTTTCAATTGGAATAACTTTTATTACAAAACTCCAATTAAGCTAAATTTTGATTTGAGAACCCCTAGCTCATCTAAAAACAAGTGTGTCTTGGTTGCAACCCAATTTCTATTTAATTCTAAGAGTTACAAGCATTGGAAGTTGATGCATAGCTTGCTGAAATCTGTTTCTTTTTAGTTTTGACCACCAATATTCAAAAATTCACAGCTCCCAATCCTCAACTCTTAAAATTCTGAAATTTTAGAGAACTAAAGAAAGTTAATCAAATTTTATAACAAAATTGGTTTCGCTCCAAGACTCAACTCGTAAAAGTCGCAGCAAGACAAACAAGTTGCTGCCTGTTTGATCTTTTCTGCTGCTGGACAGATTTAACAACCTAACTTTAAAAATTTGCCATAAATTGTATATTTAACAAAAAAGTCCCAAAATTTCCAGTTTAGTTCCTTATATTCCCAAGTTTAGCCCAAACTTGGTCTCATGCAATTCCGATCATTACATAATTAGTTACAGCATATACAATACCACCACAACACAACTCTACATCCTTATTAACAAACACCAATTCTAATCCATCATAAATAAATATAAGAGCACACTATTAATAGCTTTCACACCTCATAATTCTAATATATAAATTCACTAACAAATCTATTCTAACAACATTACAAGGCTAATCATTAAATACAACAAACAATCCAACTTATTCTATGGTTCCTCTAACCTGAGTTTTCACAACACCGTAAATATTAAACGTGCGAAACTTAAACCATACCTTGGCCGATCACTTAATTCACCCAAGGCAGCTTCTCAACATAAAATCACAGCCCCTCCAAGCTCAATCAAACAGCCCCAAAGCAAGCCTTGTCACCAACAAAGCTCCAAGTAATCCAAATTCAAGTTCAATGCATAAACACCCTCTTAAACTACACCTAATACACATATATATGTTCCAATTCAGTTCTCTATTACCAAAAACAAGATTGAGCTAGGGTTAGGGTGTTCTTACCATACCCATATGCTCAATAGCTTGAGCCCACAAGTTCCGGAATCTAACTTGAACCTAGAACACAAAAATTAGACAAGATTCACTATAGGTTTTCAAGTTTACCAAAGAAAGAGGGATAGAGATTCTGAACTCAATAGAAGGCTTACCAGAGAAATTGTTTGGATAGAAAGGTAGAGCTCGACGCGCTGAGCGCGTGGCCGCGAACGGTGCGGCAATCGGAGCCCGGATGAGGAAGTTATGGTAGTTGGAAGGAATGGTGAGGGTTAGGTTTCTTCTCTTCTCCCCCTTGCTGTGTTTTTCGTTGCTGTGGTGAAATGGAGAAGATGAAGCTGCTGCTTCATTTATGTTAGGGGCCCGGTTGAACCCATGGGTCCGGTTTGGGCCCCGGTTCAACCGGTTCGGCCCTTCCGGTCCGATTTTGGGCCAAATTATCGAAATTGGTATCAAAATTTTCGTTTCGACGAGCTCTATCCTATTTCAATATTAGTTTTGTATTTTTAACTTTCCTAATTAAAATTCAATATATTAACTAATAATTTACCGATTTTAGCGGGGTTTACATACTATATATAGATGGCCACACAAAATTATAAGAATCATAATTCTTATTACTCTTGCTATTTCAACTCTTTCCTTCTTCTTTTTTTTTCTTTATGTATAATTTCTTTTATGTATAAATGTACCCAAAATGAGAAAGTACGGATGAGTGTTTTATTAATTGTTTGTTTGATAAATATATCTCAATTTAGACATTCTACTAATGTGGATGGAAGTTGACCTGTAGCAATTCAAAGTTGCCAATGTATTTTTTTTATAGTAGACTTGTGGATAGAAGAATATTTGTTAAAATGAATATACTCATTGTAATAAAAAAATTTTTCAGTTGTTATATTTTTATGTTAGTCGTGTAAATTCTTTAAAGGCACAAGATAATAAAATAGGTTGACTTTAATATCATTAGAAGCTAAATTTAATGGTTCAAACAAGCACCACTAATTATGTTAAAAAAGTAATTTGTAATAATAATGTGATTTACATATTAATTTTTTTGAGTAAATTCATTTCAAAATGTAGAAATTAGACTTAATTACGCTAAAATTTTAAAGGTAATATAGAATTTGACAACAAATTTAACACTCATTAAGGAAATAAATTTATTTATGGCTATTTCCTAATTATAAATAATAACAAGACTTATGAAAAAATATTAATGTCATCATTCTTATTAATTAAATCATAATATTAGATAGTTGATAGCTTAATAGGCGAAAATTATTAAATAATTACGTAAAAATTAGCAACGAACAAGCAATAAGAATTTAAAAAAAAATCTATTATATAATGCCAATTTCATAATTAAAATATGTCTTATATCATATTCTCATATATTCTATTTATTATCTATTCTATTATATAAAAATCAGGTTTCTGCACTTAATGATGGAGTTGACGTGACATGCATGCTTATAAGAGTGTTTAGCTATTTGTTTCTTTTAAGTCATTAAATACAATTTATTATGATAAATCAACTATATCAACTAATTTATTTGATTAGATATTTAAATATCACATAATTTATTATAATTTATATCAAATTGATTTGGTAGTATTTTTTAATTTATTTCTTTTAATGTTTTGTTAGTATTTTTAATTTATTTTTTAATTTATTAAATCAAATTAATTATACTAATTATTTGTATTAATTAATTAATCATTAAAATAACAAATTTATGCATAAAATAGGTTCTCAATATATTTTTCACTAATAATGAAATCAAATCAAATCATATATATTGAGCTAAAATTAAATCATGTGAATTAAGAACTAAAATAAAATAAGATGACTTTTTATTTATTCAAATTGAATGCAATAAATAAAATTAATTTTGTTAGATAATCATAGTCTTCTGGTCTTCTATATATAGATAGCCATACAAAATTATAAAAATAATCATTTTTATCACTTTTGCTATTTCAACTCTTTTTTTTATGTATAAATATACTCAAAATGAGAAGGTATGGATGAGTGTTTCATTAATTATTGTTTGTTTGACAAATATTATAGTCTGAAAATGTCTCAATTTAAGCATTCTATCGCTATCGATAGAAGTTGAACCTATAGTAATTCATGGTGACCATGATATTTTTTATAGTATTATATAAAAAAAATTTAGTATAAAAAATATTTTTTAAAATGAATATACCCATTGTAATTAATTTTCTTTGTCAATCTGTTATCTTTTACCTAACAAATAATATCCATGTTGAATATATTATTTTCATCAGAAGCCATACATAATTGATTGATAATTCTATATATAAAAATACTGATGTGGTAACTAAATACCATATTGTTATCTCTCTAAAGTTAATTCTCCTATGATTATGCAAATATGATTCTCCTATGATTATGCGAATGTATAGCACTATCAGATAAAAATTGATTGGATTATATTTATGTCCAACGAGGTAGGTGATCTTTTAGACCTAATCACGATGAGTTGAGGAAGATTTGAAAAATACTAACAATACAAATACTTTTTATTTTTAATACCCAATAATAAATATATAAATTAAAATTAATATTGTTTTGTACAAAATCATAAAATGTATAACATACTCAAAAAATATCCAATCCGTATTAACTGTTATTGTTTATCAGTTACATTATGACAAATTTGGTTATTAAAAAAATTAAAATTAACTTAAATATACACAATATTATTTTATACTTTTTATTTTTATTATCATAAAAAGTCATACATATTATAAGAGAACCTCATCTTTTTACTAACGGTTCTTCCATTCAATGGTTTCTATAAAAAAAACATAATAATATTGTGTTTGGCAAGAATATATGAGATTTTGAAAGGTTAAAACATAGGTTTAGTCCTTAACATATTCGTAGATGAAGTGTAGAGTAGATAAAAAGATAGCTAATAAAAAAGAATAAATTACCATTTGTATCCATGAAAGATACAAACACTGACAAATGTATCCATATAAGAATAAAACGACAATTGTACCCACGGAAGATAGCTTCTGTGTGCCAAGAATACCCTAACAGACCAATTGTGTAACCAACGTCTAGGTACTCTTGGCATACAGAAGCCATCTTCCGTGGTTATAATTGTCATTTTATTCTTATATGGGTACATTTGTCAACATCTGTATCTTTTATGGGTACAAATGGTAATTTATTCAATAAAAAATAAATGGTTAAAGCTTTCTCAATACTAACCGTCATAGTGTATGACAAGTGTTCTATAATTTTTTTAGATTTGATTGTTTCTTTATTATTATATGTTGTTCTATTTAATTTATGCTAAAAAGACTTGTGATAATTATCTTATCGTGGTAGTGTAAAAGTTGTAAGTGTTATATTTACTTTGTATGCTCTTAAATCTCATATCCTTGATGGATATTTGTGACTGAGTAATTATTAAAAGAAATAATTGGTTTAATATCTATTTTATATTCTATTTAATTATAATAATGAGTAAATATTTTTTTTCAAAATAAATAATACAATTTTTCATAAAAACAACATTTAAATAATTGTAAAATTAGATTATAGGGTAAAAAACGTTATTAAGCCATGGGAGGAAACATTTTACTCAAATCAGCCAAAATGAATTCTGATACACCATTCCACCAAATAACACTTTTATATAATCCGAATCAATAAAATTCGAATTAGGTTTACACGTAATTCGAATTGAATCACATCGAATTACTCCCAAGCAATATTCGAACGTAGTTCGAATCAAGTAGTATCGAATTATGCATGCATAGTTCGAGTTATATTAACTCGAATTACTTGGAGCACGTGGCCTAGGGTAGCTCGAATCCAATTGATTCGAATTACGTGCATTTTGGTTGCAATAGGTAGTTCGAGTGGAATTGATTCGAATTACAAGTGTTTCACCTATATAAGGAGTTCGAACCAAGTTCATTCGAATCACTTCTTCATTTTTAAACCCCACCAAATCACAGAGAAAACGACCAACAATCGGGCCGACAAAGACCGGAGCGGCATATTCAGGCGATGGGGACGATTCGGGGAGGCTTTACCGTTTGGATGGAGTTGCTCATATCGCCGAGGTGATCAACAACGAGGTTAGTGGTTTCTGATATTGCGCTGTTGATAGCTTTTTTTGTTAGTGGTTAATGGTAGTCTTTGATGATAGCCGTTTATGATAGTGGTATTTGTTAGTGGTTTAGGATAGTGATTTTTATCAGCGGTTTAGGATAGTGGTAATAGCCTAGTGGTTTATGTTAATGGTTTTTGATAGTGGTTTAGGATAGTGGTCTAGCCTAATGGTTTTTGTTAATGGTTTTTGATAGTGGTTTACGTTATTGTTATCGGTTTAGGATAGTGGTATAGGCTAGTGGTTTTTGTTAATGGTTTTTGATAGTGGTTTATGCTAGTGTTAGTGGTTTTTGTTAATGGTTTTTGCATGTGGATTATGTTAGCGCTTTTTGTTAATGATTTTTGTTAATGGTTTTTGCATGTGGATTATGTTAGCGGTTTTTGTTAATTATTTTTGTTAATGATTTTTGCATGTGGATAATTTTAGTGGTTTTTGTTAATGATTTTTGCATGTGGATTATGTTAGTGGTTTTTGTTAATGGTTTTTGTTAACGGTTAATGATTACCTTTTTGGTTCTTTACGACGTGAATTTTATATGTTAGTGGTATTTTAATTTGTTCTAATTATGCGGTTCATCTGTTGGCTAGCCCCAGCGTTGCATATCGAGCGTGCGGCGGCAGCAGGGGATGCGTCTTGATGATAGGTACGTTCCGTACTTGCAGATGGCCGGATTATACCATCTTGCGAGACTGAACGACAGATGGTTCCGCATAGACGAGCCCCTTGTGAGTGCATTCGTCGAGAGGTGGCGGCCTGAGACGCACACCTTCCACATGCCGTTCGGAGAGTGCACCATCACGCTTCAGGACGTCGCGTACCAGCTAGGGTTGCCAGTGGACGGACATTACGTTAGTGGTTTCCTGACAGACTTCCACCTATACATTGAGGGTGGCCGGCCAGCTTGGCAGTGGTTTCATGAGTTGCTCGGCGTCTTACCTCCTGAAAACCAAATTAAAAAATTTGCAGTGAACTGCACCTGGTTCCAGGAGACTTTTGGGGAGTGCCCCGACGGGGCCGATGAGGAGACAGTTAGGCGCTTTGCCCGTGCCTATATCATGATGTTGTTGGGCACCCAGCTGTTTGCCAACAAGTCCGGCAATCGTATACACATCAGATGGCTACCCTTCGTTGCTAGGCTTGAGGAGATGGGTGGCTACAGTTGAGGATCGGCGGCACTAGCGTGGTTGTACCAGTGCATGTGCCGAGTGACCAACAGACATGTCGTGAAGTTAGGTGGGCCATTACAGTTACTCCAGTCGTGGATCTTTTGGCAGTTTCCTGGTTTTAGGCCTCGTGGGTATGATGCGTTTAGCTGGCCCCTTTCCTCGAGGTACCACTATTGTTTTCTACTATGTATTCTTGTTGTAGTTATTTTCAATTTTGCAAGCAATTTAATGGCTTTTAAATTCATTCATGAATGTAGTACAATGTTTAACTTCTTAAGCAGGTGGTCAGGTTACAATCCTGGGATTAGCAACAAGGGACCTCGGGTGCAGAATGTTCGACTGAGGATCGACTTGCTACAGCCTCGGGATGTAAGTGCGCTAAGCTCATATTTATATTTAATACTTGTTTCAGTCTATATCGTTTAACAAATTCGTCAAATGGATTTCATTTGCTTTTTTCAATTTATATGTATGCCCTATAGCGCACTCGACGTCATCCAGGTTGTCCATCCGGAGGTCTTGGAGCCTAGGCATACGATGTTATGGCGGTGTGTGACGTCCCTGATATATTTTGCGGTGGTTGAGTGGCATCAGGTTGATAGAGTGTTACCGCAGTTTGGCGGCGTACAGCCCCCACTGCATCCCGCCCTGAACATCGACTTCTTGATGTCGAAGGACGGGAGAGGAGGTGACCGTTGGTTCCCGTCCCACTTACAGTACTGGCATCTTCACTGGGAGACTCGAGCGGAGCACATTTTACAGTTCGACATCGTGGCCGACCCGAGTCCGTCGCATGAGTTCTTGGGATGGTGGCATCAGCACGGAAAGAGATTCTTGTCACCAGAGATGTACTTGGGGGATCAGAGAGGTATTCCTATTCCGGACGAGGCGACGCAGAGGGGTGCCGGCCGAGTTCCTGATATGGAGCGAGTCGACGACGTTCCTGACAGGCGTCGGGACACGTCGTAGCCAGCGTGAGTGGCGGTAGCTGGATCATGCTATGGAGGAGGGTGATGAGGCTGGTAGGGGGGCGGGAGACGACGTGGGCGTGGAGGCAGGAGGAGGGGGGCTGCTGCTAGAGACGATGTCCCTGATCATGGTCGGGGTGCAGCTGGAAGAGGTGCTGCTATGGGGGATGCTAGGCCCGTTCACGGGGGGCATGATGGTGAGTGGTATGGATCTGGTATGGGAGATCCCTCGAGTCAGACTGCCACTGGGCTTGGCATAGGACCGCTCGGAGATTACTTCGTCGGTGTTCCCGGTGACGACCAGACACTTCAGGAGAGTACGCCATGGGTGAGTTCGGGGTCCATGTTTCCAGACTTCCTTGCTGGTGATGGGATTGTCGCCGAGTTCGGTGGACCACATTTCCTTGATGATATCCAGACCATCATGCAGGAGGATGAGGCTGCCCGAGGACGGGGTCAGACGACAGGGACACAGGCTCCGTTAGATGTAGATTTGAACGAGCCTCCCACGGCGGCTCCTGTGCAGGCTTTTGCCCTCGGTGGGACGCCAGCATCCGCACATACTCCTGGGTCACATTCAGTTGCTAGGCCGTCATCATCCAGACCCATACATGTCCCGCCCGGGACGCCCACACAGCCTGCTCCGGATGATGATGGCGATGATATTGAGGATGAGGAGCCGTTTATACAGAGAGGTCAGAGGACACGGGTTCCACGCCGTTGTTTCACGGGGTCGCACCTGTTTAGATGATTGGGGGATGATGGTGTATGATGTCTCTTTATGTTTGTATTATGTATTTTGTTTTTGTTATCGGTGTTATGTCTGAGTGCCCTAGGTCATTATTTCATGCAGCAGTTACGTTGATGTTATCGTATTTTGTATTAGTCACTTCCACAGAATGTGTACTTTGTTTATGTAACTTAATTTTATAATTAGAAAGACATTCAACATACATATGTGGGTCGAAATACAAAATTCATCACTAAAAAATTATAAATGACCATACCTAGAACATCGCTTTCTAACGAAAATAAAATACAACTGACGAAACAAAGACAAATAAAAACAAACAACAGCACGTTCCTATTCATTCCCCCCGTGTGGGTGGCTCCTCCGGCCTGCGAACAACTCCGACGAGTGTGTCCTGCTTGCCTGCATAGGCCACATCTCTTTGGCCGGTTCGGATCTGCCTCATCCATATTGGTACGTATGCGGGTGGACCTCGGACGACCCTCCCTCGCACGCCTCATGTTCGGATCCGGTATAACGGTAGGCCCGTCATATGGTGGTCAGAAACCCTCCAGAATTGGAGGTGTAAATCCCAGCCGATAGACACCGAAAACGGAACTAAGGCGATAGACCTCGTGGACGTATGGCTGCCAAGTAAGACGTGAGTAGGCACAGCATGCCAGTGCGTGTGGACACGGGAAATGAAGTGCTTGGAAGTATCCACAATCACAAGTCTGAGAACCTAGTGAGACCCTGTAGCTACCCAGTGAGAACGAACCAGTCGGAGTCGTTTCTGCTACGGTGTACTCCGAGTTATCCCTATCATAAACAGTCACCGTGAAGCACCTAGCCGTCTTGAGGTTGGCCTCGATACACTTTACCAGGTATTGACTGAATTGTTGTCCGGTGCCCAGCTGCGCCTCGGCCTCCCTCCCCTTACGGACAAATAGCTCTGCCAACCTTCCGTATGTGGCCTTCACCAGCGAGCACACAGGGAGGTTCCTTACCCTCTTCAGGATTGAATTCACACACTCAGAGATATTGGTCGTCATGTGACCGAATCTCCGACCCTCATCACAATACTGGGTCCACAACGAATACTCAATCCGGTTTGCCCATTCACACATTGCCGAATTCTCAGAGCGCAGAATGTCAAACCAGTAGTCGAACTCCACTTCGGTCTTGGCATATGCGGCATTCACAAGAAGCCTCTAGGCGTCCTTGCCCTTGAAGGTGAGGGCGAAATTCGCTGCTACATGTCGAATGCAGAATGCCCGGTATGCAGCCGGAGGTAGCCATCCCCCATCAGGAGCCTCGAGCGCTGCCTTGATGCCGTTATGCCTATCTGAAATAACTAACAGACCTGGCTGAGGTGTCACGTGGTGGCGGAGGTGGGAGAGAAAGAAGGACCAAGACTCAGCATTCTCACCCTCAACTAGTGCAAATGCCACAGGGAGTATGCTGGAGTTCCCGTCTTGTGCAATCGCGACAAGCAACGTTCCCCCATACTTGCCATATAGATGGGTGCCGTCAATACTCACCAACAGCTTGCAATGACGAAAAGCCTCGATACAAGGGGGAACGTCCAGAATAGCCTCTGAAAAAAAGCCTGAGACTCGTCCAGCTGTCCCCCAACTCGAACAGGACAAGTCCTGAGGACTGCAACAGTACCAGACATCGTCAACTGAACTCCTAACACCCACCTAGGAAGCTCGTTGTACGACTCATCCCAGTCCCCATAGATGACAGCAACGGCCTTTTGTTTCGCCATCCATACCCTCCTATACGTAGGCCTGAACCCAAAGTGTGCGGCCGTGGCATTTAGAAGCACCTTGATGTTGACGGATGCATCAGCCCTCACCATTGGCATAATGAACGTCGCTATGACATGGTAGTCCAGACTCCTATGGTCGCTGGAGATGGAGGTGGCGAGACAAGTATGCGGTCCGTTGTACCGTTTGACTTCCCAGATGTCATTGCGCTGCCGGAGACTCAACCGAATCAACCATGTGCACCCATTCCCAAACTCAGAACACTTTCCCACATACCTGCGATAGTCAGACTCAACTACCTTGTACTGTACCCCTCGGCGGATGCTGTAGGTCTTCACACTCAACAGCGCCTCATCTTTATCCTAAAATTGTTGACCAACCTGGAACTCTGTCATACCGGTAGACCCTTCCGTATCTCTAGCGCCAAATCCAGTAAGCTACCCAGGATGTCCATCCTGCCTCATGGCATCCAGGTCCAACGATGAAAAATGGGGTGGGTACTGCTGTGTGCCAGAACTAGATCCACCTGTAGCCCCTCTCGGATCACTCGCTCCGAGATCATCGCCACTGTCATCAGCGATCATATCCGGCTCCACATCATCGTCATCTGGATCATCAAACAATCCTTCACCAACACCAGCCGGTGTAGGACAATGTACTTCGGTCGGAAGATGTTCCCCATATCGAACCTCGTCGCCAACGTTGCCGCTGAGATCAACAGCGAACGAAGGGGAGGCGACAGGCTGGATCTGTGGCTCATACACAGGTACGGAGGATGAAGCAACTGCAGGTCTCGAGCTTGAACCGGCCACCGTGGCTATAGTGTTGGTATTCTGGTTCGAACCACCCGAGCTGTATACCACGTCAACCAACTTTGCCAACAGCTCTGGTGTCCTCACCTCGGGAAACTGCCTGCGACAAAGAAACATGACCTGCAAGTCCTCATCACTCCCGATCGTGAAACAATCATACTTCACCGTATCATGGAGCACCGTGGTTGGAATGCGATAGAAAAACTTCTTAACCCTTTTCACTCCTTCCAGACCAAGCTTCACCAGCACAGAGCTAACGAGGGCATCGTAGCTCGTCATAGGCCTCACGATAATACATAGAGGATCCTTATCGGTGAACTTCACACCGGACCGAGTTTTTCTCTTAATCCCCCCTCTGTGGTGTACCAAGACTAGAAAACTATCCTCACTAGCCATCTCACCTCTCTGTTTAGAGCAACTCACGTTTACAGCATATATATAGAGCTCTGCTTCACAGTAATTCGAATCAACTTCATTCGCACTATATATATAATTCGAATCAACTAATTTCGAATTCACAAACTTTAGTAATTCGAATTAATATGATTCGAACTACATCTAACGTCACTCTTCCTTAGTAATTCGAATTGAATTGATTCGAATTTCTCCTATCTAATTCGATACATATTGTTTCAAACTACTACTACTTCATGCATGCATGTAATTCGACGTTAGTCAATTCGAACTATGTACAAGTATAATTCGAAACGTATAGATTCGAATTATATTAAATTATGCTTTGGTTGAATGGTGTATTAAAATTCATTTTGGCTGAAAATGGCTTAAAATGCCCTTTATTCTAGGCAAAACAATTTTAAAAAAATGGCTTAAAAAAATGTTAGGAGTACTATAAAAATTTGTAATGTCCTAATGACTTAGGACATTAAAGAAATACTCTACATAGTCAATAATAATTTAGAAATTAAAAAAAATATAGTTACAACCGTTATTTACCTAAATTACTAGGACATTACAATTTTTTATAGTACTCCTAACATTTTTTTAAGCCATTTTTTTTAAATTGTTTTGCCTAGAACAAAGGGAATTTTAAGCCATTTTAAGCCATTTTCTATACAAAATAATTTAAAAAAATAGCTTAACAAATGTTAAGAGTACTATAAAAGTTTGTAATATTCTAATAATTTAGGTAAATACTGGTTATAACTATATTTTTTTAATTTCTAAATTATTATTGACTATGTAGAGTATTTCTTTAATGGCTTAAATTATTAGGACATTACACATTTTTATAGTACTCCTAATATCTTTTAAGCCATTTTTTAAAATTATTTTGTATAGAATAAAATATTTTGTTAGCTTTTTTTTAATGCATGAAATAAAATATATATTTCTTAATTTTTAAATTATTAATTTTTTTAATCAATTATTAATTTTTTAATAAAAAATTGGCAGAATTAAATCATGAGTAATTCGAATCAACATGATTCGAATTAGTGTGTGTGCGCGTTTGTGTATAATTCGAATCAACATGATTGTTGATTCGAATTATGTGTGAATAGAGTTCGAATGAACCTGATTCAAACTATATAGTAATGCGCATTGGTGGATTCATGAACCAGTTTTCCATTTGGCTTATTTGTGTAAAATTTCATTCTCCTTGGCTTATTATAGTGTTTTACTATATATGATGATAAATATCTTGATATTAGATCTGCTATAAAACAAATTTTTAGGAATATTATGTTGTATTATATAATTTAGTTATATTTTTTTTATCTTCAATATATATTATTTAAATTGGCATATTTCTAAAAAGGGTTATTCAATTTTTTTTAATTATTAAATCAAATCAGTTACAAATTATGATTAAACTCAAACTTTTATTTATTTTGTCATATTATTATATATATAAATATTAAATTCTTTGATTAAACACTTATTTGCTTACGAAATGATATTATATGTTACTTTTATATTCAATTACTACACAAATATTATATTTTAAGTAATTGTATATTTTATTGTTATTTTGAAAATTATTATATAACTTTAAGATCATTTAATTATATTTATTTTTTTTAAAAGTATTGTCATTATTGGAGAGTAACTAATGTTTATAATAGTCTAAAATTAAAAAATAAAAATATAAAATATTAATATACTGAATTTTTGAAGTATAAATATTGAAGTAAATATATGTGATTATAATAAATGATCATAATTAAAAGTTTTTATTTTATTTCAATTTGTTCAGGACATATTTATCTTAAATTTTATTTTTTTATTAATTAGTATTTTTTATACATTTAATTGTCATTAATTTATATAAATTAAAATGTATAACTTAAAAAAATAGATATGTGTCTAAAAAATAAAAAAATATATTTTTTTGTTAGTGAAAAATTTATGTCGCTTTAGCTTTTTTTTTTTGGCATCATATCTTACATTTTTATTATGATTAAAAGTTAGAGGTAAATTATTAAATATAAATTAGTAAAAAAATATAATACTTAATGAATTATCATAATCACATTTAAAAGTATTTAAGTTATTTTTATATAATAAAAATGATATACTTCAAAAAATATTTGTATATAATTTACTAACAAATATATAAGATATTTATCATAATTTTTATTTTTAATAAAAATCATTGTATTAAAGTGATGCATTTTAAAAATGTATAAATAAATTTTTTATAAAAAAAAATTTTAAGATAGCAAATACAATTTTGTTTTTATTTTATTCTTAACATTTAGTTTTAATTTTACCTTTAGAGTTTCGATATGTTTCAATTAAACCATTAGGGTGAACAACATTAATTATAACTAATTAATTATATTATATGATTTGACCAAAATTAAATAAAAATTAAATTATTTAATAAAAATGATATAATAAGGATACATGTGATTGTATAAAAATGATATAACTTAAACGTTGATTATCTGAGAATTTATTGAGTGGCTAGAATAACTCCACGTCACAAACCAATGAATGCTAGCAATATGGATGATCACAAAAACAGCTAAAAAATGTATTTGCAGGGATTACTCGCATTTTAGGGTTAGATTGGGACACGTGAAATCCTCATGACCTGCCACCCGAAAATGGATGGGAACTTGGGAGTGCAAACGGGCCAAAATCCGTCGGACTGACCCGCATAACCCGACAAAAAAGGAGGGTTGAGCTGAAAATTTGAGACTGCCAAACTTAAAAAGTCTGCCTACCCCGCACTGCCTAATCCATGAGCTTTGGTGCGCTTCGGTGAGACGGTGCAGGTTTTCCCGTTGGGCCAAGCTTTTATTTTGTCAAGACCATCTTTTTACAAATTTCTATGATGTTATTAATCTACAAGAGGATAAAGATGATAATTGAAGATGTTCTATTTATATTTTGGATTATATTTTTATGTTTGATTGATTATAAACTTGAAGATGTTTAATTATATATTTTCGACAATATTTGTTTTGCTTTAGACAACATTGATTTTATTATTTTGTTTCAAAAAATTTGGTTTATAATTATGTTTATTATATATTTATAATTATAATTATTTTATATTTTTAGAAATTATAAATTTATTAAAATTATTGTGAAATTATATATATTATTTAATATTTAATAATTTATAAAAAAATGAAAGCCTGCCAATCCACCAGCCTACCATTAGGTGGGGTAGGAGAAAAATTTTAGACCGCCTTACTAGGCGGGGCGGGCAGGCTAGCCCACCAGATCGTAGATTTTTGGCGAGACAAGACGGGTTTTTCTGTTTGCCACCCCTAATGGGGACACAGACATACGCACCCGCCCCATAGAATAAAATTATTAATTTATCCTAATTTATATATACATAAATTCATTTCTTGAATTTAGTAACCCTAATTTCTGCCTCCAATTCGAATTCTTCCTTTTTCTTTCAAACTCATTCTCAGCCTCGAGCCTCGATCCTCTCTCTTTAACTCACTTTCTCTGCCTCTCAAGTCCGTCACTACATCGCTCAATATCATCCCAAAAAATTATGTTATGTTATTATGTTGGAATATATTTTTATGTTTTCTCCTTTTGAAATGTTATTTTTTATAACAAATATGTTATAAATTGTGTTGAATTATATTGAACTGATTATTTTATGATTATTACATTATGTCTTTTTGTGTTAATTTTTTTCAAAAGTTTACCGAGGAGATCTGCATTTCCTAAGGAGTAATTAAACAAAAACTGAAGAACCTGCAATGACAGAGAAGGAACAGGGATATTTTTTTTTTAAATAGGAGAGAGGGATGAGAAGGGGAATTCTCACGCTCCTCTGAGTACTCATTATCATATCTAACTAGCAACGGAGATCCAATCTGAGTCTATTTAAGAGGGGACGTGAGGACTTCATCTGCATTGAGCCTTTAAGCTAATGAACCTAAGTCGGATTTGGGACCTTAACAATGGATTTTAGTTGATCTTGCTTCCATTGAGGTCTTACTAGGCCCAAATATATCTTAGATTAATATTTTGAGTCATTATTATAGCAAATACTATACTATTTAATATTATAACACTTAATATATGTAAAAGTTGAATATATTTACAAGACATTTTTTAATTCAAATTAAAAAAAATTAATTATCTCTTTTTTACTTTTAAATATTATTTTTAATGTAACAAAAAAAGTAAAAATAACAATAATAACTCACATAATTAAAATATATATATATATATATATATATATATATATATATATATATATTAAGGATTATTATATATGATATATAAATTTTTTTTCTGTAATGAATATTTATATAATTTATTGAACAATTTTTTATCTTAATATTTAATAAATTAACATACAAAATATTATTTAACATATAAGATAAGTAATTTAAGTCATCATCTAGGACAATAAATATAATAGTGTAAATATTTATTTATTTATTTATTTATTTATTAGTAGTGAAAAATATGTAAATAGTATAAACTAATTTTTTTACTATAAAAATAATAATAAAAGTTATTAATTAAGTTAATTACCTAATTAAAAAATTATGAAAAGTTGTTTAAATAATAATAACAGATCACTATTTTTTAATATTACAAAGTTTATGAAAAAAAATTTGGATAATAAATCAATTCTCAATAGATTATACATTAATTCTGTCAAAAAAATAAATAATTAATACATTGGATATTATTATTTACGTGTGTATATATATATATATATATATCGATTATTAAATTTATAATTAATTTTTAATTCCATTTTTGGTAATTAAAATTTAAATGATTGAAATTATTAAATGCTAAATATTTTGCATCTAATCAATTTATTTTTTTATTGAAATTAAAAAAATAGTCATTAATCAATTCTAAATTTAAATTTAAATTTGAGTAAGAAAATAAAAAATATTTTAAATTTTATTTCACTAACCAAAATTAATTTTAAGATAAGAAATTATTTTGCACATCATATATATATAGATATTATGGTCATTTGTTATTTTTTAATAGTAAATATTATCAAATAAAATGGTATAAGAAATTAGAAAAAAATGTATTTATAAATTTAGGAAATATTAATTTATTTTTTAATAGAATAAATTATATATTGAATAACAAAAGTTATTATTGGTTTCTCTTTACACTAATTAATACTCAATGATGGTGTTTCGATACACCATGTTATCAAGAAATATTAATCAATCTAATAACTTTTGTAATGACATAAGTTTATGAATTTGAAAATTTAAAAATTATTTCATAAAATGTGAAGTTTTAACAAGTAACAATGTTGATCATATTGTTTTGACTTTAAGAATGAATATGATACCAATAAATAAAAGTGTCCTAAGTAAATTTCAACAAAGACAAAAGTCCATAAGTATTGCTATTAATGAAAAATTAATTTATTTTAAAGACAAATAAATTTTTTTTCTACGAATTTTCTAACTCGGCAAGTTGAGGATTAATCCACCACATATTGATACTCTATTTAGTAAGGGTGAGATTGGAACTTTAAATACTTGCTTAAGCAGACAAATAAGATAATCATTCAACCAATTCAAATTGATTAAAATAAATATTAATTATTTTTAATATTTTTAAATTATAAAATATTTATAATAATAATTACTATATATATTTTTTATTTAAATTTTAATAAAAAATTTTTTATATAATTTTATGGCACGTTCCTACACTAGTTAATAGGAGTTAAAATAGGAAGAAGTCATTTCAATTAGTGGTACTGTTGATCAACATTCAAGGGACTTAATTGCTAAAATTATGAAAGGCAAAAATAAAAAGCAAGATTCACTCTACAAGTGAAGACAAGATTAATTCAAAAGATGCTATAGTGGAAAATGATAATGCTATGCAAGAAATATAATTTTGATTTGATTATAAAATAATAAAAATACTAAATGCCTCTGTAAGTTAATTTTTTTTCATATTAAAATGTCTTATTATGATAAATATAAACAAAAATTAAAATACCGTTTAGTTCTTTTTTAAAGGATAAAATACTTTTTAAGTGTTCATTTTAAGAAATTCAAATTTAACATTAAAAGATCTTTTTAATTAACTTTATAGGACTATTCTTGAGATCTCGCAGTGATCAAACATTGTGGTTAACAAAAACAAAAGGATAAATTTTGTTATGAAATAAAAATTTGTTGAAGGAAAAATGTTAATATAGATCAAGGGATAAAAAATCTATTGATGTTTTAAAAAACAAGATTTACAAGAGAATAAATACGATTATACTGTACTTTTAATAAATTGAATTATTAATAAATATAATTTTTTAACTTTTACGAATGTAACGAATCAAAAAATAAAAATATATTAATTTACATTGCTAAAATATTTATAAAAGTCACTATTAATAGAAGATCTATTTCGTATAATTTTTTTAATTGTTAATAAAATAATAATTTATAAAATAAAAAATATATTTTATTATTAAGACTATTTAATAATAATGTTATAAAATTTTTTATTTTGAGGGTTAGAAACCGGAAAGCAAAAATAGAAACCAAAATCCAAAAAAGACAAGTAAAAAGGAGTACGTACTCCCTTAGTCCCTTCACATACTTAAAGAACAAATTAAGCGATCCTTTTCAAGATAAGGGTTCCCATAACATCAAGGGCTGTACCAGGGTGTAAATCGAGAGTTGGAATATAAAAAATTTGGAGATCATGGTGGAGGTTTTGACCTTTTTCTTTTAACCCAGTCATTTACAATATTTGTATATAATATTTAATTTATTTTTAATATATATTTTATATTTATTATGTATTCTATATAAATGATAAATTTTTTTGGTACAATAATATAGTTATATATAAAATTATAAATTTTAAAAATAAAAATATCTATTTTTAATTATAATTGCACAAAATATTAAAATTTAATGCTATTTTTTTTAAAAATAAATGGCTACATTTAGTTGTTTTTATTGTGTTTATAAATATTTTTAAAATGTTTCTATTTTTTTTCTATCAAATTTTTGAGTTGAGAGATATTTTGGTAGTTTATCAAAATATTTTCCATCTATATTTTTGAACATTATTAACTTCTGCTGTTCCTATAATATTTCTCAACTAACTTAAAAATAGAGCTGAGTCCACCAGTTTTTTTGTACTTTGAACTCTTTATCTAAGAAACACGCGCAGGGGTGTCTCCCTCAAAATGCAGTCCCTTTTAGAATAATTTGTTTTGTTGTTGCAAGAGAGGGGCTAAAAGCTCATACCCCATAGGGCCCAGGACCACGAACAAAACACAAGGAATGTTATACACCGTTGGCAAGAGGCTGATTAAAGATGAAGAGGGTGGGCTTAACGTAGCCCATTACCCAAAAATTAATCAGATTTCCATTAACAAAAGTGCGGCGGATTGGCAGTCGGGCAGAGCATCTAACGACCTAACCGCGAAATTGGCAGCCCGTGATCTCTTCTTCTCAATACTCTCATTATTTACGGTGAAACTTCGGGAATTTGGAAAAGAGAAAGGAATCGACTATGAGAACTCTTGCAAAATTTATTTGTCGTTCTCTTTGTATCTTGCCCAAGCACTTCCAATTAACTCCGCCATTCTCACACCCAATATTCCACCCTCGAATTCCATCTTTACTACGTTTTTACTCTGCCGGTACCTCATTCCATTCTTTTCTTCTTTATTTAAAATTTATTGTATTAATTTCTTGATGATGGATCGTTAGAGCTTGTGAAATTCATTTATAGCTAGAAGATTGATCGCATTTGAATTGATTCGTTAACAGAAGTGCAACCTCAACTATCTACGGAGCTCTTGAGCATAATGGAACAGAGACTATCTGCTATTGAGTACAGGTCTGCCACTCTCAACAATCTTCTCAATCAGGTAATGCAATGCCTTATTTCATTTCTCTTGTTTCTTCACAATTTCTAAGTTCAAATTTCACTCTTCATGCTCTATCTTATGTTTTAATTTTTCTTGTTATTTGAAGACAGCCCGAAATACCACCATCAGAATACGCAAGAGCAAATAAGGAGCTTCGTAAACTGAGCAGTTCGTTACACCTTATTAACGAGTTGAGGGCTAAACAGAAGGTATTGAACTCTCTTCATCATGTTTCTTTCAATAAAGAGTAATGTTAAGAAGCTTGTTTTGTTTTGTTTGGTTTTGTCTTGCGTTAGCTTGTGTTATTTTTTTCTACTGTGTGCAGGAAATTGATGGCTTGAAGTCACTGGTGGCTGAATGTTCCGATGACAAAGACATGCTTAACATGGCGACAGAGGAAATGGGACAAGCCATAGAGGAAGAACGAAGACTGCAACATTTGCTGTTGAAGTCCTTACTTCCTAAGGATGATGCTGATGAAAGGGACTGCATTTTGGAGGTCAGAGCAGGCACTGGTGGGGAGGAGGCTTCTTTGTTTGCAATGGACATTTTCAAAATGTAAGGTTGCATTTGTGTTATCGAAATCAAATGGAAACTATTATTACAGTTTTCTAAAAAGTGATATTGTCTAACATAATACAGGTACGAAAAGTATGCTCACAAGAATGGCTGGAAATTTGTAGTAGTAGATATTGCTCAATCAGATTTTAAAGGATACAAGGTACATATTTTATACATTTTGTTTTTGTATGATCTGATTTCTGTGCTTTCCTCAAGTTCTTGATATAATAGAACTGCATTTCATCCTGCATCTGATGGATTTCTTGATTGAACTTTACTTTCTCAGGAAGCTAGTGCAGCAATTGCAGGAGATGGTGCTTTTGGGAAACTAAAATTTGAAAGTGGAATACATAGAGTACAGGTTTTGGCTACAACCGTTTACCATCCATGAACAAATCTACTTTCTATCATTTGCTGACTTCTTTCTTTTTTGTTTAAAAAAAAAAAACAACAAAATAAAAGAGAGTTCCGGTGACAGAAAAATTAGGTCGAGTTCATACCAGTGCTGTTTCTGTCGCAATCCTCCCCCAGGCTGACGAGGTAATTAAATAATTAATAGCTTATCAAAATTGAGCACATTTTATTTAAGTATATGAAGTAGTAGTTTTAACATTTTGTTCTCTGGACATAATTCAAAGGGAAAGGGTATCCTATAATTTATGTACAGTCTAGTATGAGACAATATGATATGTTCCTACTTGTCTTTGCTTTTGTGCCGTTATGCAGGTTGATGTTCAATTGAAGAATGAAGACTTAAAAATTGATACCTACAGATCTGGTGGTTCGGGTGGTCAGCATGCAAATACAACAAACAGTGCTGTTAGAATAACTCACATTCCGACTGGGATTACAGTTGCTATACAAGATGAGCGTTCTCAACATCAAGTGAGTATTTTCAAAAGATTGGGTATAATTTTCGTTTGAATGATTTTAACAAGAAATGTGTTCCATCAGTTAAGGTATCTCAAATTTGATGCACAGCTTGTATTCCTTGGCTATTTTTTTGTTTAGAGAAAGCAACTTTGCAGTATTGATAGTTTGATACATTTTATTCTCAATACTTTCTGAGTGCATGGATTGACTTATCAACCTGAAGAAAAGCTAGAAAACATATTGGAAGCTTATTGACTGTTATGTCTTTCTATTTAGTTTGTTGATGAATTCAATATTTTGTTGCTGTGGACATTTCTCGTAATTGTGTGTTTATGTTTGTCTTTTTTTTTTTTTTTTGCTTCTTTACATTGTACATATGTTTCCTTATTTCTTTTAGAACAAGGCCAAAGCACTTAAAGTACTGTGTGCAAAGCTATTTGAAATGGAAAGGGTCCGAGCTCATAGTACACGATCAAAACTTCGGTCAGAACAGGTAGGAGAGTTTTTTTGGTTGTGAACTGTGTTGAATTGCCTATACCTTAGTTTGCTTTTTGGATTGACTTCGAGTTTGTCAAACTGTAAAGATTGGCAGCGGTGATAGATCTGAACGCATCCGGACATACAACTTTCCTCAAGGTCGTGTCACCGATCATAGAGTTGGTATAACTTATCACTCAATAGATGATGTGATGCAAGGTGAGAATCTTGAGGTATTTATTGATGCTCTTTTATTGCAAGAAGAAATGGATGCAATTGCAACTTTTAGTTCTTCTCAGTAACACCAACTGATGGAACCAAGCATTACTGATTAGTGACTGTTAGTTCGGGGACTCATTTTTGTACTTCCCATGCTGAAAAAGAAAGGTTATTGTATTTTGAATAAGATATGCTAGATTTAGAGAGAAAAAAAAAGTTGAAATTCTGATAGCATAGTATCCAATGATGTGTGTATGATTATTTGATAATATAATTACACGATATATTTGTTCGCTTGTGTTTCCCATTTCAGATTATATCCCTTTATTTTTCAACTTTGCTTTTGCACTAAAACTCTTGCCTTTCAAAAGAGCAGAGTATATTTTGACAAAATCCAATAAAGGAAAAAGAGTATAGTATGACTTAAATTAAGAATATGCACAAAATTAAATCATTTTGCTAATATGAAAATGTTTTTAAATAATTAAATCATTTCGTGTCTAATCACCAAAAAAAAAAATAATTTGGTGTCCAATCTTAGAACGTTAAAGCGTTTTTAAATTCATAACCACGACAAGTCACTTACTTTTCTTGCAAGACATAACATTGAACTATGAAAGATCAATGATAAATTGATAACGATAATTAAAAAGTGATAAATAGCTTTAGGTTTGCCTTCTCTGCCCTACCATGGTACAAGTATATTATGTTAGAAAAATATTCCACATATTTATTTTATTTGATACATCAAATTAACATAAGATAAATGTTAGGAGACTAATATTTTTAATGGTAAAACATGAAGAATTGGTTAGTATTAGCTCAAATGCAAGATAAATATAATAAAAAAATTGATCTATTAACATTTTTCCTAATACAAATCTGTTTACTTATTAAATTGAGTGAGAAACTTGTCTTATATATTATTTATGACAGAGAAATGTTCATTATAATATTGTGCGAGACAAAAAAATAAATACAACTTATAATATGGTTTGGCTTAAGGTACTTATTAGTTTATGCTAATTGTTACCCCTTTTTTCTCTTTATTTGGCTACTTCACAAGAAACCGAAACTTCAGATTTCTTTTGAAGCAGAAGCACTCCTGTTGTTCCTAAATGTTCCTTTGTTACTAGTTGCATGTTTGTATTTGTGTTCAATCCATACACTGCTAAGTTTATTGAAAAGCATGATATTTGTTCCTAAATGTTCCTTTGTTACTAGTTGCATGTTTGTATTTGTGTTCAATCCATACACTGCAAAGTTTATGATATTTCGGCCCAATCTAGCCTAACATTAACGTAATGTTGTAACTTGTAATATTCAATTGCAAAGTGATGGTAATAAGTGGCTAAGAGAAGGGGCTTGAATCTTAGTCCATTTTTTTGAATATTAATTTCTGTTTTTTTAAAAAAATTTCAGGAGATATTTCTGCTTTTGTCTGATAACAAGTCAAGAGACATTTTTTTTTGTTTCGTAACGAGTTATGAGATATTTTTTATTTTTGTTTCCTACACTATAGAAACAGAATAGGAGTAGAAGAGAAAGAGAAAATCACACCAAGATGTATCTTGATTCAACTGCTAAGTGCAATGCAGCCTACATCCAGTCTCTGTCACAATAGTGACGGAATTTCACTATAATCATAAGATTACAAACACCAATTCTTCCCTAGCATCTACCCAATCCTATCTGGGACAAATTCAAATTCTATTTCCAAATTTGAACTTGACTTGGACTCCTACCAAGCTTTCAACTGCAAAGTGCTAACCCAATTTGCAAGGGAATCCCCTCAAGATCATGACAACAAAACAGAAATACATACAAATAATTTCTGAGATAACTATAGCTTTTTCTTTAACTCTCTGTCTTTTTTCACTTATTGACTTTTTCTTACAAAACCTCATAGTTTGCCTTTTACCAATAAAACATAGACAGACTCACTGAAAAAAAGAAATATTCAATAAAAATCATGAAGGAGAAGAATAAACAGCTCAAAGAGTTATGGGAACCCAAACGTGTGCTCTCACTCCTTGATCTCAAACCTTGGCCATTCACCCTTATTATAGAAGGGGAAGCTTCCAAGATTGAAACCGGTTCAACCAAGCAACTTCTTCTCCAACCAAAAACAGCTTCAGTTCCGACAGAGAGAAGAGAGAGAGAATACCAAAAACTAACATGCAAGTACCTCTCTCAACCCTTTTCATCAAACTTTTTCAATCTGAGCTCTTGATCTTGACTTTGGCTCCAAGAAAGAATTTCAACCCTTGATGATTCTCTGGTCCTTGATAGCTCCAACATTTTCATATTTGCTTCTTCCTCTTCGTAACTCCAGTAGCTACCTTCTCTCTTGGATGAACAAAAACGGAACAGAGCTTTAGCCACAGAGATCTTCCTCTCTGACCGAGACGGATTGCTTCTATTTTTGGCTTCGAAAATCTTGAAGCCCTTCTTCAAATCATGCCTTCAATGGCAAAAATTTTGCCATGCCTTACTTCAGATCTTCCTTCCTTATAGCCTTTCTTCCATAGGCTTTTCTTTGTGACTTTACTTTTCTTCTGATAACTTTCTATCTTCTTCTTTCCTGTTGATATGACCGAAAGACAAGAAAGAGGAGAGAGAAGAGAAAAGAAAATTTTTGAAGAAAGTAATGAATGAAATTAAAACAAATTGAAGTTCCACTTCCATTTTTCTATGCATAAAGTAACGTGTAAAGCACTCAATATGATTAAATCAAATTTAATTTTCACTTCCAGTTACCAATGTATGGAGTCACGTATTAGGCTTTTTGGTTACCAAGGAATGCATTTAATTGAATTGAGATTTGGGTTCCAGTAACTATGTCATGAAGACTTTCCAATGAGATCACCATATGGACTTTAGGAAGCTTTGGTTTCTTACTTTAATTCATCATGGGCTTTGATGGATTTGGACTTATTTTGGATTTCTTTCCATTTTATCATTCAGCCACCTGATTTGATTAATTTTGTCCAAGGCTTGAATTTGTTCGATGATCAAATTGGACTTGTTTAACTTTTGGCCCAATATGAAATTAAATTGCTTGCATGCACTCTTGAATAGGGATGTTAATGGGGCAGGGCGGGGGCGGGGGATGCCTCCCTGCTCCCCATCCCCGCCCTCAGATTTGCTCCCATCCCCGTCCCATTCCCCGCTGTGGGGGAATATTGCTCCCCATCCCCATTCCCCACGGAGCCCCATTTCCCGCGGGGATCCCATTCCCCATCTACATAATAGTTCTAACTAATTATTAATTTTCATATGAATAGAGCTACAAGTATCTATCTTATACAAAAACTGCAAGATTTTATACAAAAAGTCTAAATGACACGATGGTGACTTCTTTCGAAATAACGCAATGGGGGGACGCAACGACGAGCCAAAGGAAAAAGCAGTGGACGAGGTGGGAGACGCGGCAACAGAAAGGAGAATGGACACGACAGCAGAGTTACGAAAAGGAACGCCGCAAATAGAAATTACGACGCGGTAAGGGTGATGGCACGGTGAGGTGTGACGATGCGGTGAGAAGGGTGACGAGGGGGTGGCTGCAGAGAGGTTGGATGGAGTATGGACAGCCTTAGGGATCTCTGAATTGAAGAGGGGTTATGCAAATAAAGTTTTGGGTTTCTATATATATGTGTGTGAGAAATGACTAAAAAATATATATGAGAAATAAACTATTAAGGATAATTCAAGGAATTCATAAATTTCGGGGAATAGCGGGGACGGAGCGGGAATCCCCGCTCGGGTCCCTGCGCCTGCTTCGGGGGAATTTTGTCCCCCATCCCCATCCCCGCGGGGAAAATTCCCCACAATCGGATCCCCATTCGGAGCAGTCCCCGCAGGGATCCCCGCGTCTCGGAGAATTTTGCCATCCCTACTCTTGAACACAAATCATCAAACAACCTATTGGAAATTATTAAATAAAATACTCAATAATAATTTTAATAATTTTCTAATTTATATTTTAATAATGTTTGATCATCATTTCAGTTTTTCAAACTCAACAATCTCCCCTTTGATGACAAACATTATTAAATTGAATGGAAAGAGTTAGGATAGATAACTTCCCTTTAAAGATTTGCCAAAATCTCCCCCTTTCTTTTGTTCAATGTGCTCCCCCTTAATGTGTACCTGATTAACAAAATATTCAAGAAAACCATCACCTGTATATAAGCTCTAAAGAGTTCCAAGAAGACAAAGTTTTCAAAACCTGAAACCTTTAAGACCGAGCCATTATTTTCACAACATGATCCAGACAGAGCTCAAGGTGAAATTCTCTAACACAAAGTGCTCAAAACAATGAGCCAAAACAGAGCACAAAGCAGAGTATAAATATTAAACAGAGTACAAATATGAAACAGAATGCTCATGTCCAAATAGGGCAGCAAAGAAACCGTTTCAATTCAGCAATTCAGCCCTTCTTTCGTTTTTCTCCCCCTTTTGTCATCAAGGAGGGACACATCATATGTCAAAATTTGTAAGACTCTTATCAATTCACAAAAATCATCAGCCAGCCTTGAACCAAGCATGAATCAGAGCTAAACCAAATATTAATTAAAAGATATTTCTTCAAGAGCTCAGATGCTAAGCTATAAACAATATTCACAACCAGATCAAACTGCAGATTTTTAAATACAAATTCAAAAAATAAATAGCAGAAAATTCAAATTATAAACAACAGGTTCAAGCATTATCATCATAGATCAATATAGAAATAGACAACAGCCTTTCAATTCATTTTTCTTTCTCCCCCTTTTATCATTAAGGAGGGACATCTGCATGAAAAAACAGTTCACCATATATGCAAAAAAATGTAGAACAGGTAAAAGTGTAAAGATTAATTTACAGTCACCCAATAGAGTTCAACAACTAAAATAAAAAAATAGAACAAAAATAATGATAAACCAATGTTTCAGAAACAGTTTTTCAGCAGCAACATCATGGAACAGCCTTAAAAAAAAAGACTCAGATACCAAAACAAAACAAAAACTATAATAAATATAAGCAATATTTATAATCAGACCAATATGCATACTCATAATTGCCTGAAATAATAGTGTAAAACAAAAAAAATTGCAGCCAGTCTCGAGCATCATAAGTTCAACTTGTTTCACTATAACTGTTTTAATTTATTTTCATACAATGCTTACTCCCCCTGTTATTATCGAGAATAGTAATCCTGCACGCAAAAACAGTTCAATATGCAATCCACAAGTGCAAAACAGGTATGAGTGTTAGTGTCAACAGAAGTTGTAAAATGTATCATCAAAAAATAGATTATAAAAAAACAGCTGCATCAAGTTAGACTAGACATCAGATCCCTCATCCTCGGTTGCAAGAGGATCTTCTTCTTCTTTCAAAATTGTGTCATTGGCTGCCTTTGTGCCATTTTTCTTAGATTTCTTTATAGCACCACTACCCATAAGATATAAATTCTATCCTGGGTTTCATTACTCAGATCGACACCAAAATATTCAAAAATGCAAGTTAAAAGTATTCTATATGTAAGAAAAAATGGGAGTAGTAGAGAAGATGAGAAGTTATCATAATAACTGTTTTAAATGTTCAAAAATCCTTTGAAAACACAAACCAATTCAATAAAACGAGATTCAAAGAATTTTAAATTTTAAAAACAATATAGGCAGTTTTGAAATGACAAATCAAATAAAAGATTGAAAAGATTTTGAAACTGATTTGACTTGAAAAATGATGAATGCAAATACTCTTCTTTTTGGCGTATGTGATCAAAATAAGCAATGAGACCCACTACATAAAATAAAACAACTTTCTCTTGGGCTTAGTGGTGGTTTTAAGGAAACAAATTTGACCACCAAGAATTTAGTTCAGATCTAAATTCATTTAAAATTATCAACACATAGTCTGAACTTTATAGAATCTAGAGGGAGTCATCATCTGCCCAATTTTGTCTCCCTGTAACCTGCGAGACAAAAACAACCAGAAAAATCTTTAAGCATATTTAATTCAAAAACTCAGCAATCAATAGTCCCTAGAGTAGTTCTCAATTTACAAAATCTATCTTCACATAGAGGTTTTGTAAAAATATCAACCAACTGATCCTCAGATTTCACAAATTGTATGTCAATTGTTCTCTTTTGCACATGTTCTTTTATGGAATGGAATCTTACTTCAATGTGCTTAGTTCTTGAGTGTAAAATATGATTTTTTTAAAAAAATTATTTCACTCAAGTTGTCACAAAACATAGGGATACTATTGACTTGTAATTTGTAATGTGCAAGTTGTGTTTTAAACCAAGTCAATTGAGAACAAGAGGAAGTTGAGATATATTCAGCCTCAGCCGTGACACAGGTAGCTTGCTTCTTGCTTAACCACACATGGATTGTCCAAGACAACAACAAATTTTTGAAATGCTATTCCTATTCACACAATCTCACGATCTCAGCAAGATCTTATTTTGCTCAAATTGGACCAGTTCTTCCTCCATTCCTTTTATCCAAGAGGGATCTTCAATAATGAATTTATGAAGATGGTTCTTCAAGAACTTTCTTTCTTGATTTTGGTGAGGTGATCTCAGGTTGAGTATGAACATGATCAGTTCTATTGTGATTTTCAGAAATCTCTGTATCAGGAGGAGACAAAATAGAATCGTCTCCTAGATTCTGGTCTGCAGAATTGTGAACAACATCTTCCATTGTAAGTTTAAATTTGTCTTTTCCATGAATTCTATCTGAATTTTGTGCAATTTCGGTTCCTGCATCAATTTTCTCAACAGCACTTGAAATGGAGTTAGATTCATCAAAAAATGATATTTGAGCTAATACTAACCAATTCTTCATGTTTTATCATTAAAAATATTAGTCTCCAAACATTTATCTTATGTTAATTTGATGTATAAAATAAGATAAATATGTGGAATATTTTTCTAACATAATTTACTTGTATTGTACCATGGTAGAGTAGAGAAGGCAAACCTAAAGCTATTTATCACTTTTTAATTATGGTTATCAATTTATCATTGATCTTTTTCATAGTTCAACGTTATGTCTTGCAAGAAAAGTAAGTGACTTGTCGTGGTTATGAATTTGAAAACGCTTTAACGTTCTAAGATTGGACACCAAATGCTTTTTTTTGGTGACTAGACACCAAATGATTCAATTATTTAAAAACATTTTCATATTAGCAAAATGATTTAATTTTTTGCATATTCTTAATTTATGTCATACTATACTCTTTTTCCTTTATTGGATTTTGTCTCACAGGATTTTGTCAAAATATACTCTGCTCTTTTGAAAGGCAAGAGTTTTAATGCAAAAGCAAAGTTGAAAAATAAAGGGATATAATCTGAAACGGGAAACACAGTTACACAGGTGACCAAATATATCGTGTAATTATATTATCAAATAATCATACACACATCATTTGATACTATGCTATCAGAATTTCTACCTTTTTTTCTCTCTAAATCTAGCATATCTTATTCAAAATACAAGAACCTTTCTTTTTCAGCATGGGAAGTACAACAATGACTAACTCAGTAACGCCTGGTTCCATCAGTTGGTGTTACTGAGAAGAGCTAAAAGTTGCAATTGCATCCATTTCTTCTTGCAATAAAAGAGCATCAATAAATACCTCAAGATTCTCAGCATGCATCACATCATCTATTGAGTGATAAGTTATACCAACTCTATGATCAGTGACACGGCCTTGAGGAAAGTTGTATGTCCGGATGCGTTCAGATCTATCACCGCTGCCAATCTTTACAGTTTGACAAACTCAAAGTCAATCCAAAAAGCAAACTAAGGTATAGGCAATTCAACACAGTTCACAACAAAAAAAACTCTCCTACCTATTCCGACCGAAGTTTTGATTGTGTTATCTATGAGCTCGGACCCTTTCCATTTCAAATAGCTTTGCACACACTACTTTAAGTGCTTTGGTAAGTGCTTTGGCCTTGTTCTAAAAGAAATAAGGAAACATATGTACAATGTAAAGAAGCAAAAAAAAAAACACAAACATAAACACACAATTACGAGAAATGTTCACAGCAACAAAATATTGAATTCATCAACAAACTAAATAAAAAGACATAACAATCAACAAGCTTCCAATATGTCTTCTAGCTTTTCTTCAGGTTGATAAGTCTATCCATGCACTCAGAAAGTATTGAGAATAAAATGTATCAAACTATCAATACTGCAAAGTTGCTTTCTTTAAACAAAAAAATAGCCATGGAATAAGCTGTGCATCAAATTTGAGATACCTTAACTGATAGAACACATTTCCTGTTAAAATCATTCAAATGAAAATTATACCCAATCTTTTGAAAATATTCACTTGATGTTGAGAGCGCTCATCTTATATAGCAATTGTAGTCCCAGCGGAATGTGAGTTATTCTAACAGCACTGTTTGTTGTATTTGCATGCTGACCACCAGATCTGTAGGTATCAATTTTTAAGTCTTCCTTCTTCAATTGAAACATCAACCTGTATAACAGCACAAAAGCAAAGACAAGTAGAAACATATCATATTGTCTCATACTAACTGTACATAAATTATAGGATACCTTTTGTTCCCTTTAAATTATGTCCAGGAAACAAAATGTTAAAACTACTACTTCATATACTTAAATAAAAAGTGCTCAATTTTGATAAGCTATTAATTATTTAATTACCTCGTCAGCCTGAGGGAGGATTGCGACAGAAACAGCACTGGTATGAACTCGTCCTAATTTTTCTGTCACCGGAACTCTCTTTTATTTTATTGTATGTTATAAAAAAAAGTCGGCAAATGACAGAAAGTAGATTTGTTCATGGATGGTAAATGGTTGTAGCCAAAACCTGCACTCTATGCACTCTTTATCGTCCCTACTGGGTATGAGCTTTTAGCCCTCCCTTGCAACAACAAAATAAATTATTTAAAAAGAAACTGCATTCTGAGGGAGACACACCCGCCTGTGCATGTTTTCCTAGATAAGGAGTTGAACGAAAAAAAATGGTGATTTAACAAAAGTTAATAATATTTAAAAATATAGATAGAAAATATTTTGATAAACTACCAAAATATCTCTCAACTCAAAGACTTGATAGAAAACAAATAGAAACATTTTAAGAATATTTATAAATACAATAAAAATAACTAAATATAGATATTTATTTTCAAAAGAAAATAACATTGAATTTTAATTTTTTTTGCAATTATAATTAAAAATACATATTTTTATCTTTAGAATTTATAATTTTATATACAACAATGTTATTGTACAAAAAAAATGTAATTTATATAAAATATATAATCAAATATAAAATATATATTAAAAATAAATTATACATATATTCTGTAACTGAGCCAAGAAAGGTCAAAACCTCCCATGATTTTCACAATTTTAATATTTCAACTGACTGATTTACACCATATCTTAGCTCTTGATGCTATGGGCCAGTATCCTTAGGTTGAAGAGATTGCTTAGTTTGTTCTCTTAAGTATGTGAAGGGAGTACATGCTTTTTTTCATTTTTCTTTAGTTTTCTGATTTTGCTTTGGGTTTCTTTACCATTTGTAACATCCACCTATCAATTGCAGAAGAAATAGCTAAAATTCACTCTTTCGTTGCAAATTACTTTCTTTATTATGGAACTCAGAGAAATTGTACCTCTTCTAATACGACTTCAACATTTCTCCGTCTTATTTCAATATCATGTTTCTTATATTCTACATCAGATGTTGTACCATTTAAGTATTTTGTTGATTTATCCCGCGTAAATAGTGCACTCTTTCTCCATCTGCCTTTTCTTTTCTTTCATCTGTAGAACTAAAATTAAAACGCTGAAAATATTTATTCTGTTATGTAGAAAATGATTGGAATATAAATTTTTTTATAAAATATTGACGGTAATATTTATTTATAAACTGTACAGTCTATAATATTAGCTTGGGGAAGTAATTTATAGATTGCAGATGAGAAAAATATTTATAAACTGTACAAGCCACTTGACATAACAGCTTGGAAATATTGAATTGATAGAAAAATTAGGTGACTGAATAATAGAGCAGTTAAAGGTAATTGAATAGAGCAGTTAAAAAGATAGGATTTATAAAATAGAGTAGATTATTGCAGCAATTATTCCACGAAGAAAAGATAAATAAAAAAGGAAAAAGAAAGAGAGAGCCAGGGAAGAGGCAGTGCATGAGCGTAGCCACAATAGATGAGATGATGTATCATGTCTTTATCTATGTGTGTATGTATATGTGTGTGTTTCCCTCTGTAACTCAATGAACAAATGTGTCTATTGATAGCTCCATTCATGCTCTGCCTGTTCCCAGTCTTTATCATCTCTTCTCTTTTTCTCTGGCTATTATCTCTTATCTGGTTTTTCAGATTATGCAATTATATGTGATGCAATCCTATTCCTTATATAACATTATTATGAATTAATAATTACATATTTATTATAGTACAACATGTACTACTATATACTATGTCCAATGTTTCTCCTGTACTACTTGTTAAATCTTAATTGTGAAACAAGAAGCTCCAAGGAGATCTCAGTTGTACTACACTACTACTACGCACAAGAGTACCAAAAATATGCCTATGTGCTTATGTCACTTTCTTGTGCTGCTGAAATGACCATTTGTCACTTGCCAAAACTATTTTGGTTAATAATTATTCATGAACAAAATAGTATGCTTCCTAATTTTATTTTCATTTTCTTCCCCTGTTAAAAGAAAATGATAGCATTCGTTATGCAAAATAAGGGAAACTATCATTTGACAAGATGTAATAGGTCAAAATGTTAGAGTTGAATTGAGTATGACAATTTTTCTGCTGAAATTGTGAGTATTTTCATTAATCGTTTTCTAATTTTAGAGAATAAAAAAATTGAAAATAGTATTTTTGCATGTGGATAGAATAAAAAGTAAAAACATCTAACTTAATCACCCGATCGTGTTTACCTAAAACATGTGCAACTGGCCATGTGCAATTCAAGAGAGACAAAGTCCAATTTCATCGAAACATGAATAGTGGGGATCCAATCCTAATTAGTGTTAAGTAGTTAATGGATTTAGTTAAAAGGAAGCATAAAGAGTAATGGGTGGTTGCAGCTTGTAGAGCAATTACGGATAAGTCGCACGCCTGCACATTCAAACTCGCTACTTAGGTTAGTTTGGATAATCAGTTTAATACTTTAATTAATTTTTTTAAAAAAATAGATTAAATAATAAATAGCTATATTAAAAATGATTTATAAATAAATTATTTTATGTTTGAATTTTTAATTTTAAAAATATTTATTTTATAAAAATATGATAAAATGTAATAATATTATAAGAGAAGTAATTTTTTTTAATTTTTCTATAAATTTTTAAATAACTTTTTAAAAAATTGTAATTTAATTTTAAAAATTACACTTGACATTAATATTATTATTTTTTATAAATTAAAAACTCAAAAAAGTTATTTTTAAAGTTTCTCAAACATATCCTTAATGGTTATTACTTATTACTTATTAGGTGTGTATTATAGAGATTGATAGAATCTTCCACTGCATGTGGTAAAATTAATAGAGATATAATTGGTCACGGTAATATTTATTCTGTACATCGAACAAAATTAAAACGCAAGAATTAATCGCCCTATGTAGATACATGCTACTATAAAATAATAAAATAGTACCATGAACCTACCCCTCCCCTCCATAAAGTCCTAATTATCCAAGTCCTTTTTGGTGGTTGTAGAATGGTTACAGTCATCGTTATCATCATGATTTATTTTAAAATGCGTTTGATATTTTATAAGATCATTTAATTATATAATTATTCACAGAATTAATATAAAATATAATTATTTTATTTGTGTAGTATTATATAATTGGATCTACATATTAAATTTTTTTATACTAGTGATACATTAAAATTAAATTTATATTTGAAATATAAAGTTGACGGTTTATATTTTTACAATATCAATTCATTTCAATTTCATTGAAATCTTTTAAAAAAAATAAGAGTATAATATCAGTTATAAAATAAATCTATAAATTTTATAGCTCAAATCAATTTCTATTTTTTTATATATGTTTTAAACGGAAAAAAGCTAATTTCTAAATCAAATAAATTTCAATTGCGAAAAACTCACCTTAAATAAAAAAACAAAACAAGGAGTTGCTAGCTAGAACCCATGAAGCTCATGGTGTCTTTTGTTCCAAGACTAGAACTTAGGTTGATAAGTTAAAGTTAGGTGAGGGCACGTGGTGGTAGGTCCTTTGGGCTCAACTATCTGCTATTGCTTTACATAATTACATGGAGTCCTTCACGGACCGTGATAATTGTGTGGAATGACTCATCCTAACTTCATTTGTGAGTGTGAACCTTTTTTTTCTTCCAATTATTTGAATTTAATTTCTTAATTAGCTGTTTTGCAAATGGATAATTCTAGGTGATTTCTTCTCTTAATTGATCATCTTATAGATCGAGTATTGGATATATAATATAATAAGCAGCATTTAAAAACTAAGCTCTTTTATTAACATAACATCAAATGATCCAATAGGTGGCTTTTGAATTAGCTCTGTGGCTTCTTTAGAAGAGAAGGGGAAGAAAAAAAGTAAAAGTTAAAAACTAAAAATTGATCTCTTTTTTTTGGTGATTTCTGAAAGCTTATTAGCAAGATTAAGATGTCTTGCCCTTTTGTCTCAGTCAGATAATTCCTCCTTGCTAGTTAGTTTCTGCCAATCAATCTAACTCTTACAACAGAAAAAAAGCAGGGAAAAAAATAAAAATAAATAAATAAGTAAATAAATAAATTTGATTCATGACTTTGGTTCTGTAAGAATAACATCAAAATCACTAAGAGTCCACTCTGCTACTTCATCTTTTGTGCTGACAAATATCTCAGTTCCAGTATCCACAGAAGTCCATATTCTTTTAGCAGGAGCTGTTCCAGGATCCTATACCAACATAAATTAAAACATGCCCATTATTCATTTTTCTATTATGTAACAAAACATAAACTCAAATAACATTAACATACCTGATAGAAGTATAGTCTACTTGAAAGACCACCAACATCAAGTTCCCAAGTTCTTGGATCTCCAACCCAACCATCTCCTTTTTTTGTTGGATAGCCATAATCACCCCATATAGGGTGAGGCAACAACTGAACAATCTCTTGTGCTTGAGGATTGCTATAAGGATCACAAGTTTTAACAGGTTGCTCTAATTGTTGAGCATTACCAGGAGCACAGTAAAAGTGATAAGCAGAATAGGGGAAATTTTCAGTGTCATTTCTATGGATTTTCTTGTTGTCTGGTGTGATATGAAATGGAGGGCAATTTTCCAAACCCTTTGGGCTGCACCAGGCTGGTGTTTCAGGATTTATGATCATCTCACTGTATCTGGTTACATCAGTTAGGACATCTCCATCACAAGGAGCACCATTGTTCTTCCAGCAGCTACCTATGTCTAACAGGTAGAACTGGCTCTTGGGACCCCCACCCTTTTTGATATCTAAGCTCAACTTGACCTTAAAATTTGGTGATTCTGGAAGCTGAAACATGGACTCAAATGGTTAATAATAGTGCCTAATCATCCAACTTATAATTATTATAAATAAAAACAAGCGGTTGTAAATGTTCTTAGAGCAGACATTAAATGTGTTCTAAAAACATGAAAGTATGGAACGAAATTGAGCAACTTTACCAAATTTTATGGTTTATTGAACACAGAGAAGATAAATTAAGCTATATACTTACAATTTTAAGCATTCCTCTTGTGTCATAATGATACCCTCCAGAGAATCCTGTGGTTGCATCAGCTCTAAGGTACAGCATCAACCATGGATATTTCTTTGAAGTTCTGAGCTTATGTTTGAAGATCCAACTCCCAGAATCATCAACTTTCTTCTCCCACACAACTTCATAGTAAGACAAGCCATCTTTCTCACCCTTGCAATCAGAATCCAAATCATATGTACCATGAAACATTCCATGCATTGTTCCATTTTTTATCCTTGTTTGTTGATGACACAAGATGGGTTGGTTCATGCACCCTTTCCCAAAGCAAGGAAACCTCCCATGACTACCAAAAGGTGGAACCTTTCTCCCATCCATGGGACACAAACCAGAGCTTGTGTCATAGTTTCCATTCTTCAGCATTATCATCCAAAATTGCCAAGGCTTTGGTGTGTCTTCAACTTCACACAATGAACCAAGATACAGTTCTTTTTCAACAGCATAAAGGTCTGTGTTGTTTATATCAATTGAATCTGATTTTATACCAGGAATTGGTTTTCCAACCCCAAGTTTGTTATCATCTTTTGTTACCTTGTGTTTGAGAGAATCTGTGATAACATTACAACCAATGCATCATAAAATTTAGAACCAGATTCTTTAACCAAAGACAAAAAGATCTATATTTTGTTGTGTGAATTGGACTTACTTGAAAGATCAAAGCAATCAGCAGCTCTTGGGCTACCCATGTGAGGAGCTTCTTCCCCAACCTCATTGCAGAAATTCCAAGCTTCAAATGCTACTCTCAGTTCATTTCTCTTCATTCCTGGATCTCCTACTGCAGAAACATGATTCTCACTCTCTGCTACTGTTGAGAGATCAAAGAAGCTGAACACAATAAGAACATTCATCAACACAAACAACCTATGCAACTGCTTATCCATAATTATCATGTGTGCCTCAAAATTAGAGCACACTAGACAATGGATATAGGGTCTAATGTAGCATTTCATTACGGTGGTTTTGCTTTTGAAGGATCTTCTTGTTATAAATACTAAATAAAATAAGTTATTATTACTTTTGATTTGAATTTTAAATAAAAATAAAATTAAATATTTTATTTTATTTAAATCTATAAAATTTAGTGAGAATCAATAATTAAATATAAATGAAAATTTTGGTTCCTAATATACTAAAATCTTTTTGTAATTCTTATTATATTATAGAGTTGCTATTTGAAGTAAGATAAAGATTCAGTATATTTTGGTCGAGAAAGATCAAAAGAATTACAAGAACTAAATTATCTCAATTATGCTCATAAATTCAAATACATTTTGACACTCCTAACTTTTTTTATAATTTAATATGAATAATCTTAAGATAAAAGAATCTAAAAAAAAAAATATTCATCACTTGGTACTTTTATCTCCAGCATTATTTATAAGGACAATTCCTCAGATACCTAACCATTTTACGTTTCTAGTTTCTACTGCTTTTTAAGTTTTTTATTTTGTGAAGGACTTGTTTTTATTGTCTACAAATTAAAATTTGGTGTATCATTTTTGTCATTTTAAGGAATTAATTAAAGGGTCCCAACTATATGTAGAAATTATATTCCAATTTTCATATTAAAAAAAATATCACTCCATAAAATCTTGTACCTATAAGTGGGTGAATGAAAATAATGAGAATGATTTTATTGATGTTAAACTAATTTAATTAGATTTAATTGAAAAAGAACTTGTACCTATAATATTACTCCATGAAAAACCTAAAACAGATTCTCATGTAACTCAGATAAAAATAGTAATAAATCACAAGGGAATAATATGGGTTGGAAACTTGGCATTGTTCACAAGTAACAAAGAAAGGCCATTCTAGCACTCGGGTCTTCATTTTTATATTAAAATTTAAAAATAATCCCACTTTTTACAATCTTTTAATATTTAAGTATTGTTATGGCTTTTCTCAAATTTACTGTCTGATTAATCACTTTTTTATTTTTCAATTCAGTACTCTTACTCATTTTCTTTTTTTACATGCCTTAGTGCCTTATGGTCTAACACGTGTGATGTGTACCATTTCTGCAAATTAGCACACAGGAAATATCTACACCTATCAATTTTGTAATCACACTTATCATAAGCAGTGTTGGAGATTCAAGTATAATTATTTTTATGTCAATTATTAATTTGACATAAAAATTAATGCACCTAAATCTCTCATGAATTTGTAATTTTGTGTATATGAATTGTGAACAGAATAAATTAACTACAACTTTTTCTTTTTGGTATTTAAATTAACTAATTTTTTTTTTTTTGGTAATAAAAATTAACTACTTTTACTTTGCATGAAGTCGTCTTCTTTTTCTTTTCAGTGTTCGTTGAGTGTGTGGACCCTTTTTTATTCTGTCCACCATATAAAGTCCAAAAATAGTGGTCCACCTTAGCTCTAAAGCCCAATGTGAAGCTGATTAGAGTGGGAAAAAACCCATAGCAGAACTGTAATTGTTATTACTTATTATCGTATCTCCCAACCTGACAAACTTAAAAACTAATCCGTTACGAATATTAATTCTATTTAAAAGTCTGTTGTTAGTCAATAAATTAATTTATATACAAGACAGAATTCGAATTCGACACCTATTTAAACAGACTAGTGAGCTGACTACAAACTTTAATTTTCATAATTTCTTTAAATTTACTCCAATAAATCTTAGTTGTAGAGATGAGTGCCATTTGGCTTAACAGAATGCCATTGATTACAGATGCATTACAGTTTAATTTGATCAACCTAAAATTTTCAATGTGTTATTACTTATGATGACAATATACTGTATAATATAATGAAGTAATAATGCGAAAATCTTTTCCATGGTATGGTGTTGGGTATGGAATGATATGGGTCTCAAGCTTTCTCCTTTCTAGAGAACCTTTCTACAAATTGATTGATTTTTATTTTTGTACAAAACTTACTTACAAATAATTTCATGAATCATACCTCCCACTACATCAAGATAAGGTACATCTGCATAATTCTTGCAGAGCTTCCTATCCTCTTTTCTTTGCTGAAAAATTATGCATATATACATATGAATGTTATGATATAGGCTGAATTGAAGTGCTTCTTATACTGTGTCATGAGTTATCCCCCAAGAGATGAGGAAGTGTAATCTTGCCACAGTTAGAAGGGTCAAGCTTCCTGAATTGGTCACATATTTGCATTACATCTTTTTCCTGTATTTTACCCATTTCTTTCAGCTTGAAAATTACATACTCTGACTTACTGCAATAAAAAATTCAAAAATAATAATTCTCAGTAAGAAAAAAATCAAAGTAGAATGACACATTTGTTATTGGTCCTATTAAATAACCAGACAGAAAAAATTGCATAAATGCATGCATTATTTATGCCTAATACTATCTATCATTACCTATATAACTCTGCATAGTAAATACAACTTCATAGGACTAAGACAACTTTTTCTTCTTCTTTTCCCTTTGTTTTTTTAAGAAAACGACATGTAACCGTCACATGTATGATACAAGATCCAAGCCAAGAGCTAATGTCTCATTGTGCTTACTAAAAAATGTCTTGCTACACATTTATAGCTAGCTGTCAAAACCAATAATACCAATAATATCATAATAATAATCATCAATAATCACCTGCCATGTTATATTAGCTAATAAGGATGGCAATTTGATGAGATTAGATTCTCCTATTCTATTCATCAAGTACTGATCTAAATCCAGAAGCATATGAATGAAAAATTAGGAGAGTAATTAATGAACATTACCTGATGAAACCAGTGTTGTTGATATCAGCAGCAAGCCAATCATCAACAGTGATATCTCTATGCAAAACCTTCTTAGCCATTCTTCTATGCCTTCTATCGATTCTAGCTTCAGCCAAATACAAGAATGCCCTTGCAACCATCAAGGTCGAAAACAAGAGCCAAATAGCCGCAAACAAGCGACCTTTACGAGTCTTGAAAGCTCTATCACCATAACCAACTGTTGTAACAGACATAACAGACAAGTAAATGGAATCAACCCAATCCAAACCCTCCACAAAGTAGAGCACAAAACCCCCAATCCCAATGCAAAGAACAACCACACCAAGAGCCAAACCAACCTTCAATCTTATCCTCATCCTCCCCTTTGCCACGTCAATAATGTAATTCCTTGCTGAGAACCCTGCTTCTTGTTGCTGTTCCTGATGAATTGGAGACCCCATTTGTAAGCCAGCAAGGATGGTGTTTTCTTGCAAATCCAAGACATAGTTGACGAGTCCGCTTAAGAGTATGTCTATGAATCCAAACCCAACTAAGACGAAGACGCAAGCGAAGACCTTTGTGACTGGGGTCAGAGGAGCTATGTCACCGTACCCTATGGTGCACATGGTGACTATGCAGAAGTAGAGTGCGTCGATCACAGGGTGTGTTTCAATGCCGGAGAAACGTTCCCTGTTGAAGGAGTATATGGCAACTCCAATAGACAGGTATATCACAAGCAAGATAAGCCCTTGTCTGATCACCGAGCTGTTCTGCGGTTTTGGAACTTCCGCTTCTTTCTTTTTCACTTCTTTCATTGTGATCATGGCTGGAGCAGTTTTGCAACGACTCAGTTTCTTCTTCTTCGAAGAAGCTGGCAATGGCGGCTGTTGCTGCTGTTGATTCAAGGATTCTATCTCTGTGTTCTGCAGGGTCAGGGTTACCACATCGCTGAAGGATTTTGAAGGTCCGAAGTATTGTACATCGCGGTTGTCCATGATTTTGGAGGTGCTTAACAAAGGTTCACTCTCCATGGCAGAGAGAGAGAGACTGAGAGAGAGAGAGAGAGAGAGAGAGAGAGAGAGAAGAAATAAAAAAAAAGTGTGTTTTTGAGTGGAGGAGATGAGGTTTGAGGTTTGTGGTTGGTGTGCGGAGAAAATTATTCAATTGATTATAATTATTTAATTTTTATTTTTTCAAATATCTCTTATTTTTGTTAATGATTAACTGAATAATTCAAAATGAGTTTAATTTTATAATTTTATTTATTTGGTTTGGTTGATTGCACCAATGGAGTGACAAGAGAGCTAACTGTTTGGGCAAATAAGAGGGGACCCCAATGCCACGCAAGACGAATGTGACATAACCTAATAAATATTTGCAAAAGTAAAATAAAAGATGGTGGATTCTCATATGAATTCTTAATTCTAGCTAAAGAAAGAAGGATTAGGGTGCAATTTGTTTTTATGTTTTGCTTCTGTTTCGGGAATATAAAGTAATGAAAAAGGAAAAATCATTATGAATTGCGTGCTAAAGTAAAGTTCAAAGGCAATCATACAAAAGAAGAAGGACTAATATATTTCTGGTATGTGTGGATTAAAATAAGACCAATTGGATGGGTGTGGTTCGTTTTTGTTGTGCTCCAAAAAAGAAAGCACTGGTTTTTCTAGAATGGATTCGATAAGTTTGGTAGGTTGATTGTTTCGTTCCTGCGCCGCCGGCAGAGTGACTGTGACAAAATAGATTATATTTTTTATTTATTCATTGTTTATTGTTATTATTCAAATTTAAACTTATTATTCATATGATTTTGGTACTTAACATAGAGGTTAAAAATTTATTTCGTCTTCGACCTTTTTTTTATTATAAAATGGTCCCAAAGGTTTTAATTTGTTTTAAAATCATCTTTTTTACCTATTTTATTTTTTTATTACTAAACTACCCCTCATTAAAAAATTATAAAATAAAATAAATATAAAATAAATCAAAAAAAAAGAAGAAAGAAAGGGATACAGGGAAGGAGGGGTGGGGAGAGAAAGAAAGAGGGGGCGCGAGAAAAAGGGGAAGGGGGGAGGGAAGGGGACCGCCGCCCGCCGCCTTGCCGTCCTGCCGCACCGCACTACCACCACCACCTTCTTCTTTTTCTTCTTCTCTCCTCGCTGCCGCTACCGGTCTTCATTACTGCCGCCGCTCTTCGCTGCCATCGTCGCTCTGCTCCTCGGGAAAAGGGGGAAGAAAACGCGAAGGGAGAAGAGGGGGGAGGGGGGTTTCGGGAAGAAGAGGGGGAAGGGGAAGGGTCCTCGCCGCCGCCACCGGTCTTCACGGACGTCGCCGCTCTTCGCTATCGCCGCCACCGCTGCTCCTCCTCGTCTCTGTTGGATCTCACCGCCAGATGTCGCCGCTGCTCCTCTTCCTGGATCGACGTCGGCGCCAGCAGATCCGCGAGGGTGGACGTCGTGCGCCGGTCGCCGTTTCTGTTCCTCCTCCTTGCTCGGCCGCCGAGGTCGCTGCTCTGGCCGGTTTCTAGTTTCTGGTTTCTTGTGGTTTCTTTTGGTTCTACTGCTTCTGCATGCTTATGATTATCAATCTGGTTTCTGTGTTGTTGTTGTTCTTTTGATTCCATTATCGATTGAGTTCTAAGTTATGGGTTTTCGTTTTTCTGATTTTGGATTCTGAGTTTTGACGATGACGATGATTTTGAATTCTGGGTTGTTGTTCTTCTATTATTGTTGTTCTTCTATTTCTTGCTATTTTTATTGTTGTTTGTTTGAGTTTAGATGATGATTTTTTGAGTTTTGATGATGATAATTTTTCTGAGTTCTGAGTTCATTGGTGTTGTTTCTGCTTTTGTTTTGCTTTTGTTTCTGTTCTGCTTCAGCTTCTGTTTTGCTTTTGTTTCTGTTATGCTTCAGCTTCTGGGTTCAGCTTCGCTTTTGGTTGATTTGGGAGAGAAGGGATAGGGGCATTTTGATCCGAAGGACGGTTTTAAAACAAACTGAAACCTTGGAACCATTTTGTAGCGAAAAAAAGGCCAGAGACGAAATAAATTTTCGGCCTCTACGTTAGGGACAAAAATCATACTTATCCCTATTATTTATTATGAAATTAACTAAATAATTCTCAAATATAATTTTTAAATATATAAATAATAAACATTAAAAACATTTAATACATTAATAATAGTAATTCTATAATATACTATTAGTATTATGATCTAAATAATTTTTATAATAAAATAAAAATTAATAAACATATTATTCGATATTATGAGTAATAACAAATTAAATTTTTCATCTCTTTAAACTAAATTAATAATTCTATTTAATATCTTTGCATTAAAACATATATATACTATGGAGACCATTTATAAACTCAACAAACTCAAAACATCAATAATATTATTAAGAGGTAAATACCAAATTGTTACCTGAAAGATTTTGGCGCTGACAAAATAGTACCTGACTTTTGTTATTGATAAAATAGTCTCTACAAAATTTTAAAATTTGACAAGCGTGTCATCGAACTCGCCAAAGTAAATCTCCGACAAGCATAATGCTGACGTGGCCATCGTATTTTGGTGACCTACAAACCACCACCAAAGCCCCCCTCCCAAACACACACTCTCCCTCCCGTCGCAGCCCCGCTCTCAACGTACATTCCCCCCTTCCTCTCCCTCCCATCGCAGCCCCCTCCCCAATGCACACTCCTCCCTCCCTCCGTCAACACCATCACAACTTCCACAAGTACCTAAAATCCGGTGTTTTAGTCCGAATCCGCGATTCGCGTATCATCAGCGTCAGATCTCACTGGATCGGCTCCATCTGCTAGATCCCTCTCCGTCACACTTCTCCTCTTTTCTCCCCGTTGCATACGCCGCAGGACACTGCCGCTGCTCAGCCTCAGGCCAACGTTGGCGCTTCCGCTAACGGTTTTTCATTCTTTGTTGCAAGGATCTATGGACCATGTTGTCCAATTGAAAACATTGCTTTGTTTATGATTTTCGTCGCCAGGCCTTATTGTGGCTACGATGGTGTGGTGGTGGTCTTTGATGGTTGAGATTGTTGTTGTTGTTGATGTTAAAATTGTTGTTGCTGCGAGTGGTGGTGTTGAAAAAGGGAGGGGAGAGTGTGCGTTCGGGAGGGGGAGTGATGGAGGTTCCGGTTGTTGTTGATGTTGAGAGACTATTTTTGTCAATAACAAAAGTCAGGTACTATTTTGTCAGTGTCAGAATCTTTCGAGTACCAATTTAGTATTTACCTCTATTATTAATCAATTAATAATACATATTGTCATAAGGGAGCCACTCAGATAAAGATGCTTAAAACGTCTTTTTCTAAAGATATTTTTTAATCATTAAAATTCGATACATATAATTGATTAAACTATGTTATTTTTATCAAAATTATATCAAATAAATTAATTTGGCCAAAAATCAGTAAACTATACCTTGAACCGGTCTAAATTAATATTTTTTATAAAAAATAACTATAATATTCTTATTATAAAAAATGACTAAAATAGTCTTTTTATTTTATATATATATATAAATTTTGAGAATCTTAAATTCTAACCCTTCTCTTTTCTCTCTGTCGTTATAGGATTAGGATTTAGGGTTTTCAATATATATATATAAAGAAGTATTTTAGTCATTTTCAATAAAAAAAAAGAAAGAATATTAATGTAGATCAGTTCAAAGTTTGGTTTATCAATTTTTCGGCCAAATTAATTTGTCTGATCTAATTTTGACAAAAATAATATGATTTAATCGATTATATGTATTAAATTTTAATTACTAAAAAATATCTTAATCTGAGTGACTCCCTTGTCATAAAGTTACAAATCGACAAAGATTCATCAATATAAGAATAATGTGGATTAATTAAAAATTTACGTATATTAAAATTTTAGGTATATTTTGAGTAAAATATATGTAAATTTAATTGAATTTTAATATACTTAAAATTTTAATTAATTTACATTATTCTTATATTGATAAATTTTTATCGATCTAAAACTTTATGACAATATATATCATTAATGAATTAATAATATTATTGATTCTTTGAGTTTGTTGAGTTTATAAGTGGTCTCTATAATATATATTATATTTTTATTTCGTTTAGTATTAGTAGCCTACTCATAGTGCATTTTAATGCAAAGATATCAAATAGAATTATTAATTTAGTTTAAAGAGATAAAAAAATAAATTTGTTATTACTCAAAAAAAATTTACTATATATCAAATAATGTGTTTATTAATTTTCACTCTGTTGTGAAAATGATCTAAATTATAATACGAATAATATATCATAGGATTATTATTATTAATGTATTAACCATATTTTAATATTTATTATTTATATATTTAAAAATTATATTTGAGAATTATTTATTTAGTTTCCTAATAAATTATATTTTAAATTTGAATAATTTATTAATTAGTTTGTACTTATTATACCATATATTAAATAATTTATTAAAAATAATATTAATATAATGAATAAAAAAATAATTTAAAAAAGATATTATTTAAAAAATAAAAACAAAGAAACTCCTAATTAATTTGAATTTAGAGACAATTAGTCCTATGTCCATTTCTAAACCTCATACGTTAGTGTTTTTTGTTTAGAGTTGACAAAAAAATACCCACAGAAACTGCAGTGTTGTGTCGCAATAATAGAGAACATGAATAGAAAAAAAATCATTTTTATTTTAAAGAATTGCAATATCACTTTAAAAAAAATAGACAAAAACTGAATTGGTAGCTCACTCAAGCTATAATATCTCATTACACTTCATAGACAGGTATAATAACATAAAATTCCGTAATATTCTTGAATGTTGAGTGATATATATATAAAGAGAATATGGACAAATTAGTGTATATATTTTTCTTTTTAAAATATTTTTTTATTAAATATAATTTATAAAAAAATTTTTGTTAATTATCAAATTCGAATCCATAATTTTGTAGCTTTAATGTAATATGCTTACTCTTTTGATAATATCAAATTTACTACTATTATTTATATCTAATTTATAAAAAAATGAATTAATAAATAGTACACTAGCATATATAAAATCCTTGAAACAAAAGCAGAGATATCAGAGCAAATAATAATAATAATAATAATAATAATAATAATAATAATAATAATAATAATAATAATAATAAATTTTGAAACAAGTAATTTTTAGTATTTTTTATCATTATTTGACCAATATTAATAATAAATTATTTTAATAAATAAATTTTATTAATTTATGTGTATAAATTTAAAAAATTTTAGGTACAAATGGTATTAATTTATGTGAGCAAATTTTGATAAATATAAATACAAATAAACTATATACTCTTTATATGTAAAATATCTGTAAATATAAATACGAATTATTACTGGCGAAATACTAATAAAAAATAATAATATTTGTTGGATATCTAATCTACTTAATATACTAAAATTGGGTTTTTCCCCAACTAATAAAGGTGAAGTGTCATCTCTCATGATTCCGTTTTCCCTCCAAAATGAATGCAGTTTTCTCTATTCTAAATTATTTTATAAAAAATATCTTTATAATAATTATATTATGAGTAATATATAATGAATAATACATAATTATACTAACTTAGAAATAAATCTTCATTATAATTATATTAAATTAATATTTAATACATTATTAGACTACTTATCAATTATCAATTAAAAATATTTTTAATCATTTTAATAATACTACTACTAATAATAATAATAATATATGATAATGATATGATAATGGCACCGGTCTAATCATGATAAAAATATTTGATTCTAATAATAAAATGATCAAATCTTATGATATTAATAACGCACATTGATTTTAAATATTTTTAATTATATTAATTTTAAAAATATTGATATAATTCTAATTTTTATTCATTATCTAATAATAATAATAATAATAATAATAATAATAATAATAATAATAATAATAATAACTTGAAAAATCCGTATATAAACTATTTCAATTACCCGTGTATTATTATTAAAATTCTATATATTCCTAAATATAAGTCTTAGAAAATACGACATGGCACGGGCTATTATTAGTGTAGAGTTGTTTAAGAAGATATAATAGAATTTATATTTCTAAATTTCAATCTGTGTATATCAGGTATAATATTCTTATTCATTGTCCAGAATTTCTCTGATCATAATAGAAGATAATAATTCTAATCATGATATGACAAAATTATATAATTTTAACAAAATTAATATATGATGTGTAATTATTGTATATAATAAATAATTACCTTAATAATAAGTAATTTACATATTTATTTTTATTTTACTAAAGTCTATATAATAAAAAATTATCTTAATAATAAGTAATTACCTTAATAACAAAATTATATAGTAATCTCCTCAGTATTTACGTTTTAGATCGCTCAATTTTTATTAAGTGTAATAGAAACCATAAAAACCAATAAATCCTTACTTGAGTTTTTCGTTATTCTTATATATAGGCTTTATTTTTTAATAATACAGTCTATATATATTTATATCTATTTTTTATATATTAATAATATTATATATATTTATATATTTCTTTTTTAATTCTTTTTTAAATATTAACATATAATTAATATAGATAACATATATACTGAATAAATATCTCTATTGAATTAATTATAACGATTAATACAAGATAATAACATAAGAATAACCTATTTATAGCAAGAATTTGCATTAAAATTATTGACTAATAATTTGAATACGATTGATATGGTTAAATTGATATATAGTAATTATATCAATTATAATAATAATTCACGTGACTTCATATGTAATAATTTGAATTATAATTGTCACCTAATTATACTTGAATATTATTTAATTTTAGATATTTTATAGGTAAAAGTTATGATCATATGAATTATCATCATTATTCAATAATAATAATAATAATAATAATAATAATAATAATAATAATAATAATAATTTCGAATCAATATAATTGATATAGTTCTAATTCTCATTCATATGGAATAATTTTATCAGTAGATATTCACAATTTTAATCAGTATATAATAATAATAATAATAATAATAATAATAATATATGGATATAAAATTAATTAGTTAACAAATTGAATTTTTATTATGGAGTTTTGTTTCCCCTCAAATTTTTAATCATTAGTAATTTTATTTTTTATATTCACAGTAAATTTTGAATATAAAAAAAATAATATTAATCGTTATCTATTTTATTTATTTAAAGTCATAATTAAATTTGATATAATTATAGTAAGTCCCTATAATTATAGCAATTTAAACATGCTTCATATATAGTAATAATATTATACATATTTATATATCTCCTCTTTTATCTCTTTCGTAAAAATTTTGACATATAATTAATGTGAATAACATATATATATACTTAGCAGGTGTCTCTATTTATATAATTTTTTTTTTAATTGTAGCAAGTATCTCCATTAAAAATTCGTACCTTGTGTGTATATATATATATATGTCGTAATAGTCAATTGTTACAATTATTTATCATCTAGAAAATTCGTACCTCATTCATATTTCTTTTTCTCTTTATTATTTTTCATACCTAATGGTTACAAGCTATGATTCTATCAACAGTATTACTTACAGTAGATTATGTAATGAAAATGTTTGAAAAATAAAGGCAAGGATTATAAGGTTATGGAAAGTCCCATCCAAATTTGACAAGAGTAAGATAACTTACCTAGAAATGGTTCTCATGGATGATAAGGTAGGTTGATTATCCTGTATGATTTCTTCAAGTGATGCTAGGTCCAGTTTATAGATATTTTTTGTTCATATTTTAAATTTATTTGATAAGTAAACCCTTGGACGAATCAACGAGAGTGTGATTTAATAGAGTTATAAGTGCTAATAGTATTCATTTTTAATTTGTTTTACAGTGTGATAAAATCCATTGTTCAATCAAGAATTATTTGGCAAAAATGTTTGACAATGATTTGATCGAGGGAAAGGTTTATGTCTTTTCAAATTTTTTGATTGAGGAATCAAGCGGAATTTATCTTCCGACTACACATGTGTGTATAATAACTTTTTAAGAAGGAGTCACGTATAGTAAATACGATCGATGATCGTAACATTCCTGACAATCATTTTAATTTTCTCGATCATTCTAATATATTGAGACAAACAAATGAAAAAGCTAACTTATTTGGTACGTAGTTAATTTGTATTATTATTATTGTGTTGTTCATTTATTTGTCTTTAATTTCATGCTTTTAATTCGTTTTTTTTTTTTAATTAGATGTTATTAGACTCTTGAACAGAAAAGGAGAACTTATGTCATGGTCAAAAGTAGAAAAAAGTGGTCATTACATTGTGTTGATCTCCATGATTTACAGTATGTGAAGATTTAAATTTTCACAATTATAATTTATTTTGTAATAATTATCTATTCATATGCAAAATCTTTTTTTTTATATTATTCTGATAAAATTATATTAATCATATAATTTTATATACTAACGTTGATACAGTGTTGTTTCAAGTATATATTTTACAGGTATCAAAGGATAGCGTTGAATTATTATTCGGTAGGTTTAAATTATTTATTGTTTATTGCAGAACTTTCTGCATTAGGATTCTCTATTAATTTGTTCTTCATTTTGAGCTGATTTTGATATGTTCTAACTTCACAGTAAACTAACATATAAAACTTTGTTGGTAGATTTAAGTATTATTAAATTATTTATAGTTATATTGAGTTTATATGTCTGATTTATTAAAAAAAGTAAATTAAATAAATATTTTATAATTAATACAATTAACACTATATTAAAAAAAGAAAATAAATACATACAAGTTATTTTTTTATTAATTAAATTATTATAATTGAAATTAATTTTAACACAACAGTTTAAAATTATAATTTCAATATTATAACGTGCATTACATATTATTACATGTGTATGGGCTATATGGCTAGTAATAATAACAAGTATAAGAAGAATAAAAAATTAAAAATGCTTGGCGGAGGAGTGCAGTTTTGTACTTAATCCACCAAACAAAAAGTTCAGACTTAAAAGCCAAGAACCTGAAATAGAAAAATATTCCAGTATAAAGATTTGATCAATTATAAATAAACATTAGTCAGAATTCATATTGATATGCCAAAAATTGGATCTCCATAGCAACCTTGATAGTTAGCATGATGGGCACCATGTGTGTGATAAGAACAAAACGTAGTGTCGTTAAGCCAGCTGAAGAGACACCATTGACCACACTAGACCTATCATTGATCGATAAGATACCTGTTCTAAGGTGCGATGCCAGAACGTTGCATGTGTTCAGGCATGGCCCTGAAGCTGCAAGTGTCATAAGAGAAGCCTTGTCTAGAGCATTGGTTCCTTACTACCCTCTTGCTGGGCGCCTCATTCACAAATCGGAACAAAATGATGAAGCAGGGTGCCTCCAAGTTCAATGCTCCGGGGACGGTGCCTGGTTTGTTGAGGCTTCTACTGATTGCACTCTTCAATCCCTTCATTTCTTTGATGACATTCAGTCTATTCCATATCATCATCTTCTTCCTGATGATGTTCCTCAAACCGAAGGCATTGACCCCCTTGTCAAAATGCAGGTATATATGTCTTTGACTTGATAAACGTTATTTAGTTAACTATATAAAAGATTTTGATTATTCAAGTTCACCAATACATGACCAACAATAATTTGGCCTAACACTTAGAAAAAATAATATTTTATAAATTCTAATGGTATAAAATATTAATATTAATAAAAGTTATAATTTTATTCCGAGTCATTAATCAGATATAACCTAATCATGATAATATGAACTAATTTTTATTATAAACATGTTAATTGTCCAAAAAAAATTAGTTATTAAATTATGATGTATATACTAATATATGTTGAATTTTTATGTATGTTATGATCAGGTGACACAATTTGGATGTGGAGGATATATGATAGGCCTCGTATTCTGCCACACCATTTGCGATGGCCTTGGTGCTGCCCAATTTCTCAACGCCGTAGGCGAGCTAGCTAGAGGTCTTCACACCCCCACCATTGAACCGCTCTGGCACAGACACTTCGCTCCCTCACCAGTCACCACCACCATCACCGTCGCCACCTCCACTCCCTAAACTACCACCAACCATGCCAAGCTACAAGCTAGAACACGCTACCGTAGACATCCCCATGCATCGAATCAACAACCTCAAGCAAGAATTTCAGCGGCTCACCGGACTCGCTTGCTCTTCCTTCGAAATTGTAGCCGCGGGATTATGGACAAGCAGAGCAAGAGCCATTGATTTCGAACCCAACGCCGAGCTGAAGCTTGTGTTCTTCGCTAACTGCCGTCAAATCTTGGACCCTCCTCTCCCCGCTGGCTTCTACGGCAACTGTTTCTTCCCAGTGACGATCACCGCTTCCTACGAGTCGCTCAGAGACGCGTCGCTCTTCGATGTGGTGAAAATGATACAAGATGCAAAGACCAAATTACCCTCCGAGTTTGGCAAGTATTTGAAGGGTGACTGCGGGGATGACCCTTTTGCCCCTCCTTTGAGCTATACAGGACGCTCTTCATATCGGAGTGGGGGAGGCTGGGATTCAACCAAGTTGACTACGGGTGGGGTCCACCGGTACACGTGGTGCCCATACAAGGGTCAAGCATAATCCCCGTAGGAATTGTGGGGTACATGCCTCTCAGCCTCCTCCCAAACAAAGGAATTCGTTTGATGACGTGGTGCGTTGAGCAAGATCATCGCCATCCCTTCCTCCATCAAATGCATGCTCTCATGGATATATGATATTATTATTATTATTATAATAAGCTCTTTTTTAATTTATCTTAATCAATAATGCATAGCTAAGGTCTTTGCCCTATTTAATTAGTGTTTACGTGATCCCATGAAATGGAAAAAATATTATTTATATTAAAATCAACTATTAAAATTTATCGATATATATAAATATATATGTTTGTTTAATTTATTTTTAAAATATATTTTATATTTTAATATATATTTTATACTAATAATTAATTTTAATAATTATTTTTAATATATCCATAATATAGTTAATATGATAAAGATGTATATTCTAAAACTAATTAAATAATAATATTACATATATATATATATATATATATATATATATATTAAAATTAACTATTAAAATTAGTTATTATTATAGAATATATATTAAAATATAAATTATATAGTAAAAATAAATTAAATTATACATAAATATATAATGATAGATTTTAATAGTTAATTTTAATGTATAAATAATATTTTTGTACATTCGGTGAACTACATACTCTGAGATATATATACCTTGCTTCTGCTTCACTTTCGTCTTTCTATTCTGGCTTTGTCTATTCTTAAAGGAGAGTTGACAAATTGATTCAAATGGAAGGATGAATGTAGGTCCTTTTGCGTAGACCTTGTTTTGGTTACGTGGCCAATTCTTTGAGTGAGTTTATTATTGTTGTGTTTGTTTGGATGATAATCGAGAGTTTTGTGATTTCTTCAAAAGTTGTTTTTGGTTCTTCTTTAAATATTTTTGAAGTAAAAGTGCTGCTTAATTTTTAGAAAGCACCGCATTTTTTCCTTTTTACGGAAGGATATTAGAATTGGTTGTTAAGGAAACAGTTTAAGAATTAAACCTTTCTTATTATACAATAATGCTATATGAGTAATTCTATATCTATGTATAATAAATAATAGAAAAAGTATAAGTAATCAACAACATTTTTTAACATTTTTAACAATGGGTAAATAATGTGAATTAATAGGATTAAAAGAGTAAATTAATCTTAAATTTAATTAGTAGCATTAAATTAGAGTGTAATATATTTTTATTTGATTGGTGATTGTTTATGTTGTTCAAAATTTTCATTGTTCCCCTAGTACTCCCCTTCTCCTAAATAATAATATGCAAATTTGATGCATCGGATGTATGAGGAAGCAAGCCAGGTTGCTCATGATGCAGTTGGAAGTATAAGGACAGTAGCATCTTTCTGTGCTGAAGAAACAGTTATGAAGCTATACAGAAAGAAATATGAAGGTCCAATGGAAAAAGGAAAAAGAAAAGGGTTGATCAGTGGAATAGGATTTGGGGTTTCATTTTTCTTTCTCTACTGTGCCTATGCAACCTGTTTCTATGCTGGAGCTAGATTTGTGAAGGATGGCAAGACATCATTCTCAGATGTTTTAAGGGTACTTAGTATTAACTCTTTTAGCACCACTTAATCTGATTAAACATATCAGAGTGACATTGTTAATCATTAGAAGCCTCCTTCTCTAAATACTTTGCAGGTTTTCTTTGCTTTAACTATGGCAGCTACGGGAATTTCCCAGTCAGGATTCAGTTGCTCCTGATTCTAGCAAAGTCAAGTCAGCGGCTGCTTCCATATTTGGACTACTTGATATGAAGTCAAAGATAGATCCAAATGATGAGTCTGGTACAACACTGGATTGTTTAAAAGGTGAAATTGAGTTTAGCCATGTAAGCCTATGTTTGACCATCCATTCTGGCAAAGTAAATTAAACACCCTTATTTCAAACTCTATTTCATGTTAGTATCAACGTGATGAAAATGCATTTTAATCAAATATTGTTGTTCTATGGCCACAGTGCATTGGATGCAGAGTGAGAGAGAGTTGTTCATGATGCATTGTCAATAGAGCCACTGTAGTTGTGGCACATCGTCTATCCACAATTAAAAATGCAGATGTCATTGCTGTGGAAAAGGAAAGGCATGAGACTCTCATTAGTAAGGAGGACGTATTTTATGCTTCCTTGCTCCAACTTCATTCTAGTGCCCAGTGCCCATTCTGAGGGTTTCTAAAAGGTAGTTAGAATCGCAAAATCGATTCTCATTCTATTCCTCCTTTCGTCACGTTCTTGCTCTGCGTCTCAGAGAAGCAGTGTTCGCGCAGAATCGACGAGTAAGCACGCCAAATCGCCAGGCTTGAACCCTAGGTTTATGTGTGTTCAGCTTCATGCCTCCATTTTTTGCCTCTCTCATTAACATGTTTCTTGCTCTCTCCCCTATGTGCTGGTGGCGCCGTAGCGGTGGCTCAACCTCTCCCAGTCTCGCGCCATCTTCATCGCTCTCCTCTCTTCTCCTCTGTCAGTACTCTGCCTGTCGTGCTTCTCTCTCAATCTCTCCTTTCACTTCTCTTCTCGCTGCTGTGTTGTTGTTGTTGCTGCCGTTGGCTTTGCAGATTCTTCTATGCTCTTATCGATCGGTTTATTTTTGCTAGTTCTATTGAATATCTTGTGTGGAAGTGATAGAATTTTAAATGCCAAAGGAAATAGAAGGGAATAAAAGTAACTGTTTAGTCCAATTTAAAATAATTTTTTAAAAAAATTTATTTATATAAAATAAATTGATTTTTTTTAAACCATATATCCACTGCAAGTGAATTTCTGCCTTCTTATAATCTTATTCTAAGCTAGTTTATATATTGCTAATTTAACTGAATATTATATATTGATTATTATACTGTTATGAGCTATGTTGGATCTATTTATTTTATAATTTTGTTTAATTAATACATTTTTGGATTGTTTTTGAATGATTGAATTGTTTTTGTTATTGTTATAATTCTTTAAGGGAAAGTCTTGGAGGTCAACAATTTTTTAAAAAGTTGGCCAGCATTTAACTATCAAAAAAAGATTGAATGATTCTATACTATTGAATTTAATCTCACACCATTAAAAACATTATTGATAGCCAATTGATAATTACAAAATACAAAAATTGCTGATCCACTAGCACTCCTCATTTCTTAATCTTTTTCTGGTAATGGAAAATTTATTGCAAATGAACTAGACGAGGAATATTCATATATATATATATATATATATATATATGAAAATCATCCTTTAAATGATTTACTTGAGATTTTAATTATTTTTTTTTTTGGTGACTTGAGATTTTAATTGTTTATTTCTAGTAATTTGGTTTATTTAAGATTCACATTTTTTTATTTATTTAAATTAATTTTATGTCATCAAATTATATATTTATAATTTACAAGTTAGGTTTACATTTCGGGTAATGCTAGGTAGACAAAAAAAGCAGTCAGAACTTGTCTTATGTAGCATTTATTAATTATCGCAACAATTAATGAATGCTAAATAAGACAAGTTATTGCTGTTTTTGGCTGATTTTCTTTGGTTACTAAATATTCTTGATTCTATATTAACACTTTGAGTTGAGATAAAAACTACAATTTTATTATATCTGTCTTTCTATTTATAATACCAAAAAATTTAATATCCACTATCCTATAGAAATTTAATAGCTTAATGGATTAAAAGTAGAGTGTTAGGAATAGTAAATTTTGTAATTTGTAGTCATTAATTACTTATTTTTTTTATTGGTTAAGTACCCGCTAGATTTTAATAAAATTGCTGCCCAAAAACTTTCTCGCATTAAAAATTAGAATTACTAAATTTTTGTACGTTACATGGTATTTTGAACAATTTTAAATATCTTATACCCGGTAACAATTTACATAAATTAAAAGAAGAAAAAATAACTTAAGGCAATATGATAATTTTACTTTCAATTAATTTAGTTAAATCGTTTTGAAACAAAGTTATGCGTGGTTGATTCTTTTCTTCCTCTCTGGTCCTTGTTCAAGATTTCTCATAAACATGGGTGCCTTGGTGGTATAAATTTTTTATATTTTATATAGTGATTAGAAACAAAATACTTACGATGATTGTTTTTAGATCTATTTATTTTAGAAGCCATTACAAATTTACAATTTTATTTAATTTTTAATTTTAATTTCTAAATCAATTAAGTATTATAATTTAAAACTTTTGTGATCAAGAAAAAGTTTTTTTCTTTTTGTATATTTACTTACAATTATTATTTTACCACCATAGAATAAAGTATAAATCCTAACTAAAAATGAAGTTATTGTCTTTCTTAAAATAAGTAAAATGACTTGTTTCAAATAATTAAATGAAAAGGGAGCTGTAGGAAAATAATCTTAATGCAAAAATACTAAATACACGTTAAAATTTAGCCACTAAATTAGTTATTATATATATATATATATATATATATATATATATATATATATATATAAATTTTTAACTAAATAATTAAATTATTCATAGTAGAATAATTAAATCTACTCTAATAGAATAATCAAACTTTTTTACATTAGGATAATAAGGTTTTTTTTATGAAATATTAGATATGTATTTTTATACGGTGTATTTCTATACTGATTTTTATGTACCGAACCATAGTTGTTCGTAATATAATATATAACCCATAAACTAAACTTATTTTTCTCTCTTTCCCTCCAAAACTCAACTCCTAACGGAACAACTTAAAAACTGTTTTATTAATAAATAAATGCAAAAATAATTCAGTTGTCATTCACAACACATTAAAATTAAAAGATAAAATCAAATCAAATAAAAAAAGTTATCTAACAAAAAAAGATAAGAATAAAAAAAATCATCTAACAATCAAATTAAATAAAAAAAATTATCTAACAAAAAAAATAAGAATAAACAAAGATCATAATAAAAGACACGCTGCTTTGCTAGCAGCTTCTCTATTCGTATGTCGCAGCTCTATTCAACAAGCAGCACTCCTTTTACTTTTGAGTTCAAATATAAAAAATTAGATATTTTTTATTTATTTAATTTAATATTATTTTATATTTTACTATTTATTTAATTTAATTTTTTATATGATAAAAAAGATTAGAATATCCAATAAGTATTAATATTATTGTATTTGTATAAATTGATAAAAAAATTCAATAAATATCATAAATGACTAAAAAGTTTAATTCTAATTTAATTATTGAAGATTTTAAGTCACTAAAGACTCGAAGAATATTATTATAAACTATTTTATATTTTTTATCTGTAGAATTATTTATTTATTATCTTATTAGTAACAAATTTAAAAAAATAATTATATTTATAAATTTTATTTTAATATAAATATTATTATTAAATTTTTATGTTAAATTTTTTGTCACTCCAAAATTTTGTTTGAAGCTCCCACTGATTGTGGGCGAGGTGCTCTGTATTTATGGCTGGGAAAATATTTGTCAACCCCTTTGCTTTTCTGGGTTTTTACACTTTTACTACATAGTTTTGACTTTTGCGTGTGGTTTGGGCCTCTTGATATATAATACATATGGAACCATGCATGATGTCAATCAAAGTCTTGTTTAAGTTACCGTATTTTGTGATGCAATCCACACTCCCACTAAGTTGCTGGTATTTTAATTGTGAATATATAATTTTACCTGTTATTATTATTAATAATATCTTCACAGTAGTATTTATTTATCTCCTATACCAAGTTACTATCCAATAGACCAATACCATGACTAAGTAATATATAATGCATGACTTTTTGGCATTCTGTTGTTTAGTTTCTTTCTGCGGCAGTTAGTTAGTTGGTTGGTCAGAAGATGGAAAATATTTTCGGTCCCTCCTTTACCTGGATAACCAACCCAAAGTGTGTGTTGCTGTTTTTCTGCAAAATTATAGTACCTTCAAGTCTATGTTAATCGAATTGGAGAATCAATAAAACACACTTCAATTTACTTCATTAACATTTTTTTTGGTTGCCCATAATATTCTCCAACCCGACAGGCTAAAGATTAATCCGTTGCGGATCTAAGTTTCATTTAAGGACTTGCCGTTGGCCAATGGGTTGTTACATGCACAAGGCGGGATTCAAATATCCGACACCTGCTTAAGCGGACTAGTGAGCTGACCGCTCGACAAACCCAAGTTGGTTTATTTCATTAACATTTTATTTATGTATTTATAATTTGGTGTTCTTGTTTTTGAAAATCCTGTGGGATAAGTCCATGTTCTAAGATTAAAAAAGAAAAGGATATCAACCCTTTGCATCATTATGGAATGGCCATGAAGGAATCTACCTTAGGGGTACTTCCAGGAAACACACGTCGCAATAATATGTCTATGTGCTCCTTTTGTTTGTTGCTTAGCCTTCACGTATCTTTAGAGTTTCACATTTAGTCACAACTTGGTATGCTATAAAACGTTATTATATACATGATAAGAATTTTTCTAACTAAGTTGTTTGGTTCTGTTTCAACCTTACACTGCTTCAATAATTTTGTTATTTTGTAGTAGTGTTACATAACATAGGACTTAAGAGTGTACTAGGGAGATGGGGCGTGAGAACGGTTACAAACGTGATGATGAGACAAGTTCATCAGAGAACCAAAAAGAAACAGTTCCATACTTCAAGCTGTTCTCGTTTGCAGATTCCACTGACATCTTGTTGATGATTGTTGGGACCATTGCCGCCATTGGAAATGGTATGGGAATGCCTCTCATGACATTAATATTTGGCCAAATGGCAAACGTCTTCGCTGATAACCTGTACAGTGAAGATATTGTCAACCAAGTTTCCAAGGTAAAATCCAGGAAACTAATATTCAGCTTAATGTGTATGTAATTGTGAAGAACCAAAATAATATTTAGTTATGCTGACCAAAATTGCAGATCAGTCTGAAATTTGTGTACTTGGCAATAGGCATAGGTGTTGCAGCATTCCTTCGTAAGTACCCCATAATTAGGTCACTGATTTTTGTTAACTCAACACAGTTATATATGAGTTATTCAGCAATGAAGATCATTGTTTCATGCTGCAGAGGTGGTATGTTGGATGGTGACAGGGGAAAGACAAGCTGCAAGAATAAGGGGTTTGTACTTGAAGACTATTCTAAGACAAGATATTGCTTTCTTTGATAAAGAGACAAACACTGGTGAGGTCATAGGTAGAATGTCAGGTGACACAGTCCTTATTCAAGATGCCATGGGTGAGAAGGTAATACTAATAATACTACTATATCTATATCTATATCTATATATGTATCATATGCTGCTGCAACATTCATATACTAAAAGGCTTGCTTGCATAAACAGGTTGGGAAATTTGTGCAGTTAATTGCAACATTTGTTGGAGGGTATGTGATATCATTTGTCAGAGGGTGGCTTCTAACTCTTGTCTTGTTGTCTGCTCTTCCAATTCTCGCTATAGCTGGCGCAGCTTTGGCCATCACCATAGAAAAGATGGCAACCATAGGTCAAAATGCTTATGCAAAAGCAGCACATGTAGTTGAACAGACAATAGGTTCTATAAGAACAGTATGTTAACAAAGCCTAAATAAATATCTTTGAAATTTATTGTTAGCTTCAGAGTCTTATATCAGGTTCTGCCATGATATTGATTGTTTCCTTTTTTACATGTATTTCAAGGTTGCATCCTTCACTGGGGAAAAGCAAGCAGTATCTAGTTATGAAAAACGTCTTGAAGATGCATACAAATCAGGAGTTAGCGAAGGCATAGCAGCTGGAATGGGTTTTGGTGTTGTTACCTGTGTCATTTTTTGCGGTTATGCTTTGGCTGTATGGTATGGTTCAAAGATGATAATGGAAAAAGGATATAATGGGGGTATGGTGGTCAATGTCATGGTTGCTGCGTTAAGTGCTTCCATGTAAGTACATAGATACCTTCGGGATAAAACTAGATGCATTCTATTTGCTTGCCTAATTCTGTGTATGTATATGTTAGGTCTCTTGGGGAAGCAAGTCCTTGCTTAAGTGCTTTTGCTTCGGGTAAAGCAGCAGCCTATAAAATGTTTCAAACAATTGAGAGAAAGCCTGAGATTGATGCTTATGATCCTACTGGAAAAACATTGGAAGATATTCATGGCGATATAGAGTTGAGGGATGTCTATTTCAGTTATCCGGCCAGACCCGAGGAGCTGATATTCAACGGATTCTCTCTGCATATTCCAAGTGGCACAACTGCGGCTTTAGTAGGACAAAGTGGAAGTGGGAAGTCCACAGTTATCAGTTTGATAGAAAGATTCTATGATCCACAGGCAGGTGAAGTTCTTATTGATGGCATTAACATTAGAGAATTTCAGGTTAGATGGATCAGAGGAAAAGTTGGCCTTGTCAGCCAGGAGCCAGTGTTGTTTGCATGTAGCATCAAGGATAACATTGCTTATGGAAAGGAGGGAGCAACAATTGAAGAGATTAAAGTTGCAACTGAACTTGCAAATGCTGCTAATTTCATTGATAAACTGCCACAGGTTCTACAATATCAAAGGAATTTTTGGATTCATAATCTAACTCGTTAAGTAAACTTAATTAAATGCTTCCTTGTGATGTGTATGTAGGGATTGGAAACAATGGTTGGTGAGCATGGAACACAACTATCTGGTGGACAGAAGCAACGCATTGCCATTGCAAGAGCTATCCTAAAAGATCCAAGGATTTTGCTTCTAGATGAAGCCACAAGTGCACTTGATGCAGAATCTGAAAGAATAGTGCAAGAGGCCCTAGACAGGATCATGATCAACAGAACTACTGTTATTGTAGCTCATCGCCTAAGCACGGTGAGAAATGCAGACATGATTGCTGTAATTCATACAGGGAAAATGGTTGAGAAAGGTACAGAGCATGCAAAGATAAGACATGGATTCTCTCATCATGATAAAATTTTGTTTTATATATATTTGTAACTGACTTCATGTTTATCAATCAGGAACACATGTTGAATTAGTCAAGGACCCCGAAGGAGCTTACTCTCAGCTTATACGTTTACAAGAGATAAGAGAGGATGATTCATTAAAGAATGCAGACAATCAAAACAAGTCTGAACTCTCAAAAAGTAAAAGGTGGTCATTTCAAAGATCAGAATCATCTGCTGGTAGCAGTAGCCGCCACTCGACTTCCTTCGGCTTATCTACAGGAGCTAATATCCTTGACCCTAAAGTTGAAACTCCAAGAGAAGAGGATGTACCATCACAAGAGGTTCCACTATGGTGGCTTTTTTCCCTTAACAAACCAGAGATTCCAGTGCTTCTTATGGGATCTATAACTGCCACAGCAAATGGTGCTATATGGCCAGTGTTTGGTTTGTTGCTTTCTAGTGCCATCAAAACATTTTATGAACCATTCAATGAGTTAAAAAAGGACTCAAGGTTTTGGGCACTAATGTTTATGACCCTTGGACTTGCATCTTTAATTGCTCTTATAGCAAGAGGATACTTTTTCTCTGTGGCTGGCCATAAGCTAATCCAGCGAATTAGGTTGCTATGTTTTGAGAAGGTGATCAACATGGAGGTTTCATGGTTTGATGAGGCTGATCATTCGAGTGGCGCAATCGGTTCAAGGCTCTCGACGGATGCTACATCTGTTCGCGCCCTTGTTGGGGATGCATTAGGACTACTAGTTCAAAATATTGCAACAGCATGTACAGGCTTGATCATTGCTTTTGTTGCAAGCTGGCAATTGGCGTTGATCATTGTTGTCATAGCCCCTCTTGTTGGACTGAATGGATATGTTCAAATGAAGTTCTTGAAAGGCTTCAGTTCAGATGCAAAGGTGAGACTTTTTCCATCTCAATACTTTGCTATGAAAGTACTTCATGGTTTATTAGACTCAGCGAAAAATCCTATGATAATGTGCATATTTTTATGCAGCGGATGTATGAGGAAGCGAGCCAGGTTGCTAACGATGCAGTTGGAAGCATAAGAACAGTGGCATCTTTCTGCGCTGAAGAGAAAGTTATGGAATTCTATAAGAAGAAATGTGAAGGTCCAAGGAAAACAGGAATAAGGCAAGGCTTGATCAGTGGAATAGGATTCGGGGTTTCATTTTTTCTTCTCTATTGTGTCTATGCAACCTGTTTCTATGCTGGAGCTAGATTTGTGAAGGATGGCAAGGCATCATTCTCAGATGTTTTAAGGGTACTTAGTACTAACTCTTTTTAGCACTTGCACCTGAATTTTCAATATTTCTTCACTAAAAGCTTCCTTCTTTGGATTTGTTGTAGGTTTTCTTTGCTTTAACTATGGCAGCTAACGCAATTTCCCAATCAAGCTCACTTGCACCTGATTCTAGCAAAGCCAAGTCAGCTGCTGCTTCCATATTTGGACTTCTTGATATGAAGTCGAAGATAGATCCAAGTGATGAGTCTGGTACAACACTGGAAAATGTACATGGTGAAATCAAGTTTCGCCATGTAGGCTTTAAGTATCCATCTAGACCGGATATACAGATTTTTCGAGACCTAAGTTTGACCATCCATTCTGGCAAAGTAAATTAAGCACTCTTCTTTCAAGCTCCATTTCATGTTATCAAACTGATGAAGATGCATGTTATCAAACTAACCATTTCAATCAAATTTTCCAGACAGTGGCCCTTGTTGGTGAGAGTGGAAGCGGGAAATCCACAGTGATTGCTTTGTTACAAAGATTCTATGATCCAGATTTTGGTCAAATCACACTTGATGGGATAGAAATTCAGAAGTTGCAGCTCAAGTGGTTGAGGCAGCAGATAGGACTTGTAGGTCAAGAGCCAGTATTATTCAATGACACCATTCGTGCCAACATTGCATATGGTAAAGGAGGCAATGCAACTGAAGCAGAAGTCATACAAGTAGCAGAACTGGCCAATGCTCATGGCTTTATTAGTGCCTTACAACAGGTAAAAACAACACTCAACTTGTTGGTATTTGTGTTTTTCAATTGAGTTATGGTTTTTGGATTTGGTGTAATAGGGTTATGATACTGTGGTGGGAGAGAGGGGAATACAGTTATCTGGTGGGCAGAAGCAACGTGTAGCCATTGCACGTGCTATAATAAAGAGTCCAAAGATATTGCTACTTGATGAGGCCACAAGTGCATTGGATGCAGAGTCGGAGAGAGTTGTTCAAGATGCATTAGACAAAGTGATTGTGAATAGAACCACTGTGGTTGTGGCACATCGTCTATCCACAATTAAAAATGCAGATGTCATTGCTGTAGTTAAAGATGGAGTTATTGTGGAAAAAGGAAGACATGAGACCCTCATTAGCATGGAGGATGGTTTTTATGCTTCCTTGGTCCAACTTCATTATAGTGCGTCAACAGCATGACAATAACTTTGTTATGATGCTAGGCAATTCGTTATCCTTGCTTATCTTTTCCAATTTCCAAGATGAAAATTGGTACGTAGTGTGACTAATGTAATAGTTGTGTTGAATTCTTAGTAAAGAATTGGAAATAGATCATGCAATCACCATTTGGTAATGTTTGGAAAAAAGACAGACTGAGAGACTAAGATTGAAATAAATTTTAGTATTGTGTTTGATGTAAAATAAGAAACAGAGATTGAAATCAGAATGAAATTCTAATTTAATTTGCACAAAAGATAAAGTTGGAATTAATTAATTGAAATTGGAATATTTTAGGTATAAAATATTATTAAAATTTTAATTTTCGTCTCCAAAAATTTCAATTCTCTGTGTTCCTACTTTTTGAAGGTACTGAAATACTGAAATTTTAGAGACAGACTAAAATTTGAGTAATAATTTTTAGACCAACAAATATACTCAGTCCCAATCTCCATTTCAGTACTTCAAAACAAACGCTACCTTAATATTTTAGAGAAAGTAAAAAAAGAGTTTATAATATCCTACAAAAAGGTTAGTATTAAGAAAATTTCACCTTTTACAAAAAGGTTAGTATTAAGAAAATTTCACCTTACGCACAACACATACATGTATTTGTTAATGTTACAAGTGCGAGGAATGTATGAAATTAGTCTCACATTAAAGAAAACAAGGAAGAGTGAGAAGTTTATAAGATGAGAAACCCATTAACTTATAACCTTAAAGTTTTGAATTGGATGTGGTGTCTTCTCATTTTATGTTATCTCAGTTGATTCCTCCCCGAAATCTCCGCGTACTGTACTTAAAATGGACTATTTGTATCCAAAATGCATTTTATCTTAATAGTAGCCTTAAATATAGGTCGGAACCAAAACTTTGTTTTTGGATACAAAATTTAGAGGATAAATCTGCCTATTTTCTATTAAAGTGACATGCATGAACAAGAACTAACTAGATCATGAGCCATAAACAAAACGCATAAGCTAAAAGAAGCCACGAAGAAATAGTTTGATTTGTCCATACTGCCCTTTCATCAAAGATCACAAACTTCAGAATCAGGTCTATATTATCTTCATAAAAAATATATATACAAAATGAAATAAAGATGCTTCACTGTTGTGTTTTAGCAAAAGTAAAGGATGTATTGCAAATTGCTTACGAATTAAATATCAACACCAACGCCTTCTGGCCCAGATTCAACCACACGTGCAATCGAGTTTACATACTTTCGAAACTGCAACAATCAATGCATTATAGTTAGCTATTTCTCATTCATTATTACACCACCACTAAATTTTCAATCTCATCAGTGCTAAGAGTAAGGATTTAAGCACTTAGAAAATTGGACTTCTGTAGTAGGTATAAGTATAACAAATATAGCTCAAGTCATGAATCTTAATTTTCATTTCCTTGTGATTAAGGAGGCATTATGGATGCACTGTAAAGCTATTCAAGGCAACAAGGAGACTAGAACAGGCACAAATAGTAAAAGTAAACAATTGACCATGTACCTCTTCGATTATCTCTTCAGACTTGTGACCTAACAGTTCCACTTTAGCAGCTCCAGATTCCTTTACTGACTTCATTTTACCATTTGTAGCATCCACCTATCAATTGCAGAAGAAATAACAAAAATTCACTCTTTCATCACAAATTACTTTTTTTATTATGAAACTCAGAAATTGTACCTCTTCTAACACGGCCTCAACATTTCTCCGTCTTGTTTCGATGTCACGTTTCTTATATTCCACATCGGATGTTATACCATTTAGGTATTTTATTGATTTTTCCTGCATAATAGTGCACTCTTTCTCTACCTGCCTTTTCGTTTCTTCCATCTGCAAAACTAAGGAAGGGAAACAAGTAGAGAAGTTGCATGGTTTTATACTAAAAAAGCATTACAAAATAATCTAGCATATAGTTATGCCGCATTTCAGTAAACAGATGCCATTGAAAAGTTTGAAGAGAAAAATACAGCATTGAGTGAAAATAATTTAGGTCATTTGTGAACAGCTTTCAGCAATGTCTTCTGTAAAAATAGCAATATAAATTGGAAAAGGAAATGCGAGCGTTGCCTGCCCAAGAATGTACCTTTACTTTGTTTTTCAGCCAATTTGGACTCAAGGGACTTCTCCAATACTTGTTCATCGCTAAGTTTAGCTTTCAAAGCTTTAAGCTCCTTTTCAACCGATTTAGCAGAATTTACCTATATGAAGTGCTACTGATATCAAACAAGAGGTTTTGCACAATAGTAATCATTGAAGGAAGTTATATATATATAACAAAAGAAGCAGCTTTTCTCTCCATAGACCATGTTAATGTGGAGAATTCATATTATATTTTCAATCACTAAGACAGAATGAAAGCAGAACTCCAATGGCAAAACTACGTTGATACCTGTTCCTTTATAGCCAGCATTTGCTTGTAGTGCTTTGACATTTTCTTGCCAACCTAAGAAAAGAAGTTAAAAAGATAAATTGATTTGTACACTAAGAACAAAAGATTATTTATATATGCATGTTCATGTTGACATTGTGAATTTTATAGGTGGATTGATGGCTAGAAGCTGAGACAATCTGTGAATAAAATCATTTAACAGTATGACACCGAAGAGAAGAGGAGGAGGAGGAGGAGGAGGAGGAAGGGGGGGGGGGTCAGGAAAGACAACATATGAACATATAGGCTCTTGGGTTCATAGAGTGGAAAAACACAATTCATAATAATAAAACAGAAAACTTATTTTGGAAAGTGAAGTCTGCTGCTCTGCTGTCTAAAATGATTTCTTTCAAGCTAGGCAGCAGTATCCTAACTCTGAACTCTTAACAGAAAACAACAATCAGGAATTAGAAATACTATGGTGGCCACCTAAGCTTTTTCATACTATAAGAAGAAGAAAACAAAATAAGAAAATGTCTATACTAGATTACTTTACTGCTGCCTAAAATACAGATGACGGAAAGAAAAACCTGCCCTGGAACAATATACCTTGGAATAAACTTCAAGGAGAGAAGTCTTCTCATGAAAAGTTTGCATTGCCAACCTTTCAGCTTTCATTGCCTCTTCTCGAGCTAATTTCTTCTCTTCTAAAGCCCTCTTTAGCAAAAAGTAGAGAAGATAATTTACATTAGTGAATAGGCAGAGAAAATATCTTAAGTCTCTACACAACAATAAAGAAACATATAACAATTAGTCAGTTATGCAAACAGAACATGTTAACTTGCATCATTAACAAAACAGAACAGAACAGTTTAGTTCAAACCTCACATAACAAAACACAATTTAACATAAATATAAAAAAGTAATAAACAAATAATGATTAGAAAGAAGTAGCTTATTTCATGGCAATTTTCATCACGCAGACACCTAAAAAATGGAAAGCATTAGTATCTGATCATACTTAAATTATTAAGAAGACAGTAAAGTAGTCCAATAATCTCCAGTTTAATGTTCACACAAGCAGGCTTGCAGGGAGAAAAGTATACAACATATTGGTTGCAAAGAACATAAAAGCAATTAACTTAGGTGATGCCTATAAAAGAACAATGAAGTGAACATCATCAACAAAGTTAATTTGCAATCGATGCTAATTATTGATACGAAACAGATAGAACTTGTACCTGAATTTTGTCAGGTGATTGGGCAATTTTTGAACGTAGATTCTCATTTTCTTGAGCATTTTGTGACAGTGTAAATTCAGCATTAGAAATCTGCATTAAGAAATGGAGAATAAGTCTATGATAAGGTTAACCATTCATTGCTGATTGTTATAATTAGCTTGTAATGTATTCAGAAGTTGCATTATCTATTGAAAGGAAATAAATTTTTACTCCTCTATAGATGTTCTGCCCATATACCATCCAAAATCACCAAGAATAAGCCAATAAGGCATAAGATTTGATAACTCACAATGATAAGCTTCTATAGACCAAAGCTACAGATGATATGATAAGGGAAAATAAACTCACCTTCGCATCCATTTCTTCTGCCTGGTCCTTTGACTTCTTTAAAGTAGTCCTCAGTGACATCTGATTTTTATTAAGGGTCATGATAGTGTTACGAAGTTCCGCAACCTTTGCATCAACCTCCTGAACAACAGCCATCTCTTTTTCCCTAGCTTCATTCAAGTTGGAAATCTCTGATTTCACCTGCAACCAGAAACGGTCAACAAAGGCTAATACTCAAGTAAATTCAATAATGATTACGTGATCCATCCACAAATAAACCTGAGGAATCTCATTCTCCTCCAAATTTATTCGCTGCTCCTCCAGAGCGCTGACTTCGTCTCCAATTTTTGATATCTCAACCAATTTCCCTTCCCTACAATTTTTTAATTGAAGAAAAGAAAATGAGAATTGAAAACAAGCAACAAGTATGACAATTAGGCAGTTATGCCAACACCACATATTAATTTCCCTACAGAGTCTATGAACTATGAAGAAACCATCTCTAAAAGTATATGAGAGACATATATGAATGCAATCGCTTGGATTATTGTGCTAAGAAATGCTTATCAGTTTCTCCTAACTTTCTATAGAAAGGGCAAAGAAGTATCCACCTATAGAGAACAAAATTGACAATAGAGCCGATGAAAAACTCGGTGCGCTGAGTGTCCGGCATAAGGAGATCAGCGAACGTGAACACAATTCTCCTAGGGCACTCGAGTATGGCCAGCACCTCCTTAATCTTGTAGTACAGTTTTGTAGCGCGGATGGACTCCATGTGAAGTTCAGGATCATCGAAATTCGACACCGCTTCAAAATCAAGCTGCTCATTCTCTTCCCTGTTGACAGAGACACCAACTCGCAAATTCGAGAACACAAAACGGAAATAAGAATGGTCCATCGTAACTAACTTTTTTGAGTAACAGAATTCAGGTTAACGCAAGAAAACTAACTCGTAACAGAATCAAAAACGAAGAAAGAGTAACAAATTAGTACTCAAGAAAGTCGAGGTGGATGAGGAGGCGTGTATAGAGTTCGAAGATCAAGTCAGGGTTTGGGTGGATGAAGTCTTGCTCAATCATGTTGGCAATCTGCAATTGCGCTAAGGTTGTGATTATCTCTGGTCTCGAAAGCGTTGGGTACTCGTACTTCGACGTCGCCATTGTCGTTGTCTTCTTCTTCCCCCAGAAGCAAAATCGGCAGACTGAGAAAGCCGGAACGGTGATGATAATAAAAGGGAAAAAAACTAAAATAGAAATTAATACCTAGTTGCACTTGAAATTAAAATAGCGATAACTTTTCCCGCCATTTACTTATGTTGAGTCCGATGGAGGCTACTTATATACAACATTGTTCGCGTATATGTTAGGCCCAATACGGATTATGCCAGTGTCTAAGTGAGTTGAAACTAAGCCCATCATGTCTTCAAAAAGAAAAAATTAAGCCCATCATGGACACTGCTCGTATCGAACATAAGCCGGCGGCTTATTGTTAAGCGGCCTAAATCCTCCATTTTTTTTCCCGTAAAAATAGTCAACTTTCAGCAACTGAGGCTTGGGAAAGATAGAGGAACTGTTAGACTCCCATCAAGCTGCAATAGGGCTTGAACAAATTTCCTTTCACATCTTTCTAATTTCTCAATTAATGAATCTACTCTGAGTTTTTTTAAGTGCTATTAAATTGTTAAAAAAATTCAACAAAAAAATATTTTTTTATTTTTTTTGTATGTTTGACAAATTTTTAAAAATAAAACTAAAAAATTACTAGCAAAAAAAATATTTTTTTTAAGAAGTTATAATTTATATTTTTTAAAAGATTTTTATTTAAAAAAGTGTTTTAACATAATAAATAAACAAAAAATACTTTCGTATTGATATTTCTAAATATAATTGATAGATCAAAAAACATTTTATCATGTCCAAATAACAAATTACTTTTATATTTTTAAAAAATTTTTTAAAAAAAATAACTCAAAAAACATTTTTTTCGAAAGCTCAAGCAAACAAACCCTTCATCCAATACAGATGGAGAAGGAATTAAAAGCTGGACCGTTTGTGCTGCTTACTTGATTTAAAATTCATTTCACCGAAAGGTTAGGTCAGATATGTTATTATATAACAGACAAACTGAAAATAACTATTTTAGGAAAATTTCTTGAGAAAATAATGTAAACGATAATCACGCTGCACCCAATTGTATATGATAACTTCTTTTTTTTTTTAAGACGTGTTTTATGGTAACAGTCCCCAAAAAAGAAAAAAGAAAAAAAAAAAAAAAAAAAAAAAAAAAAAAAAAAACTTCTTTGAAAGTAAACGGCTATCATAATTTAAATTTTAACAAGAGCCAAATCCTATTCATGCTCAATTTTCTATTCCACAAATAAAAAATGTACATGGTTAAGTTGGATGTGATTGTGATGCCTTGTTGCCTTTTAGGCATCCACAATGGAAGTGTTAGGCATGAATGACATACAACAGATAACTAGAGGCTATGGCTATATGATAAGGAACAAGATCTCTAACTTGTCATAATACAAAAATCAAATTACAAGTCCTCATCACTTTCGTCACTGTAGGAAACAAGGGCATTTAATGATTGTGCTGGCTTAGGCAAATCATTTTCAGTAGTAGTTTCAGCTTTAGAAACATCAGCATTTGCTCCATCTATCTTGGACTTTTTAGCTTGGGGTTCACTATCATCATCCTCGAGAGTGGTTTCCGCTTTTGAAACTTCTTCAGCATTTTTTTCATCCGCCTTGGCCTTTTTAGCCTGGGGCTTGACTTTTATAACCATGCTTAATGGACGCGAGGACGGATTCTTCTTTACTCCAGCAGACTTTTCTTCCTGCAAGAGAAAAGAGGTTATTCGATAACCATGAAAATAACAAAGTTCTGACATTCAATTGTCACAAAAATCATCGAGCAATGTAAGTATAATACCCACACTTCAATTGGTCCCAAGATCACTCACTTTTTTAAGTAACACTATCATATTTTCAATCTCTAAAACTCACCAACACTCATGAAATAATAGAATAAAGAAGGACTTCACATAATCATCATATCTTTTTTCATTTCATGGAACACACAAAATACATAAGGCATATGTGTCTTTATATAGGTAAAGTTTCATACTAAAAGTTCATGATTCTACTAGCTTCTTAATACACATACTTATCCAACTTTGCTTCTTACTTTGACTATTCAAATAAGTAACTTCTTGTAATTTCTAACACATCTTGAAAATTCTTTATTAAGTTTAATCATCAATCTTGAAGCTTCCAATGCACTTCATGATTCTTTTAGTATGGGGTGATGAGTACAACTTCTATTCAATTCCAATTCAATTTGATTTTGAACTTCTTAAATGTTTTAGTATATTGTAGTTGTACTACTTTCTTGAATATTCTTGATTTAATTTTCTAACATTGCCTCCCTTAAATCAAGCTTATAGAGTTTATCATTCCAACCATCTTCTTCAACTTGTAAAATAACTCGGTCTTCAATGGCTTTGTAAATATATCTGCAGCTTGTTCTTCAGTTGGACAATACTCGATTACAACTTCTTTCTCATTCACCAACTCTCTGATTTTGTGAAATCGAATATTAATATGCTTCGATCTTCCATGGAATATTGGATTTTTGCAAAGTGCAATAGCTGACTTGTTATCACAAAATATTGTTGTTGGAGTATTTTGTTTCTCGTTCAATTCCTCAAGAATTCTTCTTAGTCAAACTGCTTGCGTTGCACAACTTGCTGCTGCTATATATTCTGCTTCTGCTGTAGAGAGTGCTACTACTGGTTGTTTTTTTGACGGCCATGAAATTACACCAGAACCAAAATGAAATACAAATCCTGAAGTACTTTTTCTTGTTTCTATATCTCCGGCCCAATCACTATCAGTGTAACCGACAAGATTTACTTCATTAGTATTTTCATAATAAATACCATCATTTAAAGTACCTTTGATATATCGAAGAATACGTTTTGCCGCTTGCAAATGGTTGGTACAAGGCTCCTCCATAAATCTACTAAGCAAACCAACTCCAAACACAATATCTGGTCTAGTTGCAGTTAAGTACCTCAGACTTCCAATCAAGCTTTTGTAGTATGTGGGATTTACTGCTCTTCCTTTATCTTCTCTTAGCAACTTGAACTTCTCTTCGACTGAAGTAGGAACTGGTTTTGAATGTTCCATCTGAAATTTCTTCAAAATATCATTTGCATATTTCTTCTGAGAAATGAAAATACCATCATCTTTTTGAACCACTTCAATGCCAAGAAAGTAAGACATTAAACCCATATCTGTCATTTCAAAGTGCTTTATCATAGCCTCCCTGAATTGTGTAATTATCTTCAAATTGTTGCCAGTAAAAATTAAATCATCAACATAAAGACACACGATCAAGATATCTCCAGGTTCAACGAACTTGATATAAAGCATATGTTCAAATGGATATCTTCTGAAACCATTCTGAATAAAATAAGAATCAATCTTCTTGTACCACGCTCTTGGTGCTTGCTTTAACCCGTACAAGGCTTTTTTTCAACTTGTAAAATTTATCTTCTTCTCCAAGAACTTCATATCCTGCAGGTTGCTCGACATACACTTCTTCTTCTAAAGTGCCATTTAGAAATGCAGACTTAACATCCATTTGATGTATCTTCCACTTATTTTGACGCGAGAGTGAAATAATCATACGAATAGTGTCTAATCTTGCAACAGGAGCAAATACTTCAAAATAATCGATACCTGGCTTTTGCTTGTATCCCTTAGCAACTAATCTTGCTTTGAAACAATCAACTTCACCGTTGGGTTTGTACTTAGTTTTGTAAACCCACTTTACTCCAATCGGCTTCTTATCTGTTGGTAAATCAGTTAGCTCCCATGTGTCATTCTTCTTAATGGCATGAATCTCCTCATCCATTGCTTTCTTCCAATTGTTGTCTTTAGAGGCTTTTTCAAAGTTCAACGGCTCACAATCTGAAAATAGAGCAAAGTTTATGATTTCTTCATCGGACGGATCGTTGTCATTGCCAACTTCATAATCTGCTAATCTAGCAGGTAGTCTCCGCTCTCTTTGAGGTCTTCTAGATGATTTTGGTTGTTCGGTTGTGTCAGGTTGCATTTCTTCTACTTCATCACATGTATTTGGAATTATAGTCAGCTGCTTTTTTGTCTTTGTGTTCCAGTCCCACAAGTCTTTCTCGTCGAACGTCACGTCTCTGCTAATGATTACTTTCTTTGTTTTTGGATTGTACAACTTGTATGCTTTTGAGTCTGTGCTATAGCCAATAAAGATATACTTCTCGCCTTTGTCATCTAACTTCTTCCTTAATTGATCTGGTACGTGGGCATAAGCAATACACCCAAAGATTCTGAAATGATGAATGGAAGGCCGCTTTCCACTCCAAGCTTCCTCTGGAGTTTTATCACGAACAATTTTTGTTAGACACCTGTTTAAAATATGAACTCCTGTTGCGACTGCTTCTGCCCAAAATTCTTTATGCATTTGTTTTGACTTGAGCATGCATCTGACCATATCCATGATGGTTCTGTTCTTTCTTTCAGCAACTCTATTTTGTTGAGGAGTGTATCTAGTTGTTAGTTGGTGTTGAATTCCGTGTTGCTTAAAGTATTTTGAACACGCAAGATATTCTGTTCCTCTGTCTGTTCTGAGAATTTTGATTTTACAGCCACTTTGTTTTTCGACAAACGTCTTGAATGTCTTAAAGACATCACATGCTTCTGATTTCTGCTTCAGAAAGTATACCCATGTATATCTACTAAAATCATCAATAAAAGTGATAAAATACCTGCTACCACCGTTACTTGGAACTTCTACAGAACAGAGATCTGAATGCACACTTTCAAGTAATCTTCTGGCTCTCTATGACTTTCCTATAGGGAATGGATCTCTGTGTTTCTTTTCCAGTTGACAAATCTCACAAACACAATTGGGAATATGAATACGTGGTAGACCAGAAACAAGTCCTTTTTTTGACAAGTAGTTTAGGCCAGAAAAATGGAAATGCCCAAACCGCATATGCCACAACCAATTATCATCAAGTATCACAGAACTCATGCAAGAGGGATTAACATGTTGAATTTTTAATGGAAACATTCTGTTTGAAGTCATCTTTGCTTTATCTATGAACCTTCTGTTGTTGTCAAACACAGTGCAATATCCATGATAAGTTATCATCTTATATCCCTTCTCAGATAATTGCCCCATACTCAATAAATTGTAATCAAGTTCAGGAGCATAGAAAACATCAGAAATATAACTCAGAGAACCATCCTTCAATCTAATTGGTATGTGCCCTTTTCCTTCAACAGGGATCTTTGTACTATTACCAAACTTCAATAATAGTTTAACTGAATCATCTAGAGAAGAAAATAACTCCTTTCTACCAGACATATGATTACTGCAAGCATTATCCAAGTACCATATATTTTCATCTTCAGCACATGAATTACTTGTAAAAAATAAAGTTTGAGTACCCGGATTATCATTAGCATTTTGATTCTGATTTTCTGCAACGTGTGCTTGATTGTTATTCACCATTTTGAATCTGCAATATGCTGCTTTATGTCCATACTTTCCACAATAAAAGCAGTTAAAATTGGTTCTTTCTTGATAAAAATTGCCTCGACCTCTTCCTCGGTTGATAGGCCTGAAATTCGTTCCACCTCTTCCTTGATTAGGTGGTGTAAAATTATTATAACTTTCTTGGTTGTAATTGCCAGGACCTCTACATCTGAAACTTCCTCTGCCTCTACTTTGAAAATTAAAACCACGACCTTGTCCTACTTGTGTATGACTTGATTCTGCAACATTGTTTAAATTCACTAGACTTTTCAGGGCTTCCTCAATTGATTTTTCTGACTTCTCCAATATTCTGCTGATGTGACTTTTCATGGTTCCTTGCAACTCTGCAATCGTCATGGTGTCCATATCGTGGGACTCTAGTATCGTAGTCACCACATGGTCATACTTCATCGGCATGGTGTGAAGAATTTTCTCCACCACTTTGCTATCGGACATATCTTCTCCATAGACTCTTATCTTATTGACGAGATCTGTAACACGAGTAAAATATTGCTCAACGGTTTCTGAGCTAGACATCTCATACCTTTCATATTCTCTTCTCAAATACTGTAGCTTTGCTTTCTGAACTTTATCTACGCCTTTATATGACAGCTTCAATGTGTTCCATGCTTCTTTTGCACTTTTGGCATTTGTAATTTTGCCAAACACCGTATAATCTACTCCTTGGTGAATTTGAGATAGCGCCAATTGATATCTCCTCTGTTGGGCAGCATCTGCTCCTTCTTGCAAACCTGGTTCAATGAAATTTCACAGGTTCTGGACCTTCAAATGGGTAGACATTAAAGTCTCCCAATAACTATAATCAAGTTTCCCATCTACCTTGGGACCAGACCACACAATATTGAAGGTGTTTGCCATACCAACTCTATGAACAAACAACTATGTGAGAACTCTCCCACACCTCACAAACTCTCTAACACCAGGCGCTGGATTAACCAGCTCTGATACCAATTGTAAGAATAATACTCACACTTCAATTGGCCCCAAGATCACTCACTTTCTTAAGTAACACTATCATATTTTCAATCTCTCAAACTCACCAACACTCTTATGAAATAATAGAACAAAGAAGGACTTTACATAATCATATCTTTTTTCATTTCATGGAACACACAAAATACATAAGGCATATGTGCCTTTATATAGGCAAAGTTTCATACTAAAAGTTCATGATTCTACTAGCTTCTTAATACACATACTTATCTAACTTTGCTTCTTATTTTGACTATTCAAATAAGTAACTTCTTGTAATTTCTAATACATCTTAAAAATTCTTTATTAAGCTTAGTCATCAATTTTGAAGCTTCCAATGCACTTCATGATTCTTCTAGTATGGAGGTGATGAGTGCAACTTCCATTCAATTCCAATTCAATTTGATTTTGAACTTCTTCAATATTCTAGTATATTCTAGTATATTGTAGTTATACTACTTTCTTAAATATTCTTGATTTAATTTTCTAACAAACAATGATCTATTAATCAAATCCAGATTAAATGAGTATTTTTATAATGCCTCATTGCAGAAAGCTGCATAATCATCCATGAAGATCCTTATTAGATTGCTAATTTCATAGGTTGATTTCAATAAGCCATATAATGTGCATATCAAATGACAACTTGTGTTTCTTAAATGCACATTTATCATTTTAAAATCACATGCATTGCTTTCATTGATCAACAAATTAGGCATCCCTTCAGAGATTGGCCCTTGCAACATTACAACTTATGGCTTCTATTTACTTCGTAGTTGAATAAACACAGTTAAATGTGCAGATGTCAATAATAAGATAATATAAGCAGTCTATAATACCGCCACAAAATAAGACAGTCATCATTTGGGAAACCACCATGAATGATTTCGTATAAACTTTGAAATCATGGAAAATAGAACTACAGGGATAGGAAAATGCTGATGGTGGGCATTAAGTAAGGATGTTATTCGAAAACTCAGCAAATCAGTAGTAACATTAATTTAACTTTGGAAGCAACGCACAAAAATTCAAGCACCAACCTGAACCATAAGTAAAGGGGTTCTTTCCTTAATTTCATGCACAAAATTGGATTGTGCTGCCACTCCCTTCTTCATTCACTTAGAGTTAATACTCAAAATCGTCCCTAAAAGATATTCCGATCTCCATTTTGGTCCTCGAAAAATAAAAGTAATCAAAATCGTCCTTGAAAGATACAAGACTTGATCACGTTAGTCCTTCCGTCAGTTGGATGATGACGTGTCACGTTAAGTGCCACGTGGCACATGATAACGTGGTGGGTGATGCCACGTGTCACGAGATGATTGGTTGACGTGTCAGATCAGTGACACGTAATGTAAAAATGTTATTTTTAATCAAAATAATCCTTGAAAGTTTAGACGTAAGTCATTTTCATCCCTAAAATTTTAAAAAATAATCAAATTAGTCCTTATATAATTTTTTTAATTTTTTTATAATATTAAATTTGAAATAGAAATGTAATTGACAAACAAAAAATTAGTAATGGTATCTTTTCTTTTCTCTCCTTTAAATCTTCTCAAAATCTCTCTTATTCTTTTCTATTCTAAAACTTTTTTTTTACATTATCACATTTTGCTAGAATATATATATACTCAAAATTGAAATGTATGTATTTGTTAACCTAAACAAAGTTATATGCTCAAAATCAAAATTTATGTATTAAAAGTAAAATTATATAATCTACCTCAAACATATAAAACACACAAAAATTATATAATCTTTCACAATTATAAATTGAAACTAATTAAATTTAGAAAGTTCTAAGAAAAATTGAATTTCTTTTTAAATTCATTATTTAGAAAAAGTAAAATGACACTCCTTCGACCCTTGAATAACATCACTTATAAATTTAGATGTGATAATCATGTAATTAGTTTAATAATTTCGTTTGTGCTATTTTATATTTGTTTCTTGTAAATATTTAAAAAAAAAAAAAAGATTTAGATTTCTTAATAGATTTATTTGACTCAAACCAAAATAATTTGACAACTAAGATATTAACGCTGGTAACGAATATATATTATGACCAGATTAATATTTTCTTTAGTACTTCCATATAGTTAAAAATATTTAATATTTTGTGTGTCTCATATGTTTGAGATAGATTATATAATTTTTCTTTTAATACATAAATTTTGATTTTGAGCATATAACTTTGTTTAGGTTAACAAATACATACATTTCAATTTTGAGTATATATATATTCTAGCAAAATGTGATAATGTAAGAAAAATGTTTTAGAATAGAAAAGAATAAGAGAGATTTTGAGAAGATTTAAAGGAGAGAGAAGAAAAGATACCATTACTAATTTTTTGTTTGTCAATTACATTTCTATTAAAATTAGTAGTATCAAAAAATATTTTAAATTTAATATTATCAAGAAAAATTAAAAAAAATTATATAAGGACTAATTTGATTATTTTTTAAAATTTTAGGGATGAAAATGACTTACGTCTGAACTTTCAAAGACTATTTTGATTAAAAATAACTTTTTTACATGTCAAGTGACACGTGTCACTAACCTGACACCTGGCGTGCCACGTGTCACTGATCTGACACGTCAACCAATCATCTCGTGACACGTGGCATCACCCACCATGTCATCATGTGCCACGTGGCACTTAACGTGACACGTCATCATCCAACTGACGGAAGGACTAACGTGACTAAGTCGTGTATCTTTCGGAGACGATTTTGATTAACTTTATCTTTCGAGGACCAAAATGGAAATCGGGATATCTTTTAGGGACGATTTTGAGTATTAACTCATTCACTTATTATTATCAACTACTATTTTCTAATTAAAATTACTTTAATTATAATATTTATATGGTCTCATGTGAATTTTAGATGTATTGTCTAGTCACTGAATTGCAAAATTCGTCCCTTTTTCTAAAAATATTTTTCAGGAACAAATACTTGACTATGTGAGACTTTCTAATCAAGAGTCACGATCTGCAATGAGTATTTATTTTTATCGAGTTCCTAGATGTATATGCTCTATATGTCACAGGCAGGATCCAACCATTCTTAATTATTCTAATTTTGTTTAAAATGTATAATTATTTATTTTAGAACTTGTAAAGTATTTGTAACATTCTTATTCAACTTATATTTGAATTGGTTAGGCTTGCTAGGAGACTATTTTCCTGAGCGCCGGTCATAACTCATTTTGGACCGTGACAAAGTGGTATCAGAGCTTAGGTTTAATTTGTGTAATATGAAGCAAGTGTCCTATGGTAGGATCATAAATACAAGCGCACCTATTTGTACAAATTATGGCACTATCAGAGGCCTATAGGAATGTCATCCTTGTCTTTTATGTCATTCTTGACTTTTTTTGTCATTCTTGTCTTGTGGTTCTTGCTATCATGCGTTCTTTGTCGCTTCTTGCCACCTCTTTCTTCTTTATACCCAACCCTGAGTTATTCTTTTGGTAGCTTTTCTTGAATTTGCTTTTGCAATAACTTCAGTTTCGATTTTGATTCGCGATTTTTGCCTTATAGCTAATTCTAATCTTTCTCGCTTTTGTGAATGTATGCTTTAATCTTCTTCATCTTCATGTTGTTCTCTATAATTCTTGATGTCAACATTTTATGCATTACTTGAAAGATTCGAACGGTGTTTGCTGTGAATTATTATCAAATTCCCTTCTAAAACTGTATTTCGATTTGTGGATTGCATGGATTTGCTGAGTTTCTGATCAAAATATTTTGTTCTGAATTTGATAAGCAATATTGAATTTTTTCTTCTTATGTTGATAATCTTTGAAGTTATGACATAATTTTGATTTGCTTTTAATTCTTTCTTTCAAATCAATAATTTTAAAAATTGTTATTTAGTTGCTCAAGAAGGACTATGTGATGAAACACATGAATAGAGTGTTGAAAAAAGTCTCAAAGTGGTCTCTGAAGTTGCACTCGAATCTCATAGTAGTCCTTGAACTTAAAAGTTATCCATATTCGTCCCTAAAGTTGCACTCCGGGACTCAGATTCGTCCTTCTGGCACACTCCATCCACCTAACACCACCAGAAAGCTGATCTAGACTCCTCCGTGACACGCTGGACAGGTAACGGCTAGCTGACGTGGATTAGTAAATTTTTATGGTGCAATTTGGTCCCTAAATTAAAATTAAAAATTTTAATCCCCAAATTTAATCATCATTCTCTTCTCTATAGTAGTAACTCCTCTCTTTTCTTTTCTTCTCTTCTCTTATCCATATGGATGTAAAAGAGATCACAAATTACAACTTCATTGAAAGCACGCATATGTTTTGTTAATTAAAAGTCACATACTATGTCTTTGTATTTAACATTTTATGCACTTATTAACTCTAGTTTAATTAAAATGCTTTACAAAATTTAATTTTATATTTTTATATGACTTTACAAAAATCTATCTCTTATATTTACAGAATTAAAATGTTACATCATTATTATTATATACTACATTACATTTCCTTTCTAATCTTGTTCCAAAATAACCATGCATCATCCTAATTTAACTGTCATTCATATAGTATTAATATAAAGTGTTATATTATGGCATTTCAAATCATATGACATCTTTATTAAAATGACGTGTCTAAGATTTTATTATAATTAAATAGGTATTTCAAATTAATTAAGGGTAATATTAGAGAAACAAAAAATAGCAAAAATTTACCTAATTTAATATTTATTATTTTAGTCTCTAATTAATAAAAAACTAATTAAGCAAAATAAATATAACTAACTAATTTAAGACACTAATTTGATCATATTAAAATATTAATCATATCATTTTTTTGTTTGTAAATGTCATGCTGACATTTTAACATTTTATATTAGCATTAGAGATGAGTTGAGATTCACAATTTATGAATTTAGGAATCAATTTAATCATTTTTAAAAGTCAACAAATTTTTACGAACGTTCACAATTTTAGAAACTAAATTTTTCATTATTTCTTTAATTATATATATCACATAACTTTTTTTATGTTATAATCTCACCATCTTTCTTTAAAAAAAAAAGGGATAAAAGCGATTAAACTTGTTCAAATAATGGTTGTTAAGAAGACTCTAGTTGTTGTTATTGTTATAAGATACTTCAACTAAAAATAAACAAAAAGAAAAATCTTGTGAATTTGGGATATGAAGATCTCTGCATGTAAAGAAAAGAGGGATTACTGTAGAGAAGAGAATGATGATTAAATTTGGGGATTAAAATTTTTAATTTTGATTTAGGGACCAAATTGCACCATAAAAGTTTACTAATCCACGTCAGCTAGCCGTTACCTGGCCAACGTGTCACGGAGGAGTCCAGATCAGCTTTCCGGTGGTGCCAGATGGACAGAATGTGCCGGAATGACGAATCTGAGTTCCGAAGTGCAACTTCAAGGACGAATATGGGTAACTTTTAAGTTCAGGAACTACTATGAGACTCGAGTGCAACTTTAGGGACCACTTTCAAACTTATCTCATAGAGTGTTATTGTTGTTTGTTCGATTAGTGATTTTCTTTGCTTAAGTGTAGTGAATTATTTGGGTGATCAGTTAGTTGAATCGAAAGTCTTTTCCGATCTAGAAGTTTGGTTGTGCTTTTCTAACTTGATGTTCTAGTTCCGTTATGGTTCTTTGTTGTTGGACATGGCTTTTCTGTCACAGAACTATTTTCGGCTTGATCAGTTGAGAGAGAAAGATTGTGAACACTTGTTTTTTTGTTGATGATTATAAGATTAATTTTGTTTTTGGCTAAAATATGAAACTTGAGAATTTTCTTAACCCTTTGCTTTTTGAATATTCTCTTGTTCTCAACCATTGTTTTTATTCTTAGATATTTAGGAGATTTGTTTTTTTTATTTGTAGTACCCTTGAGAATTTTCTTAACCCTTTGCTTTTTGAATATTCTCTTGTTCTCAACCATTGTTTTTATTCTTAGATATTTAGGAGATTTGTTTTTTTGATTTGTAGTGCTCTTGTGAGATTAAGATTGTAGATTTTAGAGATTGAAAAGAATTGATGGCGATTTCTAATAAAAAGGACTAGATATCTAATTTCTTAAAGTTAAATAAATTCCTTATAAGAAAATTTTTTTCTTTGTTACATTCAACTAATTATTATAAACCATATTTTTTTATTATGTTCCCCTTAATAACTCTCGTTTTAAAATTATCTGATTTCTTACCTGATCTTTATTAATGAATCTATAGATTTTAAGTGCTATTAAATTGTTTTAAAAAAAACTCAATGAAAATATATCTTTTTTATTTTTTAGTATGTTTGACAATTTTCTAAAAAGAAAACTAAAATATTAGTAAAAATAAAAAAAATATTTTTTAAGAAGTTATAATTTATATTTTTTTTGAAGATTTTTTTACTTAAAAAGTATTTTAACGTAATAAATAAACAAAAAAAAATACTTTTATATTAATATTTTCAAACATAATTAATAGAACAAAAAACATTTTTACCTAAGATGTCCAAAATAACAAATTACTTTTATATTTTTTAAAAATAATTTTAAAAAAATCACTCATAGCTCAAGCAAACAAACCCTTCATCCAATACAGATGGAGAAGGAATTAAAAGCAGGACCGTTTGTGCAGTTGTGCTGCTTACTTGATTAAAATTCATTTCAACAAGAGCCAAATCCTATTCATGCTCAATTTTCTATTCCACAAATAAAAAATGTACATGGTTAAGTTGGATGTGATTGTGATGCCTGATTGCCTTTTAGGCATCCACAATGGAAGTGTTAGGCATGAAAGATATACAACAGATAACTAGAGGCTATGGCTATATGATAAGGAACAAGATCTCTAACTCATCACAATACAAAAATCAAATTACAAGTCCTCATCACTTTCGTCACTGTAGGAAACAAGGGCATTTAATGATTGTGCTGGGTCTGAAGACTTAGGCTTATCATGTTCAGTAGTAGTTTCAGCTCTAGAAACATCAGCATTTGCTCCATCTATCTTGGACTTTTTAGCTTGGGGTTCACTATCATCATTCTCGAGAGTGGTTTCCGCTTTTGAAACTTTTTCAGCATTTTTTTCATCCGCCTTGGCCTTTTTAGCTTGAGGCTTGACTTTTATAATCATGCTTAATGGACGCGAGGACGGATTCTTCTTTACTCCAGCAGACTTTTCTTCCTGCAAGAGAAAAGAGGTTATTCGATAACCATGAAAATAACAAAGTTCTGACATTCAATTGTCACAAAAATCATCAAGCAATGATCTATTAATCAAATCCAGATTAAATGAGTATTTTTATAATGCCTCAGTGCAGAAAGCTGCATAATCATCCATGAAGATCCTTATTAGATGCTAATTTCATAGGTTGATTTCAATAAGCCATATAATGTGCATATCAAATGACAACTTGTGTTTCTTAAATGCACATTTATCATTTTAAAATCACATGCATTGCTTTCATTGATCAACAAATTAGGCATCCCTTCAGAGATTGACCCTTGCAGCACTACAACTTATGGCTTCTATTTACTTTGTAGTTGAATAAACACAGTTAAATGTGCAGATGTCAATAATAAGAAAATATAAGCAGTCTATAATACCGCCACAAAATAAGACAGTCTTCATTTGGGAAACCACCAAGAATGATTTCGTATAAACTTTGAAATCATGGAAAATAGAACTACAGGGATAGGAAAATGCTGGTGGTGCGCATTAAGGATGTTATTCGAGAACTCGGCAAATCAGTAGTAACATTAATTTAACTTTGGGAGCAACGCACAAAAATTTCAAGCACCAACCTGAACCATAGGTAAAGGGGCTCTTTCCTTAATTTCATGCACAAAATTGGATTGTGCTGCCACCGCTGCCTGAAATTTACAAGAACAATATTTATAAAATAAAATTTGACTAAATAATAGACTCGTACTATTAAATTCAGATCATCAATTATGTTATTTTCAGGTGAATATTCCTTGAGACATACAAGAAAAATGCGTATACTACTTCTTAAAGAAAAGTAAAAAGACAAAAGAGATAAGACGACCAACCTGAAAGCTACGTAATTCTTCAGCTTCCGCATCTGCTACTTTCCGTTCATATTCTCTCCTAGTCTGAAAGTTGGAGATAAAACGAACAAAGTTTACTTAAGAAAAGAAGAAGCATTTTCATAGTTTCATAAACTTTGTGCAACAATGTGTTCAGGCATTTCTTAACCTCTATATAATGTTGAGGACATCAAATTGTTTTTAAACCATCTAAAATAGCTACTTGTACATCCCTTGGAGCAATGTGCTTGTGTACATATCAAAATCAAATCAGATAAATTTTCCCAAATGAAACTTCCAGGCTCTAGTCACGAAAAACTCTAGAAGAATGATGCTGTAAAAACAAAATCAGAAACTCACTGATTCATAGTTATCAAGAAACTCAGTCTCATCTTCATCTAAAGCTTTAGGTGGTCCTGTAATTATTAAAGACAGGTCAAAATCGAATCTGGAATGGAAACTAAAACCACATGCACACAAGAGAAAGGCATAAAACAATTAGCACAATCTAAACCTGTCTAAGAGGGCCAATCAATAATCAAACTCAAGTGTTCATTTAAACTCATGAAACTTAGATAACTCAAATAGTAAATCTCAATTAAACTTGATATGAGACCTAAGCTTGTATTAGTAAACTAAAAGGTTGATAAGCTTGAACGTAATGCACGGATTTATTAACAGGTTGACAATCAGTATTACTACACACTATCACATTCAATTCTTCCAAGTAAGAAATGAGTTACATATTCAATGCTGGCTGAACACTCACTGTGCTTAAACCTTTCATTAAACTCCGCATCCTTCTTATCTTTATTCTCCTTTAGAATCTGCCAAAGAAATATTTTGAAATTAAGGGGAACCGGGAAAAATATTGAAAATTGTGAAATGGGAAGTTTTGAGAATTTAGCAATAACGAGCGAACCTCGTAGAGAGGTCTATCCCTCTGAGCAGTTCCATCTTCGACTCGTTCTCCCCTTGTTCGTTTAGCCTCCACCAGCTGTTCCAATGCAAAATTAAGAAGTAATTTTGAAACCCTACCCTAATTTATGGCGGTAAAAAGAATATTGAAGAGCTTGTGCAAGAGAAAGGTAGATAATTTTACTTGGTCCTCGGAGACGAAGTTCATAATCCTGAGAGGGCGATCGGAGTCATCTTCAGCCATGGATGGTTTTGCGATTTGCAAAGGTCTCAGAATTCAGAATAACGAACAGAGTTTACTGATTTTGCAGTTTGCGATTTCTGTTTCAGGTTCTGAAAGCTTTTGGGCCCTTGCGATATTGTTACATTTGAATCCAATCCAAAAAACAATTTTGTGAAGTTTATGAAGTGGGTAAGTTGGGCTTTCTGGAGTTAATATTTAGAGTAAACACCCAACCCCTTGTTGTCCATTTGTACGGAGACAACGTGATTTCTGTCCAAAAAAAAAGGAGGATACTTCGACCCTCAACCTTTATATTTTGGGACAATACGATCTTTCTATTAAAAAATTCGTTAAATAATCACAAAAGTTAGTTTTGTGAAGGTTTTATTTGTATTTTGTAGGGGTTTTAAACCTCTACAAACTACTAATAAGTTTGTTTTTAAAAAATTCTTTCGCCAATTGTGGTTAAGTGAAGAAAAACTATTGATGAAAATGATGCCGCAAAAAAAGTAATTGTAGTACAAATATCTTTTAAAGGAAAAAAATAACATCGAATAAGAAATGAAAGAAGAGAACTTTAATGTTGATAATATTGGTATTGGACTATTGGTGATGATCACAATAGAAGAGATAATGATGATGATAAAGTATGGTTACACAATAAAAATAATAGAAGTAGGAGTGATAATAATGAGGATGAAGGAAGTAGTGGTAGTAGTGATAGTAATTGGTTATATTGTTGAAAAGAAAATACAAATAAAACACCCCACAAAATTAATTTTTGTTATTATTTAATAATTTTTTTAACAAAGGGATCATATTGTCCCAAAATAAAAAGGTTGAGGATTGAAGTGTCCATTTTTTTTTTGGACAAGGATCGCGTTGTCTTTCGTAAAATGGATAACGACCGGATTGGATCTTTACTCTAATATTTAATTTGGCCTCTAAATTTGCATGTGATTTTTAATTTAGTCTTTAAAATTTTAGTTGTCTTTTTTTAGTTCTCAAATTTTGTAAAGATGACACATTAGTTTTTGAGACAATTTATGACACAAAAACGTTAATGAAGCATTGACATGGACAACCAAATGTTATGCTAGAACTTGTGAAACAATGTCATTTTGGTTGAATTCTCTAAATTTTGAATTTTCACTTTAGAGGGTAAAGTATGATCTCTTACCCTTAAATGGTTTCTCTCTCATATCTACGTCAGTATTCCGTTGACGTTGTGTATCGAAAATCATCCCATGGACTAACATGAATCACATTTACAAAGTTTGGAGACTAAATAGAAGAAACTAAAACTTTAGGGACTAAAGTGAGGTTCGAGTTGAGGGACCAAATTGAGTATTATCTCGAGTTTGATGGTCTCATAACTATTAAATAATTTTAATGGTAAATACCAAATTGGTACCTGAAAGATTCTGGTGGTGACAAATGGTACCTGACTTTTGTTATTAACAAAAGAGTAATTAGCCATTTCTGACCATGAAAGATTGAAACGCTGACAATACTGACCATGACTAATTTAAATTAACTTTGTAACCATGAAATATTTGTTCCGTTTGACATTTCTAACCAAACGTCAATTTTTTAAATTTGCCGTTAGTGAAGCTTCCTATGTGGCAAGTATCCTTTCAACTTGGCTTTCCAACGTGGCATTACTGCCTAATTTTACTATAATGACCTTATGTGCGTCTTTTTCATAAGTGTGTGAATTATTCGAAAATCTGAAACCCTAGTTATGAAAGTAGAATATGGATTTATTATGATAGCTATTATGCTTCTTCTTCTGCGTTTATTATGCTTCTTCTGCGATGATGACAAGATTGCGTTTATCATGCTTCTTCTTTTGTATTTATTATAAAATTAATTATGAAGATAGGAAAGATTAAGGGAGAAATTATAGAAATTAGGATATAAATTTTGTCAATTGTTATAGGACTTGTGTTGTGCTTCTTTTCAATCATGTTTCTAGCATTTAAAATATAGAATTGAGGTTTGATTTGAATATATTCTTTTTCTGAGTTGATGTTGAATTGGAATGGGAAGGGGATAAGTATATATTTGTTGACATATTTAACCACAAAAATTTGAGAATTTGACAAAAGTACATACATCTTTGGCTTATTAACGGCAAATTTAAAAAATTGACGTTTGGTTAGAAATGTCAAACGGAGCAAATCTTTCATAGTTACAAAGTTAATTTAAATTAATCAAGGTCAGTATTGTCAGCGCCTCAATCTTTCATGGTCAGAAATGGCTAATTACTCTTAACAAAATAGTCCTAAAAGATTTTAAAATTTGACAAAATCACCCAGCCGTGAAAGGATGACGTCACAGTGAACGAAAAAATGCTGATGTGGCTATCGGAATAGAGCTCCGATGATGGCAGAGAGCTCCAGCAATCTTCTTCTTTGTGTTCGCGGCATCTTCTTCTTCAACACGATGCTGCGTCCCCTTCCGCCATGGCAGCTAAAAAAAAAAGACCGCCATAACACGTAGCTGCACCTCGTCGCGTTCTTTGTGTTCGCCGCTTCTTCTTCTTCAACACGCTGCTGCATCCCTTTCCATCATGGCAGCACCTCGCTGTTGCGTCCCCTTCTTTGCCATCATTAGAGCTCTCTTCTGACGGCCACATCAGCATTTTTCATTCACTGTGACGTCATTCTTTTTACGGTTGGGTGATTTTGTCAAATTTTAAAATCTTTTAGGAGCTATTTTGTTAATAACAAAATCAACTACCATTTTATCAGCGCCAGAATCTTTCGAGTACCAAATCAGTATTTACCTCATAATTTTAATAATCACAAAATATTTTTAAATTTTTTAATAAATATTAAATAATTATTTTTTATTTTATTTATGAATTAAATTTGTATATGTTATTTAATTCTAAAATATGTTATGTATTTTATATATTATTATTTTATTATCTATCATCTATCATATCTTTATAATTTTATTATTAATAATTTGACATTTTTTGAGTATATATTTTTAATTTCTTTCTCAATTTGATTTTAAATTTAAAATCCTAATTTTATCTTTTTCAATTCTAAAATTAATAATTTCTTAATCTATCATCAATATTTTTTCAATTGTCAAATTCTAAAATGGTAATTGTTTATCATTTATTGTGATTAATTGAATTGTTTGAAAATCCTTTTCTTTTTTTATAACAATCAATTGTTTTACAAGCAAAAGTTTAATTTTTTTTAGATAATCAATTTTATTATCCATCCAATTAATTGGTTAAAATGTCTAATTAATTAGTTGAATTATCCGATGGATTGATTGAAGAAAATAATTAATTAAATATCTTCAGAATTTGATTTTTTTGAATACAAACAACAACTAATTAATTTTAAAAAAAATTTTAATCGATTGTATTCACCACCAACACGCTTTTTTGATTGTTTACACCATCAAACATATCAAATATACAATTTATTATATAAATTATTCTCAAATGGTTTACGTTATTTTTTCTTCTTTTTCAAGTAATAGTTCAATTCATAAAAATAATAAATATTGAATCTTAATTTTCAATATAACACTTGAATTTGAGAAATCAAATTAGTTAAAATTATTCCTACATCGAATTTATGATTATATTCATTTAACATATTAAATCAAAACTAAGGTCACTTTTAATAGATGTTCTATTTCTTTATTGTTTTAAATTATTAATGATAAAGTTATAAAAATAAAATAAATGATAAATAATAAAATAATAATTTATAAAATAGAAGACAAATTTTAAAATTAAATAACATATAAAAACTAATTAATAAATAAAATAAAAAAATAACTATTTGGTAATTAATTAAAAACATATCTTATTACAAAGATCATTTAATAGTCTAAAAATATTTAAGGATCATTTAATCTTTTGTTTAGGAATGTTCATGGATCGGTTAATTCGGGTTCGGGATAAAATAAAAATCGAACCAATTAAATTGTATTTGGTTCGGTTTTACATTTTCTTTTGTCTGTGTATTCAAACTAAACTAAATTGATTAAGAACGTATTAGTTCGGTCAGATAATTAGGTATCCGATGAAATAGAAATTCAAAAAAGAATGAGAAATTGATTTAGAAAAATTATATAAATATGATAAACATATAATATCAACTAATAAGTCAATAATATTTTAACAATAACAAAATACCTATAAATTATTAACAATTATAATAGAGTTAAGTTTATTAATGTAAAAATTATATATATTATTAGAATATATATTTTTTTATTTAATCAAAAGATCATTGGGTTTACGGGTTGGTTTGAGTTTGTTCTCCTAAAATTAATACTCGAACCAATTATAATTGAATGTCATTGAGTTGATCTAATTATACACGATTATCTATTAGTTTTATAATTAATTTAAGGTTTAATTACCCTGTTGGTTCCTATAGTTTCACGAAATCTTCAATTAAGTCCCTATACTTTTTTTCCTTTTAATTGAATCCCTATACGTTAATTTTTTTTTCAATTTAGTCCCTATCGTGACAAAAACATCTAAAATAATAGAATATTCTCTTAAAAAAACGAATATTCTCTCTTTTAGGATAGCAGGACACTCTTATATTTTTAAAATTCCAAAAAAATCCTTCTCACTTCCACACCTACATATCCTTAGCCCTAACATCTACATCGAGCTCTCTCCGGATCTGCCGCACGGTGCCCTCTCGCCGCGCTTCCTCCTCTCGGCATCCCTGTCGTGCCGAGCTTCCATATCCATGCTCTTGGTGACACTACCAATGGCTGCAATTCCACGGGTCCTCACTTCAATCCTCTTAACAAATACCATGGAGCTCCTGCCGATCATCACCATCATGCTGGTGATTTGGGTAACATTCTTGCAGGCCCTGATGGTATGATTTTTTTCAATTCTTTTTATTTTCTCAATTCTTTCTATCAATTGATTTTTCTCCTAACAACACATTTTGTTCTTTTCTCATTCAGGGGTTGCTGAGATTTCTATCACAGATTCACAGGTAATTGCTCAACTAAACTTTGGTTATTGCTGTGTTTGTAGAATTCAAATTTGACATCTTTTTGTTGTATAATTCACATTTCAATTTGATAAATGAACCCTTAATTGTACTTATCTCTTTCAACTTTAAATGTAGTTCAATTGGATCTAGAATGCTTTAGTTTTTCTTTCTGATGCCTTTCCGTTCTCGATGTAGATTCCGTTGAGTAGAGTGCATTCCATACTTGGCAGGGCGGTTGTTGTGCATGCTGATCCTGATGACCTTGGAAGGGGTAAGATAGGCCAAGTAGTTGAACATGTCAATGTGATTTACTCTTCTTTTACTCCATAACCGTTACTACTCTTGGATTATTTTTCCTCAATATTGAGATGTTGAAAGAGAGAATTATTTTTTGTTTTATTGATAATTAAATTGTGCCAGCATGTTAACAGCTCTTTATTTCTCGTAGGAATTGAGCCCTGGACTTTCGTTCAGAGGTTAGGAGAAGCTGTTTTCATTCCAACAGGTTGTCCTCACCAAGTCAGAAATCTGAAGGTAAGAACATACATGATGCATTAGTGATTAGTCACATCTTTAGTGTATTGAGTTGTTTCTTTATATATCTGCAATATTTTAATTCAATAAAAAATATAAAGAATTTTCTTTTGTAAAGTGAGCCGGGTGAAATTGCTAATCATATTCAAAATAGTTATCCCACAACCATTCTAGCCATCACGCCAAATCTGGAGGATAATATTACAACTTTAAATTTAGAAATAGAACCAGATATCGGCTTCTCGAAAGGCCTATTTCTGCTTATTAAGAATTTATTTTTGTATATCAGAAGTTTATTGTCACTAACCAATTTGTTTAAATTTGATAGTTCCAGCATGAACTTTACGTGTCCTTCATATTGCGAGCTTAATAGTTTCTTGCTGGTGTATAATGTAAATGCTTTACACTTTCTGAATTGCTGTGTTATTTACACCAGCTGAAGAAAATTAGAGTACACACAATGAAAGATGTGGTTGAAAATTTGGAGAAAGCACGGTTAGTGTTTGCGATCTTTACTCCTATCTGGTTTGCATTGTGATGCATGCATGATTTGATTACAATTTTCACTTTGATAAGGCATTGTTAGATTATTGTTTCTAGGTTCATGAATCATGACTATGAATTTAAGTTTATTATTTGATTTACTAAATTAGTGATTTTTATACAGGTCTGGGAAAAGTGAGGTTCAGGATGGTTGCATATATTTACTGATGAACTAAAGTCTGCTCTCTCTGCTCTCTTAGAATTCTTCTCGGCTCAAAATCGTCCGTTATCAATGTTATTATTGATCTCTATGCTAGTTCATGGAGTGGGAGGCTGCAACACGAGAACTGATTTTCAAATTTTAAATTTCAATAACACAAATTACATAGCCTTGTGGTTTTTTATTGTGTACCATGATATGATAAAGACACAAATTATATTCTATGAATCTATACAAATGTAAAATGTTACATTATCATCTACTTAATATACTAAAATTGGGTTTTCCCCCAACTAATAAAAGTGAAGTGTCGTTTCCTCATGAATCCATTTTCCCGCCAAAATGAATGTACATTTTCTCTTCTAAGTTTATTTTATAAAAATATCTTTATTATACTTATACTATAATTAGCATTTAAGTATTAATGCATAATTATACTAATTTAGGAAAATATCTTTATTATAATTATATAAAATCAATATTTAATGCATTATTAAACTACTTATCAATTATCAATCGAAAAAATAATAATAATAATAATAATAATAATAATAATAATAATAATAATAATAATAATAATAATAATAATAATAATAATAATAATAATAATAATAATAATAATAATAATAATAATAATAATAATAATAATAATAATAATAATAATAATAATAATAATAATAATAATAATAATAATAATAATAATAATAATAATAATAATAATAATAATAATAATAATAATAATAATAATAATAATAATAATAATAATAATAATAATAATAATAATAATAATAATAATAATAATAATAATAATAATAATAATAATAATAATAATAATAATAATAATAATAATAATAATAATAATAATAATAATAATAATAATAATAATAATAATAATAATAATAATAATAATAATAATAATAATAATAATAATAATAATAATAATAATAATAATAATAATAATAATAATAATAATAATAATAATAATAATAATAATAATAATAATAATAATAATAATAATAATAATAATAATAATAATAATAATAATAATAATAATAATAATAATATGATAACTATAGGGATAAGTATTGTTTTGTCCCTAACGTTGAGGGTCAAAATCGAAACCGTCCCCAGCGTAATTTTTTATTTAGAATCTTCTTTAACGTTTTTTTCATATTAAAATCATCCAATGTAACAATAATTTTTTGTTTTGGTATTTTTTCCAGAGATAAATACTTAGGCAAAAACGTTTAAAATGTAGGATTTGATCTCATTCGTTGAATAGATTATAATATATCAGACATAGATGCAAATAAACATCATCACCACAATAGCATACCACACTGGCAAATCACCGGGTTTCCATCAATTCTGAACTTGGCTCCAATAGCAGCGGCTACTACGGCCTGACATATGATCATTTGGGCTCCGCCTTCTAGAAAAAGGGCTCTCCTACCCCACTTGTCAACCCCATATATAGACACAACAGTGGCAGCCACATTTATGACGCCGGTGATGACAGATGACATGAGAGCATAGTTGTCCTTGAAGCCAATGGAGCCGAACAACACAGGCGCATAAAACATGATGACAATAATGCCTATGAATTGCTGGAAGAATGGAATCATGATTGCCATGGTGAGGTGAGGCCTGTACTTGCGCTGCAGCAGATTCCTCCAAGGGTGTTCCACCTTCTTCGATTCCTCACTTGCGGCAATAAGATCGTTGAACTCTTCATCAATGTCTTCCACGCCCGGAACCTTCCTCAGTTGTTGCCTAGCCTTTTCGTGCTCTCCACGCTCGATCATGGAGTTGGGTGTGTCTGGAAGGACCAATGATCCGATTGTGATGATGAGTGCAGAGACCATTGCACCACCAAAGCTAAGCCTCCATCCCCATCCACCTTTGATATTTGCGAAGAAGTAGTTGAGCACATTCGCCACTAGGACCCCAACTGTGATGGATAATTGGAACCCAATGTTCAAAGCTCCTCTGATTCCAATTTTTTAATTTGTTTATAATTTAATTTTTAATGAAAATATTATTAGAGACTTTCTTTATTTATTATTATTTTTTGTAAATTTTGTAATACTATTTTTCTGTTTTTATTTAATTATCAGTTTGATATTTTATTCGATCTTATCACGTGCATGGCACGTGCATCGCACGGGTAATTACACTTGTAAAATTGATATAATTTGGTTTGAATTTTTTTTGTTTAAAATTATTTTTTTAAAATTGTTTGATTTGAAGCCTAAGATCACCTTGATTTTTGTCATCTTAAATTACACTAACCTGTTCTGAAATTAAGTAATATCATGCTTACACCAGGCGTTTTATAACTTAAATGAAGAAATGTCAGTATAATTTAACCTTTTTATTATGAATTGACAAGTGTAGTATCACTTGATTTATGTATTAGTTCTTCTTGAAAGATTGCAGAAGGGCTCACAGTTGAGGGTATATTGAAGACATGGATCAAATTGAAGCCTATTGTGATGGAAGAATGGGATGAGAATAGAGATGAACTGATAGATCTTTTTGGAAAGGTCAGAGATGATTAGTTGCAGAATGATTTCTCTGGTTGGATGGGAGCAAACAGGTAGTTCAATTAAGAGAATGTCTTAAATGTGCCGAGTTAAACTTAGCATTCAATTCACCAAGATGATCTAACAGTATAGATTTAATAAAAGTTATCTGTTAGTACTGTCCAGAATTATGTTAAGATCTTAAGGTATGATGCATGTATATTCATACTATTCGATACACCAGACAAAAACAACTGAGATTTGATTTTCGGGTTTTAGAAAAAGGGTTCGCGTGATTGTGTTTTTGACTTTTGAACTCTTGCTTATTGGTGATTGTGTTTTATACCTATAGATTCTATCCTGGTACTGCTGATGCACTAAGATTTGCAAGCTCAAAAGTTTACATTGTCACCACAAAACAGGTAATAATCCTTAAGAATACATAATTCTAGTCCTATATGAAATTTCACATTGCTATGATCTCTTCTTACTTTTCATTTTTTCCTTCTTCGATTCCTCACTTGCGGCAATAAGATTGTTGAACTCTTCATCAATGTCTTCCACGTCGGGAACCTTCCTCAGTTGTTGCGTAGCCTTTTCGTGCTCTCCACGCTCGATCATGGAGTTGGGTGTGTCTGGAAGGACCAATAATCCGATTGTGATGATGCGTGCAGAGACCATTGCGCCACCAAAGCTAAGCCTCCATCCCCATCCACCTTTGATATTTGCGAAGAAGTAGTTGAGCACATTCGTCACTAGGATCCCAACTGTGATGGACAACTGGAACCTATTGTTCAAAGCTCCGATGATTCCAATTTTTTTATTTGTTTATAATTTAATTTTTAATGAAAATTTTATTAGAGGTCTATTATTGTTTTTTTATAAATTTTGTAATACTATTTTTTATTTTTATTTAATTATCAGTTTGATATTTTATTCGATCTTATCACGTGCATGGCACGTGCATGGCACGGGTAATTACACTTGTTTTGTTAATTTATACACTAATAATAATAATAATATAACATTTCATTATAATATCTAAATTAAATTACTACTTTAAATAAATTAAATTAATATTGTGTATAATTTGTGATTCGAAGAATTGATGAGATCCATCAGAAGTCAAAAAAGAAATTCATATTTCTAAATTTATCTATTGATATAGCGGAGAGATTACTAAACTGTGTACCTATATTTGGTGGCCTGTACCTATATAATCACAATCACGTGAATAATTATTTTATAGTCAATTAGATGTATTATCGTTTTAGTTAAAAATTACACTAGTCAAATATCTTAATAAATGTCAAAATTTTCCAATTATGATAAACTAATTGAATGTATCACGCGTTTTAATTATAATGTATTTGGTAGGTACTCTGAAGTGTCGAAATTTTCCAACTATATGATCAGTTAATTGAATCACCCCACTTTAATTATAATGGCACTATTCAAGAATTCATACAATGTGTCAAAATTACTAGTCAAGGATTTCTACAATGTGCAAAATTTTCTAATTGTCAGTTGTGGATGTAATTTCTCTGCAACTACAACTTTTCATCGATGTCTTCCACGTCGGGAACCTTTCTCAGTTGTTGCGTAGCCTTTTTGTGCTCTCCACGCTCGATCATGGAGTTGGGTGTGTCTGGAAGGACCAATAATCCGATTGTGATGATGAGTGCAGAGACCATTGCGCCACCAAAGCTAAGCCTCCATTCCCATCCACCTTTGATATTTGCGAAGAAGTAGTTGAGCACATTCGCCATTAGGATCCCAACTGTGATGGACAATTGGAACCTATTGTTCAAAGCTCCTGTAATTCCAATTTTTTAATTTGTTTATAATTTAATTTTTAATGAAAATTTTATTAGAGATTTATTATTGTTTTTTATAAATTTTGTAATATTATTTTTCTATTTTTATTTAATTATCAGTTTGATATTTTATTCGATCTTATCACGTGTATGGCACGTGCATCGCCCGTGCATGGCACGGGTAATTACAATTGTTTTGTTAATAATAATAATAATAATAATAATAATAATAATAATAATAATAATATAACATTTCATTATAATATCTAAATTAAATTACTACTTTAAATAAATTAAATTAATAATGTGTATAATTTGTGATTCGAAGAATTGATGAGATCCATCAGAAGTCAAAAAAAATTCATATTTCTAAATTTATCTATTGATATAGCGGAGAGATTATTAAACTGTGTACCTATATTTGGTGGCATGTACCTATATAATCACAATCACGTGAATAATTATTTTATAGTCAATTAGATGTATTACCGTTTAGTTAAAAGTTACACTAGTCAAATGTCTTAATAAATGTCAAAATTTTTCAATTATGATAAACTAATTGAATGTATCACGCGTTTTTAATTATAATGTATTTGGCAGGTACTCTGAAGTGTCGAAATTTTCTAACTATATGATCAATTAATTGAATCACCCCACTTTAATTATAATGGCACTATTCAAGGATTCATACAATGTGTCAAAATTACTAGTTAATGATTTCTACAATGTGCAAAATTTTCTAATTGTCAGTTATGGATGTAATTTCTCTGCAACTACAACTCTTCATCAATGTCTTCCACGTCCTTAACCTGCCTCAGTTGTTGCGTAGCCTTTTCGTGCTCTACAAGCTCGATCATGGAGTTGGGTGTGTTTGGAAGGACCAATGATCCGATTGTAATGATGAGTGCAGAGACCATTGCGCCACCAAAGCTAAGCCTCCATCCCCATCCACCTTTGATATTTGCGAAGAAGTAGTTGAGCACATTCGCCACTAGGATCCCAACTGTGATGGACAATTGGAACCTATTGTTCAAAGCTCCTGTGATTCCAATTTTTTAATTTGTTTATAATTTAATTTTTAATGAAAATTTTATTAGAGGTCTATTATTGTTTTTTATAAATTTTGTAATACTATTTTTCTATTTTTATTTAATTATCAGTTTGATATTTTATTCGATCTTATCACGTGCATGGCTCGTGCATCGCACGGGTAATTACACTTGTAATGAATACTTGAAGGATGAAAATTGAATTTTATATATGCTTATTACTATTATTTCTATTTCATTTTATCCATTCTTTTTTTTTAAGTTCTTAAGATAAGGTATTTTGAAAGTAAAAAAAAAAGGTATTTTTGGTGCAATTTGTATATAAATAAGCAAAAGAATGATAGTGACAAAATAAAATGGATTATAGGAATATCTTTCATTGAATATTTATAGTTTCACCGAATTTTCAATTAAGTCCCTATATTTTTTTGGTTTTCAATTAGGTCCCTAAGGGTATAAAAGTAATTTCACAATTCACTAACATTTTTTTGACGTTTAACGTTAATAGGGACTAAATTGAAAAAAAAATTAACGTATAGAAACCCAATTAAAAGGAAAAAAAAGTATAGGGACCTAATTAAAAATTTTGCGAAACTATAGGGACCAATAGATTAATTAAACCTTAATTTAATTGATTCAATTTGAATTTAGGGATTATCCGAATTTGTGAATACCACTATTTTTCTTGGATAAATTGTAATGCAAAATAACTTTAGAGTTTAAAGAGTATTTTGGGAGAAGATGAGTGTGATCGTTCAACTTGCGTCAATAAAATTGGAAAGTAATTACTCTTATTAATACAATATATTACTTGACTAAATATAACAAATTTTCCTATCTTGCGACTTGACTAGTTATATATATATATATATAGAGAGAGAGAGTCCAGCTGGCCCACTATCCGAATCCGACGTATCGGCTGATCCGTTGGTCTCATACGACCCAAACTGGGAGGCAGTTCGAGTGTCATCACCCTTCTCGTGAGGTATCTGACAGTTGGAGAGGAAGCTTTTTCGAAGGTGGGTCTGCTCATGTGGGATCCGCCCTAGTGCAGACTATATAAGGAGAGGGTCCTACCCCTCTCCAGAGGTATGTCACCTAACTTTTACCCTAACTGCCACATTTGTACGGACACTGATTAGAACGTCGGAGTCCCTTTGTAGGTGGCATCCTCCCTCTTCATTCCACATCGTCAACCCAGGAGGACCTCGAGCTCTGACCTTCTCCCCTACACACTGGTCCTGAAGATCTAGACGCACGAAGGTGATCCGAATCTAGTTTTTCTATCATCCCTGAGCATTTAGCACATCCGACCCGTTTGACACACGAGCAACGAATATTGGCGCTGTCTGTGGAGATCCCTAGCACGAATGGATTTTTTGTTGGGGCCAGTTGAAGGGCGAGAGGAGGGCAAGCCGCGAGAAAAAGAGGGCGCTCACCGAACCAGCAGGGTGAGCTTCCTCCCGCGAACGCATGAGATCCCCCTCTCGCGGGGACAAGCTCCCCTCCCGTTTCCGAGAAAGACATCCTTTCGGAGGGACGGGAGGTGATAACGTGAGAATCATGCAGGAGTAGCGCCACAAAGTACAAAACCTTGAGAGAGAGCTCGCGGCCAGGGACTGTTACCAACCCGGCCCGAGTCAACCTCATGCCCGATCTCCTCAAAGGAGAGGGGAGACCTGGGGAAGAAGCCCTCGGAAGAACCACGTCAGACGTAGAACGGGTTCCCGTTCTCCCTCAGCCTGCGTGGAGTCCGAGAGCCAAGGCAAAAGCAGGGAAATACCGAGAAGACGACAAGACCCCATCATCTACACTCGGCCCTTCGCGACTCATGCTGAGGCGGAAGACTGAGAAAAGAGCAGGGAGAGACCGAGAAGGCGAGAAACCCCATAATCATGGGAGCAACCCCTTTTCACCACTCCATTCTCGAGGTCCGGCTGCCGAAGCACTTTGATAAGCCAACGGACATTAGATATGACGGAACTCAGGACCCTCAGGAACACCTAACGGCCTTTGAGGCCAGGATGAACCTGGAGGGTGTGGGCGACAAGGTGAGGTGTCGCGCTTTTCCCGTAACCCTAGCAGGACCGGCATTCCGATGGTTCAATGCGCTCCCCCAAGTGTCCGTGACGACTTTCGCGGACATAACTCGCAGTTTTCTAGCGCAATTTACCACGCGCATTGCCAAAGCCAAGAACCCGATCAACCTCCTAGGGGTAACCCAAAGAAATGAGGAACCGACCAGGAAGTATCTTGACAGATTCAACGACGAATACCTGGAGATTGATGACCTGACCGACTCGGTGCCCAGCTTGTGTCTGACGAACGGGCTGTCGAACGAAGACTTTAAGAAACACCTCACCACCAAGCATGTATGGACCATGCAGGAAATTTAGAACGTGACAAGAGAATACATCAACGATGAGGAGGTCAGCCAGGTGGTGGCGGCCAACAAACAGCAGCCCACCAACCATCCTCCCCGTCAATCCGGGAATGAGGAAAGGCCCAAGGAATACTCCAAGGACAGCGGACCGACTAAACCTTTCAAGCCTTTCACGCGAGTAGGAAAGTTCAAAAACTATACCCCTCTGACGGCCCCGATCATTGAGATATACCAACAAATAGCCGACAAAGACATCTTGTCGAAACCCCACCAACTCAAGGACAGAACTGGTGGGAACAAGAGTCTCTACTGCGACTACCATAAAGGTTTCGGCCACAAGACCCAAGACTGTTTTGACCTAAAGGACGCTTTGGAACAAGCAATCTGCGAAGGCAAATTGACGGAGTTCTCACAGTTTATAATAGAACCCAGGAGGCGAGAGCACGACTGATCCGACGATGACAGAAGCCGGGGTGTGAAGCCGAGACAAGAGCCCAAAAAGACAACGACTACAGCCTCACTGTCGTCAACGTTGTAGTCGGAAGAGACGTAACACCAAGGTCAAAGTCGGCAGCAAAGAAAGACTCCAAGATCTTGGCCGTATCATCAACTAACCATGGGCCCTCGTCCAGGAGAACCCCAAGGATATTGTTCGGACCAGAGGACAAATAGTTCTACGACACCCCGGAGAACCCCTATGGTGATCACGGCAAGAGTCGGAATAAGTCTGGTGAAACGAATCCTCGTGGACACCAGAGCCGACTCCAACATCATGTTCAGGAATATTTTCGACATCATGGGACTCTGAGAAACCGATCTAAAAACCCACCAACACGGAGTGGTTGGCCTAGGAAACAACTTCATAAAGCCCGACGGGGTAGTTTCCCTCCCGGTTCGCATCGACGGAGAAGGAGGTAAGAGGTCGGTAATGGCGGAGTTTGTCATCCTGAGAGACTCCACGTCTTACAATGTCATCCTGGGAAGGAAAACGATCAATGAATTATCTGCTGTGATATGCACTAAGCTTTTGGTCATGAAATTTGTCACTGACGAGGGATCGGTGGGATCCCTTAGGGGAGACTTAGAAACGGTGGTTACATGCGACAACGCCAGCCTCTCCCTAAGGAAGAGATCAAAGGAAGCATCTGGGGTCTTCCTAGCCGACTTAGATGCCCGGGTTGAAGACAGATCAATACCCGAGCCCGAAGGAGATTTGGAAAAATTCAGGGTTCGGGACACAAAGGACAAATTCACCTTCGTGAATAGGAACCTCCCTCACAACTTAAAAGAGCCCCTTATGAAGGCCATAAGAGAAAACGGCGACCTATTCGCTTGGACACCAGCCGACATGCCGGGAATAGATCCCAAATTTATGTCACACTGACTAGCTGTGAGACCGAACGCTAAGCCCATGGCCCAGAGATGAAGAAGGATGTCCCAGGAAAAAGCCAACGAGGTAGCCAAGCAGACAGCCAGCTTGTTGGAAGCAGGGTTCATCAGGGAACTAGACTACTCGACATGGTTGTCGAACGTGGTCCTTGTCAAGAAGGCCAATGAAAAATGGAGGATGTGTGTTGACTATTCGGAGCTCAATAAAGCATGCCACAAGGACTCCTTCCACCTTCCTAACATTGACGCCCTGGTGGACACGGTAGCAGGTTATCGTTTCCTGAGCTTCATGGACGCATACTTTGGGTATAACCAGATACTGATGCACCGGCCAGACGAGGAAAAAACGCCGTTCATAATGCCAGGGGGCACTTATTGCTACAAGGTAATGCCATTTGGATTGAAGAATGCAGGGGCGACTTACCAGAGTCTGATGAACAAGGTTTTCAACGATTTAATCAGGAAATCAGTAGAGGTATACGTGGATGATATTTTGGTGAAGACCAGTCAATTGGAAGACCTAGTCGGTGACCTAGAAACCGTGTTCAAGTCTCTTCGTAGGCACAATATGAGACTTAACACCCTCAAATGCGCCTTCTCCATGGAAGTCGAGAAGTTCCTAGGTTTCAAAATAACCCAAAGGGGAGTCGAGGCTAACCCCGACAAGTGTGAAGCCATTTTATGAATGACAAGCCCAGGTTGCATCAAGGACGTGCAAAGGTTGGCTGGAAGGCTTAAATCCCTATCTCACTTCCTCGGTGCATCGGTGGTGCACGAAATTGTGATCTCAACGGAGCCAAAAACTTGGTACGCACGATCATAATCTCAATTCTTTTTCACAACTCCGCATAACTAACCAGCAAGTGCACTGAGTCGTCCAAGTAATAAACCTTACGTGAGTAAGGGTCGATCCCACGGAGATTGTCGGCTTGAAGCAAGCTATGGTCATCTTATAAATCTCAGTCAGGCAGATTCAAATGGTTATGAGGTTTTGATAATTAAAATATAATTAAAACATAAAATAAGATAGAAATACTTATGTAATTCATTGGTGAGAATTTCAGAAAAGCGTATGGAGATGCTTTGCTCCTTCTAAATCTCTGCTTTCCTACTGCCTTCATTCAATCATTCATACTCCTTTCCATGGCAAGCTGTATGTTGGGGGATCACCGTTGTCAATGGCTACTGTCCGTCCTCTCAGTAAAAATGGTCCAAATACGTTGTCACCGCATGGCTAATCATCTGTCGGTTCTCACTTATGTTGGAATAGGATCCATTGATCCTTTTGCAGCTGTCACTACGCCCAACACTCGCGAGTTTGAAGCTCGTCACAGTCATCCCATCCTAGATCCTACTTGGAATACCACAGACAAGGTTTAGACTTTCCGGATCTCAAGAATGCTGCCAATTGATTGTAGATTATACCACGAAGACTCCGATCTTTTGGAATGGAGGCTAAGAGATACACACTCAAGCTATTGCAGATAGAACGGAAGTGGTTGTCAGGCACGCGTTCATGGTGAGAATGATGATGAGTGTCACGGATCATCACATTCAACAGGTTGAAGTGCGAGTGAATATCTTGGGATAAGAATAAGCTTGAATTGAATAGAAAAACAATAGTACTTTGCATTAATTCATGAGGAACAGCAGAGCTCCACACCTTAATCTATGGGGTGTAGAAACTCCACCGTTGAAAATACATAAGTGATAATGGTCCAGGCATGGCCGAATGGCCAGCCCCCTTAAACGTGATCAATGATCAAAAGTGATACAAAGATAGTCTCAAAAATGATCAAAAGATGTTAAATAAATCACTAAAAGTAGTTTTTATACTAAACTAGTAGCTAGGGTTACAGAAAATAAGTAAATGATGCAGAAATCCACTTCCGGGCCCACTTGGTGTGTGCTTGGGCTGAGCATTGAGCTTTACACGTGTAGAGACTTCTCTTGGAGTTAAACGCCAGGTTGCAGCCTATTTGTGGCGTTTAACTCTGGTTTGTAACCTGTTTCTGGCGTTTAACTTCAGAATAGGGCAGGAAGTTGGTGTTTGAACGCCAGTTTGCATCGTCAAAACTCGGGCAAAGTATGAACTATTATATATTGCTGGAAAGCCCTGGATGTCTACTTTCGAAAGCAATTAAGAGCGCGCCAATTAGGTTTCTGTAGCTCCAGAAAATCCATTTCGAGTGCAGGGAGGTCAGAATCCAACAGCATCTGCAGTCCTTTTTCAGCCTCTGAATCAGATTTTTGTTCAGGTCCCTCAATTTTAGCCAGAAAATACCTGAAATCACAGAAAAATACACAAACTCATAGTAAAGTCCAAAAATATGATTTTTGAATAAAAACTAATAAAAATATAGTAAAAATTAACTAAATTATACTAAAAACTACCTAAAAATAATGCCAAAAAGCGTATAAATTATCCGCTCATCACAACACCAAACTTAAATTGTTGCTTGTCCCCAAGCAACTGAAAATTAAATAGGATAAAAAGAAGAGAATATACTATAAATTCCAAAATATCAATGAAACTTAGCTCCAATTAAATGAGCGGGACTAGTAGCTTTTTGCCTCTGAATAGTTTTAACATCTCACTTTATCCTTTGAAGCTTAGAATGATTGGCATCTATAGGAACTCAGAATTTAGATAGTGTTATTGATTCTCCTAGTTCAGTATGTTGATTCTTGAACACAGCTACTTTATGAGTCTTGGTCGTGGCCCTAAGCACTTTATTTTCCAGTATTACCACCGGATACATAAATGCCACAGACACATAACTGGGTGAACCTTTTCAGATTGTGACTCAGCTTTGCTAGAGTCACCAATTAGAGGTGTCCAGGGTTCTTAAGCACACTCCTTTTTTGCTTTGGACCACGACTTTAACCGCTCAGTCTCAAACTTTTACTTGACACCTTCACGCCACAAGCACATGGTTAGGGACAGCTTGGGTTAGCCGCTTAGGCCAGGATTTTATTCCTTTGGGCCCTCCTATCTATTAATGCTCAAAACCTTGGATCCTTTTTATTTTACCCTTGCCTTTTGGTTTAAAGGGTTTACTGGCTTTTTGCTCTTGCCTTTTGGTTTAAAGAGCTCTTAGCTTTTTCTGTTTGCTTTTTCTTTTTCTTTTTCTTTTATTTTTGCCATTTTTTTCCACAGGCCTTGTTTTTCACTGCTTTTTCTTGCTTCAAGAATCAATTTTATAATTTTTTAGATTATCAATAACATTTCTCCTTTTTCATTATTCTTTCAAGAGCCAACAATTTTAACATTCATAAACAACAAATTCAAAAGACATATGCACTGTTCAAGCATTCATTTAGAAAACAAAAAGTATTGTCACCACATCAAGATAATTAAACTAATTTCAATGATGAATTCGAAATCATGTACTTCTTGTTCTTTTGTGATTAAAAACATTTTTCATTTAAGAAAGGTGATGGATTCATAGGACATTCACAGCTTTAAGGCATAGACACTAGACACTAATGATCATGTAATGAAGACACAAACATAAATAAAAATAAAGCATAGAGAACAAAAAAAAAAAAAAAAATAAATAGACAAGGAGATTAAGGAACGGGTACACCTTAGTGAGGGTGGCGTCTTCTTCCTCTTGAAGAACCAATGGTGCTCTTGAGCTCCTCTATGTCTCTTTCTTGCCTTTGTTGCTCCTCCCTCATAGCTCTTTGATCTTCTCTAATCTCATGGAGAATAATGGAGTGCTCTTGGTGCTCCACCCTTAGTTGTCCCATGTTGGAACTTAATTCTCCTAGGGAGGTGTTAATTTGCTCCCAATAGTTTTGTGGAGAAAAGTGCATCCCTTGAGGCATCTCAGGAATTTCATGATAAGGAATTTTCTCATGCTCTTGTTGAGGTCCATGAGTGGGCTCTCTTGTTTGCTCCATCCTTTTCTTAGTGATGGGCTTGTGAGATGAATCTATCCATCTCTCATGACTCGGAGGTGAAAGCAATTGCCTTCCCTTTCCTCTTTCTTGAGGTTTCTCTGGCCTTAGGTGCCATTATTGGTTATGGAAAAACAAAAAGCAATGCTTTTACCACACCAAACTTAAAAGGTTTGCTCGTCCTCGAGCAAAAGAAGAAAGAAAGTAGTAGAAGAAGAAGAAAATGGAGGAGATGGAGGGAGGTATGTGGTTCGGCCAAGGGGTAGAAGTAGTGGTTGTAATGTGTGAAAATGAAGGAGTGGTGAGGGGTTTATATAGGGGTGGGGGAAGGGTTAGGTTTCGTGTATTAGGGTTAGGTTTGGGAGGGAAAGGATTTTGAATTTGGAGGTAGGTAGAGTTTTTAGGGGAAGAGTGTTATGAAAAGGTGTGAAGAAGAGAGAAAAAGAGGTAGGGTAGTGGGGATCCTGTGGGTCCACAGATCCTGAGGGGTCAAGGACTTAGCATCCCTGCTCTATTTAGGCGTGCAAAACGCCCTTAGAGTGCAATTCTGGCGTTAAACGCCAGGTTGCTGCTTGTTTCTGGCGTTTAACACCAGCTTTTCTCCCTTTCTTGGTGTTTAACACCAAACTGGTGCCCTGTTCTGGCTTAAACGCCAGTCTGGTGCCTGTTTTTGGCATTTAACGCCAGCTTGATGCTTCTTTCTGGCGTTAAACGCCAGTAAGCTCTTCCTCCAAGGTGAGCTATTTTTAATGCTGTTTTTCATTCTGTTTTTTATTTTTTAGTTATTTTTGTGACTTCACATAATCATCAACCTACAAAAAACATAAAATAACAATAAAAAATAAATAGATATAATTAAATAACATTGGGTTTCCTCCCAATAAGCGCTTCTTTAATGTCAATAGCTTGACAGTGAGCTCTCATGGAGCCTCACAGATAGTCAAAGCAGGGTTGGGGCCTCTCAACACCAAACTTAGAGTTTGGTTGTGGCCTCCCAACACCAAACTTAGAGTTTGGTTGTAGCCTCCCAACACCAAACTTAGAGTTTGAATGTGGGGGGTTTTGTTTGACTCTGTATTGAGAGAAGCTTTTCATGCTTCCTCTTCATGGTTACAGAAGGAGAACCTTGAGTCTTGAATACAAGGTAGTCCTCATTTAACTGAAGGACCAACTCTCATATGTCAACATCAATCACAGCTTTTGCTGTGGCTAGGAAGGGTCTGCCAAGGATGATGGATTCATCCTCATCCTTCCCAGTGTCTAGGATTATGAAATCAGCAGGGATGTAAAGGCCTTCAACCTTTACTAGCACATCCTCTACTAGTCCATAAGCCTGTTTCATTGATTTGTCTGCCATCTCTAGTGAGATTCTTGTAGCTTGTACCTCAAAGATTCCCAGTTTCTCCATTACAGAGAGTGGCATGAGGTTTATCCCTGACCCCAGGTCACACAGAGCCTTCTCAAAGGTCATGGTGCCTATGGTACAAGGTATGAAGAATTTTTCAGGATCCGGTTTCTTCTGAGGTAATGTTTGCCTCATTAATACATTCAGTTCATTGGTGAACAAGGGGGGGTTCATCCTCCCAAGTCTCAGTACCAAATAACTTGGCATTCAGCTTCATGATTGCTCCTAGATATTTAGCAACTTGATCTTCAGTGATGTCTTCATCCTCTTCAGAGGAAGAATATTCATCAGAGCTCATGAATGGCAGAAGGAAGTTCAATGGAATCTCTATGGTCTCTGTATGAGCCTCAGATTCCTTTTATTCCTCAAAGGGAAACTCCTTTCTGTCCAGAGGACGTCCCATGAGGCTTTCCTCAATGGGACTCATGTTCTCCTCACTCTCTCCAGGTTCGGCCATGTTGGTCATGGTTATGGCCTTGCACTCTCTCTTGGGATTTTCTTCTGTATTGCTTGGGAGAGTACTGGGAGGAGTTTCAGTAATCTTCTTACTCACCTGACCCACCTGTGCCTCCAAATTTCTAATAGAGGACCTTGTTTTATTCATAAAACTTAGTGTGGTCTTGGATAGATCAGAGACTATGGTTGCTAGGCCAGAATGGCTCTGTTCAGAATTTTCTATCTGTTGCTGAGAAGATGATGGAAAAGGCTTGCTATTGCTAAACCTATTTATTCTACCATTATTGTTGAAGCCTTGTTGAGGCTTCTGTTGGTCCTTCCATGAGAAATTTGGATGATTTCTCCATCAAGGATTATAGGTGTTTCCATAGGATTCTCCCATATAATTCACCTCTGCCATTGCAGTGTTCTCAGGATCATAAGCTTCTTCTTCAGAAGATGCTTCTTTAGTACTGTTGGATGCAGCTTGTAATCCATTCAGACTTTGAAAAATCATATTGACTTGCTGGGTCAATATTTTGTTTTGAGCCAATATGGCATTCAGAGTATCAATTTCAAGAACTCCCTTCTTCTGAGGCGTCCCATTGTTCACAGAATTCCTCTCAGAGGTGTACATGAACTGGTTATTTGCAACCATTTCAAAGAGTTCCTGAGCTTCTGTAGGGGTTTTCAGATGAAGAGATCCTCCTGCAGAATGGTCCAATGACATTTTTGACAACTCAGACAGATCATCATAGAATATACATATGATGCTCCATTCTGGAAGCATGTCAGTAGGACACCTTTTGATCAATTGCTTATATCTTTCTCAAGCTTCATAGAGGGACTCACCTTCCTTCTGTCTGAAGGTTTGGATTTCCACTCTAAGCTTGCTCATCTTTTGAGGTGGAAAGAATTTGGCCAAGAAAGCACTGACCAGCTTTTCCCAAGAGTTCAGGCTTTCCTTAGGTTGTGAATACAGCCATGTTCTAGCTCTATCTCTTATAGTAAAAGGGAAAAGCATAAGCCTGTAGACCTCAGGATCAACTTCATTGGTCTTGACAGTGTCACAGATTTGCAAGAATTCAGCTAAAAACTTATGAGGATCTTCCAATAGAAGTCCATGAAACTTGCAATTCTGTTGCATTAGAGAAACTAATTGAGGCTTAAGCTCAAAGTTGTTTGCTCCAATGGCAGAAATTGAGATGCTTCTTCCATAGAAGTTAGAAGAGGGTGCAATAAAGTCACCAAGAATCTTCCTTGCATCTCCACCATTGTTATTGGGTTCGGCCATGTCTCCTTCTTTTTCGAAAATTTCTGTCAGGTCTTCTCCAGAGGGTTGTGCTTTAGCTTCTCTTAGTTTCCTCTTAAGAGTCCTTTCAGGTTCAGGATCAGCTTCAATAAGAATGTCTTTATCCCTGTTCCTGCTCATATAAAAAAGAAGAGAACAGAAAAAAAGAGGAATCCTTTATGTCACAGTATAGAGATTCCTTTATGCGAGTAGAAGAAGAGAAGAATAGAAGAATGAGAAGAGAAAAATTCGAACACAGAGAAGAAGAGGGGGTTCGAATTATGAGTAGAAGAGAAGTGTTAGTAGATAAATAAATAAATAGAAAGAGATGAGAGGGGGAAGAATTCGAAAATTAAATAAAATAAAAATATTTTTATTTTTATTTTAAATATTAGTTATAATTTGAAATTTAAAAGAGAAATAAAATTAAATTAAATTAAAATTTAAAATAATTAGTTAATTAAAAAGGAATTTTGAAAAAGATGGGAGGAGTTTTCGAAAATTAGAGAGGGAAAATTAGTTAGGTGGTTTTGAAAAAGATTTGAAAATCAATTTTGAAAAGATAAGAAGTTAGAAAAGATTTTGAAATTAAGTTTTGAAAAAGATATGAAAAATAAATTAAAAAGATTTTATTTTTAAAATTAAAGTTGATTACTTGACTAACAAGAAACTAAAAGATATGATTCTAAGATTAAAGATTGATTCTTTCTTAATAGGCAAGTAACAACTTGAAATTTTTAAATCAAAATATTAAATGCTAGCAAAGAATTCGAAAATATGAAACAAAATAAGAAAAAGATTTTTGAAAATCAATTTGAAATTTTCGAAAATATGAAAGAAAAAATGAAAAAGATTTTATTTTTGAAAAAGATAGAATTTTTAAATTGAAAATTTGACTTAATTCATAAGAAACAACTAAATTTTTAAAAATTTTTGAATAAGTCAACTCAAATATTCAAAATTTATGAGAAGAATAAAGGAAAGATGTTTTTTTTTATTTTTGAATTTTTAAGAAGAGAGAGAAAAACAACAAAAAGACTCAAAACATGAAAATTATGAATCAAAACACACAATGCATGCAAGAACACCTTGAATGTCAAGATGAACACTAAGAACACTTTGAAGATCATGATGAACATCAAGAATATATTTTTGAAAAATATTTAAGAAAAGAAAAAAATATGCAAGACACCAAACTTAAAAATTTTTATTCTCTAGACACTAATAATTCAAAAACGCATATGAAAAACAAGAAAAGACACCAAACAAGAAAATACAAATCAAAAAAGGAAAATATGCAAGAACCACTTGAAGATTATGAAGAACACATGCATGAATTTTCGAAAATTAAAGAAAGATTAAAAACATGCCATTGACACCAAACTTAAAATTTGACACAAGACTCAAACAAGAAACACAAAATATTTTTGGTTTTTTTTATGATTTTATAAAAAATTTTTTGGTATTTTTCGAAAATTAATTTTGAAAAATAAAATAAGAAAATTCAAAATTTTTAATAAGAATTCCAGGAATCATGCAATGTTAGTCTAAAACTCCGGTCCAGGAATTAGACATGGTTTACTAGCCAGCCAAGCTTTCAGTGAAAGCTTCGGTCTAAAACACTAGACATGGCCAATGGCCAGCCAAGCTTTAGCAGATCATTACATTCAACAGTAAGATTGATAGAAATCAACAAGCTCTTGTGATGATAAGTTGAAACCTCGGTCCAAAAGATTAGACATGACTTCACAGCCAGCCAGACTTACAACAAATCATCATGAAACTCTAGAATTCATTCTTAAGAATTCTGAAGACATAGAATAATTTATTTATTTTATATATTTTTTTTGAAAATTTTTTTCGAAAATAAAAATAATAAAAACAAAAGCTTAAAATTAAAATAAAATTACCTAATCTGAGCAACAAGATGAACCGTTAGTTGTCCAAACTCAAACAATCCCCGGCAACGGCGCCAAAAATTTGGTGCATGAAATTGTGATCTCAACGGCGCCAAAAACTTGGTACGCACGATCATAATCTCAATTTTTTTTCACAACTCGGTACAACTAACCAGCAAGTGCACTGGGTCGTCCAAGTAATAAACCTTACGTGAGTAAGGGTCGATCCCACAGAGATTGTCGGCTTGAAGCAAGCTATAGTCATCTTGTAAATCTCAGTCAGGCAGATTCAAATGGTTATGAGATTTTGATAATTAAAATATAATTAAAACATAAAATAAGATAGAAATACTTATGTAATTCATTGGTGAGAATTTCAGATAAGCGTATGGAGATGCTTTGCTCCTTCTGAATCTCTGCTTTCCTACTGCCTTCATTCAATCATTCATACTCCTTTCCATGGTAAGCTGTATGTTGGGGGATCACCGTTGTCAATGGCTACCGTCCGTCCTCTCAGTGAAAATGGTCCAAATGCGCTGTCACCGCATGGCTAATCATCTGTCGGTTCTCACTCATGTTGGAATAGGATCCATTGATGCTTTTGCGTCTGTCACTACGCCCAACACTCGCGAGTTTGAAGCTCGTCACAGTCATCCCATTCCAGATCCTACTCGGAATACCACAAACAAGGTTTAGACTTTTCGGATCTCAAGAATGCTGCCAATTGATTCTAGATTATACCACGAAGACTCCGATCTTTTGGAATGGAGGCTAAGAGATACACACTCAAGCTATTGCAGATAGAACGGAAGTGGTTGTCAGGCACGCGTTCATGGTGAGAATGGTGATGAGTGTCACGGATCATCACATTCAACAGGTTGAAGTGCGAGTGAATATCTTGGGATAAGAATAAGCTTGAATTGAATAGAAAAACAATAGTACTTCGCATTAATTCATGAGGAACAGCAGAGCTCCACACCTTAATCTATGGGGTGTAGAAACTCCGTGATGACAAGTCATCTTAGCCTAGTTTAACTAGTCTTTTTCTTTTGTTTTCATTAGAATTATGCACTTTCTTGAACCATAAGCAAGCTAATTGAGTAGATTTTCATGTTTCCCTTGATTGAATCAACCATGTATGAATTCATGCCATTTCATGAGATTTTATGCTATAATTGTTACATATTATGAAAGAATGAATATCTCATGATTTTAAGCATAGCTTTGATGTGTTTGGTTAATTAATGATAGGTGAAGAAAGCTTGGAGAAAGGTTGAAGCAAGAAGGAATAGCTAGGAGTAAAGAGAAGACAATGGAATAAGTGAAATTGAACCAGGAAGCAAAAAGCTGGACCTAAAGTTAGCATCAAACTTTTGCACAAACTTTTGGTTGAAAAGTTAGCCCCAACGTTAGCCCCCTAACTTGGAGGCTAACGTTGGAACTTGAAAATCACTCCCTGGGTACCAAAAGTTTGCGCCAACGTTAGCCCCCTAACTTTGAGGCTAACGTTGGCACATGAAATTCACCCCTGGGCACCAAAAGTTTGCGCCAACGTTAGCCCCCTAACTTTGAGGCTAACGTTGGCATGAAGAAAACCTCCCTGAGCACCAAAAGTTTGTGCCAACGTTAGCCCCCTAACTTGGTGGCTAACGTTGGCACATGAAAATCACAAGGGGAGGAGCAAAAGTTTGCGCCAACGTTAGCCCCCTAACTTGGTGGCTAACGTTGGCGCCACAAGTGCACAAGGTGAAACTAACGTTGGGGCCAAAGTTAGACCCCTAACTTTGGCACCAACGTGAGTAGCAGCAAATTTTGTGGGCTGATATAAAAAGTTAGACCAAAAGTTAGCCCCCTAACTTTTGCTCAAACTTTTGGTCCAACTTTTGCAAAACTCAAACTCGGTTCAATTGGTTCACTTTGGTTCTTCTCCAAACTTCAAGAGCAATCAACCAAGGCCTCTTTCAACCCAATTCCACCAAGAGCAAAGGCCCAACTCAAGGCTTGAAGATCATTGGAAGAAAGTGCATAAATAGGATAGAATTCAAGTTCTTCGGAGAGCTTTCTTTTGGGAATTTTCATAATAGTTTTCGGAGAGCTTTTGATATTGAGTGATTTTTAATTTCTTTGTCTTGGGGAAGGAGAATTCACTTCTCTTCCTCTTCATTTTATTGCTTTCTATTTCAATTGCAATTGTCTTGGATCTTGGATTGGAGAATTGAAGGAATTCTGTTTCAATCTCATCCTTGGATCTCTCTGCTTTGTTTACTGCAATTTAATTTCCGTTTCTGTTACTTGCTTCTCATCTACTTTCCTTACAATTTACAATTCCCTTGCAATTGTTCTTGTTGGATCTAGGAAGGCATTGAGATCTAGACTTGGCTTTCTAGTCTCTGGGTCCTGAGATCTGATTTCCCATTTCAATTCTCTGTTTACTGCTTTATATGTTCATTTACTTTTCTGTTTCGGATCCGATTCAATCCCAATTCCCTTCTACTTCTCTGCTTGATGCAATTTACTTTTCCTTGTTTAAATTCTGCAAATCCAATCCCCAATTCCCTTTACAATTCCAGCCGTTTACATTTCTTGCACTTTAAGATTCCGCAATTTACATTTCTTGCATTCTAAGTTTCTGCTATTTAATTTCTTGTTCTTTAAGATTCAGCACTTTAATTCCCTGTTCTCTTTACTTCCATGCAATTTAATTTCTGCAAAGTACAAAACACTCAACCAAATCTTGATTCGCTTGACTAAATTAACCACTAAGCTAAAATTGCTCAATCCTTCAATCCTTGTGGGATCGACCTCACTCCCGTGAGTTTTTATTACTTGATACGACCCGGTACACTTGCCAGTTAGATTTGTGTGTTTTGGGAGAAATTTATTTTTCACCAAAAAACTCATCAAGTTTTTGGCGCCGTTGCCGGGGATTGATTAGATTGACAATGATTAAGTGAGGTGGTAATCTAGATCAAGCACTTTTTCTTTAATTTTTGACTGACACACTAACTGTTTGAATTTTTGCCTGAGCTAATTGAAACCTCACTTTAGCAATAGAGTGAAGTTTTCTTGGTTTATCTTGCTGAATATGATTCTCATAGCTTGATAAATAAACGAGAGAAGTGATTTTCGTTCATTAATCTCTCAAGTTTACCAACTGTTTGACACATGGTGTCAACTAATCCTCTGACTACATTCTGGCATGAGAATATCCAATTTTTATTTGGATTGTTTGTGATTGTGCAGGTCATGGAGGAAAGGAATCCTACAGCAAGAGGAGAAAAACTGAGGCATTATGATTTCCAGCCTCCATAATCAAAGAGCAAGATGTCAAGCTAGTGACAATAAAAGAGCGCTTGTTGGGAGGCAACCCAACCTGAGGTAACTTTCTTTTCATAGCTATTTTAATAAAATGGTTAATTAGTTTTTATCTATAATGCAAGAAGCTAAGTTTGGTGTTGCACACCAAAACAATCTAAAGGAGAATGCAGGATTCTAAATTTGGTGTTCCACCAAAATCCCATCATAAAACACATTCTCATTTTCTGCATAATGCTGGCTTCAAGCATGTTGGATGAACTAGTTAACTATTCTGCTATTTCCTAGTTTTCAGTTTTGTCACTTTTGAAAAAGAAAAAGAGTTTTACACATGGTTAATCTAATGCACAAGAACCATTGGCAAGGTATTAAGTTTGGTGTTCCCACACCAAAGTAAGTACAAAGGCCCACAAATAAATCCTGCATGCTAACCATTGTTTCTAAGTGCTTGGGGAACAAGCAACTTTCAATATCATTGCAGAATGTCATACAAGCTTTTGGAGGTTTGAACATCATCAAAAAGGAGAAAGATGAACATGAAGGTCAGCAACAATGATGATGAGAAAAAGGAAAGCAATTGAACTCCAACAGGTTGTATTGTTAAGTGATTATTCTACATCAAATATTGCTGTGATTGAAAGTTGGATTGTATCCTTAATTGCCCTGCCTGTCTGCATAGTATAGTTTTCCTTCTATATACCCCTGCATGCCTGCATAGCATAGTTTTTTTCTTATAATTCAATAAGCAAGATGTCTGATCAATCACAATATTCTTATCTTCAAAACTTGTTTGCACTCAATTTTCAAGAAATGCATCACATGAAAGTTCTTTGAGAAGAAGGATTGAGGAATAAATTAAATTTGAGGCAAGCAAAAGATTAGGAGAAGTGGCGGTTCTAGTTGTATGATTATGTATTGAGGTTGCATGCTTGTGAAAACTTGCATGGGAGCTCATAGGCAGGACATGAAGTCCAAAGAAGTATTGTGAAGATTCTCAAAAATCTATTGATCCAAGAAGCAGCAAACAAAACAAAAGAAAGAAAAGAAAATACAAAAACAAAAAGAATATAGCCCAAGGCTCTGAGCATCAATTACTAGGCAGAAAAAGAAAAAAAAAAGAAACAAAACTCAAAGAGTTGTTAGCCTAGTAAATGCTTGTGGTTGAGTTGTGTCAAAGAAAGAGGCTTGAGCAAGTAAATCCTTAGGGGTGCTTTAACACCTAATACCTTAAAACCAATTGGTTTAGGAGTATTGATTGAAAGTTTATCTAAAGAGCCGCTTTGAGACATGATACTTAGAGTCGAGGCCAAAGCACAGAAACTATAAGCTGCTTCAAGGTGATTACATATATAGAGATCTCCATGACACCATTTGGATGAAAATCCTAAGACCTAAGATTCCCAATATGTGAGGACTAGTAAGCACTGAAGCCCTTGCAAGAGCACATGATTTAGAGTTCACCCCACTGTACCTGATCACTTCACTCACTGGACTTTACAAGTTATTCTTCAATCCATCTTAATTGAAAGAACCTTGGAGCATAAATTTATTTCTTGCTTGGGGACAAGCAAGCTTTAAGTTTGGTGTTGTGATGACAAGTCATCTTAGCCTAGTTTAACTAGTCTTTTTCTTTTGTTTTCATTAGAATTATGCACTTTCTTGAACCATAAGCAAGCTAATTGAGTAGATTTTCATGTTTCCCTTGATTGAATCAACCATGTATGAATTCATGCCATTTCATGAGATTTTATGCTATAATTGTTACATATTATGAAAGAATGAATATCTCATGATTTTAAGCATAGCTTTGATGTGTTTGGTTAATTAATGATAGGTGAAGAAAGCTTGGAGAAAGGTTGAAGCAAGAAGGAATAGCTAGGAGTAAAGAGAAGACAATGGAATAAGTGAAATTGAACCAGGAAGCAAAAAGCTGGACCTAAAGTTAGCATCAAACTTTTGCACAAACTTTTGGTTGAAAAGTTAGCCCCAACGTTAGCCCCCTAACTTGGAGGCTAACGTTGGAACTTGAAAATCACTCCCTGGGTACCAAAAGTTTGCGCCAACGTTAGCCCCCTAACTTTGAGGCTAACGTTGGCACATGAAATTCACCCCTGGGCACCAAAAGTTTGCGCCAACGTTAGCCCCCTAACTTTGAGGCTAACGTTGGCATGAAGAAAACCTCCCTGAGCACCAAAAGTTTGCGCCAACGTTACCCCCCTAACTTGGTGGCTAACGTTGGCACATGAAAATCACAAGGGGAGGAGCAAAAGTTTGCGCCAACGTTAGCCCCCTAACTTGGTGGCTAACGTTGGCGCCACAAGTGCACAAGGTGAAACTAACGTTGGGGCCAAAGTTAGACCCCTAACTTTGGCACCAACGTGAGTAGCAGCAAATTTTGTGGGCTGATATAAAAAGTTAGACCAAAAGTTAGCCCCCTAACTTTTGCTCAAACTTTTGGTCCAACTTTTGCAAAACTCAAACTCGGTTCAATTGGTTCACTTTGGTTCTTCTCCAAACTTCAAGAGCAATCAACCAAGGCCTCTTTCAACCCAATTCCACCAAGAGCAAAGGCCCAACTCAAGGCTTGAAGATCATTGGAAGAAAGTGCATAAATAGGATAGAATTCAAGTTCTTCGGAGAGCTTTCTTTTGGGAATTTTCATAATAGTTTTCGGAGAGCTTTTGATATTGAGTGATTTTTAATTTCTTTGTCTTGGGGAAGGAGAATTCACTTCTCTTCCTCTTCATTTTATTGCTTTCTATTTCAATTGCAATTGTCTTGGATCTTGGATTGGAGAATTGAAGGAATTCTGTTTCAATCTCATCCTTGGATCTCTCTGCTTTGTTTACTGCAATTTAATTTCCGTTTCTGTTACTTGCTTCTCATCTACTTTCCTTACAATTTACAATTCCCTTGCAATTGTTCTTGTTGGATCTAGGAAGGCATTGAGATCTAGACTTGGCTTTCTAGTCTCTGGGTCCTGAGATCTGATTTCCCATTTCAATTCTCTGTTTACTGCTTTATATGTTCATTTACTTTTCTGTTTCGGATCCGATTCAATCCCAATTCCCTTCTACTTCTCTGCTTGATGCAATTTACTTTTCCTTGTTTAAATTCTGCAAATCCAGTCCCCAATTCCCTTTACAATTCCAGCCGTTTACATTTCTTGCACTTTAAGATTCCGCAATTTACATTTCTTGCATTCTAAGTTTCTGCTATTTAATTTCTTGTTCTTTAAGATTCAGCACTTTAATTCCCTGTTCTCTTTACTTCCATGCAATTTAATTTCTGCAAAGTACAAAACACTCAACCAAATCTTGATTCGCTTGACTAAATTAACCACTAAGCTAAAATTGCTCAATCCTTCAATCCTTGTGGGATCGACCTCACTCCCGTGAGTTTTTATTACTTGATACGACCCGGTACACTTGCCGGTTAGATTTGTGTGTTTTGGGAGAAATTTATTTTTCACCAAAAAACTCATCACTCCACCGTTGAAAATACATAAGTGATAATGGTCCAGGCATGGCCGAATGGCCAGCCCCCTTAAACGTGATCAATGATCAAAAGTGATACAAAGATAGTCTCAAAAATGATCAAAAGATGTGAAATAAATCACTAAAAGTAATTTTTATACTAAACTAGTAGCTAGGGTTACAGAAAATAAGTAAATGATGCAGAAATCCACTTCCGGGCCCACTTGATGTATGCTTGGGCTAAGCATTGAGCTTTACACGTGTAGAAACTTCTCTTGGAGTTAAATGCCAGGTTGTAGCCTGTTTGTGGCGTTTAACTCTGGTTTGTAACCTGTTTCTGGCCTTTAACTTCAGAATAGGGCAGGAAGTTGGTGTTTGAACGCCAGTTTGCGTCATCAAAACTCAGGCAAAGTATGAACTATTATATATTGCTGGAAAGTCCTGTATGTCTACTTTCCAACCCAATTGAGAGCGCGCCAATTGGGTTTCTGTAGCTCCAAAAAATCCATTTCGAGTGTAGGGAGGTCAGAATCCAACAGCATCTGTAGTCCTTTTTCAGCCTTTGAATCAGATTTTTGCTCAGGTCCCTCAATTTCAGCCAGAAAATACTTGAAATCACAGAAAAATACACAAACTCATAGTAAAATCCAGAAATGTAATTTTTGAATAAAAATTAATAAAAACATAGTAAAAATTAACTAAATTATACTAAAAACTACCTAAAAACAATGCCAAAAAGCGTATAAATTATCCGCTCATCAATCGGCAGCCAAAGCCCTCCCCTTCTTCAACCTCATGAAGAAAGGGATCGCTTTCGAATGGACCCCGGCTTACGAAGAAGCTTTCAACCATTTCAAAAACATATTCTCAGCACCATCGATCCTAAGTAAGCCCAAGGAGGGCAAGACATTATTTCTATATCTAGCTGTAACGGATGACGCCTTGGCAGCCATCCTCATCCGAGAAGAGGGAATGATCCAACAACCGGTCTACTTCACTAGCGAAGCGCTACAAGGCGCTGAATTAAGGTATAGCAAATTGGAAAAACTAGCCTACACACTCCTGATCTCGTCTCGAAGGTTGAGACAGTACTTTTAAGGGTACCGGATCACCATCAGGACGGATTAAGCGATTCGCCAAGTTCTGCAAAAACCCGACCTAGCAGGACGAATGATGACTTGGTCGGTTGAGCTGTCTCAGTACAATCTGCCTTATGAGCCCAGACACGCGATTAAGGCCCAGGCGATGGCCGACTTCCTAGTGGAGGTAACGGGAGACCCTCACGAGATCCTGGACACACGGTGGAAACTCCACATTGACGGAGCTTCCAACCAAACATTTGGGGCGGGGGGGCAGGGATAATCCTCGAAAGCCCGATCGAAATGATATACGAGCAGTCTATCAAGTTTGATTTCCCAGCCTCAAACAACCAGGTAGAATATGAGGTCCTTATAGAAGGTCTGCTCTTATCAAAGGAAGTTGGGGCATCCAAAGTGGAGGTGAACAGCAACTCCCAAGTCGTCACCTCTCAGATCAATGGGACCTACCAAGCGACAGATTTTTTGTTACAAAAATACTTGGAAAGGGTCAAAAATTTGAGTGAAGAATTCGATGAGGTCATGGTGTAGCACGTTCTGAGAGAAAGGAACACCCGAGCCGACCTCCTGTCAAAGCTGGCAAGCACAAAATCGGGATCAAGAAACCGATTCCTGATCCAAGGATTGCTAAAGGAACCGACGGTCACTTTGCACATAGCCCAAGCATCCGACATCCCCTCATGGATGGACCTAATTACCGACTTCTTTGAGAAGAGGAAGCGCCCTGAGGATGAAAAGGCTGTGAAGGTGGTAAGGAGGGAAGCGGCCAAGTACGTGATAGTAAAAGGTCAATTGTTCAAAAGAGGACTGAACCAACCCCTTCTAAAGTGCCTACGCTCCGATCAAACGGACTACATATTGAGCGAGGTCCACGAGGGATGTTGCGGCCACCACATTGGTGGAAGGGCCCCAGCCCGGAAGCTCGTCAGGGCCGGTTACTATTGGCCCTCGATGATGGCAGACTCCCAAGAATTCGTAAAAAAATGCAAAAAGTGTCAGGAAAATGCCAACTTTATAGAACCCTGGCAGCGGAATTGAGATTGCTTTGGCCCCCCGACCTTTTAGCCAGTGGGGGGTTAACCTTTTGGGACCCTTCCCGGTAGGCCTTAGGTAGGTTAAATACCTGGTCGTGGCCATTGACTACTACACTAAGTGGGTCGAGGCGGAGTCGTTGGCCAGCATATCTTCAACAAATTATCAGAAATTCTTATGGAGGCAAGTGATTTCCAGGTTTGGAATTCCTGAGGTCGTGATATCGGACAACGGGATACAGTTTGCGGATAAAAAGTTTGGCGAGTTCCTCGCTGGACTAGGGATAAAACAAAGATTCTCCTCAGTAGAACATCCACAAACAAACGGCCAAGTTGAAGCCGCTAATAAAGTCATCCTCCAAGGTCTCAAGAAACAACTTGACCAAAAGAAGGGAACATGGGCAGACGAACTCGCATTAGTCTTATGGTCTTACAGAACGACACCGCAATCCTCCACTGGTGAAACCCCTTTTGACTTACTTATGAGGTTGATGCAGTGATTCTCGTGGAGGTGCAGGAGCCGAGCCTACGATTACTTCTGGGTGGAGTTGAGGAAGCTGTGGAAAAGGATCTGATCGACGAGGCCAGGGAGATGGCTCACTTGTCGGAGACAGCGTTGAAGCAAAGAATAGCCCTACGATACAACGCCAAGTTGTTAAGGAGGAGTTTTGAACTAGATGACCTGTTTCTACGACGAAACGATGTGGGCCTGCCAACCCCCGAAGAAGGGAAACTGGCAGCCAACTGGGAAGGCCCCTACTGGGTAAAAGAAGTAATCAGCAACGGAGCTTACAAGCTGGAATGGCTGGACGGAAGAGAGGTGCCTAGGATGTGGAATGTGGCAAACTTAAAAAGGTTCTACTCTCAAAAGCTCAAGTGGACCCGAACACCCGTCTTATCCCATGTTTACTCATTCCTGTTTACTTATCCCACTTGTTTAAATCGTCACTTAGCATGCTCTAATTACGCGTTGTTTAAATCTTGTAATCATATCTCCTTTATTCCCGTTTTACCCTTTTTTACGTGTTATTCAGTTGTTTTAGCTTGTTAACTGACCAGTTGATAACGTTGCGGCATCTCGGGATTGATCACCCCAGGAGCTATTGAAGTCGTGATCACTACACTAAGCGGCTATGAAAATAAGGGTCACAATCCAAATAATTAAACATAAAAGCCACAGGTTGGCTTTACCAATTATCGCCATCAAACAAAACGGCAAACAGTTTTACACAAACTACCAGTGTTCAAAACAATACATTACAAGGCCAGAGCGGCCCAAAAAAGTACAAGTAAGTACACACTACTTCTTCGGGATGTCAACAATCTGGCCATCCCGGATAGTCTTGAAAGCACCAATCACCGAGGTGTCAAAATCAGGAGAAAGCAACTTGACCTGGGCCTTGATCGCTTCCTCGGTCCCAGAAATCACCTCGCGAGCATTCTTGACCGTCTCTTTGTTTCTCTTCTTCAAACCAGCAACCTCCTCCTTCAGCCCCGCAACCTGTCTTAGCATCCGTCGCCGACTTAACGGCCTCCTCCAACTTTGCCTCCAGGCTGGCATCTTTGGCTTCTGCCACGAAAGTTTGACCATGGGAAGAGTTGAGCTGACTCTTTAGGGTTATCTCTCGGTTGATAAGGCGGGCCACGGTCGCGTCGAAAGTTTTCAACTTCTCCTCGGTATCACCCAGCTTCACTTTCAAGGCCTCAACTTCAGCCTTCAGGCTGGCGACCTCTTGAGGAGACAAGCGATACTTCCCCTCCAACAACCCAGCCTAGTTCAGGACAGGATCTGCCCTCCTTGCAATGATCGCAGCCCTAAGCATACATCGGTAGATCCACCTGGCTTGAGCACCTAGATCTCCCCTATGGAAGAGCTCGTCGGTGCTCGGCGTGAGTTGCGAGTGGATAAACCCCGCGGCGTCGAAGTTCTTCTCCATCACCGTAAGCACCCCTTCAGAGCTGGAAGGAGATTTCCCCTTCCGAGGGTTATCAAGGATCTTTAGATCGGGACCACCAGACCCATCGGCGGGTTCCTCTTTGGAAGGAGGGACCACGCTACTGCTAGGAGCTACGGCGGTGCCAGGGCAATTGGGTCCCAGAGGAGGAGGAGGAGGTGTTGACTGAACTTTAGGATTAGGAGAAGGCGGCGCCTCGATGGTTTGGGTGGCAGAGCTGTTATCACTTTGCCCAGGGAGAAACTAATCCATCAAATCCTCAAGGCCTGTCTTCTCGGCAGCCATGGGCACTGAAATAGAGAAGATAGAGGAGTTACAAAATGAAGCAGAAAATAACAAACACGAGGAATCTACAGTAATAATTACTCGACAACTTATCTATATAAGCCCTAGCCACCTCCCGATCACCCATCAAGAGATGAAGGTTAACGTTATTTTTGCCAAAAATGGCCAACAGCACGTCAGCAACGTTCTTATTTTGTTGGGTCAAGCCTTTGTAGGTCACCTTCGTAAAGGCGTTGGCCCCAACGCCAAAACTCCAATAGGTTGGGATATGGTGCTCTCCCTCCAAGGTTAGCCAGAATGGATGCTGGCTCTCCGCGAGACGTACCTTAAAGTACTTCCCCTTAAAGTCGTGAAAGGAATCTTCGAACAAGCCAAAGATCCTCCTACCTTGGGCTGCCCGAAAGAACATGTATCCCTTCTTAGCCTTCATTTCTTTGGAGGGGTTAGTCAAAACGAAAACCACAAAAAGACCTCCATCGAGACCGGCAGCTCCAAGAACTCGCATACCATCTCGAAGCATCGGATGGAGGCCCAACTATTCAGGTGCAACTGCGACGGCGCCACGTCGCACCGATTTAGTAGTGCCATCTCGAAGGGGGAGAAGGGAATGTGAACCCCCAGGCTAGTAAACATCACCTTGTACACCTAGATCTAGTCAACGACTCGGGGGGTGTTTAAGTTAAGGTGACATATCCGCTCCCGGTCTGTAGGAACGAACACATCATAGCAATCTTCCTTGGGACCTCCCCCGCAAAGTTGGTCGGTTTGGCGAAACTCTGTGAGCTCCTTTAGAGTTATTTGCGACGGGGTGTCCTTCACATCTGAGGTAATCCAGACGTATCGGTCCACGGGAGCTCTTGCGGCGGGGCATTGTGCCATACCTACAGTGGGGGCACCACTTGGTTAATAAGCTCGGGAGGTTGGAAACCCAGAAGAAGCAAAATTATCACTACAGCCTATTAGCGCTACAGCCTACTGGACAGAATTCTAATGGCAATCTAATGCATGGCAAACCAAAAAACAAACAATGAGCCTAAATGGTACCCCTTCTAACAACTACCTAGCATGAAGTGCATAAAAACAAGTCACAGCAGAAAGAAAAATGGAAAAAGTAGCAGGATCACAAGAGCAATGCAGTAAAATAGTAATAGGATGTGAAGCACTTACCAAGAAATAAGTAGAAGAAGAGCAATGATCAGATGTAATATGCGCTAGGGATTCTTTAACATCAATTCGAAGAGTGAAACAAAGAATTGAGGCAAACGCAGGAATGAATAGGAAGGGGATGAAGAAAGAGGGGAAGGCGAAGGAGTTTTGAGGCTAATAGGATGATAACCGCAGGAAGAGGAAGCGCAAAAAGGCGGGGGTGTAATGGTCTTTTCCCCATCTTTTCAAATCAGTTATAATGGCATTAAATGTCAGGTGCGAAGAACGAGGCGATAATTGATGTTTCCTATAAACAGACGAAGCCCACTCGTGCGTAGGAGGCATACCCCTATCACGAGCGGCCGGCTCCACGAAAACCCAACTAGAGAGAGAGCGTAAAAGGGAATGCGCCAACAACGGCGTTCACGATCATAGCTGGCGCGTTGAGGCACTATTCTGGTCCAGCCCAGCTGGCCCACTGCCCGAACCCGACGTACCGGCCGACCCGCCGGCCTTATACGACCCGAACCGGGAGGCGGCCCGAATGTCACCACCCCTCTCGCGAGGTACCTGACAGTTGAGGAGGAAGCTTCCTCGAAGGTGGGTCTGCTCCTGTGGGACCTGCCCTAGTGCAGACTATATAAGGGGAGGGTCCTACCCCTCCCAGAAATACGTCACCTAACCTCTACCCTAATTGCCACCTTTGTACGGATACTAACTAGAGCGTCAGAGTCCTTTTGCAGGTGGCATCCCCCCCTCTTCATTCCACATCGTCAACTCGGGAGGACCTCGAGTTTCGACCTTCTCCCCTACATACTGGTCCTGAAGATCCAGACGCACGAAGGTGATCCGAATCTAGTTTTCTCATCATCCCTGAGCATTTAGCACATCCGACCCGTTTGACACACGAGCAACAAACATATATATATATATATATATATATATATATATATATATATATATATATATATATATATATATTATCATTTAATAACTAAAATTCTACTAATTATTAATGATTTTAATAAATCTAAATCATATTTTTCTTATATTACCTAATAAAAATAATAATCATTTTAATTGTAAAATAAATCATATTTTATATATTTAATAATTAATAAAAATCATAAATATTACTCAAATTTTCATGAGTCAATTTTAATGGAAATAAACAATTAATTTTTTCATGGGTCAGAATTTGTCTATTTAGTTTTAATAAACATACCTATACAACTAATAAGATTTACATGAATATATAATGTTTTAGGAAAATATATATATATGTTCAATTCTCTGCACAATTTCTATTATAAATTTTCGTACGATTGAATGTTATATTTGTGTTTTTTTTTATCATTTATAAATATAAATGTTAGAGTCAAAGTATTTTATTTAATTTATTTTTGTTCCTTTTTTACTTCGTATATTTTTTTCCAAAATTTTTTATTAATATTATAATAAAATATTTATATAAAAGAGAAAAATGTATTATTAGTTGTACTAAAATTTTTTATTAATATTTTACTTTGAACCAATCATGGATAATTATAGTTATTTATGTTTAAAATAGTTAATCAAATTAATTTAGCATTAATTAAAATATTCTTTTTCTATTATAAATTATATCAATCTTATTATATATTTGTTTATATCCTGGTCCAGCTTAATGGCCAGGCCCAATCCAAAGGGTTGGCCTTTACTGATCCACCCGACCTCTCCAAAGAGGTTGGATTCGACATGAGCTGGCAGATGACACTTATTTAAACAAGTAACTGCCTCCTTAAATCTCTCACCCACTTCTAGAAGAGTGATCTTAACAACCCTAAGATAAAGGGATGATTATCCACCATCAGAGGTGGAACTACTTCAACGATGGTTATTGGTCCATCACCTATAAATACACAGATCACTCAGGTAAATCTAAGTTCCAATATATTCAAAACCTGCTTAACCCCTTGCTAACTTAGGCATCGGAGTGTCTTCGCAGGTACCACCCCACATTCTTCAAAACACACAACTCGGATGGCAGCTCCCAAGCAGGAACAAGTCGAAAGCCACCTTCCTTCAATGTTTGGGCCTTCCATTCGAGCCCAACCATCCGGTTCTAGGTAATCCCCGGAACATTGGCGCCGTTGCCAGGGACCTGTAGATCATCGCATAATGGTGGACGACCAGCATGAAGATGGATACACCGCATCTGAGTCTGAACAAGAGCATCAGGACGCGATCAACAATGACAGAGCGATAATATCCCTACAAGGAGCGGAAGGACAGCACGATGAAGGTCCCTCGAATACCCAGGGACCAAAAAGAATCTTCTCCAAGGTTCATCACCCCAGAAAAGATGGGCAACATCACTCCACCGGTTTAATAGGACTGTTACACGGCCACTAAGGTCGACTCGAGCAACTAGAACAGGAGCTGGAGCGACAGCGTGAAGCGGAACGAAGCCTAAGTAGAGAGATCGAATGACGAAGAGAGCTTGAAAAAAAGCTCTCAAGGCTGAAATCCAACCTCCGAAATAAGGATTCCAGCACAGATCGAGAGGATACCCCATTAGGAGAAGAAGATCCATTCATTGAGGATATCATGAGGGCTAAAGTTCCCAAAAACTTTAAAAGCCCTGACATGGATCTGTATGACAAGACGATTGACCCAAAGCATCAACTCAGTAACTTTAAATTTTGGATGTACTTAGCTGACGCATCGGACGCTACTCGCTGCAAGGCCTTTCTGACGACCTTGACTAAGGCGGCCATGAAGTGGTTCGATAGCCTTCCCCCCAGGTCGGTAACCAGCTTTGACGACCTCTCGTGCAAGTTCCTTACGCGTTTCTCAATCCAAAAGACAAAGCCAAGTATGCACCTAGCCTACTTGGAGTAAAACAAGAGGTCAGAGAGTCATTAAGAGACTATATGGAAAGATTCAACAAGGCATACTCGAAAATTCAAGACTTGCCTATTGAAGCAATGAGAATGGGTCTCGTTAATGGACTTCGAGAAGGACCCTTCTCCCAATCCATTTCAAAGAGACGCCCGACTTCCTTGAGTGATGTACAAGAACGAGCAAAAAAGTACATCAATATGGAGGAAAACGCCAGGTTATGAAACTGAGTTGGCGGCTAGGGCATCCCCAACAATCAAAAGAAAAAGAGAGGGATCCCAAGAAAAAGGAAGAAGTCAAATCTGAAAGGCCTAGAAGATATCACTCTTACACTCCTCTACGAGTCTCCCTAGTCGACGTATACATGAAAATTTGCCACATTGAAAAGCTTCCTCCCCCGCGACCCATCAAGAACAAAAAAGGGGGGGGGGAAGTCGTAATGAATACTGTGAGTATCACAAGCTGTATGAGCATTCCACTAATGATTGTTACGAACTAAAAAATGTGATAGAAAAGCTGGGCAGGAAAGGTCGGCTAGATAGATATCTCATGGAAACGTCGGACAATCATAGGAAAAGAAAAAGAGATGATGAAGGTCACGGATGAAGAAATTCGCCCCCACAGACCCCCAGACCCCCGAACGACACGTTCATATGATATCGGGAGGATTTGCGGGAGGAAGGTTGACCAAATCATCTCGAAAAAGGCATTTGAAGGAAGTCTACCAAGTAGGGAGTGAAGGGCCCGACCTCCCAACTATCTCATTTACCAAGGAGGATGGGCAAGGCATTATGCCCGGACACGACGATCCGGTAGTAATCACTATGATTCTCGCCAACGTTCATCTACATAGAACCCTTGTGGATCAAGGGAGCTCAGCTGACCTCTTATTTAAACCAGCATTTGACAAGTTGGGATTGGACGAGAAAGAGCTAAGGGACTACCCTGACACCTTTTTCAGATTAGGGGACACTCTCATTAAGCCGCTGGGCTTCATTCCCTTAGACACAACTTTTGGAAAGGGGATGAAATCCAAGACCTTAACTATCGAGTTTATTGTCGTCGATGTAGCTTCTGCCTACAATACCCTGATAGGCAGAACAACCCTAAATTGGCTTGGAGCAGTAGTTTCTATACCCCATCTCTGTATGAAGTTTCCAACACTAGAAGGGATCGCTACCATCAGAGGAGACTAGAAGCTGGCAAGAAAGTGTTATAATGAAAGCCTGAACGTGAGAGGTAAAGGCAGAGAAGTCAATAGCATTGAACTCGGGGGAGTCCGAGTTAAAGAAGAATTATGACCACAGCCCAGAGGAAAGACCGAAGAAACACAAATCGGGTAGAAGATTAGGAAAAACACCAACATAAAAGCCAATTTAACGGAGGATCTGAAGCAGAAGCTGGTGTAGCTCCTACAAGAAAATTCTGACCTCTTTGCTTGGAAAGCTTCTGACATGCCTAGGATAGACCCGAAACTCATGTCACACAGATTGGCAGTCCATCCGGGATCCTGACCTGTTCAGCAAAGAAGAAGGAAGCTAGGATCTGAACAGGCTCAAGTGGTCAAAGAGCAAGTGCAAGCCCTGCTGGAGGCAGGCTTTATTAGAGAAGTCAAGTATCCGACCTGGCTGGTAAACGTGGTGTTGGTCAAAAAACATAATGGCAAATAGAGGATGTGTGTTGACTACACCGATCTTAATAAGGCACGCCCAAAAGACCCATATCCTCTACCCAATATTAATAACCTAGTAGATTCTAGCTCGGGATATTAATATTTGTCAATTATGGATGCCTACTCGGGATATAATCAAATCCCGATGTACAAGCCAGACCAAGAAAAAAATATCATTCATCACGCTAAGAGCAAACTATTGCTACGTGGTCATGCCATTTGGATTAAAAAATGCAGGGGCCACGTATCAAAGGCTGATGAACAAGGTATTTGCACCTCACTTGGAAGAATTAATGGAGATATATGTGGATGACATGCTGGTGAAGACCAAGGATGACACTAGCCTCCTGAATGATCTCTCGCAAGTCTTCAACACCATGAGATTGCATGGGATGAGATTAAATCCCGATAAGTGCACCTTTGCAGTGGAGGCTGGAAAATTCCTAAGATTCATGCTAACACAGAGGGGGATTGAAGCTAACCCCGATAAGTGTAAAGCAGTCCTGGAAATGAAGAGCCCAGCCTGCTTAAAGGAAGTCCAGCAGCTGAACGGCCGACTTGCAGCTCTATACAGATTCTTGGCAAGATCAGCATTAAGATTCCTACCACTTTTTTCTCTACTAAGAAAAGGATGCTAGTTCGAATGGACTCCTGAATGCGAAGAGGCATTCCAAGAGTTCAAAAAGTACCTAAGCCAACCTCCTATTCTTTATCGACCAAAAGCGGGGGAAGAACTCATATTATATTTAGCTGTCGCCGAGAAGGCCGTGACGTCAGCATTAATACGAGAAGATGAGGTCGGGCAGCATCCTGTTTACTTTACAAGTAAGGTGCTACAAGGCCCCAAACTAAAGTATAAAAAACTTGAAAATTTCGCATATGCCTTGATAATAATAGCATCTAGAAGGCTTCGACCTTATTTTCAATCTCACATAATCAGAGTTCGGATGAACCAGCCCATGAAGCAAATCCTGCAAAAAAACGGATGTTGCGGGCAGAATGGTTCAATGGGCAATAGAGCTATCCGAGTTTGACTTGAAATACGAAACTCAGACAACCATCAAAGCCCAATGTCTCACCGACTTCGTGGCCGAATACGCATGATATCAAGAGGAGACCTCCACGATCTGAGAGTTATATATGGATGGCTCCTCCAACAAAGTCAAAAACGGTGCTGGCATAATATTGGTTAATCAGGAAGGAACTCAAATAGAAGTCTTCTTGAAATTTGAGTTTCCAGCCTCCAACAATCAGGCAGAATATGAAGCTCTGATTGCTGGACTAAAGCTAGCCAATGAAGTCGGAGCAACCAAAGTAGTAGTCTTCACTGACTCTCAAGTGGTGACTTCTCAAATTAATGGAGAATATCAAGCTAAAGATCTAAATATGAAAAGGTAATTAGAAAAAATTATGGAGTATCTTAGACAATTTCCCGAAATCGAGGTCAGACACATAACTCGGAAACTTAACAGCAGAGCCTTCTCCAAGTTAGCAAGTACCAAACCGGGGGAAAACAATAGAAGCCTGATCCAAGAAACTCTCCAAGAACCCTCAATCACAAAGGCAGATACCAAGGTGGTGATGAATGGATTTTTGACGGTTTAGAATTCCTCAATGAATTCTCATTGCAAGTATAATTTCTAAACCAACAAAGAATCCTCTCATACAAAAATTTGTTTGTCACAAGTACAAACCCCTAAAAATAATAACCAAGGTATTCAAATCTCAGGTCATTCTCCCTAGGAATTGCAATAAAGTGTTCTTGTTATTGGCTATGAAGTATCTTTGGGGTTTTTGAGATAAGAAACAAGAAATGTACATTGCAAAAGAAATAAAAACTAAAAACTAGAAAAGCTCTTGGCAAGGTATGAGAACTAGAAGTCCTATCCTAGCTATCCTTATCAATTGTGATGAGAATTGTCCATTGCTCCTACTTAGTTAACCTCTAACTATGAAGGAAAGTAAAGTGGATGAATTAGCTTGATTCCACAAGTCCTAGCCTAATCATGATAAAAGACTAGCTTTAGTGGCATTCAAGTTAATTAGCAGCTTCTAATTATCAATCAACAAGAGAGTTTGATAACTCAAGAGTCACCAATTACTCAACCAAAGCCAAGAGGAACAAAATCTAACTCATACCTAAAAGAGGCATTTCAACAAACACATAGAAGGCAATAAAGGTAAACAATAATCTACACTATTAATTGCAAGGAATTAAACAACAACAAAGCAATTCAACAACAAAGGAATATAAATCATAAATTGCATTAAAGAGAAATAGAAGAAACAAAAGTGCATCAATATAAAAGTAGAGAATTACAAGAATTAAATGCTAAACTAGAGAGAGGAGATGTAAAAGAACAAGAATTACAAAAGGAAAAGTAAATCAAAGCATGAAATTAACCTAGATATAAGAAATCCTAATCTACCTCTAACCTAATTCTAGAGAGAAGAGATAGCTTCTCTCTCTAGAAACTAACTTTTCCTCCAAAACTAAACTAAACTAACTAATTGGTAACTAGATTCATGTGTGTTGATTCCCCTTCAATCCTTGGGTTAAATTGCATCAGAGATGAGTTGGATTTGGGCCTGGGAAGCACAGAAACCGCCCCTAGCGGATTCACCTTAAGTGGGTCACGTGCGAGCACCGACGCGTGCGCGTACATGACGCGTACACCTCGTTTGACAAATTGCTATCCACGTGTACGCGTCATGTACGCGTACGCGTCGCCATGCGACCTCATCGTTTCACGCGTGCGCGTCTATCTCAGCATCCCAAATCCTTATTTCTTCATGAGTTCTCCACTTGCATGCTTTTCCTCTCCACCCCTTTGATCCATTCCTAGCCTTTCCAATCTGAATTCACTAGCAAACATATCAAGGCATCTAGTGGAATCAAAGGTGAATCAAAATTAGCAATTAAGGGCCTAAAAAGCATGTTTTCACACTTAAGCACAAATTAGGAGACAATCATGAAACCATGCTATTTCATTGAATAAATGTGGGTAAAAGGTCATAAAATCCCTTAAATTAAGCACAAGATAAACCCTAAAAATGGGGGTTTATCAGGTGGACGTCTTAGAAGTTTCCAGATTAGACCTCAGATGGATGACTCCTCTGATCGAATATCTGAAATTCGACACCTTACTTGAGGAACAAAAAGAGGCCAAGAAGATCTGGAGGGAAGCACAAAACTACACTTTGGTGAGAAATGTCCTCTATAGAAGGGGAATAAGTACATCATTGTTGAAATATGTCCCGACCTCTAAGACGGAAGAAGTCTTGGACGAAGTACATAGTGGCATCTACAGGAACCATCTCGAGGCAAGATCCTTGGCCAGAAAAGTTATCCGAGCTAGATTCTTCTTGCCAACACTGCAAAGAAATGCCACCAATTTCGTGAAAAAGTGTCAACCTTGTCAGGTGCATGCAAATTTTCACGTCGCTCCCCCAGAAGAACTCATTAGTGTAACTTCTCCATGGCCTTTTGCAAAGTGGGGACTGGACCTACTCAGGCCTTTCCCTTAAGCGCCATGACAAGTAAAGTTTCTCATTGTGGGGGTAGACTACTTCACTAAGTGGATAGAAGCAGAGCCGTTAGCTATTATTACGGCGTAGAGAAGTCGGAAATTTCTGTACAGAAATATTATCACCCGATTTGGAGTTCCACACTCCATCACAACTGATAATGGTACACAGTTCATTGACTCTACATTTAGAAGCTTGGTAGCTAGCATGAAGATCAAGCACCAATTCACCTCGGTTGAGCATCCCCAGGCGAATGGACAAGTAGAAGCAGCCAATAAAGTTATATTGACAGGTTAAAGAAAAGGCTTCAAGAAGCAAAGGGAGCCTGGGCTGAAGAGCTTCTTCAGGTATTATGGGCCTACCAAACCACACCTCATTCAACCACTGGAGAAACACTTTTTTGACTTGCTTATGGCATTGAAGCCATGATCCTCACAAAAGTCACTGAGTAGAGCCCTAAGGTGAGATTTTATAATGAGGTCGGAAACATCTAGGCACACAAAGAGGAACTCGAATAGTTCCCAGAAGTTCGAGAACAAGCCCAGATAAGAGAAGCAGCATTAAAAACAAAGGATGGCAACAAGGTATAACGGAAGGGTCATTCGAAGAAGCTTCACCTCAGACGACTTAGTACTCATCAGAAATGACATCGGAGTGAAAAGTCAGGAGAAGGAAAACTCGCTGCTAACTAGAAAGGACCCTACAAGATAGTTGAGGTCTTGAGAAAAGGATACTACAAAGTGTCCGACCTAGGAGGATTTGAGCTCCCAAAGTCATGGCACGCTTGCAATATGAAGAGATATTACAGCTAGAAGCGAATCTCACTCCCTGATGTACTCTTTTTTCTGACTTCATGGTTTTTTCCCAAGAAGGATTTTCTTGAAGGGGGTTTTAACGAGGCATCAAAGTGAGGGCTATGGGCAGAAAAGCCATAAGTCACTCCCTTAGTAGCAAAAGCACCCTTATGAAACCATATTTCATTAGTAATAACATCTCTTTTTCTATCTCTTTACTTTTCTCTTTAAAATTTTCATTTATCATTACTACGATACGCACTGACTTAAGCTCAGAAAAACACGAAAATCCATTGACCGACCTACATGGTCGGCAAGATAAAGCGACGAGGTACAAGTCAGTGTAAAGAGGTTATAAAAGTCGATCATAACAACTCGGAAGTAAGATAGCTAACGACTTATAAGTCGGATAGCCCGAGCAGATCAAAATGCATTGCAAAAATAAACTAAGTTACAATAACTACTCAATAAACAAAGTTGAGCGTAAAAGATTAAGCCAATGGAAAACAAAGAGATACTAAAGCCCCTTAAAAAGACCAGGGGAAAAGGCTTTTCATAAAAGCCTGGCCAAAACAGAAAGATTAGGCAAGGAAAAGTTTTCCTCCAACCACGCTGGGCAGTAGAAAAATTATCTAACTCAGATAATATTCTTTCATTTTACGAAAAGTTTTTCAGAAAGCTTTATAAAACTCGAAGCAGCAAGAGCTTTTTGCCAAAAAACAACATCACATGCATAAAACGACGATTTTGTTAAAGGTCCTATCCAAAAAAAGGACCAAACGAAATAAAAATTGTTATTAAAGGCCCTATAAAAGGACCAAATGTCAAGGTACTACCAGCAAGATACACAAACAAATATAAAGAGTTCATAAAAGGACCCACAAGCCAGGCCTTAAATAGCTTAAATCATTGGGGACCAAGAAGAGGATTAGGGTCATCGGCAGGAGAGGAAGTTGGTTCGGCCACAGAAGTCAGAAGGGTCTGAGGGATCTCTTCGGAATCACAGGTCGAAGTCACAACAGGAGCAGCGGAAGAAGTCGGCATATCAACCTCACGAGGAGGGGATTCAATGATGTGCTGCCCTGCCTTCTTTAACTCGGAGTCAGTCTCAGGACGAGGAGGAGACACTATCTCTCCATTAATAACAACCTTGTCAGGGTGAAGAGGGGATAAATCCAAGTCGGGAGCAATGACTCCGACTTGTTGTTTCAGCACCGTAAACACCTCTTCAGTACCCTCAACAATGTAGTCCTCCAAGTCCTGGTAGCTCTCTCGAAGCTGCTCAACCTCCTTTTTCAAATCAAGATTGGCCGAAAAAGATCCTAATATAGTTCTGTTCAGCTTTCCTCTTCAGACCCTCAGCCATAGCACACTGGCCCATCAATTTTTTCTCCCTCTCCCAGGTCTGAGCAAGCTTTTCCTTCAGTCTATCATTCTCCTCCTGCAACCTTTTCTCATCCTCTTGATACGTGACAATCTTCCCTTGGAGATCTTCCAAAGATTTTTGAGTAGCGCTCAATGGAATTTTGTCAAAGACATCAAGAAGAGAGGTACAGACCCCCAACAATCCGAATTCCCCATCGGATTAAGATCTGAAGATGATTTCGGATATCAGCATCATCCATAGCAATTTGACTATAGGGAAGGATGTGCTTCCTAGTAAACTTAGGCCCATCAAAGTCGGTGTCCCCAACACTAGAGGAACTGGCTTCCATAGTCTTACGTTTCTTCTTCTCAGGTTCCGAGGTGGATTGAATTGGGGGAGCAGAAGGAGGAGCAGGAATAGGGTTTACGAAAATGGGCTGAGAAGAAGTCCACAAACCCAAGACTTGACGACGAGGTGGAGTGACGGAAGCTCCGGCCTCCTAAGCAGTAGCCCGGGCATGAGCATTCTTCTTGGCCTCCTGCACCTTCTGGTAAGCTACCTTCGACCCACTTTTCGTTTTTTCTGAAAAAGGAAATTATAAATGATTAGCACACAATTCGGACGCAAGCAAAACAACACAAGCCAGAAGAGTTAGAAAACGACTACAAAATCAAAATTAAAGGCTACCTAGCTCAGTCCGGACATAACTCGGAGAACCGAGAAGAAATTTCTTGGTATCGAGGTTGGGAGCCCGTCCCCAAGCCTCTTGGAAAAACTCGACCACTGCCTCCTCCACCTCGTCCAAATCAACCATATTGTACTTCTCTACGGGGGTTGCCTCTGCCCAGTATAATTGAAAGCGAGGCTCATGGTTGTCATTCAGAAAAAAGGGGTGATAACCCTCGATAGCTTGAACTTTGAAAAAGGAATTTTTAAAATCATGGAAGGACTCATCAAACATAGAAAAAACCTTCCGACCCTGTATAGCTCGGAAAGAAACCCATTGCTACTTATTCTGCTTATTAAAAGGCTTGGTCAGGTGGTAAAGGTAGAAAAAGATTCTTAAAGAAGTCGGGAAGTCAAGCTCTTGGCTGACAAGTTAGTATATTTTTAAGAAACCTCAAGAATTGTGGTGGAGTTGGGTAGGAGCTACTCGGCAGTGGAACAAAACCTCCATCTCAAAATCAGAAAAAGGGAAGGTAACCCCCAAACGGGTAAAAAGGCAATCATACATGAAAATAAAGTGGGGATTAGAGTCGTTAAGCCTCTCACAACAAACTCGGTCTTCAGATCCCGGAGCCACTAGTTCATATTTGGGTTCATCAGCATCTAGGCTACAAATCCTATGGTGCTTTCGGAGTTCAGTTATAAAAACGTCATCCACTAAAAAGTTTTCAGAGAGGACAGAAGTATCCACCCATCTCAAAAGGGCTTCTGAGATTTGGGAAGACATTTTCAGAAAGTTAATATATAAGGAAATATACCTACATTACACAAAGAAAAAGGGCATCATTAAAAGCCAGTCCAATCATCAAAAGCCAGTTCAAAGATAATTCTTTTCAAAACAAAAGAGCAGGAAGAACCGACAGTCACTGCCAAAAAGACTTTCGCAAAAAGAAAGCGCAAAATCTCAAAAGAAAAATCTTCTTACTATAGTAAAGATATCACAGAGGAATCTTACTCTCAAAGCATGCAGTATATTAAGTATAAAAAATATTATAAAAAGTAAAAGAGAGATGCAAAAAACTAACCTTTGTGAAGAAGAAGATAGAAAGGTGAACACTGCAACAAAAGAGAGCTTGAAGATTTTGTGAGTAAGAAAAAGAGCGAAGGAGCGAAACAGTTCTTAGAAAGTAAACAAAAGAAAGAAAGAAGAGGGAAAAGTATTTATAACACACTAGGGGCATAACAGTAAAACAACGCAATCATTAAAAGAGCGCGCCTTTACCAATGTAACTGTCCCCCGCGTGTAAATGCAAAACCCAAATGGACGCGACGGTTGACAAAACGCGACGTTGTACCACCCCCCATTCTTCAAAACATACAACTCGGACGGTGGCTTCCAGGCAGGAACAAGTCGGAGGCCACCTTCCTTCAATGTTTGGACCTTCCATTCGAGTCCAACCATCCAATTCTAGGTAAGTCCCAAAATAATACTATTATCTTATAAATTCATAATTATTTTATTCAATTATGTAAGTTAATATTAAGAAACATTAATATGAAAAGAAATTATCATTTAAAATAAGCTATCATATATTGTTATTTATTCCCATCATGCATAATTATAATTATTTATTTTTAAGATAGATCATCAAATTAATTAAGTATTAATTAAGATTTTCTTTTCTTATTTTAAAGTACATCATTTCTGTTATACTGTTATTGTACGGACGCATAATTATTTTAATTAATTACATAAAATTAATATTAAGAAACATTAATATGAAAAAAAACTATCATTTAAAAAAAATTGTCGGATATTATTAATATTATAAATCAATCATGCATAATTATAATTATTTATTCTTAAAATATATAATCAAATCTATTTAGTATTGTTAGAAACAAGAGACTAAATTAGAGAAATGATTTGTATATTATTGAGTGTGTTGTCTATTCAAGTTATGTGGAATGATACAATATAGAAGGATATTTATAGGTGCTAAGAGAATCGAAATAATAAAGACGTAATCTCCTATAATAAATATTCAGATATACTAAATAATACTAATTGATCCTAATTATATTCTAACATCCCCCTCAAACTCAAGTGATAACTTGAGTTTGAAACTTATTTAAAACAATGAAATAAAGAGAAAAAAAACTACATAAACTGATAAAACGGGTGCAGAACTGTCGAAAGGAAGCGCAGACGAAACTGCCGCTTGTCTGAAAGAAGCGCAGACGGAACTGCCGCTATTTGAAGGAAGCGCAGACGGAACTGCCGGAAAGAAACGCAGATAGAACTGCCACAAGGAAACACAGACGAAATACAGACGAAACTGTCACAAGAAAACGCAGACGGAACTGCCACGAGAGAACACAAACGGAACTGTCACGAGAGAACGCAGATGGAACTGTCACGAGAGAACGCAGACGGAACTGTCACGAGAGAACGCAGACGGAACTGTCGAAAGAGAGCGAAAACTATATGATTTCTTCATGAGAATAGGTAAGCAGCAGATGACAATGGTGTTTGATCATTCGACTCGAAAAAATACAAGACAGAGAAAATATGCTAGTCGATGATGTGAAAAAGCATCAAAGGAGTGACAAAAGGAAAGAAGAATGACATAGAAAAAAAAATGCAAAAACTACGGTGATTTCACCGCAAGGAAAATAACCTATCCTCTTCAAAGAGGATACCATGGCTCTGATACCATGTTAGAAACAAGAGACTAAACTAGATAAAGGATTTGTATATTATTGAGTGTGTTGTCAATTCAAGTTATGTGAAAATGATACATAATAGAAGGAAATTTATAGGTGCTAAGAGAATCGAAATAATAAAGACATAATCTCCTATAATAAATATTCAGATATACTAAATAATACTAATTGATCCTAATAGATCCTAATTATATTCTAACAAGTATTAATTATTATTTTTTATTTTAAAATATAACAATCCTATTATATTTTTAATCAATTAAGTAAAATTAATGTTAAGAAATATTAATATGAAAGAAAATTATTAATTAAAGAAAACTGTCATATATTATTATATTAATTAGATTATACAGCAATCATACATAATTAAAATTATTTTTTTCTTAAACTATATAATAAAATTAATTTAGAATTAATTAATTTTTTTCTATTTTAAAGTAAATCAATCCTATTATTATTATTATTATTATTATTATTATTATTATTATTATTATTATATAAACTAATGTTAAAGATATAAACTAAAATTTTGATTGCTTACAAAAAAATATATACACATATTTTTTTTTATAATAATTAAGATATTTGTTTATTACATATTATGTTTTTTATTTAATTAAAGTATTTTGTTAATTTTTGTATTATACACTTTTGTTTACTTTTTGGATAGATAACAAAAAATATATAAGATTAATTTAAAATTGATATATATTCTTGAATATTTTTTTCATTAAACATATATAAGACATAAATAAAAAAATAATTATTTTTTATACATGGCACGGATATATACACATACACTAGTTATATTGAAAAGAAGTAAGAATTTAAATGTGTTTCGAGAATTAAAGAATAAATTGTTTTTTATATTATTGTATAATAAATTAAATTATATACATATTTAAATATAATATAAATGTTATTTTATTTTTATTTAAATATAAAATATTATATTTGGTATCATTTTTATTATTATAAGATTATAAAATTTAAAGTTACTTATATAACATTTGTGTATATTTGATGTATATTTTAAAAATTTATTTTTATACAAATTATAACTATATATTAAATATTAAATTACAAGATTTTTTTTCTTTTTTCTTTACTTAAGCCTTATGCTTGCTTTTGTTTTTAATGAAAAATTATAGGTGTAAATAACAAATATTCTCTTGAGTTATGAGTATATATAAGTCTGAAACTTATTATTGGATCAATTTATTTTATATTAATTTCCTGCATAATTAAGTAAATTAATCAGATACATAATTAAATTTTTAGTCCAATAATAATTTTTAGTCATCATCAATTAATTTTTTGTTAATTCTTTAAACTCAACAATTTTTATACAAAATTATAACTATATATTAAATATATAATTATTTTATGAGATAAAAGTAAAGAATAAATTCGCTAAAATATAAAAGGAGGATAAGACCAGGACAATAGAAAGGGTCACGTGATTTAAAAAAAAAAAAAAAAAAAAGTGGCGGTGGCTTCTCTGGCTCGAAGTGAAGGAGTGTCGTAGGAAGGTCTAAGGTGCGGTGCTAACAACAGTTGCCCTGAGCAACAATCCGAGGTTGAGGAGGTTTCAGTTTCACTGTGAGGAGGCGCTGTTGGTTTTTTAACTTGTCTCTCAAAAATAAAATAAAAACCAACAAAATAATAATAATAATAATAATAAAGAATAAACCACCCCATTCCGAATTACTCACACAATTGGAGAAAGAGAGTGAGGAGGGGACATAACATTCATAAGCATAGCATTCCCCCATTTTTCCGAATAATCCCTAGCTTGGTATTTTACGGTACCATAAAGTCTACAATTTTGATATTCACCTCTGTCAGGTACATACTTCTCTATGATTTTTTTTTCTTTATTTTTTTATTACCGTTATCATTCCCAATTTTGAGAGCAAATCTTGATCTCCATTCAAAACCCTAGCTCAGTTCTTGAATGTCTGTTGGATCGTTTCCTTTTCTCATTCGATTGGGTACTGCTGGATTACTTGCTATCTGCAGGGGGGGATACCAGAGAAGAAGCTTCAATTGTGAAGAGATTTGATTGATTCATGGTTGGTGATTGGCTATTCACCTGAATTCGTTCAGGGAAGGAAAGAATTCCCCCTTCTATGATGCCGATTAAACCAGGTCAAGTAGAATTTTCCTTGGGAATCATTATCATCTCTTTTGGGGGTTTAAGGTCTTAGGAAGGTTTTACGTTTTCCTCATGCAAATTCTGTGGGCTGAAACAAGAATCTTGTTGAGGCTGGTCTCTGTTCTTTCTTGGTATAGTCTTTGATTTGTATCACTCATACATTTGTATCTGTAATACTGTAAAGTTTACTTCTTGATACTGGGTTTGTAAGTATTGTTGCGTTTTGTGTCTGATTTGAATTTCAATGGCTAACCCAACACAACCTAATGTTGGGTATACCACTTCAAACCCGGATAGACAGAGTCCTACCCCTGACAAGAGTCCCATACCACCCCCTCCACCTTTTGCATCACCACCTAGATTTCCTCCCCCCATATTGCAATTGCAGCAAGATCAAGCTTCTTCCCCTTCGGTTAAACCCCCAAATTCGTCGTCCCCAGCCAATGGAGTTAAATCTGGCAGCCTTGTTCCTCACATGAGCACCCCGCCGGGGCCTCCTGTTTTTACATCGCCTGTCCGGCCGGCAGCTGTTCCTTTTCGCACATCACCTGCCTCGCCTCAGCCACTTGCTTTCTCTTCAGGATCATCTTTGCCGACTTCATCGCCACCGCGATTTTCAAATGGATCGGTTGAGTTGCAACACCAAGTTTCTGATAGCATAGAGGACCATCTTCCCGCCGGGGAGTCATCCTTTGTTCTTTTCTCAGCTCATAAGGTACATTATCATTTATTTGGTTTTACAGCCTAGCCTTGCATTTTTAAATTTAATATTATTATTTGGTAATCAGATTATGTTATAACCTCCTTTCCATTTGATAAGTAGGTATTGAAACAGAAGAAACAAGCTAATGTGCCCAGTCTGGGTTTTGGGGCATTGGTTTCTCCTGGGAGGGAGGTCTCAACGGGCCCTCAAGTTATTCAGCGTGATCCCCATCGATGTCAAAGCTGTGGAGCTTATGCAAATATATATTGCAACATATTGCTTGGATCAGGTCAGTGGCAGTGTGTTATATGTAGGAAATTGAATGGAAGTGATGGCGAGTACATTGGGCATAGTAAGGAAGATCTTCACAGATTTCCAGAACTATCTTCCCCGATGGTTGACTATGTTCAAACTGGGAACAAGGGACCTGGTTTTGTTCCAGTTTCAGATTCCAGAATGTCTGCCCCAGTTGTTCTTGTTATAGATGAATGCTTAGATGAACCCCACTTACAGCATCTACAAAGCTCCTTGCATGCTTTTGTTGATTCTCTTCCTCCAACAACAAGATTAGGAATTGTACTATATGGCCGTACTGTGTCAATATATGATTTTTCAGAAGAGTCAATTGCATCTGCTGACGTGCTTCCTGGGGACCAGTCACCAACCCAAGAATCTTTGAAAGGATTGATTTATGGTACTGGCATATACTTGTCAGCAATGCATGCCTCACTACCTGTAGCACATTCCATATTTTCATCATTGAGGCCCTACAAGTTAAACATACCAGAAGCTTCTAGAGATCGATGCCTTGGAACTGCTGTTGAGGTTGCTCTTGCTATAATTCAGGGCCCATCTGCTGATCTGTCACGAGGGGTAGTTAAAAGATCAGGGGGCAATAGTAGAATTGTTGTCTGTGCCGGTGGACCAAATACTTACGGACCTGGATCAGTTCCTCATTCTTTTAATCACCCTAATTATCCTTATATGGAAAAGACAGCAATAAAGTGGATGGAGAATCTTGGTCGAGAGGCTCATCGACACAATACTGTTATTGATATTTTATGTGCTGGAACGTGTCCCGTAAGAGTTCCCATCTTACAACCTCTTGCTAAAGCATCAGGTGGTGTTTTGGTGCTCCATGATGATTTCGGGGAAGCCTTGGGTGTTAATTTGCAAAGGGCGTCTGCCAGGTCAGCAGGTTCTCATGGTTTGTTAGAATTGCGCACATCAGATGATATTCTCATAACTCAAGTTGTTGGCCCTGGGGAAGAATCACATGTAGACACCCATGAAACCTTTAAAAATGATACAGCCATTTATATTCAGATGCTAAGTGTTGAAGAAACACAGAGCTTCTCTCTCTCAATGGAAACTAGAGGAGATATCAAAAGTGATTATGTATTTTTCCAGTTTGCTATTCAGTATTCAAATGTGTTTCAAGCTGATATATCCAGGGTTATCACTGTTAGACTGCCCACTGTAGATAGTATTTCGGGATATCTTGAGAGTGTTCAAGATGAAGTTGCTGCAGTCCTAATTGCAAAAAGAAGTTTGTTACGAGCTAAAAGCCATTCAGACGCAATTGATATGCGGGCAACAATAGATGAAAGAATCAAGGATATTGCTCTAAAGTTTGGTCCTCAAGTACCCAAATCTAAACTTCACTGCTTCCCAAAGGAGCTTTCCCTTTTACCAGAGATCCTTTTCCATCTCAGGAGAGGACCACTATTGGGAAGCATTATTGGTCATGAAGATGAAAGGTCTGTGCTGAGGAACTTGTTTCTGAATGCATCTTTTGATCTGTCACTCCGAATGGTTGCTCCTCGTTGTCTAATGCATAGGGAGGGAGGAACTTTCGAGGAGTTACCAGCTTATGATCTTGCAATGCAGTCTGATGCTGCTGTTGTACTTGACCATGGCACTGATGTCTTCATTTGGTTGGTATGTCTCTTATTATTCATTTTAGCATGGAGTTTTCTTAGTGAGAGATTTGCATTTTTTTTAGGGCATTGTTATGGTGCTAATCCAAACCAATTATTATTACTAACGCACTGTTGTGCCAATGATCAGAAATTATGTTTTAAATTAGCCTCGTGCCATGTATATAATATGATCAGTAATACACGAAGCGGGTAATATGCGCCATAGTGGACTTGAAAGATCAGTACATTTTAGAATTTAGAAACAATATTTGTGTCTGGTCATGGTTGTTCATGTTGTTTCAATAGCACCAGGGTATGTACATGTATACTTTCTTCCTTTTAACCTGTTTTCATCTTCCGTTCTTCTTTCCTATGTCCTTTTTATGAGTGGGAATGCCATCCAGCTCCTGCATTTTCTGCTGCCAGGCCACGGCTGCCATTATTAGATGCTGCTGTAGCTAGTGGCATGCTTTTCCCTGTTTTGAAAACTTTCCGTTTTCTTGTTCTTTTTTGTTCTTTCTTGGGTTGTTTTTATTTATTCATTTATTTAATACTGATGAGTGTATTGTAGGGTGCTGAACTTGCAGCTGATGAAGGAAGAAGTGCTGCTGCTTTAGCAGCTTGCCGGACATTGGCTGAAGAGCTGACAGAATTCCGTTTCCCAGCGCCTCGTATACTTGCATTTAAGGTTAACATTCTCTGCTAATCCCGACTACAAAGTGTATTTTTCTTTGCATATCTCCATTTTCCATCTTCTGCTTAGAAGGTTAATTATAACAGAAAATTTATATCTGAAACAGGAGGGTAGCTCGCAGGCTCGATATTTCGTCTCTCGCCTCATACCAGCACACAAGGATCCTCCTTATGAGCAGGTTAGCATCACTATCACTTCTTCGTTGCAAAACTAAGGTTTTGCTTATTATTAGATTATGGTGGCATACATTGCATGTTGAATGATGCATGTTTTCGCAGGAGGCAAGATTCCCGCAACTTAAGTCATTGACATCAGAACAGCGAACGAAGCTGAAGAGCAGTTTTGTTCACTTTGATGATCCTAGTTTCTGCGAATGGATGCGAAGCTTGAAAGTTGTGCCACCTGAGCCAAGCTGATGTAGGGCCATTTTTGTGGTTTGATTTTGCTGCATCTTCCAATCAGCACGGTACTCGTTGCTGATTCTTTATTTAGTTGTTTGAGGCGAAGTTTGTTTAGATGATGATGTTTCTCATGTCCCAAAATCTTTCGCTTCAGTGCCATGTTCAACTTCATTTTGTTCATGTCCGAGAAACATCTATGCAATTGCAAGTTGCAATTGGAGAGAAAAATAGTGGGGCTTTTTCGTTTTGGTTGGAGAGAATGATTGTGGTGCACAGAATTTTTCACAATTTACATGAACAATAAAGGATTTCACTTAATTTATATCGATAACAATTATTGACTGCTTGTGCTATCCTTAATCTCTTGGTTTATGGTTTTTGACCACAAACTTTTTAAGCTGGATTGATTTAATTTTAAAAAGAATTAACAAAAAGAGAAACGTTTGAAAAAAACAAAAGGAAAAAGAAGAAATGTACTAAGTATTTAACTTGACATTTTTAGATTATGGTCTGCATGTACGAAGCTACTAAAGTTTAATGGACTCTAACGGAGTTGAAAGATCATATTTTACCTTTTAACATTTTTTTAATGCTTACTAACATGATTACTACATTAAAACTACACATTTTCAAAGTGAAGGAAACTTAACTGAAGTATTTAAGTTTTTATACATTTTAAATCCTTTAAATTATTAAAATACTTTATCAAACCTTCATGGGTATAGATTATTTAAAACTCTTACATTTATATTCTTGAAAATATATGTTGTGATAAAGTGACATTTTTTCCCCACACAACCCCCTCAATGGCCTCATTAACCTCATTAAGCATTGGTGGTTAGTGGTGGAAAGAGATCACTTCTATTACTACCATTTATTTATGTCTCACCAATAAAATTTAGATGTGTTTATTTATTTATTTTATTAATTTGGTAAAGATACAAAGCTCGAACAAGGGCAAGAATTTTGCGGGCCACTTCGGTTGACTTTAGGGACAAGAAGCAGCGATTACAGATCAGATCAAACGCTTCGTTGCAATAATTCAATTAATGATAATTAATTACCTTTAATTAAATTAGTACACTAGTAAATAGTAAACAAGTTGCAGGAGTAGTTGACCAGAAGCACAATACAATAATGTAGTAGTAGCCATAGAAACTGTAAACAGAATTGGGAATAACACTTCACTGTAAAAAAAAAAAAAGAAAATAATAATTCCTGAGAGAAAGGCGCGATTTATCTGAAAGAAGAAAACCTAGTAGCCGCTGAAAGCGAAAACCCTAAAGAGACTCACGCCACAAAATCGCTCTCGCGCGCTTTGTCCCCCTCCGGCGGCATCTCGGCAATCGGTAAGAAACACACTTATGCCGTTTCGATTCATTCCAATTCAGCTACAATCGTCATTTCGTGTTTTTTTCGTGTTACAGGTTCTCGTCGTTCAGGATGGCGGGGAGTGAAGCGAAAAACTCTGGCTCAAAGCAATCTGGTAATTGTGGCTAGAAACTGTTAAAACGCTTTGTCATTTCTCATTTTTTTCGGATTTTAGCTTCCATTCTTATGGCCAAATCCTCGCAGGTGCGAAGAAGAAGGAGGTGAAGAAAGAGACTGGATTAGGACTCACGAATCGCAAGGCTGATAACTTCGGAGAGTGGTATTCCGAGGTATTTTATCCCTCATCTTGTAACTTAGTTTCACGTGTTCTATTGCGTTGGACTTTGAGTTCGGTGGAATTTGCTGTGCCAGATCTGTTCTTATTGCACTGTGTTCTCGTCTCAGTTGTTTGAATTAATTTGCACAGGTGGTTGTTAATTCCGAAATGATTGAGTACTATGACATTTCTGGCTGCTACATTCTGAGGCCTTGGGCAATGGCAATATGGGAGATCATGCAAGTGAGTTTCTTAATTTGTCAGTGTTGTTGGATGGCAGTAGTGGTGTTTTTCAAACAACTGGTGTTAGTCTAACATAGATCATGTTTATTTGTGTATGATTTGCACAACTAGCTGTATTAAGGTTCTTTTTTATTTCATCAACTATATCAGGGATTCTTCGATCCTGAAATAAAGAAGATGAAAATCAAGAATTGCTACTTCCCTTTGTTTGTGTCTCCCGGAGTTTTGGAAAAGGAGAAGGAGCACGTTGAGGGATTTGCACCAGAGGTGAGAATTTTCTAATTTGTTGGTTAGGCTGTTTAATGTATACTCTTAAGATTTGTTTGAATTATTTGTTTTTCCCCCCTCTGAAATGGGGACATTATAGAAGATTATTGCAAGCTGAAATCCATTGTTAGATGGCTAGATGATCTGATTTACTGGCACAATATTAAGTAGCAACCTCCGTGTATTGTATAGCTGATGAGATTTTGATGTGTTGAAATGAGGAATTATTTATGACTTGCGGCAGAAGGAACTACAAACCTTCTCTGCCTTCTGGAATGACTTTCTCTAATGTGCTACTCTTTGACAGGTTGCTTGGGTGACAAAGTCTGGAAAAACCGACTTAGAAATTCCCATTGCCATTCGTCCAACTAGTGAAACTGTCATGTATCCATACTACTCCAAGTGGATTAGGGGACACCGTGACTTGCCTCTGAAACTTAATCAGTGGTGTAATGTTGTTAGATGGGAGTTCAGCAACCCCACACCATTCATCAGGTAGCAAGAAGCTTTATATTTTAGCTTGTACTCCTTTCTCCATATTATAATATGATGTTCAAAGTATGATACTAGCCAACCAAGCTAGGCCTCAAATTTTCAAATATCCAGCCTTCCAATGTTGTTGTACTGTAAAATTTTGTATGGTTTTTTAATGAATCGAAGTTCCTCTAATGATGACTCGCTAATTCTGGTGAATTGGTTGTTAATACAAGCAATAGTGATTGATTTAAATGAACTTATTTTTCAGTAATTTAGCTTGGGCCCTTGTTGCTATCACATTCAAAACTCCATTTTATTGTTGTTTTACATAAATGCATATTTTGATTGCAGGAGTCGAGAGTTCCTTTGGCAGGAAGGACATACTGCTTTTGCAACTAAGGAAGAGGCAGATGCTGAGGTAATTCTTCAAATAACAAAAGAACATACATTGGCTATGTAGTACCATTCCACATCTGGTGCAATATCATATGCTGATATTGATAAGTCCCTACTTTTTGACTTCAGCACATGCGATTCCAGTTTCAGTAGCATCTTTTGAAAACTACTTCCAAAGTTCTCTAAAGTATTACTATTTCAGGTTCTTGAGATATTGGAATTATATAGGCGCATATATGAAGAGTTTTTAGCCATTCCTGTCATTAAGGGTAAGAAAAGTGAGATGGAGAAGTTTGCTGGTGGACTTTACACTACCAGTGTTGAGGTATATGTCTGAGACACATGCACGTATGCTGCTATTTTTCTGAATGGAAAAAGTTTGTATATAAATTGTAATGCTCCCTTTGATAGGCATTTATTCCAAACACTGGACGTGGAGTACAAGGTGCTACTTCTCATTGTCTTGGCCAAAATTTTGCTAAGATGTTCGAGATAAACTTTGAAAATGAAAAGGGAGAAAAAGCAATGGTCTGGCAAAACTCATGGGCCTATAGTACTCGAACTGTAAGCTTTGATATCTTGAATGTACTGTCATCTGAGGGTTCCTTCACATCAAATTGCATCTAAGATTTTGACTGTTTTGAACAGATTGGGGTGATGGTGATGGTTCACGGTGATGACAAGGGACTAGTGCTGCCTCCTAAAGTGGCCTCAGTCCAAGTTATTGTGATTCCGGTGCCTTACAAAGATGCTAATACTCAAGGAATCTTTGATGCCTGTACTGCAACTGTAAATACATTGTGTGAAGCAGGTATTCGTGCTGAGTCAGATTTTAGAGACAACTATTCTCCTGGATGGAAGTATTCACACTGGGAAATGAAAGGTGTTCCTCTTAGAATTGAAATTGGGCCAAAGGATTTAGCAAATAAGCAGGTTTTCAATTCTTTAGTACTTCTGCACCAATTCTCGTGTTATGTTGCTTCATCAATCTCAGTTTTGAGCTGAAAACCAAATAAATCTATTCCAATTTCACACAGGCTAGAGCTGTTCGACGTGATAATGGAGCAAAAATAGACATTGCAAATGACAATTTGGTTGATGAAGTTAAGAAGTTACTTGACACTGTTCAACAGAACCTTTTTGATGTTGCAAAACAAAAACGAGATGAATGCATTGAGGTTGTACATACTTGGGATGAATTTGTACAAGCTTTGAACCAAAGAAAAATGATATTAGCTCCTTGGTGTGACGAGGAGGTATGAAGTTCTTTTTGTTTTTGTCCAAATTTTATGTTCTAAATTATGTCTTGATGATCACCTTTCCAGCTTTAGATTTTTGAGGCATTTCTTTTTTTATCTGTCTATACTATCTGTGCCATGTACTTATTCAGGTGTATCATGATTAACTAAGATGCATATTGTCACAAAAAGGGTTGAATGAAAAAATATATCAAAACTGCCCCTACAGGATGGTAACGATATATTTTTCTATTTCAAAACTTCCAATCTGTTGGTACTTGTAGGTTTTCTTCGTTGTCAGATTTACAAATATTAAAGCATTTAATCGTTCCAATTCTAGATCACTTCCATTACATAATTGTCTTACAATGCACTTGATTAGCTATTAATAATGAACATACTATAGTACTTGCTTCTCTCTAATCTCTTGATGATACTGTTGAGTGTTGACACCCTATTTTGCAATACATATTTTTTCTCTCAAGGGACATCATTTAGCTATCTTATGTTCAATATTCAAAATGTCTGACACTATTCATGCTGGATGGTTTGGTGTTTTTCTGGTATCAATTATCAATTTATATTACTTCAGGCGGTGGAAGCTGATGTTAAAGCAAGGACAAAGGGTGAGATGGGAGCAGCTAAGACACTTTGTAGTCCCTTTGATCAGCCAGAACTCCCAGAAGGTATAAGCCTTGTCGTTCAAATCTGTGTTAGAAATAATCTTAAAATTGTTTTCTGCAACTGCCCTCTAAAATCTATCTTAAGCTTTTAGCCAATTCGTATTGATATTTTTTCACGATTTTTTTTATTTTGAATAGTAACACCTTATGTTGCCTTTAATAGGTACCAAGTGCTTTGCGTCAGAAAAACCTGCGAAGAAATGGTCATATTGGGGCAGAAGTTACTAGATTACTAGTTTGTGGTACTTTTTTTTTATATGGGGGGTGCCCTGTCTGGATTTGTTGAGCACACACCAGTTTTAGTTTTTTCAATTGGTTATTTTCTTTTTCAGCTGTTGGTTGTTCGATGATTTTGTACTACATATTACTTAAAAAACTGCAGTTAATTGAACATGACATCATTTACTTGACTCACTGATGATATACAGCATCTATTAATTGTTAATAACTAGCCTAACACAAATTGATGAACTCCACGTTCTCGAGTTTGACCCTTTTTTACTAGCCACAAACATGTTTAGCAGTTGTTCTTCGTGGATTTTGTTCGATTTGTTTAACTTTTATTTTCTTTCCTTTTCTCTCTCCTTATCTTCACGAATGTAATCTTTTTTTCTTTGTGGACATGACGAATGTAATGTTTGATCAGCGAAAATCAGATTGGGGAGCTCTCCTCAAAATGACACCTTATGGATTGAACTTTCACGTTAGTCAAGTTCATTAATATTGTATTCGACTTCACAGCAATTAGTTACTCCAACATCAACGACAATCGTAAGCATGAAGGATAATTTCTTTTTTCCTTTTTGGATAATTTCAATTTTTAAAGAAGGTAAGTAATTCAAACTATCAAAATAGCACTTTACTTTACCCTATTATTAAGTTAAAATTGCTTTTTTTTTTAAATAAATTAATTTAAGTTTATACTGCTTTACAAATAAAATTTTAAAAATAACTTAATATAACTGCTTGCATAATTTTTTTCTAAAATGTTAAATTATATATTTCTTAATGTGCCTTTTAGAAAAGCATAAACAAAACCCAAATGAAGACAGGAGGAGAAAGCAAGTATTAAAAATCCCCTTGTCAAAATTGAATGCGTTACGAAGTGCACTATACATGCCAACAAAAGAAGAAGCAACCCCTCGTAAACCAATCAAATTGAGATGCATATTGATAGCACTTAGCGGTGGCTTCTTTTTCTTTTTGTTCTCTAGGTGGGCAATGGCTTCCATATATTATTATATAAGACCATAACGTTAACACCTGCACAACAATTCAATATGTCAAATATTTTATGGAAAAAGTTGATAGGTCTCTATATGTCTGTACTCGACATGCTGATATTTCCTCAATATTTATGTCAATTATCAGTGTACCTAATTAAATTACGATATTTTTTTTTCTTTTCCTTTGTCCGATCATTGCGATATGGTCCTTCAAAACTAGCTCTTACCTCTTGTGCCATGTGACATCTTGAACAGAGGAACACAAATAATATGACTATATAAAGTGAAAAGGACAAATGTATCTTAATCTAATCACTCTCGCGTTGTTGTCTTTTCCCTTGTTGGTAATTGTTTGGAAACCTAATTCATTCTTCTCCTTCGATTTAACAATAATAATAAGATTTATAGAAGTTCTAATTATATTGAACCTTGTCTATCCAGTTGTGTCAATTTTTTGTGTGCAACTCCAATAATATGTTGGTCAATTGAGGATGACACAGCAACAACTCTTTTTGGTTAACATGTAAGCATCTTAATTGATGTAAAGTTGAGGAAATAGGGCTTAATAGAATTATAATACTTAACAATTTTGTCATTAGATAGAGGGCCTAGAAAGAGAATTAAGAAAGACAAAAAGATGGTAAAAAAATTTTACTTAATAGAGTTGATGATTCAGTGAACCTTAATAATTTGATTAAGATCTTCTAAAGTGAGAAAGTTGATAAAGAGAAGAGTTAATCACTTTTAAATTAAGATAGTGCGGCATATATTTAATGAAAATTACAAAATCAATGGTGATTAACTTCTCACTTTACTTGAACTAAAAAAAAAAACTTATCACTTTACTATTTTATCAACTTTCTCACTTTAAAACATCTAAATTCTTAATGATTAATCTTAAGGATAATTGACTTTATCGTCTAATCTCAGGATATGAATGTTGCAAATCCATTTAATGTGTGTTGGGACAGTGTCGGGGGTGACTTGATTCTATCATTAATTAGAGTGACAAAACATGAATTGCCCACCTGAATTTGAATGATAACTACTCTACTAACTATGCCAATTACCAAACCAGAAAGCACTAATCAAATGATGCAACATAAGCATGTTGGATGTATTTTTCCGTGCATAATGAAAGTATAAACAACTGCTAACTTTTGTTGGGGAGAGAAGTGCTTTATGGAAGGATAGCACAGGATACAACAAACATAATTAATGTCATTGCGCTTATAGGATTAAAAGGTTTTTGAGAACTAACATAACCTCCGAAATCCTCATTTTTTGAATCATAAAACTTGTAAATGGTGTAAACTTATTTTAGCGGAAGCATTAATTAGGATCTTAAAAGTTGTGATTTTTATACCTGGATTGGTTGCCATAACAAGTCCTGATTACGGTAGAGTTGAACTTTAAGACTGATTTTGCAGAGTGTTGGTTACAGTAGAGTTGATCTTCAACATTGGTTTCTCTCCCTTTCCTTTCCTTCAAACGTTCATCAGGATGACAGTTTCACGGTATTTTCAGTGAGTGGAAACTGTAAAACGTCGTGTGTCTTGAGGCAGAGAGAGGACCACCTTTTATGTATTATTATCTTTAAATTTAATGCGTCCATCAAATATTAGAATTAACGGATGAGATTAAATCATTAATAGTTTATAAATAATTATAATTAGGCCACAATAGAAGTTTAAATTATCATAAACTTCCAACATTCTCCCACTTGGCCTAAGTGTAATCATATTCTCACACATTACATAATTGCTTTAATATGGTAAAATACTTTGTGTGAGTTATGACAGTCATGCATTTAATATGAAACACATTTCTTTCCATATACTACAACCACTAGCATCTTACTACACAAGCTACATAAATAACACAATTTTATATCGGTCCCATAAAGTTTCTAGATCATTATGTTATAACTCATACAATAATATTACTTTAACTAGAAACAACAAACTATCAATGTTCAGAAAACACATAAATAAACATAGTGAGCTCAGAGTGTTAGCATCATTCAGAAGAACCAAGACCCATTCTATGTACATGTTCCTTAAATGTCTTTGGTTGCAATCCTTTAGTCAATGGATCAGTAATCATAAGTTCTGTTCTAACATGTTCTATGGACACTCTTTGTTTCCGAACTTCCTCCTTAACGCCAAAGTTCTTTATTTCCATATGCTTGGCATCTTTAGAATATCTATCATTTTTTGAGAAAAATACTGCTGCAGAATTATCACAATAAATTTTCAATGGCCTAGCAATTGAGTCAACAATGTCAAGTCCTGAAATGAAATTTTACAGCCATAAAGCTTGATTTGTAGCTTCAAAACATGCTACAAATTCTGCCTCCATAGTAGATGTTGCCACAACGCTTTGCTTGGAGCTTTTCTATGATATGGCAGCTTCTCCAAATAAGAATAAGTAGCCAAATGTAGACTTTCTTGTGTCAGCACATCCACCAAAATCTGAATCTGAATAACCAATTACTTCTAATTGGCTAGACCTTTTGTACATGAGCATATAATCCTTTGTACCTTGAAGATATCTTAAAATCTTCTTTGCAGCTTTTCAATGATCCATTCTAGGATTATTTTGATACCTTCCAAGCATTCCTACTGCAAAGCTAATGTCTGGTCTTGTGCAAGTTTGCACATACATAAGACTTCCCACTACAGAACTATATGGAATTCCTTCCATTTGCTTCCGTTCTATGTCATTTTTTAGGCATTGCATAAGACTAAATTTGTCCCCTTTTTGAATTGGTGCAATTCCTGCGGAACACTTTTCCATGTTGAACATCTCTAGAACTTTATTTATATAGGCCTTCTGAGACAATCCTAACAGTCCTTGTGATTTATCACGAAAAATTTCAATTCCTATCACATAGGATGCCTCTCCCATATCTTTCATTTCAAAGTTTCTAGAAAGGTATTCTTTAGTCTCACGCAACATTCCCAAATTATTTGTTGCAAGCAAAATATCATCAACATATAAGACTAGAAAAATAAACTTACTCCCACTGACCTTTTGGTATATGCATACATCAACAACATTTTCTTCAAAACCGAAAGAAAGAATGGTATTATTAAACTTAATATACCATTGTTGTGAGGCTTGTTTTAGTCCATATATTGATTTCTTAAATTTACACACCATACGACCTTTTCCTTCAGTTGGAAAACCTTCAGGTTGATCCATATAAATTTCTTCATCAAGATTACCATTCAAAAAGGCAGTTTTTACATCCATTTGATGTAACCCTAAATCATAATGAGCCACAAGTGCCATAATGATATGCAATGAATCTTTCTTAGAAACAGGTGAAAATGTTTCTTTATAATCAACACCATTCTTTTGAGTAAATCCCTTAGCAACAAGTCTAACTTTATATCGTTCAACATTGTCTTTTGAGTCTCGCTTAACTTTAAAGACCCATTTACAACCAATACATTTAGCACCTTCTGGCAATGCAACAATATCCCAAACTTTGTTATCTTCCATGGATTTTAACTCTTCTTTCATGGCATCAATCCATTTTTCTGAATCATCACTATTTATGGCTTGTGTAAATGAAACTGGATCTTTAGATATTTCAATATCTTCTTCTTGTAAATAAGTTTCATAATAGCTTGGAATAGCTGACTTTCTTTCCCTTTGAGATCTCCTCAATGGTATTTCTTGAGACTCATTTCTTTCTGATATTTGTGAGTTAGTTTCTTCATTGGGAGCATTATCATTTAAATCTTGTTCATCACTATTAATGTGTTCAACAATAGTTGGAACAACTCTTTGAGTAGGTGTGGATAAAGGAACACTAATATGTATAGGAACATTAACTTTAATTTCTTTTATTTCTACATTTTGATGATTTTCACTCCCACTAACTTCACCATTTTCAAAGAATTTTGCATTACCAGTTTCTACAATTCTTGGACTATGGTTTGGACAATAAAAAATATACCCTTTAGACTTCTCCGGATAGCCAATAAAATAGCCACTCACTGTTCGAGAATCTAATTTCTTTTCTTGTGGATTAAATATTCTTGCTTCTGCTGGACAACCCCAAACATGTAAATGTCGTAAACTAGGTTTCCTATTAGTCCATAACTCAAAAGGAGTCTTTGGAACAGCTTTACTAGGAATTCTATTTAGCAAATACATGGCAGTTTTTAATGCATACATCCACAAGAATTTGGGTAAAGAAGAATTGCTCATCATACTTCTAACCATATCCATTAATGTTCGATTACGCCTTTCTGCCACACCATTTTGTTGAGGTGTGTATGGCATTGTGTATTGTGCACATATGCCATGTCTTTCTAGAAGTTTTGCAAATGGACCAGGACATTGTCCTGTTTCATTATGTTTTCCATAATATTCACCACATCTATCTGACCTAACAACTTTTACCTTTTTGTCTAATTGCCTTTCAACTTCTTTAATATAAATCTTAATAGCATCAACTGCTTGAGACTTTTCTTTAAGCAAATAGACATATTCATAACGTGAAAAGTCATCAATAAAAGTGATGAAATATTTTTCTCCACCAATAGATGGAGCATCAAAAGGTTCGCATACATCAGTGTGTATAATTTCAAGAAGCTAACTACTTCTTGTGGCACCTTTCTTGTTTTGTTTGGTTTGTTTTTCCTTAATACAATCCACACATAAACCAAGATCAGTAAAATTTAAATTTTGTAAAATCTCATTCTTTACTAATCTTTCTATTCTTTCCTTGGATATGTGACCCAAGCGTTTATGCCACAAGAATGCAGAACTTTCTTTAGGCGTATTTGGCCTAACTACGTCATTCTGGTACTCAATAAGCAAGGATTCAGAAAATTGATCAAGAAGTTTTAATCTATATAAGCCATCAATTAGAACACCATAACCAACAATATTAGAATTTTTAAATAAATTAAAACAACTATGTCCACCATTAAAAAAAATCACAATTGTCCAACTTTGAAACAGAAATTAAATTCCTAGACATTGAAGGTACATAAAGAGTCTTAGGTAAATCTAAATGAAAGCTTATATCCAACACCAAACGATAAGTTCCTATTCCTTCAATTGGCGCTTTCACACGGTTTTCCATGTAGAGGAACATCTTACTTTGGCTTGTGGTTTGGATCGTAAGGAATCCCTACATTATATTAGATACATGAGTTGTAGCACCAGAATCAAGCCACCAAGAATTATGAGGAATATCAATTAAATTTGATTCATAAGTACATACATATGTTTCAAATATACCTTTCTTTTCGAACCATGCCTTACGTTTAAGACAATCTTTTTGGAAATGTCCTTCCTTCTTACAGAAATGATACTGTTTTGCATTGGCATGTCCTTTCTTCTTAAAATTCTTGGGCTTTGTCTTTAATTTCTTTTCTGATTTGCCAGCTCCTTGAACCAAGTTGACAGAATGACCACCACAATTCTTAAGTCTATTTTCTTCCTGTATGAGCTTTCCAATCAATTCATTAGCGTCCCATTTTTCCTTCATGATATTATAATTAATTTGAAAAGCTCCATACTCAGAAGGTAATGAGTTCAGAATGAATTGCATCATAAAGGAGTCATCAACTGTCATACCCAGTGTCTTTAATTTTGCAGCAATATTAGTCATCTCAATAGTATGCTCTTGCATGCTCTTAGACCCATCAAACTTCATGGCCGTGAGCTGTGACATTAATGTACTAGCGAGTGACTTATCAGCAGAACAGAAGCGGTCTTCCACAAACGCAAGATATTCTTTAGCACTTTCTGTTTGTGGAAGGGTAGTCTTAATATTGCTTGCAGTAGTCATTCGCATAAACATAAGGCTTAATCTGTTAGAACGTTCCCATGTCTTAAGTGCATATTTTTCATCCTCATCATTATCATCAGTGATTCCAAAAGTGACAAGTCAAGATCCAAAAGACCTAAATGGAACTTCACTTGTTCACTCCATTCAGAGAAGTTTAAGCCATTAAACATGGTAACAGATGAAGCTTGCGAATGAATTGAAATACCTGTCATTTAATCATACAATGCTCAGATTAATTTTAATTTTATTATCTACTCAGATTACAGAACATAACAAGCATATTACAGTTCACCTTTAGGTAAAATTCTATAATACACTAACATATTAATATACAAATAAATGTCATATTTATCATACTTGAAGATTAAAATTCTCTGCCAAATACATATACCATCTTTGGAGAATACATATATCTGACCTAAGAATAATAAATTTTCTCGTTCAAGTCTATTAATAATAGAAGAGATTTCCTTTAGGTAAATCTAATTAAAATTAATTAACACATTATTAAATATACTGGCATTTTACGTTATAACTTGGTCACTTTGGTGTACACAAGCAGTAAATATTCTAAATAAATTTAATACTATAAATAAAATATTTATAGACTTTTCATAAAATTAGAGTACATTACGTACTTAAAATAATTTCATAATTGTCATCCATACTAAACTTAAACTCAAGATTAAATTCATACATGAGTATAATTTATGATCAAATTAAAATATTCAAAAGAAAACATATAGAACATATACAACCACAAATATACAGTTTTGATGGCATGAAATTTGAAACCCACTTAATTAAAATCCAATTATAAATAATTAATCAGAAACATTAAACACCGTGGATATCATAATTAGATCATAGAAAATCACATACTTTCAAAACACATGCTCTAATACCACATGTAAACATTAAATTTCTTATTTTATTATCTTATCTTTATCTTATCTTTAATTGTTCTTATCTTATCTTTATTTGCTTTTATCTTTCATAGGACAATACTCTATATATATTTAATTTTACCCTCATAGTTTACAAACACTTCAGTACAATTCAATCAATCAACAATCAATAAAATTTCTTCATCTTTTATTTTCTTATTCTTTCACAATTTTATCATGGTATCAGAGCCTTGGTATCCTCCTTAAAGAGGATACATAAGCTATCATCTTTCGGTGAGAAATCACCCTACATCTTTTTTTTCAACCTCCTCTCACAATGAATAATCAATCTTCCAATTCAGTTTAGCGGAAGCATTAATTAGGATCTTAAAAGTTGTGATTTTCATACCTGGATTGGTTGCCATATCCTGATTACGCTAGAGTTGAACTTTAAGACTGATTTTGCAGAGTATTGGTTACAGTAGAGTTGATCTTCAACACTGGTTTCTCTCCCTTTCCTTTTCTTCAGGATAGCAGTTTCACGGTATTTTCAGTGAGTGAAAACTGTAAAACGTCGTGTGTCTTGAGGTAGAGAGAGAACCACCTTTTATGTATTATTATCTTTAAATCTAATGCGTCCATCAAACATTAGAATTAACGGATGAGATTAAATCATTAATAGTTTATAAATAATTACAATTAGGCCACAATAGAAATTTAAATTATAATAAACTTCAAACAAATGGGACTTAACTTCTATCATCTTTCTCTCCCTTCCTAAACTAAATTCATAAAAACACCCAATACATAAGAGAATGAAACTAATTTTGCTTCTTTGTCACTATATAAAGTATTGTATATGGTCAATTAATTGCAAAATCATTTCTCATTAATATATATGTTTTGTTATAACCTTTTAAGGTAATCTAATAAGAATCAAAACCTTTTATGTTATACCTACGAATGTATTAAAATCAAACTTTATATAACTAAGTTAAAAAATGGCCTCTCTTGAATGCACTTGACTAATTTATTTTGTAAAAGAAGTAAATTATCATAATATTTGAAGAAGTAATGCATCATGATCAATGACACTTTGGTGTTGACAAGTTGGTTTACCTTTTCACTTATGATACATACATATGTGTTTGTCAAATTCATTCATCGTCATATCGCTAATTTTTTTTTATATTGTAATAAAATGAGCCTCGTCATGTTATATGTGAAATTCCTTAATATATTTATAGGTTTTAGTTACCGTTTGGTTTTGGGGCATAGGATACCTGACTTTGGGAACCTTAGCTTTTTCACATGATTGAGGTTTAGATTTATGACCAAACTTTGTGTCTCTCCCTTGAGAAAATGATATTAAGTATTTCACTGCAAAAATGATTTGATTTTTGTGTTACTTGTTTCCCAGCGCGAAGCTCAAAGCTGTAACAAATAAAAAACGAGCTAAGACCGCTATCATGGACGGTTCACATTGAATTTGTTTATTTATTTATTTATTAATCTTAGGATTGAAAACGATGAAACTCATTTTCATTTCTTTTACTGGTTGCTCAATAAACGACACAGTTCATTCCGGTCCAATCAACCTCCATGCTCGAATTTTATATTAAACATGAATAAAAGTTAGCATGTAAAATTTATAGTTAAAAATTATTAGATGATATAAAAATATTTTTTTTTATAAGATGTCTAGACAATTCTCTTTTTTTTTTTTTGTAAATTTAAAATAATTTATTTGACTAAAATATTCTTCAATAAATATTATAATGTAATTATATATAAATTAATAATAATTATTTGGTTGATTTAGTTAAAAAAGATATACTAAAATCAAAGAAAGATGAAGAAGAGGGACACTTAGCCATAACTCCGAAGGACACAAACACAAACCTGTTTTGCTTTTTATGGTTAAAAATTTGTCTGTCCCAATCTTCCTTTAATTTATTTTTATCCCTCTCAAATTTGACCATCATCCATTCTTCTTCTTCTTCTTCAAAATTACTGTCCCCCACACCACATGGCTCTAACATATATTAATCAAATCTAGACAAATAACAATAAAGAGAAAAGAAAGTAGTCATAGGTTTTAGCAGCTTTTGAAGTGTTTAATTACTATGTTGACTAAGAAAAAGAGGGAGCAAATGATTAGCAGAATGAAGTGATTTAAAGGATCTGACGGAGCTTACAAGTTAGTCTCTTAGAGAGAAGAGATAAACAGTAAAATAAAACAACAACACTGTTGTGTTGTGAATTGTGATGCATGCAAAGGTCAATTATTGTTGTGTGAAAACAACTTATTACTTTGTCTGTGTCCCAAGCCAAGAAACACAAGATTCATTCATCACCGGTTACACTTGCAATTCAAGGGAGAGAGTAGTGTTCACTGTACTTGAGTTGAGTGCTAGTTTTTTGCATAGTTTGAAGAAGAGAAGACAGAAGAAGGAGGGTCCTACTGCTTATTGTTTTGGCGGGCAGTAACAGTTTCTGTCAATGATTTATACTTGTGTGGTTCTTATTATCACTGCTTACCCTCTCTTGCTCTTTCTCTCTCTCTCTTTCTCAATGACCCACCCAATCAATTTCACACCTTGCTAATTCAATAAACCAAACCTTCCTCTCATCTTCCTCTCTCTCTCTCTCTCTCTCTCTCTCTCTCTCTCTCTCTCTCTCTCTCTTCTGGGTCTCTTTCATCAATAGTAGCAGCATTTTGGAATTTGGAGGTGCCCTTCAAAAGGGAAAGGTGGATCTCAGTCATATGAGGAGAACTTCTACAGTGAGTACTTGCTTTATACTCTTTTAATTCACTCTCATGCTTTGTAGTTACTAGTGGATGATGGCCTAATTGAGATCTAGAAGCCACAGATCAAGAATTAAACTGCAGATGGATCAGCTATTCTTTATCTTTAGTGCATTTTTTAGTTGATTGTTATCCCTCGTTTTCAAACAAGTTGCACTTTGTTACTGACTGCTAAACTGGGTGGTGTTCTTTCTGTGAAAAATTTGAGATTTTTTATGCACTGTGATGAAATGTAGTTGATCTGAGTAGTTCTACAGCTTCTCAATTTGAAATTCTTGAGTTAATCGAATACCCCTGTCTAGATCCTGCTTGAACTTCATAGTGTTTAATAATCATTGCCCTGTTAGCTACTGTTGTTTGAAGAAGCATGTGAAATATTGTAGTCATCATGGCTTGATAAGGCTCCAAAATGGGGAAGGTTCTCACTTTTAGGTGCAGCTTCATAGTAGTTACTGATGGCTAAACATTTTCTCTTGCAGCTTGTGGGTGTGCTTCTGGTACTTACATTAATCAGCTGTGGCCCATGGAGAGTGTGGAGCAGCTCACTTTGCAAGCAGACAAATTTGGAGGTTAGACCTCACAGCGTTAGTATTACAGAATTTGGCGCGGTTGGAGATGGGGTCACTCTCAACACAAAAGCATTTCAGAATGCAATATTTTACCTTAATTCATTTGCAGACAAAGGCGGAGCGAAGCTCTTTGTCCCGGCTGGCCGCTGGTTGACCGGTAGTTTTGATCTCATCAGCCATCTAACTCTCTGGTTGGACAAAGATGCTGTAATTCTTGGATCCACAGTAAGACATTGTTTCTTAATTTGGTTAGATGCTGGAGTAGGATAATCCAAATTCTATTGTCTTAATCGGTAGCTGGTAGAGTGATAGGTGATTTCTAAGATATCTTAATGGCATGCCCTGCTACTTATTACAGAACCCCGATGATTGGCCAGTTGTTGATCCTCTACCGTCATATGGGCGAGGAAGGGAGTTGCCGGGTGGAAGGCACAAGAGCCTCATTTATGGACAAGATTTGACTGATGTTGTTATAACAGGTTGATAATATTCATCAAATGATTGTCTTCTATGTACATGTTAGCTAGTTTATTGATTCTGTAAGTGTTCCAATGAAGGTAACAATGGAACAATTGATGGTCAAGGGAGTATATGGTGGAGCCTGTTTAGGAACAAAACCTTGGATTATACGCGTCCCCATTTGGTAGAATTGATGAACTCGGCGGGGGTTCTCATCTCGAATTTAACCTTCTTAGATTCTCCATTTTGGAATATCCACCCTGTATATTGCAGGTTTGTCTTCTATGGAAGGACTGAGTTTATGTTATTTATTTCTTATTTTCTTCTGCACTTCAAGTACTTCTTCCATTACCATTCAAAAGCTGTGCAATAGTGGGGCTTTGATGCTTAGGGGGGAGATTTGAGACTGTTTTTCTGGATGAACAGCCAAGTTACAGTTAAGAAAGTCAAGATCCTTGCTCCTCTTGATTCTCCAAACACAGATGGGATTGATCCAGGTGAATTAAGATTCTCACATATTCTAATAATATCCATCCTGTTAGAGAATAAAAAATGCTACGTACACACGAAAAATCAGTCACTGAATCAGCCACCATGTATTTTGTATTTAAACATATATTATATACGAGTGACTGATTTGGTAGCCGATTTTTCTGTGTACACATAGCATAGTTGTGATAGAATTTATGTCCTTGTAATTAAGATTCTCACATACAACTCTAAAATGTGGACAGATTCTTCAGACAATGTATGCATTGAAGACTGTTATATAAGCACGGGTGATGATCTGATTGCCATCAAAAGTGGCTGGGACGAGTATGGCATAGCATTCGGCCGTCCCAGCACAAACATTATCATCAACAGGCTCACCGGGAGGACGGCAACGAGTGCAGGGATTGCCATTGGAAGTGAGATGTCTGGTGGTGTATCAGAAGTCCATGCCCAAGACATTCGCTTCTTCGATTCATACAGCGCCATCAGAATAAAGACTTCTCCAGGGAGAGGTGGTTATGTTAGAAATGTCTTTGTCTCTAACATGACTTTAGAAAATGTTGACATTGCTATCAGGTTCACTGGTACATATGGGGATCATCCTGATGATAAATTTGATCCAAATGCATTACCATTGATAGAAAAGATTACAATCAAGGATGTGATTGGCCAAAACATCAAGCGCGCCGGCCTTCTAGAAGGCATAGAAGGAGACAACTTTGTAAACATCTGTCTATCAAACATCATCCTTAATGTGAGCTCAAGCTATTCATGGAACTGCTCTAATGTCCAAGGATATTCCGATTTCGTTTCGCCGGAAGCTTGCAAGCCTCTCAAGGAGAGAATATTCCCAGAGCATTGTTCAGACTGTTACAATTTATCCAATCACCTGCAAAGTTCAAATAATCAAACAAGAGGTGCTTGGTTACTATCTTGGTAAATTGTGGAGTTTATAGCATTATATGCTACCCGAAAAAAAAAAGGTCACTTTATAGCTGAAATTTGATTGGTGCATTTTTTCAGCAGGACAAATTTCAGGTGACATACAATGTTGAGTTGGGAGTTGCTGATCTTGTGGTTGTGCATCTGCGGAAAGATACTGAGAGAGATGATTGTTTCTTGTAACTTGTGTGCAGTAAACAATAATTTGAGTGATTTATCATAAAATAGGAAGTTGAATTGAATGATTTCATGTCTTTTCTTTTTTCTAGATACATATGGCTTTTTTTTGGGGGGGGGGGGGGGGGGGGGGGAGAGAGAGAGAAAAAGATAAGAAATTTTGTGTTGCCATTTATTTTTTGAAGGAAAAGAATGTGTTTGGTTGTTGATAGATAAGAGAATGAGATGCTGTTAGTTAGTTTGTAACCACTCTAAATTCCTTTTCTGTTGCAACTTTATTTGATGTTGGAGAATTTGCACAAGTCCTAGGTAGTTGCTGACTTGCTTCCCTTTTACTGCATCCTTAGATTTGAATAAGGAATCCAATAAACAAGCTTCCTAGAAAAGTGGAATCTAATCAATTTCATACCTCTTCTTTACAATGAAAAAAAAATTAAAGCACATTAGTCATCATCACCATCAGATAACTTACTATTTGTCAGTTTCTTTTCAGTTTTTTATTTTTATTTTTTGGGTTGATGGATATTTAAGTCTTAATGATCTCTGCTTATGTACACTTTTATTAATTGAAAAAAAGATAAATCAAATAGTAATACTAAATAATATGTATTTTATATCATAAAATAAATGTGTACTAAGAAAATATATATAAAAATAGTACAAATATCATTTTTAAAAAAAATATAATAAAAATGTTTAGTGAGCCATATATTTAGAAATTAGAAGTAAATTGACTGGAACAATACTAGGCAGGTGTAAATCATAAAGAAATCCAAGTGTCACAAAAGATGAACATCCCAAGTACACTTGGAACTGGTGAATCAATATAATTATAGGGATGAATGAACAATGAAGGAATCAAGAAATATAGTAGTATCAATTAAGGTTAGAATCCCAATTTTCAAGATACTTTAGCTATGTAGTATGTACTATCTATCTAGGAGAGAATTCAGTTGCATCTTTGTTGATGATTGCACACACGCCCACCCTTAAAAGATATGTTTCAAGTTCATATTGCAATTAACATTCCAGTGATTGCAATAGTGTTTAAAAGTGTTTACTTAATTTATTAAAAAAAATTAAAAATTAATGTTTAATTTTAAAAATATAAAAATAAATAATTAATAAATATTTAAAATTTATTATAAAAATTAAGTTAAATAAAAATTAAACACCAAATTATAAGTATCATAAAATTTACTTTAGGTGAGTTGCTGAAAAACATTGTACCGACAATTTTCACAGTGGAGACACTTCGCGCCATGCAGCGCCAACAAACACCGTAGTCCCATTGGGCTTAGTTTTGGGCCTCAGAACCCCGCCATCTGAGTTTCAGCTTTAATTAAACTTGGAATTTGGGCCTCTGACCAAAAACAATAAACCTCGAATTTAGGCCGAAAACATAGATTCCCCAGACCACTCTAGTTTTTGTACTTTCTTTGGGATAGGCCCTGTTGGAATAAAAACCAAAAAATTAGGTAGTGTATCCCCAAAAGAATAAAACACTTCGAGCAACATTAAATGTTATAGGTACCAGGACCAAAAACAAATGTTATACGTACCATTTTATCTACATTATATTTGTATAATTTTTAATTTATACTAAAATGATCGGAAAAAAATAGAAAAAATATCTTTCATACTACAAAAATGCGTAAAAAACTATAAAAAAAAAAAAATGATGCCAACACTACTGTTGCTAAAATATTAGGTGTGGCGGCCAAAATTCAAGTACGTAGTTATTTCATTTCTTATCGCCTGCGAAGAATGAATTGAAACTTTCAGCAACATTTTTTCCTTTGGTTGACGATGATGAAAAACTATATTTCACCAACTTTTTGAATGTTTCACTAAACTTTAAGCATATCATTATATAAAGTTCACACATTTACTTACTAGTTATCTCAAAAATAAATATGATTTTTTAAAATAAATCTGATATATTTTAAAAGTACTATAAACGATGACATTTAATTTTTACATTTTCAACATAGAATATATCAAAAGAAATTATTATATCATTAAATTATATGGTTAACACTAAGAGATAAGATAACTAAATTCTTTAAATAATTATTACATTTACATGTACGTATCTTAAATAACTGTTCCTATATATGTTACCGTAATATTACATGATATTATAATTTTTTTTTTTGCTGCTAATTAGTTAGTAATATTTTAAAAAATATAATATTAGAATACTGAACTAAAAATATTAAGATGTATTTTATTTGTATTTTTAATTTCTCTTTTTTATTTTTAGTATTTTTATTTTTTAAATTTTACAAAAAAAGTAAAAATAATAAAATTTTAGTTTGTTATTTTTTTATTTATAAAATTCTAAAAATAAAAAATATTAAAAATAAAAAACAAAAACACAAACTAAATAAGACTGTTGGCTAAAAATACTAGTGATTATACATTAAAATTACTGGTATATGTTAATTGAAAAATAAAAATATTATTTGTAAATTAAAATTATTTATTAAAATTAGTTATTAATTTATTTATATATAAATATATATATGATTTAATTTATTTTTAATATATATTTATATTGGTTAAAACTCAGGTGCAGTCGACTTCACGTGAAATTGATAGTTGAGAGCCGTTAGATGAAAATTTAGTCAAATCAGTCAAATCATCTAACAATTTTCAACTATCAACTTCACGTGAAATCGACTGCACCTGAGTTTCTACCATTTATATTTTAATATATATTTTATATTAACGGTCATAACTGGTTTTAGTATACAATTAATATAAGGGTCGCACTACAGTACAGATCAATATTTACAGATATTCTATTTTTTTATTTTATTTCGTTACACATGTATTGGATATTCTTTGGTTGGCTTAATTATTCTTCATTAGCTCTGAGTGAGCATCTATTTAGTCTGGCTTGGATATAGCAAGTGTCCCTTGGACTCGGATCACGAATTTTGGATTTTATTAAGAAAGTGAGAAAAAAAAAAGTTGGGTTAACTTAAAAGCAGAAAACAATAATCATATAAAACAAGTCTATTGAACTAGGAAAAAAAAAAGATAAAAAAAGCATGTTGAGAATAATTGATTTTCTTTTTCATTTTTTAGAATATATTTAATTGTAAATACAATTTGAAATTGTAAAATCTTTTTTTCTCTTATATAAGATTTAAATAAAAATAGAAAATAATTAGTTGAAAAATTAATACAAGAAACAGGCAATATGAAAATGCCACATCAAACATATTTCAAAACAACAATGTTATTTGTACACTAAAATCAGCTACTAATATATTTGTGCATAAATATATGTGTAGTTTAATTTATTTTTAATGTGTATTTTGTATTTCAACATATATTTTATATTGATACCTGATTTTGGTAGTTAATTTTGGTATACACGTAGTATAACTCATTTTAAAATTTTAAATTTTAAAAAGATTAAAATACTTTCATAATTAATTTTTAAAAGAACAAAACAATTTTTGAAGATTGATTTTAAAAAACTAAAATACCATTTAGTTTATTCTTAAAGAATTAAGATATCCTTTTAAGCATTAATTTAAAAATACTAAATTATTCTTATATAATTAACTGAAGTTGATTGATTGTATTAGCAACTATGAATTTAAATTTAATATTTAAAATTCTAAAATAACTTTTATTTAATTCTAAAAGAATTAAAATAATATTTTAAGATTAATCCTACAAACATTAAAATTAACCCTTTAAAATTAAGATTATTTAATTATATTAAAAATTATAAAATTCAACTTTTAAGAATACTAAAATAAAGATGAGACTAAAATGTCATTTAGCATGAATTTAAATAATTTTATTTTAATACTGTAAAATAATTTTATACATGCATATCCAATTATATAGGAATATGTTAGAAAAATAACTACGTTTTACATTAATAGTATGAATAATCATTAAAAAAAAGAATGTAATTGAACGACTATATAAAATATTTTACATTGTTAGTGTATCAAAATTAAATTTTAATTTAAAAAGACAAAAATATCATGATTTTTTATTGAATTATAAATTAGAAATTTAAATTGAAGTTTTAAAACACTAAAATATTATGTCGATTATTTTAGTCAAAAGAATCATAAATTGAAATATTTTTAAAATAACTACAAAAAGTCTCTTATGAAATTAGAAGGGATTTTACAAAGTAAAGAATAAAATATTAGAACTAAAATGATAAATATTTAATTAGAGTATTTTTTGAACAACACACTTTTATGATTCTTTTGAATTCTTTTGATTAGTAAACACATTTTTTAGAAATTCTTACATTTTATTATGTCTTGAAGTTAACTTTCGAATTTTTTATGTGTAGTTCATAGATAAAATTATTGAATTTTTATATCCGGTCTATTAGTGATTAAGCTTAGTTTGAGAAGACTTGATGCAATAATAATATCTAATATTCTTAAATCTTTTAGTGATTTGAATAATTATTTAGTTTGAGAATACTTAAAAAAAATATTTTATAACACTATTTTATAAAAAAATATTATTTACAATGCACTGTTAACTATAAGTTTCAACAAAAAAAATATTTATCACCTTTAATGTTGATTAATACTAAAGGAGCAATTCAACTATTAAAAAATATAAACATAATTGATCATTACAAAAATGAAACCAAATTATCCCCAAAAAAATTTTATTTTCATAATAAATATTTAATCAATAATTTTGTGCCAAATAAAATTAACATTCAAATACCACTTAAAAATTAAAACTGATTTGTTTTCATCTTTAGATATAGATTATAATTTTAATTAATTTTTTTATTATCAATATTTGCATAAAAACTCATACTTTTTTGTAATTTTTTTTTACGATAACATAAATTTAGTATTTATTAAATGTATGACAAAAATGTGCTATGCATATTTAAATAAGAAAATTAAAATTATTTAAGATGTTCAAATTAAAATTGAACATTTGAATTTATTTATCTTATGAAGATAAAAAACTAAATTTTGTGTGAAATCCTGATAAAACGTTTTTTTTTTTCCCTCAAAAATAATCTTCAAAACAATTATTTAAATTATATCAAAGCAAAAAATTTTAATATAACAAATAGCATGGCAATTGTGAACAAGCCAATGTTAAATTGTTAATATACACTTGATTTTTGCTACAAGAAATTTAATGTTTTTCATTGGCTCTCAAGTAGTATTTAATTTAACTACTATGATCCTATTCTTCCTACGGAAAAAAAACAAAAACAAAAATTGATTATTACTATGTGTGCAAGTCTATGAGCTAGCAATAATAATTAGCTCCTGTGAAACTTTAAGCCATTTAATACTTTGTGAAGCCACTTCTCATTGCACTAGAAAAGACACTACGTGTCGCTATGTTATTGATTAAAATAGAATATCTGTATATTCATATCTGTACCTTATAATTTCCCTTAATATAATTGTAAAATAATGTTCCAATAGAGAAAAGCAGTAGCAAATGCATGCCAGCATTTAGAATAACGGGGTAAAACAATGGTCAGATTCAAGATCCAATATATCGAATTTCTGCATGCAAACATTTGTAAATAATATAAATATATCTTTTTAGACAAACTGGTAGATGACACTACCAAGAATTCCTCGATAATGGATATCCTTTCGGGATCTTCAAATTTTGCATATCTCATCATTGAATGAACGAACGTTGAATTTTAAAAATCGGGGAATCAATATTGGTCCGAAGAAATTGTATGCTCTTATCTGGTTGAGTTTATTCACACTTCAAATAATAATAAGTCTAAGATAAATTAACCATGACATCGACTAAAACATCATAGTCAAGACTTGAACCCTTTATTTATTTTGTCAAAATATTAGTTGATGAATCCTTGCCAAATAAAGAGAGAGAGTCCAAAATCAATATTTTCTCTTTTTAGAAAATCTGGCTTCTTGATTCTTCATTTCTTCAGTGTAAAAGCCACATAACATGAGTTTCAACGATATAGCCAGCTATAGATATTGCTTATTATTCAGTTAATTAGGCATTGAGAGAGAGCAGTAACTTAACTCTTTAATCTGTTTGCGTAATAGAAAGAGTATAATAAGTAATATTCTCTTTAATTTCTGTACATATATACCTTGGTTTTAACTTTTAAGTTAACTAGGCAATATAATTATGATGAGAAAATTAAAGAAAATAAAATTGCAGGATAGCGGTGACACGTGTCGTGTTGAATGGAAGAAGCTAGTTGGTAGAGTATGTAGTACATGACTGAGGAAGTTGCGGTGATCCATTCGGTGAAACAGAAATAGCATTAGGGTGAATAACGGTACTTGCACTTCCACCATTGTTACTGCTTCCAATGATTGATGAGAGTGCCGCAGCCACGGCCGCAGTGAAGTTTGGATCCGAAGCAATGGCTGCACTCACTGTCTCCACCATAGACGGGGAATTATTGGAAGGCTGTGGTTGTTGTCGATGAACCAAAGGAGGCATCAGCTTCTGGTGGTGAGAGATTAAGAAAGGGTGCCCTGCTATAAGCTGATGTGGAGGAGTAACTGCATGCAATGGGAGAGGGAAGGTAACACCGGGAGGAGGGACCACACGGTGGAGTTGGAGTGCGTTGTGGTGGTTGTGTGTGAGGTCGAGAGTGATGGTGGGAAATGGCGCGGAAGCTGATAGCGTCGCCATTGATGTGTAGGGCATTGATGAAGAGAAGTATCCTGCTGAAGCTGCTAGGGTTTCTTTCGACGATGATGAGGTTGATCCTGATAGTAGCATGGCTGCTGCGGCTGAAGTCGTGTTTGCCATGGCGGTGGCTGCCGGCGGAAGAGGGTGGTTGTGGTTACCTTCATAGGTTGTTATTAGGACTGTACTGTCCTCTGCGCATCTTTGAACCTGCTTCCGAACTGGGCATCCAGCAGCCATGGTGCACCGATAGTAGGCTCGAGGACTGGGGTTACCTTTAGCCATTTTTTGTCCGTATTTCCTCCACTGGCATCCATCGCTAATCTGCGTTTCATTTGTGTTAGAGATATAACCATTTATACACGTCTGATTTAAAAGTTTAGAGTTGGATAATATAATTACCAGAGGAGCTTCTGATCTTGCGCGCACTGAAACCCTGGCTTTCCTGAAAGGAAGGTCAGAAGAAGGAAGCTTGGTTTCTTCTAAGTTGGGAGTCTTGCATGATCCCCAACTCTGAGAAGAAGATCGCTCAAGGACGTCTTCTTCTGTAGCAGATGCTGCTACTTGCTTTCCCAAATGAAGCTTAGTCAAACGATCTTCATCATCTTCATTATGATCATCATTCTCATCATGCTTCTTTGACATTACTTCCTCTGCATTATTACCATTATTGTTTGATGCTGATACCTCTCTTTCTCTCTTTTCATCACCAGACACCGAAGCATCGTTATTCTTCATCTCTACTTTCGCCCTTCCATCTCCCTCCACAGCTTTTTCTCCACTTATCATCCCATTGCTCTTGACACCAGTATTCTGTTCCCACAATCACATCTATGTGTTATTACTTGGAATTACTTAGCACTTCCCACATATAATAAACTGATATTTTAAGTAAAGGTGAGTGTAAGGTTTGATTTATTGTAATAATAAATATACCAATATTGAAATTCGTTTTATTTGTTGAACACATTACGTGTTATATAAACGATGAAGAACTTCATATATAGAAGAAAGAGATAATTGAGATCTCTTTTTGATATGTGAGGACCAAGTCAATGAGACGCGTACTTGTTATTGTGAATGATGATTGATTGTCTCTTATGAAAATAGATTGCCCCTCGCCCTCTCTTTTTCTTGTCTTATCCTTTGAAATTTATCAAACAAAAACTTAGCTTAAATTTATTAGTCCATGATGTATACATTTTTTTTAGTTCAAATATCGCATTTTAAATAATTAAAAGAGATAAGAGTGATGAGACCAATTAATTTTAATGCAATATATATCACTCAGTTCAGCTGGCTGGCCTGGTTATTAGTTATATATTCGTAAGCATGTGAAAACTGAAATCACGGTTATATATATACGTCTGTAGAAATAAAGAATACATATTTTATTTGTATATATACTGTATAAGAAATGTATACTGGATGGGTTTATATATAGTAGGAGGTGGTGTATTATTTATTGGTTATGTGATGATAAAAAATGAATACACCTAACTTGCAGGTACTGGATATTAATATATAGAGAATTGAAGGAGTGTAGAAAGAGTTTGAAAAATGGCCGTGAATGAAGAGGATCCGCACGCTTTCTAATTTAAGTGAGGCACGTTACCTTGTTCCTTCACTGACTAAGAGAGAGAGAGAGAAGAGAAATGAGTAAAAATTGGCACAAGCAAACAAATAATGCTTCCGTCATATAGGAGAAGAAGGAAGAATTTAATTAAAATTAATACTGATCTTGACGAAATTAAATGTTGAAAATATTGAAAACCTGATGATGAGTAAGCTTTTGTTTCTGCAAAGCCATGAAGAGCTGTGCCTGCAGTTGGCTATAGCTTTTGGCGATCTGATCCACCATACTTCTCAGCTTTCTATTCTCTTCTTGCAGTCTCCGTAATTCACCTTCCACCATTTTCCTCTGAAAAATATATTTCCAACACTCAAAAAATTATTGTATGATCACGGAACTCGTGAATTACGTGCGCTTATTATATACAAACCTCGGATTCAGTATTTTCGGCATTAGGTGATCCCTTTGAAGTTGAAATTCCAGTAGTTGCACACGTTAAGTTCAGCCCAGTCTGCATATATAGCATGAATAATTAGCTAACAAATAAAGATGATACAAAAATTAAAGTGATGGAACGTTAGTTAGTTACGTTTACAGGGTGATGAGGGAAGGATGAAGCGTTGTTGGTGGTGGTGCCATGACGATGATGATCGGCAGCAGTTGATGATGATGATGAGAAGAAATCCACTTCTTTGACGTCCCTAGAGGGTAAGAAAGTCAATTCACGGGGGTGTGGGTTATCCATTTCTTATACGAATAGAAATTAAAGAAAGAGAGAGAGAGAAAGAGGAAGACGACGACGAAGAAGAAGAAGTAAGAAAGTGGTGGGTTCAACTGGGGAAGTGGTTTTAAATGGGGGTAGCTCGCGCGTACACACACGCACTCCTTCGACCTTGAGCTATGGCCTATGGGCCCCACCTCCTCTTACCCAATAATATTAATATCAGTATAACATTATTTTCGATGAATAATTAATTATTAATATTTAAAAATATTAAATATAAATATAATATTAAATTATTAGACTAAAATGATTGATTAACATAAATTAAAATAACTAAACCTTAAATATTTTTCTAAGATGATAGTAGTAAAAAACAAAGTAAGTAATTTAAGTGAATGAAAAGTAAGATGAAGGATTTTAAAGAGGAAGAAATGGCAAGTGAGCAGCCGTTTTGGGCAGAAGTGACGTCAACCTTAGGCCACCAACGCTGCAACGAATTTATCCGGTTTTATGTTCACACTTGACAGTACTCTTGTTACCAAGTTGTAATGTAAAAATGGAAAGATTATTTGAATAAGGAAGGAAGGAGATTGTGCATTGTATGGGGATGGGAGAAGGAGGAAGTGCACGTGCACGTGGAGGGGAGTCCCCTGAGGTCAACGGAGTTGACGGCACGGCTCTGTGTATCGGACGGTAGTTAGAGACGGTGGGGCCCGCGTGATTTGGAATAACCTAATCCCAGTGACTTTCAAGGGCTATAACTATACTCCTCTACTATGCATGTATTGCTACGCTACCACGTACCAACCATCAAGGAAAAAAAAAAAAAAATATATATATATATATATATATATATATATATATATACCATTGCATTTATTTTCGTAAACCCGTCAACTAACTACACCACTCTCTTTCACTTAAATTCATTAGTACAATAAACATGCATGATACATGCATCATAGTTCATTATTGCTGATTTGTAGTTATCAATTAGTTATTATTAATATTTTTAATAGTATAAAATTATTTATTTTTTTTATTAATTAAATATTGGTTAAATTTAAATAAAAGTGTTAGTTCTAAACCTTTTCTATTGCTATATATATACTGTCTATATTAAATTAGGTTTGCAAAATATATTTTTTTTAAAAAATCGGTTTTGTCACTTAATTAATAATCTAAAACTATAAAATATCATTTAAAATGTATCTATTTCTTGTCTTATATTTTAAATATATTGGACAATTTTATTGTTAATTCAATCAAACATCATCGATTTAAGAATAAGAGTTTTTAAAGTGAGAAAATAATATTTCAATCACTAATAAATTTATAATAATTTTTGTTCCCTGCGAGTTTGTTATCTTAATTTAAAGTCGATTAATTTTTTTTTTATCAATATGTTCACTTTAGACGAGCATAATTCATATTTTTTTAAAATGATTATTAAAAAAAATATTTCTTACAATGACAAAATAGATTCTTTATTATAATATGAGGAGTGTTAGGGACCAGCAATTTTTGTGATTTGTAGTTATCAAATAGTCATTAATGTTGATTTTAATGGTGTGAAATTTTATCCAATGACTCATTTTTATTTACTGGTTACATGATGGCGAAAATTTAAAAAAGTTGCTGGCCTTAAACTTTTCCTTATAATATTTCTAGCAAATAGTTCCTTCAATTACGGTTGCCAAAATCAAAGATAACTTCAAAATAAAAATCACTAACAGATAAACATAATTTTTATGAAATAACGGTTGAGACTTGAGATCTAAATAAAGTTATCTATATATTAATTATTTGATAAAATATTTTAACTTAAAATTAATTCTAATAAAATAATTTAGTTTAATAAAGTAATTTTATGATATCAATTTAATTAACACTATAATTTTATATATAGAGCCAAATCTAAAAAAATAATTTGTATATTCATCTAATAAAGTGGAAGCAAAATTAACAAACTAGCGAGGATAAATAAATATATGCTATTAAGTAATTTTCCAAATTTGAACTGGGAACACTTACCCGTACTACTATATACATAGGTCCATCCCTGGTCATGAGAGTGTAATTTGCATAGCAAAAATGTTAACTATCCGATCATCAAGAGATAAGTCAAACTAGTGATAATAAATGAGTAATAATTAGAAATTAATACTATAGCAGTCAATTTCAACTAATACTATATTAATTTGTTAAATAAATTTAATATGAAGTTCATTGTTTTTCTCAAAGATAATAATTTTATTGCAATAAAAGGAATTTGCTTATAATTATCGCAACCAGGCCAGGGGTATAAAAGTAATAAGACATAAAATAAAAATTTTTTAAAAAAATTGATAATAGCATGTTTAAGAGATAAGGTCTTTAGACAAAGAAAGTTTTTTTTGCATATTCATCTTCGATAATATAAAGTTCATTAAAAATAAAATTTTGTTAATTTTAAAATTTAGATATTTTTTAATTGAATTTTAGATTTTTTAATGTTAAATGTTAATTAGCTACAATTAAAGATAACAACAGATACACAATATTCACTAAATATTCAAGTCCCTGTTGATATTCATGGACATTTTTGGAAAAAAAAATTTAAAATTGAAAAAAAAAATTTTTTGTTCAAATTCCACCTCCGGCATCATGAATTCAAGCTCCAATAAATAATTCTTTATTCACACTTTAACTAGGGATGATAATAAGTTTCTACAGAAATGGAGACTTTTTCTGTCTCGCCTTCCTCCATCTTCATTTAGTAAAATACTTTCTGTTTTTGTGTAAAAATAGACTCCAAAATATAGCTCGTTCTCGTGATATTCGAACTGATTTTTCTTAGAGCAAAGTGCTCTCTTTAGTGAGCTTCTTTAGAAAGATTTGCGAAAAAATTTTTGTACCCATTTGGGTTGGCACATAGTTACTTAATTTTATTAGGTAAGTCCGTTTGAAGAGCAAAACACGTACTCTACACGTACTCCTAATATAACACGTGTGTATTTAGTTTTAACTAAATTCTGATTTATAGTTTTATTGAGTTGAAGTATAACTAACACTTTCTATCTCCATTTTTGTTATCTTCGTCATGAGTTTTTATTTACTTTTCTCTGTAAAAAAGGCGGATATTTGTGGATATCTATGAATAATTAAATTTTATTAATTTTTAAGAAAATTAACACAAACATAATAAAATCTTATACGGTTCAACTAAATATACCAAATCAAACATAATTTAAACACAAATTTAACATAATAACATATATATATATATATATATATATATATATATATATATATACACAAAACTTTTAACATATCAATTAAAATAAAATGAATTAGAAGTTATTTAGACAATTTATATATAAAAAAACATTTAAGTTAGTTTTTTCAAAAATTTTACGAGTTCCCATAAATGAAATATCTCAATCCTACTCCCATCCCCATTTATTAGTGAGGACGGGTTCCATTCCTGTGAGAATGTGAGAATTTTGTGAGTCCCCACTAGCTTCTTCGTCGTAGATAATAATCACCGCCAGTATAAATTTTTTTACCATTCATAACTCCAACACTAACAAACCTCTGAGAAATTGTCTATTGCGGCATCCATGCTGATTTCCGCTTTCGTGATCCTAACGCCGTCACCGTCTCTATCTTCCCTGTCATCCTGTTATACCGCCTCGCTCGCTTTATTGTCGATTGCATCAAGGAGATCTCCAAATGCTTCAATTCCCTAAGCAACAATATCTGATTTTTTGTATTTATCTTTTTGCGGATAAATTTTTGTAGATATCTGTTTTGCCAAAAAAATTATCATTTCTAACTGCAATATTAGTTGTATAATGTTAATTCTAAATTTTTTTTATATAAATTAATTTGTAAATCAATAATTCTATGTCCGAGTTTAAAATTTTTCAAAAATATAAAAGACTTAAAAAAAATTGATCGTTGAAAAACCCTAACTCATATGGCCATATACAAAAAGATTTAGTGTGGAAACGAAAATACACTATGATTTTGTAAGAAACTTTTTAAATTGATAAATTGAAATTAAATTATTTTGTATTCCATATGATCCTGCTCGTCGTCCTAAACCATGATTTTTATAAAAATAAAAAATTTTACATCTAAGGACTTTAAAGAAAAAACAATTTTTTGCATTTTACATATGCATTGACCAATGATATTAATTAGTTCTTATTTAAAATTGTAATTTAATATATGGCATGGGCGCAAAGCTAGCTATATAATTGTAGAGTTATGCAACAGCATATTTTTTTTTGGTGACTATGCAACAACATATTTGATTTGCATATCTCAGAGTTGGTACAAATTTCTACTCTAGCAGAGTATTGCTCGGAAATAGAGTTGGGTAATTAAACGGATAATGTTAAAGAGATAATAAAAAATTAATTTAAAAATCTAAATTTATTTTATTTAATATTTATAATAAATTTAATAAATATTAAATAAAATAAATTTAAGTTATTTTTTATTTTTTTTATCAAATATTTTTGCTTTTTGGTCCGTTCTGGTAAGACTGTACACGGATCGGATCGGATCGGATATAGGCTAAAATTTTATTCGATCTGTAATGCATTCATCGGATCAGATCGGATACGATATCTGCATTTTTTCAGACTGGATCCGATCACTTGCGGATCGGATATCGGGTATATCTTCATAATTCAAAAAGACTATTTTAAGATTTTGTTTGGCTGTTTTTACAAAAAAAAATATCCAGAAAACTCATTTTTCACCTGTTTAAGCCCATTTACTTCTAAAATATTATCAATAAATTTTTTTTGAATAACAAAAACAAAATAATAACACAAGATTTAAGTTTAATTATTCTAAGTTGAAGTATAACATAAAAAATTAAAAACAATATATCATAATATTCATAAAATAACACACTAAAATTCACATCACATTAGGTTTACTTTCTTAAACTATATTATTTATATGAGATGTGTGAATATGCGAATTTGCGAATCGGATATCACTGCCAAATTTACAATCCGATCCTATCATAATGCAAATCAGATCTGATCCGATCAGATAATATCCGCAAAATTCGAATTAAATGCAAATAATTACTGCAGATATGCAAATATTATCCGATTCACGTGCAGCATACGTTCTGCTGAGCTTTCTTCATCAATTTCCATGTCCCTTTCATACAGAAACCAGCTGTTATATTATTATGTTGAAAAATTTTGGAACCCGCGTACTCTTTTTTCTTCTTCTTCTTTTTATTTATTTATCTTTTATTTTCTTTTTTGAGGAGAAAAGAAAAACTTCTAGAGAGGGGCGAAAACGGAAAACCGTAGAATATGAAGCCTTGGTCAAGCAATGCAATGGGCAAATATAATGTATAAAAAATTGTTAGAAATATAAATTGTGTGGTTTTAATTATTGTCAAGGTATGGAAAATGAAGTCATTGACTCAAGATTATGAGATCTGAATAATGGTGCAACTTGACTAGATATAAATAATAAATAAATAAATATCCAGCTGGGTTTTCTTTCGTAACTCTTGCTCTCGTGGACTAGTTAGCGCAGCTAATTCATTAATAATAAGTATCTTATCAACTTATCATCTTATAAATAAAAAGCATGCATTTTCTATGGTCTATATAGTAATATAAAAGACTTATTGACTGATAAATATATAATAACCATTGATGTGATGAGTTACAAATTAAACTAAGATGATCGATGTTTATCAAACAAATATACCATAATTGAATAACTTCCAAGTCAATGGCAGCAGGTTCATAAAATTTCTTTTTAATCTCTTTCCTTATTTGTCCATCATTTTGACAAAGGTTTTCCAGAGATTTAGATTAGAATTTTGATATTTTCAACCGATCATTCTATCATTCTATGACTTCTAGCTACACACCCGCTTCATTAATCTCTCTCCTTTTTTTCATATTAAAAAGATTATATTAATACATTTATAATATAACTTAACTGAATACTAGCTAATTTCTTTCAAGTTATTTACTTAATTTGTTTTGATAGGAGGAGTAAATATAAAAAAAGATTAAATCATTTTAAGATTATTATTTACGAAGATAATGTATGTATTTTATGTAATAACAATTTAAAACATGTACATTACTTATTTTTAGGCTGTGTATATGTTTAGTAGGTATGAAGTGTTTGGATATCAAATTTTGAGTGTCAATGATCTTATCCAAGATCAATGAAAGAACATTTTTTAAGTTGGACAAAAAAAAATAAAAAATAAGGAGAATTGAAAACAACGACTGAGATGTCTTTTTGTAACTATTTAAAACATTTTGATGGAAAAAAATATGAAAATTTTTTAAAATAAAAACAAAAGTATTAAAGAAATCATCAATATGACCGTAACTAGTATTAACAGAGTAAAATAACCAAGGCGAGGCAGCTTTTTCCTTCCAAGAGTTAAATAACCAAGCGGCAAGCTAATTGATATGACATTAATATCCCACAATAAAACAAGCACAGCGCACGCGTATATACTATATCCATAGAGGTTCTTAAAATCGAATCGATTATTGAACCGTTTTAGTTATTAGTTTATTAATTTATTAGTTTAATCGATAGTTTAATTGAAAAAATCGTTTTAGAATAAAATAATAAATAAATTATAAATAATATTTTAAAATATAATTATAGTCTAATATAAATTTTAAAATATTTTCGAAATTTAAAAAATATTATATAAGATATCATTAACTAAATTCATATGATGTTATCAAAATACAAACTTAAAAATTAAATAATAAAAAAATATCTAAATATTAAATTCCAACATCATTATATTCGAAATAGGAGAATTAACAGACAAGTTATTATTTACAGATGTATTATTATCTGCTTCTTGATTAATACTATTATCCATAAATGAAATTAATAAAACAGATACGAAATTAAAACAGCAGCAAAACAATGAGAAATAAAAAAATCATCAACAAGACACCATATCTAAATTGAGTAAATTCTGTCTACACTTTACAGCATTAAGCAACAAACAAAGCCATCAGCAACCAGTAAAAGTGTAGAACAGTAGAACAACAAATCTGAACAAAAAATTAGGAACCATCAGCAACTAGTAAAACAGCCAAACACTATCAGAGCCATCGAACAATTAGAAAACACTAAAACAGAATAACAGACTAAGTGACTAACAGAGCAATCAATCCATCAGCAAAATTGTGGTTAACAATTAAAATCAAGATACAAGATAGATTCATCAGAAAATTTGAACAAAAATCTTACAGCCATCACCAACCAGCCATCATACAAGACAAATTCATCAGCAACGGGTAATTACAATTTACAAAACATTACAAGCAAAATGGAACAAAAATTGAAGAAGAAGACCGAAGAAGAAGACCGAATAACAACAATTTCAAAACTTCAAAGTTCAAACTAAGAAGAAGACCGAACATTCCTGGAAATGAAGACGAGAAGCCACTAACCTGGGTGCGGTGCCAAGAAGCCAGCGACGATGAAGAGTGAGACGATGTGCTGAACTACTGGGTTCTGGACACGAGGAAGAGGAAGAAGGCGATGGCGCTGAGGATCTAGGAACGGCAGCAGCGACGAAGGGCTAGGGTTTTCCACTTTTCCCTTTGCTTCGGACTTCTCCAATGACGAATGATTGGGGAAGAAAGGATGGGGGGGGAGGTTCGGTTCGCGACAGGCCTGCTTTCTTTTTTTTTAATACAAATCAATAAAACGGTACCGTTTAATACGAACCGGGCGGTTATTGGTCCGATCCAATCGACTGATTCTTGGCCGGTACGTCAGTTTTTAAGCAGTTTTTCTTCCAACAATTTTACATAGAGGAGCGGACCATTTTATTACCGGTCTCCGGTTGAACCGGTTCGACTGGCAGTCTGGTCCGATTATCAAAACCATGATATACATACATATTATCATCAAACCACATGGACCAAAAAACTAAATTAACAAAAGGTTTTATGAGTGCAATTAATTATTCAAATACATATAGTTTAGTAAGAAATTAAAGAATGGATATATAGAAACATAACACTAATGATTAGGGATTTAAAAAAAAAAGGTTCTGATTTGTTCCGTATCTTATTTGAATTTTGTGAATATTATCCAATTGAATCTGCAAATATATTATACTGGATATTGATATTATATCTATAGATATGATAGAAAGATAAATATTATTTATTAGGTTGTTTTATTTCTCTTTTTATATTAATTAACTTATTTCTATTATTTAAAAAATAATGTTAGACTAATATTTTTGAAATAAAACATATAGAAAAATTGTGTAATCATAAAAAAAAAAAAATAAAAACAAAGTTTATTTCTTTTTTAAGAAAATGTTAAAATGTGTTATATCCACATACCAATCAAACTCTCATTATGATTTTGATGAATTCGAATGCGACTCAATCGGTAAACAGTACTCCTACTAAAAGTTAACATATATAGTTGATATGGAAAGTTGTTTCATTAGCTGGCGGTTGTATTACGTGCAGAGCTATAAAATGGAGAGTCAAAAGGGTAAGGTAGAAGAAGAGAAAAAGAGAATCGAAAGTAAAGAATAGCGGCCATTAATATTGCATGCATGAACAACAATTACATTAAATTAAGCAGTCGCACGCACGAACGCACACAAACAAGCCTCAAAGAAAAGAGAAGAGAATAATGAAAAGAAAAAAAAAAGATAATAGCCGCAAAGATAGGCTTCACGAGAATGACCCCACACAAGTTAACCCGCACGTTCAATCCATTAAAAGCAACAACAACAAAAAGTACCAAACCCCAAATTTCACGTGTTTGGATTGTATATGATAAAACTAGCTAGGTAGCTTCCTATACTATACTCTTCTTTTCTCAATTGACGCCTCCCCCTATTCATTATAGACTAATTACTAGACTCTCCCTTAACATTAGCTTTAATTAATTAATTAACACCGCGCCTAATTATTAACGAGTGTTAGTTTCTCCGTTAGTTGGTTTATTTGTCTCTATGCATTATTATATATCAGCATAATGCATGCATGACGTGCATATTTGCTATGCTGTAGAAACGGGACCATAATAAAAACACTAATTAATTTCTTGTTTTCAGTTTAATAATTACACTTTCATTTTAGTATTGTGTATGCAACAAGAAATTTGTTGATGATGATAAATCTTAAAATCAAACTAGGTGCGATCATACCAGTACTAATGCACCGGATCCCATCAGAACTACGCAATTAAGCGTGTTTGGGCAAGAGTAGTACTAGAATGGGTGACTTCTTGAAAAGTTCTCGTGTTGCACTTCTTTTACAAATCACCAAAAAAAAAATCTTAAAATGAAACTTTGATTTATATACACTTGAGAAACTATAATATACACACAAATATCTTAATAAAATTAATTAAGTCATTTAGCTATATCTGGAAGCAGAGATAGATTTACATTTAGTATGTGGGGAGCAAGTGCTCCCACTGATTTTTAAAAATCTTTCATATAATATATAGTAAACAAAAATATTTTTTGCTCCCACAAAATAAATAAATTTGACCCACTCATCACTTTATCTATTCTCTTGGTCACAGGATTCAGAGCATTCATACACAAATGAAAAGAAAAGAGATTAAATGACTCTACTATATTATAAAATATTATATTAATTATTTAATAAAAACAATTAAAAAAACTAATAATAGTAATCTAATCAATTGGAATAATTCCAATTTCTTAAAGCTTCTGTTTCTCATTTAACTCTTTTCCTTTTTGCTCTTTAACTTTTTTTTTACTTAACATACAATTGTATAAATAATCCAAATATCCAATTTTACTATCCGTTTCTTTTCCGAATGTTGCTTTGTTACAGAGACTGTAAGATCCCACATCGGTTGGAAAAGGAAACAAAGCATGTCTTATTAGTTGTGGATACCTCTTTTTAACATGACGTATTTTAACGAGTGAGTATGGGGAGTTTTGGCTATCATCTTTATCGTCAAAAACAAAACTGTGAAGTCTTGTGTGTCAAAGTGGACAATATCGTACTAGCGGGTGGTCTGAACTATTATAAATGGTATCAGAGCCGGAACCGGATCGATGTGTGAGTGAGTGTGGGGGGCTTGTGAGGCCTTGTGTTCTAAAGTGGACCTTATAAAGACTACGTGAGTGATTGTTACCTTCATTTCTAAAATTAATGTCTTCCGATTAAATATATTAATAACTTCAAGTATTCGATAACTTCGATTATTTTTTTAATATAATTTTATTTAAGGTCTTTTTAATAAAGTAAGAGTTAGTTCATGTATGTAGAAAAAATAAAACTCTTATGTCTTATGTCTTATTACACATTTTTTTTATTTGTGTAATTAATTTTATCACAAATAAAAAAAAAATTATAGTCCAAACAGTAGTAGTATGTTATATGTATATATGGTTTCATTATTATTTTTTCTAACGGTTTCTTATTTTATTTTATGAATTGATTTTAAAATTATATTTAATTAATAAATTTAATTTTTTGATGTTAAATTGTTAACAGGCTATTATTTAAATAATTATTTAAGTTATGTGTGTCAGAATAAATACTTTTTATGAATCCATATTATTCATATTAAATTGATATATATAAACAGTATACGGGCCGATCCGACCTGTGGACTACCCGACTCGAACGGTCGGGCTAGAGCTGCTCAACCTCTCACTCGGACACGCGTCCCTGATAGCTCCGCTACAGCTGTGTGAAGGAAGTTTCGAGGAAGGTGGGTCTACTCTTGTGGGACCCACTTCTAATATGGTATATATGGGGAGGGTCCTACCCCTCCCCCAAAGTACGTCACACATCATTCTCTCACTTTTCGCCTGCACACTTGATTGACTAGAGCGTCAGAGTGTCTTTGCAGGTGATAACCCCTTCTCCACACGAAGAGCTCGGGAAGTCGGTTTCACTTCCTCCGATCCAGCAACCCAAGACCAGGCGATTCCCCCCCTTTTTTACCAACCAAAGTATCAATCCGAACCGTCCGGTACCCGACCTATCGAACATTGGCGCCGTCTGTGGGAACGCCAGAATGGACGTTGTACTAGATCCCGGAGGAACAGGCCACGAGACCGAGCGCAGAGGGGAAGCCTCCGTGGCTTCCTCCCGGGAGCGCACGAGGTCCCCTCCACGACGAATCTCACGATCTCTAGAAAGACGCCTCTTCGGGGGAACTGGCGACAACAGCGCCAGAATAATGCAGGAACTGCATCACAGGATGTATTACCTGGAGCACCGGTTGACAAATCGAGAACATCGCCAACGAACTCCCGAATCAAGCTACTCCCGTTCGCCTCCGAGAAGCCACTCCCGGCGAACAGCTAGCCCACGATCTGAGTCCGAGAGCGCCAGGGAGGAAGGACGCCCGAGAAGACACCGCGATCCCATCATTTACACCCGGCACAAGAGGAGGCACACCACAGATCGAGTTCGGGAAGAAGGTCGACGGGAAGACGGCGAGGAAAGAACAAGAAGAACGTGAGGACCAGTGATAATGGGCGCAACCCCATTTCATCGTTCCATCATCGAAGTCCGGCTGCCAAAGCACTTTGACAAGCCAACGGACATGAGGTACGATGGAACCCAAGACCCGCAGGAGCACCTTACGGCCTTCGAGGCCAGGATGAACCTGGAGAGAGTGGGAGACGAAATAAGGTGCCGCGCTTTCCCGATCACCCTCGCGGGACCTGCGATACGATAGTTTAACAGCCTCCCGCGGGGCTCCGTGGCCAGGTTCTCGGATATCAGCCACGCCTTCCTAGCCCAATTTACTACTAGAATCGCAAAGGCAAAGCACCCGATCAATCTGCTCGGGGAGACGCAGAGGTCCGTCGAACCGACCAGAAAATATCTAGACCGGTTCAACGACGAGTTCTTGGAGATCGACGGGCTAACTGATTCGGTTGCTAGCTTATGCCTAACTAATGGACTCCTAAATGAGGACTTCAGAAAGCACCTCACCACGAAGCCGGTGTGGACAATGCAGGAGATCCAAAGTGTAGCCAGGGAATATATTAATGATGAAGAAGTCAGCCAGGTCGTGGCTGCCAACAAATGGCAGCCCTCCTACAATTAAACCCGGCAACACGGAAGCGGAGAAAGACAGAAGGAACACGCCAGAGACGGCGGTCCAAGCAGGACGCCCAGGCCGTTCCCTCGAGTCGGGAAGTTCACCAATTACACCCCCTCACCGTCCCCATCGTAGAAGTTTATCAGCAGATAGCCGAGAAGGGAATTTTGTCGAAGCCCTAACCACTGAAGGACCGGACCGGGGGAAACAAGAGCCTTTATTGTGATTACCACAAGGGCTACGAACATAAGACACAGGACTTCTACGACCTCAAGGATGCGCTAGAACAAGCAATCCAGGACGGGAAACTGGCTAAATTCTCCCATCTCATCAGGGAGCCCAGAAGACGAGATCACGACCGAGAGGTAGAGGACAAGACTTGCGTGGTAAAGCGACGTCATGACCAGGGCGACAGCGAACAAGGTCTCACCATAGTGAACGTCGTAACAGCGAGAGACGCACCCCTAAGGTCGAAGTTGACACACAAGAAAGACGCCAAAGTCCTGGCGATTTTCTCATCATCTGTAGAAAATCCAAGAGGTCGAGGTCGCCATCCAACTCATTCGGCCCGGAGGACCAGTGGTTTGATGAGGTCGCGGAAAGCCCCTATGGTCATCATGGCCTGAGTGAGAACCGGCCTCATCAAGCGCATCCTCATAGACACCGGTGTTGACTCAAATATCATGTTCCGTAATGTGTTCGATGCTTTGGGACTGCGGGATGCCGACCTGAAAACCCACCAGCACGGTGTTGTAGGGTTAGGCGACCACTTCATCAAGCCAGACGGGATAATCTCCCTGCCGTTATCAGTAGGACACGGGCAGGGACGAGGCTCAACAATGGCCGAGTTCGTGGTTCTGTGTGACTCCACAGCCTACAACATCATCCTGGGGAGGAAGACCATCAACGATCTCGGGGCAGTAATCAGCACAACGATGCTGGTAATGAAATTCGTGGCTGACGACGGGTCCGTGGGATCCATAAAAGGAGATTTGGAAACGGCAGTCGCCTGCGACAACGCCAGTCTCTCCTTAAGGAAGACGTCCAAGGAAGCAGCGGGAGTGTTCCTTGCCGACCTAGACGCTAGAGTCGAAGACAAACCCAGACCTGAGCCGGAACGGAACTTGGAGAAATTCAGAGTCGGCGACACAGAGGAGAAGTTCACCTTCGTGAACAGAAACCTACCACACGACCTGAAAGGGGCCCATGATGGAAATGATCAGGGCTAACGGTGACCTATTTGCATGGACGCCAGCCGACATGCCGGGAATAGACCCCCAACTCATGTCACATCACTTGACCATGATGGCGGAGGCCAGACCGGTAGCTCAAAGAAGAAGGAAAATATCGCAAGAGCGAGCGGAAGCGGTGGCCGGGCAGACGACTAGCCTCCTCGAAGCAGGATTTATTCGAGAACTTGACTACTCAACATGGCTGTCGAATGTAGTTTTAGTGAAAAAGCACAATGGGAAATGGAGGATGTGTGTGGATTACTCTGATCTCAACAAAACATGCCCCAATGACTGCTACCCCCTGCCCAACATTGATGCACTCGTCGACGCCGCGGCGGGATATCGGTACCTAAGCTTTATGGACGCCTACTCTGGTTATAACCAGATACCGATGCACCGGCCTAACGAAGAGAAAACGGCGTTCATAACGCCAAGAGGGATATATTGCTACAAAGTAATGCCGTTCGGCCTGAAGAACGCTGGGGCCACGTACCAGAGGCTAATGAACAAGATATTCAGTGACCTCATAGGCAAAACAGTGGAGGTGTATGTAGATGATATCCTTGCAAAGACCACCCGACCCGAGGACCTCATAAGCGACCTGGGAAATGTGTTCGCCTCCCTCCTACAACACGACATGAGGCTCAACCCACTCAAATGAGCCTTTGCGATGCAGGCAGGAAAGTTCCTAGGGTTCATGATAACCCAAAGGGGGGTCGAGGCCAACCCGAAAAAGTGCCAAACAATACTCCAAATGAGGAGTCCGAGCTACGTCAAGGATGTTCAGAGGTTATCAGGTAGACTCACCGCCCTATCCCGTTTCCTCGGGGCGTCGGCCGCTAGGGCGCTACCGTTTTTCAATCTTATGAAAAAAGGGATAGTATTTGAATGGACCCCGGCATGTGAGGAAGCATTTAAACATTTCAAAGAGATCCTCGCCACACCACCCGTGCTCGGGAAGCCCAAAGTCAGAGAACCGCTCTACCTATACCTGGCCATAACGGATGAAGCGCTGGCAGCAGTTTTGGTATGGGAAGAAGGGAAGGTTCAACAACCAATTTACTTCGTGAGTAGAGCACTGCAAGGAGCAGAACTGAGATACAGCAAACTAGAGAAGCTGGCTCTAGCACTGCTAACCTCCTCCCGAAGACTATGGCAATACTTCCAAGGTCACCAGGTGGTCGTGAGAACGGACCAGGGAATCCACCAAGTGCTCCAAAATCCGACTTAGCAGGAAGAATGATAACTTGGGCCATCGAGCTATCTCAGTATGATTTGCGATACGAGCCCCGACATGCGATCAAGGCACAAGCAATGGCAGACTTCTTGGTAGAAGTAGCGGGGGACCCGACCGAGGAAGCGGGCATACGGTGGAGGCTCCATATGGACGGGGCCTCCAACCAAATGTCCGGGGGTGCCGGGATCATCTTGGAAAGTCCTGCCGGGGTCATATACGAACAATCAATCAAGTTCGAGTTTTGCGTATCGAACAACCAAGCGGAATATGAGGCCCTTCTAGGCGGCTTGATCTTAGCTCGGGAAGTCGGGGCTACGAGGCTGGAAGTATGCAGCGACTCACAGGTCGTGACCTCGCAAGTAAATGGAAGCTACCAAGCCAGAGACTCGCTATTGCAAAAGTACTTGGAGAAGGTCAAAGAGCTGAGCAAACAGTTTGAGGAGGTCGCGGTCCAACACGTTTCAAGGGAAAGGAACACACGGGCAGACCTCCTATCCAAGCTAGCGAGCACGAAACCGGGGGCCGGCAACCAGTCCCTCATTCAAGGCATGACAAAAGAACCAGCAGTTGTCCTCCACCTGACAAAGATAAGTCCCTCCTGGATGGACCCCATCACTGATTACCTAGAAAACGGCAAACTCTTTGAAGATGAGAAGGAAACTAAAACGTTGAGAAGGGAGGCAGCCAAATATGCGATCATACAAGGGCAACTGTTCAAAAAGGGACTCAGCCAGCCCTTGCTGAAATGCCTGCATCCCGACCAAATGAACTACGTACTCAAGGAAGTCCACGAGGGGTATTGTGGTCACCACATCGGGGACAAAGCCCTAGCAAGAAAGCTCATCCGAGCTGGATATTACTGGCCATCAATGATGGAGGACTCCAAAGAATTCGTGAAGAAGTGTGTCAAGTGCCAAGAGAATGCCAACTTCCACAAAGCACCGGCTACCAAACTGAGCTTACTGACGTCCTCCCGACCTTTCGCACAGTGGGGGGTCGACCTCTTGGGACCTTTCTTGGTTGGTCCGGGGTAAGTCAAATATCTCATAGTTGCCATTGACTACTACACCAAATGGATAGAGGCTGAAACGCTGGCCAGTATATCCTCATCCAATTGTCAAAAGTTCATGTGGAGACAGGTGATAACCCGATTCGGCATCCCGGAAGTCGTTATCTCAGATAACGGGACGCAGTTCACTGATAAAAAGTTTGTGGAGTTCCTCACCGGTCTGGGCATAAAACAGAAATTCTCTTCGGTGGAGCATCCCCAGACGAACGGGTAAGTCGAGGCTGCGAATAAGGTCGTCTTGCTGGGCCTCAAGAAGCGGCTGGATAATAAAAAAGGTGCATGGGCCGACGAACTTGCCTCAGTTATCTGGTCTTACCGTACAACCGAGCAGTCCTCCACGGGAGAAACCCCTTTCCGCCTGACGTACGGGGTGGACGCAATGATACTCGTAGAGATCGGCGAGCCGATCCCACGACTACTTCTAAACAGAGTGGAAGAAGCTGTAGAGAAGGACCTAGTAGACGAGGCAAAGGAGATGGCCCATTTGTCAGAAGTAGCACTAAAGCAAAGAATGGCCCTACGCTACAACACCAAAGTGCTTAGGAGAGAGTTTGAACAAAACGACCTCGTCCTACGGTGCAACGACATCGGTCTCCCGACTCAGGGGGAAGGCAAGCTCGCGGCAAACTGGGAAGGCCCCTACAGGGTCAAAGAGGTAATTGGCAAAGGCGCCTACAAGTTGGAGAAGCTCGATGGCAAGGAAATCCCGAGAATTTGGAATGCAGGTAACCTAAGAAGGTTCTATTCTTAGCTCAAACACGCCGACTAGGCGATCTGACGAGCTCAGTAATTTACTTTCTTGAATACTTGTCATGGCAATAATTTTGTTTAGCTATCGACTAATGTTTACTTGTCAAAAAATTAATGTTTATTTGTCAAAATTACTTTTCCATCTACTTTTTCCCATTTATGCGTCCCACGACAACATGTTCCTTATAATGCATGGTAAATGGGACAACGACACGGTGCCCCGGGACTGATCACCCCGGGAGCCAACTAAGTTAAAGCCATAACAAACGGCTACAGCAATAGCAAAGCCACGACCTGGCTTTGCCGAGTTACCAACATAAGGGTAAACGAACACGAGCGACAAGCCTACGCCGGCAAAACGGTAACAAAACAAAACGAAAATGCTACCAGATAAGCGAAGAAAAAATGATAATCACAAGTCGACCAAGCGACTATTAAAGTATAACAAGAGTAAGTTCCACAAAGTTCTACAACATAATCACAGATCCATACAAAAAGTACAAAGAAATCACATTTTGGGCATGTCGACAATCTTGCCATCCTTGATTGTTTTAAAGACCCCAATTGCCGACGTGTCGAAATCAGGAGCCACGATCTTCACCTGGGCCTTGAGAGCCTCCTCAGTCATCAGGATCGCGCTCTTTCCTTGTTTCACGGTCTCTTTATGTTTTTCCTAAGCTCTTCGACCTCAGCTTGAGCAGCCTTAGCCGACGAAACGGCCACATCATGTTCCTTCTCCAAAGCGACCAGCCGACCTTGCGCGGCATTGATTTGGCTCTCCAAAGTCATCTCCCGCTTGGTTAGATGGGACACGGTGGCATCGGAGGTCTTCAATTTCTCCTCGGCAGACGCAGCTTTCTCCTCGGCAGCTTTAAGCTTCTCCCCCATCTTGGACAGCTACTCCCGAAGCGTTTCAACTTGAGCTTTGAATTCATTATTGGACTTGGCAGCAGAATCAAGCTTCCTGCGCAGCGACTGCATCCCCGACAGCTTGAACTTGGCCTTCCGAGCTATTGCGGCACCACGGAGAAGGGTACGGTACATCCACCTCACCTGACCCGCAAGCTCGGTGCCAAGGAAGTGATCCTCCGTGCCAGGGAGCAACTGGGAGTCTATAAAGGCCCCAGCGTCGAAGTTCCTCTCCATCATGGTGAGAACTCCTTCAGGGCTGGAGGATGCCCTCTGCCTTTTGGGGGTGGGAATAAGCTTCAAGTTATCATTCTCTTGTTGAGTGGAGGACGAATGCCTGGTGCCAGCCGTCTCCTCACGAATAGGAGAAACGCGCGTCCCGCCAGAGTTTTTGTCCGACATCTCAGTGTCACGAGGTGAAGGCACCGCTTGATCCTTCTTGTCCTCAGGAGGGTTCTTCGGCTTCCCGTCAGCCTTCTTGTCAGCCTTCTCCTCATCGCTTTCCGCCAAGAAAGTCTTGAACAAACCCTCAAGCCCTGTCACTGAAGCAGACATCTCCACTGCAACAAATAAGTAGACAAGTTAGTCGTGAAATCGGCATAACCAATCGAAGCAAAAATAATGCAGGAAACGTCAAAATTACTCACAAATATAATTTCTGGCGACCTCCCGGTCACCCATCAAAAGGTGGGGGTTCACATGATTCCTCCCAAAAACGGCCAACAACACGTAGGCAACCTTTCTGTCCACAGCGGACATCCCCTTGTAAGTCACCTTGATAAAGGTGTTGGACCCTGCCCCGAAACTCCAGTACGTTGGGATGAGGCGTTCCCCTTCTAACGATAACCAGAAGGGGTGGCGACCTTTGACTGGACGCACCTTAAAATACTTGTCTTTAAACCCATGATAAGAGTCATCGAACAAGCCGAAGATCCTCCGACCCTGGGCAGATCGGAAGGAAATGAACCATTTCCTTGCTTTCCCCTCCTTGGAAGGATTCGTGAGGTTGAAGAAAAAAAGGAAAACGTCAACGGACACCGACAACTCTAGATATTCACACACCATCTCGAAACAGCGAATGGAAGCCCAACTGTTTGGATGCAGCTGCGACGGTGCCACGGAAATCCGATTAAGGAGCGCCATTTGAAAAGCTGAAAACGGAATACGAACCACCACTTGGGTGAACATGTACTTATAGAACCAAATCCAATCGGCAACCCGGGAGAATGGAAATTGAGCTCGTATAGCCGTTCATTGGGGGCAGGAACAAAGATGTCGTAGTTGGCCTCCTCGTCAGTCCCGCCACACAAGTACTCAGCTTGGCGGAACTCGGTTAACTCCTCCTCGCCCATCTGGTTCGGGGAGTCCTTCACGTCGGAAGTCACCCACGCGTAGGGATCGTAACCCGCGGCGGAGGTGGAAGCTCGAGAAACGACGCGAGGCATACCTACAGTGGGGTACCACTCGGTTAGTCTATGAGGTCGGGAGTCCAGAAAAAGCCCAGAAACTACATCTAGCCTATTCAATAACTAAGATCAAACATGGCTAAAGCAGAATCCAAGTAAAAACCTAAAAATCTAACACCCTGAAATGGTAACCCCCCTAACGCACGTACTTGACACTATGATCATCTAGCATGCAAATCAAACAAGCAACATGCATATAGGAGAAATGATAATGAAGATAAAACACACATAGAGCAGAGAGAGAGGAGAAGAGTGCTTACCTGATTGACTGTGATAACTGAGAGGAAAACAGGAAGGGATTGATGCTAAAAAACGTGAAGATCACAGTAGGGAATTCAGGAAGGAAGAAGGAGAATGCAAAGAGAAGAGGAATGAAGATGAACAAGAAAATGGAATTAAAATGGAGTGTGAAACTGACTAGAGGGTTAAAAACTGACATGAAGCGCGAAAGACAGGGGTAAAAGAGTCTTTACCCACAGGATTTGAAACAACCCATTATGAACATTAAATGCCCGGCACGAAGAACGAGGCGACGAACGGTTATCCCCATCAACAAAAAGACACACGCGCAAGAGGCACGTCCTCTCCACGAGCGGCCGACCTGGCAACGACACAAGGGAAAATATAACACGCCACCAACAGTGTTCACGTCTATAGCTGGCGCGTTGGGGGCACTGTTACGGCCGGGCCCAAACAGCATACGGGCCGACCCGACTCGTGGACCACCCGACCCGAACGGTCGGGCTAGAGCTGCTCAACCTCTCACCCGGACACGCGTCCCTGACAGTTCCGCTACAGCTGTGTGAAAGAAGTTTCGAGGAAGGTGGGTCTCCCCTTGTGGGACCCACCTCTGACATGGTATATATGGGGAGGGTTCTACCCCTCCCCAAGGTACGTCACACATCATTCTCTCACTTTTCGCCTGCACACTTGACTGACTAGAGCGTCGGAGTGTCTTTGCAGGTGACCCCCCCTTCTCCACACGAAGAGCTCGGGAAGTCGGCTTCACTTCCTCCGATCCAGCAACCCAAGACCAGGCGATTCCCCCCTTTTTACCAACCAAAGTATCAACCCGAACCGTTCGGTACCCGACATATATATATATATATATATATATATATATATATATATATATATATATCAAAAATATATCTATACTTATACAAGTATTAGGAAAATTTAGTTTTTTTAATTTTCTTCCATTAAAGTCTTATGTATACTTAATAGAGTTGAATTATAACTCTTTGATGAAAAAAGAGCTACAAAGGCAGTTTTGATATGTTAGAAGACAAAATTATGAAGTCATTATTTATATTTGAACATGACACTCATTAAATTCCTAAATTTCAAATAAAAATAGTATCTGATTTTATTCTCATTTAGTTCCAAATAAAAAGTAATTATGATTTATTCAACTTAGTATTTATAACAATAAATGAGATTACCGTTATATAAGTTATTTAATTTGAAATAGCATAATTTATGATTATAATTAATATATGTATTATCCACAAACAAATTAAGAAATTAAATAATTTTCCAACAATCTCCCACTTGGAATATACATATATTCTTTCCTGAAATAATCACATCTTATAAACAGCGCGCATCTGAATGCTATCTCCCTTATTACTTTAACAATCTAGTCTGTCTTATATATTAATTATGAAATTACCAGAGCTTTTATCACATTACTGTCGCGACAAAACCACGATAATGACTATATTAATATACTCAACGACATAGATCAAACTTAGATGAAAAAATTCAGAAATTACATGCGAAAATAACCTCAGGTATATCTATTTTCAACTGGTCCAACTTTGATAAACTTTATGAGATCATGAGTCAAAGTGAAAATGAAACTTAATACTTTATTTCTGTAAAATTATTTATATTCGTAAATTTGTCTAAACTATATGAGCATCTAAATATACACTCCCACTGAAACAACATATCATAAAATGATATAACACTCATTTGAATAGTATCCACATGAAAGACCATGGATGTTTGTTTCTAACTAACCAAATATGCATGCATTTATAGAGTTTGTGCTAACTTGCTCACAAGACACTTAAGCACTCTGAACTCTTTTGTTGAACAAAAATTTAAAATAACAGACTACTAATACATTGTCACAAAATAATTCAAGTAGTCTTTTAAATTTATTTTTCATATTTTGTGGCAAGTATTTGTAATCACCAAAATGGTGCCTTCAAAAGGGGTTTTATATTCAGTTATTTTTGTAGAAAGAGTAATAAGTATCATTTTAACACCTTTCTAAAGAACTCTTTCAATGAACATATGAATATACATGCAATGGATTAAAATTGCCTTGGCATTCAACAAAATCAGAATATGAATATCAAATCATCTCTAACTTTAGTTTCTACCTTTATATGTGTGAACATATAATATTTTACTCTAACAAAACTTGTTTGTCTACTATTTTATGATCCATTTTTAACTGACTCAAATATCTGCTAAACTAATATAGTACACAAATAACTGTAAGTGTATAAATTTATTATCTATTAAATTACTGCTAAAGTATGATAAACCTTATGTATTCTTGAGATTTATAACTTTCTTGAGACACTTAATGAGACTATACTTGTCTTCCTTAGAATTAAATATATAACCTTATTTATAATTTTGTATGTCGTGACATACAAAAATAATAAAATATATTTCCTCTCACTAAACTAATATAAGTCATCAATCACATTTATCTCAAAAGACCATATGAAATAATAATTAATTTGATAAAATATAAGTCATCAACTAAAGTCTCTCTTTTTTTTTAATTTCAAAAAAATTTATTTAAAAATAAATTAATATTGGCAGATATAACTTTAAAGCAAAATAATATATTCACACAAACTACATATTATATGAATAAAATTCATATAATGGTGGACCAATCACAAAGACCTAGCACAATATTAATATTTAGTCTTTATACAAAAATATTAATTTATAAGTGGTATTTTTAATAAAATAATCAAACATTGATAATAAGTTCTGTCAATATATATATATACACACACACACATTATAGTGTAAAAACGTACCTGTATTTATAAAAGTGATTAAAAAAATTTGGTTCTTTGATCTTCTTCGATCAAAGCTTTTTGTATTTCTAATAGAGCTGAATCACAACTCTTTGATGAAAAAGAGCTATGGAGGCAGTTTTGATACTATTTATATTTGAGCATGATACCCATTAAACTCTACAATCCAAATAAAAATTGTATCTATTGATTTTATTCTCATTTGGTTCCAAATAAAAAGGAATTATGATTTATTTAATTTAGCATTTATAATCATAAATGAAATCATCATTATATAAGTTATTTAATTTAAAATAGTATAATTTATAATTATAATTAATATATGTATTGTCTATAAATAAATTAAAAAATTAAATAATTTTTTAACAATGTGTTATTATTTAAATGATTATTTTAGTGTTTTAATTTTTTGTAAGATAATTTAAAAATTAATTATATTTTATAATAATAAATATAATTATAAAAATAATTATCATGTTAGGTGTTACGGATCTGGCCCACGGATCCTATGCCCGGAATGGTCCCCGAATCCGGTTACCCGGGTCCGACCCTCTTCGACCTTCTAGAAGGCTCGGAACCGGCCCACTAGAGCTCCTAACCAACTTTCGAATTCAAACGTCTCCCTTATCTTAGCCAAACAAGATAAGATAAGATAGCTACCATCACCTATAAATAGAGGACCCAGGTCCCTCCAAGTATTCATTCATTTCTTACACCTTCTACCTCTTAGATCCATTCTGACTTGAGCATCGGAGTGTCTTTGCAGGTACCACCCCCCATTGCTCCAGTCAAATAATCCGGCATCTGCCTCGACCTGCAAGTTCCCAATCCATCTCTCAACTCATACCGGAGGCATCCAGTACATTGGCGCCGTTTGTGGGGAATTTGCAACGTCATAGCGGCATGGCGGATAACCCAGAAGAGTAATCCTCAAATTCACTCACTTGATTTCTTGCTTGTTACTGAGAACAAAAAGGAATAATATTTCTTTAACTTGCATCACCTTTGCAGTGATATCACACCTTCACCCTATTCCAATGGCGAAATCCCAAAGGAACAATATTACTTGCAATCACCTTCTTAGTGATAACACTCTTTATGCACCTTCGCCCTTCTCCAACGGTTAAATTTCAAATCCTCTGAGCCCAAAGTCTCGCCTCCCTTTAGTGGGACACCTCCACCTCTTGGACCCTCTCATTCACCACTCCCTCATCCGTCTATCCAAGCGCCATGGCCCCATCTTCTCCCTCTACTTCGGCTCCATGCCTACCGTAGTTGCTTCATCTTTTGAACTCTTCAAGCTCTCCCTCCAAACCCACGAGGTCACCTCCTTCAACACCAGGTTCCAAACCTGTGCCATCCGCCACCTCACCTTTGACAACTCTATCGCCATGATCCCCCTTCGAACCTTACTGAAAATTCATAAGGAAGCTCATCATGAACGACCTCTTTAACGTCACCACCGTGGCCAAGCTCAAACCTCTCAGGAGCCAAGAGATCAAGAAAGTTCTCAAGGTTCTTGCATAGATGCGGGGGATTGCTAAATCGTGACGGCATGACGGAGAACCTTGAGGAGCAATCCTCCAGCTAACACCCCAACTCAAACCCACGAAGCCCAACTCCCGAACTCCAAGATAACACTCCTCCCACCCACGGGAGGATAACAAGCGCGACACATCGCCAACCAACCCCAACCTAGCAATAACCAAGAGAAGACAATCATCCTCCCACTGAAGCCCGGCCACCCGACGGCTTAGGAGAGAAGGCAATCTAGATAATCCAAGAGCTGTGCCTTAGGGTGCAAAATCCCAAAGGCCGAGTTACACCCAAAGAATGGTACCACCCGGAGCACGCAAGCCAAGCGACCTCCAGGACCTGATCTCACCGCAATGCCAGGAACACCATGCCGCCTGAGCAACGACACAGCAAACGGCACGACCGTAGCGTTTTTCTAGACCCAAACACCGACGCGGAGAAGACGACCAACGGCACCATCGGGAGGCCAAACGAGCAGAAAACATGCACGTGATAATGGAAGCCATCCCGTTCACAGAAAAATCCTTGAGAGCCAAACTCCCGAAGGACTTCAACAAGCCCACTGACATGAAATACGACGGGACCAAAGATCCCCAAGAACACCTAACGGCCTTCGAGGCCAGGATGAACCTGGAAGGAGCCGCCGACATGGTCCGGTGTAAGGGCTTCTCGATAACCTTAGCCGGCCCCGCAATCAAATGGTTCAACGCCCTTCCAAACGGCTCCATAGCCAGCTTTCATGACATCTCCAGAAAATTCATGGCCCAGTGCACCACCAGGATCACCAAAGCAAAACACCCCCATAAAGTTGCTCGGAATCACCCAAACAGAAGATGAATCCACAAGAAAATACCTCGATAGGTGGTATGGTATTTGTAACCCACTAACTTACCGGCAAGTGCACCGGGTCGTACCAAGTAATACCTTACGTGAATAAGATCCCACGAAGATTGATGGATTAAGCAACAATAGTGTTTGATAGGATTAGTTAGACAAACAGAAAATAGTGTTGAGATGCAATATAAAAGACATTAAACAATATAAAGAATATTAAAGAAAGGCAAGTAAATACTTTGGGAAGAAAATATGGAGAAGATAGTTAAGGCTTCAGAGTTATCTATTTTTCTGGAATTATTTTTCTTACTAACTATTTTAATCATGTAGGATTTAATTTATGGCAAACTATATGTGACTAGACCCTAATTCCTTAGACCTTCCTAGTCTCCTCTAAAATTCATTAACAGCCAATTCCTTGGTCAATTAATTCCAATTAGAGAGTGATGATCAAATTCCAGTTTATATTCCAGTTTATCCATAGTGGCTAAAATATAATTAATTCTTTATTAAACTCAACAAATTAGATGCAAATTCACTAGGAAAAGATAGAAAAGATGCTCACGCATCACAACACTAAACTTAAATTGTTGCTTGTCCTCAAGCAACCAAAACTAATATAAGCTTAGGATGTGAATTTGCATGAGAATGAGAGTTCGATTAAGCTCATGTCTCTTCTTATAGTGGGGTTTACAACTGCAATCCTGAATAGTTTTAGCATCTCACTTTATCCTTTGAAGTTCAGAATGATTGGCATCCATAGGAACTCAGAATTCAGATAGTGTTATTGATTTTCCTAGTTCAGTATATTGATTCTTGAACACAGCTACTTTATGAGTCTTGGTCGTGACCCTAAGCATTTTATTTTTCAGTATTACCACAGGATACATAAATGCCACAGACACATAACTGGGTGAACCTTTTCAGATTGTGACTCAGCTTTGCTAGAGTCCCTAGTTAGAGGTGCCCAGAGTTCTTAAGCACACTTTTTTTGCTTTGGATCACGACTTTAACCGCTCAGTCTCAAGCTTTTCACTTGACACCTTCACGCCACAAGCACATGGTTAGGGACAACTTGATTTAGCCGCTTAGGCCAGGATTTTATTCCTTTGGGCCCTCCTATCCATTAATGCTCAAAGCCTTGGATCCTTTTTACCCTTTGCCTTTAAAGGGTTCTTGGCTTTTTCTGCTTGCTTTTTCTTTTTCTCTCTTTGTATATATATATATATATTGCCATTTTTTTCGCAAGCTTTGTATTTTTCACTGTTTTTTCTTGCTTCAAGAATCAATTTTATGATTTTTCATATTATCAATAACATTTCTCTTTTTCATCATTCTTTCAAGAGCCAACAATTTTTAACATTCATAAACTTCACTATAAAAAATATGCACTGTTCATTTCATGCATTCAGAATCACAGAAAATACCACCACATTTAAGTAAATAAGACTATTCTTCAATATAGACCCACTTTCTCATGCAATATATCACTCCTGTATTTTTTTTATTTGAATTCAAGTTCAGTGAGTAATACATGAGACATATTTTCATAATTAAAGCAATAGGGAGAACTAAACTAGTCCTAGGATTCTAACTAATAAAGGATCATGCAACAAACAAAGCAAAATAGCAGAAAACCAAAACATATCATACAAAAAGAGGGGAGGAATAAAGAATAAAAGGAACTCAACCACCTTAGTTATCCTAGCGGTCGTTTATTCTTTAGGTTGTGCTCCTCAGTGAAGATGATTTGCCTCCCTTTTGGAGCCATAGGAATAAACAGAAAACCCATAAGCGAAGTGTCAACACCAAACTTAAAGGTTTGCTTGTCCTCAAGCAAAGAAGAACTGAAAATAAAAAGAAACAAAAATTAGAATGAAATAAGAATAAAAGGATAAAAGAACAAGAGAGAATTAAGATTGGGAGAGGGAGAAAGAAAATTAAAACTGGGCGGCGAAGACGACGCGTACGGCACGCGTACGCGTGGGTCGCGGAACTTCCTTAATGACGCGTCAGCGTCAGGCACGCATCCGCGTGCCCTGGGTTTTGTGCGATTCGCGCGAAGCCAGCCGCGCGCACACGCAACTCTCTGTTCGCGTGGCTAGGGAACCAAATTTGGCATACGACACGTTCGCGTCATGCACGCGCACGCTTGGATGGCCGTTTGGTCAAATGACGCGCACGCGTCAGGGACACGTACGTGCGGGCAATTTTGTGCTTTTAGCACACTTCCAGCCCCAAGCCAGCACAACTTTCTGCCCAAACACCTTTTACGCCGATTTGCGAAGTCACTCATATGCGTCGATGACGCGGACGCGTGGAGTGCCAAAATCATGGTTGACACGCACGCGTGGGGTACGCGTACGTGTGGGTTTGTTTGTGCTAGAGGCATCATTTTCGCATCATTCCCGCGCAACTCTGTTCAAAGTTATTTTTCACGCACACCTGACTGACGCGTACGCGTCAGCGACGCTTGCGCGTTGTGTGCTCTCTCTCTCTCTCTCTCTCTTTTTTTATTTATTTTAGATACCGTCCGGCTCCTGTTCTAAGATAGCTGCATGATCTGAAAAAAAATAGTAAAAACTTAGTAAAAAAATCAAATAAGGAAGAAAACTACTACTACGAAAAATAGCTAAGGATACAAAATTATCGGGTTGCCTCCCGACAAGCTCTTCTTTAATGTCACTAGCTTGACGGTCAGTTCTGCTAGTTCAGCAGATGAGTGGACCTCTGGCGATCAATCTCACCTCCAAGATAGAGCTTCAACCTCTGGCCATTCACTATAAACTTTTTGTCAGATTTCTCTTCCTGTACTTCCACATGACCATATGGAGAAGCCCTGGTAACCACAAACGGTCCTGACCACCGGGATTTCAGCTTCCCGGGAAAGAATTTGAGTCTTGAATTATACAAAAGCACTCTCTGTCCTGGCTCAAAGACTCTGATGGCAATCTTCTTGTCATGCAGTAGCTTGGTTTTCTCCTTATAGAGCTTGGCATTCTCATAGGCTGAGTATCTGAATTCATCAAGCTCATTCAACTAAAGCATCCGCTTAATTCCTGCAGCTTCTGAATCAAGACTCAGATATCTGATTGCCCAGTAAGCCTTGTGCTCTAACTCAATTAGCAAGTGACAGGCTTTGCCATAGACTAACTGATAAGGGGACATGCCAATTGGAGTCTTGTACGCTGTCCGGTATGCCCAGAGAGCATCATCAAGCTTCCTAGACCAGTCCTTTCTTGAAACGCTGACGGTCTTCTCTAGAATTTTCTTAAGTTCCCTGTTGGAAACTTCAACCTGTCCACTCGTCTGAGGGTGATAGGGGGTTGCCACCTTATGACAGACTCCATATCTGTGCAGAAGAGAATCCAGCTGTCTGTTACAAAAGCGACTTCCTCCATCACTAATGAGTGTCCTTGGGACGCCAAACCGGCTAAAGATATACCACTGAAGAAAGCTCATTACCACCTTGGCATCGTTAGTGGGTAGAGCCACAGCTTTCACCCACTTGGACACATAATCAACTGCCACTAGAATATAGTTGTTTGAATGTGAGGGTGGAAAAGGTCCCATGAAATGAATACCCCACACATCAAACAACTCAACCTCAAGAATCCCCTGCTGTGGCATTTCATGATTGGCAGGGAGATTTGTGGCTTTTGCACATCTGTCACAGTGCTTCACAAATTCTCTTGAATCTCTGAAGAGGGTAGGCCAGTAGAACCCGCTTTGAAGGACCTTTGTAGCTGTCCTTTCACCACCAAAGTGGCCTCCATATTCAGAACCATGACAGTGCCAAAGAATATGATGTGTTTCTTCATCTGGGACACATCTCCTTATTATACCATCTGAACACCTTTTAAAAAGGTATGGTTCCTCCCAAATGTAGTACTTTGCATCAGTCAATAGTTTCTTTACTTGTTGCCTGCTATACTCCCTTGGAATAAAATTCATGGCCTTATAATTTGCAATATCTGCAAACCATGGAGCCTGCTGTATGAGGAACAATTGCTCATCTAGAAATGTCTTAGTCATAGCTGTAGGTGGTTGTACTCCTGCTTCAGGCTCAATTCTGGAGAGATGGTCAGCTACTTGATTTTCTGACCCTTTCCTGTCTTTTATCTCAATATCAAACTCTTGAAGGAGCAACACCCATCTGATTGATCTTGGTTTAGAATCCTGCTTGGTTAGAAGGTACTTCAAAGCAGCATGGTTAGTATAAACAATAACCTTAGAACCAAGTAAATAGGACCTAAACTTATCAACAACATAGACAACAGCTAATAATTCCTTTTCTGTAGTTGTGTAATTCTTTTGAGCATCATTTAACACACGACTGGCATAATAAATGACATGTACAAGCTTACCATGCCTCTATCCTAAAACAGCTCCTATAGCAAAATCACTAGCATCACACATTAATTCAAATGGTAAATCCCAGTCAGGGGGAGCTATAATGGGAGCAGAGGTAAGGTTTGCTTTCAGAGTTTCAAAAGCATGCAGACAATCAGAATCAAAGATAAAAGGAACATCAACAACCAACAGGTTGCTAAATGGTTTAGCAATTTTAGAAAAATCCTTTATAAATCTTCTATAAAATCCTGCATGACCCAAGAAACTCCTAATTGCCTTAACATTAGTTGGTGGTGGTAATTTTTCAATTACCTCCACCTTTGCTTTGTCAACCTCAATCCCCTTACTTGAAATTTGGTGTCCAAGAACAATGCCTTCTGTAACCATAAAATGGCATTTTTTTCAATTTAAAACAAGGTTTGATTCTTGACACCGTTTCAAGACAAGAGATAAATGTTTAAGACAGGATTCAAAAGAATTACCAAAAACAGAAAAGTCATCCATAAATATCTCAATAAACTTTTCAACCATATCAGAAAAAATTGAAAGCATACACCTCTGAAAAGTTGCTGGAGCATTGCAAAGTCCAAATGGCATTCTCCTGTAGGCAAATACTCCAAAGGGGCATGTTAATGTTGTCTTCTCTTGATCTTGAGGGTCCACTGCAATTTGATTATATCCAGAATATCCATCTAGAAAACAATAAAAAGCATGACAAGCTAACCTCTCAAGCATCTGATCAATGAAAGGCAGGGGGAAATGATCCTTCCTTGTAGCAGTGTTGAGCCTCCTGTAGTCTATACACATTCTCCATCCTGTGACTGTTCTTGTAGGAATAAGCTCATTCTTTTCATTCTTGATCACTGTCATCCCTCCTTTCTTGGGAACTACCTGCACAGGACTTACCCAAGGACTGTCAGAAATAGGGTAAATAATACCTGCTTCCCATAATTTTATTACCTCTTTTTGGACCACTTCTTTCATAGTTGGATTGAGTCTCTTTTGTGGTTGCACAACTGGTTTGGCATCATCTTTAAGGAGGATCTTGTGCATACACTTGGTTGGACTAATCCCTTTTAAGTCACTAATGGTCCACCCAAGAGTTGTTTTATGGCTCTTGAGCACTGAAACAAGCGCCTCTTCCTCTTCAGGCTTCAGGGAAGAGCTAATAATTACTGGATATGAATAATTTCTACCCAAGAACACATATTTCAGAGAAGGGGGGTAAGGGTTTGAGCTCAAGCTTGGGGGCTTCCTCCTCCTTGATTGGCGTGTTCATCAGCTCCTTTTGGGGTGGTGAATCGTCAACTTCAACTAATTCACACTCAGAAATAGGATCCAGAACATCATCAAGTACCTCAGTTTCCAGTACTTCTTGAACAAGTGGTTCAATAACATCTATTTTTATACACCCCTCAGAATCATTGGGGTGCTTGAGGGCTTCAAAAATATTTAGGACCACCTATTCTTCATTGACCCGCAGGGTTAATTCACCCTTTTGCACATCAATCAGAGCTCTACCTGTAGCTAAAAATGGTCGACCAAGTATAATAGAGGGTTTTACCTCCTCTTCCATGTCTAATATAACAAAATCAACAGGAAAAATAAATGGTCATACTTTAACAAGTAAATCTTCAACCACACCCACAGGTAATTTAATAGAAAGATCAGCAAGTTGAAGAGAAATACGAGTAGGTTTTACCTCCTCAATTTGAAGCTTTTTCATCACTGAAAGTAGCATGAGGTTGATGCTAGCTCCAAGATCACATAAAGCTCTCTAAATGCCGATTCTCCAATGGTGCAAGAAATGACAAAGCTTCCTGGGTCTGGCATCTTCTCAGGAAGGGTGTGTTGAATAATAGCACTGCATTTCTTGGTTAACACCACGGTTTCTTGCTCCTTCCAATTCCTCTTGTGGGTGAACAACTCTTTCATAAATTTAGCGTAGAGAGGCATTTGCTCCAGAGCCTCTGCAAAAGGAATGTTGATCTGCAGCTTCTTGAAGACATCTAAAAATTTAGAGAATTGCTTTTCTTTGGACGCCTTCTGAAGCCTCTGATGATATGGCATTTTTGGCTTGTATTCAGGGGCCTTTGGTAAGGTGGGATAAGTGTCAAGAGAGTCAGGAAATGGGTTGTCTACACGCTTAGGAGGGGCGTGCTCTACTTCTTCCTTCTTCTCCTCTGGAGTTTCCTTTTCAACTAGATCTTCATTGACCTTGGTCTCAGAACCAGCTACCTTACCACTTCTCAATTGAATAGCCTTGCAATCTTCTCTTGGGTTCACCACTGTATCACCAGGGAATGTATTTGAAGACCTTTCAGGTAATTGCTTACTCATTTGACCTATTTGCACCTCCAAGTTTCTAATGGAGGCTCTGGTTTCTTGCATGAAACTCATCATCATCTCCCAATTAGAATCTTCTTAGGATTTAGAATTTGCTTGCTGAGGTGGTTGTTGTTGCTGAGACTGAAATTGGCGGTTATTATAGTTGTTCTGTTGAAAACCGCCCTGAGAACTATTGTTGAAGTTCTGAGGTCTCTGAGGTTGATCTCTCCACCCAAAATTTGGGTGATTCCTCCACCCCTGATTGTATGTCTTAGAATATGGATCGTTGTTGGGATTTCTAGGACCACTCGCCATGTAATTCACCTATTCAGAAGAGGGTTGAGCATAATCATAATTATCATTTTGCATAAAGTTACCTGCCATGTCATAGGAGACTTCCTGTGGTGGATTTTGGGTGTTGATAGCTGAGACTTGCATGCCACCCATCTGTTGAGTAAGTAGATTTATTTGCTGAGACATCAGCTTGTTCTGAGAAAGAAGAGCATTAACAGCTTCTACTTCCAACACGCCTCTCTTCTGAGGGGTCTCAGAGTTCACAGGATTCCTGTTAGATGAGTATAAATATTGGTTGCTTGCAACCAATTCAATCAGCTCAATAGTTTCCTCTGGTGTCTTTTTCTTGTGCAATGAACCGCCTGCAGAAGTGTCTAGGCTCATCTTGGACATCTTACCCAAGCCTTCATAAAAGATATCCAGTTGGGTCCATTTGGAGAACATGTCTGGAGGGCATTGCCTATTCAGTAGCTTGTATCTCTCCCAAGCTTCATAAAGAGTTTCTCCCTCCTTCTGTCTGAAAGTCTGAACCTCCAACCTAAGCTTAGTCAGCTTCTTTGGTGGGAAAAATTTAGTGAGAAACTCAGTAACCACCTTTTCCTAAGTATCCAAACTCTCCTTCGGTTGGGAATCTAGCCATAGCTTTGCTTTATCCCTCAGAGCAAATGGGAAGAGCATGAGTTTGTATACCTCAGGATTCACTCCATTTGTCTTCACGGTATCACATATCTGCAGAAAACCAGAAATAAACTGATTTGGATCTTCATGAGGAAGTCTGTGATACTGGCAGTTTTGTTGCACCAGGGTGACCAATTGTGGCTTCAACTCAAAGTTGTTTGCAGCTATAGGAGGTACCACAATGCTTTTTCCATAGAGATCCGCAGTAGGGGCAAAATAAGAGCCAAGCACTCTCCTCTATTGATCATCCCCATTTAGATTTACCACATTGACATTAACAGCGTTATTATTTGCCATAGTGGACTCTGCAACCTTGTAAAATCTTGCTTGTTGTAAATGTCGCCTGAAAGTTCTTTCAGGTTCAAGATCAAAGTCTAAGAGATGTTCTTTGTCTCTACTCCTGTGCATACACAAGCAGAAAACAAGAAAAAATGGGACTCTCTACGTCAGAGTGCAGAGAAGTCCCTGTGAGGTAACCTGTGTAAAATAATAAAATAAAAATACTAAATAAATAAATAAATAAATAAATAAATTCAAAAATTTAAAAGGAAAAATAAAAAGAAAAATTAAAATAAAATTAATTGGGTAACACCAAACTTAATTTCAGAAATTAAGAAAAATATTAGTGTTATTTATTATATTATTATTTTTTTCTAATAGAATATAAAAATTAAAAATAAAAAAAAAGAAAAAAGGTAAAACGAAGAGAAAAAAAATGAAAATAAAAAGAGAAATAAAAAAAATCGACGAGGTTTTTTTTTTTAAACGGAATTTAAAAAAGATAATAAAGAAAACGGGGACAGGGGCGCTAACGAAAAAAAAAACAAAGAAATTTTATTTTTTTATTTTTATTTTTATATTTTTTTTGAAAAATAATAAAATAATATTTAAATAAAATTAAAATTAAAACGCCTAATCTAAACAATCAAACAACTTAATAGTTGTTAATCACAGTCAATCCTCAGCAACGGCGCCAAAAACTTGGTATGGTATTTGTAACCCACTAACTTACCGGCAAGTGTACCGGGTCGTACCAAGTAATACCTTACGTGAATAAGGGTCGATCCCACGAGGATTGATGGATTAAGCAACAATAGTATTTGATAGGATTAGTTAGACAAACAGAAAATAGTGTTGAGATGCAATATAAAAGACATTAAACAATATAAAGAATATTGAAGAAAGGCAAGTAAATACTTTGGGAAGAAAATATGGAGAAGATAGTTAAGGCTTCAGAGTTATCTATTTTCTGGAATTATTTTTTTTTACTAACTATTTTAATCATGTATGATTTAATTTATGGCAAACTATGTGACTAGACCCTAATTCTTTAGACCTTCCTAGTCTCCTCTAAAATTCATCAACAGCCAATTCCTTGGTCAATTAATTCCAATTAGAGAGTGATGATCAAATTCCAGTTTATATACCACAAAAATTCTAATTACCTAAAAATAAAAGGATTATATGTCACGTATCCCATTAAATCCAGATAATTAAAATTTAGGAGAATATGTTTTCAAGCAGTTGTTCAAGTAAAGAGCTTTTCCAAGTTATACAAGAACTCAAATAGAAAGAGAGTCATACTTCCGTTCCACCCAAATTCATAAAATAAAGAGCGAAAATAATTCTTAAATTATAAATCCATACATAAATTAAAATAGAAAAAGCAATAAAATCAATCCATAGAAATAGACAGAGCTCCTAACCTTAACAATGGAGGATTAATTGCTCATGGTTTAAAGTAGAAAATAAGGATTCAGGTAAAAAAATGTACTCCGTTACAATCTGATGGATCTGAATCCCCTTTTATAACTAATCTTAATAATTTAAAAATCAAATTTCTAAAATTAAAATTAAAATAATATCTTTTCCTATTCAAAAATCAAATTTGAATTTAAATTCGAATTAATTAACGAATCTTCAGCTGATGGGTGGGGACCACTTGATTTGTCCATTCTGCAACTTCTAATCTGTGTTTTTTGGGCTGGAAACTGGGTCAAAACAGCCCAGAAATCGCTCCCAGAGTTTTTCTGCATTTTCTACATGTGGCACATGTCACGCGTACGCGTCGATGGTTCTTTTTCGCAAGTCACGCGGACGCGTCGGTCATGCGTACGCGTCGCTGAGCAATTCTTCAAATCACGCGTACGCGTCAGTCACGCGTACGCGTCGCTCCTCGCTGCCATCTCCTTTGATTCCTGTGCTGCAGAAACTCCATCAAATCCGGTCGAATGCTACCTAAAATAAACAGTATTGCACAAAACTCAAAATAGCATCCATAGTGGCTAAAATATAATTAATTCTTTATTAAACTCAACAAATTAGATGTAAATTCACTAGGAAAAGATAGGAAAGATGCTCACGCATCAATAGGTTTAACGATGAGTGCCTAACAGCCGACAAACTCACAGACTCGGTCGTCAGTCTCTGTCTAACCAACGGCCTCATAAATGAAGACTTCTAGAAACACTTCACCACCAAACCAGTTTGGACCATGCACAAAATTCAAAGCATCACAGGGGAATACATAAACGACGAAGAGGTAAGCCAAGTCATGGCCGCCAACAAATGACAGCACGGTAACACGGCACCTCGTTGTAACCCACCACCAAGAGATACACCAAAAGAGCACCTCAAACCCGTGAACGCCAACTAACCACCCAGGGTTGGAAAGTTCTCGAACTACACCCCCTACCCGCGCCCATCACTGAAATCTGCCACCAAATAGCAGAACGAGGCATCCTTACGAAAGCACGACAGCTAAAGTAACGGACAGGTGGCAACAAGCTGCAACTACCACCGATGATATGTGCATAAAATCCAAGATTGCTTCGACCTAAAAGACGCCCTCGAATAAGACATTCGAACGGAAAACTCCCCGAGTTTGTCAAAATCATTCGAAAACCTCGGAGAACTGAAAGAGAAAGATCACAAGAACGTGAATGACGCAACTCAAAGACGATACGATAGGCATCCCAAGAAAGTCCAGAAACCGACCATAATCGTAAATGTCATCATTGGAAAGGACGGGCTGAAAAAGTCAAAATCAGCAATAAAAAAGGATCTCAAAGTCCTAGCTGTAAGAAACCAAGCACTAATCTCCTCGATTCTAGCAGCAATCACATTTTTTCCCAATGACTGCCAACACGGCACTTCGGCGAAAGACGCCCCATTCGTCGTCTCGGCAAAAGTCAGAACCAGACTTGTGAAAAGAATACTGGTCGACACCAGAGCTGATTCCAACATCCTCTTTAGAGTAGCCTTCGACAAGCTGGGTCTCTGAAACAAAAATCTTCAAACCCACCACAACCGGGTTACCAGACTCGGAGACAAGTTTCTCAAACCGGATGATTCTATAGTGTTACCACTAACCATCGAAACCCAGAAACCAGAGGAAGACCATCCTCTCCGAGTTTGTGGTCCTCAAGGACTCCACTGCCTACAACATCATCCTCGGAAAAAAGATGATCAACAACCTATCCGCCGTCATCTTCACCAAGATCCTAATTATGAAGTCTCAGGCCGATAATGGCACTATCGAAATAATACACGGGGACCGGGAAGTCGCAGTAGAGTGTGAGAACACCAGCTCGGCCCTCTGCAAGAGATCTCGAGATGCGGTAGGCAACTTCCTCGCCGATCTTGATGCACGCCAAGACCAAAGTCCACGCAGAACCATGGGAGGAAATGACAAAGAAGCAGAGTGGGACCTTGTAGACAAGGGAAGGAGCATAGCACACCTATGGGAGCTAGCCCTAAAATAGAGAATAAGCTTAAGGTACAATGACAGCACGGTACGACGAGACTTTGGACTAGGAGACCTCGTCTTACGACAAAAAGAAATCGGTCTACCCACTCCCGGAGAAGGGAAGCTCACGCCCAACTGGGAGGGTCCCTACCAAATCAAGATGGAAATCGAAAAAGAAGCCTACAGGCTCGAAAGACTAGACGGGACCAAGCTCCCAAGATCCTGAAATTCCACCAACTTACGGCGCTACTAGATGTAGAAACATCCTTCCAAAACAACAAGATCGATGTCGTTTAAGACTATCTCTTTACCCTTTATGTTTTGCCTTTTTCACTTGCATTTATTGCTTAAGTTGTTTAATCGTATATTTTCTTACTGGGCACTCTTTCCTACCCACACCGGGATGTTTTAACGAGGCCCAAACCACAAATGAAATTCATTTTTTCAAAAGCATTGCCCCGTTCGACGGCACGAACCAAATGCGGCTACCCTCGAGGATCAATTACCCCGAGGCCAACAAAATGGATATCCAAAAAATAAAACGGATATCTAAATAAGTAAACGGCTACCCGGGAATCGATCACCTCGAAGCCAATAAAACAGATATCCAAATAACAAAACGGATATCCAAATAAGTAAACGGCTACACAGGAATCGATTACCCCGAGGCCAACAAAACGGATATCCAAATAAGAAAATGGATATCCAAATAAGTAAACGGCTACCCAAGAATCGATCACCTCGAAGCAAATAAAACGGATCTCCAAATAACAAAACGGATATCCAAATAAGTAAACGGCTACACGGGAATTGATTACCCCGAGGCCAACAAAACGGATATCCAAATAAAAAAATGGATACCTAAATAATAAAACGGATATCCAAATAAGTGAACGGCTGGCTATCCGGGAATCGATCACCTCGAAGCCAATAAAACGGATATCCAAATAAGTAAACGGCTACACAGGAATCGATCACCTCGAGGCCAACAAAACGGATATCCAAATAACAAAACGGATATCCAAATAGGTAAACGGCTATCCGGGAATCGATCACCACGAAGCCAATAAAACAGATATCCAAATAACAAAACGGATATCCAAATAAGTAAACGGCTACACGGGAATCGATTACCCTGAGGCCAACAAAACGGATATCCAAATAACAAAACGGATACCCAAATAATAAAACGGATATCCAAATAAGTGAACGGCTACCCGAGAATCAATCACCTCGAAGCCAATAAAACGGATATCCAAATAACAAAACGGATATCCAAATAAGTAAACGGCCACACAGGAATCGATTACCCCGAGGCCAACAAAACGGATATCCAAATAAAAAAAATGGATACCCAAATAATAAAACGGATATCCAAATAAGTGAACGGCTGGCTACCCGGGAATCGATCACCTCGAAGCCAATAAAACGAATATCCAAATAACAAAACGGATATCCAAATAAGTAAACGGCTACACGGAAATCGATCACCCTGAGGCCAACAAAACGGATATCCATATAACAAAACGAATATCCAAATAGGTAAACGGCTATCCGGGAATCAATCACCACGAAGCCAATAAAACGGATATCCAAATAACAAAATGGATATCCAAATAAGTAAACGGCTACACGGGAATCGATTACCCTGAGGCCAACAAAACAGATATCCAAATAACAAAACGGATACCCAAATAATAAAACGGATATCCAAATAAGTGAACGGCTACCCGAGAATCGATCACCTCAAAGCCAATAAAACTGATATCCAAATAACAAAACGGATATCCAAATAACAAAACGGATATCCAAATAGGTAAACGGCTACCCGGGAATCGATCTCCTCGAAGCCAATAAAACTGATATCCAAATAACAAAACGGATATCCAAATAAGTAAACGGCTACACGGGAATCGATTACCCCGAGGCCAACAAAACAGATATCCAAATAACAAAAACGGATATCCAAATAATAAAATGGATATCCAAATAAGTGAACGGCTACCCGGGAATCGATCACCCCGAAGCCAATAAAACGGATATCCAAATAACAAAACGGATATCCAAATAACAAAAATAGTGACTCGTGAATCGATCACCCGCAAAGCCAACAAAATGGAAATCCAAATAAAGCTAAATAAACAAAGTCTTGAAATCGGCCCACCAAGAGGCCTAAAATAAGTTCATAATAACGGCCCAAAAAAGGCCACACAAAACAAGCATGAGCTGACGGTCTTCCAACTCGCAGAAAGCCAGACTGACCAACATCCTACCAATTGATGCAAGATGATGTCACGCCCTTTTCAGGCCCCTCACAGTCTCCCAAACTACAGAGAATCGGACTCCCCAACGACTTAGCATTGAGACCAAGAAAGCATACTCTCATGCTCCGGGGGCAACTGTTCCAAACCCGATCTCCGGGCCCTTCTTCGAAACGGTCATCAAACCCGGCATGTGATGAGATGCCCAAACAACATGCTCCTTGTCTGACCATGAAACGGCCAGGAACTCCCTAAATCCTCAACCTCGACCGGAAAAACCAAATAACGATCTCCTTGCCAAACCGCAAACGGCGAGGAACAGATTCCTCCAGCGATGAGACCGAGCACCCTCACTCTCTCGCTCCGGGGGCAACTTTTACGAATCAGGCCCACGGATCCTACGCCCGGAATGGTCCCCGAACTCGGTTACCCGGGTCCGACCCTCTTTGCCCTTCTAGAAGGCTCGGAACCGGCCCATTAGAGCTCCTAACCAACTTTCGAATTCAAACGTCTCCCTTATCTTAGCCAAACAAGATAAGATAAGATAGCTACCATCACCTATAAATAGAGGACCCAGGTCCCTCCAGGTATTCATTCATTCCTCACACCTTCTACCTCTTAGATCCATTCTGACTTGAGCGTCGGAGTGTCTTTGCAGGTACCACCCCCATTGCTCCAGTCAAATAATACGGCATCTGCCTCGACCTGCAAATTCCCAATCCATCTCTCAATCCGTACCGGAGGCATCCAGCACATTAGGTATGTTTTGTCCTTGCTATGCATTCATTACTAAGTGAAAGTAAGTAAAATAAACTTTAATTATCTATCTTATAACCATAGTTGAGTACGGGTCAATTTTCATTTTCCTAATCTCATTGTCGTTTGCAAGATTTAAAAAATAAAAAATAAAAAAAATAACCTATTAACAAAAATAGTAATACACGCTTTTGCAACCCCAATTTCGTGGTTGATTAGAATTAAAGGAAAACCATAATATATATCTAAATAAATAGTCATAAAAAACCGACAAAGAGATGCTTTTCATTGCACCCAAAATACAAGGTTAATGAAATATGTTATGATTTCTTTGATATCTTGTAATTGTATGCATAGCCAAATAGGGCGGCGACTTTTAACCTAAAAGTCACGGTTTGCAATATGGAGACGCCAACCCTCATTGCTCTTAACAATTTGGAAATAGAGGCGACCTACTTATATGTTATATCTATTCACTTCCATATATATGTATTATTTGTATGCGATTACTCACGTATATATATTTTCTTATCTATTAAATATGTTAAATTATTTAATAAATTTTAGATATATTTTCATAAATAATTATTTTATGAAAAATTTTTGGAGGTTGATAATTTTTAATATTTTTGGCTAAAAAATATTAGGACTTATCATAATTTATTATTTTTGGTTATTATTTAGTCACTAACTTAATTTGTTTAGTCTAATTTTTTAGTTTAGTAATTTAACAATATATTTTATCTCATACTTTTAAATATTGATGATTAACTAATAGTAAAAAATAATAAATTCTAATGATCTTTTAGTATTTTTCTTTTTGGTCATTATTTGATCAGTACAGATACTAAATTGTCTTTAACAAATAAATTTTATTAATTTATGTGTGCAAACTTTGAAAAATATGAATATAAATTAAATTGTATTGATTTATGTATATAAAATTTTGATAAATATAAGTATAAATTATATGTTACTTGTATGCAAAATTTTTATAAATATAGATATAAATTATTGTTATTGATAAAAAATAATAATATATATACTGGTCATGTTGGATTGTTCTTATTTATTTATACTCAATTATATATTTTTTTAATTTGTATGTCAAGTCAATAGTTTTTTTATTATTATTAAGTTGGACGTAGAAATTTTTATGTTTTATTGAATAAAAAATATGAATATTAGATAAAATGAACACATAAAATATAATAACCCTAATAAAAAGAAAAGATGAGAGGATACATCGTCCCCATTTTCAACCATATAGACTATATATAAATACTTTATTTTCTTCCAAAGTGATGTCGTCTTCTTTGTTTTGAATGCACCGTTGTCCACTTGCTTTGATATTTTGCGTGAACTCAATTAGTAGAAGAAAACGAAAGTGATGAGTGACCCATAATTCAACAAGCCCCCACTTCACTTCACAATAATCCTTACTAGCTAGTACTAATTACTACATACAGTATAAGTGTATAACTACATATATACGTATACATACATATACGTGCCGGTGTACTACGCTTGGCGTTAATTAATTGCGACGTGACGTGTGTATATATATACGTACCGATATCGACAAGCTAGCGACATTTTCAAAAGGCATAATTAATGCATTCGATAAGAAATAATCGCTATAGATCAGAGCTAGGTCTTCTCTTTAATAATGATTATTACAGCTGAGATGAAATAAATAATGTTATTTTTCAAGTGTAGGAAAATTAAACCACCAATCACCAAGCAGTAACTAAGAAGTATATAACAAATATAATTTCACCAAGCCATTGGATGAATTGGATTATTATTTAGTTGCAAGGGATTTGGATTTAAAATTTTGCGCTTCCATTAAAAAACTTTGAGAAAAAGAAACGCATGCTTTATTGCAACTGAATTTAATTTCTTTTATACTAGATACAAGAGAGAAACATATGATGAGACCAAAATTAAGTGTTTGATTGGGGAATCAAAGTAAAATTAAAGTGGTTAGCTTAATAATTAAGTTTGAAAATACTATAAATGTTCAAAACACACAGACTTACATATTATACAAGGAATTCAGCATAGCGCTAAAGAGCCACACATTGATCCATCCACACTCTTATCCATTGCTCAAACCCATCTCATAATAGGAATACCAACATGCTTCTAGAAAAATATATATTTTTTTCTCACAATATCCCTAAATTCGGTAGATTAAAGATTAATTCGTCATAAATTTGAGCTCTATTTAAAGGTTTGTTGTTGACTAATACTGTATGCATATGATAGGATTTAATATCTGTATTCCCATACAAAAAGAAAAAGGAATTTTAGTTTCTATTCATGAAATGAAATTATTGAAAAGGGATCATATATATTGCTTGGATATTAAATAAGAATATAAGATGGACCATAGATATAGCATGCATGTTAGGAGAAGTTTCTTTAATTTTGTGAGGAATTAAAAAAGAGCATAATTGGCATAAATGTAGGGGGGTATAGTGGTCCAAGTGTTTGACGGAATAGATTTGAGTGGAGGGTTTTCCCTTTGTCAAAAATTGGCCCAATACTTGACTTTTAATATAGAAGGATAACGCGACAAGATACTGACCAAAACAAAGTAAACATTGCCGTTGCTTTGATAATGACCTACATGCTACAACGCCCCACCTTTTTCACAGCTTGGAAACATTGCACTCAATTATTCCAACTTTTAATTGCTTCATTACACTCTGGCTTTTAAATTTTCAAAGACTTTGATTCCAAATCATTTTTTTTTTTCAATTAATATTAATTTTATCAAAATTATTTTAGAATTTAAATTCTAAATTTTAAAAAATAAAAATTAAAGAAAATAATTTTATCATAAAAAATTAATTAATGTTGACATTTTTTTTATTGAGTATTGACATGACAGGTTTTACTTCCACAAATTAAATATGTAAATAAACATTTTTTTTTATAACTAAATAAACATTTTTTAATATATTCATTGTCAACTTGGGTCCCTTACCCAAGCCTATAATTTAACCCAAAAACCAAGTTTCAACATATACCAAGCCCATTTAAGGTGGTTATAGCCTTCAAACAAATTACAAAAAACACATTGATATGGGCTAAGGCTTCAGACCTTTTTCCTTTATTACATTTAGAGGTCTAATTAGATTATTTATTTACCCCAAATAGGTCCCAAAGATTTGGTTGTCCGACAGATTTATCCCCCAAAAAAATTAACTAAGTCCCTGGTCTCCAAAATTGTTAGATATATGTCATATACGTCCCTGATCCAGGTTTAACCGGTTAATCGAACAGTCTCTCTTCTACGTGGAGGTGATCAGTGTGACGTGTCAGGTTAAAGGCTACCAGGATACATTGGTCCCTGCACACGTGTCCAAAACGACGTCGTTTTAGGGCTTCTTCAAACGACGTCGTTTTAAGTGGAATAGATTAGTCCCCAAGCTTTCTCATGCCAGTGTTATAAAACGGCAGCGTGTAAATAAGGACCTATACGTTGCCGTTTCAAAAGGGAGATCAACATGAATTAGGTCTTCATCTTTAACCTCTGTCTCTTTGTCTCCAACCCATGTATCTTAGTATGTGAGAGAGAGTTTCTGGCTTCGAAGAAGGTGATGGCGAGTGGAGGCAACACATCAGTTGCAAGTCGGAGACGTGGTTGGAGAACTATTGATGATGTCTTCCGTGTTGACAGCGGTTCGACTGGCTTTCTAAGGGGGCAACTTAGAAGAGGAGAACATCCTAAGTGCAAGTGCAATACATATGCCGTAATATCTAGGTCTCGCACAACAGAGAACCCAAATAGGCTGTTCTTTGGCTGTCCTCACTTCAAGGTACTTCAATGTGATTGATTTTTGTGGTGCTATAATTTTGAAAATTGAAGACTAAGGCTAATGTTATGATTCTTGTTTTGTTATTCTGATGGCAGGAGAAGCAAGGTTATTGTAATTTTTTTGTATGGTTTGATGAGATTTTTGGGTGTCTGGTGGATGATGTAGTTGAAAGCAGTAGATTGGCCTCTATGGAGACATGTAAGGGTGAAGAATTTGGTGCAGGTTTGAATTATACTTTGGAGGAGAGAGTGAAACAATTGGAGGAGATGTTGATAAAGAGGAATGAAGATAGTTCAAAAATCAAGAAAGATAGTGTTTTCAGGTTGTTTAGTAGTGTAATAATGGGTGCACTTGTAGTTGTGATTTTATTTTGTATCTATGTGGTGGTTATATAAGAAATTAGCATTGTATGTTTGTTGAAAAAATATTGTATTTGAATGAATCATTTTAGTTAAATGGACACTAGAGGTTGACAATGATACTAAACAGAAGTTAGTCATATCCAAATCGGAGTAGCATGTAAATAAGTTGGCCAAGTAGATATTATAAAATATAGTATATAATCCAAACCAGAATATTCAAATGTCATGTATCAAAATATTAACATAAAGGGACATAAACATAAGTATGCACATAAGTAGTATCAAAATGTTTACAAACTAAAGAAGGTCCATTTCCTTCTACACACACTCATTAAAGTGGTGACACAAAAAGACTTAAAAGTGAAGGTCTATTTTCTTCAAAATGACAAACAAGGTCTTGTCTCTTCCACAATAAATTTCAAGGAAGCATTATTTCTTCTTAGAGAGATTCAGTCCGGGAGTTGGAATGAATTTGAACATTCTGGAGGTTGTGCCACTACTTGCAGCTGTCATTGTCTCATCACTCACACTCTTCTGACTCTTGGGCCTAATTATTGTCTGCTTTAGACGTCTGAAAGGTTGTTGAGGTGGAGGTTGAGGCTGAGTCTGTCTTCCCTGATAGAATTTTAAACAATTATGAGTATTCTAACATAAGATATTAGTATCTAGTATTTAGGAATTAATAGTGAAACACATTATCAAGCATACTTACAGTTTCAGCATTTACATTCATTCCAACATTTGGTTTAGCAGCATTTGTTGGTGTCTCAGGCTGAGTAATCTCGTACATGAGCAAATTTGTTAGAACAATTAAATCCTTTATGATGTATGTTATAAGTCAAATAGATCCTTTAGAATTTATACTATAAGTCAATCAGGTCCCTGATCAATAATATTATATGTCAAGATGGTCCTTATAATAGAACAACTAATGGCTGTAAAAATTCTGAGTCTTAAACAAGTTATCACAGATCCCAAGCCGCACAATATAGAATATTTAGTATAACAAGATAAGTGTTAATCATGAATACTTGAGTTATGGGTGCCGATTGAGAAACCTGAACCTCTTCTTGTGTTGCAGATGAATTTTTCTTGGATTTTTCCTTGATTGTTTTTTTAGGATTAATCCCAGCCTTAGGAGCTCCCTTGCAGGTCTTAGCATTGTGGCCAGGCTCTCCACATTTTCCACACGCTGCCGTCTTATAACACTGGCATGAGAAAGTTTGGGGACTAATCTGTCCCACTCAAAGTCGTTTGAAGAAGTCCTAAAACGACGTCGTTTTGGACACGTGTGTAGGGACCAATGTGTCCTGGTAGCTTTTAACCTGACATGTCACACTAATCACCTCTACGTAGGAGAGAGACTGTTCGATTAACCAGTTAAACCTGGATCAGGGACGTATATGACATATATCTAATAATTTTGGGGACCAGAGACTTAGTTAATTTTCCTGGGGGACAAATCTGTCGGACGACCAAATCCTTGGGACCTATTTGGGGTATTACTCTTTTTTATTTTTAATTAAGTCAGATTTAACCAAGTTGGGTTGGTCTAATAGTTAGCTCACTAGTCCGCTTAAGCAAGTGTCGGGAGTTCGAATTCCGCCCCATTGACCAACGACAAACACTTAAACGGAACTAAGTACCACCGTGCATTACTGTTCATTTTGTTCTGTCACTATATATTATATGATTCATCTTATCCAACGAATTGAAACATGGCTAAAACCCAGCCGGCGGAGGAGGGTATCTAATTCAACAGTTGATTCCCATAATTTGTCAACAACAAATTTTATATTGCAATAAGCTATTAGGCAAATAAAAGGTACTCTGAACATGAAAAGATTCCCTCTTTATACCTATCTATAAATTAAAGTTCCTTGATGCTTGTGTTTTTTGAACTATATTCAGCAAATGGCTTTTTCAACATTGCTCTCTTTTACTCTCTTCCTCTGTGTCTTATTGCCCTGTTTCGCTTCTTCTTTGGAAGCGAAACCAATCTCTTCTCTCATTAGAAAGAAGTTTTTTGATACCATGTTCCTACATAAAGATGACAATGCATGCCCTGCTAAGAACTTCTACCCTTACAAGGCCTTCATTCGCGCCGCGAAAACCTTCCCTGAATTCGGCACCACCGGCAGTTTAGACACACGGAAGCGTGAGATCGCTGCATTTCTTGCTCAAATTTCTCATGAGACGACTGGTGGATGGGCTACTGCACCTGATGGTCCATATGCTTGGGGTCTCTGCTTTAAGGAAGAGATTAATCCTCAGAGTAACTACTGTGATTCTACTAACAAACAATGGCCTTGTTTCCCAGGAAAATCTTACCATGGAAGAGGACCCATTCAACTTTCTTGGTATGCAAGCAAAACCAATCATGCATTATTTCTATATAAATCAATTCATTTTAAATGTGTATTTTAACATATTTTCTAATATAGTGACCAATTTTTTATATACATCTAATATGACTGATATAGTAATTAGTTTTTATTCTTAGAAAAATAAAAAATACTATGTGCACACAACAAATCTGTATTTATTTGTATATATTATGCATATTAATTTATTCATTGTTCTAACTACATAATTAATTATTAAATAATCAAATTTATGAAATTTAATTTTGATGTAATGTCCGTGTAACACGTGCATTTAATCACATAATGTCATATTAGTAAAAATAACTACGTTTTACATTGACTACGTGAATAAATTGCACGCACGCACGACTGAGTAGAATGTAGTATAGTAAAAGATTTTATAAGATTACCAAATACATATTTCTACACGTAGTGACTAATTGATGAATGATACTTTGTGTATACAGTATGACTGAAAAAAAGTATGCAACATATTTATGGATTTATGCAGGAACTACAATTATGGTCCAGCAGGGAAGGAGTTGGGATTTGATGGGTTGAGGAAGCCTGAGATTGTGTCAAACAATTCAGTGATTGCATTCAGAAGTGCTCTGTGGTTTTGGATGAGAGAGACAAGAGGAACACTTTCTTGCCACAATGTTATGGTTGGAAAATATGTGCCTTCAGAAGCCGACATAGCAGCAAACAGAACAGCTGGTTATGGCTTGGTTACTAACATCATCAATGGTGCACTTGAATGTGGAATCCCCAATGATCCAAGGGTCAAGGATAGGATTGGATTTTTCAAAAGATATACCAACTTGTTCAACGTCGATACTGGACCTAACTTGGATTGTGCATTTCAGAAACCCTTGTAAATAATTGTAACTACTCTTTATTAATCTTTCTTTTATTTATTCTTTTTCTAGTAAAAAATTCCTCAATAATTGTCCGATATATATGGATCTATCCTATCCTTTATTCCCTTTGTAGTGGACCCAAATGTATCAAGATATTTTCTAATATTGTTTGTTAGATTATATAAATAAAATGTTTGTGCCAACCATTTCCTAATAAAATAAGTGATTCTGAGTTTCTGACGATACCCCATGGTTGAAACAGTTTTTTCCACCCCTAGCACCAAATGCTGTAATACACTCATAATATCAATTTTAATGCGACGCCATGTCTTGATCTTGTGTGTTATTTAAAGTTGTTTTGTTATGCAATGTTTTGGCAAGGATTTTCAGATTTTTTAACAATGTAGTTACATTTACTTCTAACTTCTAACACACGAGATTTGTGTCCCTTAATTGAAGCTGGTTATTTATTTTTAGATATTGGGTTTAGTTTTGATAAACAGTTTAATTAAGCTATTTTTTTTTTAAAATAACTTAAATAATTAATACTTATATTAAAAATAGTTTATAAATAAATTATTTTGTTTAATTTTTTAGTTCTAAAAATGCTTATTTTAAAAGAAATGTGATAAAAAAATTTTATTATAAAAAAAATTATTTTTTTAGCTTCTCCATAAACACTTAAATAATTTCTTAAAAAGCTATAATTTAATTTTTAAAATTACATCAGCCATTAATATTATTACTCTTCATAAATAAAAAACTAAAAAAAATAACTTTTTAAACTTTCCAAACTGTCCTTAATTTATCACAATTGATTAAATTGTAGCTTTTACTTTTTTATTTAAAATTTAGGTGAACTTGGCCCTAATTAAACTCAACAAATACTTACCAAATTTCATGGAATATAACCTTTACTTGTTTCTAGTTCATGGAATATAACCTTTATATGTCAATCTATCTTTTGCCTTTATAAAAAGCTAATTAATAAAAAGAAGCTGTGACATACACTAATTAGGAATGAATGTACAACAGGAATTAATTAATTAATTAATTATACATGTTGTTGAAGGAAAGAAGAAAGGAGTGACTAGTGAGCAAGCTATGCATGTAGTATATATAACTGAGGACTTAACTTTGTGCATAGTTTTGATGATTCAACACTTGTAATTAAGACTAAACTAGTAGTAGTAGTACTAAGAACAAAATTGGAAACCTCAGTGGTGTCTCTGAAGCTACCTAATTAATCGAAAACAAATAGAGATCTGCATTATCAAGAGGTAGTGAATGTGTCTACCCTTGTGATCTTCAACCTCTTTACAGTGGAAACAAACATCCTACACCAACATCAATATAATATAAATTAGTTTCATTAAAGAAAGAAAGAAAGAAGAGAATTTAGATGATGATGATGACTTACTCCCAAGGAACATCTCCAACCATAACAAGATCTCCTTCTTCATCTTCATAAGTGAGGACATGGCATCTCTCACCAGGTTGAACTACAACTTCATCCATCTCTGTACCCCAGAGAATGGTGGTGTCGAACATGTTCTCAAGTCTCTTAACAAGCTCATGGTAGCTTCTATGTGCTAATATGTTGAGCTTCCTCCCAATTGGAATGCCTTCCATGTACACCTTCACAAACAGGCTTCCACCACATTCTTCATGAGTGCTGAGTGCAAGCCTCAGATTCAAGGAAGCAGTTGAAGAAATGTTAGAGGAAGAGGAACAAGTAGTAGCAGCTTTTCTTCCCATGCTAATAAAAAATGCTATCACAATTGCACCAAGCCTCTTATTCTTATCTCCCTTTAAATAATAAGAAGAGAACACAGAACAGAGATCCTATATTCCTATTCCTATTGCTATTGTTGATAGGCCCTTTTCTACATAAACTGCTGCGCCACCACCCTCTCTTTTCCATGTTGTCTTGCCAGCCGACAACTCCACGTGTCAATTACTATAATAATAAACAATTTCCAACATCATTCCTATTGGACCTCATCTCCTCTTCTACTATTTTCTATACCTATACTTTTACTTCTTTTATCATATTTGCTGATTAAAGTAAAAAAAAAAAAATGAATATTTTATGAAGATATCTTTCAAAAGTTAGTGCGGATATCAAATGTTTAAAGTGGAAAGTATTTTCGAAAAAATAAATAGATTCTAATTTTTTAACTCAAAAATAAATAAGTAATTAACACAGTCTAAAATATATAAAAATAAATAAATTTTTAGAAAAATTTAGACGCTTTCTATTTTAAAAAATAATAAATATTTTTATATTTTTAATTAGTCAATAATTTATTTATTTTTAAATTAAAATATCAATAATTTTTTTTTATTTTCAAAAAAAATATTTTTAATAAAATACATTTTGAAAAAGGAAAATAATGTTTTGATTTTCGAAAGATGATTTTAATTTAATAAAATATTTTTTTATAAATAACAAACAAGTCATATATTTGATTCAATTTTCTTTAAAACAATTTAAAAATTATTTAAAAGATGCATAAAGAAAAAAAATTCTAACACCAAACTCTTTTGTCAATTTTTTTTTGAATTTTTTTCCCATTCACATATAAATAAATAAAAAAAAATTATTTGTTCTAAAATCACCAAATTTAAAAATAAAAAGATCTTAATTGTTAATTAAAATATGAGCGTCAAAATTTTATCTCTACAATCTTTTTCTAAGTATGTCACTTTTATCTTTGATAAATTTCTATAAGGAAAAGTATATGAACTAACTCCAAATTAGTAAAGAATGGAACAACTTAATTAATTAGAAATATAGTGATTATTTTTATTTATTTATGATTTAAATATTGGTTATTAAATGTTTCACCACATTCAAATTAGGAGGAGATACGTTCAGTATCATTGTAAGGTGAATCACGAAAACTGATTCAATTAGCTTCTGTCTCTTCAGCTCTCCAAATACCTAAAACATAATAAATTAGAAAATAGATTCAGAACCATCCAATTTACAAAGAAAAGAAACATCCTAATATCTAGCATAAACACCATCCACATAGAGGTTTTGGATTCACTCAAAGGCATTTGTCTGATTTTTTGCTGGTACCCTCTTGGTTCCTAGCACTGTTGTTTCGATAAACTAACATCATGTTTATAGTATCAAAATGTCATTTTCTTTTGGAGAACTAAAAATTAAATTTTTTGGATGAAAATCACAATTTACCCACTGTGATATTATATATGCACTATACTTCAATTGGTAGTAAATTTTTGTTACTTTAGTTGAAGCTTGATGCATATGCAAATTAATTACATTAGAGGATGATGGTCTAAAACGTTGGTGTTATGATGCATGCAACATAATATTGGCGCAGTTAAATTAGAAAGGAGACAAATGTTAGACAAAGCATGTGAGGGAGTAGTAACAGCCTTGAGTTTTGAGGGAGTGAATCTAGACACTGTAGAGTGTATAGTAGACATTTGTGGTGGACAAGAGAACATTGATATCTGAAACCTTGTACAGGTAAATGGTATAAACCCCAATTAACACAGACGTTCAATGGATATAATCATCGTGTTGCGCATGAGGGACCAATGTTGCAGATACCATACATTATAAAAGGTATCGGAACCAGTGATGCCGCAAATAATGTAATGTTTTATACCTTAGGAACATATTCATGTATGTACTTCCGTGAAATGCTCTCTCAACAGAAAATAAAGCTATAAAAGGACACTGTAGTAGAAAATACTCATGAAGAGACAGGTTGTGTGCGCTTATTACAGGATATACACTAACCCTCATTCGACGTGTGACACGTGTCCATGCTTTTCCTTTTCAAGAATCGACACACGACAAAGCTTGCTACTTTATCATTCTCCTTTATTTCCCCTTCTGGGCAGTGCATGAGGATGAGTAAACTTTGGTGTAACAAGCATCTATGGCAAAATTAACAATGATTCTAAATAATTAGGAATTAATAAAATAATGTGACAAGTGTGATTCTTTTTTAACGGCGAAATGATACCCCGCTCCAACCTTGGGGACAGAAAATCAAATCTATTTATTTTTTGTTTAGCACAAGGAAAAGAAAGTGCTGCTAATTGTCTCAATTTACTAGGGTGCACAACAATTTTACACGAAATTGAGTGACATGTTTTGTTCACCAAATTTTGAAGATATTCTGGTTGTCTAGGATTGTTGTATCTTATTCTCGCCACCCACGTGTACAAATACAATTCAGGCATAGAATTTAATTCTCCCATCCGATTCCCTTATCGCATGTTGGTTAACAAGAACCTATTAGCTTGGATTTAAAGCAATGGTGAATACTAACTAGAGAAGATGGTTTGGAAATAAGAGAGAGAGAAAAGAAGATAAAAGCAAAATGTTAGCCACAACTCCAACCATAATGTTGCTTCAGTCTGTCATTTGGTCCCCAAATAAAACGACATTGTAAGAAAAGCAGTGTGCAAACCCACCTTCCTCTCCTTTTTGTTAGTAGATGTGTCTTACAATGTTAAGACCAAATGGTCCTGTTTTTGTAACGCCTGGTTTTAAATGCTTGGTATCTATATCCCTTCAACTTTGTTAATCGCTTTTAATAATTAAGTTCCATTAATTGGTCAAAGTCAAAGTTACTATATGCGGCAATAAATAACCATGTTGGAATGTCGTCCCCTTTCCAGCACTTGAACAACAACAATGGTGGGACATGAAATGAACGCCATTAAACTCAAACTTTCCGTTGTTGCTTATTAATTGTCTCAATAAATCAACACTTTTAGTTGCAATGCAGAGATTCTTGGTTGGTTCCAACAAGTAAACATATGCAGAGAATTTTGGGCACAGGTAATCTCATTGTGATCCAATGCGGCTGCTTTCATTTATAGCTGATTGACTTCATTACAAAAAGAATTTGAGTAACCAGGTGCAACATCCAACACCTTTTTACATGTCATCACAGAAGATATGGACAAGAGTTCAAGATATAAATTGTTGTGCAATGTTAGAAAATCTGAGTTTACTTAATGTAACATGTCAACCTCCTTGATGCGTGTGACAAGGGAAGTATTGTGGCAGAACCAAACAGATACCTAGTTTCTTACTTGTGTCTAGAATAGATAAACCAACACAATATAAGGAGGACTTACATCTGTCTGCAACACATGCTCCCAAGGCAACACCAGACACATAGTTTCCCCCAAGGAACAGCCCCTCAAACCCGGTGTCTTTGAGAGCGGCTTTAGCAAAATTTAGTAGCTCAACATGGCCAATTAAGAACTGTGGAATAGCTTTAGGCCACAGTTTCACACCTAATACAGTTGGATTGTTGGCATTTGGGTTTATAAGGATTTTTCGCAAATCTCGATCAGCTACTTGAATGAGTTCACGATCCATCTGTCATTGTACGAGAGGCTTTAGGTATCAAAAGGAACTAGGGAAAAGAAATAAATCCTGTAATCAGACAGAAATGGTCGTATGGAACTTGTTTGAATATAAAAAAAGTTATCAAACCTTTGATAACATTCCAGGATTGGTAGCTCCTCCAATGAAATTCAATAATAGAAGCTGTCCAGGTGGAGCCCGGTTAGTGAAAATTGATGAGCTATATCTTGTTCCTGTCAAGTGTCAAACCCAACGTGTGTTAATTTTCACAAACAGAGCAATACATTATCCAGTACCCAACAACTTGTATTGTCATTATAACGAATATTTACCTAAAGTCTCCACTCCTTGGGATCGTGGATGCAATTGACCAAATCCCTTCAGCTCACCATCTATCAAGCATTCTGTCAGAATAGCTTCTTTTGGATAGGATATTGAAACAACAGCTACAGGGGGGTAATAAATCTTTGAAAGTGCATCTGCAGCAGCATTCTGAAAGAGGAATTAAAAGATTAAGAATAGATTCCTTCAATATGTGCAGTGAGCTTGTGTACATAACAAAGGATAACTTCACAGGTTCCCCATTCTTAAAAGAAAGATTGATTTGCTGCAACCCACAACATGTGCACTGAGCTTGTGTCCAACTCTTATTTTATTTCTGCAATATGCTCATTAATCATGTTCTGCAGTATTATGCCTCTGTTGCTATACATATTTGGATTAGAAAAAACAATAATAGAGCTTGATGGAGTGTATAACATTCTTTCTTTTTTGGGGAAAAAATGCATATCAAAGCAATCATGTTCATATTAATTTAAGTAAACCATGTGCAACCAAAGATGCTCATGCATATGCATGTACACACAGACTGAAACATGCAAAGACTAACACCTCCCCACTGCCACCACTTCCACAAGGGACATTGATATTTATTCGTAGGCTACATAATAATTTTGATCAAAATACATACTAAAGTATTTTCATGTAGGCTAATTCTTGTCATTGTGTGTGTGTGATCTATTATTACATTCTCGTTGCAACTTTATAAAAGAAACGATAGAATTTGATTATGTCAAACACAATGTAAAAAGATTCCACAAGTAAAACAACCATATCATAGATAATGAATATAATCCAACTCAAGAAAGAAACTAACGGATGAAGGGCGCAACAATGTCCACTTTCCACTCTGTTAATACTTGAAAGCTTCCAAGATAACTTAACTCTGTTGCCTAACCTGCCAACAATAACTCAATTCACTAAGAACTTAATCCTGAAAAACAGTGGTAAAAGAACTGGGGCATCAATATAAATTAAGAACCATAGAGTACCTTGCAGAAATTGCCTCTGGCAACATGCCCATCCCTTTTCGACAAGATCCAACAGTTTGACCCTTTGGCTTTGGGAGATGCCTACAAGATGACTACTTGGATAAGAGAATCACCCCATAAATGATGAAAAAGATAGTAAAAATCCATAGACAATATTATTATGGATTTTGAGGCAGTTTGGAAACCTTATTTCTCTCCTGTATTGCTTTGAAAGAGCCACCGATAATGCTACCACCATTTTGCTCCAGCTTCCAAATTTTCCCATATGCTGCTTTCATACTTAGTTTTGAAGGATCACCTGCATATACACCTGCACGTGAAAAAAAAAATGTAAACCATAAAGAGGAAAATAAACTTAATATGAAGCAAAAAGCGCAGATTATGTGAAAGATCAGATCGGTGGATCATTCGGTGGTAATGGATATTGACTCTTACCTAAACAAAAAGGCTCTATCAAACGCTCAAAAACCTCATCACCAAGATTGCGGCACACGAATTCCTGAACTGATTCCTCATGATCCTGTCACTTTTGTCAACATCATAATATTATATGAGAAGAGAAACAATAATCAAAACAGTTATTATTCTTTGATCCTTGCAAATATTGAATTTGACAATGACATGTTCAAACAAAGGGATGAAAAGTTAAAGGACAAACTGGTGGTGGAGGATCCCAAGTGCACCAAATGCAGCCCTGAATTTTCCCCCAATACTCATCAAATCAAAGGGTCTTGAAGGCACTGCCTCAGCTTCCCATCCCACAACACAAGTTCATCTTCCAAACCACACTCCACCTACAACACCAAAACTATAATAAAAATTTGAAGCTGTGCAGAAAATCATACATAGGACAAGTTTTACCAATTTCATCCAGCAGTAATAATTTGTGATTCTAAGATTTCAATTTTCTTATTGAACTAGCTATTCAGAATGAGCATCGAGTGTGATAAGATAGGAAGAGTACCAGGAATTGATCATAGAATCGGAGGGTTGGAAGTTGTTGGGACCTTCTTTCCAGAGAAAGCCGTCCCGTGAGAACTACATTGGGAATTGAGTGGTTGGAGGAGAGGGCGTGGGCGACGGAGAGGTCGGTGATGCCGCCGCCAACCACGACGCAGTCCAGCGTGGCGGAGTTTATGGCAGTGCAATGGTGCTGAATGGAAGGCAGCATTGGATTCGTTAAAGAATGCGACAATGATGGTAATGATTATGGTAATAGAGAGCTTCGGAATTGGGATGGTGAGAAGCTCAGAACCATGTCCATGGCCATTCCAACTACACTGTTACTCACTGCCATTGGAAGAGAAGTGTGTGCGTGTTTTTTTTTTTTTTTTTTTTGTCTGAGGAAGAGAAGTTTAATGTGTGGGCCCAAATGTTATTGGAGATTGGGTCGCCAACGAAAATATATTATATTATTATTCAAGGTCTTGGCCCAGGTAACGTTACAATATGGGTCGCAGTTTTGGGCTCCAACAAAATAAAAACAATAATGTTGCTTTTATTTTTTAGAGTAAACACCCAACCCGGTCCTGTCCATTTCAATTTAGGACAAGGTGATCCCTCACCAAAAAAGCAACCCATGCCTGTCTCTGTCTATGCATAAAATAATTCATCGCGCCCCCTCCCTTGTATCCCCTGTCCATAGTTGACGGAAAAGTCTGATGTGGCACTTACCGGCGCTGATCTGGCAGTTAGCGCAGAGTTAACTTCCAACGTGGATGAGTGGGAATGGACAGGGGTCGATTTGTCCCCCTGTCCCATTCAAAAACGATGCCGTTTCTAACTTAAGAAGAAGCAAACGTCATTCTCACTCTCATAACCCCCGAAGCCCTAACTCATATTTACAGAATAACCAAAACCCCTCCACCTTCTTCGCGCGAAAGGACAGTGAGTGGTGGAAGTAGCAAGTATTGGTGCTGACAAGGCTGCCAGGAAGGACTCGGAAGACTCCTCTAATTCCGCACTTGACGGAGTCACTAACGTCGTGCAGTGGAGGCAGCTTGTGTCACCATTCAGGTTAGTAACGAATTTGGACATCTAAAACATTAGCACTATCTAATCTCTGTTCATAAATTGCATGTTGGTGTTGCATTGTTCAGTAGGTTGAAATGAGTTGCCTGGTTGTGGGTTTTTAAAAATGTTGTGGACGTGAATGGATTTTGAAGTTTTTTAGTTAATTTGTTAAATAATTAATGTTGCTTGTCAGTAGTTTAGATGATTGGTACAGTGAGATAAAATGTCATGAATTGGATTTTGATTATTAAAAATAATTTTCAGATGGATGAGTTTGAAGTAGTTCCTATTTTCCATCATGGAGGAAATTTTAAGAGGAATGCACAAGGCAAATTAGAATATGTTGATGGAAAAGTCAAGAAGTGGCCACCTTTAGACATTGATTTGGTGAACTTCTTTGATTTTGAAACGTTACTGAAGGAGTTGGGTTACACAGAGTACAAGACCATGCTTTGGTTTGATAGCATGGCACCTGACTTAGAATCTGGCTTACATGTAATGAGGGGTGATACTGAGATAAATGACATGAGGAATAACAAGATTAAAAACAAGGGGACAAATGAGATTTACATCTACTTTGATCACCCGATTAGTGTGCCAGAAGTTGTGGATGAGGAGATGCAAACTGGAGGAGGTTATTATGAGTGACTCATCTTCCTCAAGTGATGGGTATGAAACAATTGAAGACGAGCCATATAAGCCACCTCCTCCAGAATATGAAGATACTCATAGCAGTGACGATAGTGAGGAACAGAAAAGGAAGGAGAGATTGAAGAAAAAGAAGAAGAAAATGGTGTCACCAAGGAAGAGAGCTAGTCAGGGTTCAGCTGGGGAGGTGAAGTGTGGTCCAGCTGGTGAGGTGAAGGATGGACCAGATGGTGAGGTGAAGTCTGGCCCAAATAGAAAATTAAGCAAGGGTCGCCCAAAAAATAGGGATAAGCCTGGACCAAGTAAAGGTGGTCCAAGTTATTCTCCAAAGACAGCTAAGAAACGGGCTTCCAAGAGGTATTCAAGTAGGAGGAGGACACATATTCTAAGGGATGGAAAAACTAGGGCAGAAAGTACAGTAGTTGATGGGCCTAAAGCAGGGGGTAGTGTGGAGGCTAGACATGGAGTGGTCGGGAATACAATGGCATCAAATTCTGATATTGTTGGGGAAGAGTTAGACTCAGATTATGACAAGCCTTATGAATATGAGAGTGAAGTATTTAACAGCCCAGTGTCTGATGATGATGAAAACAGGACTGCATTTGATGCTTTCAATGAGGAGACCGAATATGGGAAAGTTGAATTTAAGGTGGGGCAAACTTTCATCACAATGAAAATTTTTAAGAATGCACTAAAGGACTACTTTGTGTATGAAGGGAAGGATGTGATGTATCTAAAGAATGAAAAGAAGAGGGTGAGGGCTGCATGTGCAGAAGAAAACTGTCCTTGGTTGATTCTGACCTCTTGGAACAGTGCTGGGGGGTGTTATCAGGTGAAGACATTGGTTAATGCGCATAACTGTGCTAGAGATTTTGGCAGTAATCTAGCTAACAAAGAATGGGTAACATCAAAGTTGTGAAGAGGCTACTGACTCAGCCTGAGTTAAAGCCTAAACAGGCCAGGGAGTATATGATTGAGGAGTACAATGTACATCTTAGTGAGAAAATGATAAGCAGGGGACTGAAGGTTGCCAGAGAGATAGTTATAGGCAACGAACAAGCTCAGTATGGAAAGCTCTGCGACTATCTGATGGAACTACACAGGAGTAATCCAGGGAGTACAGCTATGATTGATGTCATACCTCAGCTAGAGTCACTGCCACTGTTCGACAAGTTGTATATAAGTTTGGATGCATGTAAAAGGGGTTTTAAAGATGGGTGCAGGCCTCTAATCGGGTTGGACGGGTGCTTCCTCAAAGGTTACTATGGTAGACAACTTTTATCTGCAGTGGGGCAAGATGCCAACAACCACTTTTTTGTCATTGCGTATGCTGTGGTTCCGAACGAATGTAAAGACACCTGGGGCTGGTTTTTGTCAATACTGAAGCAGGATCTAGGGGATTGCATTGAGTTAGGACTGAATTTTATTTCCGATCAACAAAAGGTCAACTCTAAACCCTGCTAAGTTAACTTGTTTGATGTCATTTACTGTAACTTATTTTTGGATGCATATAAATTTAATCAGCTACTTGTATTGAAGACTTATGTATGAATTACTCTGTTTTGTATCATAGACTTGTACTACTGTGCTATGAATTTGATCATAATTATATATAATTCTGCACTCTGCTTTGGTTAGTTAATATGTTCCACTGAGATAAAACTTTTTTATTTATCAGTTTATTAGTTGATGAATTAATTCTTATGTTAGCTAAGAGTCTATTTCATTCATCATGAGTTCATGATTAAATATGTTGTATTGCAGCTCCCTGATTAGATATTGTATTTAACAAATTTGATTTCTCTAATAAAAATTAGTTGATTATTTTGGAATATATATAAACATATAGATAGATATCTCTCTCTATAATATTGCCAAGAGTTACTTTAATTTGAGTCTTAGCATTTTAAGTGTGGATCATTGCTAATAAGAATTTTCTGATATCATGTCCTTGGACTGATACAGGGCTTGGCATTGGCCTTGAAGGAGATATTTCTGAGAGCTCATCACAGGAATTGTGTACTACATATTTGGAAGAATTTTATCAAGCACTTCAAAGATGAAGAGACGAAGCAATTGGTTTGAGAATGTGCAAGGTGCACCACACACACTGAATTAGCTGCTGCGATGGAGAAGTTAAAGCGAGTAAGTGCACCAGCATGGGAGTATATGCAAAAATTTGAGCCGGCTGTATGATGTAAGGCGTACTTTAGTCATGGGCCGAAAGTGGACAACATAACTAATAATATGTGCGAAGTATGGAATGCAAAGATTGTGGAGCATAGGGAAAAGCCTATTCTAACGATATGTGAAGGGCTGCGGTGCTACATAATGAGAAAGATGGTAATGCACAAGAAGAAGTTGGAGTCTCACATTGGACCGCTTGCACAGTCCAACATAAGAAGTTGGATCAATTTATCAAGCCTAAGAGTCATAAATGGAGAGCTATATGGGCTAGTGATTCGAAAAGAGTCCTCTTTGAGGTTCATTCCCAAAACCATAAAGTGGGAGTTAATCTTCACAAGAGGACGTGCACATGTAATGTCTGGCAGTTGACTGGTAATTCTGGTCTTATAGTTATTGGATTAATATTTAGTTGTTATAATTTTTGGTTTATCACTGTCTGTCCATTGTGTTTTTCTAATTATGCATCACTTCGTTATTGTCCATAGAAATGTTCTGTAGACATGCAGTTGCAGCAATAGCTAAAATAGGTCTTAAGGCTGAGAATTTTGTCCATAAGTGGCTAACTATAGAAGCCATCAGAGCAACTTATTCACATTGTATTAAGCCAATCAACAATGAAGAGTATTAGACACCTACCAATGCACCAAGGCCACTGCCTCCCATTATTAAGAGAGCTGCTCATAGACCTAAGTTGAAGAGAAGAGCCGATCCAGTTGAGAGAGAGATGAGCACCACCAAGGCAAAGGAGACATTCGTTGTTACTTGCTCCAAGTGTGGCCAAAAAGGCCATTACTACAAGACATGCCCAAATGCAGTACAAGATCCCAACTGGAAGCCTATGACTAAAAAGGAGAGATGAGCACAGAAGAAGACCTCAACTCAGAATTCATCAACTGGTCCAGCAACAGGCACTGATCCAACAACAAACACTGATCCAGCAATAAGCACTGATCAGGTACAATGTGTTAGTTTTCAGAATTGAGTTATCCTAAACAATAACTTCTTTACTCTATGTTTAAGAATTGAGGTACAATGGCTGTGTTATGTACTGATTACATTTAGATGATATTTGAGCTGTGTGTTTTTATTTTTGTCAATGATTAGGTTCAAGAATGTCATGAAAAGACCTCTGGTCTCAATGCAAATGTCACAACAGTAGGGCCAACCTCAGATTCTGTGGTGAGTCTATGGTTTAGGTTTATGTGTTACACTGATTTTGTTGCTAGCTTTCTATAATATATTGATTTTTGTCATAGAGCAAGGCGAGAAAAGCTAAGAAGAAACTACCCAAAAAGCCAATCACAATTGGCGCATCGACCCAAAATCAAAGAGAAGAAATCTTAGTATCACAATCTACACCACCATCTGAGAATGTCATTTTTTTCCTGTTTTTTAAACTAACAAAACCTGTTTCATGCAAGAAATTATTACTTCTCAATCCCTTAAAGTTTTCATTCATATAACTGTTAAACCTACCTTGTTACAGGCTATAGGAGAAAACTCCAATGACAACCCTACACCATTTAGGGAGAAGCACCAGATTATTAGGCCTCCAGCTCCATGTTTCGTGCCTCCACCCAAACCAGCACCAGGACCAACCTTATGGTTCAAATCTCAACCTTTCCAAACACCAAACCCGATGCCTCATACCTCACAGCTCCAAGCAAATGACTCAATAGCTGGGAAGACTACTCCAGAAATCAGTCATGATGCAATCTCTGAAGAGACGATGGCAGCTGCAAATTCGATTACTGCATCAAAACTTTTGAAATTTGTGCCAACACCCGGCTACAGGCCACCAGGACTCAGGCCTCCTAAGCAGGGGTGACTGTGCTAATAGGGATTTAGAAATGTGTTACTTTTATTTTGTTATTTTGACACTTTAGTTTGAAGGATACAATTATTCCAACAAATATCTTACTGTTCTCTTGGTATTTTGGTATTCACAAGTGTGTAACTTTTATTTAGGGCCATGTTGCCTCTGCAATGATATTATGACTGTAAACATATGAATTACATGTTTCTTGACATTATGAATATAATGGTATGAATTGTTATGCTTTACAAGATTTACTTCAATCCATGTTACAAGCACAAATATTTGTTGCACTAATTTGCATTAAGTTCAGATAACAAATTTTAAACAGTCATAATAATAATTCATTTTCATATAATTTCCACAATGTTTACATATACAATTTCATCTTGCCACACAATTCTTGGATACACTAAAATTATTCATTAGGTTGCATACATACTTGTCCTAAATAAACAGGCAACCATAACCCTAATCAAAAATGCAAAAATACTACAACCTAACCCCAAGCATCTACTTTCACCCATTTTTTTTTTGCTCTTTCCCAATTGATTTTCTAATCCAATCAACCTAATTTCTAGCTCTTCCACTTTGTCATCCACCGCATCACTTAGGCCTTCAAATCGATGTTGGTTCTGCGGCAATACCCCCTTTGATATTGTCTTCGAAACATGCTCATTAAAGGAAGAAACATAATCATCTAGCCATACAAAAAATGAGCAACGACCTTCTGCAGTCTACATTTAGACAAATTCAAAAAGGTTAAAACCATGAACATACCTTGAAGTAAGTATAGAATCGAATACAATCAACACAAAATTTTCCATTAACATACCTTGAATTTAGGGCAATGTAAGAATAACCTATCCGGATTATTTTTGTTCGCAGACATGAGCAGAATAGCATCACAGCCGCAATAGCATTTTGGGGACACCCATCTCTTCTTCCTTCTACCTACAATACTCTCATTAGAGTTCATGCTATAACTCCAATTATCGCCAGCTCGCATGTTGGAGGATGAGCAATGGTCTCCACTTCCAACCATGGTCCCCTAGGGTTTCGTTATTATTTGGAATATGAATAGTTTGTGTAGAGGTTGTTGAGGAACCAGAAGATGAAGTTAATGTTTGCTTCTTCTTAAGTTAGAAATGGCGTCGTTTTTTAATAGGACAGGGGGACAAATTGACCCCTGTCCATTCCTCTCATCCACGTTGGAAGTTAACTCTGGGCTAACAGCTTGATCAGCGCCGGTAAGTGCCACATCAGACTTTTCCGTCAACTATGAATGGGGCATATAAGGGAGGGGGCGCGATGAGTTATTTTATGCACGAACAGGAACCGGTGTGGGTTACTTTTTTGGTGAGGGATCGCCTTGTCCTAAATTGAAATGGACAGGAATCGGGTTGGGTGTTTACTTTATTTTTTATAATGTTATTTTTCATATGATTTTTTTATATTTTATATAAATTTGTAGAGAAAAGGAGGAACTTATCCTTCCCTAAAATTAGAAGGCAAAAATCTAGTTGACTATTGTATAATTTTTTATTTTAAAATATCTTTCATTATATACTTACGTATAATACATTTTGTTATTTATAGAATTTGAAGTTTTGAACCAAAGACTTTTTAACTAGAATGTAAGATATTTACCGTCTTGTCTAATCTCACTAACTGTCTGTTAATATACTAATGTATTTAATATTATTGAAAACTTTAAAACTATCTTTTTTTCACATAATCTTTTTTTTATAGTCCGCAAAAAGAAAAGAAAAGAAAACTCCACTCAATTAAGTTTTTTTTTCGTATTCTTAGTTAGGAACTTAACTTAAGTAGTTTTGAGACAGATTATTTGATTAGGTGTTTGTTTTGATACGATAATAAATTTATACGTATCGATACAATAAACATTGTAGACAAATAATAAAATAACATGTGAATTATAATATCTATGTCAGTATTATATATATATATATATATATATATATATATATATATATATATATATATATATATATATATAAAATATCAATTTACTAAAACACCCTTATAATTTAATAAAAATAAAAAATATATTTTTATTTAATTTTATAAAAAAACATAAATTTCCTTTTTTGTGTTAGACAAAACTAACTATTTAAATTAATCAAAATTTAAAATTTAACTAATTTTAATCTTATAATTTTAACTTTAAATAATTTAAAAATAAAATAAAAATATATTTAATTATTCATCCACACTAAAAACAATTGTTTCAATCTTATTGGTGCTTCTCATAAACCCTAATCTCTCATAGTCATTTATACAAATTAAAAAAAAAAAAACACATCTAAAAAACTTAAAAAAAAAATTAAAAAGTTCTTCATCTTCTGGGTTTTCTCACCTCCCCTTCACCCTCTCAAAGAACGTCTCTCTCACTCTCAATTTTCCGACTCAAACTCTATTTTCTCTCTCACTACCACTAGCCCACTAGAGTTTCTCTTGGTCTCACTCGAATCTTGTCTCCTTCGCACTCGTTGCCGGCGTTTCAACGTCTCCCGGCCTTCCCAGGGCTCCTCTTCGTCTTCTGGTTTCGGGTCCTCGCCGTCACTGAGTCACAGTAGACCGTTGGTGAGTTCCTACATCATCGCTTTCCCTATTCTGTCTTTTCCAGATTTCTCTTCTCCTTGTATTTTAAGATGATGTTGAATTACTAATAAATTAATTTACCTTGTTGATGATCTAAATATTGCTATAAATCATGAGTAAAGTAGGATTATCAATTTACATAAAATTTCTTAACAATCGTGCATTCATTTTAGTAAAATTGGAACATTCTACATTCACAAATCAGCATACTACCTTTACTTATGATTGTACTACTTATTTATGCATTGTTTATGGATTTCAACTTTGGTCGTTTGCCAAGTTTCATGTCTAATCATTTAATTACTTCTATTGGTGATAAAATATTCTGGTTGTCTATATTTTTATTATGGTATATATGTACATAGATACATATTTCTATTATTAGTATGCGTCTGCTGGGGAACTTATGAGATTACATTTACTGAAGTTTTGAAATTGATGTTATAATTTTTTTAGTTTTATGATCCAGTTGTTGGACAAATTTTTTTAAGACGAGAGGGATTTAAAATTATATAATTTGAGATGGTTGAGGAGCCACCTTGGTCTGGTTCAATAGAAACCTATTATTTTCTCAACCACCTTAAGGGAAACATCCTATATGCCAGGCACAATGCCAGTGAAGCTGAGGTGAAAGAGGTCGCAAGAATAGCTAATGCTCATAATTTCATTAGTAGTTTTCCTCATGGTTACGACACACATGTTGGGATGAGAAGTGCTAACTTAACTCCAGGACAGAAATAAAAAATTGCAATTGCTACAGTAATTTTGAAAAATGTGCCTATGTTATTGTCAAATGAAGCCTATTCATCTATTGAATCTGAGTCAAGCCGAGTAGTGCTAGAGGCTCTAGACACACTAGTCATGAAGAGGTTTGCAGGTGACAAGAACGGGAACAATGAAGCTTGAATTAGCACTAGGCACTGATAGTCATAGAAAGGAGGAAAGTATAGCAGGAATAGATGTGTAAAATTTGAAAATAGGAGTTTGGAGTTTAGTTGGTACGAGGTTTTTGAGCTGTATGCATATTCTTTTGGAGGCAAGTTGTTTGGACTGGCAGTGTTGTCTCTATTGGTATTTTGATTTGTTTCTTAAAAAGAGGAAGGTGGTGGAATCAATGCTAATTCTGCTTAGTTGGAATCTATAGTGTGGATAGATGATAAACTTATTCATTAATCATTACTGTATTTTTTCTTCTTTGTGAAAATTATATAGAAAATTCAGTCCATTAATTGTAACCTCTGCACATATATAGTGAAAGTTTAGAAAAACTTTCTCTTTTGTTGGTTGACTTACATGGGGCCTCTTAAATTTTACCCCTCTCCGTAACGAATGCAAATACTCCACATGGCAACATATGCCAAGTGATACAGTTTTTTGTGATACAGATTTTTGTCCCGAAAAGACTTAAAGACGGTAGATGCCAATGGCAACATTAATACAAGATAATTGGTTTGTAATAAAGCAAGAGAAAGACATTGGAAGCACCTTAAAAGGGACAATCGGCAAGGGGAGCATAGGGCAATTACTCGTGTCAATTGCAAGGCTAGGATTCGTTTCATTCGTCACTATAGGACGGGTAAGTGAAAAGTCAGTGTCTTTGAGAGTGAATACAATCATCAACTGTGTCCACCTAAGTACAGACATCTTATTGCTGCAATCGTGAGCTTAATGACACCGATAAAACACAAGCAGGCAACTTGTGAGCATGTGGTGTTAAAACCTATCACATAATGAGTTACATGATTTTCCAAAAGGGTGGATATGATAAAGTTGGTTTTACCAGCAAAGACCTACATAACCACATTAGTAAGACTAGGCGTGGCCAAGTGAAAGACGATGATGCTTTTGCTGCGTTGGCTTATCTGTTGTCCAAAGCAGACAATGACCCATTATTTCTAGGAAAGTTCACCTTAAAAGATGGTAAGTTAGATAATTTGGTGTGGGTTGATAGAGCAATCGTTGTTGATTGCGAATGTTTTGGCGATGTACTGGCTTTTGACACCACTTACAAGAAAAATGTCTACAACAAGCCCTTAGTCATATTTTCAGGGACCAACCACCATGGTCAAACAACTATCTTTGGATGCGCCTTGCTTTCGGATGAAAGGTCAAAAACTTTCAAGTGGGCACTGAAGAAATTTTTGGAAATCATGTCAGACAAACTATTTGGAGGCGTTATGACAAACAGGGACCCGCTATGAGAGATGCCATCTTAGAAGTATTTTCTGGTATACCACACCGCCTTTGTGCATGGCATCTCTATCGTAATGCGGTACAGAATATAAAAAATAAACATTTTTGGGATGACTTTAATGTATTATTGTATGGATAGTTTACTGCAGAAATATTTGAACAGAGATGGAGCGAGATCATATCAAAATATGGACTTGTTGAGAATGAATGGGTCCAGGGCATTTATAATGACAAAATGAAGTGGGCTATCACATATTTGAGGGAGCACTTCTTTAGCCGCAAAAGAACTACATCACAGTTTGAGGGAATTCATTCATTATTGAAGAACTATGTTGACAGTAAAACCAGTCTCCTTGAATTCATGCATAAATTCAGTGAAGTACTAAGGCATTACCGAAACAACCATCTTACTGCTGACTTTGATACCTTTTAAGTTTCCTGTTTTGACTACGTGCTTGAAAAGTTTTGAGAAACAAGCTGCTGAAGTTTATACTAGAAATATTTTCAAACTTGTAAAAGATGAGATAGAAGCAGCAGGTGCTTTAAATGTGACTGAATGCCCAAACAGTGGAGATATTATTGAGTACAACACGAGTGAGTATTTTAATCAGCAATGGCTATTTAAAGTATTTTACAATAAAGACAAAGATCTGTTTGTGTGTGAGTGCAGGCGATTTGAGACTCGTGGATTACCGTGCTCCCACATCTTTGGGGTCTTGAAGCATCACAACGCAAATGCATACCTTCATCTCTTATCTTGAAAAGATGGACAAGAGATGCAAAGAGTAATTTTATATGCTCAATTGGAGAGCAAGACTCCGCTGATGATATAGTGCACACACTTAGATGCAGTGCAATAGCATCAATTTGTTAGAAGCTTTATGATATTTCTTCAAAAAATTCATCCGACTATAGAGAAATCTCAAGTGAGTTACTTAAGCTAATTTCAAAGGTAGAAAAAAAAGTGATGCGCAAGCGAGACTTTCCCCCACGTCAACGCTAATAAGTGATCTAGCTGTTGTGAAATCAAAAGGTGTTCTAAGAAAAGTTTCGAAAGGCCAAAAGAGGCGAAGATGTTCACATTGTAAGTCAAGAAGGCATTTCATTAGGACATGTCTAGTACTCGTCAACGAGGACTCACCCGTTGAATACTCAAATAAAGAAGATGAACTAGCAGTATTAATATAATGCTTTTTTTATTAGTTACTTTATGCTTATCTATTATTTTAGTTGTAATACCCTCCCTTCATCCCTTCTAGAAACAAAATTAAATTCGAAATTTGAAAATCAGTTAGGAGATGGGCTTAGAATTTTGAATTTATGGATAGGAATCTAGTAACCACCCTCCATTTGAATTTAAAATTATCCCAACCACTCTATCCCCAAATGTATATAAATAGGGGTGCAAACACAAGAGGCAAGCTCAAAGAAGCGTTAGGAAAAGAGTAGGGAATTATGATTTTCTTACTTTTATGTTGGCATGTAGTATGATATATTTTATTTCCTTCCATCCATGCATGGCTACCATCTTTCATGTGTCTTATGACATTAATTATCCTTTACTCATCTTTTATCCACATTGATCATGATTATCTATTATGTCATTCATACCCTCTTGATCCATTAATATATATCTCATATTTTATGTGCATTTACATGACTTTTTATACCATTATATTATTATTCTTTTAATGTTGAGAGTACATACCTTTTTTTATGTCTTGTTCAATATACCATATGTTATTATGTGCAACTAAATGACCTCTTATATCATTATGTTATTATTACTCCTTTAATTGAAGGTCAAAGGTACATGCTTTCTTATAATATTTTCAAGTATTTGATATACCCCATTCTTACTATGTGCAATTAGATTATATTTTATACATTATATTATTAATATCTTCTTAGGGTCAAGAGTATATGTTTCCTTATAATTGTTTTATCTAATTGATATCCCCTATTTTATTATGTGGAATTATTTGAACTTTTATACCATTGGATTAATAATATTTTTTTGAGTTAAGAGTACATGCCCTCTTGTAATTACTTTATTCAATTATTTAAAATATCCTATGTTTTTTATATAATGTACATTTACATTATATTTTATACATTATATTATTAATATCCCTCTAGGGTTGAGAATACCTACTTTCTTATAACATCTTATTCAACATGCTCATTTTATCATGGTATATGTCCCTCCTCTTGCATGATCTATTCTTGCATGAATCTCTTCTTGTGTATGCCTAAACAACCCTAATTATAAATTAAACTGAGAGAATGATCCTTCGGTAAGGGAAGGTGACCCCCAAAGACAAGATAATCGAGATGATCCTTCGGTAAGGGAAGGTGATCGGCAAACTTTTGGGAACCTTCGGTAAGGGAAGGAGACTCCCATCAATTTTATATAATAAGATATCTTTGTTGATATAACTCTTTTCTTGTGTATGTCTAAATAACCTTGATTGTAAATTGAACTGAGGGAATGATCCTTCGGTAAGGGAAGGTGACCCCCAAATACAAGATATCGATATGATCCTTCGGTAAGGGAAGGTGATCGTTCGAGATGATCCTTTGGTAAGGGAAGATAATTGCCAAAACGTTTGGGATAAGAACATTCGGTAAGGAAAGGGGACTCCCACCTTTTATACCGGTTTGAGCTCAATACCCTTCATAAAAGCTACAAGTTAAGGAAGAAGAAAGTATAAGGCAAAGTTTGATCATAATGATGTTCTTTTTTTAAGATTTATTTATGAATATGTCAACATTTCAGATGTTACTATTCTTCTATTTTTCCTATGTGCTTTCCTTTTTGCCTACATGCTTTACAAAGAAATATTCATATTACATGCCATATCATACGATCTTTTTTAAATCCCGCACGTGGGCTGGAGATAGATATGGAGGTGTTGCATAGCACTCCTACTGAGACTTTAAGTTCTTATCCCTTTTATTTTTCCATACTGTCTCCAGAAGAACATGGCACAGCAGATAGAGACGACGCAGTGCCCCCCAAAGGTAACCTCTAAATATGACCCCTCGAAGCACGCGTGGGTAGTTACGACCACTACTACCGTGCTCCAAACTATCTACTTAGGTCAAGAGTTCGTGGAAAGAGAACCCCAGCTGCCCGTCGTAACCTTCCTAGATAAGAACGCTTCAGCATTCAAGAAACGGTCATCTTAGGTGATGCATCTCGAATCAGACTCCGAGACGGAGGAAGAGGAATCCAACAACCCTGGACAAGAGGAAGATACTATGGATGAGGATCCAGAGGAGGAGTTGAACCCTTGCGAAAGTCCAAAGGTGGAATACGTACCCTATTTCCCCACTTCGGCACCCCGTCGAGTCTTAGTTCATCCCACACAACGGAACCGGATCTTCACTGCGCAAAAAGGTGTTGGAGGAAAACCACTGGTACCTCGATTCGTGAATAACTGAAGGGTCCTGATCAAGGGTAGGATAGGACACAAGTATGGGAGCCTCTTCGACGAAATTAGTTAGGACGTATTAGTTTCTTTTTCTTTTGTTATAATTTCCTCTAAGCATTTTATTTTGAACCGTACTCATGGGAAAGTTGTTATTTCATATTTATTCAATTCCATCGTTTTAGTGCTACTCACGCACACTTCTTCCTTCCTTGCATAACGATTAAGTTCATTCTCTTTTTCTACCGAGTGTGGCACCTTATTCAAAGACCTTCAAGGATAGGATTTTAACTTAGGGTGTTATATTAGTGTCTTTTATAGAACTACTAAAAAATGCTATATTTTGATTAAGTTTTCTTTTTTTTTTCGTAGTGCTTATATTATTTCTTCTTTTGTCTGTAACAAAAAATTCAAAGGTAGTGAAAGCAAGAAGTTTGTATCTAAATTGAAAGCTACACCGAAGATTAGAGCAAATGGCAAAAAAAAAATGGACAAAATGTAACATTTTGCATATCTAATCATTTATATTAGGGTGTTCAAGAAGGAAAATTATAGTCTTATTTTGACTTTAGATTATTTAATCCAATAGCATAAGTGCAACTCAGAAAATAAGGGAGAGTGAGATCAAGACTTTGAAAAAGTCTTACTTAACTCTACTTGTCTTACTAGTTTCTTTTTTGAATTTTGTATCGTAATTGTTTGAAAATTCTGATTTATGTTCAGACTGAAGAGATCACTCTAACCCAAGGAACATTAAAAGAAAAGACCAACACACCAAGAATAGAAGTGTCGGAAGTTATAGGTGCAACTACAACCAAGAAACCAGGATTGCCACAATATCATTATTATCCAATGGTTCATCCTTATCAACCTTGTGGTGGAGCCCTCCCCATTCCCTTTTATCCTGTTTAACATGGCACGACATACTTCAACCATTATCCTTCTACTGTCGGAATTACATCATATCCTCAGTTTTCCCATATCTCGCTGTATTCTAGTGGACCCAGTGATAGGAATGCATGTGTTGAACTTTTGAATGATGTCATCAATAACAAAAAGCCATAGGATCTATATATTATATTTTAAATTTTTTATATTTTTATGGTATAAGATCTTGAATTATAGATTTTTTTTATACTTTTACAAGTTCAATTTCTAATCATATTCTTTTGTGACGTTGAAAGAAATGGACATGACATAAGAGACTATTTATTATGGTCATTCATGGATGTGTTCAAATTATTTGAGTAGATGTGAAAATATATGAGTATCTTTTGTGCTAGCTATGATTTAAGTTATGACCTAGTTGAGGAATTTCTTTTGTGCTAATATACAGAAATTATTATTTGACACAATGGAAATAAGATTTCAGGATGAATGGATTGACTGGGAAAAAATTCAAAAAATTTTTTAGGCACTTGTCTCGGAATCTGTATATGGTGATGCCTGTAATTTGGTTGAATATTGCTGCTGTAGATTCTTGTCAAGAGATGGTGCTGGTATTCATCTTTTCTGTTAGGTTAGTCTATGTTTGTTCTTTGAAAGGTGTACTGGAAAATTTGATGTGAGGTTACTATTAAAAATTAGAAGATATCCATATCAATATTTAATATCTAGGTTTGCTGCACTCATTTGCCTTTGATGGTTACATCAAACTACAGAATGAAGTGAGTTGGCTGAGCAAGATTCGGCATCAGAATATCATAAAACTCACGGGCTATTATATTCATGGTGAATCAAGATTCCCTATTTATGAATTGGTGGAGAATGGATCATTGGAAACTCAATTGCATGGTACATTGATTTCATTTCATTCATGTTGATTCAGAAGAAATACATAAAAAGTATCTATAGTTGGGAACTAAAATGTCTTATATTGTTTGTTTATATTAACCATAATTGTAAGGCCTAATCGTGGATCATCTTTAACTTGGTATCTCCGTTTAAGAATTGCAATTGATGTTGCTAGGTGATTTTGTCACACTTATTCTGTCAAAAATTGCTAGTAAAGTATTTCTTGTCTTGTATGTATACCATAATGATTAATGACTGATGCATATTTGTCTTTGTTAGAGCATTAGAATATCTTCACGAACACTCCAACCCCCCTGTGGTTCATAGGGATATAAAATCTTCAAATTTTCTTGTTGATTCTAATTTTAATGTTAAGGTTAGACAATACATGACAATTTATCATACATGTTAATTTCTTATTTATGTTCCTACACTGAGTTTTACGGTTTAGCTATCAGATTTTGGACATGCTATATTGCTATCTCTTCTGTAATGCAACACAAGAACATGAAGATGTCGGAAACTTTGGGATATGTGGCACCTGAGTACATATCACATGGTACACAAGAATATTTGTTATTATAATTAAAAGACAAAAGCTTATAGTCTTTGTTACACTGCTTGCTTCTTTCTTGATCCAAATGGTTGCACTATTTGTACTACCTTATAAGCATATTAGTTATATCTAGTCAATTGCAAAAATTGCTAGGTATTCTCATAGTTATGTTAAAAAGGGTAGAGAGAGGTGGAAAAGCTTAGAAAATGTTATGAGAAACTGAAATTGTAAATACTAATAATGATGATTAATTCATGTTACTAACAATGCTTAGTGGGATCAAGTTTGTTGTAAAGAGTAAGAAAGATACATACTCAGAATTAGTTTCTTCATCCAGCATAAAGAACAACTTATCTTCAATCTGCTCAACAATAATGGAAACCTGTAATGATTAAAATTAGCTATCAATACAAAAATATGGTATGCTAATACTTTATATTGAGAACACCACTAAGAAGCGGGAACCAACTGGGTCTTTCTCCACTAATTTCCTTAGTGTTGACACAGCAAGATGCCGTAAATTTGGCTGCATCAAAGAAAAGATTAAACAGAAAATGAGAGTGTATAATACATTATCTAAATGAAAATTGTATAGGAAATAAACCTATCTTGAGGACAGAGTGGAGAGAAGAGTCTGCACATGTGAGTGCATAGAAACAACTTGGGGGTGTAAACAAGTTATTGTGTAAAGCATGCACTCCTGTAGTTTAGCAAGCAAAACTTCAGATAACAATCAAAAGAATTAAGCAATCAAGATACAAACCATCTTGGTAGCATTATGCGCTGCACGTTCCTCTTCTATTCTTCGTTATGTAGTGAAAAGTTTTTCTAGTTGTGCATTTTCATATTTGTAAAAAATAATACTTAAAGGGGGAATAGGAATAACATGAGACATGAAGTATAAACAATGTTTGGCACCACAATTTCCATGTCAGGTACCCTTGATGAAGCTTTTCGAAATTCTAGTGCATAGGGTAAATTAACTCCCTAAAAAGCAACTCATATATCAAAGAAACTACTATTTACTAATATGTATTATTCTGAATCTGCTGATTATGATCAAATTAATCCTAATATCAAAATGGCATAATAACGAGCACCACTAGAAGAAAAATCATAAAGGATCATAAAACACAGAAGTAATAATGATGGCCAAGAAAACCCACTTTTGAGAATAATAATTATATCTCTAATTAAGTCAAAACAATAAGTAATCCGACAAACAAAAAAGAACACAAACATGAACAAAATATAATGCGTATGTCACTAGAAGGTTTATATATATGCCCACAAGAAAACAATAAAAACAAAAATAACAAAATAATGGGATGTTATAAATCTAATCTTGTAGGAATTCATGATCATGACGATGGTAATTATCATTCAGCTTTCTAAGATTTTCAAAGGCATTTTTTTACCCTATACTCGATCATATTATGACTCTTCGACAAGAATGAGACTGCAATTTTTATTCGATTCCTATATCCAACCTAATAAAATATTAACATTTAAACATTAGGCTTAACTACCTAAATATCAAAGAAATAATGAGGAAAAAAATTAGTGTATAATATTACCTTTATGTTACAATTATCATCTTCAAAATAAGCTATTATCTAACTCGCAAACCACACACTTGCGTCACTCCTACATATCGAGCAAAATATATTAGAGAATACTATATAATTGCATAATTTCATACCAATAACTACTAATTATATTATCTTACGATCCAGCTTCGAGGGTGGGAAGGCCTTCTGGTTCTTAAAATTCAAATTGTGAAGAAATCAGATTTAGAGTGCTCTTAAAGTCGTAGAATGAATGATTTTCCAATATTTCGTCTAAAAAAATGGCCTGTTTATGTGTATGTCAGAGTTTGCTTTTTCAGTCATATATCTAGATAATTAAGAAAAAAAAACAGAAAATATATTTACTAATTTCAAGGCTGTTCTCTTTCGCTTGAACTGTTTCTCAATGGAAAACGAATTTAGCAAAATGATTTGTCTTTTAACATGATTGATCACTACGAAGTACCAATGTTCATAACCTTCGTCAGTAGTTTTAGATACAGGGATAAACACCTAATCAAGAGAAAGTCATGTTAGTTATTATAGTTTTTATGTATATTAAAAATAAATGCATTATGTTATGTTATATAATGTATGCAACAGTCCTTACTCTTTTTAAGCAGTCAACTTTCCCCAAATAAATATCGGTGATATAATACTCTAAGCAGTTGGGATCCATCTTGGTCTTCGTTGTCGCCTACGTTAATTTTGTCACTTGTTTATTTGCACAATACAAATAAAAAATATCAGTATTATTTTAACATACACTCCTATATACTTACCGCAAAAGATGGAGGTACAAACCAATAACCACTTTCTCTTTTCAACTCTGTGCAGGGGTGGCAACGGGTAGGGTAGGGTAGGGTTTGAACCCAACCCTAACCCTACTCGCGGGTTGAGCTTTTAACCAAAACTCAACCCTACCCTACCTGCGGGTTGACAAAAAGAAATATTATAATGACACAAGTATCTCATACATAACATAACCATCAAATAACACAAGTATTCAAACAACATAAATTATCCCACAAATAACACAAGTATCTCATACACAATATAACCATCAAATATTAAATTACACATAAAAGTCTTTGTCTAAGTAAATAACATAAACATAAATAAAATTATTTAATTTCATGTCTCCATGAGCATTCCATTTGTTGCAACAACACCGTCACTAGTCTATGCCTTCAGATACAGCATCATCATCATCATTTGCAGTTTGATAATCAGGTTTTCCACCTAAAAATCAAAGATAATAATTTATTTATTAATCAATCTATATATAAATTTAACATTACCATAAACAAATAGAAAAGTTAAATCATAAATAACCTCTTTGACGATATGCTGCCCACAACCAGTTTTGATTACACATAAGAGCTTCCACAGTATCTTCATGAAGACTACCACGATGAGGAGCAATTACTCGACCACTTGTGTTAAAAGAAGACTCAGAAGCAACTGTAGATACAGGGATAGCAAATATATCTCTCGCAATTTTTTGAAGTGTTGGAAATCTAGCTCCATTCACTTTCCACCAAGATAAAATATCAAAGTCGGCACTCAAAGGATGAACATATTCCTCTATGTAATAATCAAATTCAGTCTTCACAAATGAAGCATTTTCTCTCTTCTTTTGTCTAATATACAACTGGTAAGCATCATCATCATCTTGCTCTGCATTCATCTGTAGCTCTTGTGTAGAATCCTCAAATACATTACTTGAATTAGACGGATTTTGTTGGTACTCATGAAGCAAGTCATAGCATATCTGTTTGATCCTCTCAATCTTACTTAAGCACTCATCTTGATTTTGACATAATATTGAGAATTTATACTCAAGCCTAACAAACTTATACCTAGGATCTAGAATGACAGCAACACCCATCATGCCATGAATTTCTTCCCAATACTTATCAAATTTTACCCTCATACTACATGCCATATTACTAATCAGTGGATTTGGAGATGCAGATCATTTTTTCAAGGCAACATTTATATCACATACTTTGTTAAAATAAATGTTGGCTGTTGGAACTTGAGTACCAGAAAATAATTGTGTCACATCATAAAACAACTCTAATTTACCACAAATTTCTTTAGCAAGGTCCCACTCCTCATTGCTTGGAAAACTTTTGTAATTAGGATCTTTTTGTCTTAATCAAGGAAACACATTTCGATACAACCATGCAGTCTCTAACATCACATAAGTGGAGTTCCATCTAGTTGGACAATCAAGAGCTAATTTTTTTGTAAATTGAATATTTGACTTATTACACCAACTCACAAAGATTTCATGTCTTTTAGGGGTTGAAGTCTAATACACCACACTGCCACGAATTTTTTCCACACTCTCCTTAACCAAATTTAGACCATCTTTCACAATTAGGTTCAAAATATGAGCACAACAACGCATATGCAATATGGAACTCCCTAACAACAAATATTTTGAATCTAAGCGCCCCAACAACTCATCAACCATAGCATCATTAGTAGAGCAATTATCCAATGTAATAGTTGACAATTTTCTATCTATGTTCCACTCTAACAAAACTTTCATTAATGCATTCGAGAGCACTTCACTCGTATGAGGAGCGGGAACATAAGTAAAACTAAAAAGCATTCAAAAATATATTTCAATTATTATCTAGAAGGTAAATTAATTTCAAGTAAAAAAAATATTAAAAGTCATATCAATTACTAGAAGTATAATTTAGAAGATTACCTTAATATGCGCATTTGCAAAATCCGTGAACTATCAATGTAGTGTGCCGTGACAACCATGTATCCTTTTTCTTGGTTGGAAGTTCACATGTCGGTTGTAACTGCTACTCGACTATCATTTTCATCCATTAGCTTAGTCATGTTAAGCTTCTCCAACTCATACATTTCAAAAATGTCCTTCTTAATTGTGTTTCGACTAGGCACCTTAAAAGTTGGTTGCATTGATGCCTTCATTCCAACATGTTCCACAAAAGATAAAGGGTACTCATGCATACATATGGCCTTGGCAATACACCTTCTTGTATAAGATGGATCAAATACAAAAGTATCCACAGCACTTGCATGTTTAGATAATGAATCAGCAATTGTTGATTGCCTAGAGTTTGCTAATTTGATCTTTTTACAATAGTAGAGCACGTGATTCTTCAAATTTGTAGTTCCATTTCTTGGATTGGCTCCAAGAACAGATTTGCAATGGTTACATTTTGCCTTCCAATCTTTTTCCTCTTGAAATCGAGTAAAGTATTGCCAATAAACACTCTTCACACTCGATTTGTTGCTATTTTCAATCGAAGCGGACTCATCTGGAACAAAATTAGCAGTTGCTTCCACCAGAGGTTCTTGTTGTTGTTCTTCTGCAGCCACATCTTGTGCCACTACATCCATATTGGTACTTGACATTTCGAAGTGAATTCCCTACAAATATATATATGTGACATGTTTAAATACACTTTGTACAGATAATCAGATATACAATTTACACACACATACATATAAAATAAAATAAAAAGAAAAAAAAAGTTCCTTTCTATATCAACTTAACTTCCATTAGAAAAATAGCTAAGTCTACAACATAAAAATCACAACTACAAAGTATCCTAATTAATCCTCTATAATTCAATTGCAGTCAACATTTTTCCATTTAATCCACAAGAAAAATGATAATAAAAAGGACTAGTACAACTCAGATCAAGTGAAGAAGATGCAGATACATAAACGGCGATAACATACAGGAAAAAACAAGCACGATGCAGCACATAACAACATGGTAAGCTACACAAAGCAACACATCACTACACAAAGCTACTCAATTCATGTCATATCATTTCAAACTTTATTAATTATTTCTTAATGGAATAATCTCTTTAATTTTCAGATCTCTGCTGCCATTTTCAAACTAATAAGCCTACAAAAGTATTTATTCAACGTCATTCTATTTTTTAATGCCACATTTAAATATATGACAGTATAAATTAAAGCTGAACCATCATTCATGTTGCACCGTTTATATTAATCTCAGTAAAATTTTCGATCTGAATGAAGAATCCAAAATAATTACAACCCACCCACAAAATAGCAGCACAGCAGAATACCAAGCAAAGCATTAACAAAATTAAAAAAAAAATGAAGAACAAGTGAGCAAGCACTAACCTTCGATCTGAGGCGGCGAGCAGAATCACCAGATGAATCTGTACAAACACAAACACAAAATCACAACACAGTTCAATAACAAGTAGCACAAACACAAAAATCCTAACACAACAAAATGAAGAATAGAGCAGTGAGCAGAAACCCAGAACCAGAGCGCATGAAAAAAATAAAAAAAAAACAAAGAACAGAGAGCAGTGAGCAGGCAGTGCTGACCTTCGGCGACCAAACTAAGACGACGGCGCGAGCAGAGGACAGACGAGGACGACGGCGAGCAGAAGACAGGCGAAGAAGACGAACACCCAGAGTGCAGACGAAGACGGTGAGTGAGATGAAGACGAAGCTGTTCGGCGAATGGGTTAGGGCTTAGTGTGCGAAGGCTTCCATGGTTCGAAGAGGAGAAAGTGAAGGACTGAAGGCTGCTTCTTTTCTTTATTTCAACCCTAAACATACAACGACACCGTTTATTTGTTTGACTGAGGGTTGCTCTTGCTTTTGAATTGATCTCTCCTTCTTTTGTAAAGTTTTGATAAATTTAATAAGTAAAGTTTACATATTTATAAATTTAGTTCAGTGGCCAGGAGCCTTTTGCATATTCTTAAGGTCCTTGGTTCAACTCCCATATGTAACATTTTTAAACATATATAATACATATTATGGAGGGTGCGGGTAGGGCGGGTAGGGTTGAGGATCAACCCGCACCCTATCCGCTCCGCAAGCCAACCCGCTCCACAGTGGATCGGGTTGGCAACCCTACTCGACCGGGTTGGGTACCCGCGGATAGGGTCCATGCTGCCAGGCCTAACTCTGTAGCACAAGAGAATCAATTGGCTTGCCTGGCATCAAACTCCTGAATACATCTCAGCTAAACAAATCCACAACACTGTTAAAAAACAATATGCTGATTAAGTTTACTTACTTATCCACCAATAGATAACCATATAAGTATGCTGTAATTGCAAGTTCAGTATTGTCCAAACTCATCGAAGCTGTTGGTCTAAAAGATACATGCACCCTGATAAACCACTATTTCATGGTTTATCTTGTGCTCAATTGAGTGGTTTTTATCTACTCTTTACCCACTTATTCATACTATTTGCATGGTTTTACATTTACCTTCCTAATTATGTGCTTTGATTGAAAGCATGCTTCTTTGGACTTATAATTGCTAATATTAATCTTCTTTTATTACCATTAGATGCTTTGATATGTGTGTTAAGTGTTTTCAGATATTATAAGGCAGGAATGGCTTGGAGGATGGAAAGAAAGCATGCAAAAGTGGAAGGAATGCAAGAAGTTGGAGAAATTGCTAAGCTGTCCAGCCTGACCTCTCTGCACTCAAACGGCTATAACTTTATCTACAGAGGTCCAAACGACGCGGTTCCAGTTGCGTTGGAAAGCTAACGTCCGGGGCTTCGATTTGATATATAATATGCTATAGTTCCTCTGACGCTAAGCGATGCGACCGCGTAATCCATGCGGCCGCATTGCAATGACGAAAATCCAGCATGGCAAAAATTCGAAACCAGCGAATTCTGGACTGTTTTTGACCCAGTTTGCGGCCCAGAAAACACAGATTAGAGGCTATAAAGTGGGGGACTGCATCCATTCATAAAGAGGCTCACACCATTCACAATTTTAGGAGTAGATGTAGTTTTTAGAGAGAGAGGTTCTCTCCTCTCTCTTAGGATTAGGATTTAGGATTTCTCTTAGTTTTAGGAGTGACTCTCAATCCCAGGTTCAACGTTCTTTTACTTTATATTTATCTCTTACGTTCAGATACTTTAATGCTTATATTAGTTATGTTGCCTATTTGGCTTATGCTACATTCATGTTATGATTTTCTTAATTAATATTATTTGAGGTATTTCAGATTTAAGATTGCTTTGCCTTTAATTTAATTTAGATATTTTTCTCCCTTTTGGCTTTGGTTAAATAATTGGTGACTCTTGAGTTATCAAACTCATTGTTGATTGAGAATTGGAATTCTTCAAGAATTAATTCATCCACTTAACTTACCTTCATAGTTAGAGGTTAATAAAGTGGGAGAAAAATCCAATTCTCGTTACAATTGATAAGGATAACTGGGATAGGACCTCCAGTCTTCATACCTTGCCAAGAGTTTATTTTTATTATTATTATTTTATTTTACTTGTCATATAACATATTCCCACCTTACTTCCTAAACCCCAATTTACAAACTCATAACCAATAATACGAACATACTTCCCTGCGATTCCTTGAGAAGACAACCCGAGGTTTAATACTCGGTTATCAATTTAAAAAGGGGTTTGTTACTTGTGACAACCAAAACGTTTGTACGAAAGGGATTTTTGTCGGTTTAGAGACTATATCTACAACGCAACTGTTTTTATGACATTCTTTACTGGCAAAAATCCCGACGTCACACCCACTAAATATAAAAAAACCTATTACTATTGAAATAATAATAATAAAAACTAAACTACTTATTACTTAGTACTCACAATAGGTAGCTCTAGTCCAAGAACATTAATTGGAGCAAGTGAGTCTCTTCTTTTTTTTAGTAGTAGACAAATCCGTCTTTGCGTTCTCAATAGAACATAGCAACAATGGATTACTCGATGCACTACCTTGTTGAGTAAGAGTATTAGAATTGGAACCAAAGACCTTAAACACCTTAGAGGGGGAGCTAGAATTATTTTCCAAATGTTGAACAAGAGATTGGACTAGTTAAATCAATTGACCAATTGAATTGGCTAATGAATCCAAAGTCACTTTGTCCTTCAATGGATCGTGTTCACTGTAACGCTAAAAAAAAGTTAACAAGGATGTAAAAATAAAGATAATAGTGAGATATTAATCAAATGACAAATTGAAATTCACAATAAACACCCAAATGTAGAACATAAAAAATCATTCATCAAATTACAAATCTAAATTCACCGTAACCAGAGTCTAGATATAAGAGACATGTCATTGTCACCACTTTGGAACAAACCCAGGGACGTGTGCGACTGTGTGCATAGTAGGACAAATTGCTGAGGACACGATAAACGGTGACAACGCAACGAACTACGGCAAGACAGCAAGGCAGAAAAGAGAGCGAATTTGCGACAATAAAGAGAAGCAACGGAGATAGTAAAATTATGTGCAACTATGTGTGAAGCCGATTAGACGAAGGAGACGCAGGCGACCAGCAGAGAGAACGGTGGTGTAGGACAGATGACAAAGGCGCAGAAGGCAGAACAGTGATAAAGTGAGAGTGAGTGAGTCACGACGGCGAAGAGTGAGTGACCAAATCCTAAACCCTTTTTACTTTTTTTTTTGCCAAAATACATAATCATATCATGTATGCTCATATTTTTATTTTATAATTTTTAGGCATCTTTTTTTTAATATTTTTTATAGTAAAAAATAATACCATACACATATTTTTAAATCAAAGAATTTTCCTGTAAGTCAACAGAAGAGAGATGGTAACAAAGGGCCATACATGAATCAAATCCAAAAATTCTTATATGCTAGATTTAAATAACAAGAAGAGAAACATGTTAATAATGCCAAAAAACGGGATTGATTAGAATAACAAGGATTTGGATAGGTTTATGAATGACAAAAAATCTTTTTCCCGTTTTCTTTTGAGATAAATTTATATAACTAAATTAATTAATATTACAATATAATTCATATTTTTTTAATTGAAGAAGTGAATGAAAAGGCTCGTTATTAAAAGAAAATAAAAGAATATTGAGAACAAATTTATAAAACAAGAACAATAAAAATAATAATTATTACGTACATGTTCAAAATTTCTATTGATTCTTGATGGTTCTTCATATTAGGAATAGAACTTGCCTCAACAGAAGCAGTCTGATTATTTCTACGTGTTTTTACCATTATAATTAGCTTATGATTTTATGTGTTTTAGAAAAAATACATAATAATGATAAAAGAGAGTCGCTATTATATATCATTTTAAAGTGAATCTATATTAAATATAAATTCAATCTAATTATTGACAATCTTATTAGTATTATAATCAAAATAAATCATACAGATTTTATTTTTAAATAAATCATATATTCAGTCAAAATCAATATTATATATAAAAATTACAAGTTTAAATGATAATATCACTAGAGTAGTAATAAGTTTGATTATTGATATCTATCATAAATAATTTCTAGATAAAAATAATAAGTTTTTAGTTATATATAATTTTAAAAAAATATATTTATTATTAAAAATTATATTTTTATTATAACGTAAATTTAAATAATAATATATACTATGAATAATGTCTCAATAAAAATAATAAGTTTTCAATAATATATAATGTTAAAAAATAATATATTTATTATCACGAAGAGTAATAATAAATTATAAAAATAATATTTACTTTGAATAATTTTAAAATAAAAATAATATCTACTTTAAATAGTATTTTTTTTTAAATTACACTCATAAAAGATGCACATACTTTGTAATTATATGATATGATATAAATATGCAATAATAAAATCTTTTTAAAAGATAATTTCTCAAAAATAAAGACTGAGCAAGCAAAAATTTAAACTATATATAAAGATATATTTTAACATGTCGTTAGAAAATTATATTCACAATATTATTCTAATTGTGTTACATATATGCTTGGGTGCTTGACATGGGTAAGCGAAAATTATTTGGACAACCTTAACGTAGCGAGAAAAAAAGAGACACGAGAGAGGTTAGCATTAATGTTATTGATAACCAACTCTTATATTATTTGTACTTCAACTATATACCTCACATACCCCAATATTTCTAATCAATATACCACGATTTTTATACTGTTGCAGTATATTCTAACCAATCTCCGACAACCATGCATCCATCGCTATACAACCTATTTCCACCATCACTTATCGTAGGTTCAACTGTCACAAATTTTTGGCCTCCTACTCTCTTATATCTTTTTCAATCTACTAATTCAAGAGATACCGATGAAATTTTTAAACTGCTAAAGTCTCCACAACATCATCAGTTTGACTCTGGTACAAATAAGAAAGCATCAAAGCATACAAGTGTACACGATAAGAAGGTATCTACGGCCAAGAGAAGAATTGTCTGGAATCCATATTTGTCTAAGAATATGATTGGTGTGAATACTGTCTCCATTAAAGACAAATTTTTAAAAAATAAAAAAACTATACTGAGGGCCTCACACAAATCTCTAACCGAAGAGCAAAAGACACTCTTAAAAAAGAGTACATCAAGTGGATATTCTATTAGCATGCATTCCCTATACAACAAAATGACTGAGCACAATAAATGGAGAATTGAATGGCCATCTGTAAGTTTGTATATCACAAGAATTTGCATCAATCATCTAAGGTTACATAACTTAATAATCTTACCATTTTTTTTTATTTTGCAATAGATCCCAGTTTTATTTAAGCCTCCTGCATACATAGATTTGGATGACCTAGATATTAAAATGGCAACCTATGTGTTTTCACCAAATAAAAGAAGGTTACGTATCTCATTATCCATATATTAAAACTTTAAAAAATGATACAATATTAATGTGTTTCATGTTTGTAGTGATGAGGTATTGGTGATAACAAACAAGTTTAGCGGAACTTGTGACAATTTCAAGTCATTAATTTCCAAGAAATGGGTGCATGGGGATGTAAGTGCATAATTAAGTTATTATCTCTAGCATACTTTCAATTCTTAATAAATTTATTAATTACCACATAAGTATTGGATTTGGTGGCTACTATGCTAACTGTGCAAGAGAAAGGAATAGGATATCAAACACATTGGTATTTGCCAGCTATGTTTTCGGTACACCATCTCCTTTTTAGGTTTGTTACTATTTTTATTTATTTTATCTTATTGTATAATTATTGTCACTGATTTAGCCCCTAATTATTAAATTCAACAATTCATACTGGAATGTGATACTAAAATTAAAGTTTTGTTGAAATATTATAAAAAAGAATTCATAAAAAAAGTTAATAAAGGTCTAAAAAAGGTATAAAATTTATTGTATTTTTTTCATTGTTTAATGGCTTTTATCTTTATGAACTGAGCTATACTTTTTGTTTTTAAAATTTTTGTATCTAGTAATATCCTAATACGTGAAAGTTGGTACTAGATTTTTTTACCTGTCAACGAGAACAACATGCATTGATATTTAGTTGTTTTTTATTTGTGCAATCATCAAATAATTCTGCTAGACTCCCTACCGATTGCTTCAAATAAAGAGGGAAAGAGATCGACTATTGTAAAATTGGTAAATTAACTTTTCTCATTTTTTTTAAATTATGATATTTTTTAAAAGTTTCAAATTTTATCCTTTATTTAATTTTTTTCCTACATGAATAGGCTAAATATCTGAAAGATATGCTCAAGTATGAGTCGTTCTATAAATAAAACACTCTATTTAAGCCGCAGATACTTAAATTTGCATTTGTGGATATGCTAGAAATAGGAGAACAAGCTCCTGACTTGTAAGGAATATCTGTATTTGTATTTTTCTTTTTGAAATATTTATCTGCATAAGCTAACTGCGTCTTATTTAACACAGTAATGACTGTGGGGTATGAGTGACAACTTAGATGACAAACTACAAGAAGATATATAGTTATATAATAAATATAATTTTCTTTTGCTAGAAAAAAAGATACATAGTACCTCATTTAATAGTGTGCATGGTTTTGTTGGTAACTTAAAATATTTATATTTTGTACGTTAATGATGCTACAAGGATGCGATTTGCGTCGGATATGATTCTAAGGCCCCAAAACTTGATACTGCATAATGTCATTGACTCTGCTACCAGGAATTACAATAAGTATAAGCAATAAAATTCAAACAAAAATTAAAAATCTATAATTGCCATGTAATCATATTTGGTTTATATTTAGAATTGTTAGTTTAATCTCTTTTACTTAATATTTATATTGCTTGCTTCCTCCAAAATGTTTAAATCTATACTAGCTATTCATTATCTTTTGTTTTTTCCCATTAGTATTGATCATAATTCATAACTCATGACTTTTCCATGCCAAGGCAAACGTATATTTTCTTGAAAATTATTATCAGTTAGAATCCTTGCCAAATGACATACACTCGTAAATTACTATACAATTTAAAATCAACCTTACTAGTATTTGCTAAATTAATTAATGACATTTGAAAGTCTCGGATATTCAACCAAATTTACTATTTATTTTATTCTTTCTCAAACTTCTGATGCTCCAGCATAATTCAAGATTCAATTTTAGTAATATATTCCTTAAAAATTAAACTAAATGCATAACTCTTTTCATAAAAATCAATAACTCCATCTGTTTCAGTCTTACACGTGATAACATGGTAATGTTAAACAAAAGTCTCACCCAAAATTCTAAACTAGCTAGAATGGATACAAACAGGTGGAAAAAAAAAGATATTGTCTCCAGAGTAAAATTAAATCCTAATAGAGGGCCACCATTAGTTCTCAATAGTATGATGCCATTCTCAAGGAAAAATCAGAGCTCTCCCAGTAACTTGGTCAAGATCCCTTCGTCTGTTTGAAGTTATTCTCCTACCCTTGAATTACAAAAGGAAAAAAAGAAAAAATTAGCATACAATTAAGCAAAGTATCATGGTTTCTCATGCCAACGTCATTTTAAATAACTACACTTCGAGACGCGCAATACCAAGTTCTCAAATAAAATATACATAAATAAATAAGAGCTTTAAAAGTAGTAGCTATTTAATAACTGCTACTACGTTGGTATGCTCGGTGACTCAGTGCAGTGAATGAAGTAGCATAATAATAATAATAATAATAATAATAATAATAATAATAATAATAATAATAATAATAATAATAATAATAATAATAATAATAATAAGGCTGCATTCATGAGATTCGATTCTCTTTGAAGATTGAACTTGTAGCATTATTTTATATAATTATGTGTTTATTTTAAGTCGTTTAGTCTATGTAATAAGGTTTTATTGTTGTTTGTTAATATTTGTAAATAGTTTTTATGCCCCTAATTCATTTTGTACCCTCAAGTATTTTTTTTTATTGATAAGAACTAAGAAGAGAAGAAACCGAACCTCAATGAACCTGTGAAACTGGTCATCTTGCCGAGGAACCTGGTTGATTTTGAAAAAGAAATGCAAGAGTTATGAACATGTGTTTATCATAAAAATGTACTCAACCTGGTAGAGTCACAACCCCATTGGGAGTAGCTTATAACCATTAAATCTTTTTTCTATAACTTATGAATAATATTAGAAGATACAATCAAAAGTTTACCAGATCTTAGAACCTCAATAAGAACTAAAAATCTATCAACAACATACTTCTCTATCCTTATTAGATGCAGGGGATAAAGTCCTTAACAACCACACACAAATAAATTCCACATTGTACATAAAACTAAGGATTTTCTTGCATTTCTATCAGCGATTATAGGCGGATAAATAGAAATAATATGCATACTACACTAATTCATAAATAGAAAAAATGTTCTATTTACTACACAATAAACAAACTGAATGTGAAGTATGAGCTTCAGAATTCTAAAACTCAACACAAACATCAAGCCTAAATTTGATCAAACGAATAAAATAACTAGCCTATGGTACACAACAAATTATAGCATCAATTTTAGAACTTCAGTAAATGTAATCTCATAAGTTCACCAGCCGACACATACTAATGATAGAAACATGTATCTATGTACATATATACTATAACAAAAATATAGACAACCAGAATATTTTATCACCAATAGAAGTAATTAAATGATTAGACATGAAACTTGGCAAATGATCAAAGTTGAAATCCATAAACAGTGCATAAATAAGTAGTACAATCATAAGTACAGGTAGTATGTTGATTTGTGAATGTAGAATGTTCCAATTTTGCTAAACTAACAATTATTAGTGAACAGTGGTAATATACAATTTTCTGGTCTTTATGATGTCCAACGAAATCCTTCATCACAAAATTAAGGGATGAAGTTAATCTGCAAGTCATAAGAAAATTGACTCAAAATTAATCATTAAATGCGCAAAAGTGGATAGTTTCATAGCATCTCATACACAGATGCACAGAAGTATACGAATGGCAATACAACAAATAGACTACCTTAGACCAAATTTTAGCATAGATCGTCAGTTAAATAAAGCTGTTTGTCAAATCACCAAGATTCTATAAGAAACACAGAAGAAAAAAAGAAAACAAAAAAGAAAGAATACTAAATTGGAGGTTTGGAACTGTTGGGGTTGCTTTGAGTCGAAGCAACCACCCCAGCATTGATATTTGGCTCTTGAAGTCTTCCTACAACCACCGTTTCGAGGTCCTTGCCGCTGCCGGAGGAGGCGCGTGTTCTAGAATTTCTCTCCTTCTCATCTAAACATAACCTTGTTCTTAGTATGATGAAATTACAAAACATATTAATAGAAATTTGGCAGCTCTAAAGGTTTTAACTTACATGGTACCGGCTTCCCTCCTAACGAAGATTTGCAATTCAGCCTGGATCCATGAATTCCATGTATCTTTTTCGTGAACATGCACGGTAAGTATACTGAATTAAACAGCCTTTATTATCAGTGTCTACATTAAACATTTAAATTTAACTTATAAGGTCTGAAAAATTTTTAAAACTTACCTATGGGAACGACTACTCCTATTGCTCAGTAGTGTAGCAGAACTGACAGCAAGGTTGACCTCACTGAGTTTCATGAGGGTCATAACATCAGCTGTAGATGTTACCGGACGCAATGTAGCATAAGGAAGACTCAATCCATCATCATTGTAGCTCCTAATCTCTAATTTATTATATGTTTTGTCCTCAGTAAGTAAGTCTCTAAATTGTTCATTGTAAATCTCAACCATTTGAACATAAATGTCATATGTCATAATGTCTTTTCTGTCATTAGACATTCGAAACAAATCGTTAAGAGCAAGATAATTATGTTGAGGAGATAATTTTAATTAAAATCGTTACCATGTTTTCATTACGAAGAGAAGCAACAAAGTTTCCATCAATATTTTCTTTGGCTTCCAAGATGTAATCAACCAGTAGCTTCACAAGTGATTCTATATTTTCCTCTACATCCAATAGATTAATTAGAAAGAATATAATTAGATGAGTATGAAGAATGCTTTGAAATCACTTTCAGTAGCAGTTTTTTTATCACTTACAACCAAAACAATATATTTCATATCAGCACATGATGCAAAATTAGATACCAATATATGAGCAAGACTGAGTGATCAAACCTTCTCGTTTTTGAAAATTACTCTCAACAAAATGCACTTTTTCCTCTGTGGCAGACAAATTCAATCACTTACATGCATCAGAGGGAAACGCAGTTGCAGCTCTCGAATGACTTCTACTAACTGATTGCATAAGTAATGGAGATCTTAATTGCCTGTTAGAGGATCCATTCTCGCCATTTGTCATCAATAAAAGTCATTACCAAGAATTCAATCAGTAAATTATCATAAAGTAAATCAAATTACTCAGAGAGAGAAAGAGAGAGAGAGAGAGAGGAGCAACTTAAGAAATCTTGTTGAGCGCAACGGAAAAACTTTGGAGCCGTCACGCAGGAATGGAAACTTGCATGGAAACTTGCAAAGTAACAAACTAAATAATGTTGTCATCAATTTCTTTTCCTAAAAGCCTAATCATATATAAATACGTTATGTAAATTCTTCAAAATTTATAAATTTAACCCTATCATTTCACCAAGACCGTAGGACATATATATGACTAGAGTTGACGCAGGAACAATAAGTAGAGTTAGTAGGTTAATTATATTAGTTAATTGTAATAAGGAAATACAAGTCCCATATTCTTTAGGATAGTGAATTTTGTGTTATGTATTAGTCCCACATCGTTCAAGCTATGAAGGCTTTTCCTTCTCCTACTAGTATAAATAAGTCATGTACCTTTTATTTATGAAATAGAGTTGAAGTTTGATTTGAATATAAAATAGGCTGTGTGCTTATTTTTCTCTGGACTCTTTGAGAGTAAGAGGTGCATCCTTGGCTTGGGCGACCAAAGTGGGTTTATGGCTATTTTTACCATAGTGGGGTTGCTAACCTCGCCAAAATTGGTGAATCTAAACTATGTCACCATAGTGGGGTTCTTAACTTCGCCAAGATTAGTGGTCCAAGCGACGTCCCGGTGTCAAGAGTAATGTTAGCGAATTATTTTTTTTTAATTATTTTATTTATTTTTAATTTTAGATCTTATATTATAATATATTAATTCTAAATTCTAGATTATAAATTTAAACTCTAAAATTATCTAATATTAATTAACTAAGAATTTGTTTAGGTGAATTTTTTATAAAAAATATTTTTAAGTTTTTTTTTTAAAAGATCTTATAGAAAAATAAAAATAATTTTATGTTTAGATATTTTACGTAATAGATTTTTTTATTTATCAATTATGTTTGGGTATAATCATATAAAGTATTTTTTATTTATTTATTATGTGAAAATATTTTTTTTAAGAAAAAAAGATCTTTTAAAAAAATATGTAAATTGTAGCTTCTCACAAAAGATATTTTCTTTTATGAAAAAGTATAAGTAAAAAATGAAAATACTAAATAATGTGAATAATGGATTTGTCGAATGTTCAATTTAATAGGTATACAGATGATTATGTTCATTATTTACAATTGGATGGTTATTCCTTTTGATTCGATTTACTCATGCAAAATTAATAATGGGTGGATGTTCAATTCATTAGGTGTGCAGATAGTTATCCTAATGTTAGGATTTAGAGGATAATTTGAGAATGAAGTGTTTTTTTTATTTTATTGAGTCAATTCTAGAACTCATTGTTCACATTGTTCATGAAAATCATTGTCTACTTAGCAAAATCCTTTTTTTTTTCTAATACTTTTACTACTAAAAATGGAAAAGTATAAGTAGACAATGAAAATACTAAATAATGTGAACAATGAATATATCGGATGTTCAATTCATTAGGTGTGCGGATGATTATTCTAATATTAAGATTTAGGTGGGTAATTTGGGAGTGTACTGTATTTTTACTTTATTGGGCCAATTTTAGAGCTCATTGTTCACATTGTTCACAAAAGTCATTGTCTATCTAACAAAATTCACTAAAAATTTACCAAACACGCTAAAAAATAAAAAAAAATATTAAAAAAATATTTTTTTTATCAATTTAGTGACACACAAACAAACATATTTTTTTCCCTGACTAATAGAAGCACGTTTCTGCCAATTGTAACAAACAAATAAAAAGAAAAAAAGGAAAAAAAAAATGCATTATTGATGAAGTATGGCTGAGGAGAAAAACAAGAAAAAGAAAGAAAAAAAAGAGAGGAAGGAGATAAGGTTACATGAGTTTTGGGTGCATGTTATGACGATGACTTTGAGTAGTGAAACAGTTGACGAGTCATTTAGAAATTAATGATAGATAAAATAATATGACAAAAGTCCATACGGTGTCGGAAGAAGACTGTGAGTGAGTGATTGTGTGTGGTGTTGCATTCAGGATTATTCGAAGTACAGACAAGAGGATGAAGGGGCACGTGAGTTTCACGTGAAAGTGGGAAAGCAGAACCAATCCCACTTGGTCTCCCTCTATGTTGCATCATTTATAGTAGTCCCCCTGTGGCCCCCTCTTTTGTGGTGCATGCATACCTTCCCCATATTTATATGTCTCTAGGTTTAGCTCTCAATAAATAAAATCCACCAATGATGATAGTATTGGAGACCTACTATACTACACATCTTATCTCAATCTCTGTTCATAAATTAACTTTAGTGTTACGTGTATGTTTCATTTTACTATCAACATAGTAATTTGTCGGCACTCCGCTTTTTGTTTTTTGGTAGGAGCAGGTGTAAATCTACAGGGTAAAAAAAAATAATTATTTTTTACAATTAGTACATAAAAATAAATTATTGTAATTTTAGTGATTGAAATTGGATGGGAAGAACATGGTATGTCGTTTTCAGAGAGAAGTGCATGAATCTTGTGTGAGCCCCTGAATCTTTTTATCAAGTACTAGGAAATAGGAATTCAATTTTCAGTATAGGATTGTAGATATGACTTTCACGCATGCCACATGGATAATGCAGTAAATTATTTTGTTACCGGTACTAGTTTCCAGAATGTTCGTTCATATTCACCTTAGCAAATAGCAAGACATGACTATATAGTTGTGTGTTTGAGTTACAAGTAATTAACAAGTAGGTACTCCGATTGATGAATCCATTAATGGGGGAGAATATGTTCAACTCCAGCCGCACAGGGATGACAAGAAGCTCCTCCTTGTTGTAAGTTAATTGGTACAAAATACATCATATGATATATCCTTGTTTGAATTGTTGTCAACTTTGCTTAGTTAATTGAATTTTTTATTTATGTATCAAGGCATGTGAATAAGGATATTGGTGAGCTGGTATGGGAAAATGGTGAAGTTAAAGTGCAAGGAAGAGGAGCAGCAGTGGAAGAAAGAGCAGCAAAGTTAGAGAGATTTTACTGCTCCTCAATTTTGGATCAAAGCAAGAAGCAGATCCAACAAGGATTTTCAAACTTCAAACTCATTAGTAATACATATTCCTCCTCCTTATCACAACAGTGCAAGAAACCAAGAATAATAGATTTTTCAGGTTCAGCACAAGCAACAACAAAATCACACACACTACAGCACTTGGGTACTTGCAATAATAATAATAATCAGAGAACATCATTAGGAGGAGGAATGGTGAACTTCCCAAACTTCTTGGTTCCTTCACTCTTACTCAACAAATCTTCTTCTGCTGCTGCTGCTGCCACTAGTAGTAAAGGTCATGATCATTCATCTGTGGTGATTGATTCTTCTAATAATAACAAAGCAGCAACACAAGAACTCAAAGAAACACCTTTTCATCAGGTACAACCACTTGATCGACACTCTCATGCTCAAAAACCATATCATGGAGCCTCATCAAGTTCAGCAGCACCACCACCACCTAATTACAATAGTAATAATAATATTGAGCAACACTTGGTAGTAGCATCTTCCCCTGTAAGCTCTATTGGAGCCTCAAACGACCCTGACATTGGTATTATGAGGAAGCAGCATGAGGAATACAGCAACATCACTGATCATGATCATGATGACACCACAACATATATAAGTGATGATGTAAGTGAAGAAGCTGGAACAACCACCCTGTGGCCTATAGTATCTATAATACATTATTATCTATTCATGCAGGATGATGAAGAAACAGAAGATGTAATAATAGCAAAGGAAACACCAGCTGCAGGTACCAGAGCCAAGAGAAGCAGGGACCCAGAGGTTCATAATTTATCTGACAGGGTCAACAAGAGGATTCATACATTGAAAGAACTCATACCCAATTGCAATAAGGTGTGTCACTAGTCTCTAGTGTTCATTATATTCCCAACTTTATTTTTCTCATTGTGAATGCCAATAATGTATATGTTAGATTGATAAAGCTTCAACTCTTGATGATGCAATTGACTATCTTAAGACCCTGAAGCTTCAGTTGCAGGTTAATTTTACTATTAATTAATCCTCTATCTAGCTAATTCAAGTTCATAATTAGTGTTGAGATATCTTATATATATAGAAACATTGTTGCATATGTATATGTTTGCAGATAATGTCAATGGGGAGAGGACTTTGCATGCCATTGATGATGTTACATAATCATCATAATCAGTTAATGTGTTATAGGCCATCATCAGGCACAGGCATTCCCCATCAAAACATGTTTGATGGTTTCTTCAACCAAATGAGGCCTATGATTATGCCACCATCACCACTTTTCATCAATCCCACTCCACCAATTGCGCCATTGTCAATCGCCAATTCTTCCAGTCTAGATGTCTCACATGTTCAAGCAATCAATAATGGTGATCAGGTTTCCCTTCACCAACACACAACTAGCAGCAGCTACCCCTTCTATTTTCCCACAATCATCAATCAGGAGGAAAAGAATAATTATGGAATGGAATAGCAGAATAATGTAAAGTAGTTGATAGCGTAAAGTTGGTTAACACTTTACACAAATCAAGATAGTGCTGCTTCATTCCATGCTTTACAGCTTTCACATGTATGTACCGTGTACCCATCAAAATGACCCACACAAACTTGAGTAACCTTCATTAGTTGTCATGTTCTAGCATTTTATCATCACGGCTTTACTTTATTAAGAAATCAAGATTTTTAATAATTTGAAGTTTGAGTTTTGAAGAAAATCATAGAAACATTACATTACATTAATAAAAAGAAGAAAATAGCTCTTTCGTAAATTTTTGGCCTTGGTTCTCATAAGTCATAACTGAAAGGGATAGCTTTAGCATTTGCGTTCCGCTATCATGTTCACCAATCACCACGTACTCTTGCCTTGTATTTATTTATTTATCAGATGTTATTTTATATATATAAATATTCATTTTTTTTTCATTTATCTGATTGCTTTCACTTTCAGTTGAACATTAAACTCGTCCAAAACCACTAATATTTATTTGGTGATGACAAGTTTGTAGTTTTTTTTTTAATTGGTCTTGACCATCTTTTTGGTCCGCAGAGATATAACACTAGACCTTCTCCAAATACACGAGTTTCTTTCTGAAGAATAAATGGCATGCCATACAACAAATTAAGTGTTTTATTTGGTTGAGAGACATATAATTCAAGATTTATGCACAACTACTGTACAACTATCAGAAAATGCATCTAGTCATCACAAGTAAATCTAAAAAATGAACTACTAAGTTATAAAGACGTGCGAAGTCCCCCAAAATATGGGTAATTTTGACATAGGCGAGGGTGAAGCACAAGTGCACAACATAATTTTCTCTTTTAAGACTTTATAGTTTACACAGCCTCCATTTCTAATTTTTTTGATTCTCTGTCACCCTCTGATCCCTCCTTAGTGATACCTTGCTTCACAGATGCACCATTTGACAGCCTGAGATTTGAGAAAGCCTCATTGATAAATTCAGTGGCTTCTGCAGCTGCTCTTCCTTCTTCTGTGGTGCCAAACGCCTTTTCAACTGCAGGAACTGGAGCCTCTTTCTCAATAGCCAACTCCAACTTCTCCAATTCGTCTTGGATATCTTCATCTTCGACATCCGTGTAAGATGGAGTTTGTTCTGCAGTTGACACAAAGCAACAACCAATAAAAACACGAATGCTAAAAATAGACATTGGACTTGGACATTACAACAATCTCGAAAAATCCTTGGGGTTCTATATCTATTACAAAACCCATCATTAAAGAAAAATGAAAAGCACAATTTAAATGCTTGCCACAGAAGATATGAAAAATATACCTAGCGCCTTTTCCACTTCCTTCTGTGCATCAATGCTCTCTTGGAGATCTCGTAAACAGAGATCAACCTCTTCCACGCTAATCTTATTTTCTTTAATTGCATTGGCTCCAATCTGCATAGCTTCAGATATCTGGTAGCAAATGATGGATCAACAGCTGAATGCAATCTTCAGAATCTGATATAAACTGATTAGTCCAAAAGAATATTTGAAGTTGTACCTTTTTGGTAGCCTCCGCATCTGCAATAACACCAAGTACTTCCTGTACTCTGTTCAAAAGTGATGAACACTTATCTCTACTCTGAGTGGCCAGCTTAAGCTCCCTTGCATGCCTAAGGGCCAATTTTTTGTTCCCTGAATGTAGAGAAGCCAACGCTGACTTTCTTGACCTAAAAGAATCAATCTGTGAGGCAAATTTTGAGCAAACATCCCTACACAACATCTGTAAACTGGAAAGACAGTGTGTGCTATAAAACCAAGAGTGCTTTTGAATCTTAATTGTAATTTTGTAAACACCATTTGTCTTGTGCATAAATATTTTCAAATTATTTTTTAGTAAATCAATTTGAGTTGATTGATACTTTATATGTGATTGGTTATCAGGTCATGTGACAGTACCACAAAAGGATAACCTGATAATCATATGATAATAATTTATCATATCCTTTACAACGAGAATGTTACTTTGTATATCAACTAAGATAAAATAGCAATAATTGACTTTGGAATAAGAAAGGCAAAATATATGAAGATTTTGTTTTATTTACTCCAATTTTGATTGGTATATTTAGAAGCACCTTAAGGTTACATACAAATATAAAGACTTGTAAACAAAAACTTACGACTCATAACGTCTGTCAATCATGTCTAGTTGCTGCTGAAGCCTCTCAGTTGTCCAGATCAAGTACAAGACATCATAGTCTAAATTAGATATGCTAGATAATGTGGAAGCTGAAGGAGAAATTTTTACACCCTGTAAAATACAAACTTGAAATAAGAAAAGAGTTTCAACCATAAAAAGTAAATCGGTATTAATAATACCCAGGAAAAGAATCTTGAGCGGCATTAATCAAAGCCAAAACTTAGAATAGCTTCCATTAGCTTATCAGAAATGTCAATTAACTTATTTAAAGAAAAACATGCCTAAGATAGAATAATAAGATATCCAAGTTTCCGTACCTCTACAAATTCTTTCTTATGGACTTTAAGATACTTTGCTGTACCACATCCTGACATATACCTCAAGATTGCAGATGCTTCATCAGGCCCTCCACATATGTCCTGGAATTTCTTCATTGTGATGATACATGATGAATTCCAGTGACTTTCAGATAGATGTTTGACAACTTCAGCAGCCTTACTCTACACATAAAATGTAGGAAGAATTTCATATATCCATATGATATATCACACAATGCCAGATACTAAATGTTGACATTGAACCGTTCTTTGACCAATACTAAAATGTACTTTTTGTGGGTTACAGTGCAATATAAGTTACTCAATCTCAGACTCTCTCAGTCAAAACTTCATATGATAGATAAAAAACTCATAGAACATGTGCTGGAGGAATTGAAATGAATAAACATATGAGAAGAAAAGCTGTTGAAATGAAAGGATGGGTAAATTACCTGAAGCAGAGAAGTTAAAATGACAAATTCTTCAGACATAATATCCGGAGTTGATCTTGCTACTAAGTTGCTAACTTTTCTGAATAGTTGGGACAATCGTCCACTTGTTGGATCCGCAAGATCCACAATTCTTGTGAGGTCACCTTCATTATACATTAGAGACTGAAAACTGAACACATGTAAAGCCAAAAAAAAAAAAAAAAACTCAAAAGCAAACAACTGGTTTTAAGCAGCAAGTTAAGTCAAGCAGCGTAATAATTATTAATTTATTATCCTTTGAAAGAAATAATTTCTTTTTACGCAAATCACAATTGAAAAAGAAGGAAAGAAGGGAAATGCCATAGATGTTCCAAGACATATGTAATCGTAGGTATCTACATCTACATTAATAGATACTTTTATAACAATGAACTAGATAAGTGCATCTATACGAATACTGAAGTCAATTTTTCTGTATTTCCTTTTATAATTCAGGTTTTTATTTCAATCTATTGGTTACCCTATCGTTACAATGTGATGTATAATTGTCGTATCCATGTATCATGTGTGTATGTCAAATTAATATTTGAGCCTCATAGAAACATTAGAAAGAATGAATCCTATATATCCTTAACAGCTATGACCTAGCTTCACTTCCAGTAATTATCATTGATATTAAGATTTAAATGAGACTCCACCGGCATTGAAAACTAAACTAAACTAAGAGAAAAACAGTAAAACGAATGAGAATTTTATAGTGAGAAAGAGAGACTGACCAGAACGTGGTCAAGACATAAGGGGGTTAACCCTCCTCGGTTAAACCAAACACTCTTAACCTGCAAATAACAGCCAAAATTAAAGGTAAGAGGCGGAGAAATTGAAATTTGGAAAACCCTAAAAAATGGAGGTGGTGGTAGTAGTAGTAGTAGTAAAGTAGTAATTAACTGACCTGGGAGGGTTTTATGAAGAGGAGGCGAAAGTGAGTGGCGATTTTGAGGATCAAGTGTCTCCAGAAGAGGAACCTGGGCTGCCAATCGGATCTCTGGCCGGAGAATGCTTTGAACCTCGCCACCGAAACGACGTCGTCGTTCCAGTCGGGGACTTCCTTTGCGATGAAATCTCTCACTGCTCGCTCCTCCGCTGAGTCCATCTTCCAATTGAATTCTACGTTCTCACTTTCCAGTTTCCAGTTTCGATTCCATTGCTAAACTCTTTTCTCCTTCCTGCTTTTCTGTTCACTTCTTTTTCCTTTGTTCTTCCGTTATGTCCACGTGTCTCTCTGTGATTTAGTAAAATATTTTAATTTTAATTTTAATATATTCCAAATCCATTTCAAAACATCAAGAAATTTTAAGGAGAAAGCGGGGGCGAGCGGTTGAGGGTGAAACACGGTGAGGAAGATGGCCATGCCATCGGAAGAGATAAGGGGGAGAGCGTAGGTGGGTGTGTATCCGGTGTTAAGGAGGGTTCTTCTCGAGAGGGGTTAGAAAAGCCATCCAAGGTCTCTTTTAGAGATAAAGTCATTGGTGCAGAAAAGCTTAAAGCCTTTGCATTAGTAGGATCTTTATCTGGGGATGGTATCGCAACGGTGACAGGTAAGCAGGGTGATTCTCGTCCACCAAGTGTCAGTTTTACCAAGGAGGCAAAGAGCTGTCTAGCTGAACCTTGTAAGGAAGCCATCGTGATCAAGGTGTTGGATAAGTATTATGGCTACACGGCTCTCATGCATAAGCTCCGGATAATATGGCGCATCAAAGGAGGGTTTGATTTGTTGGATGTGGGATTTGGATATTTTTTGGTTAAATTTGATATTGCTGGGGATCGTGAGAAAGTCATTCTTGGTGGCCCGTGGTTGATAGACGGTCACTATGTTGCAGTAAAGCCATGGGATGTGGATTTTAGGCCATGCGAAAAATCCTTTGGATCAACGCTGGTATGGATTCGAGTCTCGGGACTTCCAATTTGGTGCTACCAGTAACAAGCAATGCTGCGAATTGCTTCTGCAATTGGGATTCCGATGAAAGTAGATTTGGCTACTAAGCTCGCAGAAAGAGGAAAATATGCCCGAGCTTGTGTTCAAATTAATCTTGAGTTGCCTGTAATCAAACATATTATAGTGGAGGGTGTGACTTATGAAGTGGAGTACGAGAGTTTACAGTTGATTTGTGCTACTTGTGCACGGTATGGGCATGATAAATCGTTGTGCATGGAGAAGGAGTCCTTGGAAGGAAACATAAATTCCTTTGGTGATGGAAAAAATAATGAAGCCCCAACGCTAGTGCCACACAACAATCATGAGATTCAAAAAGAAGCTGAATCAGAAGCTCGTGATTTGGGTGAGAAATTAGGAGTTGTTAAAGGGAAGGATGTGGTTACGGAATCATTGGCTCCTCACGTGCCTGATGGTCTTGTTAATGAGGCATGCATGGATGATGGAGAGGGCTGGCAACAAGTGCTGCGTAAGAAAAAATTTACAATGGGCCAGTCATCAGGTTTGAAGGACCAAGATGGAAAGCAGCACAAGTTTGGTTCGAGAAGGGTTCCAAGGCCCAATTTGCATGGTGATGGAGGCAAATCAACTGGCATTAGGATGGGGAAGCAAGAAAAACATGAAATTGCGCCATCTCCATCGCGCAGAACTCCTACACGTCGTGGAATTTCTCTACGGAAGCGTCCTCGGCCTTCCTCCTTGCAGAACTCGCCAGTTGATAAAAATGGTGGCACAACGGAGGAAACCTTAGTAGATGGAAGCATGGCAAGTGCAGTGTCAGGGGGTCCAAAGGTGGCAATTATTGAGGATCAGAGTGTGCCAGTACCGCAGGACAAACCACCTATTGAAGTTGGTGATTCTGTTTAGAGTTTATGTTCTTATTTATTCTGTCCCTATTATTTATGGATAGTTTAAATATGATTGTTTGGAATATTAGGGGTGCTTCTAATAAGTTAGCCCGGGTGCATTGTAAGGAACTTGTTAGGAAATTTAGACATGTTTTCTTTATTGTGGTTGAAACTCACTCCCCTTTTCAGCATTTAAAATTATTTTGGGAAAGGTTGGGGTATCACTCTGTTGGTATAGTAGAGGCACAGGGGCATAAGGGAGGTATTTGATTTCTATCCTCTATGAAGGATGTTTGTTGTAAGTTCATTGATGCTTTTGATCAGGGTGTTACTGTTGAGGTTCACTTTGATAATTTAATTTGGAGGTGTAGTGGTATTTATGGCAGTCCTCAATTTAATAAAAGGGTTCTCCTTTGGGATTATCTTGTTGCACAATCCATGGTTTTTCAAGGACCTTGGATTGTTCTTGGTGATTTTAATGAAGTCAAATTCTCTCATGAATCTAAGGGCTGTCAATTTTCTCATCAAAGAGCAGACATGTTTGCTACTTCATTAGGGGATAGTGGTTTGTTTGATCTGAAGACTATCGGGAGGCAGTTTTCTTGGTACAGGAGGGTGAAAAATTATGTTGACGTGGCAAAAAAGCTTGATCGAGTCTGTATAAATAGTAGTTGGTTATCTATCTTTCCAGAGGCTTATGCAAAAGTTTTAAATAGGCTTCAGTCTGATCATTGCCCTATTCTGGTGCGTTGTAAAGGTCGTCCTCAGCCTAAAGGGAATCGACCTTTCCGATTTGTTGCTGCTTGGGCTACTCATCCTGGGTATAAAGATATTGTGAACCAGTCATGGTGGTCTGGTAATAGAGGAATTCATGGCAAGCTTTCAGAAGTACAGAAGAATTCACTAGAGTTTAACTCGAAGGTATTTGGTAACATTTTTGTTAAGAAATGTGAATTAGAGCAGCAGATTAATTATTTACAAAAGCGTTTGGAAGTGGTGGATAGTATTTATTTGCGTCAGAAAGAGCAACAGTTGCTTGATGATTATAATAATACTCTAGTGCAAGAAGAGCTCATATGGTTCCAAAAGTCCAGAGAGCAGTGGGTAAGGTTCGGGGATAGGAATACAAGATTCTTTCATATTCAAACTCTTGCGCGAAGGAAGCATAATAAGATTCATGGTCTTTTTCTCAAGGATGGAGTGTGGGAAACTGATCCAGAAGTTCTGAGTCAAGAAGCAGAGTCTTTCTATAAAAGCTTATTCTGTCATTTGGATGATGTTGATTTGGGTTGCCTTGGTGATGTGCCTCTGCCTTCTCTGAATGAGGAAGCTAGCAATAATCTTACGGCACCAGTTACTATGGAGGAAGTCAAAACAGCTGTTTTTCACATGAACTCTTTTAAAGCTCCAGGTCCGGATGGGTTTCAAGCTTTCTTCTTCAAAGAATATTGGGAGATCATTGGTCTTGATGTTTGGAAGATGGTTAAGCAGGCATTCTCCGGTGTTACTCTTGATCCGAGAATGTTGGAGACTTTACTGGTTCTCATTCCAAAGGTTGAATCACCGGTATCTATGAAAGATTTCAGGCCGATTAGTCTCTGCAATGTAGTTTACAAGATCATCACGAAGGTCCTTGTTAATAGGCTTCGTCCTCATCTTGCGGAGATTGTTGGCCCGCTTCAAGGAGGATTTATTCCGGGACGAGGAACTCCTGACAACATCATTATTGCTCAAGAAGTCCTCCACTTTATGAAGAAGACTAAATCAAAGAAAGGCACACTGGCCTTTAAGATTGATCTGGAGAAAGCTTATGACAGAGTTGACTGGAGGTTTTTAGCTCATACCCTTAAGAGCTTTGGTTTTCCTATTCCTACACTTAATTTGATTATGAATTGTGTCACTGCTTCTTCCTTATCTATTCTTTGAAATGGGAGTCGTCTGAATGGCTTTACTCCTAGTCGAGGTCTTAGACAAGGAGACCCTATGTCACCCTATCTTTTTGTGTTGTGTATGGAGCGACTGGCATGCTTTATTAGTCATCAGGTTGATTTGGGCTTGTGGGAGCCGGTTGCTATTTCTAGAGGGGGACCAAGAATATCCCATTTAATGTTTGCGGATGACTTGCTTCTATTCTGTAAAGCTACAAAGAGACAAGTGCAAAATGTGATGTTGGTTTTAGAGACTTTTTGCAAAGCATCTGGGATGAAGATTAATGTGGAGAAGTCTAAAGCGCTTTGCTCCAAGAATGTCTCTGCAACAAGGAAAGAGGTTTTCACTGGGGTATCCTCTATCAGATTTGTCCAGGATTTGGGCAAGTATCTTGGAGTTACCCTTAGCCATTCTAGAGTGACTCGTTCAGCTTTCAATGGTGTCCTGGATAAGATTCGGAGTAGGCTAGCAAGCTGGAAAGGGAGTTTACTCAATCGGGCTGGTAGACTCTGCTTGGTTAATTCTGTTGCCGCTGCTATTCCCACGTACCAGATGCAGGTCTCTATTTTTCCAAAAGGAATCATTAGTAAATTGGAGTCTATGATGAGGAATTTTCTTTGGAAAGGACAAGTTGATGGAAGAGGATTGAATCTTGTTAGTTGGAAGGTACTGGTTACTCCAAAAAAATATGGAGGTTTGGGGATTAGAGATCCTTATTGTGTAAATATTGCTCTTCTTGGGAAGCTAGTTTGGACTTTTTTCCAGCAGCCAAACAAGCTATGGGTCCAATTATTGGATGCCAAATACCGATCATCTCTATATAACTGTTTTAGTTATCCTAAGAACAAGGACTCTCCCATTTGGAGGTGTCTTTGCAAGGCTTGGAAAGTGTTGAAGGATGGGTTTGCTTGGTGTATTGGAGATTTGAACCAGAATTTTTGGTTTTCTAGCTGGAGGAGAGAAGGACGGTTATCTAATGAGATGGATTATGTCCACATTTCTGATTCGAATCTCCGGATACAGGATATTTGGTCGGTTGGTAGGTGGCATTTGGATACTCTTTATTCTCCTTTATCTCAAAATCTGAAAGATAATATTCTCTCTTACAATCCAGATGAACAAGCAGGTCCGGAAGTGGGTTGGTATTGGAGTGGGTCTGCTGCCAAAGTCTATGACTCACGCAATGGTTACTTGTGGTTGTGTAAGCAGCTGTTTGGTTGGGAGGAGAGGGAGAATTGGCTTTGGCTTTGGCGTCAGCTTGTTCCGGAAAAGCATAAGTTTTTGGCTTGGTTGTGTCTTAAGGAGGCTCTTCCTACTGCAAGTTTTCGCTTTAGAAGAGGGATGTCGTCATCGGATAGGTGTCCAAGATGTCTTTCTAGCCAGGAATCGGTTATACATTGTATTCGGGATTGTCCAAAAGCTCAGCTTGTCTGGCAAAGGTTGGATATTCCTTGTCATCCTTTGGATTTGAAGAACTGGTTCTTGTATCATAGCAGAGAGCACCCGTTCAAGTTCTTTTCGGGACTTTGGTGGATATGGCGAGCAAGGAATAACGACATCTTTAATCCCCATGAAACTTGGCCTCCGGAAAAAGTCATTTGTCTGGCATTAACTTCAGAAAAGGAGCTTAGAAATATTTTTGAATTACAACGTATGTCCCTTCCCTCTACTCTAAATGGTTTTTGGAATCCCCCATCCATTGGTACTTTTAAGATTAATTGTGATGCTAGTTATTTTGGTTCGGGTGATAGTGTTGGTTTTGCTTGTGTTATTAGAGATTGTAATGGGAGCTGGCAAAGGGGGTGTTTGGGAATGATTGAGAGTAATAGTATTCTTCAAGGAGAATTGTTTGCTATTTGGAGAGGATATCTCTTAGCTTGGGATGTGGGTCAACGAGATGTTATTTGTGAGACGGATTGTGTGGAAGCATTTAATCTTGTTACTCAAGATGGTTTTGGGTTTATTAATCCACTGGTGCTCAAAATAAGAGATATCATGCATTGGAATTGGCGTGTTGACTTTCGTTTGATTATGAGAGATGCAAACACGGTGGCAGATACTATGGCAAAGATGGCGATGAAGTTACAACTTTCGCATGTGGAGCTTCTTTCACCTTGGAAGGAGTTTAAGAGTAGTCTTAAACGGGACTGTCCCTCTATTTAAGCAGTTCCTTGTTTTGTTTCTTTTGTTTTTCTTTGTTTAATTTATTTCAGTCACCAAAAAAAAAAATGGCATCATTTTCTTATATTCACTTAAAAATTACGGATTTAAGTCTTATTTTTAATTTAAAAAAAAAAAAATTTTAATCGCTTAATCAATTTTTAACTTAGATAAATTAATTTTTATATTAAATTTTAATCGTTATTTAATCAAAATTTAAATTTAATTTATTGATAATAAAAATTTTTTTATATCATCATCTAATTACATTCTTGTATTTAGATATTTTTTAAATAATATACAATTGATTAAAATTATAAGAATTAAATTTATTTAATAAAAAATATATTAATTCTAAAGGATTTTGTAAGTTTATTTATATAGATAAATAATTTGATATGAGAATTGATTATTTAATAAAATAAAAATTTGAGAAATATTTGATCATTAAAAATTTATTATACTAAAAATCTCTTAGAGATTAATTTATTTGATACTGTAATTTTATTTTATTGATTTCACGGAATGAAAAATAAAACAAAGTAAGAGGTCTATTTTAATTAATTTCTTTAATAACTTCATCTCATTTTGATCCATGACCTACCATTGAATGATTGAGAGTATAATATGCTTTTTTTTTCAATAGAATGATTAAAATGTGATTTGGCTTAAATTTGCATTATTATTCTTCCATAAATAATACAGCGGTGGAGATTGTTGAAAAGACTAAACCTGAAGAATGTGCAAAATTAAGCTACACCCCGTTATTGGGGCCAACTATTTGTCACTGAAATAAAATAAAGTAAGGGGTCTATTTCAAATGATATCGGCGATGTAATGTTGAAGAATGAAATTAAAGTTAACTATGTTTTTTCCCACTAAAAGTAAAGTGGTCATGGTGGAAATTTAGTTATTTACTCAAAGCAAGTTCACGTCACAAGACAAAACCAAAATTAACCAAAGTAATTAACTGAAATAATTGATCCAAGTTAAAAGCTAGCTAGCTTAATTATACTGATTAGAATTTGAATAATGATGCTTCAATTCCTTAGCTTCTAATTAAAGTCAATTTGTGATAATAGCGAATTATGATTATTATTCGCTAATCTACCTCTTTCCATTCATCTTTTTTCTTTATTCTTCTGTAATTTTCCTTTCTTCCTATCAAACTTGACATGGATGCATACTCTGATATGATTCATGAACGATGAAAGTGTAAATTTCTTTTTCTGCATGACGAATAGTGAACAATTCTCCCTTATGTCTAACATTTTCACTGTAGTAAATCAAAATCAGACGTGGGAAATAGGAAGCTGTTTTCCTTAAAGCATGTTAGTACGTTTGTTAATATGATAAAACTATTGTTTTAAAAAACTTAATTTATAAGAGAAGATAAATAAATAATTATATTTTTAATAGAGAGCTACTTAGATAAAGACACCTAAAACGTCTTTTTTTAAAGATGCTTTTTAATAATTAAAATTTAACATATATAATCGATTAGACTTTAGACGGTGCTATTTTTGTTATAATTAAGCCAGACAAATTAATTTGACCAAAAAAATAATAAATCAAATCTTAAACTAGTCTAAATTAATATTATTTTTCATAAAAAATAACTACAATATCTTTATTATAGAAAATGACTAAAATACTTCTATTATATATATTAATTTTAATAATCCTAAATTCTAGCCCTTTACTTCTCTATCGTCATAGGGTTAGGATTTAGAGTTTTCGATATATATATATATAATAGGAATATTTTAGTCATTTTTTATAATAAGGATATTGTAGTCATCTTTTATAAAAAATAATATTAATTTAGACCGTTCAAAATTTAATTCACTATTTTTTCGGTCAAATTAATTTAGCTGGACTAATTTTGACAAAAATAACACACGATTTAATTGATTATATGTGTTAAATTTTAATTATTAGAAAACATCTTTAAAAAAAGACGTTTCAGACGTCTTTATTTAAGTGACACCCTTTTTAATATACTTTTTCATACAAAAATTTTTAAGTTTGTGTAAAATTTATATAATTTTTTTTTATTTGTCTAATGTCAATAATTTTTTTTTTTTTGTGAAATAATAAAGATCGAATTCTAAATTTTTAGATTATAAAAGTTTTAATATTATGTTAGTATATTATGGAATCACTTTTATAAAAAATTTTAATTATTAAAAAATATATAAATTATTATATCTCTAATAAATATATTAGATTTTGATCATCGATGACTATATATATAAAAGAAATATAAAAAAAGTGTAATGTACAAATTTTCTTTTTTAAAATATCTTTTATTATATAAAATTAATAAAAATTAGGTTTTTGTTATTTCAAAAAGTCAAAATAGATCAATGGAGAAGTTAATATGATAATATCTATTAATGTACTATTCTAAATAACATGAGTTTGAGGAGTAATATATAGTAGAAAAATTTTGAGATTAATGTTGTAGGGATGACATCATTATGAGGAAACTAATGAACAAACGTTAGTATATATCTTACAATTATGGTGGCAATTTATTGATCTGATTGTGATTTGAAAGTTAATACATTGAATAAGACCCGGACACATTATTTTTAATTAGTTATTTTTTTTTTTATCACCAATAATTATATATATGTCTTATACTGCCATAAGCATATTGCACGTCTAAACAAAGGCATAAGTGACAGATGCATGTGATTATGTTACCTTTATTTAGCCTTCATTAAGTGGATTACAACCTAAAACAAGGTCTCCTTGAATAGACAACCCTTCTTAATTAATCGTAGAGCTTACACACTATTGGAGGAACATGGGGTGCTTCCCACAATAAAATGTGGGACTTAGACCGATGTTGATCTTTTGGGCCTTCACAGTTCACATAATCAATGTCTAGCAATCGAGTGCGATGTAAAATGGTGTAAAATCTATGTCCATTAATAAATCACTAGAAATATCAAACTATGTTTAGATAGATATAAAGGGAAGGGAAAAAAAAATTATTTTTTCGGTCTCTAATTATTTTTTTATGAACTTTGTGCCTCCTAATAAATATAAAAATTCAAATCGACGGTTCTTATCTACTTACTTTTATATATGTACAATTTAGTCCCTGTAACTGATTCTTAACAGATCGTTGATGTATCAATAATTTGTCCACGTGGATTTTGCTTCTTTTTAATAAATATAAATCGCTCATGAACCTTTGGCAAAACGCTGCATTTCATAAATAGTGTTATCATTCTAAAAATTCAAAGTTGTTTAGGATTTTTTTTATTCTTCATTGTCTTTATTGTGTGTAGAGTGAAGACGCAATTTTTTCCTAAAGAAGACTATGGCTACAAAAAGCACAGACTTCTTCACGAACCATGAAAAAAAGTAGTAGAGTTGGAAACAATTTGTTCTGGAATCCAGACTCTGAATTCCACTAATAGTATAGAGAACAAGAAAAACCAAAGTAAAAAAAGATTTGTAACACCCAGATGTAATTGTGGCACATATACAATATTATTTGAATTTAGCACCATAAGAAATTCAAACAGGCTCTTTTTTGTTGTTTTTATTTTAAGGTAAACCTTCTTCACTTTTGTTGTGTTTCAAAATTTGCTGTCGTTACCATGAAGTATTATTTGTTGTAGACTACAGCTTTACATTGCAAATATTTTGCTTGGCTTGATGAATATGTTGGTTCATATACGCATAAAGCTTATGTCAATCAGAATAGAGTGGTTGAAGGTTTGAAGAAAATGGAGGAAAAGTTGGAGGCACTGAAAATCATGATGGACAAACAGAAAATTGAAAAAATATTTGGAGGCAACACTAAATACAGAACCCTAATCACATGTTTAATTGGAATTGCACTAACACTTCTAATTTCATCAAATTTCAGTGGATTAATTGAAAAAATATGAATTTGGTTTAGAGTGCAAAATTATGTAAATAGAAGACAACTATTTAATGTATTATGGTTGAAATTTATGGCTTATATGAAGACAACAATTTATGCTATGGTGCCAAATTTAGTGATAATTAATTTATTTCATGTAGTGTTATTAGAATTTGAAATAGTAGATTGAAATATTATCATATTGTATTATGTAATTGTGAAACACCCAATATAAAGATAATAACCTAAATATTCAAATACGACACATTTGGAATTACATTCTAAATCATTAGTGTTTCATAAAAGTTGAAACCAATATATAAACCAATCTAGTGGTTCATAAACCAAACCATGAGTATTTCAGAAAAAGTTGACTTCAAAATATGAATAGATCTGAGAGTTTTACAAACTAGACCATGAGTGTTTTTGTAACTTCAAACTAAAACAAATACAAATATAGTAAACAATGTCTGTAAATCAATCCTAAATGTTTTGTAGACTTTAAATTAGAATCTAATCATAACATCAACATTAACTAAAATATGAAGATAGAGTCTCCTCCTAAACTAAAATTCTAATTTCTTAAACAGCATAATATCTATATAGCTAGTTCTTTCACTGTTTTTTTGGTGGAGACTTGGTACCTAAAGTTAAAATGATTAAGTTTTTGAATATCTGTGTAGGTTATCGGCGACAAGTAAATAGAGATTCGACAAAAATATTTACAAAATAAAAAATTCACCTTCACAAATAAATAAAAATAGAGATGGGAATAGGATATTAGCGTCTACCCTATAGAGACTCACTAAATTTTTACACACGTAAAATTATTAAAGTGTCTTCAAAAATTATGTCAATTAAAAAATATTTTTTATGTTATTTTTTTAAATTATTTTTTTATAATGAATATATTATAAATTTTTACTGTATAAATTAGATTATATTAAATTGTGTTAGATTTATGTTTAATTGCGTTGAATTATGTTAAATTAACTTATTATGTTATGTTATTTTTAAAGTTTTTAAAATTAAAAAATAATATCTATAGATATTAGTAGATACCCGTCTTTTCTATAAACACACTTAAATAGAGACCCACAACAAATATATAATATAGAAATAAAAATTATTTTTTAAATAAAAATGGAGAATAAAAAAGAGATACCCCACTCAAGGATACTCGTTATCATCCCTTTATAACACTTATTTTAAGATTTTTTTTTATATTTACTATTTTTAATTTCTAAACAAAAACAGAGAGACATATCGGATATAAAGGTTTTATCTTTTAATTTTATATTTATGTCACACCTCAACTATTAAACACACAATCTAATTAAGTAGTAAAAATGTAAAATTATAAAAAAAAAATTATTTATTCAATATGTACATATATATACAAATTTGGATTTGCTATATATATATATATATATATATATATATATATATACTTTCAGAAATATTAATTACTCTCTTTGTTTTAAAATAATTTTTTATTTCACATTTATTTACATATATTAATTTTCAAATTATTTCAAAAAATAAAGAAGCACTTATTTTAAATGAGTTATATATTTTAGATAATTAATGACTTTCTTGAATAACATGAATAAAGAATCTTAAAATTGGCCTAATTCAAATAAAATACACTACATCACCAAATTATTCACCTAAATTTTAATATTAGAATAATCATTCGCATACCTAGTAAATTGAATATTTAATATATCTATTGTTTACATTGTTAAATATTTTCATTGTGTATGTGTACTTTTCTATTTTAAATTTGAGAGAATAATTAATAAAGATGAGAGAGCATATATAGGAGTAAGTTTAATCCCATTATGCGATGATGAAGGTTAATATTTCTTGTCAAATTGGTTGTCATCCTTTAGGAAAGGCATGGGATATATATAATAAAGATAGATAATGAAAAAATAATGGAAATTAAATTAAATGATGGAAACCTCTCATATCATCACTCATTTGAGTTCAAGGAGACAATAATGATGGCCCCTTTAGACTTCAAGTATAACCTATTGATTGGAATAATAATCCACAAAGTTAACGATTTCAATTTATGACCATCCTTCTAATAAAAAAAAACGTCTCATCTATCCATCTATCGCTAACACCATCATATATATTTCGCTCTATCTTTATGAGTTCATACTTTCATAGTCATAATAACCTTAATAAAAATGTTACTGTTACTTTGCAATGATAATGGGATTATGACTCAATAATCAAGCCAGTAATCAAGCGATTACGTACCATGCATAAAAAATATTTTGAGTCCAATTTTTTGAAAATTTAAATTTTTCTTGTTATAAAGCTTCTATAGTCTTTATATATATTGTTTATGTGAATGGATGGTGATACTGTTGGATTAGGCATTTGGATAAGATATAATGATATATAATGGCAGACAAACATTGCAAAGTGGCAATGATAAATTAATTAAAGTGAAAATAAAACCATCCCCGTCCCTCTTTAATATCCCTCCGCTATGTACACATCAAATTAACGGATCTCGAATCATTCGGTTTATTTCATTTAACATTTATAAGTTTATAACTAATGTAGTAATTAACAAAGGGTTTAAAAACGGATTTGCCGACACACACGTGGCACTGGCAAGTTAATTAATCAACTCCCGCATCAACATATTCTTTTATTTTTAACAAGCGTAAAGACATGAAATATAGAACGTTCATACATATATACAAGGAGTTAATAGTCAATTTCGTCCCTGATCTTCATTTTTATTTCTGAAAGTTAAAATTAATCAAAATCGTTCTCCAAAGATACCTTACCTGATCACGTTCATCATTCCGTCATCTTCCTAATTGAGTTGACAAACGTCCGCTGACGTGAGCCGTTAACTGCCAAAGTAGCAAACGCCAGGCTGTAGCATGTTGTTGATGACAAGATAACTCTTGTTTAAGACGTCAAATTAGTCCCTAGAATGCATAAACCATAATCCCAATTTAAACGATAAATACATCGCCGTGAACACATGCATCGCACGACAGATAAGCCAACCCCTTTGCCACATCCAAGATTATGCTCTTCCTTTTTGAGGCTAAGTCAGCGATTTCTTCAACTTTTGTTGCTCACTCACCAGAAACAGATGGTCTTTAAGGTTTCCATTCGGCATGTAATCATAAACCAAAATCTTCTGGCTTCCCCTGTCATTAAATTTTTCATCATCATCACCACTACACAACAGCCTCGAAGAGGCACTAGATTCCGGTGCTTCAGGTTGCTAATAATCTCCACCTCATTACAAAACTCCACATCCCCTTGAAAATCAGATTCCAAGATCCTCTTAACCACCACGACCGAACCATCGGACAAAATCCCTTGAAAACAAGCCCAAATCCACCCCTGCCAATGAAATTCTTAGTTGAGAAATTATCAGTAGCCTTCTCAAGCTCATCAATCTTGAACCAAATAGACCCGTATTCGGCCTCAACCTATGCCTAGACCCTTGTTCCTCATGATCAAAATCAAATTCATCGTCATTAAGCTTCTTCCTCCTAACCTTCCTATCATACCAAACATAAACCCCTAACAAACAAGACATAACTAACAAAACAGCACCAGCACCAGTTAACCCAAAAACCAAACCCTGGTGACTTTTTCCAACATAACCACCACCCTGTGGGTAAAGTGACATACCAAAGATGCAACTCATGGCACCATTGCTTTCAGGTCCATACTGATTCACAAACGCAGTAGCATATAGAATAGTAAATTTGAAACAATTTTCAGAATGAGAAGCATTACCATCAATGGAGACAAGTTTATGCTGCGCCTGAAACCCCGCAGTAAGACACACATCACATAGCAAAAGATCAGTGAGGTCTTGTTTGCAACTAGTATCAAGAGGCATGATTTGACCAAGCTTCTTGTCCCAATCTTTTAGTTAGGGTTTCAATTCCTGCGCAATCGTTTCGGGACATGACGAACTGGTGAGGGTCAAAGCACAAGTCAACGAGGTTGTTTTGGAGAGACAAGGAATTGAGCTGAGACTGGAAATCATGGACGCATGAGGTTGAGGTTTCAAGGTTTGGGAGGTTGAAATTTGTAGTTGCTTTAAGGTACTGCGTGAACCCTATTCCGATTAGAGATAAGAGCGAGGTGCAACAGTTGCTCAAGTTTGATGATAAAGAGTAGAAATTCTCACATGCGGAAGGGTTCCATGGAACTCTCTTAACATAGCTGAAGTTGATGGGAGCATGTTAAAGGAGAAGAAGGAGAAGGTGAAGGTGAAAGTGCTGCCATGGTGAAAGACAGAACGGGGGTAACGCATTGCAACGTTTGAATCCCTCTTCTGAAGACAAAACGGCGACGTTTCAATCTTAGGAGTGCTTTCTACCGAGACGACGTCAGTTTTTGTTCTCTGCCACCTTGGCAGTTAACGGCCCACGTCAGCGGACGTTTGCCAACTCAGCTAGAGAGATGACGAAAGGACGAATATGATCAGGTAAGGTATCTTTGGAGGACGATTTTGATTAATTTTGACTTTCGGGGACAAAAATGGAGATCGAGGTATCTTTCAGGGACGAAATTGACTATTAACTCTATATACAAGTGATGATCGTTGCTAGGAGTGGCAATATGTACCCTACCCGCGGGTACCCAACCCGACCCCATCCGGTCAGGTAGGGTTGCCAACCCGATCCGCAGCGGGTAGGGTAGGGTGCGGGTTGAGCTTCAACCCTACCCGACCAACCCGCACCCTATATATGTATATATTATATACTTATATAAAAATATCTTTTAAGTGGATGTTGAACTAAAGACTTCTCACTAAATACAAAAGATCCTTAGTCATTAAAAGAAAATCATTAATTGATAATTTAATAAACTTTTTTTACATAAAAGTCAGTTCTATTTTAAATTATCATCAAGTTATATAATAACGTTGCATTTTTTTTGTAACCCGCAGATAGGATCGGGTACCCGCGGGTTAAAAGCGAATAGGGTTAGGGTTGAGATATTCTCAACCCGCGGGTAGGATTAGGATTGACTCCGAACCCTACCCTACCCTACCCATTGCCACCCCTAATCGTTGTGTTAGAGTTTGGAATATTATAAAATATATATTAAAATATAAGATATATATTTAAAATAAATTAAATAATTGTTGAAGCAAAATATTTTCGACTTAAAAGTAAAAGTAAAACAGGTTCTGGAATACAAAATTAGAATGGGAAAAGAGACAATTCATTCCTCCACGAATCATGATTAAAACATGTTCAATTAGAACCGGTTTTCAAAAAAAATAATTATTTATAGGATAGTGGGCTGAAAAACTTAGCATCCAAGAAAATAATTGCTTCTTGGGGTAAGGAAGAACTACTTGGCCTCCAAGAAAATTCAGAAGATGGGTAAATTAGATATGTTTGATCATAAAAATAAAATTACTTTAAATTAAAGAATTCATCTATAAATAGAGAATTTGAAAATCAAAAGAGAGACTTCTATTCGACAACTCACTAAGATATCTAAACTCTTAAAAAATCACAAGTCACACTAACGAGAAGTAGAAATAATAGAATGCAAGTGTATGTAGTTGTTGGAAGCCATTTTTTATTTTTGTGCTCATTACTTTCTTTTTCATTCTTAACTATACTTTATATTCTTTCAGTTTCAGTTTCTTTATTTATTTTCCAACACTCAAGTATTTCAGTTTTTAGTTTCATTTAAAACTGCTGCTAAATCTTGTTTTTTCCACAAATTCTTTAAATTGTTATTCTCAGGATTTCTTGTAAAAGTTTTTATTATTAATAAACTATGATGCACGGACACGGAACACGACACGATACGATACAAAACATACGGACACACAAATTTTAAAATCTTATAAGACATGGGGACATGACATATATATAAAATATAAAGTATTTTTTAGATAAATTACAATGAATTTTTAATATTTTATTGGTATTAAAATATAAAATAATTTTTTAATTATTCTTAATGTCTTCTTTTAACTATATAAAGTATTTAAAATATTTTTTGTTTTAATAAATAATAATATATATTATTTCTAAACTCATTTCAAGAATATATGTTAAGAATAAGGCTGGACACGTTAACACGTAATGGTATTTATGTATGTCTAAGTGTGTCCAGAGAAAATTTTTTTATTTTTTTTATTAAAACACGGTTGGACACGACAGACAAACATGTCAGACGAGTGTCGATAAGTATCATGTCCAAAATGTGTCCAACATGCAAATACGAGTATACGACAACTCAACAAAGCGTCCTTACTTCATATTTAATAAAAGATTATCATTTTTCACCTTTAAAAGTATTGCAAAATTTCTGAGTTGATCCACACAAAAAAGAACGACATATGTTTTCTAAATTGAGATTAATAATGTAAGTTTGGTCCAAAGTCGAAACCAAAATTCAAATAAAATAACACATATTTAATATGTAATAGCTAATTTATTGATTAATTTTTTTTATAAATAATATTTTTGTGGAGTATGAAACCAAGTGACGTGAGATCTAATTTACCGTACACTTGTGATGTTTATTACCCGGAATCAACATCTAATAACACTCTATTTGTAAGTATCATAGAAAAAAACGGTAATGTTAAAAAAATAAAAAAATAATTATAATTTATTAATTATTACAATAATTAATAAATATTAAATAAAATAAATTTTGATTATTTTTAATTAATTTTTTATTATTAAATATTTTTAGAAAAAATATAGTTGGAGTGACCGGCCTATTTCTATCCCTAGTCTTAAAATCTCCATTTTCTAGTTAAGGCATGAGACAAGAACAATAATAAGATGATGCATAATTAGACATATTTATGTAAAAGTTGTGTGTAGCTATATTTACATTTACGTAAAGTATATATAAATTAGTGTTAATATAATTGGAGTGGAAAGAATAAAAATGAATGATTAGTTGGTTGTAGGACCTGAAGGGCATAAGTGTAGAGGTAGGTCACGTCGGTACTTACTAGTGATTGAGGAAGGTCCCATATATATATATGTGGAAAGGAAGAAGGATGTAACGGGATACATACATAACCTTTCTCAAGATCGCGGTCCTGCACGAGACCTAATGTTTCTGAGGCAGTGTCCCAATCCATCTTTGCTTTTTCGTCTCCCAATAATTGAATCCTAGCTAGCTTTGTGAATTCTGAGATCATGTTTTAATAAATAAATACCATTCCTTATAATATATTTATGTGTATGGCTCATAGCTGAGTTGCAACTACTTATCCATCCCCTGTCATCATACACTCGTCTTGCAAATTTAAATGGATAAAAAATATAAATAATTATATATTTAATATTTTTTTAAGTAAGAATTTATTTTTGAATTTGTTTGATTTTTATGTAGATTTTTTTTTGTTAGTCTTATATTTTTTTTTAATTTATCAAAAATTAAATTTTAGATTTTTGGATATAAGACTCTGATATCATATTATAAAATTATTTTTTTTAAAAAATAAGTTTAATTACTTTGTTGGTCATATAATTTCGCAAAATTTTCAATTAGGTTCCTATATTTTTTTCTTTTTAATTTGGTCTCTGTATCAATTTTTTTTCAATTAAGTCTTTTTTGACAGTAATTAGTTTAATTGTATAAAGACCTAATTAAAAAAATAGTGTAAAAATCCAAATAAAAAAATAAAGACCCGATTAAAAAATAAATGATATAAAAACTCAATTAAAAAAAATAAAAATTTAATTAAAATTTTCACAAAATTATAAATACTAACATAATAATTAAACCTAAAAAATATAATATGAATATTTATATCTTTTAACATTTTACTCAATAAAAACTGAGAATAAAACTAAATAGAACATATCGCATTGGCACATGTACATTACCTTGTATATACATCTAGTGTGTTTTATTTTTATGCTACTAGACGAGGGATTACTTTGATAGAGATATTTTTATGTAAAATGGATATTTTAAACTGTTAGATAGTATAACATATTTGACCGAATATAGTTAATTAAACTATCTAATTATTTATAATATCATCTTCACACGAAGATATGCTCCTAGAAATAATTATCCTAAATGAATCAATAAGATATAATATATATATTTACAATTTTTTCAAAAATATGGTTAACAATGTTACAACTACAATTTTTTCATAATTTACTTTTGCATGAGAGATCAGATTATTTATCTAAATTATTATATATAGAGAGATTTTTTCAACTAGTGTGAGTATTTGACTTAGTATAATAATACTTTTCTTTGGTATATAAAACTATATTAATGATTATCTCTAAATTCGTTTTTTTTTTTACAGTAATTTTAAAAGTATTTCATTGAGCATAATTTATAACTTATATAATAGTACATATTTTTTGTTGATGACATCGTTATTACAGAAAAATTAAGAAAAATTTAAATTAGAAATTAAATTTGTGAAGAAAAAAATTTAAAGGTATATTATTTACATATAAACTGTAATAAGATAAAATATATAAATAAAAATATAATTGTTACTGTCCACCTTTCATACAAGTCAGGTCGTATGTAAATAATTCATTTAAGAGACGCACACGATTTTCAGTCACCAAATACTATAAACATTGAGATAAAATCCTAAAATATCTTTTCAAACTATAATTCTTGTATCTTCTAAACCTCAAATTAATTTGATGATCAGAGTCTTTGTAAATACAACATGTCTATCGGACTCTAAGACGATCGACAAGTAATTTTAATGGAGTGATTTTGACTAATAAGTTTTTACAAGTTGTTTTTGGTCAAATGAGGTGAGGAGGCAGGGGAATAATAGAAATGACACAGCAGTTTGAACTTAAAATGGGAATAGAGTAATGCGATTGTCTCTCCTTAATTAATTGAGCAGACTTTTGGGTGAATTGACAGCCGTTAGTTAACAATTATTGTTTTCTGAAATAAGGAGATATGTGTTTCAAAGTGCAGTGGTGACTGGTGAATGAGTTACTTCCCTTTTTGGCAATATGTTATGGTGCTACATAGCCAGAAATTGAAGGATGGTCCTTCAACTCTGCTTGGAACCCAATGATTTCAGGGGAAACATACATGCTTGCCACAACAACACATGGGGAACCCCTTATATATACATACATACATACCCACCCTCTTCTACCTTTATTTATTAGCTACCTTCCTTGCACCTCCCCGCATTTATTTTAACTCGTGCTCTTCAATTTCTTCATTCCTAGTCCAGTTATTATAAACATCGCTTTCGTTTCATATATATTCTACATGCCATCTTCAATTTTTTTTTTTTTTTTGAAAAAAAAAGGTTCTAGATGGATTGTGCAGATAATTCAATCCGTTAGGTGTTACATTCTTTAATGAATGTTTGGTAAACAATCTAGAAATTATATGTATAATAATTATGTTAGGTATATATTAAAATTAGTTATCAGGATAAAATATATGTTAAAATATAAAATATATATCGAAAATGAGTTAAATAGTACATATATTTATATATAAATATATGATAGTTGATTTTGGTATACAATTATACTTTTGTATGTATAATTTGTTTTCTAATTAGAGAGATCAATATAAATGAGAAATTAAGTATAATATTTACATATCTGCTACACATTTAGGTTTTATTGTCATCAAAGTCTAACCACGTAGGCTTAACATCAACAAAAATCACTCTCACTAAAAGAGCGTGTAACACACGCCCAAAATTCCAAACAAACATTATCTCTTACTTCGTGCTCTAATATAAAAAATCGTTCACATCTTCTACTCAAAACTGCAATAAAAGAATTTAAAATATCTCTCAAAATTTCTCAAAAATCTTTTAAATTTTCTGCAAAAACTACAGAAAAATTCGGTTCTACGTTTGAGATCATCAACAAAAAACACAAAAAAAAAAACAACAAAAATTTTTTAAAGTACTGATAAAATTACTTGTTCATTATGTTCAATTTTCTCTTTCACATTTCTATCAGTTCGGTTTAGGATTTAGTAGATCAAGTTCGTTCATTTAGTAGATCGAGTTTCTCTAATTCAATTTTTTCTTATTTTTCTTTGAAACTAGGGCATCGAATGAAACTGTAGTAGTTGTGCTGCATTTTACTATAACTTCGGTTCATTTCTTAGTTTATTTGATATTCATTTGAATCCAGAAATGAATTCAATGTATTTTGTTGACGATTGAGTCTTTTTGACTAATTGTTCAAATCTGAACTAATTTTAGTTCATTTGTGAATTAACTGAAATTCACTTGATGATGCTATTAAGTATTGACCAAATTTTTTATTCTTTGATTTTCTTTGGTGTCATCATTAAATAATTTCAGTTCATTTCTTAGTTTATTTGAGGTTCATTTGGATCAAAAAATGAATTCGATATTTTTTTATGGTTGAGTCTTTTTTATTGCTTGTTCAAATATAAACTAATTTCGGTTTATTTGTAAATTAATTAAGGTTCACTTGATACTGCTGTTAAGTATTGGCCAAATTTTTTATTCCTTATAGTCAAAATGACAAAGAAGACCATCTCAAAAAAAAAAAAATCACTTTACGATGTAAGCATATATATACACACTAAATCAACTCTATTTTTGAATTATAAATATATCATATAACATAATGTTTCAAATCCTTGCAGAAAACTTACGATTTGAGATGCTCAACGAGAACGATAGCTAACGTATTTGTCAATATGAGTGATCAAAAGTTATTGTAGGAACAAGTTGATATTTTCAGGTATGAATATGGTCCAACCATTCTCTTGAACAAGATAAACAAATTGAGAGACAAAATCATTGGGGGATCTAAAAGCATAAGAATCTCAAAGCCATCTTTTATCCTTTCAAGTTCTTTCTGCAGATTATCATTTGGGGATATAGAAAGGAAATAGGTTCAATCTTCTAAATTGTAATAAATTTCTATTAACATTTTTGAACACTATTTTGTAAAGAATTGTAAAGAGGCAAACACTTCTTTGACTCTTTGTAAATATTAATATATATTTAAAAATATTTTCTTAAATTCCTTTTGATTTATTTATTGGAACTGCCTGAACTGTATTGAGATCACATTAATTTGAATGAATAATCTAGGTTCACACTGAATATATTAAATGTATTTATCAAACTTCAACAGCGATAAAAATACAAATGAACCGAGATTTAGATAGAAATGAACCGAAATTTATTCTAATAAATACTTAAACTGTTTACCACAACACAATTGCAGAAACTAATTTAAAAAACTAAAACGTAACTACTCAATAAAACATAACACAAATCAGAAATTAGCCTAATTTTCATCAAAAGAGAAAACATTATATGAGTAAAACTTAAATGAACCGAAATTTAGACACAAATAAGTTGGAGATATCTTGGATTTCTATTTTTCCTCTCTACTACATGTAATTAATTGATTCTTAATTTCATCTCCCTTCTGAGTGGTGTTCCTTATTTTCATAGAAAAATCAGCAAGTTTGAAATAATTTTTGTAGAATTTTCCAACTTCTTCAAGTGTCTTAAAAGTCATCCCAACTTTTAGGACAAATTGTTCATCGACAACACACCTGGACTGCAAATGAACCAAAATATGATTATAACACCATTGTATAATAACAAATGAACCAAAAATTGTGCATTCTATAAATTCAGAAACTCCTGCATTCTATCCAAATTCAAATTCATAAACATCACATATTTTAGCAAAGAAGAATAAAATTATTTATTATCACTTTATTTAATTGCATTAGATTTCATTCTATTCCATTCAATTTGTCTTGAAAGTCATCCTAACTTTTAGGACAAGTTGTTCATCGACAACACACTTAGACTGCGAATAAACCGAAATATGATTAGAACAACACCATTGTATAATAACAAATAAATCAAAAATTGTGCATTCTATAAATTCAGAAACTCCTGCATTCTATCCAAATTCAAATTCATAAATAACATTAATTTTAGCAAAGAAGAATGAAATTATTCATTATCACTTTATTCAATTGCATTATATTTTATTCCATTCTATTCAATTCAAAATTGATAAAGAATGAAATTAGATAAAATTAAGAACGATCCAAACCTCCTCCACTTAATTCGATTTAGAAGAATAATCCAAATCGTCTACTGATTTGAACTTGAATCATTCATTATTTTGGAACATGCAAAATTTAAACAATTTTAATTACACTGTTCGATTTAAAAAAAAACAAATATAGATTGAAAATTTAAAGAGAAAGAGAATAAAATCTGAGGAGAACACAAGAAAACCGAAGAAAAAAAATAAAAATTTGAAGAGAAAGAGATAATAATCAGACAAAAACACAAAGAAATCAGAGAAGGATGAAATGTTTACGTTGAAGAGGAACAAACAATGAAAAATTTACGTTAAAAGTATGTTATAAATGGCGTATGACTCTAAATCATTTGGTTGAACTTGATTAATAAAATCACTTAAATATATAACATTTTTATAATATTTTATTTTCATTTTAAGATTTTAATTAAAAAAAGTAGTTTTATATCATAATATTTAATTTTTATGATTAAACATTTAATAAAATTCGATCATTATTGTTGACTTTAAAATTAACATAAAATAATTAACAATTATATTATATAAATACGTTAAAATTAGTTATTAATATAAAATATATATTAAAATATAAAATATATATTAAAAATAAATTAAATAATATATATTTATATATAAATATATAATAATTAATTATAGTGAATAATTTTAGTGCAAAACTGTTTAATAACTAATTAACAGATGCATGTAAAATGGGAGGTTAATTTGGGTTGAGAGGGAGAGGGGGACAAAGGAGGGTGAGTAAATAGTAATAAGGAATTGAATTGATGGAAGCCTATCATAAGCAGATACACTCGTGTGATGTGATTTAATAATTTAATTATTTAATCAATTTAAGCAATGCATATAGACATTTACAATACATTATTGACGCAGCAGCCATATATGTATGTATATAATATGACGTCTCATCCGAATCTCAATTAAATCCTTGGACAGACATGTTTGTAGGACCATACCCAATTATAATCATCTTCCACCGCTGGCAATGCTGCTCTGCAATTCACAGCTGTTAACTAAATTACGCCATTTATATATCTATTTCCCACTTGATCTTAATTAGCACATACTTCCTATATCTAATTATAACACCGCCGCACGCTTTATTTATTTATTTTTTCCTATCAATTGTCTATTATCAAAAATTATATAGAGTAACTTTATTTATATATATATAACTTATATGGACCGTGTTTTAATGGGAGTCCTAACATATATGAGATATTTAATTAATTAAAAACTTATGAAGCACGTTTAATTGACGATATTTACCGTATTCTTATTAACATCTTGAAAACGATATTTATTAATATTTATTTGATATGTATATTTTTTATGTTTATTTATAAAAAATAATTTTTTTAAATATATTTAAATATTATTATATATTAATATATCTAATTTTATTTATAATATATATGGTTGAAATGAATTTAAAAATATTATATATTATTATTTATTAAAAATAAAATTTATTTTAAATATTTTATATAATTAAAAAATATTAAAAATAATTAAAAATTAATTTATATTTTAATATTAAAATATTATTATAATTTATTAAAAATATTTTATATTTTATATATATATATCATTGTATCTTATAAAAATTTAAAATTTGTGTATTATATATCTCATATTATATTATATTATATTTTTATATCAATATCTATGTATTATAATTAAAAACTTAATTTATAAAATCTTAACCGCGATGGTGATACAAATCAATGAAAAATTAACCATCTTAAAATTTAAAAATAAATAATATCTTTTGGTGTCCAGACAAATTTAATTCCGACAAAATAATATATAAAAAGAAAAAATACTGTGATTCTCTAAAACAAATCGTAAAAGTTTAACAAATCTAATTTCATATTTGGTGAAAATTTTCAAATTTTAACCGAAGTAGTTAACCTTTAATTTAATTATTAATTAATTAAAAAATTTAATTTTAATACATTAAAAAATTATTTGATCACATTTTTTTAATGATTAAGATAAACAACAAGAATTTTATTTGCGAATACTCAATTGGATCCAATTTATTTGGATAAAGTTGATAATTTAATTTTCAACAGATCAGATTAAAAATAGAATAGAAATAATTGCGAGTAGAATCAGATGTAGGTTTAGATTTAATCCTACCCAACCTATCTACACTTCTATTATATTATAAGGAAAAGTCTAGGAGGTCAGCAACTTTTTCAAATTCTGGTCAGCATGTAACTAGTAAGAAAAAGTGAGCTATTGGATAAAATTTTACACCAATTTTACACTATTAAAATCATCATTAATAGCTATTTGATGGCTACAAATACCAAAAGTTGTTGGCCCCTAATACTCTTCATATTATAATATGTAGTTATAAATTATTATACATGTATAATAAAATTGATGGAGTAGATCGAATTCATATTCTCTCCATTTTGTAATTTGAGAGTAAAATATTATTTTAGTATTTAGCGTTTGAGTTAAATCTTAATTTGATTTTTAACATTTCAAACGTTCTATTTTAGTTTTAAAGTTATTCCACCTTTAAATTTGATATGAATAATTAATGTAATGAGTGACGTGAATATTAACAATATTTTTAGTTAAATCATTTTTTTTTACGTATTAGAGAAACATAATCAAAATCTTTTTGTCACACTTTCTTTTTTCGATATCCTTTTTGTATAAAACCTCAAACACTAGTAATCAATCATCAATGCTAGCTCCAAAATTCAAGAAAAATTATTTATATTGGTGATTGTTGGAGGGTCAATTTCTCTTATATACTGAAATCGAACGTTGTTGTCTTTTTAATATGTTAATTGTTTGTGTCAAATTTAATAGTGGAATAACATTAAACCCGTTTGAAATTTTTCAGGACTAAAATAAGACGTTTGAAATGTTAGATATCAAATTAAGATTTAACTCAAATATTGAAGATTAAAATCAATTTTAATTACCTATAATTTTATTTTATTATGATTTTATTATTTTTATTTTAATATGAATTTAATTTTATATTTTTATTTTATTACTATGTTTATAAAATATAAAATGATTAAATATTATATTTGATTAAAAAAAATTAATTTATTATGAGTAGGATGGGATATAAAATTTTAGAGTATGAATAGAATTAGAATTAAAAGATTCTCAATGTGTGGGGTTAAGTTTTAAAGAAAATATAAATTTACAGATAAAAAAATTAGGTCTAAACCTTTTTTTTTAACCCATTCATTGCTGTTAATATAAAAAATTACTTTTTACTAATATAGTATTGGTGCAATGGAATGAATACGTAAAATTATTTTATTCGAAGATGCATAAAAATTAAATTATTAATTACATACTCATCTTAATTCATTTGCTTACTACGCATTACATTATTTTGGGTTACTGGTTTTTACCATTGCAATGCAAGTAGGCAATTTCTTTCGGATAAATAATAATCTCTATGAATAGTGATTCTCTTCTAGGAAACTAGTATTATTATATTATATGCACGGCAGTTATATATGATTGAGCTATTAAATTAAGGAGTAGTAGTGTTGTTATTATCACTCCAATTTCGTTATGTTACCAATAGTATTTTTGTCAACTTCTGCCAACTCTTATTTATGATTGTATTTAATAGAAGTATCTTTATAGATGTATTTAATAAAAATATTTTTTTTATAACTGTGTCTAATAGAATTATCTTTATATATATATTTTTTAGATATATCTTTTTATACATATATTTAAAATATAATAATTAATTATTATTAGTAATAAGTTGACAGATAGTATACTGGATACCCTATACTTTTTCTTATCACTAAAATGTCAAACGTAACATCGCTAAGGTCAAGGTTACACCATAATTGTGTCGCACTCGCACACAGACAACTTATAATTAAAATATAAAGCAATATTATATTTAACATTTTTATGCATATATTTTTCACTTTTAATATTAAAAATAATTAAATTGATAAAAATAAAGAAGTGTGTAAATATTATTTCCGTAAAATATACGTTAGAAAGGAAAAGGACTACTATTCTTTCAAATTCTTTTGTTTTATCACCTCTTTTTTTTCTTTAAAACATTCTTTTCTTTATTTTGAGGGAGGGAGGAAGAATCTAGAATCCTTTGGCTGGCACGATCCGCTAGAATATTTGCTTCTCTATATATAACTAAATAATAATACATTTTTGTTAGGTGAACAATAAAAAATATAAACATTATATCTAATTAATTTAAAATTAATTTTCTTTTATTAACCTATTATTTAAATTGTTCAATTATATTCCTCCGTTTTAATTGAAACTTATTATCTTTTCTTAAAATATTATCTTTTGAACTTGAATTAAGTAACGCCGCACAGACACACCCGGTATTATTACTCCGACAGTTGAATGTGGAATAATATATTTATTAACGCCAGACGACTATATATAATATTAAATTTTGTGAGTTATATGACAAGATCATGTATTGATATGATGAAATTAAATTATATTATATATCATTTTGTTTGATCTGATTAATAATAGCTATCATCATAATATTTCTTTAAAAATTTGACTATATACCATGCATGTTGACTGCATATATATCATTGCTCTTATTAAGTAGAAAAATTTGTGGACATATACATATATATATATATATATATATATATATATATAAGCTTAATGCTTAGCTGGTAAGGCTTGCTTTGGTTTCTTCTTTTGGTTCATATGAGGAAAATTATACAATACAGGCAACTAATTTTCGAATAATGTCTTATTGTAAAGATCATCGTAATAGTTAGATTATTTAATCATGCAGTAAGAGAGTTACACTGAAAGTTTTGCTATTATTAAGAGATAATCTCTATTGAGAATAAATTTTATATTTTTGTTAGTAACAAATTTACAACAAGGAACACATGAAAAAGGAATACTTTATTTTAAAAAAATTGACAAAAAAAATGAAGCAAAAGTGATTGTATGTTGAGTGAATAAAGTAATTAATTTCTTTAATTGTTCGTAAAAATTAACGTGTATGTTCTTAAAATTGAATGAGTTTAAGAAGAAAAAAAAATTATCTTAACTTATACTTAATTATAAATATTATAGAGACTTTATTATACTTATAATGTACTTTGTAACGTCTATGAATAATGATCTGATTATCTAAAGTGTGAGGATTTAATAAAATAGATTATAATAATACCATCATTAAGTGAAACCAATTCATTATAAATTTTAGTTCAAGAGATAAAAATATCTCACATGTGAAATTTAATATATGTAATGGCACTATTAGAAAGTAAAGTGATTGCTGAGATATCTATATATGAATGAATTAAGGTGTATATACATACAAGTCAAACATGACTGCGAGTCAGAGGTGACAGATATTAAACCTAGCAATTGGGGACCAGATAATGATAATGCATGAAAAAGCTAAGCATTTGATTGATAAGTCAATTTTGATCTCTTGCATATTATTGCAAGCTAAGGGATAGTGCTTCTGCATCTTAATTAATTACTATGGTGAGTTTTATGGTGTCTTTTTTTATGGTGTTTAAATTGTCTAACTTGTTTTTAAAAGTAAAAAATAAAATATTTAAAATTTATTAAATATTATCTATTTGTCTTTTTTAATAAGTTAGACACAATTTCAAAGGCACCATAGTATTTACTTTGCATATTATCTAATAAAATATCTTTAAAATTGAATTTTTATATATATGAGTTGTGTCATGGTGAATTTTTTTTTAATAAAAAGAGTAAAATTATTCTTCTTTTAATAAAAAATAAAAAAGTATATAAATATAAAATTTTAATTTCTAAAAAAGTAAAATCATTTCTAAAAAGTAAAATCATTTCTACTTGTTAGAAATGATTCGGATGATGTAACTAAACATTATAAAATTAAATTAATATCACAAATTTTTAGAGAGTCATAAAATATTTTGAAATGTTTATTACTTTCAAAATTTCCATGATTCTAGTTTTTTTTAAGGTGTAATTATTTTATTAAGAGTAAACTATTGTTTGGGATAAGTTCCAAATTTGTCATAACGTTTCAATCGTCCTATTTAAATTCCTAACGTTTTAAAATTGATTCAATATTGTCCTGTCGTTAGGGATCCGTTAACAGAATTGACGGTAGGACAAAATTGAGACGATTTTAAAATGTTAGAGACTTAAATAGGACAAAAACATTAGGTACAAAAACGATACATAAAATAAATTTTAATTTTATATTTTAATAATATCAATTTTTTATTGTACATAGTATTCAATTATTTTTTAATCATATCTAAGTAAATTATGGTTAATGACATTACTTTCATTCTAAATAAATTAATTTTTTTATAATTTTACACGTTCATTCTAAATAATGTAATTTTACTTTCATTACTTAATCACATTACTTATAATTTTTTTTTATAATTTTACACTTTCATTCTAAATAAATTAATTTTTTTATAATTTTACACTTAAAGTAATGTAATTTTACTTTCATTACTTAATCATATTACTTATATATTTTTTTTATAATTTTATGCTTAAAGTAATGTAATTTTTTTATAAATAAATAAATTTTATACTTTCATTTTAAATAATGTAATCTTACTTTCATTATTTAATCATATTATTTATAATTTTTTTATAATTTTACACTTTCATTCTAATCACATTACATTATTTATTTAGAATGAAAGTGTAAAATTTATTTATTTATAAAAAATTACATTACTTTAAGTGTAAAATTATAAAAAATATAAATTTATTTAGAATGAAAATAATGTGATTAAATGTAATTTACTTAGATGTGATTAAAAAAGAATTGAATACTATGTACAATAAAAATTAATATTATTGAAGGATAAAATTAAAATTTATTTCTATGTATCGTTTTTGTCCCCAACATTTTGGTCCTATTTAAGTCCCTAACATTTCAAAATCGTCTCAATTTTGTCCCGCCGTCATTTCTATTAACGGATCACTAACGGCAGGACAACATAGAGTCAATTTTGAAACGTTAAGGACTTAAATAGAACGATTGAAATGTCAGGGATAACTTTAGAACTTACCCTAAACGTTGGGGACAAAAATAATACTTCACTCTTTTATTAATCTCTATAATTTTACTAAAATTGTAATTAAGTATATATATATATATATATATATATATATTTAAGTCTTTATAGTGTTTTTAATTTTATAATTAAATATTTTTTATGTCAAAAATATTAAAATTAACAGAATATTTTTTTTAAAAAAAATATTTAGTTAAAGATTTAGTTGAATTTTTAACTATAAATATTTTTAATGAATAAATGACCATTTATACCCATAAAAGATAAAAACGTTGACATATGTACTCACATTAAATCGAAACTAAACTTGTACCAACGCAAGTGTGACAAAAGTACCCTGTCTTTAGCGGGTTAGAGTGCCACGTAGGGTACTTTTGTCATACAGAAGGCATTTTACGTGGGTACAAGTTTAATTTCGATCTAGTGTGGGTACATATGTCAGCGTTTTCATCTTTTATGGGTACAAATAGTCATTTATTCTATTTTTAATTTATAAAAAATATTTAATTAATTTTAATATTTTTTATATTAAAAAAAAACTTAATTATAATGTTATATGTACTAATCAAACTAACCCATTTATATATACCACATGGTTATAGATTTATAGCTGATGAATATCCAAGAAGCTAAGGGAGTAGCTAGTGATCAGAGATTCTGAGAATGACACTGAATAACGCGGCGAGGTGCAATGATAAAAATTAAAATTGTCTTCAACGATTAATAATTAATCAATATATGGAGTGAGTGTAAAGTTTTGAGCTACACAGAAAATAATAGGGCCCAAGAAGAAGGGCGACACATCAATCTTTATCAATATCTACAAGTGCAACTGTGTAATTACATCAACATCTTCCATCCTTAAATTAATTTATGCAACCATCAGTTTATTTACTGTTGTTGATAATCTTATATTCATATACCACTATTTTTCTTATGGTTTGTGTCAATCTGGATAATGTATGTTACCAATAATTGAAATAATTTAGTTTCTAAATATTATTATATACTATATATATTGCACAAAGCAAAGCCAAATAAATGGATACCAAGATTTCGATTATAGCCCCACGTGCTATAATATATGCTATATATATATGTGACGTTGGTCTTGTATGCTAAATATTATATCTATTTCCTATTTTTGCGGAAAAATATTTCACCTTATGTATATACGATATTGAAAGGTCTATTAAAATAAAAGAAAAGTATTGCTAACTAATAATTTTTAACCTATAAAATAGTGGTAATTTATAATAAAAAACATTTAAAATTAGAAATAATAAAACATCCAAAATCTAGGATTTAATATCCAAAATCTAGGAATAAGAGGATATTTTAGAATAAAAACAGAAATGTAAAAGAAATCATCAACATATCCATATTTAACTGCGACGACTGGCAAAGTGTCTCTTCGTGTTGTTGATGGTTATGCCGGATATGACATTGAGAGATTTTTTCTTTGGTGTTTTTTTAGGAGTTGTTTGTCTGCTTTGGATATCTTTTTATATTTGCTCAATTCTACTGTGTTGAGTTTTTTTGTTTTAGAAAAAATATATCTAAAATTTAAGATTTAGAATTTAAAATTTATGATTAATTAGTATTAGAATTTAGTGTTTAGAATTAGATTAATATTTAGAATTTAAAATTTAAAATTTATAATTATTAATAATTTAAGATTTAAAATTTAGAGTGGACTCGGATGACTAAAAAAGGTCATGGAGGTATTGCTGATGGCCCCAGTGGCAGTAATAATGGCCAACAATAACAATGGTGAGTAGTGGTGAAAATAAGTGACTTGTAATAGTAGGTAAAATTGAGATGTTAGAAGAAATTTAAAACAAAATATAAATAAATATTAGATTCTTTAAGATTATTGACTGATGTTGATTGTTTTTTTTTTTTTGTTATCTATCTTAACCGTAAAATAAATAGGATGGAAGAAACCAAAATAAATGGCCATGAGGTATTTTATCTGTGCTCTCATACTATTTAGAATAATCATCCGAGTACTAGCGATAATAAATATCTTTCTAAAAACTTAAACTGATTTTAGAGTTCACTAAGACTCGAACTCTTGACCTTTCAAATCTAGAGCTCTAATACCATGCATGATATCACTCATCCCAAAAGTTTTGGGAAAAGCTAACACTAATGATTATATCTCTAATACTCTCTAAACTTCTATTATACACATTGTATAAATATTTCATTGACTCCTCATACTTTCCCATTTTTAAAATGTCAAATGTAAAATATCCCCCGGTCATGATTGCGGGGAAGTACGTACTTACGTACTAGTGAGTATTGACAGAGGACTAATAGTAGAACCTAAATAAATAAAATACGTATATTTTGATCAATACAATTAGGAATGATAATGAGTAAGGTAAAGACATAAAGTAGTGTTTGAATTTAACTTTAATTTTAATTCTATTATAGTTAACACGTGAGTAGGGGTGGCAAAACAGACTGGCCCGCCCCGCCCCGCCAAAGCCCGCCCAAATATGGGGCGGGCTGGCCCGCCCGCCAAACTGATATGGGCTCAACTTGCTAACCCGCCCCGCCAAAGGGCGGACTGGCGGGCCGGCCCGCCTCTTTTTTTTTTTAACCAAATTTTTTTTATGATAAAATTAAATTTAACGCACTAAGAACTAACAATTATTTTATTTTATAATAAAATTATTTCATCGAATTAGTTTTTTAATATATAGAGTAATATTCTAAATTAATTATTAATCCATAAAAAATTATAATTAAGCATAATAATTTTTTTTATTGAAATTAACAATAATAAAAATAACCTAACAAATAATAAGTCTCAACTCTCAAAGTCTCAAACTGTCAAACATAAGTGCATAATAATAACAAAACAAACATATAATCCACACATAAATCTTACTATAATTCAAACAAAACACAACATAATTCATAAATCAACAAGATACCCAAAAAAACTTTAAATCAACACACATAAATCAATTATCAACTTCTAAATCAACAAAATTTGAATCTGATCCAGAAGTTGAAACACCGCCTCGCCTAGCACCTTGAGGATTCACATCTTCACCTTCGCCTTCACCTACAATTAGAAGAATACCCGAATTTAGAACAAGATATAAATACTTAAATGTCATATAAATATTAAATTAGTAACTAACAATGTAATTACCATCAACAAATCCTTTATTCCAATTGCGAGTACAAATCACAGCCTCAACATTTTCTGACAACATTCGACTTCTATATTTGTTAATGACATGAGCTCCAATACTAAAGGCAGATTCCGATGCAACCGTAGTAATTGGAATACTCAATAAGTCACGTGCCATGATTGATAACTTCGGATAACGACTCTCATATAATTTTCACCATTCCAAAACATCTAAATCTTCAAAGCAATCCTTTGACAAAAGTGGCTCCTCCAAGTATGTATCAAGTGGATTCTTTCCACTAGAGACCTCAGCTTGATGGTTTCGTTTCATCAATTTCTATCAAAATAGAAATAATCACATCTTGTTAGGATAGAATAATGACAATTAATAAGAGAATTTAAATATGTTAGACATTAGTACATTACTTACGCCAACAATCGCAAGTCGCTTCTTGCTTGCACTTTCAGGGGTATGGGCCATGGATGAATATTGATTACTAGGTCCTTGTGCTTGAACAGTTGGAAGAGAATTTTTGTCATATTTTTCAAAAAGCTTATATAATTTCTTTTTCACATGTTCCACCTTCCCTTTTGCAGTCTCAACATCAATCTCTTCATACATAAGCTCTAAAGTAGAAATCTTAAGTCTAGGATCAAGAATAGCACCAAATGCAAGAATGACACTATACTTTTCCCAATACTTCTTAAATTTGTTCATCATCTTTTCTCCCATGCTCCTTAGAAGCTCATCTTCACTTCTCAAACTTCCCATCAAAACACATTGAATATGATAGACTTGTAGAAAATACAAATTTGAAGTAGAGTAAGATGTGCCAGAAATCAAATTAGTAATTTCATAAAAGGGGTATAAAAATTCACATATCTTTTCAGCTCTCCCCCATTCATCAACCGAAGGACAATACTTATAAGCAGGCACGGACCCACCTTCATGAATGGGGGGGCACTTGCCCCCAGTGACATTTGATATTTTTAAACTCAAAAAAAAAAAAAATATATATATATATATATAATATGCCCCCACTTTAAATTTTAAATGACCCCACTACAAATAAACTAAGCCCAATTATTAAAAGTCTAAGCCCATTTTATTTTTTTATGATTTTGACTATTAGTTAACCTAATTAAATTTAGTCTTCTTCTGTTTTTAAATCCTAGCCGTCACTCATTTATTCTCTTAAACCCTTTTCTTAGTTTCATATTTTCAATCTTCTTTTTCTATTCCTTGTCTAGTGGTCATCTTCTCTTCATCAAAAGGTAAATTTTAAATTCTCTATTTTATTTTATATAGCTCTCTATGACTCTATGTATCTTTCAATTTCATTGTTTCTCTTTTTGATATTTTCAATTGCAAATTTTAATTCAAACAATTATAGTTTAAGTATTAATCTATTTTTTATTCTTTTCATGAATTTATATATTTTATTTTATTCTCAATTTAGTGATCCTTATTATTTATTTGTTTATCTTTCGTTCTATTCTATTATATGTAATTAGATTGCATATAAATTTTTAAAGTGAATTGATCAATTTACTAATTTAGAATATATATTTTTATTTTTAGAAATAGTAATGGAGAAATATTTCAAAAGAAAGCTACCACTAGAATCTGAAGTCACTCCATTAGTCTCTTCTAATAAAAAGAAGTTCTTAGAATTCAATGTGGAAAGTCTGGTAGCTGATCCTGGACAACGACCCAAAATTTCAAATTATGATCCAAATGACAGAGATGAAGTTAGACGAGCTTATTTGCAAAAAGGTCCTTGTCAACCAAGAGAACATGATTTTGCACAAACATATTTTGGAACTTCTCTCCGTAGATTTAATGCTGATTGGTTTGATGAATTTGGCAATTGGTTGGAATATAGTATTTCAAAAGATGCTGTATTTTGTCTTTGTTGCTATCTTATGAAACCTGATGGTGCGAGTGGTGATGCTTTTGTAAAAGAGGGCTTTTCAAATTGGAAAAAGAAGGAGCGATTACAAACACATGTTGGAAATCATGATAGTGCTCATAATCAAGCTCGAAGAAAATGCGAAGCACTCATGAAGCAAAAACAACATATTGAAGTTGTTTTTCAAAAGCATTCAGACCAAGCTAAAAGAGATTACCGAACTCACTTAACAGCAACAATTGAGTGCATTAGGTTCTTATTGCGACAAGGATTGGCCTTTCGTGGTGATGATGAATCGCACAATTCAAATAATCAAGGTAATTTTTTGGAGCTTCTTGACTTTCTTGCTCAACATAATACAGAGATTGATCGTGTTTTCAAAAATGCTCGTGGAAACCTTAAGCTAGTAGCACCTAAAATTCAAAAAGATATTGTTAGAGCTGCTGCAAGTGAAACTACTAAAGTTATTATTGATGATCTTGGAGATGATTTATTTGCTGTTTTAGTTGATGAAGCTCGAGACATCTCTGTTAAAGAGCAAATGGCTGTTTGTTTGCGGTATGTGAACAAAGAAGGGATTGTAATGGAGCGATTTCTTGGCCTTGTCCATGTTTCTAGCACAAATGCGTTGTCATTAAAAGTAGCTTTGGAATCTTTATTAACAAAGCATAATTTAAGTTTAGCAAGAATACGTGGACAAGGTTACGATGGAGCTACTAATATGCAGGGAGAATTTAATGGCTTAAAAAGTTTGATCTTGAAAGAAAATGCTTGTGCTTTTTATGTTCATTGTTTTGCTCACCAACTTCAATTAGCACTTGTGGTTGTTGCAAAGAAACAGGTCGAAATTGCACTACTTTTTAATTTGCTTGCTAGTTTGTGCAATATTGTTGGAGCTTCTTGTAAACGTAAAGACATGCTTCGTGAAAGTCAAATGCAAAAGACAATTGTTGCATTACAAAATGGAGATGTTTCTAGTGGGCGTGGCTTAAATCAAGAAACAACATTGAAAAGGGCAGGTGATACTCGATGGGGCTCACATTATGGTACAATACTTAGCTTGATTTCTATTTTTTCTTCCGTGGTAGAAGTTCTTGAAGTTATTGAGGAAGATGGAAATAATCCTGAACAAAGAGCTGAAGCATGCCAATTATTGAATCATATTCAATCTTTTGAATTTGTATTCAATTTACATTTGATGAAAAGTATATTAGGAGTTACTAATGAGTTGTCTCAAGCTCTACAAAGAAGTGATCAAGACATTATAAATGCTATGACATTGGTTAAAGTGTCCAAGCAACGATTGCAAAGTATAAGAGACGATGGTTGGTCCTCTTTGCTCAACGAAGTTTTACTATTTTGTGATAGTCACAATATTCTTGCTCCAAATATGAATGATATATTTGTAACACAAGGAAGATCAAGGCGCAAAATCCAAAAGGTCTCAAACTTGCATCATTTTCAAGTTGAATTATTTTATCAAGTGATTGATAGACAACTTCAAGAGCTTAACAATCGTTTTACAGAGGTAAATACTGAGCTACTTCTTTGTATAGCTTGTTTGAATCCAAGTGACTCATTTTTTGCATTTGATAAGGAGAAGTTGCTTCGTTTAGCTGAATTTTATCCACATGAATTCTCTTCTACTCAAATTTTGGCACTTGATAGTCAACTTGAGAATTTTATATTGGATATGCGTCTTGATGATCAATTCTCAAATATAAATGGAATCAGTGGACTATCTCAAAAGTTAGTTGAGACAAAAAAGCATATTGTTTATCCATTGGTATTTCTTCTGTTGAAATTAGCTTTGATTCTACCTGTGGCAACAGCATCAGTTGAAAGAACATTTTCTGCTATGAATATCATAAAGAGTCGACTTCGTAATCGAATGGGAGATGAGTGGTTGAATGATTGTTTGGTTACATATATAGAAAGAGAGACATTCAATCAAGTTGATAATGAAACAATTATTCAACATTTTCAAAATATGAAAACAAGAAGAGAAGTACCTTCAAGATTTGAAGCGAAGAAAGTTAGCAGCTAATGTAATTTTTGGTTTTTTTTGTATTCGAATAATTAATGTGCACTTTTATATTTTTAAATTTAAATTAATATATATTTTGATAATAATGTGTATTATTTTTGCCCCCCCACCATAAATTTTCTGGGTCCGTCACTGCTTATAAGCATGGTCGGTTGCCTTCAAATACTCAAAGGCCTTCCGATACTTGATAGCACTTTCGAGCATAATGTACGTAGAATTCCATCGAGTAGTAACATCTAGATGCAACCCACTTGTAAAAGTCAAACCCTGAATCGCTGAAACACATTCTTTAAACCTTATCATTCTACTCTCCGATCCCCTTACATATTTCACACTTTTCCTAATCTTATCCAATGCATCATGAGCAATTTTTAATCCATCTTGCACAATAAGATTCAAGATATGAGTAGAACAACGAATATGAAAGAACTCCCCATCACACAACAACCAATCATGCATATTTAATGTACTTTTCAAATGATCTTGGCATGTATCATTAGCAGATGCGTTATCTAGTGTAAGAGTCATAATCTTCTTTTCAATTCCCCATTCATTTAAAAGCTCAAAAATCTTGGAAGACAATTCAAATCCCGTGTGAGGAGGAGGCATATGACAAAAACTCAAAATTTTACTTTGCGATTTCCAATTCAAATCAACAAAGTGAGCAGTTAGGCATAAATAACCCTCTGTAGTGATGGATGTCCACAAATCAGAAGTCAAACAAACTCTATTAGGAATGGCTAATAAAGTACTTTTAAGCTTATCTTTTTCCCTTAAGTAAATTTTCAGCACATCCTCCTTAAGAGTATTTCTAGTAATTAGGCCTAGAGTTGGACTGATGTATTTTACCCAATTCCTAAATTTCTGATTATCAACAATAGAAAAGGGAACATCACAATCAATCACAAAGGCAGCAAATATCTCACGCGATACATGATTATCTATCTTGAGAGCCCCCATTTTATTTTGCATTTCTATCAAAGTTTGACCAATATCCTCGAAGTCTATTTTCACGCACCTGTCCAAATGACGCTTAAGTGTCGATGTCCCATATTGTTTACCACCAGCCTTAAACTTCTGTTTGCATCCATCACATTGAGCACGATCTATTCCATCATCACCAGGTCCAAGCTTTGTGAAATATCTCCACACATCAGATGTTGTTGCCTTCGTCTTTTTCTTTTTAATATCTTCAGTCGTTTCAGATCTTTCCATATTTTCAGGATTTTGTGTTGCATTCCCACCATCAACTTCCATAGAGACAGAATTATCCATTGCAGAATCAACAGCTCAATCTAAATAATCTCAATACATAAAAATATTTAAATCAGTCAAAAATATTCAAACAATAATCAAACATAATCAATAAGTAATTCAGTACTAACTAAATAATACCCAGTTGCAGAAACATAATCAAATCAGGCTGAAAAATAATATTCAAACATAATCAAACAATAATACCCAGTTGCAGAAAACTCAAATCAGGCTGAAAAACAATATTCAAACATAATCAAACAATAATACCCAGTTGCAGAAAACTCAAATCAGGCAGAAAAACAATATTCAAACATAATCAAACAATAATACCCAGTTGCAGAAAACTCAAATCAGGCTGAACAAATTGACATGGAAAAATAATAACAATAATAAGTAATAACAGTAACTGATCTTGACTCTTGAGAATGACGATGTGAGGAATCAGAAAATCATTTTTGCTAAGATAAACATCATCATCAGATTTGTCACATACATATTCACTTATTCAGCAACTGTAAAATGTAAATCACTTACTAATAGTAATGGCAGAGCCGTCGAGCAGAAAGAGGAGGAGAGAGGAGCGATTCCAGGAGTCCGCCAGTCACAGAACCGCCGAGCAGAGGCGCCGACGAGACAAAGCTGCCGACGACAACAGGAGGAGAGAAAGGAAGGCGAAAGGCAGAGGCGCCAGAGAGGAGCGAGTGAGGAGGGAGCCGGGCTGCTGAGGAGTGAGGAGGAGCGAGTGAGGAGGGAGTGGGTCAGCGAACGCCAAAAGGGATGAAGGTTAAAGGTCTGGCTGTCTGGGGTGTGGGTGTGGCTGAGCTGAGTGACCGGCGTTACTGCATTAAGTCGGGTGTGGCCGTGTGGGTGTGGCTGAGCAGGAGGCACCGAGGCGAGGCAGTTCCGCAGTCCGCAGTAGCACCGTGTGGGTGTGGGTGTCACGGGTCTGGGTCTACCGAGGAGTGAGAACAGACGAGGGAGCTAAGCTGTTGAAGGATGAAGCCGGGGGTCAGGGTCCGTCGGTCTGAGGTCTCGCCATCTCTGGCATCTCAGGGAGTCAGGGTCAGCCGGTCAGGGAAGCTGGGAAGGAGGAGAAGGGACGAAGGGTTAGGGGGGCTAGGGCCGGCTGTTTGTGGGAAGGAGGAGAAGGAAAACCTAATTTTCCTATTTATATATCACTTGCAAATTTACGGAATTACCCTTAAAAAAAAATATGTCAGCCCGCCCCGCCCCGCCTTGGCCCGCGGTTTTGGCGGTGCGGTTTTGGCGAGTTCAAAATCTCGCCCCGACCCGCCGTTTTTGGCGGCTTGACCCGACAGATTCGGCCCGTTTCGCCACCCCTACACGTGAGAGTTCGATTTTATCTGTGAAATTTTATAAATATGTAATATTATTATATAATTTAATGAGTATGTAAATTAAAAATTTAATACAAATAATATAATTATTTTATAAAATAATACAATCGTCTCATAAATAATATAATTATTAAATGTTTAAGTTTATATAAAAGTTTTTATTTAAATTAATAATACAAATATAAATAAAATATTATATTGATATATCACTAAAATAGAATTAATTTTTATATAAATAAAAGTATTAAATTAATAATTAATGACTTTGGCTCAATAGTAAATAGCTTTTATACTAAATGAGAGGTTTTTGGTTTAACATCTATTTATAGAGATGTTCAAATTCAAACCGATACAATTAAATCGCTTATCTAATTCAATTCAAACCGAAAATTTAAATTTGATTGGATTCTATTTTTTGCAAACCGTATGGATCAAATCGGATTTCAGATCTACTTCGCAAAACCGATCCAATCCAATTTAAACCACATAATGTGCTATAATATTATTATTTTATTATTATATTTACAATTTTACTTATAATATACTTAGTTTGTTATATATTTTTATATTATTCATGTATTATTATTATTATTATTCAATAAATATTTTATAATCAAAATAATTTTTATTTTTTTTATTTTAACTAACTTATACTTCTATTTTTATTATTATATTATTGTTAGTTTTTTAAAATATTGTTGAGACTTATTATATTATTTTTAATTATTTAAAATTTGATGTTGAGACTTGTTATATATATTTAATTTTTGGGTAAAGTATATTTTTTGTCCCTGAAGTTTTAGAAAAGTTTCAAAAATACCCCCAAGTTTTATTTTGTTTCAATTTTGTTCCAAAAATTTTCGATTTGCATCAGATATACCCCTAACGGCTAATTTTACAAAAAATTTAAGACCAATTCAACAACAATTTCATAAGAACAACCCTTAATACAAGCAAATCAAACATAATTTTCATGCATTATTGTTAGAACGGTCTTAATTTTTTTTGAAAATTTAGCCGTCGAGGGTATATTTGATGCAAATCAAAAACTTCTGGGACAAAATTGAAACAAAATAAAACTTAGGGATATTTTTGAAACTTTTATTAAACTTTAGGAATAAAAAGTATACTTTACCCTTAATTTTTTTAATTTATAAAACATCAAATCAAATCCAATCAAAACCACTTGAAATTGGATCGGATTATTTTTTAAATCATCTAATCTAAATCGTACCGCAAGTAAAATTAGTGTTCAAATCAAATGAGTTTTTGACTTAAAACCGATCCAAACCATACCACGAACACTCCTAGTTGCTACCCCTAAATACAATACAATTGATGGAATATGTTATGAGAGAGTTATTATTCATGGGTGACCAGGGGCGGAGCCTCGTACATTTCAAGGGGACAATGCCCTTTGCCTTTAAAATTTTTTATGTATATAGTCTTTTAATTTTTACATTGCCTCTTTTTAATTTTATTTTTCTCCCTTTTAAAGTTATATTTTTTTAGAGTAAATGCCGAAAACGATCACTGAATTTTAAATCGCTATCCAATTTGGTCTTCCACTTTAATAAGTGACTAACTAAATCCTTGAAACTCCAAAATATGCATCTCTATTAGTCCCTTAGAGAAGTGCTGTCTAAACGTCGATGACATGGAACGTGAAGTGGCAGATGGGCATTGGATGAAACAACGTTGTTGAGAGAGGGACGCCCTAAGCATGTGAGAATAACATCGTTTCAACATCTTCTCCTCTTAGAATAAATTATTCACACTGGTCCCCCCATTATCAACGTTTCTCCACCTTCCTCCGCGCACATGGCGTACATAAACTCACTCAAGGAAATCGGCCACTCTTTCCACCTCTTTATTCAGCAAGACAGGGAATTAGCGGTAGGAGGCGACGCTGCCTCTCCTCTGCCTTCTCCTCCGGTAAAGGCTCACCTAACGAAACACGCTTCTCCTCTGTCTTCTCTGCCTACTCCAATTCTGGCTCCCACCTCCACTTCCACTCCAACGAAGAATACGATGATGGCGAAAATCCTCATGCTCTCCACGACCACGACTTGTTCGGTCATTCTTCCCCTCTCCATGCGGATCTCCTGCCATTCGAGGAGGGAGATCATGAGCTTCCATGGATCGGGATGGGGATAGAAAGCATGCAGATGAATTTCATGAAGAAGCAACCAACAGCTTTAATTGTGTACCAACAGAGGCCAAAAATCATGAAATCGTATATATAGGTGAATCATCTTCTTCGTATCAACTCTATCCGCAGCTCTACGATCCATATGGTGCTCTTTCACCCTCCGCCTATGATGGATCTTATCTGCCATAACATTCCCACCACCTTTCTCCGCTAAGCCGTTACTGCCACCACCTTCCCCTCCAAGAGCTTTCCTGTGGAATTTTCTCAACTTCTTCGACGATGACGGCAATGAAAAGTACTATCCTCAAACACAGTACACTCCATTCGTGACTCCAGGGAGGTTCGAAAGGAGGAGGAAATCTCGATTTGGAAGATGAAGATTACTAGCACGAGGTCATCAAGAAAGTCCATGGCGATCACAAGTTCATTGACGCTCCTGCTTCTGTATCTGAATCTGCAGCTTGAGCAAGAGCTTAACAATTGGACTTTCCAATTCTCTAGTTGGATAAGTGCTCAGAAAGATTATGTGAGAGCATTGAATAATTGACTGATGAAATGTCTACTGTATAAACAAGAAGAAACATCTGATGGCATAGTTCCCTTTTTGTTATATGTAACCGGTGGTCGAAGAAGAGAAGACAAGAATTTGGAGATAAGAATTTTATAATGGAGGATGGACTGATTTGGATATTATTAAGTAATTTTGGGTACCAATTTGAATCACATTCAATCTTCGTACACATCTGCATACAGCTAAACGTTCCATGTCATTGACATTTAAATGATACTTCTCTAAGGGACTAATAGAGATATACGTTTTGGAGTTTTAGAGATTTAATTGGTTATTTATTAAAGTGGGGAACTAAATTGAGTAGTAATTTAAAATTTATAGACCATTTTGGATATTTATTCTATATTTTTATAGAGAAATTCTCCACATACAAGCGTTTTCCCATACAAGTCATTTATTTCTTTTTCTTTTTCTTTTTCCATGCCTCCTCTTTTTCTTCTCCTTCTTCTTCTTTTTCCGTGCCTCTTCTTCTTCTTCGTTTTTGAAGTGTTTCATCTTCATTGTCGTGTTTCTTCTCGTTCTTCTTTTGATTTTGCAACATTATGTATTTTTTTCTTTGTTTGATTTTTTCCTCCCAAAAAGAATTATGAGAATATGAAATAAGAAAATGAAGAAGAAGAAGCAGCAGAAGATGAGGAGGAGAAAGAGGAAGAGTTCTGAATTATGCATAAGGCGTACTTCAACGAATTTTGGGTGTATTTTAAATCCTTTGGGTGTATTTTTGTAATCCTTTGGGTGTATTTTTGTAATCCTTTGGGTGTATTTCTATAATCATTTGGGTGAATTCCTGTAACCGTTTGAGTGTATTTCTGTAACTATTTGGGTGTATTTATGTAATCGGTTGGGTGTATTTCTGTAATCGTTTGGGTGTATTTCTGAAGTTCCATTATCTTCAAAACGATTTCAAAGATTGATTTCAGAAACCATGAAAATCGAGAAAAAAACGAAGCAAGAATACCAGCGATAAACGCAGATAAAACAACAAATGAAAAGGCAAAGAGAGAACGCACGAAGGAGATCAAATTTGGCAAGAAACTCATTTTCATGGAGGAAGAAGAAGAAGAGTAGGAGAAGGAGAAGAAGAAGGAAGAGGAGGAGGAGAAGGAGGAACGCGAAGCACGCCATGAAAATCGTATATGGGTCAGCGTGCTTTTTGTTAAGTTTCTCCCAACTTATATGACTTGTAAACCAAATGACTTGTATGTGTAGCACTCCTCATTTTTATATTAGCCTCCCTGTAGAAACTAATCTAACTCCTATCCTATTGGTGACACCATTATATTATTGCACCAACTTCATCATGCGATGAACAGAAGCAACAGATCAAAGTTAACACTTAAGAATCAAGACTCAAATTTGAATATTGATCGAGACTTTGAAATGTATAAGAGCATTATGATTATAATTAATCACTAATTCACACACACAAAAAATATGAGGAGACTTTAATTAATTAACATGTGCTAGAGTATATGTTAGGTTATCATTTGAGTTTTTTTATGAAAATATGTAAAGTTTAAGTTTCTAACATATATGTTATGTATTTATTAAAATAAAAAATTTAAAATTTTTTTACAAATAATAAGCTTAATATGTGTTCTAAGACACATTTTAGTTATTGTCTAAAAATAATAAAGATAATAAAGATAAAAAAATGTTATAATATGTATTGTAAAACATAAAAGATACAATTACCTAATTCAAATATAATTTTACTTCAAATTAAAATCATTTCAGCAATAACACCACTATCACTACTATTATTATTATCGATTTTTAACTTGGCTTAAATCATTAAAATTAACAACTCCAATTCAATTATCAGTTACACAATTCAAATTATAAAAAATGAACAATTTTTTTATATAAAAAATGAAAGTAAGAGGAAGGTTGAAGATTGAAGCAATGGAGAGAATAGAGTAGGCGCAATTTAGAAAAAAAAATGACGATTCCATAATGAAGGAAAGATAGAGGCGAGGAAGGCAACACAATAGAAGTGAGAAGATGAAGAAAGACAAAGGCAAGTTAGACAACAATGGGGATGGTAATGGCGAAAGACAAGACAGAGCAGAAGAGACGAAGAGGAAAAATATTCTGAAAGAGGAGTAAGGGAAGAGGAAGACAAACTTATAAGGTGACGTGAAGAAGAGGAAGACATATTGGTGAAGACAAAAGGAAGGAGAAGAGGGCGACAATGGCGCAGTAAGTGGTAACAAAGGAAAAGGACAATGGTGAAGTAAGAAACAAAAAATAGAGAAGGAGAAAAGAGGGATTAGAGTTATAGATAAATTTGACATTTAAAAAAAATTAGAGTAAAAATATAAAAAATATTGTCTAATAAATTGTTCATCTATGTATGTCTCAACACTTTGGTAGAATGCTAAATACATGTATTTAATATTTATTTGTATATCATTATGTCTATCAGAATTTATATCTCAACAACTAAGTTTTTAATATTTTACAGTAATATCTTAATTTGTTTATAACATCTTAACTTGTCATTATAAGATTAAATTATATCAATAGTGCATATTTTCATTACAAAACATATTAATCTTTTATCGTCACATTCGATATTGTTGTATCAAATATATCCGTGACTACAATATTGTTGAGGTATAATATTCTCTCTTTGACAATGACTATATTTTTTTTCCAAAAACAAAGACTTTTAGTTTCATCATAGAAAAAATACAGCTATCCAAAATTAAGGACAAAAAGTTAAAAAAGGTGGTGGTTACCCAATTAACTTACTAAAGAATAGTAAAGTAGTAATAAAAAACAACTCAAATAGGAAGATGGGTAAAAGGCATGAATCTAGGGCAGAAATCCAAACAAATGTGATAGAGCTGCTGCAGCAGATTTATGGATGCGCAAATAACCTCCTCTGGCAACTAGTTCCTACTCTCAAAAACCCATAGGTTTCTTGCTTTCCATGAGTTCTAGCAAATAATCGCTGCAAGGTTCAGCAATCGATCCGCTTCAGCCTGTCTCTCAAGCTTTTTCGTCAATTCCTGCCACCATTGGAAGAAATGGTCACTGATTAGATTAAGAAGAAGCCGGTAAAGTGGACTTCTTCTCCAAATCTCTTGCACTTTGTTGCATTCAATTAAACAGTGAGTGATGGATTTTGATTGCATGTGACATAGAGGACATCTTAGATTGGTGTTTGGGAATCTGCTATGTGTAAGCTCCAGGACTAGGATACGATCATAGAGGCACTTTCAAAGAAAAATATGTGCACTGAGCGAGATCTTCATCTTCCATAGCTACTGCCACACCTGCTTTTGCTGCATATGGTTTGGGCAATGCTCTAAAAGAGGGTGAAAGAAGAGGTAAGTAACGTTGTAGCCTGAAAATGTGTCATACACCTTAGATTTATTGAGGCTCCATTGAATAAAATCTTCTCCATCTCTAGGTTGAATTAAGCATATTCTTCTTTCGATTTCGGGGGGGAAATATTTACCACCAAGTGGTGGTTCCATGATTTATTTGGCCTCATCAGATCTTTAACCCATAAAATATGGCTCAATGATTCTATGGATTGTGACAGGAGGATACGATAGGGATATGGTGGAGGCAACCAAAGATCTTCAAAAACTCGGATGGAGCTATCAGAGCCAACTCTCTAATTCAAGCATTTTTCAACAACCGTGCGACCTTTTATGATGCTATGCCATCCCCAAGAAAGTAGATTACCTATTTCTGCATTCATCACATCTCCATACTTGAAGTATTTACCTTTCAGTATTTTAGTTAGGATAGAATTAGTCTGATTAGCGATCCGTCAACACTGTTTTCCTAATTAGGCTAGGTTCTGCGTCCTCAAGTCTTTAAGGCCCAACCCCCTCCTTCTTAGGTCTTGACGTTTTGTCCCAACCAACCCAAACCATTCATTGCTCTGTTCCTCTTTGTCCCCACCAATACTGAGTAAGGATTCTATGAATATCCGTAATGAGTGAGTCTGGTAATCTAAAGCAAGAGGGATTGTATATTGAAACTGCTTTCCCAACTGCCCTTAGTAAAATATTTCTGCTCCCATTTGATATTAGATTATTCTGCCATCCTTGAATCTTTTTCTAAACCTTTTCCTTAATTAAGCTGAAAGTGGCCTTTTTCGATTTATTAACTAAGGAATGAAGGCCCAGGTACTTGTCCTGCGCTTCGATGTGCCCAATATTGAGGTTGGCTGCCAGCTGGGTTCGGACATGATTTGCGGTATTGTTACTGAAAAAAATTGAGGATTTATTAAGGTTTACCTTTTGTCCACTAACTCTCTCATAGTCATTTAGAATGTTTAGGATATGCTCATAAGAATACTCTGTAGCCTAGGAAAATAGAATTGAGTCATCATAAAAAAAAGGTGGCTAATAGTAGGGCTTCTTTTGTTCACTTGGATCCCATGAATTCTACTGCTTAATTCCGCTTTGCGTAGCAAGAAGAAAAGTCCTTCTGCACAAAATAGGAAAAGATAGGGGGATAGAGGATCACCTTGACAGATACCTCTATTTGGTTTGAAATAACCAAAGGGTTTTCCTTTCACAACGACAAAATAAGAAATAGTAGTCACTAACTCACAAATCCAACTTATCCACCTCTCATTAAACCCGAATTTGCTGAGGATGAACCATAGAAAATGCCACTAAACTCTATCATAGGCTTTGCTCATATCTAATTTGATTGTCATTTCATGTTGTAGACCTGACTTTTTATTCTTCAAATAGTGCATACATTCATGAGCAATCGAAATATTGTCTAATATTAGGTGGCCTTTAAGAAAAGCACTTTGAGTAAGGCTAATCAGTTTATTCATACAATCCTAGAGTCTATGAACTACAACTTTAGAAATAATTTTGTAAACGACTTTAGATAAACTGATAGGCCTAACCTATGTCATATTAGAAGCATTTGAAACCTTTGGAATGAGGCAGATGTGAGTATAATTAAATCAATACAGAATTCTTTCCCCTTGAAAGAAGCTACAGACTGCCCTAAAGACGTCTGCACTTACAATATCCCAGTAAAACTAAAAGAACTTGGTAGCCATGCCATCTTCACTCGGGGTACTCTGCGGGTGGATACTGAAGGTGGCACGCTTGACTTCCTCAATGGTGACCAGTCTTTGTAACCTACAGTTCATGGAAGCTGTAACCTTAGGTTCAAAGTCCGTGAATAAAGATTCCAAATCAGCATGAGCTATCAAAGAGAAATTGTCTCGAAAGTAATCATTCGCCACTGGTGCAATAGATGAGTTAGACGAGGCTATTTTCCTATTCGGACCATTCATCCTCTAAATTCTATTTCTCTGAGATCTGGTTCTAAACTTTCGGTGAAAAAATTAGTATTCCTGTCCTCCTTCTTTAGCCACTTGATTCTCGATTTTTCCTTCCAATACATTTCTTCTTAGATAACAGTTGCTTCTAATTTCAGTTCTAGCTCCTGAATATCCTCTCCTCCACTGATGCCGACCCCCCGTAACTCCTCAAGTCTTCTTTTAATCTCATCAATCACTTTGAAGTTGGAGCTGCCTGTTTACTGCCATAACACTAATTGATGTCTGCACAATTTTAGTTTCTGGGCTAAAATGTACATAGCCGACCCATCAATTTCTGTTTCCCAAGTTGATCGAATGGTCTCCCTAACCTCCACCTTGTCACACTATCTTTCCTAGAACTTGAATCGCTGTTTAGTTCGTTCCATTCACGGGTTCGTGTCTAGAATAAGAGGGGCGTGATATGACCCTATTTCTAATAACCTCAGTACCACTGCATTTGGATATTGATGAGTCCATTCTTCGCTGCCAAGGAACTTATCTAGCCTTTCCATAATTAGGTTCTCATTTTTCCTTCTATTACTCCAAGTGAAAGGCCTACCCATCATTCTAAGATCGACTAAAGAATTATCTCCAATAAAGTCAGTGAAGGCGGAGAAGACCTGGTGAGGTTTAACACCACCATCAACCTTTTCTGATTGGTTTGTGTTGGCATTGAAATCTCCTAAAATCACTAGTCTTTTCCCCAATTGCTAGATCAAAACCGAGATCTCTGTAAATTGGTTGTGTATGACTTGATCGTTGGCGCTCAGATGAACCCCCCACCAAACTCCAATTTTCATTCAATGCCAAGTCCTTAACATTTGCAGCTATGAAAAATTCTGAATGTCTAATTATGCTTACCTCATATACATCCTTCCAAGCCAAAGCAAGCCCTCCTGTCGTACCTATTGGATTCACCAAAAACTAGTTTGAAAATCCACATTGTCTCAACTTCCGTTCCACCAAATGAGGTTGGTTTTTGGATTTACAAATGAAACCAACCTCGGAAAAGTGGGATTGGTTATTCCCTTTCAGATTATGGACTGTCAAGGGTCTCCCCAATCTCTAACAGTTCCATGTAAGACTCTCATGGTGCCGTGGTGCCATTTGGCGGCTGGCACCCGTCACCTCTACATGTTGCATCTGGCTATTTTTCGGACAAAAATTTTTCTACCCATGTTCATTTTCCTTCCCATTTGTTCTTCTTTTGACACCACTAATTGAATGGATTCACTGTACCCCTTCGCGCTATCTATTTCAACTTTATGCTTTTATTCAACCCTGTTTTCGAAGCATGAGGCAAATTTGAAATTGAAATTTTATCTAGTACCATGATCGAGTCCTCTGCATTTGAGCCTTTCTGATGGCTCTTTCCACCAGCACTACTTTCTTGAATATTAGCCATTTGACCATCATCTGTTTTAATTATCTCGCCCCTTGTTTGCTCCTTCACACTGAGGCTAGAGAAACCATTAATTAGCCACTCAGAAGCCGGTCCTTCTTGGTTTAGATTCATTTAATCCTGCAGAACTAGGATCAGAACTGCTCCTCTCATTCCTCCCTACTCGTCTACTAACTTGATCCGCACGGACCCAATCACCAATGTGGTATTGGTTCATTGTCCCTCTTTTGAATCCCATATCAAAGCATTGTAATCTTTTGATTCTTGACCCAGAAGAGCACAATACATACAAAACTTACCGATTTTTTCATATCTCAACCCAATTTTCACAGAGCTTTTATCTGGTCCCATGATCCTCAGGCTATCGTTGATTCTCCTAGCTATCTCTATCAATCTCTACCTTTTCTTTAATAATTCTTGACTACTTACCTCATACATCAAAGAAGTCTATATCAATTATGTTACCCAGCTTGTCGCAGATCTTCCTTCCCACTTCTATAGTTTTGAGTTTCTCTGGGAGCCCCCATAGTTGTGCCCATATCGAAAAAATTCTAACCTTATTTGCATCAGGATTATCATTCTCTGACTATCTTTGCATATGAAGAATATAGCCTTTAAAAAATTAAGGTGAACCCTTTTCAATTCAAATTGCCTCCACTTTATTGTAAAAAAAAAAAGAAAAAAAAATTAGAATTGGTTGTTTCTGAGGTCAGCAACTCTAAATCCTTGTGGTCTTCCCCATATTGCATTGAAAGCATTGTCCAAAGTTTTCACTAAAAAATTTTTTTCTGTAAAGAGCCTTTGAACGAGGCTCTTTGAACAAGCATCAATGCCTTCTGATACATCCTTCTCTTCCAACTGCACCCAATCATCCTCCTCCTGTCTGCTGTCCATATTAAGTTACTGGCTAGAAATACGATCTTCTGACATTTGAGGTCAGAAAAATCCTACTAAATCAGTCACAGCCGTTATAAGAAGATCTATTCAAATCATCACAGAAGTCCTAAGAGAGCACAATAAAATCCTACAAAAGAACACTTCCTGATAATGACCATATGACTTGTTATTATTATTAAAGATAAGTTATACCAACAATAATTATGTTGTTACTGTAAATACGAATATATTGCAACAATTTTCTATTGTTGTTAATTACTATATATGATGTATTATACTAGTAATAATTGTTTACCGTCACAAATGAGATTAGTCCAAAATAGTGACTACTAAAAAAAGTTAATAGTTATATGAATGGGAACATATTTACCAACAAAATATAAGTCACTAAAAATATAATTATTTTTATATAAAAATAATATTTTAAAATATTTGATAATTCATATTATCTATTAATTTATAATATCATCTTTACTTAAAAATATTTTTATTGGAATAATCATCTTAGAAAAAGTTTACTAAAAATCTAAATTCTAATAAAATGCTACAATTTTCTATTGTACCTATTGTATAGTTTATATAATATATACCAGTAATAATTGTTGTCGCTTAAATATAAGGGTAAAATTGGTTTAAAGTGGTGACAATTTTTGAACGTCGCTACTATATAAACATTTTAGTCAATAAAATATTTGTGTAGTAAATGAATATTTTTTTTTTGTTTATCTAAATGGTATTTCTCAATCCGACAAGTTAAAGACTAATTTGTCGTGAATTTGAATTCTATTTAAAAGTCTATTGCTGATCAATGAGTTGCTGCATGTATAAGACGGAGTTCGAACTCTTAACACTTACTTAAGCATACGAGTAAACCGACCATTCCGCGAATCTAAGTTGGTTTGTAGTGAATGAATATGGATGTGACGGTGAAGGATAAGGGCCGTAAATATAGAGAACTTTAAGAAAAACAAAGATGGAGATATCGGGTAAAAAAAAAATCAAGATAGAAAGTGATAATTGAGGAAATGGCCGTCGTCGATCCACATGCAGGTTCGTCAGCTAATGATAGCCAATAATTCAGATTTTATTTAAAAAAAAAATCATATGGCTTCCCATAACCTTTCTTCCACTTTTTAATTTTAAAATGAAAGAGATGCATGTCATGAATAACTATAATGAAGAAAAAGTATATTACAGTAATATAGAAGTGTATGTCTCTAGTGTGGAATTTCTCAAATAGGTGAATTGGATTTATTACAAAAAAAAAACATATAATATAAAATTTGACACTGATTTTTATGTTTAAAAATTAAATATTTTTAAAGTTAAAATCGAATTCGATTGTTGTTTCTAAAAAATAAAAAATTAAAATCAGTCTCTTCGATTTTTGTTTTTAAAAAAATTTAAAATTAAAATTGAACTCTCTAAGTTTATACTTTTTTTTTGCTTTTTTACGGACAATGAATAGTCATCGACTACCGATAAAGGGTAGAAGAATGCAACCTATTATGGATAATAATACATGTCACATCATTTTTATCCATATAAAATTTTTTTTATTTTGTTTTATGAATTACAATCATATATATTAAGTGTATATTAAAATTAGTCATTAATATTAATTATTAATATAAAATATATATTAAAAACAAATTAAATTATACATATATATTAGTTGATTTTGGTGACTAATTTTAATATAAACATAGTATTTTTTCATGAAATAATATATGATATGTTGATGGGGTTTTGCGTTGTGTGCTTCACTAGGTCAACAACAATGTTCCCCTTTCTGATTCTTTTGAGTTGCACATTATTCTATTCATTTTTTAAATTTAATAGTGACTTCTTAATAATTAATTAAGCCTTGTATTTTATGGATTATGGGAAGGTCTTACAAGAAGCTAAAAGAAAAAGCAAGAAGAAAAGTGCACATAAGAGAGAGGGGGTTGCATTGCATCACAGCGTTCGTTACCTCCAATTGTGCTTTAGCTTTATAAAAGATTGTTGTATTAATAAGTATATTAACATATTTATAAATTTTTTATTTGATAAATATATAATAATAACTAATGTGATGCAGTTCATTAAATATTTTTTAGTTTATATAAAAAAGTTATGATGAACTCAAATCATACAAATAAGAGAATAATTTTTTTATAAATTATATTAATAAAAAATATTTAAAAAAATAAAATTTGTATATCAATTTTCTTCTAATTTTCATTTTCATTTTCATTATAATAAATATTAAAAGTATTATTTATATATATTAAAATTAGTCATTATATATTTATATATAAATATATATTTTTTAATTTTTTTTAATTTATATTTTATATTTTAACATATATTTTATATAAATAACTGATTTTAATTATTAAGTCTAGTGTACATATAGTATAATTAAATACATATATACACGATGACATACATGAGTAAGCTAAAGTATAATGCTTTAATTTGTTCGTTCCCTTTCTTTTTCTTTTCTTCTTTTTTCCGTTTTTCCTTTTTGGCTTTTGATTATTTAAAATTAAGAAGCTAATCAAAACAGAACATTTTATTTCTCGGTTTAATTCGTTGTCACATGGCGCATTCCGCGTAGATAGATCATATAATTTTTTTTTTCAATTCTCTAATATAGCAAATAAACATTGATAATGATATATATATAATTCAGCCAAATCAGTAATAAGTAGCATTGTCATCGCAAATTCATAGTTGAGTAAGCAAAACTTTTATTAATTATCTGTGTTACAAGATGATTATTAATGAGTAAAACGTTTGGTCAATGGGCTTTTATATGCACCGTCGTAGTTTGATCACAAAATATAATAATACATTAATACCTGTCCTATTAACAACTTTTAACCGACAAATACAACAATCCATAAGATAAGATATGGATGCTTCCGCGATTATGTTTCATTCTTTTGTCAAAAATATTTTTCAGTTAAAATAAAATAATATCTTTTATAATCATAAAATTACTTATTTAAAAATTTAAATTGATAAAAAAAATAATATAAATATCATATTTCTAATATTTTTTAAATAATTTTTTTGAGTTTATTTATTTTTTGTATAGACTTTTTTTTTGTTTGTCTTTTAAATATAGAATTCTGATACTATATCATAAAATTATTTATTCTAAAAGGTAAAACTATTCAAAAGAGACAACATGAATTATTATATTTCTAATATTTACATACATACTTATATAAATTTTTACAAATATATATATTTTTTTTAAATTACTGTTATAAGTTTTCTCAGAATCTAACAAGAGTAGCGTCTCAGAAAAATTAATTTACATCTTTCGGTTAATAAATTTTATTCATATATTTACCTATTTAACTGTGTTCACTTGTATAAGTCTATATATTATAAGATTAATTCATTATTTTTCTTCATCATCTTGCTTTTTATCGTTAAAATAAAATAAGTGTAATAATATATTGTAACAACGGAAAACAAAATCAGAGGGAGAGAAAAAAAAAAGAGTAGCACTATACTTATTACAAGCATTTAACCGTTTGAAATTTGAATAGATTTAACGCTAATTAATCAAAGAAGTACAAGGAAGGAAATTTAGTGATATGTTCAAAGAAATGTTGCACATGTGTCATGACCATACATGCCGGTGGGATGGTTGTGAAGTTAATGACATTAATAAACTGATTGACAAATTATTATTATTAAGTGATGAATCAACTAATGCGCCCAAATTGTTAGTTGTCCACAATTAAAGCTTTCCTTAATAACGTGGTAGTTTAATTATTATTGATAAAAATGATAGTACTATAGCTAGCTAGATTAACCCTATCTATAATGATATTTCAAAAACGGTTAGGGCATGATAAGTAACAGAAAATTTTCCAAACCTTGCATCTATCGGCTACTATGTGTGTGTGTCAACTTAACCAATTTGGTCACATATTATTTTGAATAATTTAGCAGCATTAATTATTATTACTTCATATAGTAACATAGCTTTAATAATCATTTAACCGCATTTAGACAATAAAAGACTTGCATTGCTGACCCAAGCTAGCTCAATCAATATCACCTTAGGGTTGTGGTGCGAATTCAAAATATATTTTGTTTGTCATTTTTTTTTATCTATTGTTATTTTTGTCGAATTTAAATTATATTTAGATTCAATTTAATTCGATTTAAAATTATATAATTTAATTAAAATACATATTTTATAATGAAATTAAAAATAAAATAATATATTTTATAGTGTATGAATCAGAATGAATTAAATTTTGTTACTCCAAAATAAATTAGGATAAATTGAGTTGACTAGACATGTAATTAATATATATAATTTTATAAATTTTATATAACAAATTAATAAATATTATATATATTTATATCAAAATAAACTATTTTAAAAGTAAAATATTATTATATAATATAAAAACTATTATTTGAAAAGACAAATAACAACCTAAGAAGTAAAAAGGTACTACATTAATTGTCCAAGAAAATAATGAAAATTATTATATTGTGCATTATTTATTTATGTACTTTTGTTTTTGGATTAAAAGAAAAAAAAAAGGAGAAGAAATATATGGTTGTTTGTTTCCACGTAATGATGGAACTTTTCAAAGAAATAATGACATGGATGAATTTTGCACATAAAGGTCGAAGAGTAAAGAATACATAGAATCCCACTTTATTTTTCTTCTTCCTCTTTTATTATTTCTCTCAGGACACGAGTTTCAGCACTAAGCACTAACCAAAGCGGAGTATTCCAATTCCGCTTTTCACAGACATCAAGAATGGCCAGAAATTCTTGTGTCTGCTATTCTGGCTAGTAACATATAATTAGAATTGTTACGTTTTATAATTTTGATTTGAATGAATGAATGAATATTGGATGCTTCAGTTACAAGCATATAGTATGGATTATTTGATTTTATAATATGAATGAAAATTGATGGTCCACCATCCTTATAAGAGACATGAATGTACTACTGTTTATTAACCCCATTCTCACACAAAATGAACCTTCCCTATTTTAATTTAATTTAACCCGTTCCAATTTTACTATGATATTAAATGATTAAATTAGTATAAGGAGGGTCATTGACTAAGACTTATTTTGATGGGTCCATACTCCATAGTCCATGGTCCTCTTAATCTCTTATATTATTTATTTCAACTCCTTTTCTTAGCTGCCACTTTCATTTTCTTTCCCTTCACTTCATTCATAGTGGAAGAATAATAATGGGAAGACACTCTTGCTGTTACAAGCAGAAGCTTCGGAAGGGTCTATGGTCTCCTGAAGAGGATGAAAAGCTTCTGAGGCATATCACTAAGTACGGTCATGGATGTTGGAGCTCTGTTCCTAAGCAAGCAGGTTAGTAGTACATACTCATAATATGTATGATACATAGATACATGTTGTTAAGGTTTGTTGTTAATGTTGTTGTTGGTGACAGGTTTGCAGAGGTGTGGTAAGAGTTGCAGGCTTAGGTGGATCAATTACTTAAGGCCTGATTTAAAGAGAGGTACATTTTCTCAGGAGGAAGAAAATCTCATCATTGAACTTCATGCTGTGTTAGGGAATAGGTAATAATTTAATAGTAACTAAATTTACAACAATCTATCTCCTCAGTCCTTGTTTGTTTTCTGTTAATTTGTTGTGTTCCATCTTCCATGCATGTATCAGATGGTCTCAGATTGCGGCGCAGCTTCCGGGGAGGACAGACAATGAAATCAAGAATCTGTGGAATTCATGCTTGAAGAAGAAGCTGAGGCAAAGAGGCATAGACCCTGTTACACACAAGCCATTATCTGAATTGTCAGAGGAGAAGAGCCAGATACAAGAGAAAGCATTGTCCAATGATAATGAATTGAACTTGTTGAGATCAGAGAGTTCCAATAAGTCTGATGGAGCTTCTTCCTATGATCATCAACAACAACAACAACAACAACAACAACAAGGATTTGTTCCAACATCAGAGATGGAAGGTTCTTCTTCCACTAACAAGGACATTTTCCTTGACACTACAACAAGGTTCATGGCTAACACTTGCTCAGATTTTATGGGCAACTACAACATGAGTTATGCATCATCATCTTCCAATGTCACTGTCACCGACAACAATTGGTTCACACAAACATCAAGGCCTTCTTTTGATATCAACTCAGATTTCACCTCATCATCATCATTCCTACCTGGTTCCTTTTGCTACAAGCCAGAATCTCTCAAGAACACCAACATGCTTTCTTCTTCTTCTTCTTCATGGGGATTGATCACAGATTGCAGCATGGAAGAAGCAGAAGAGGCAAAGTGGTCTGAGTATCTTCACAATCAAATGTTGATGCTTGCAGCTGTTCAGAACAACAACAACAACAACAACAACAACAACCAAGCTTCTTTATGCAATGAGATAAAGCCTCTTCCTTCAACCACCACAGTAACAACAACACCACCACCACATTTGGTTCCTGATACTTTAGGGGCTATCATGTTACCTCATTCCAAGAATCAACATCACCATACATCACAAACTTCTTCTACCACCACCTTTTCCAAGGATATCCAGAACCTAACAGCAGCCTTTGGACATATATAATCATATCACCCTCCTCTCCTCTTCTTAATTTTACACAAACACACAGAAAAAGAAAAAGAAGATTCCATTGGGTTGGTGTTTAATTTCTTAGTACAGGTGTGTGTGTGCAACCACAGATTTTTGGATTTGTACATAGGTTCTGTCACAAAACAAAAAAAGAAAGAACATTTCTTTCTTATCTTTCACCCTCTTCTTCAACTTGGTAATATTTGTGAGCCAAAACCAATTTGTCTTTCTTTCTTTCTTTCTTTCTTTCTTTTTTAACTTGTGGGGTGGTGTGGGTAGAAATTTGAGGAATAAGGATTGCTCTGCTTCTTCTTTCTACTCTTTTGTTTTCATACACTGTAAGTGCATTATTATATATATATATATTACAATGGTTCATTTCCATATCTATGCCATCACAAATGTTTATTGCTGCAAGGCAAGTTCAGTTTTCTTTCCATTCTTTGGGACAGATATTAGTTATTTTTGCCCATAGAATTTTTCTTTCTTTCTTTCTGTTTTTTTTACTGTGTCTCTATGTGATATTTTTATCTTATCACTAACACACCTGACTTTGATCCTACTGAAAATGAAACTAAAAACTAAACTTTTGCTGCCAATCATTTTCATCACACAAGAATAATTTATTCATGGCAATAATAGCCTTCCCACTTTCCCATCTATGCAAGTTTCTTGCTGTTACATACATTACATGCTTCTCTTCTTGATGAAATTAACTAACTCTTATCATATTAAAAATGATGATATGCATAAGGATTAAACTTTAGAAAATAAGATGTCCCTAGAGATAAATAAAGCTTAAGTTTTTGAGATGAATGATTTCATGACATAATATCAGAGTTCTATATCTGATTAGTGAACTCCAAAAATAAAATAAATAGCATAAGACAAATAAAAAAAGAAAAAAATCTACACAAAAATCAAGTAAACTCATCAAGAGACTCTTGTTTGAGAGAGAGTGTAAGAGATATGACTATTGACGTTAACTCTTTCTATCAACTTAAACTTTTGGGATGAGTGATTTCATAGCAAGAATTAAGATGAAAGGAGTGTGAGAAAGCATTGACATGAACATGTGCGTGAGAGTTAAGTGGCAGAGGTAGAGACCACATCAAATGAAAAATGAAAGAAAAACTCAAAGTTGATGAATTACGGTCCGTACAATAAGACAAGGACCCTTAATGGAATGAGGACCATACGTGCATATCTACCCCTCTTTCCCTCGTCTTCTAGCTCTTTACAGACACACACAATAATAAAACATTATCTCGAATTCAAATAAGTAAGTAACCCCATTGCAAACAGGAGAAGAAGAAAGAAACTTCCTACATTGTATTCTGTATCATACATACTTAGTTTCATAAAGTGCTTTATTATGGTTGCCTTGGACTCATCCTTGCCACAGGTGGCTACATCAAATACAATAAATATCGCTTTGGATCTTTCCTTCACCCATTTTAATTATATCATACTCAACACTTTATGTTTGCTTCCTCTATATTATTCCCCAATATTAAAAAAATTTAGTAATAATTAAGAAAAACAAAATAATGAAATTAATGTATTATTCTCAAACTATGATGCCAAATATTATTCAAAAAATAATTCATCTAATACCTAGTTAACTTAGAATGTCGAAAAAAAGACAATTATAAACAGTAAAAACCAAAAAAATCAAAAAGGAATTTTATGAATGACTTGAGCATTATTAATTAAGCTTAATATTATTTAATTAGTTTAGAGGAAGATACGCGCGTGGATGATTGAAATCAATCAACATTATCTGGTGAGAGTATAAGGCAATTCAAATGTTGAAGGGCAAGTAAAAAATGTTATATTTATGAAAAAAAAATTAATTTTTAAATTAATTATTATATATTTATATATAAATAAATGTTATATATTTTATATTATAATATATATTTTATTTGAGTGTCTAATTTTTTTATATACACGTAATTTGAATTGGTTAAACGTTATGTTTCATGTTTAATTATTAAGAGCAATAGTATATGCACAAAATTTAATTTTTTGTTTTTGATATTCGAGTGGTCATAATATTTTTTTGAAAGGTGGACTATTAGGGTATTATTCTCAAATATGAAACAATTTAATTAGAGAAGTAGAAATCAGACCGTCTAAAATGAATTTATTAGATTAGGGTATTATTCTCAAATGAATTTACTGGATTAGAGATTAGTGTTGACTGTACCTGAAAATACTCAAGAATTTTCCCCTAATTACGTAAAAAAAAGTTTATTACGAGATCAAATGCAAGTTTCATAAAATAAGCACAGTACATTAATATTATATATTATGATGATGGATATGTTTTTGGTAAAATTCTCTGAGTGAGTGAAAGATAAACCGTACTTCGATCCAAGCCAGACAAGTACTTCAAATTGGAGTTAACGGGCAGGTGAACTTTGAAAATCAACAATGAACACCACTACACAATTATTGCTTTACATCAATGCAATTTAAAATTTAGATAATCAATAGGAGCCAATGTTTCATTTTCCAAATACGCCAATTTTGGAGTTACGTAACAATACGTCAAACACGATGTTATTACGTTGAATTGAACCCAGCAGAAGAAAAGTTCTGTACGAACAATTAATTATGGAGGAGAAAAGAAATTCTTGTGCGCGATTTGTGTTACATAACATCACAACATAATAGGATTAAGACTTTTAATTTATGTCCTATTGTAAAATTTTAAGAAACATAATTTAATTTTGATGCATTGTTAATATAAAATAATTTTATATGTATATTTAATGATATAACATCACATTAATAAAAATAATTACTTTTTATATTGACCATGAATAATCATGAAAAATCAGATATAATTATACAACACAATATAAAATATTTTACACATCAATCCATCAAAATTAAACTTATTTTTTTAACCCTGTTGGGAGCCAATAATGAATCAACCAACATCATCCAACAAGAATATTTATTTACCATTTTCTTTTTTAAAATTATTATTTTATCTCTTTCTTATTTTTTTTCCCTTTCTTCCGATACCACTACGTCACTCTTCATCACCAGCCACCTACCACCACCGCCAACTGCCACCATCAGTTGGCCACTTGCTACGTCTCCGTATATCCTAAATCTTAAATTTTAAATTTTAAATTTTAAAATCTAAATTATAAATACTAAATTCTAAATCTTCCAAAACATAAGAATTAAAAAAATAATTTTACAATGAAAAAAATTGATTAATATTAACTAATTAAGATTTAGTTTTATTACTTAAGTTTTTGACGTTCTTATTGTTTTTAATTCCGCGTGTTTCTTTTTTTTTAATTGTTAGCTGAAATTAAAATTAGTTGGTTGAATTATTGGCTCTCCAAACCTTTTTTTTGTAAATTAAAAAAAAAAAGAGTTGAAAGGTGAGTTATGACTTATGACTTATGAGTACTTAGCATGAGAGAAAAAAAAAATAAAAAACAGGAATTTATCAATATGTTGATAACTCCCTCTTTTTCTTTTTGGTCAGAGTAAGAGATTAGAGATTTTTTAACATCATAGATAGATAGCAGTCATAGCACTGCACTTTCAGCAACAGTTTTGACAACTTCCTTTACATATGCAATGTAGAAAGAAAATGTGTTCTCTCTTTCCATTTTTATGTTTTTATGGGTAATGACGTTCCTCACTTGCGTGTTATGTCTTGGATTGGTTCACATCCTCCAATCAAGAAGCCCAAATTAGATGGATCAACAAACATAAAAATTTTCCTTTGAATATTAATTTTTATAATTTCTTAGAAAAATCTAGAAATTTGCAAGAAGTAAAAGATATATTTGACCAAAAAAGGGGATCAAGAACGTTAGCGTTGCATATAATCGGAAATTAAGGGCTTAATTAAACTCACGGCCCATTGGGCTACTTCATACTCCTTCTAAGCCCGTATAAGACATGCATAGTTGCATACTATCAACACCAAAAAAAAAACGGTAAGAACCTTCTAGTAATGTTTCAGCTGAAACACCTTGATATCTTAATTATTTTCATAATTAGATTATAATTGCACATACACTAATAAATAATTGTATCGTGTATGTCTAGTAAGTAGTAATAAATACTTATAAAACTTAATTAAGTTTTTTTTTTGAAAAAAGAATTTAAATAATAAATATTTATATTAAAAATAATTTATAAAATAAATTATTTTGTGTTTATTTTTTAGTTTTAAAAATATTTATTTAAAAAAAATGATAAAAGATTTTTTTTTACAAAAAAATATTTTTAAATTTTTTTATAAATACTTAAATAATTTTTTAAAAAGTTATAATTTAATTTTAAAAATTATACTAAATATTAATTCTATAACTTTTTATAAATTAAAAATAAAAAAAGGGTTACAAACTGGCCCTTAAGTCAGATAGTTCAATCATATGAACATGCAACATTAACTTATAACAAGAGACTAATGCTAGATCAGAAATTAAAGCGCCATTTGTTTATTTTAATTTTCTTTTTTTTTTTTTGGAAAGAAATTGTTAGTGTGACTTGTAGCTTTATGACGGCACCACAAAAAAAAAAAAAAAAAAGCACATTGGTTTGAATGTTTGATTCGCGGAATGGTAAAGATAAGACCAAACTTAGAACAATTAAAGGACTTGGTCATTGGAATTTTTTATTTTTCTTTTCTCTTACCACAAGGCTAGGGACACGAGGACATTCGAGATTACACATAATTATTATTTATATTAATTAATATTAATATGTCAATATCATCATCAATTCCATGACCAACTTAGCTTCAGCTTACTACTATATATAATATTCCCCAGATATGACTTTTAATCTTTTATATTAATCTGATCTTCATGTCGCAAATGAGGATCATATGGTTTGCACTTTCCTTCACCGTCCTAGAACCTTTACGGCATTTTTTAGACATTTATTTATGGAGTTTATAAACTTGAAACTTAATTATAAAATAAAAAGATAAAAAAACGAAGGTCTTGTAATTAAAGTTGCTAATTGGTGGATGGATTTGAAGCACATTTTATCAGGTAATTGGTGGAGGAGTAGATAATTTGTAATGACGACCATTTTAATTAGCATCAATTTTTATTATATTCTTATCATCTTATAAGCAATAAGTGCTAGAAAATTTAATCCTATTTTGTGGCTATATACATCATAAACAAGTAGAATCATATTTTATTTTATATTTTGATTTCAGTGATAATATATGTATAAGTGTTTTTTAATTAAAGAATAAATGACCATTTCTATCCATGAGAGATGAAAACGCTGACATTCGTACCCATGATAGCCGGAAACTAGACTTGTACCCATGAGAGATGCTGTCCGTGTGACAAAAGTGACCCGCCTTGGATCTGAGCTTGGTTCGTTGCTTTCCGAACCTACGTGGCACATCCACCCCCCCCCAAAACCTATCTGACGTGGAATCGAACGTTGAATATCAAAAGGGATAGGCTGAACTCACGAAATCAAAACCCTAGGTAGCTTCCCCCCTCCCCAATACAAACCAGGATCCAGAGAGTCGAAGGTTGTTGAATGTCAATGAGTGTGACGTTGAATCTCAATCGAAGCTTGGTTCGTACCTCTCTCAATGTCTTTCCGCAGAGTTACCCCTGCTCCAAGTGATGGCAGTGGCAGTTCTTCGTCAAGTTCAAAGAAGAAGAAGGTGAAGAAGCTGGACGGCAGATGCTTCTGTGGAAGAGAGGTTGCGTTGATGGAGTCTGGCACCGTTACGAACCCTAATCGATGGTTCATCAGATGTCCTCTATGGGCAGTAAGGGCAGACGCTGTTGGAGTTCAGGTGAGAAAGTTTTGTTTGCATTTGAGTTGACGAATCGGTGCATTTGTGTTGTTTTGGCAGACAAGAGACTGCAAATACTTTGTATGGGTTGATGAAATCGAAGAAGGATGGGAGGGCATAGCAAGGTGTTTGGCCAGAAGACAGTCAGGGAGTTCTTATCCAAGGCATGATGATGGGCTCGTTATCACTGAACCTGGGGAAAATCACGAAGCATCAGCAACCCTGACGAGAGGGATAGACAAACTTAGGGTTGAAATTAGGGGTGAAATTAGGGGTATTAGACTGTTGCTTTTATGGTTAGCGCTGGCTGTTTCATTTTGTTTGATGTTTCTGCTGTATTTCTTTCTGAAAATGTAAAATTTTATGGAATTAGGGTCTTTGTAAATCATGAGAGTATGAATGTATCTCCTGTTTTTGATATAGACACTTTGATTCTGTTGCTGCTGTGTTACTTCTATATGAGAACTTTTATTGGTACTCAGTTGTATATATATGCACATGCAATTATATTTTCTATTTAAGGAATCAGAGTTAAGCTCAATATGTGACGTAGAGACCTGATGGTTGTGGGGATGAAGTATAAAACCAGGAAAGCTAACTCAAAAAGTGGACTAACCATGATATAAACCAAAAAACATAGTTAAATACAGCAAAAGTAGCATGTCACAGGCAGAACAACCAAAACAGGAATGCTGCCTACTCCAACATAGTGTAATAAACCAACCATTGCCCCAAAATTAGTACATCAGTAATGGCAGTTACATCAGAATAGCAACAAAACATAAGCAACACAGTCTATGACATTGGTGTTGAGTTACTGCTCCCGCTGGAGATTCCAATTTTTGCTCCGCTTGATGCACCTCTCCTGCCTCGACCTCTTCCTTCACCCCTGCCTCTAGCATCCATTGTAGGAATGAACTGCCCGAACCTTGTGGTTGTCCCTGCACTAGCTCCCTGCAGTGGATTTCCTGGGGTTGTTTGAGAGTTGTGTGTGGAAGGGGTTGTGGTTGGATTCATCGGAGATGGTGCAGAAGCTTATGGGGTATGTGCAGAGGGGGGTGGTCGCTTGACACTTCTCCTTTTATGTTGTTTCTTGGCTGCTCCAGTTGTTGTTGTATCATGGGGTTGTGTTGCTGCTGGATGTGGCATCGGGGGTGGAGGCTGGATTCGAAAGAACAACCAGTTTACCAGCATGAATCGTTAAACAAATGTAATTAACAAACTGAATCAAGTAACTAACTAACCTGTGAAGTCTGGGCTGCTGTGGAACCGTTTCCCACCTCAGTTGCTGCTGCTTCAGCCTCGGCAGCCTCTAATGTCTCCTCATAGTACATCTTAGCCAACATGTCTTCATCCTCATCACTTGCAGGGACTTGTGGGGCAGCACTCCCTTCACCCATTGCTTCCTTTCTCTTCTTACAGCTTCGCTTGTTATGACCAGCCTACGTAAAACAGGAACTAGTTAATAGGTGCAAATGAACCTAAAGTGGTACAGGAACTACTTAAATTGGGACACATGAACTTAAACAACGAATTATAGTACACTGCACACACCTGCAGGCAGTATTTGCATACGATGGTGCCAATCCTCCTCTTAGTTCTATGAGGATCACTCTTGTCCTTAGGGGCATCATTTCTTTTGTCTCTTTTCATTGAAGGTCTTCCAATTGGCTTTCTGTACCTGGGGGGCAGAATTGGTAGGGTGTCAACATGCTCCAAGAACTCTTGGCTTGGAACTGGGCGCATTGAAGTCTGATATGCAGCATTATAAGCACCCATAGTTAGCCAGTTATGTGCATACTCTTCAGGTCTTCTATTCTGGTAAGCTAAAGCAGCACATGCATGTCTACAAGGTAGCCCAGTCAACTGCCACAGTCTACAACTACATGTACCTTTGCCCAAGTCCACACTGACCTTCATGGGTAGACATTGGACTTCATACACATTTCCCGCGTCATCTCCGGTTGGAAGGGGTCTCCATTTGTTGCTCTCTCTCTTCTCTCTTTCTAATCTGCTTTGTTGGGTTGGGGCTAACCTCCCACTGTACCCAATCAATGCCTTTTTGTTTCTTGCCATGATTCGCATGACGTAGCACCTCACTTCTTCCAACATGGTTATGATAGGCTTCCCCCGCATCTTTTTAACCTTGGCATTAAACACCTCGCAGTTATTATTGGTGTAGTTGTCCATCTTAGGATACTCGCTAAAGTGTGCTCTACTCCACTGTTTTGGACTAATCTTGTCCAAGTATTCCCAAGCCCCTATGTTGATCTTCTTCAGCTTATCCATTGCAGCATTGAAATCTTGTGTCGTAGAGGCCTTAGCACATGACCACATACACTTCTTCAGCTGCAAGTCACCCCATTTCTTGCGAAAGTTTTGCCATATATGCATGGCACAGAACCTGTGGTTGGCGTTTGGATACATTTCTTGGACTGCAGGAATTAACCCCTGCAGATAACCATGAACATGACCAGAATTCAACTATCACCCTAATAATGGCAACAACAATTCTCACACAATAACAATATTTCAGTAACAATCCTTCTACAGTTGAACAATTTTCAGTCTTCAATGACCATAAACAACATTCAGAAAAAAATATACATAGTTCCACACCCTAAACCACACTAATCAGTCCTCCACACTAAGCATCTAAACCTAGTTCTCTAATGAAGCATAAAAAAATATACATAGCAGAATTAAAACACATGTGCACAATTAAAACATACATACCTTCTGCATGTCCGGCATGAAGTTAAACCCGTTCGCCTAAAAGTCTCCCACATCATCTTGAAGGATATCTAAAAACCACTTCCAGCTGTCCTTGTTTTCTGATTCAACAATTGCATATGCAATGGGGTAGATGTGGTTATTTGCATCCTGCCCTATAGCTGTTAATAACTGACCCCCATAATACCCTCTAAGAAATGTGCCATCCAACCCTATGAATGGTCTACAACCACCTACAAAACCCTTCTTGCAAGCCTCAAAACATACATAGATTCTAAGAAAAATGGGATTTGAATAAGGCATGGGATTTGTGTGAATCCTAACTGTAGACCCAGGGTTAGTCTTTAGAATTTCATTAGCATAGTCTCGAAGAATTGCATACTGTGCTGCCTCAGATCCCTCAATCCTCTCCTTCGCCTTCTTCAAAGATCTATAAATCTTTCTCTCATTGATAAGTATATCATACTCAACTCTGAAGAACTGGTCAGCCTCTCTCACACTCAAGTTTGGCTGAAGTCTTATTCTTTCTTCTAGCTCATCAATCACCCATTTACCATCTGCTGACTTGCAGTGATTGTCCCTACTGCAAGTGTGTTCGTTGACAAAGGTCTTGACCTGATAACTGGCTGGAAATGTTCTATTGGCACAGTATATCTGCCAAGGAAAATCTTCATCATAGCATATGGCCTTCGACCTTGTAGAGTCACAGCGTGCAAAGAAAATGCTTCTTCCGATGTTTATATTAAATTTCCGGACTGCTTTCCTAAACTGATTTAGAGTCTCAAATTCCATTCCACCTTCCAACCTCACCTGGCTAACAGGGGCATCAGCATTGCTCTGAGGAAAGGCTGTGGTGTCATCAGAATCTTCATCACTAGGTATGCTACGCAAGTCCTCTGACTCATAGCAATGATACCCAGCGTTGTCATCAGAAAAATCTTCCTGATCAACTGGGACATAGAAGGTTGGAGGCTTGTCTGGATCAGGATTAGGGATGAATGTCTGTCCTGTAGGAGGGGGCCTCTTTGTTGATCTTCTCCTGTTCTTTTTTCTCTGACCCTCAGCCTCATCTGAAGCATTGGTTTCATTATTCTGGGGAGTCCTGTTGGAGTCAGAAGGTGGGGCTGACTCAGGGATTTCTTGTGAAAGTAGATTTCTGTAAGGATGTGGGATGTACTGGGTGACCTGCTCTGGTGCAATATGGTCAGATACATTGGCCTGAGAGGGAATGAATTGGTCTGTATCATCAGACTGCCAAGGTTGCTGTGAAGCTTCAGATACATTGGCATCATGGGGAGGGACTGGGTCTGTCCCATGAGTTTCAGATGGTTGCTGCTCTACCTCAAGAGGTGGCTGTGAAGGTTGGGAATGAGTTGATGGTGGTTCATCCGGCTGGACAGGTGTTGGAGGAGGTTGGAAAATGTTATTTGGTTCCTGTGTTGCTACAGGAGCTGGGCTGTTCTCTTAATGGGCCTGTAACATGGGCTCTGGGCCAGCACTTTCTTGGGCCTGCTTTTCAAGTTGGACACTACCAACTATCTCAGCATCGTCATCATCTTCCACTACTGCTAATCTTCTTCTAGGAGTCTTCTTTGGAGTTGGTACCCTTTTAGCACAGACCTTTCTTCTCCCCTTTGATGGAGTCAATTCCTTAACCTCCACTACAACAGGCTGATCCACAGGATGCTCCGTATACAAATTAATTCTATTTCCATTCTTCATGGCTGCCTCATACATCCTAACTACATCCATATCAGCCCTTAGCAGCCTCAACCCATCATGAAGCTCCTTCCCAGGTTCTAGCCAGTAAAACTCAGAAATGGACGTATAACCAATGTCCTTCAGCAAGTCAGAGATGAAAAAACCATTGAGGGTATCAACGTTTATCCTCTCTATCTCCGTCACTTCTCCACCAATGTAGCTAACCTTACCAACTGGCTCTCTCTCAAACCTTCCTCTATGATGAATTGATAGTGTTATGTGGATGGTGGCCATCCCTGTAAGTAAAATTTAACAAACCAATAAACACACATTCTCTGTAACTGATGCTAACACAAACCCTAAAACTACTATCTACCAATTCTGAAGGAAATACAGTAACTCATACGGTTTCATTAGCCAGTAACGTCTGCCTAACCACTTGCAACGACATATCAAATTATTCATTGGTGGGAAACGACATACCTGTGTAATTCTTCAAAGGAATTGACCACCTCGTGTCGAATACCAAAGGAATGGTAAAAGCCCCTCCTTGCTACTCGATTCGGCGTACTCTGCTCGTCTTCTCCAGCTTCGAATGAACCAACAGTCACGATGAACCTCTGTTAGGGCTCCACTACTTCTCGCGGGAACTGACGTTTCTTTTTCCTATCCCTTTTGATATTCAACATTCAATTCCACGTCAGATAGGCTTTGGGGGGTGGATGTGCCACGTAGGTTCGGAAAGCAACGAACCAAGCTCAGATCCAAGGCGGGTCACTTTTGTCACACAGACAGCATCTCTCATGGGTACAAGTCTAGTTTCCGGCTATCATGGGTACGAATGTCAGCGTTTTCATCTCTCATGGGTAGAAATGGTCATTTATTCTTTAATTAAATTGGCACAAGTTTTATGAAAAAAATGTACACATTAGTCATAATTTTTTTTTACTTCTACAGTATATAAATTTTTTTATATATAATACAGAAATTTATTAATATAGTACAAAAATTTTATATATAATACAAAAATTTATATATATATACAAATTTATTGATATAGTATAAAAATTTTTACACATAATATATAAATATTTGTATATAGCATATAAATTTTTGCTACGAATATATTTTGTTAGTTAGGTGAGTCAATATTTTAGATATATAGTCTTCCAAAAATTTCTGTACTATACACAAAAAAATTATGTGTTATACATTAAGATTTTTGTATTGTACACTAAAATTTATGTGATGTACATATTCTGAGTAAATTCCCAAAATGGTCTTCTAGATTGGGCCCGTGCACCAATGTTGCCCCTTAGTTTCCAATTGTTCTAAATGTACCCTCAAGTTTGAGTTCCGTGCAAAATACATGTCCTTTTACCCAATTCCGGCATGACTCAGCAGTCGGAGCACTGACCTGGCGGTGCCACCTCCACGTAAGACGTCCAAAATGGCCAGCTGATGTGGAATACGTTCAAAATTCCCCAATTTAGTCCTTGGCACCAATCATAAACCCTAACGTAGTTCTTCCTTCTTCCTTTATAAATCTCTTCGCTATCCTGCTATAGCGCTTCTGTTTCTACTTATTCTTGCTCTGATTCTTCTTCTTCCTTCTCTTCCACCATGAGTGACAGTCACGTTTCAGGAAGGTCGAATCGCTCCTCTGCCACCAGAAATAGGAAAAGAAACAATGTGCATAGCCGGCATTCACCAGTTCCAGAGTGGTGCGGTTGTGGGTGTAAGCCTGTCCTTCGGTGGTCAGGGACGGAGATGCATCCTAATAAGCCGTTCTTCGGTGTCCAAATTATAATGAGTCCACTAACTATCTAAAATTTCAAGCGTTGGTTATTTGAGGTGGTTGTTTGCTAAGGTTGATGTATATTTGCAGACTAGTAGAAAGAATAGGTGTGGATTATTTGTCTGGGCAGATTCTGTACAAGATGAGGTGCTGGTGAAATCTGATGAAGAAGATGAGCATGGTGAGATGAAGATGAACATTGCTTGGAATGTGGGTAAACTGAAAGCAGATGTAAAAAATATAAAAGTGATGGTCCAAGTACTTGGTTTAGAGGTTTTCGTATTATTTGTGTTTGTGTTAGTGTTGCTGTTGAATGTTTGATTAGACTCAGAACTGCACACAGAACCATGATGTTAATGTAATCCATTTTATAAACATTGTAATTAATATAAGATTGGTTTTGATGCATTGAATGATTGTGCTCTTTGGTAGGTTGTTTCTATGCTTTTGTTATTGTAAACGTAATTGAACACCCAATTATCTCATAGATAAGCAACAATAATGAAAGCTAACATAAAGCATCATTCATAACTGATTGATAATAACATTAGTTCATATAAGGTTCTGCAATAATGCAGTGATGACAATAACAATAAAAAAGATACCGAGCATTGTTTCAGCTATTTTCCAGCAACCTAATTAGCATTAAAAAGTTACAGAGGTGTCTATGAATCACCATGAGCAAAATAAAAACAAAGAAAAGATTGTCATAATTGTTTCACAAAAAAACATAGACTTTCAGAGTGACAACCTAAAGCTATGGACATAATCACTTCTTTCTTGGCAGTTTGAATCCTGGGGTGGGCACATGCTTGAGGAAGTTGGCCAACCATGTTGCAGTTGCATCACTAGCTCCCTACATTAGATTCAATGATGCAGAGCCTGTTGGAGGAGGTGACCTTCTTCTAAGTGGCAATTTTGCAGGTCTTGTTGGTGTCTTCCTCTTAAGTGGATGCTCCTGTAGTACAAACAATAAGTAACAATAAATAGTCCTAGAAAATAAGTAACATGAAACATTATGGTACAATAAGTAACAATAAACAGTCCTACAATAAGTAACATGAAACATTATAGTACAATACCTTTTGGAAATATTCTGCTTCAGAGTATGAGGGCTGAGATAGATCAATCTCAGCCTGTTGGACATCCACTTCCACAAGAGGGGCAGGATCAGTTGTAGCAGCAGTAACAGTAGCAGACGCTGTTGCAGTTGCAGAGGCACTTGCAATGTGAGTTGCATTAGAATACACTAGTATTGTGACCCATAATAACCCCCGCATTGTGTTTTAATTTCCTCCCCATAATAGCCCCTCACATTGTGTTTTCAGCACCATAATAGTCCCTAACTTATGTTATCGTGCAACTAAACAAGTCCTTGTCACGTATCAGTAGCAGGTTACATAATACAGTGCATCCAATGTAATAAGAATAGAAATCAAAGGCATAAACAGTCACATACCTTTTGCATATCAGAAATAAAATACCAACCATGTGTCTTGTAATCTCCCAAGTCTTCGTGCAATAGTTCAAGGAACCATTTCCAGTTCGTGGTGTTTTCAACTTCCACAATTGCCCATGCAATGACGTATATGTGATGGTTAGCATCCTGTGCAATAGCTGAAAGAATCTGGCTTCCAAATCCAGTCTTCAGGAAAGCACCATCAAGTCCAATGAGCGGACGACAGCCAGCCCTGAATCCATTCTTGCAGCCACTTAAACACACATACATCTTCTCAAGAATCCCCTCACCGTTTGGCTGCGGAATGGTGCAAATCTGAACAGTCAAACTCAGGTTGGTTTTCAAAAGTGTCTCTCCATAGTCCCTTGCCTTTTCATCACTATATACAAGATTTCTAGCATTAGATAGTGCCCTTGAAATTGAATTCCTATTCAATGACAAATCATACTTTGTCTTGAAGAAGGTATTTGCATCACAATGTCTGAAGTTGGGATACTTTCTCACTTTTCTTTTGTGCAACCTACCCCAGTAGCAGACCTCAGGCAATACCTCCTGTTCACTTTGGTTTGAGTTGGTTTCGGGGTGCTTAGTCTTCTTTTTTAGTTTTTGTTCAGTGGGCACCTTAACTGAGGCTTTAACCCCCTGCTACCTAGGTCGACTAACATTAACAGTAGGAGACTTTCTGGCATTTGGGTTGGCACCATTGTGTGGGACAGCTATGGTATTTTCCTTTGCTTGCTCTCCAATGTCCCTTACTTGATCATCAACGTATGCCATAACCTCCTTCCTTGCAGAAGTTCAGGTGATGAAACCTCATGTTCAATGAAGATATCAACAAGACCCTGGTTTCGTGAACCCATCCGACACATCTCTCTTAAGTCTGCATCAGTGTTTAACTTTCTTAAACCCTCTCCTATGCTCTTTCCAGGTACAAGCCACCAAAATTCTTTCATTCTGTCATAACCTAGCTCCTTATAATAGTTTATCAGATAAAATACATCCAACCTATCCACCTTAACATCACCGAGGCAGTTTCTATTATCAGGATAGTACCCCATCTTTCCATCAACACCCTTTTCGAAAGTTTCTCCATGATGAAACATAATGTCCAGAACTTCATCAATCTTCAAGATATATAAATAAACAAATTAAACACATGCAGCACTAACTTTTGACCATAACTAAACAACTGTATCATTAGAGAAAAGATTTCCTGTTTGATACATAAAAAAAAAAGATCAATCCAAACCCCATGCAAACATAGTAACCACAAAAAACCTAACAACATAGAAATCTCAACAAAACACCAAACGAAGATGAAATCACCTCAATCAACAACTCAAGTAAAGAGCCTTCAATGAAAACCCAAAAAAAAAAATTTAATTTCAACTCGTCACTGCATTGCTAACCTTGTTGATGCTCACGATGATGGTACCCTCTGGTTCACCAACTTCATACGGTTGGCGTCCTTCCTTCTCCTGCCAATGAACTCAGAAAATCGCTAACGAGAACGTGCCCTACTGTGACTGCATTCTCTGGACAAAGAAGAGAAGAAACGTTTGAAGAGAAGTAGAAGAAAGACTAACGAATGATCAACCCTTCCCCAAGAAACTTTTCAATACCCCAACATGACAATACGACACCGTTCTGATTCATTCACCCCCTACAAGCAAAACGACGTCGTTCGGGCGGCCTACATAGAGGTGGTACTGCTAGGTCAGCGCTCCGGCTGCTGAGTCATGCCGAAATTGCGTAGAAGGACTTGTATTTCACACGGAGCTTGGCGTGAGGGCAGAAGTTGGCTAATTAAGAAATCAATATAGAGAATGCGTTGAGAGTATAGTTCTTAACCAGCTAAGATCTGCCTTGTCAATTTAGAAAAGTTGTCACAAAATTTAGAAATAATAAGACTGGGAGTATGAGTCCCAGGTCGTCTCCCAACGAGTTGCAGGAAAGGGTGCTAACTTATTAATCAGGAATGTTCGTGAGAGTTTGAATTTGGATAATGAGCAATTAAATAATTATAATTTAAAGCAATAAAACTAAGAATGATTATTAATATTCTAATAAAAAGCCTTGACTGGGAGAATGATTAATTGAAAGTTCTATCCTTGTTGGGATCTCTTAAGTGTAGTATTAAAAAGGTTGTTGTTTTCACTTAGTTAACTCTTACTAAATAAAGGAAAGTCAAGTGATTGAGCTAACTCTTATTCGCAAATCCTAGTCCTCTCCCTTGGGAAGGTCTAGCGTTAGTAAATACAGAACTAGCCAACAGTTTCCAGTTAAACAGCACTTAAGCCTTCCAACTCAAGTGTCTCTTTTTAATCAACCCTCCCATGTCAAGTATGGAGTCTAATCCATTGACATGAATATAACGCTCATAAAAATAATAGAAGAAGACATGATAAATTAAATAAAATAGGGATTCAAAAATAATTAAAAATAAAAGTAATCCTTTGCACTAACAATTCATGAAAATAATCCAATTACTACTCTAAGCAAGAATTAAGAATATGTTATAAATAAATAAAAGAGTAAGTAAAGAAACAAACTAGAATAGTATCTTCAACAGAGGTAATGACTTCTTCAATATCCAAGAGCAAAAGCAATAAACTATAAATGTAAAGAGAACCTAGAGGGGAAGTAATCATCTCTAAATTCAGATCTAAAAACCTAAAACTATCCTAATGAGAGTATGTGAAGTTGTGTCAAGTTGCGTGTTGAGTCTCTGCATGTTCCTTGGCTTTATTCTGTGTTTCTGGACCGAAAACTGGGTCAAAATGCGGCCCGAAATCGCCCCCAGCGTTTTCTGTTAATTCTGCAGATCGCGCAGGTCACGCGTACGCGTCATCCACGCATTCGCGTCATTCAGCGATTTTCCTTGTCACGCGAGCGCGTCATTCACGCGTTCGCGTCATTCGTGCAGACTCCAATCCACGCGTACGCGTCAGGTACGCGCTCGCGTCGCTGCGATTTTCTCGATTCCGCGCGCTCGCGTGAGCCATGCGTGCGCGTCAATGTTCGTTGGTCATCTCCTTAGTTTCTTGTGTTCCTTCCATTTTTGCAAGCTTCCTCTCCATTTTCTAAGCCATTCCTGCCCTATGAAGCCTGAAACACTTAACACACGGATCATGGCATCGAATGGTATAAAGGAGAATTAAAATATACTAATTAAAGATCTCTAGGAAGCAAGTTTTCAACCATAAAACAGTATTAGGAAGGAATTATAAAATCATGCAATTAGTATGAATAAGTAATTAAAGGCTTGATGAAACCACTCAATTAAACACAAGATAAACCATAAAATAGCGATTTATCAACCTCCCCACACTTAAATATTAGCATGTTCTCATGCTTAGCTTAAGGAGAGTAAAATAAATGAGTAGGGAAAAGTAAGACTCATGCAATGCAATGCAACCTATGTATATGAATGCAACTATATGATTTTGTCTACTTGGTTAAAATAAATAAGTTCTTCAAGACAAAAATAACTCAAACTCCACTAATTCAAACTATACAGTAAAGACAAGTAAACTTGTAAGAAGATAGCTCATGAAAGCAGGGAACATAGAATTAAGCATTGAACCCTCATTGGTGGTGTATATGCACTCTAGTCTCGCTAGTGTATAGGGTAATCACTCTACTCTTCTCTAATCATGCTTTCTAAATCTTGTTCTTCACCTAACCAATCAACAAGCATTTAATGCACCAATGCAAACATCATGAGGTCTTTTCAAGGTTGTAATGGGGCTAAGGTAAAGGTGAGGGTATATATATGGCTAAGTGAGCTATAAATTAAATCCTTGATTAACCTAAGCTCTTACCTATATACACATTCTATATACTTTAAATTCATGCCTAGCTACCCAAAATTCTCACTTTTGCATTACATACTCATGCATCAACTTTTCTTTTAATTTTTATCACATATGCATTGATCTTTTCATTAACTTAACTTAGCATTCGGGTAATTTTGTTCCCTTATTTAATTACTTAATTACTTGAGTACTTTTGGATTTTTTTTTAGCATAAAAATAAACATAACATTATCAATGCACATGGATTTTCAATTTTTCTAGTTTTACATGAATAAGTACCCAAATTTCTATTATTTTATTATGACACATTCCCTTATTAACCCATGTTCCCACAATTTTCCCACACTTAATTGACACATAATTTCTATCTTAAGCTAACCAAAGATTCAATTGGGATATTTAATTGTTTTTCCGCTTAAGGCTAGTAATGTGGTAAAATATAGAATAAATGGGATTTAAAAGGCTCAAAGTGGCTAACAAAGATAAATGGAAGGGTATGCTATTTTGGGATAAGTGAGCTAAAATAATTAATGGCCTCAATCATACGCATGCATATAACACATTAAACATTGGACATATAGGATGGAACAAAATAAAGATTACAATCATAGAGAAGTAAACACACAAGAATAATATTTATGGTTAAATAATGTAACCATGTCATTAGGCTCAAGTCTATCGGGTTGTGTGTTCTTAGCTTTTTAAACTATGTTCCAAATACAACTTCTAACAATTTTAACACAAAAATTTTGATTTAAGTTAGTAAAAATTTTCAAAAATAGGATCTTAAAAAGAAACTTATTAATTTTTCAACCAAATAGAACATGCATGGAATTAAGCTATTACTATGCAATTTATCCTATCCTAACAAAAGAAAAAACTAAATATCCTAGTTTATTGGTGTTAAGAAAAGAGAAATTACCTCCGAAAGTCAGGTACTGACCGACCTCCCTACACTTAAAGCTTTGCATCGTCCTTGGTGCCATCTGTCAGGAACAAAGGGGGGCTGGTAGCAGCATCTCCACCATCGGGACCGTCATGGCTCCCTGTGCTGGTAAATGAAGTGGAGTCCGAAGTGTCTGGATTTTCTTCAGGTGGGTGGTTACCAATAATCAGCTCCTCGAGGTATGTAAATCGGCGCTTGTTACGACACTCCCTTTGCTTTCCTTTCTGCTCAAGCTGGTCTAACTTTTGAATTATCTGTAGGAGTAGCTAATTTATTGAAGGTACTTGTGATGTGGTAGGAGAAGAGATATCTTCTGTCGGTTTTGTGCTCCGGTTGATAGTGGCTGCTGGAGGTCTGATATATTTTTCGTTAGGGACGTACTGATCATCCCGTGGAATCATGGCTTTGGTGTCCCCAGCTCTATAGGAGACTTCGACTGCTGAGACTAGATCTGAAACCAAGGCAGGAAAAGGTAAGTTGTCCGCAATTTGTACGTGTCCCATAGCATTTCGGATGTGTCTCGATAAGTTTAGAGGCTGGTCTGTAAGGATACACTAGAGTAAAACAGCCATATCTGCAGTGAAGGAGGACTCATGAGTGCTCGAAAAGACGTAATGGGACATGATCTGTGCCCATACTCGAGCCTCCAAGGTGAGTGCTGAAGCCAATATGCCCTTAGGTCGGGACCGATGGTATCCGTAGATCCATATGCTGCCAGGTTGTGTGATAACTCTGAGAATGGCGTCTCAGTCAAATTGGTATGTCTGGCGCTTGAGTGAGGCTTCTTGGAATGCGTCTAATCCTTCTGGAGCAGGAGAAAGATTTAAAGCTCGCTGAATGGCTTCTTCAGTTATGGGGACTTGCTTCTGACAGACATAGACAAACTATAGGGTTGGCATGTGAAAATTGGAGTAGAATTCAACTACTCATGATAGATTAACCTGCTGTGGCTGTCTCCGTAGAAATCTCCATTGTCTTCGTTCAATTCGGGGCTCAACAAATTCAGCAATATTGGTCGGGAGGATAAGAAGGTACTCATTGTTATAATTCCTCTCAGCCAGGATGGGGAACATCTGCTCACAGTAGCGGTTAGTGAACCGCGCAGTATCCTTTGCTGGAAAGGCTTTCTCTTTTTCATTGACCTTGATGATCCTCTTGATTAGTTTTGTTGAGGGTTTCACCGCTGTTGAAGATGGCTCTGCCATTAGTGCCCTTTTTGTTCCTTTCCTTGTTGGTGGTTTGGGAGTAGCTTTCTCTTTACCCTTTTTGGTGGCCATCCTGAAAGGAAAAAGGTAAGTACTTTTAAAACTTCAAGGGTTAGAGCAAGAAAGATGACAGGATGCGTGATAATCAATGCACGGTAAAGAAGGATGTCGTTAACACATAGTCATGACTACATGTGAGAAGTTCATCACTGGAAATATAACAAGTGCAGGTGATGACAATTAAATGCAAGATGTTTATTGGCATGCTGGCAAAGGCATGAGTAGCATAGATCAAGCATTAAATGTCTAAGTTAGATTATCAACTCTTTCAAACTAACAACCTGTTTGTATTGACAATTATATTTAAACAATAAAATATAAAAGGAGTTTTGTGAAAAATAGGCATTAGAGTAGTAGAATGACATAAAAGTAATGCATGATGCCATACGGGCTTTTTCACAAATACTTAGCATGTATGGTAAATATGCTATGGAAAATATTAAATTGAATATGCAAGCAACCCTTTAGAAAGTAATATTTAATTGTCAAACAATTTCACAATAATCCACAAATAAAATATAGAAGAAAATAATCACCCAAATAAATTTCTAATACCAATTATAGGAATAAAAAGAAAAGAAAAGAAAGAAAAGGAAAATATAGATAATGAAAGTGAAAAGAAAAAGAAGAAGAAAACATAAATAAAAATAATAAAGGAAAAGTAAAAAGAAAAGAAAGAAAGAAAAGAACCTTGATAATGGATGTGAAAAATAGGGAAGGGAAAAATGAAGAGTGAGAAAAAATAAAGAAGGAAGAAGAAAGAAGAAAGAAATAAGAAGGGAAAGAAAAGATTTGGATTTGGGGAAGAAAAGATAAGATAGCAGGCGCTGATCTGGATGAGCTGTGTGTCGCATGTGACGTGGACGCGTGGATCACGCGATCGCGTGGTGGATGATAAGTTCAAGTGACGCGGACGCATGGTTCACGTGATTGCGTGGCCTGATTTGTGCTATTGGCGCGAGTGCAGCCTCGCGTACGCACAACTCTCTGTTTTAAATGCATTTTGCCAAAAATCTGGTTGACGCGTACACGTGGGTGATGCAGTCGTGTGAATGGCCATATTTTGAAAAACGACGCGGACGCGTGGGGCACGCGATCGCGTGATAGGGCTTGTGCTTCTAGCACCATTTCAGCCCAGCTCCATCATAACTCTCTGCCATACACCTTTTTACGTCAATTTTGCAGGGCCACGCGTTCGCGTGGTGACGCGGTCGCGTGGGAGGCTCTTTTTCAGAATGACGCAGACGCGTCATTGACGCGGACGCGTCATTGACGCGGACGCGTCATTGACGCGGTCACGTGGGCATGCTTGTGCCTAAGGCACGCCTCCAGCCACGCTCTCGCGTGACTCTCTGCTTCCTTTCTTCTCGTGTCCAAGGCATATATATGACGCGGACGCGTCAGCGATGCTTACGCGTCGCGTGCATTTTGTTTATGCAGTATGCAAATGCAAATGCAGGCTATATGCAGCTATATGCAGAGATTATGAGAAGAGTCATTAACAAAAATAAAAATAGAATAAAGTAAAATAAAACTAAGACTGAAACTGAACGATCATACCATGGTGGGTTGTCTCCCACCTAGCACTTTGCTTTTACGTCCTTAAGTTGGACGTTCTTTAGGCTCATTCTGCTTTTGTTTGTGGGTCTTCCAAGAGGAAAACCTCTAGTTCTTTGTGATCCTTAATCTTTTCTCCATGGTAAAGCTTCAGGCGATGTCCATTGACCTTGATTAATTTAGAGTTAGAAGGATGACGCAGGTGAAAAACTCCGTATGGCTCTACCTTTTCTACTCTATAGGGACCTTCCCATCTTGATCTTAGTTTTCCTGGCATAAGCCTCAGCCTGGAGTTATATAGAAGAACTAACTCTCCTGGTCTGAATTCTCTCCTTTTTATGTGCTTGTCATGGACAGCCTTCATCTTTTCTTTGTATCGCCTGGAGTTGTCATATGCTTCTAGGCGAAGATTCTCCAATTCTGCTAGTTGCAGCTTCCTTTCAGCACCAGCTTCTTCAAAATTCATATTTCACTCCCTCACAGCCCATAAAGCCTTGTGTTCCACCTCCACTGGAAGGTGGCAAGCCTTTTCGTATACCAAGCGGAAGGGGCTCATCCCAATTGGTGTCTTGTATGATGTTCTATATGCCCAGAGTGCATCTTGTAGCCTGGCACTCCAGTCTTTCCTATGAGGTTTTACTATCTTCTCCAAAATGCGTTTAATCTCCCTGTTAGACACTTCTGCTTGTCCATTGGTTTGGGGATGATAAGCTGTTGCTACTTTATGAACAATCCCATGTTTTTTCAGTAATCCTGTCAGTCTCCTGTTACAAAAGTGAGTGCCTTGATCACTCACGATTGCTCGTGGTGACCCAAAGTGACAAATAATATGGTTTCTAACAAAGGAAACAACAGTGTTAGCATCATCAGTACGGGTAGGAATTACTTTCACCCATTTAGAAACGTAATCTACAGCTAACAATATATAAAGGTAACCATTAGAGTTTGGAAAGGGTCCCATGAAGTCAATGCCCCAAACATAAAAAATTTCACAGAAAAGCATAATCTGTTGAGGCATCTCATCCCTCTTGGATATATTATCAAACCTTTGGCATGGGGAACAAGATTTACAAAATTCAGCAGCATCTTTAAAAAGAGTAGGCCACCAGAATCCACAGTCTAAGATTTTTCTAGCTGTTCTTTGAGGGCCAAAATATCCTCCACTCTCAGAAGAGTGGCATGCCTCTAAAATGGACTAAAATTCTGATTGTGGTACACATCTTCTAATTATCTGGTCAGCACCACACCTCCACAAATATGGATCATCCCATATAAAATATTTAGACTCTCTTTTCAGCTTGTCCCTTTGATGCTTAGTAAATTTGGGAGGGAAAGTATGACTAACTAGATAATTAGCTACAGGTGCATACCAAGGAACTACTTTAGATACTGCTTGAAAACTATCAAATGGGAAAGTATCATTGATAGGGGTGGAGTCATGCTTAATGTGCTCAAGGCGACTCAAGTGGTCTGCCACTAAATTCTGGTTACCACTCCTATCCTTAATTTCTAAATCAAATTCTTGCAACAACAGTATCCAACGTATTAGCCTTGGTTTGGACTCATTTTTAGCTAATGAATATTTCAGAGCTGCATGGTCTGAGTACACTACCACCTTAGTACCAAGTAAATAGGCTCAAAATTTATCAAGAGCAAAAACAATAGCAAGAAGCTCTTTTTCAGTAGTCGTATAATTAGACTGAGCAGCGTCTAAAGTCTTAGACGCATAAGCAATTACAAAAGGGTCTTTACTTTCGTGCTGAGCCAACGCCGCTCCTACTGCATGGTTGGAGGCATCACACATAATTTTAAATGGCTGGCTCCAGTCTGGTCCTCTCACAATTGGAGCTTGGGTCAGGGTGATCTTCAGCTTATCAAACGCTTTCATGCAATCTTCACTGAATTCGAACTCAATATCTTTCTGCAGCAGTCTGGATAAAGGCAATGCTACCTTACTGAAGTCCTTAATGAATCTCCTGTAAAAACCTGCGTGGCCAAGGAACGAATGGACTTCCCTCACAGAGGAGGGGTAAGGTAAACTAGAAATGACATCTACCTTTGCTGGATCTACAGAAATACCAGTATTAGACACAACATGTCCTAGTACAATTTCTTGTTTTACCATAAAATGACATTTTTCAAAATTCAATAAAAGGTTTGTACTAACACATCTGTCTAATACTCTAGATAAACTATCCAAGCAAAGGCTAAATGAATCACCATATACGCTAAAATCATCCATAAAAACTTCCATACAGTTCTCAATAAGATTTGAAAAGATGCTCATCATGCATCTTTGGAAAGTAGCCGGTGCATTACATAAGCCAAAAGGCATCCTTTTATAAGCATACGTTCCAAAGGAACATGTAAAAGTGGTCTTCTCCTGATCCTCAGGAGCTATATGAATTTGAAAGTAGCCTGTATAACCATCTAAAAAATAATAATGGGATTTACCTGACAAGCGATCGAGCATCTGATCAATAAATGGCAAGGGGTAGTGATCCTTACGAGTGGCATGGTTGAGACGCCTACAGTCAATGCAAACCCTCCAAGAATTCTGCACTCTAGTTGTCAGGAGCTCTCCATGCTCATTCTTTATTGTTGTGACTCTAGACTTTTTGGGCACCACTTGTACTGGACTGACCCATTCACTATCTGAGATGGGGTAAATGATATCTGCTTCAAGTAGTCTGGTCACTTCTTTCTTGACAACTTCTAAGATGGTGGGATTCAATCTTTTTTGAGGCTGACGGACATGTTTTGATTCCTCTTCTAAATATATTCTGCGCTCACAAACTTGAGGACTGATGCCTACTATATCCGCCAAGCTCCATCCAATTGATTTCTTATGTTTTCTCAGCACACTGAGCAGTTGTTCTTCTTGTTGAGAAGTGAGTTCCCTTGCAATGATAACTGGGAACTTCTGATTATCCTCAAGGTAAGCATACTTGAGGTGTGGAGGAAGGGGCTTTAATTCCAATTTCTGCTCATGGCTAGGCTCTGGATCATTCGAGGCTAGTGATAATGGCAAAGTGTCTGCATTGTGTTCAGAGGGTGTCCCCACACTTGGACCTTGCTCCATGTGCTTCTCTTCTATTTCTTCTTGGTGAACTTCAGCTACAATTTCATCAATGATGTCGCACTGGAAGATAGAATAATCTTCCGGAGGGTGCTTCATAGCTTCATTTAAACTGAAACTCGCTGCTCTGCCATCTATCTCAAAGGAATAAGTTCCTGAGAATGCATCCAGCTTAAACTTTGAAGTCTTTAGGAATGATCTTCCAAGCAGGATTGATGATGGTCTTCCTGAGTCATTAGGGGGCATTTCTAGGATATAGAAGTCAATAAAAAATGTGAGCCCCTTAATGCTCACTAATACATCTTCAGCAATTCCAACTACTGTAATAATGCTCTTATCTGCTAACACAAAACGAACTGCCGATAAGGGAGGGAGCCTCAAGGTATCATATATAGATAATGGAATTATACTAACACACGCTCCTAAGTCACACATGTAATCAGAAAATATTACACCTCCAATGGTACAGTTAACCATGCATGGACCTGGATCACTACATTTTTCAGGTATACCTCCCATTAAAGCAGATATAGAACTACTTAAAGGAATAGTTTCTAACTCATTAATTTTATCTTTATGAATGCATAAATCCTTTAGAAACTTTGCGTATTTAGGTACCTTCTGAATGACATAAAAAAGGGGAACAATTACCTCAACCTTTTTGAATATTTCTACCATTTTGGGATCAAGTTCCATCTGCTTCCTGGATTTCTTTGCAGGGTGTGGAAAAGGGATAGGGATGGCGTCCTGTACAGCTTCAGCTTCCTTTGGTTCTCTGTTCCTTGGTTGAACTGCTTCTTCTTCAACTATGTCTTGTACATCCTCTTCCTCTTCAGCATCGTCCACTTCCACCACATTCTCAGTTGGGGCGTGTTCTGGTGGGCTTGTCTCCTCATGGTTCCTCTCTTGCAGTGTGGTTTCAGACCTCAAGGTGATGGCATTGATGCCACCTTTGGGATTAGGTAGGGGTTGAGAAGGAATTCCACTAGAGCTTGAGGGTTGGTTGGTGGAATTAGGTAATGAATCTATCCTAGAGGCGAGAGCTTGTAAAGTGGCATTCAAACCATTTAAAGTAGAGTTCAGCTGCGTCTGCATGTCTTGTTGTCCTTGTGCAAGAGAACAAAGCATCTCATCATTTGATGAGGAATTAGGATAGGTGATCTGAGGAACTTGTTGTTGGTTATGCTGGGATCCTTGAAATTATCTTAGGTGAAGTGCTCTGTAAGGCTAGTTCTGATTCTACTGTCTGTTGTTGTTATTCCACCTCTGGTTTCCATTGTTATCTCTACCTCCTCTGTTATAGTTGTCCCTCCAGCCATAGTTGGAATTATCTCTCCATCCCTGGTTGGAGTTGTCCTGCGATCCTTGGTTATAGCTTCCACCTGGGTTGTAATTGCCGCCTTGTTGATTGTATCCTTGATTCGGGCGGTCATAGAAGTTATGAATAGCTGCCACAGTGTTGTCTTCTTGTTGGAGTTGCGGATATTCATCAGTATAATGACTATAATCAGCACAGATTCCGCATACTCTCTGTGGGACTAACTGTTGGCTCTGTTGTAGTGGGTGAGGCTGAGCTTGTTGTTGTTGGTTCAACTGCATTTGCTTCAGTAGGTTGGTCATTTCACATATACTCTGTGTAAGAGCAGTAGTTTCAATGCTAGAGAAAACCTCAGAAATAGCTTTTGAGTGGCTGTGCCTGTGCCTGTGATTCCTAGTGGACTCAGCTAGGTCGCTGATCAGTTGCCATGCTTCATCTGCGGTCTTGTACTTTTTCATAGAATCATTACTAGCACCATCCAGTGTAGTTTTATCCTGAGACTTCATGCCTTGTGTGAAGTAGCTGATCAACACCAGTCTGTCGATCATGTGATGGGGGCATGCGTCTAGAAGGTTCTTAAAGCGCTCCCAGTACTCATAAAGAGTCTCTAATTCTCCTTGAACAATGCAGGAGATCTCTTTCCTCAGTCTATCTGTGACTTCAGCTGGAAAGTATTTTTCCAAAAATTCTCTCCTGAGCGTATCCCAGTTGGTAACAGTCGCTTCAAGTTGGGAGTAGTACCACTCCCTCACCTTTCCCTCAAGAGAAAATGGGAAGGCGGTTAATAGAATAGAAGTTTCATCTGCACCATTACGCCTAACAGTAGAACATGCTGTCTGGAAATCCCTTAGGTGCTTGATAGGCTCTTGAGCAGGTAAGCCTTGAAACTTGGGCATCAAGTTGATTAGTGCAGTTTTTAGTTCAAAATCTGCAGCCAGAGTTGGATGATGCACTTGATACGGCTGCAGTGTAAAATCTGGGGCTCCAGCCTCCTGGAGAGTAATTCTCCTAGGTGCTGCCATTCTATCTGCACGTGAATTAACTGAATCAGTAGTAAAGGAGCTTGTTTCGCTCTCAGATGGCGGTTCAGATTCGCCCTCAGATGAGACTGGTGAATTGATAACAAACACTTCACCACCCTCAGAGGCTATCATGTGTCGAGCTCGCCTAATACGTAAAAGAGTTCTTTCAATTTCAGGATCAAATGCAGCTAAGCTCGGATCAGGCAGTGAACGTGTCATTCAATGAGAAAAACATATAGCTCATGGTAAAAAAAATAAAATAAAATACGCAAATAAAATAAAATATATACACTAATTAATAATTCAGAAACTGACGTGAGGGCAGAAGTCGGCTAATTAAGAAATCAATATAGAGAATGCGTTGAGAGTATAGTTCTTAACCAGCTAAGATCCGCCTTGTTAATTTAGAAAAGTTGTCACGAAATTTAGAAATAATAAGACTGGGAGTATGAGTCCCAGGTCGTCTCCCAACGAGTTGCAGGAAAGGGTGCTAAGTTATTAATCAGGAATGTTCGTCAGAGTTTGAGTTTGGATAATGAGCAATTAAATAATTATAATTTAAAGCAATAAAACTAAGAATGATTATTAATATTCTAATAAAAAGCCTTGATTGGGGGAATCATTAATTGGAAGTTCTATCCTTGTTGGGATTTCTTAAGTGTAGTATTAAAAAGGTTGTTGTTTTCACTTAGTTAACCCTTACTAAATAAAGGAAACTCAAGTGATTGAGCTAACTCTTATTCGCAAATCCTAGTCCTCTCCCTTAGGAAGGTCTAGCGTTAGTAAATACAGAACTAGCAAACAATTTTCAGTTAAACAGCACTTAAGCCTTCCAACTCAAGTGTCTCCTTTTAATCAACCCCCCATGTCAAGTATGGAGTCTACTCCATTGACATGAATATAACGCTGATAAAAATAATAGAAGAAGACATGATAAATTAAATAAAATAGGGATTCAAAAATAATTAAAAATAAAAGTAATCCTTTGCACTAACAATTCATGAAAATAATCCAATTACTACTATAAGCAAGAATTAAGAATATGTTATAAATAAATAAAAGAGTAAGTAAAGAAACAAACTAGAATAGTATCTTCAACGGAGGTAATGACTTCTTCAATATCCAAGAGCAAAAGCAATAAACTATGAATGTAAAGAGAACCTAGAGAGGAAGTAATCCTCTCTAAATTCAGATCTAAAAACCTAAAACTATCCTAATGAGAGTATGTGAAGTTGTGTCAAGTTGCGTGTTGAGTCTCTGCATGTTTCCTTGCTTTATTCTGTGTTTCTGGGCCGAAAAATGGGTCAAAACGCGGCCCGAAATCGCCCCCAGTGTTTTCTGTTAATTCTGCAGATCGCGCAGGTCACGCGTACGCGTTGTCCACGCATTCGCGTCATTCAGCGATTTTCCTTGTCACACGAGCGCGTCATTCACGCGTTCGCGTCATTCTTGCAGACTCCAATCCACGCGTACGCGTCAGGCACACGCTCGCGTCGCTGCGATTTTCTCCATTCCGCGTGCTCGCATGAGCCATGCGCGCGCGTCAGTGTTCGCTGGTCATCTCCTTAGTTTCTTGTGTTCCTTCCATTTTTGCAAGCTTCCTCTCCATTTTCTAAGCCATTCCTGCCCTATGAAGCCTGAAACACTTAACACACGAATCACGGCATCGAATGGTATAAAGGAGAATTAAAATATACTAATTAAAGATCTCTAGGAAGCAAGTTTTTAACCATAAAACAGTATTAGGAAGGAATTATAAAATCATGCAATTAGTATGAATAAGTAAGTAAAGGCTTGATGAAACCACTCAATTAAACACAAGATAAACCATAAAATAGTGGTTTATCAGAGCTCAAATTGGAGGGTACATTTAGAGCAATTGGAAACTAAGGGGCAATATTGGTGCACGTGCCCTATCTGGGAGACCATTTTGGGGATTTACTCTACGTATTCTATTACAAAAATGCTATTTGTATACCAAAATCAATCACTAAAATCCGCCACCAATGCATTTGTGTATAAATATATGTGTGGTTTAATTTATTTTTAATGTGTATTTGTATCCAGCATGTATTTTATACTGGTGGCTGATTTTGATATACATGTAGCATAATTCTTTTTGTTAGTTGGGTGTCAATGTTTAGGGTATATGGTCTTTCAAAAATTTTTATACTGAACATTGAAATTTTTGTGTTGTGTGTATTTTATTAGTTAGGTATCAATATTTTGGGCATATGATTTTTCAAAAAATTTTATACTGTATAATAAAATTTCTGTGTCGTGTACCAAAATTTATATGTTATGTGCTTTGGAATTTATGTGTTCTAATTTTTTAAACATATATAAAATAAAGAAGAAAATAAAGACATCCAGTACAATGATAATGATAATAGTAAATGAGGATAGGAAGAAAAAAAAAAGAAAAATAAAAAATTAAACAACAACAATAATAAAAAGAAGAAGAAAAAAAATAACAGTAATAATAACAACGATAATAATAATTTGGTTAAAATTTTGGTTTAAAAAACGTTTAGAGGCTTAATTTTAATGTTTTGATTTATATATCTAAGAATCTCACTGTTAGTTTAAATAATAAAAAAATCAAAATTATTTATTGATTTTGACTTTAATAAAAATAAAATCAAATACTATTCTATTTTATTTGATCTTCGTCTCAAATAAAAATTTAGTTATAATAGAGCTTTATGTATTGACTCCAAAATATCATCACTTTGTAACCTTTACCTATAATAAAGATTCGAAATATTTTAGTTGAAAAAAGAAAACACAAAACATAACAAATTAAAATGGTGATAAAAAATTGTGTCAAGTTAACAATAAAATATTTTAATTATAATCATAAATTTAAATATATTTTTGTTCTTAGATATCTTTCTTAACATAAATGGTCTTAAAATTAAAAAAAAAAATCTAAGAACTCACAATTATAAATTAATTAAAGTTCTCCCTCGCGCGCGGGTATTGAAAATTAACAAGATTATTAGATAAATAATAAATTGGTTAAATATCAGATTCAACTTGGTGTTCTTCTAGAAATAAAGGGGGGAAATTAAGAAGGAATTTGTAGTGAAATAGTCATTTTAGTTTTACGAATTATGAATTTGGCAGCCTTGATTATTGGAATACACTACAAGAGATAAGGGTTTAGCCACGAAAGAAATTGTGGCTAAACTCTAAGATAACCGTAACAACCATACATTGGCCACGAAAGAATATTTGTGGCTAATTGGGGGGTCGCATTTTCAATTTGCCACGATTTTAGCGTTATTAGCCACAACTTTAAACATCGTGGAGACCTTCAAAGAGCCACAGTTTGTATATCATTGTCCACGCATAATGCCGTGGCTAAATAAGAATAATCAAATCGAAAAATATAATTCTACTACACTTCATCCTAATTTGTGCAGGCCGGGTTTTTCAGTCACATTTTTTTGTGGCTAATGTTGGGTTATTTAATCATATTTTCATAGCTAACTCACTCTATTTTTCACATACAATCCAAAACTAATTTGTGCTAATTTGCTCTAATTTGCTCTAATTGAACAATTTTATTAAATTAAAATTATATTTATATATATTACATTAATAACAAAAATCGAACTTTTTAAATATATAATATCTAACATTTTGCCATAAAAAAATACTAATAAGAATTCAGTATAATAATAATAATAATACAAGTCTAAAATTATATATAATAAAAAATAAAAAAAATTAACATAAATAAAATAAATTCTAATTCCTTCTAAAATAAATATATTTAAAATTTCAACTATTACTTATTAAATACATCAATTAAATGTCTTGCATATCAATGGATAAACTAAACACTTTATCACTGTATTTTGATAACAAAAATTTGTACAGAGCTGCTATATCCATAGCTTTTTCTCTAAAGTTTCAACAAACTTCTCTAAATTTATCACACGTCCTACATTTTCAGCACCAAAGACCTTTCCAATTTACAGCGTTGCTCTACAAGCCATTACACTCAGAAATCGTATCAATAAATTTACGTCATTATCTCGACTTTGTCCATGCCCATCAAGTTCCATAATGTCTTTTTCATCCTTTTTCAAATATCAAACTTGAATTGTCGTCCTTTTGCCCGTTGTAATTTCTCCCATAGAAGTGTCTACAACTGAATACAAAATTGAATAAAAGAAATAAACTAAATATTAGAACTCAAAAAATCACGTAAAAAAAATTAAAATTTCATATACCTTTGATATTCGCAACTGAAGGGTCATTATAATCTTTTCTGGTAGGTACAGTTGGCTGAGACTTATTTCGCCCAAATCTTCTACAAATTCTTCATTGTTGTTGATATTCTGTGTTATCGTAGTTATGCTAAAAGGGCCTCTTTTGAATGATTACGTTTTTGCTTCACAAAAAAATTTACTAAAAAAAACTAACAAATAACAAAGAAAAAATCGGTATTTTGAGTTTGAAGGATACCCTATCATATGATAGGGTTCATATAGTGTGGTTAAAGAGAGTGCTTTCAAGGTGCTGCAGAAAAGTAGGAGTTAAAAGACAACGTGAATGATGGGAAGTTATATTGAAATTTATCCGTGATTATTTTAACTTTCAGCCAAAAGCTACTTAAAGAAGTTAAGCGCACACTAAAATTTTAAATCTTAAAAATTCAGCTTGACCAATGTTGTTTAGATCGTTTTTTAACTTTCTTTAATTTTAAAAATATTTTTTTCCATCCCACTGTTTATTATCTACTAAATATACCTTAAATTATATTATTTTTAATACAATAGTTATTTATTTATTTTTTAATGGTCAAATATGATTAAAAATTTAAATTTAAATTTTGATTCTATAATATTTTTATCTTTAATTTTTATTATAATAACAATAAATAACAAAAAAAACTACTTTAGTAAATATATGACCCTCACAATCTCTCATTTTATGCTGTTGATAGTTGATGATTCCAACAATACACTATCATTTAATTATTTACCTATTATACACGGAACAATATAATAAGAGTTATACATTAAGTAAATTTTGTAAATATTTTTACCTGAAAAATTTAATGTTTAATAAATTTTAATTACTAAATTAGTTACTAAAATTTTATTACATTAGATAAATTAATTATCACATAAAATTATTATAAGAAATTTTATAAATTAATTTCTTTGTTACTTAATAAAATTTCAAACTTTTATACAAGTGACTCATAAATTAATTAGTATTAATTTTTTTATAACTGATAATAATTGTAAAATAATTAATTAATGGAATATACCAATTAAATAATAGTAAAAATAAAAAATTTAATTCATAATTTCACAAAATAATTTTTAAAAAGATAATTATATATATAATAAGAGTACAGTACTCACAAAAATATATAGTGAGTACTAAACTATGTAAATAAAGACTAATTTTTTTTAACTTATTCTCATTTTTTTAAATTCAAAAAATGATAAAATAATTTATTTTTAATAAAAACTGAAAAAAATTTTATACTTTCAAATTATTGAACTTTTTATTATTTATTCAAATTATATTATTTTAGCTAAATAAATTTTATTTTTATAATTAACTCAAATATTATAATATTATCTTTATTTTTATAATTTTTTATTTTATCTAAATTTATTTTTTTATATTTTTAGATTTAATTTCATAAATGTGTTAATGTTAGAATATTAAAAAAATGATACTATACATTAATAAATTTATTTAAAAAATTAATTTATATAAGACAAGATAACCATGACACGTTAATGTAAGCAGGAAATACAGCTACGAACAATATTCTTCGTAGCAAAGGTTAAATTTTAGCCACTATCACAATGTTTCGTGATAAATAAAAGACACGCTCATTTATTTTTATCACAATTTAGTATTTGTAGTTAAAATTTGGTGGCTAAACACCGTTTTTGTGGTAGTGATATTTGGTGCTCCCATCCCTAGGGTCCCACATTTGAGTTGTGTGCTTCTCAAAATTAAGCACCTAGCTTTCCTCTTTATTTATAAATTACATAGCACCACATAAAATATTTATCTTTCAATTTTCGGTCAATTATTCTCTCCATCGATCTAGCTAGCTACTTACCACGCCCAATTCTGTCGCCTTAATCACCTATCATCACAAGTCCATATCTATCTATTATTATTAATGACCAATGTTATTTAGATATATTTGAAGATCAAAATAAAATATAAAATTTTAAAGAAGACATACCTTGAAGAAGTTTTATATAAAAAATTAGTTTAATAGATAAAAATGGTCTCATATTTATAGAGATTATAAAGTTTTTAATTGTAGACACTGTAAAATTTAATAGTTTAAATATTGAATAAAAAAATCTAATTATATATATATATATATATTTACCGATAGAAATTTATATGTAATTATTTTTGTGTGAAATTGTTAGTTGAGAGCCGTTAAATAATAATTTAATTAAATATATCAAATAATTTAATAATTTTTAACTAACAACTTCATATAAAGATATCTGTATGTGAATTTTCACCATATCTACTATTTCAAGATGCTTTTATAGTTTTTTTTTTGTCATCAATAGTAACACTTATTATTGTGTCCTCATTTTATATCAAATTCTTGGTGTTATGTATAATAATTATAATTATATATGGTGTAGAATAATAGTAAAGTGTGACATAATTATTGTTATGAATGGAAGTATTATACAATGAGTGATGAAATGTCATGGTTAAAGGAAAGTATTGTCGTTTTCTGTGTATGGCTTTGAAAGTTCGAGTGTTTTCATCCGCCCGCGGTTGCTACATGCTGCTATATATATAGGAATAATTGAAAGAAGCATAGTGATGATGATATAATTTTCTTGAAAAGAAAATGCGTACTGCCAAATTAAATAAGAGACATCAAAGTCAAAAGGCAAAGAAACATGCATGTGTATTGTGAAACGTGACAATACTTAGATTCTTTTAGGCACCTACCTTGATATTTTGGACCAAAGATATGAAATGAAGCGTGAAAACTATTTCCAATAGTATGTAGCATAATAGAGTTGAGTGAGAGATTTTCATAACTATATTTTTTATCACTGCATTATATTGGCTGATTTTTTTTTATATGGAAAAAATATTGGTGTTTTTTTGGGAAATTGAATTATTTGATGTAATTACAGATGGGTGGATTTTGTAGGTGAAAAGTCAACACGTGGGAGGCGTGGTGCAGCACGTGGGGGACGTGGTGGACACGTGGCAGCATCCTGGCCAACACGTGGGGGCGTGTTGGACACGTGGCAGCGTATTGACCAACACGTGGGAGGCGTGGTGCAACACGTGGGGGCGTGTTGAATGAGTTTCACAATATTGTAATACACTTCAAATATCAATATTCAACCAAAACACCATCTTCATTTCCATATTAAAAATAATTTCTGCATTATATTATATTAAATTTAAACCACAATTTTCCTTTATGTTTATCATTTTCAGAAATTTTAATTTATAATAAGAATATTATTTCTTTTTTCCAGCTATATATTACAAGTTCAATACTGAACAAGTTGCCATTGTTTTTTATTGGTTTAATTACTCTGTTGGTCCCTATAGTTTCGTGAAATTTTCAATTAGGTCCCTATACTTTTTTTCTTTTTAATTGGGTCTCTGCACTAATTTTTTTTTTCAATTAAGTCCCTCTTAGTAATAATTAGCTTAATTTTATAGGGACCCAACTAAAAAAAATTGGTATAGAGACCTAAATAAAAGGAAAAAAATATAGGGACCCAATTAAAAAAAATATAATGCAAGGACTCAATTAAAAGGAAAAAAAATATAGGGACCTAATTAAAAATTTCACAAAACTATAGGGACCAACAGAATAATTAAATATTTTTTATTTTATAAAATTTAAACTTTATCATGTTAGAAAATTATTTAATTTTCTAATTTGTTTGTAGGCAATATATATATTAATTAATTATAATTATAAATTATGTTATTTTAAATTAAAGGACCTATATAACGCTAATCTCATTTATTGTTATAAATACTAAATTGAATAAATTATAATTATATTTGATTTAGAATTAAATGAAAATAAAATCAGATATTATCTTTTGGGGTTTAGATACTATTTTTATTTGGATTTTAGAATTTAATAAATATCATGCTCAAATATAAATAGTGACAGGGTCTCGGTTCTCAATATACTAAAGTCGCCTCAACAATTCTTTCCCATCAAATAAGTTATAATTCAACCACCCTAATAAGGATATAGAAGAAGTTTTTGTTGAGGAAGACTGAGACAACTCTTCTATTAATTTTTATTTTATATGAGTAAAGGTATATTTTTGCATTATAATATATATAATTTTTGGTGATTTAATATGAATAATTTAGATTATAAAATAATTTATTCCAATAATATCATGCATGTATGCAAACATAATGTAGAGTGATGCTCCTCGTTAACTTTTTTTCTGCACTCGTCTAATTAATATAATTCTCTTTAATTAATATAAAGAAAAGAAAAATTAATCTTGTGTTATATCATTTTAAAAAAGCATGTGCTAAAAATAATTGTTATACAATTTTTTATTCTTAATTGATTGATCTAACCCTAAAGAAATTAAAGACTACTAGACGAATTTCATATTGATAAGAAATTTACACAGTACTTGTATATTATTGTTATGCAATCTGTGAACATTATTTCTTATAAGGGAAAATGTAATGACTAAGTAAAACAAGATGAGTGAGTGACCATGAAATTTGGTGTGATAGTGTTATCAATGATCTTCAATAATGTATTGCATTGCATTGTGCATGTCACGTCTTAGTTGCCACACACAATATCTCGGACCCATCAAACGGTGATTTTGACAAATAAAGCACGTGTTAATTAATTAATTAGTTCATCTTGGTAATTAATTTGATTAGTTCACAAATTGTATATATAATTATCATTTTAATGAAATATATAATAGAAAATGAATGAGCAAGCACTCTAGTTAAAATGTTGGATCATTTTAGTTCCTTTGGAGGCTCTATGTTTCTAGCAAATCATAATGTGGAAAATGCTTAATTTATAATATGAGTAGTTTAATTTTACTTGATTACTTCATTGTAATAAATGACAAACTCAAAAAATGGCGAGATTACCAAAGGTTTTCACAATGGCTGTGTCCAAAGATAGTGAAATGATGAGACTTTTCATCCTATTTAAAAAATGTTTACTAAACACAAAATAAGATTGGATCAAATGAAACTTAAGTGTATAAATTTATGACGTGTAAACAATCTAATGGCAGAAACCTATCCACACCAACCGTCCGGCCCCCTTTCTTAAAAACAAATCATCATTAATCACTAAATCAACGGTCGGTAAGCCTCCCAGTATTTCTAAACTTTATCCCACCAAAAAAATTCATTTTAAAAACTCATAAGTTTTGTCAAAATACTGGGTAATTTCTTTACTTTATCCTTAAATGCTTTATATTAAGTAAAGAGTATTATATTTTTTGTTAATTAAATAAAACTTTTTATTATATTTTATAGTAATAATTAAAATTTAAAATTTAGAATATAATTTAATAAAAATTTAAAATTTTTATTTTTATTTTTAATAATAAATTAACTTTTAAAAAATGAAAAAAAAAACCTTAAACGACTCTTGACAATTATCTCGAAAGACAATGAGGCCCTTAACAAAAAAAAAAAAACCAAACCCAATCTCTAAACTTTATTTTTATGAGACTAATTAGCTCATGTGCCAAAAAGTATCAATGTTTTTTTTTTTTTGTACAGAGACTAACCAGTCCTAAAAAAACAGAAATCGAGTTGAATATTTTTTTTGGAAACTTTGTAATCTTTTCAAAATAATTATTAGAGATCGAATAGAGTATTCACTCTTAAAAAATACCACTTTTTTCCTAAATGTATTAACATTTGTCAATTTCTCCTTATAATTAAGTGGTAGAGAAGAATAAAACGAAGGCTTAAATCTCAATTTCAAGCCGTTACATTGTTGACATGATGACAATTATTTATATTTAAAAGAGAAAAAAAAGGAAAAAAAAAAAGAAAAGAAAAAGAAGTGGGTGGCTGATGAAAACCAAAACCTAGAAAATGAAGAATATAAATATGAGGAGTAAACACCCAATCCGGTCCCTGTCCAATATTCATAAGGACAAAGCGATCCCTGTCCAAAATAAAGGTACGTCCCGGCCCCTGTCTTTGCATTCCGTGAGACATAGCGGTCCTTCTGTGCCTTCTGGCGTTGAAAACAACCGGAATAAGCATACGTGTCACTTAACGGTGATGAGCTGGCTGCCAAGTGTCCTTGAAGTGCCAAGCTGTCAATTTAAAAATGGACAGGGGTCGATGTGTCCCTTTCTCCCAAATAAAAACGCTGTCGTTTTGTGTGGGATGGGAGGTTCAAATACTGCGCTGCTTCACTATATACTCTGGAAATGTATCACTATGTTTGACTGTAAACCCTAGAACAGCATGGTTCATAGTGAAGAACGTGGGTCGACATCAAATCGGCGAAGTGGGAGAGATGAAAACGAATCAAGTTGGAGTTTGAAGGTTACTGGGAGTGTGGGATCAAGGTGGAAGAAGAAGTGGGTTGCCCCAGAGTGTAATTGTGGAATTTATGCAATTTTGTTCATGTCTGGAACCGATATGAACCCAAACAGACTATTCTTTCGATGCCCATATTTCAAGGTAGGTTTATTAACAATTAAAATTTTGTTCACTTTGTTTCTCATTGATGGTCATACTTCAAGGTAGGTTTATCAAGAATTAAAATTATGTTCATTCTGTTTTTCAATAGATTCATAATAAAGAATATTATTTTGTAGACTCCAACACCTCATTGCAAATACTTTTATTGGCTTGATGATTATGTTGCATCATTCAATGAGGATGCTACGAAGACTCTTTTGTTCGGAGGTTTGAAGCTGAATCAGAATCATAAAGAAGATCATTTTTCTGCAGATGATAACAAAGTTAGGGAGCTAGAGGAAAGATTGGTTGGCTTAGAAATTGATTTGAAGAAAGCTAGATTGAATTTTAGTCAAATTAGATGCAGTAGTGTTGGATGTGTTATGTTGGCATTTGTTGCTGGAATTGTAGTTAGAAACCTGTTTAGTGGTGTAGTTTAGAGAGATCAAATGTTGCTTCTGGAGTACTGTGAAACATGGTGATCTTGGTTGTTAAGTTGGTTAGGGTATGGCATTTGTTGCTATTGATCACTTTTGATGAATGAATATAAATATAATTAAGCTCGTTTTGTTTTTATATGTTCATTTATTCAATTTTAAAGACTGCAGTAGTATACATGATTTTGTAATAAAATAAGAAATTATGAATTTGTTGAACAAAGTAAGAAGCCATCTGTTGAAAATTGAAACTTAAGACATGAAAACATAATAATAGAATAAGGGAATAATCATAACAGCCCTTAATAATATAGTTATCCAAAAGAGTATTCAACCAACTATATCACTGGTTGCATGTCTTAGCATCTAATTACATAATAACAAAAGCAAGGGCAACACAAGGTCCCTAATCAACATAGTTGTCGTAGCAAGTAATCTGATAACCAAAATAAACACAGTGTCCGCAAGTTATTGTCCAAATTATCTATTCTTCCTAGTTTCAAACTTTTAAACTATATCAACTACTCAATTCTTGTCAGGAGGCCTAATCCCTGGAGTGGGGATGAACTTAAAAAGTCTTGATGCAGTTCCTGATGTTGCTGCAGCCATGGTCTCAGCTGATACTCCTGTTGATACACCTTGGTTCGTTGGAGCAGTGGGTCTCACAATTGGTTGCTTCTCCCTAAAGCATGGTGCAGAGTTGGTGTTGAATTTTGTTGCAGGCTATCCTCAGAGAAGATCATAGCAAAGGTCATAATTAAATTAAATAGAGATTACTAATTTTAACTTAGGACCATGTTTTACCTCATCTGCTTGGGGTGCAGATTGGGAGACATTAATTTCCTCCCCTTGACCATGGTTCACTGATTGTCCTGTTGCAGATGTTTTGGGAAACTTCTTTTTGTTCTTTTTTGCCTTAGCCTATCATAAATGGTAACTGTTAGGATAACAAATAAATTAATGTTATGCCAAATAAAGACCCTAAATTAGCATAAACTCACAGCAGCATCTAATGTAGTTTTCTCAGCATTGGCAGTTGACTTGTTCTGTCCTGTTTGCTGAACCTGTTTAATCATCAAATCACAAGATTGGAACACAAGAAGGCTCAACTAATTAGTACACTTAATTCCTTAACTATATATATATATATATATAAGACAGTTAGCATATTAAATATATTTTGAAAGTGAGTCATCACTTGTTGGATTATACCTGCTGAGTGTTAGCTTGGCTTGACTCTACAAATTGCAAAGGCACTTTTTTTGCCCTTCTCTCTTTCTTTGTCATAGGTTTCCAATTCGGGTCTTGAGGTGCATTGGTACAAGTCTTGTAGTAGTGTCCTAGCTTACCACACTTAGAGCAAGTGACCTGAAAGGTTTTTCTACATTTGTTTGGATTCATCTCTTTCTCAACCGGGTCTGATCTTCTCTTCATCTTTGGCCTATGAGCAGCTCTTTTGATTGGAGGAGGAAGAGTCTTAGCAGCATCCGATTGTACCCAGTACTCTTCACTATTAACCGGTTTGATGCAATGTGAGTATGTAGCTCTTACTGCTTCCATTGTCAGCCACTTATGCACAAAATTTTCAGGCCTAAGGCCCATCTTAGACATGGCTGCCACTGCATGTCTACAAGGCATACCTATAGACATGAATTCAATTTACCACATGCAATCAATCCTCTGTAACAAATATACAATTTTACAAGTACAAAATAGTATTCAAAACAAGTTTACCAGTTAGCTGCCATAGGTTGCATGTGCATGTTCTTTCTTCAAGATTAACCCCAACCTTGTGATTTCGGCAGTGCACTTCAAAAAGAACTCTCTTACTATCTCCAGCCCAGATAGCTTTCCATTATACCTTTCATCTCTCAGAATATGCTTTCTTCTAGTGCCTTTATACTTCTTAGAAGGCCTTTTTTGGACAGAATTTTTCTTAGCTGTGTCCATACTATCCTTTCCACCTGAACCAGCCCCAACCTCCACATTTGGGCCAGTCTTATCTTGAACTTTTGGGCCATGTCTAGCTTTCTTTTTAGGTGAAAGTCTCTTCTTCTTCTTCTGAATATTTTTTTCCTTTTCCAAACTCTCATCACTGCTGTCTGTATCCTCAAAACCAGAAGGAGGAGGCTTATAAGGCTCATCTTCTGTGGTCTCGTATCCATCATCTGAAGATGATGATGATTCATTCAGCACAACATTATCACGCTCCACACCATCATCAACAACTTCAGGGACATCTATCGGGTGATCAAAGTAAAGATAAAATTCACTGTTGCCCTTATTTCTCTTCTGAGCATTCCTCAGTTCGTTTATCTCAGCATCACCTTTAATAACATGTAGCCCAGTTTCCATGTCATCAGCAGTGTTGTCAAACCAATACATCTCCTTATATGTTGTATACCCTAACTCCTTAAATAAAATTTCTAGATCAAAAAAGTTAATATAGTCTAAATCCATAGGTGGATATTTATGTACTTTTCCATTGACATAACATAATACCCCCTCTGAATTTCTCTTGAAACTTCCTCCATGATAAAATACAGGAACAACCATAAAATCATCCATCTGAGACAAACAAAATAAATGATATTTTATATTACAATCTCTATATAAATAATTGTGATTTTAATTGAGTACATATATATTTTAATTGAGTACATGTAGTTAAAGTAGGTATATATTCTAATGAAGTATTACATATATGGAGACACAAGAAAAAAATTTCAACATCACTACTATGCATGATGTAATATAGTCAAAGTATGTAGGTATACATTTACTGGTTTCTTGTTTCACGAAAAAATCAAATTTTAATAGAGTACATAAACATTTTCTAATGTATATATTTGCCTTGAACTTTAAAAGAAAATTGCTGTGAACTCTTTTATAAACACTAATCATAACAATGTTTATATATATATATATATATATAATATTAAAATTTGAATAAAGATAATATATTTGTCAGATTTGTTATTATATATAGAGTTTGTGATTTTAATACAAGTAAATTGATGCATTTTGAATTCACTTGCAAACTGTATATGAATTCCATTGAACCCTATTTTCTATATGAATTCCATTGCAGGAAGGGAAAACATCTATCTCTCTTGATGGCAAAATTTCCCAAAATTAGCAACATTGAGCCCTAACCAAACTCTATCTTTGTTAGGCAACACCAAGCCAGAAAACAAAAAATGCAAACACTCACAAACCCAAAACTAATTAAACAATACACAATGTAACTAATATTTTATTTGAATAATGTTACTTACCTTGAAGACTTGCACAAGAAAATTCTGTCAACGTCGTCAGAGAGTCCGTTAGTAGTGCCGTCTGAAGCTTCACTTGGAGCGTTGTCAGCAACACTGTCAGCGTCTTACTCAGCTCCACAGCCAGGTAGAGCGTTGTCGTTTTGTCGTCTTCAGAGAGTCTTCAGAGGGAACATGAAAAGATTGTGGGTTTTCTGTAATTAGGAGAAAGGGAAGAAGGGTTAAATGGAAACCCAAGGCATGTACTCTACGCACTATTTCAATCCCCCACCTAAAACGACAGCGTTTTTATTTGGGAGAAAGGGACAGATCGACCCCTGTCCATTTTTAAATTGACAGCTTGGCACTTCAAGGACACTTGGCAGCCAGCTCATCACCGTTAAGTGACACGTATGCTTATTCCGGTTGTTTTCAACGCCGGAAGGCACAGAAGGACCGCTATGTCTCACGGAATGCAAAGACAGGGGCCGGGACGGACCTTTTTTTTGGACAGGGATCGCTTTGTCCTTATGAAAATTGGACAGGGACCGGATTGGGTGTTTACTCTAAATATGAGGGGCCAGTGGCCTGCAAGAGTGAATGGAAGGGTCCCACTCTCGCAATCAAATGAATGAATTACAATAATTATTAAGCGTTGGATCCCCCTCTTAATAGCCACGTGGTTCATAATACTTCATCTAAGAAGCTTCTAACAATCTACTAATTAACTACCTCTGCCTCTTCTCTTTTAAGCTTTAACTTCGTTATGAATGGATATGTATCATCAATTAAATCGGATTAATTAATTTATCATAAAAAAAATTAAGATCAACATACAATTTTCTTTTTGTTGGTTTAATTTTGAGGTGAAGCTATATATATATATATATATGTGATATCAGTTTTTGGGAGTGTCTAGATGGGCCTGAAGTTTAAAAATGTTTAAATCTATTATGGCAGATTTAAGTTCGAGAATCATGGAAGTGGTGGATTCAGTTGAAAAAAGAATTGAGAATGGAAAAAAAATTGAATAAAAAAATAGCACTAACAATAAACTTCTTATGACAAATCCGATTAACAAAAAATGCCTGAGTATTTGAACTTAAAATCACCCTTTCAAAAACTATAGTAGAGATGGCCAGAAGAAAGATGCGTAAGAGAAGATGAGACTCTTGAGTTTTTATTTTATCTTTTTAGTTTTTTTATACTTAAGTCATTTTATTAAAATTAAAATTTTCTATTCTCTTTATTATAATTCTGTTTGTAGTTTAAATTAGACCAATTTTCAATAATAAAATTGCATAACTTTAATAAAAAAAATAATGTGATATCCTTGTTTTGTTGTTGCTGTTTGTCCGATTTAGAAGCCACTGAATCGGGGTCATATTCATGCACATATAATAAGATAAATTCAATGAAAAATGTGAAAGGAAAAGCGTAATAAAACGCGGACAGGTGTCTTTAAAATTGAAATAGGCTATTTATCTGTTGTGGTAGGAAACAGGAAAAAGAGCAAAGTTCCATCAGCAAAGTTGCACGTGGAGAGTATTCTCAATCTTATGGTAATGGTTAAATAATAAAAAATAAATAAACGAAACCCGTGGAAAAGGGTAAGGTAGAGAGAGGGCAAGAATGGAGTGTGTTACTGTTCTGATCATAAACCAAACAGTCATACTCATACCGTCTCTCATAATAATAACTTTCAAGTCTTATCCTTTTTGTGGATACCAAGGTTATATAATTCCAAAATCATAAAATGTTGCTTCGTTAAAAATTATAGACAAAAATATAAATTAATAAAAAAATTACGTGTAATTACCTTATATAAAATTAATAGTTAATAATTATTAAATGTTAATTTAGTCAAATATTTTAAATTATTCGATAATTTTTAGCTATTAATTTTATATAAATATAATTGTATATAAATTTTTACCGATAAATTATTAAAGACTCGCCAAACTTTTTTCGTGAATTTTACATTCTTTTTATTATTTTTTATAATTTTTGCAAAATTATATTAAACTTGTAAAACGCTATATATAAAAAATTAATGAACAAATAAATTTTTATATATTTATATATAAAATCATTTACACATATTTAACATATATTTTATATTTTAAAATATATTTTATTTAAATAACTAACTCGGTGATTATTATAGTTATTTACTTGTTCGTCATTTAATTTTTTATTCTTTTTATATCGGTAGATTTCAATTTTCAGTGTATATGTATCATTATTAAGCCCTGGTATTTATTTGAACTAATTTAATATCAGAGAAATCAATGCATTTAGCAGAAGAAAGTAAATTTTTACAACATATTTACATAGAGATCAAAATATCATCATCTTGTTAGGATTTAATATGTCAGAAATATTTAGTAATTAAAATAAATTAATAAAAAATAATTAAAATTTATTTTATTTAATATTTATTAATTATTATAATTTCAATAACTAATGAATATTAAATAAAATAAAATTTGACTTTTTCTTGTTATTTCTTTAACATTATCGTTAATATGTTTAACAGTAGTTTTAATTTCTTAAGGTTACAGTAGAATTAAATGTATATGATCAATCTCCCAGAAAGAAAAGAAAAGGAAAAAGGCTGTACTTTTGTCCCATGAATGCATATATACATAAACTTTAGAATTTTACAGTGTATTACTTGTTGGATTTTTTTCATTTATAAAATAAAAAAAATATTTATTTCCTCTAAAATCAGTTTCCAGTTTTATTTTCAAAAATACGATTTTTTTTTTGGATTAACAGCAAGTTCGCCGTCCTTGGAAAACTCTATAATTTTTATAGAGTTCGCCGTATCCCCGGCGAACTCTATGATGAGTTCGGCAGACTATATATAATGGTGGGACTATTGTGTCTTGTCGCTTTCTTCCTCTTTTCTCTTCTTCAAATTTTCTCTGTTACTTGTTTCTGCCATTTCGACATCCGTAAAGTTTAGTGTGGACGATTCTCTCAGTTCCAGGTTAGTAAATAATAGTCTATTTTTTTATGTTAACTTGTTTTACTGTTTACATGTTAGATAAATTTGTTAGGTATAAATTGTTTGTTAGTTAGAATAACAGATTTATTATTTACATGTTAGTTAGTTAGACGTACTTTTTAGTGTTGTTATGTTAGGTATGATATTTTATGTCACCATTTTTTAGTATAGTGGCTCCTTATCAACATATTAAAGAATATAAGAAAGTATGTTATTAGATAATTTAGTTAGAGGTATAACATTGCGTTGTGAATTAGAAGGTAATGACGTGAGCAATAAAATATAGGGTTGAGTTAGTTATAAATTAATTACTTACATGACAACGTCAGTTGAATAGGATAAGCTTAGAATTAGTAGGTTTATAAGCCATTTTTCTATTAGTTTATTTTTTAATAATCTAGAATGTGATTTCATTTTACTAGGTTGTGTTTCGATGGAGCAGCAATTATTGGGTTATGAGCATGAGATGTATAGATTGGATCAGGTTGAGCACATTGCTGAGAGGCTTGATCGAGTGGTATGATTTTTTAACCTTTATTTTTTATTTTATTGTATTGAAGAAAAATTGAACTTGCTATTGTATTTATTCATGGTTACCCTTTTTATTAAATTTTTTTTCTGTTTGGTAGGCGCCTCGGATCTTGCGCACCAGACGGAACTTGATGACACGACTGCCGGAGTAGATTAGGCCATATCTGAGACGAGCCGGGTTTGAGTACGTCGTATACATGGTCGAGTTCGAGCATGATTGGTCGCTTGCCTCGGCGTTGATAGAGAGGTGGCGCTCTGAGTCCCATACATTTCATTTACCGTGCGGGGAGATGACTATCACCCTGCAGAACGTGGCATATCAGTTGGGACTCAGGATTGATGGTGATCCTGTGAGTGGATGTATAGGTGGGTAGGAGCAGCACCACCAAGGCCAGACCATTGAGGAGTTATGTGAGCAGATACTGGGTGTTGTTCCTGGTCCAGAGGACAGACAGTCACAGACGAAGTGGACTGTCAAACTCACTTGGTTCCACAACACAGTTTGTGGAGAGCTAGAGCAGGATGCCACAGAGGAGCGGCTGATGAGGTATGCGAGAGGATACATCATGCAGTTGATAGGCGGTATCCTCTTCCCCGATGCATCTGACTCTCGGGTGCATATCGGGTGGCTTTCCCTGTTGGAGGACCTTGCATGTGGCCAGTTTTCGTGGGGTTCAGCTGTGCTGGCATGGCTGTACCGGTAGATGTGCCGGGCCACAGAGCATGGGCAACGCTAGGGGTGTTCAAATCCAAACCGATCCAAATTAAACCGCTCATTCAATCCAATTCAAACCGAAAACTGATTAAAATCGCACTAATTCGGATTTGATTGGATTCTATTTTTTGCAAACTGCTGGATTGGATCGGATTTCGGATCTACTTTTCATAACCGATCCAATCCAATCCAAACCGCACAATGTACTATAATATTATTATTTTATTATTATATTTACAATTATATTTATAACATGTTCAATTTGTTATACATTTTTCTATTATTCATGTATTATTATTATTTAATAAATATTTTATGTTTAAAATATTATTTATTTATTTATTTTAACTAACCTATAATTTTATTTCTATTGTTATGTTATCGTTAGTTTTTTAAGATATATTAAGACTTGTTATGTCATTGTTGATTATTTAAAATTTGATGTTAAGACTTGTTATATGTATTTAATTTTTTTATTTAAAAAACCGCAAATCCAAACCGATCCAAACCGCTTGTAATCGGATCGGATCGGATCGGATTTTTAAAAAAAGTTCATCCAATCCAAACCGCACCGCATATAAATTAAATGTTCGGATCGGATGACTTTTTCCTTTAAAACCGAACCAAACCGCACCGCGAACACCCCTAGGCAACGCAACTGGGGAGGATGCGTCAGCTTGATGCTTTCTTGGGCCTACCACCGTATTCCGTTAGTACGACCCGATGGGTTTGATGCTCGTTGGTTTCCCCTGGTTGAGAGGTATTATAAACACTTACCAAATTTATTCAACTCATTATTAAGTTGTTTATTAATAATAAAGGCTAAAATATTATGGTTGTTTGTTGTGTAGGTGGGTTCAGTATCGGCCGAACAATGCCACCGGCGAGAGCAGGCTGAGGCAGTACAGATAGACACTGAACGGGATTGGGATGCTGAATGCAAGTTATTAATGTTTAATTTTAAGAAATTAATGTTTAGTTAACTGTTGATGGTATTACATATGATTATCTGAATTTCGTCATGCATCTGTGTTCTGTGAACAGGTTGAGTGGACTCCATATGCGGATCCGCAGCTGGTTGGGCTTGTTCCACCGGCGATAGTAGAGGCGGATGCCTTGGCAGCGGTTGTATGTCCACTGCTGTGCTTCGCTATCGTCGAGTGGCATCAGGTGGACCGGGTAGTTCGTCAGTTCGGTGGCCTGCAGCACATTCCCACTAGGCCACTGAACATTGACGAGTTGCACAGGCTTGATGGGAGATTCGATCGTGGCGAGTGGTTCTCGCATTTGCTTGGTGGCTGGCATGAGATGTGGGATGCTCGGGCCATTGACAACTTTTGTAATGACTTATAACTTTATGACATAATAGTTCACGACATACAATGTTATAGTTCATGGATACATTAATTTATTTAAAACAACTACAGCTATCATCGACTAGAAGATGCTCCTCCATCACCAAGAGCGGTGCAAGTCCTCCGCGTGTGTCCGATTTGGCGACATAATCTGCACCGCTTCTCCCCATTATGCTCTACGTTAGCCATGTTGTTATGAATCCTGGAGCTCACGGGCCGACCTCTCTTCGCTCTCATCATCCGAGCGTTGGGATGGATTTGGGGACCGTCGTACGATGGCTAGTCATCCTCGTGTCCTATGGGCCGAAACTCTGATCTGTAAACATTGAAGATCGACTCCATGCGGTACACAGGATGCACAAACCGCTTCCAATCAAGCCTAGCATGAGAGCAAGCTGCAAGAACGTGACGACAAGAAATATGAAGAGCCTGAAAATACCCACAGTCACACTTGCCCTCATCAAGCAGTACTTGATAATTCTGTTGTCTGGATCCCGAAACTGCCGTTAACTCTTCAACCGTGAAGTTTGACCTGGACCGATCAAACTGGTAAACATTCATCGTGTTCACGTGCTTCGAGTTGGATTCTATGGCCTTCATCAATGTCTGTGAGAATTCAGCACTGACCTGAAGTTGTGCCAGTGCCTCGGAGCCCTTCCTTGCAAAAAGTTCACCCAGACGAAAATAACTTGACTTAATAAGAGCCGTAATTGGCAAATTCCGGGAACCCTTCATGATAGCATTAATGCACTCAGAGATATTGGTCGTCATGTGACCAAATCGACGTCCCTCATCAGCATGCTGTGCCCACTGTGACCGTGGCATTTCTTCAAACTAGTTTGTAATAGCTACGTTTTCGCCCCTCAGACGGCCATAATAATGAGCGAACTCACGATGCGACTTCGAGTAGGCTGCATTAATAAGAACCTTCTTTAATTCTTTGTTCCTAAAGTGGGTCATGAAGTTGGCTGCAATGTGTCTTGTACAAAACGCTTGGAAGGCATGAGGCGGTTTTCATAAACTCCCTTCAGCATTCAGTGCTCCATCAATGGACTTGTGTCTATCTGAAATCACTAACACTCCTGGTTGTGGTGTAACATGCTCCCGTAAGTACGAAAGAAAGAACGACCACGCCTCCTTTGTCTCACCCTCAACAACTGCGAATGCAATGGGCAGGATGTTTGCATTGCTGTTTTGCGCTATGGCCATCAGCAAAGTTCCACCGTATTTCCCATATAGGTGGGTGCCATCAATAGAGATAAGTGGCTTGCAATGCTTGAAGGCCTCAACACACAGTGGAAACGTCCAAAAGACCCGATGAAACATCACAGTGTCTGTCGAGGCAGGCCACGGCTATGTCACTAGTTGCACCCAAGTACCTAAATGGACATATGTTAGTCGCCTTTTTGTACGTGGTTGAATTATTTAATGGCGAATAAATAAACTGGAAATAAATCTTACCTGGAAAGTACATCTGCATAGCGAATAACCAACGAGGAAGCTCGTTGTATGACTCCTCCCAATCGCCATATATTCTAGCGATGACTCTCTGTTTTGCAAGCCAAACCTTTCTGTACGACGCCTTGAAACCAAAGTGATTTTCCACACGTCTTTGTAGAACCCTGATGCTGATTGTTGGATCGGCCTTGACCATCGTGAAAATGTGTTGTGCAATCACTTTCAAATCCAACCTACGATGATCTTGCCCCATCGAAGTTTGCATGCAAGTATGAGGATCAGTGTATCTCCTAACCTCCCACCTTTCTTGCTTTCGGCGATATGATATAAGTATGCTCCAATTACAACTGGGTCTGAACTGGATACATCTTGCATTGTACCTCCAATGGTCACTTTCTATTATTTTGTACTCCACAGCCCTCCAGATGCTGTACTGCTTCACTACCAACATGACTTCTTCCTTGTTCCCAAAATGTTATCCAACCTCAAACTCATTGCTTAGGTCTTCTTTAGGACCTCCTTGGGTAAACGACCAATCCGAAGTCATTGCATCAAGATTCAACCTAGTGAAATGATCCGGCCGGTCATATGGTTGAGAAATGGCAAGCTGTGTAAGAGCAATCTGTGTGTCACCGTAGTAGTTCATCTACTCTTCCTCGTCACCATCATCAGGGATTTCGGGTGGTTCTTCATCAGCATCGTCTCCATCATCGGGGTTGACTTCATACTGCTCCATCATCGGATCTCTGATAGCAGAACCGTCATGACTTTCAAGACCGTCATCCATTAAGTTAATGTTACGAACTTCAACATTAGACCCTTCCTGACTACCCTCAGGTGACATATTTAGATCTACCATCGTCCTTCTGATAGTCCGTCTAACAACGCCATTCATCGGACTATCGTCGACAGTATCTGCAGATGATCCTCGGCCACCAAAGTCAACAAGAAACACGTATAACTCCAACAGATGAATATTGGTCCATCGGTTGTGCCACAACCTTATAAGCCGTACATCCTCGTCGTCGCGCAATCGATACCTAATTCAAAACAATAGAAATATCGCTCACAACGATGGTCTGATACTACTAACAGAGACAAAGACAACACAATTATAATATACCTTTTATAAAACAAATTTCCATCTAACTCGGTCGGATATCTGTAGTAAACCTTTTTCACCCTTTTAGATTCCTGTTGTCCGAGGGCATGCAATATCAAATTCTTTAAAGCTGTTAAACTGTTAACCTCCGGTGTTATAAACGTAATTATCGGCTGCCCCGATCTAAATACAATTGAACCTTCTTCATCATACACTATTTCACCATCGTAATGAATGGATAACAATGGATTTCTTGACATCGTAGGGATAACGTGTTAGTGAGGAAGAAATTAATTAGAGAAGTTGTGGTTGCTTGATCTCTAATAGGGCTGCTTTTATCTCCGATTTTATCATAGAGTTCGCCGGAGGTGCGGCGAACTCTATAATTTATATAGAGTTCGTCGGGGGACGGCAAACTTGCTGTTAATAAAAAAAAAAAATCGTATTTTCGAAAATAAAGCTTAACACTGGTTTTGGAGAAAATAAATATTTTTTTATTTTATAAATAAAAAAATCCATTACTTGTCATATATTTTAATTCCGTGTTGATATTGCATCATCTTAAAATATAATAGCAAACTATATAGGTACTGCTATATTTTAATAAGAGTAATACTATATGTACATTAAAATTAGTCATTAATATAAAATATATGTTAAAATATAAATATATAAATAAAATAAATTAAATTATATATATATATTTATATATAAATATATTGATAACTGATTTTAAATAGTGACTAATTTTAATATAAATAACATTTTTATTTTAATTTTGACTGAATTCCGCGTACACTGCGCGTGTGAAAATGTATAAATATTTGCTTAATTTATTCATATACAATTACGTAGGGGGGGATGTGTGATCAACTGTTGATAGATAAATTGGAAATTTGGAATGAGTTTAGAGATAAACCACAGAGGTTGTAACTGTAACTAATCCCGAAACTAAGATGATGATAGTATTATTATTTTATAATAGTAACCATATGAATTGCGATGTGTGACCAACAAAATAAAAAATAAAAAGAGAAAAGAAAGTAATAAAGGAAAAGGGGCCGGTGATGGAGAATGAAGGAGGTAAAAGCATAAATAGGGTGCTCCATCCAACCTGATTCTCTACGCTCTCTCTCTCACTATTATTCAAAGCACGCTATACTTAGCTTTACTGCACCATAATAACAACCTTTCTTTCTTTCTTTCTTTCTGAGCCACACACACACACACACACTTCACTTCTCTCACTCACTCATCATGTCTACATGTCACTCTTGGTTGCAAGACCTGGAGGAGGAGGACGACGACGATGGCGGATTATTCTATCAACACCCTCACAACTTGTCGAGGCTGTCCGTTTGTACCACCAGCAGCTCCATGTGCGGGTTGGATGATGATGCCATGATGATGTCACGCTTGTCCATAGAAGACGACGAAGACGACGGGGACGAGGCAGATGGAGAACTCTCAGGAGAAGAAGAAGGATTATTACTATCCTCTGCCTCTGAAAAAGAAGACTTTCCATCATCACTTGGTAGCAGCTGCTGTTGTTCTCTGCCAAATACGCCTCCAGCAGTAAGAAGAAGGAAAAACAAGAAGGAGAAGGAGTATGCAAGTGACAATGGGCCTGGTGATCGTGACGGGGTGGTTCTCATAACCAGGCCCAAGGGTGGCAACAAGACACTGTGTATGGGTTTGGAAGAAGTCAAGGCTTGCAGGGAACTTGGCTTCGAGTTGGAACTTCCTCCTTCACTCGATACCAGCAGCAGCGGTGCCAACTCCCCCATAGCCAATTGGCGCATCTCTAGCCCCGGTGATGATCCACGAGAAGTGAAGGCAAGGCTCAAAGTGTGGGCGCAGGCTGTAGCACTAGCATCTGCCTCCAAATACGGCACATAACAAACTCATTCCTTCATTCTCCCTTTCTCTTGTTCTTTTTTTGCCATTCACACACCACTTTAATATACAGTACATATATATGCTTTTCATTACATACTTTCAATGTACTAGTCTTCATCTTCAATTTTTCCAATCATGAGCCTTGCCTTTTCTTCTCACTTTTATCAGTGCTTGTTACTTTTCCTCTCTATAAATAATACAATAGTGTTTGATCATCATGGAAAAGGCGAAAAGCTATGATCTACTCTTGACTATACTGTACAAGTGTGAATAGTCCCTGGAAAAGTGCAAGTATTTCACAACTGCAAACGGAATGCTGTGTGTGCATAGTACACTAATTTAGCAACTGTTTTAGACGTTCCATCTTTTACAATATAACATTTGTATATTTTTTTCCGACTACGCTCTCCTCTAGTTAGTTTTTAATTTCCACTGGAGCTCAACTCTTTTCAACTAATATCCTAGCAATAAAATATGTTTCACTTAAAATTGAACGGTTAAAAAGAAATCTCCAAAACTAACAACAACAAAAGCATCTTAAATTCAAGTAAAACATATTTAGAAGTAAAATAAAGTACAACCATTTAGAGTTTAAAATTTATACTTAAGGATTTAAGGATTTATGGTTTATAATTTAGGGGGGCTAACCGCTGGTGATGGATGAAATTGTAGTTTTTTTTTTTTATCAAAGATAAGGAGGCTCAAATCCGTGACCTCTTTGGTGAATATGAAAAAATTATGTTATTTGAGTTATAACTTGTTGGTCGGATGAAATTGTAGTCTTGCCAGAAAGAAAAAGAAATAATAAATAATAATTTTACAAGAATGATGAATATGTGAATTTTTTTTTATGTATTTTATTGGACACTCTGGTCCGTTCAATATTTGTAGGCTAAATTGTTGACCGAATGGTATTAGTTCTCTAGCATTATTGTTTGCTAAATATAAAATTAAAATCTAAAGCTAAAATCAACTCAACTTGAAAACTTAAATTTAAATGATAACGAATTTATTGTGTATCTCCAACCCCTTAATCTAGGCCATTTGATTGAAAAGTATTCTTGTACTAACATTTTTCTGAATGCTAATGTAAAATGATTAGTACTGTCAAATTCAAATCATAACAAGTAAACCCTTTCCTAATTTTCATGTGATTACTATTCCAGAATTGAGGTTTAATCAATATAAGATCTTCGAAATGGGAAACACAGAACAGCATCATAAATTTATCCAACTGAAAACCAGACCCACTAAATATGAGTTTAGTTCGTTCACATGTTGAACTTCTTTCTACCTTACATATGTACACGTTAAGCGTGGTTGCATACAAGCTCCTCAAACATGTGCTTGATACTGATAGACGTGTTGGAAGACTAAGAAAATAGACGCATATAATAATGGTATGGCACTTAAGTTATAGGGCAGATTGTTGACTAGAGCAACTAACTTATGGCGGTTGATTTATTTCATGTACTTATCATATTTATGTTGTTGATGTTAACACGTCCTGAACTTGCAACAGCATTATTTTCTTTTAGCCCTGCAGTTCTGTAAGTAGTAATTGACTGTGTAGCTTTAATTTGTTAGGCACATTATTTCTGATTTTTTCATCAGAACTACTAGTACTCCTTGTGCAAGGGATCCAAAGTCCAAACTAACCTTTCAGAAAAGTAGTTGAGAATTTCATTACATCTTCCTTCTTTAATATCATTTCCCATCAATGATGCATGCTCACATATATGATTTATCATAGGCATGCATATCAGTATGTATCAAGATATGGAAAATGAGTCAAGAATCCCAAGATACATTTTTGGTTCATATTAATAGAACAGATGACCCTTAGCAGGTACAGATATTGAGCCCAATTTGGTAAATCTTTCCCCGGTCTGCTACAGAGGTCCATCCAAGTTATAAATTTTCAGAGCATGTTTATGTTAGTCCCTAGTGCCTACTAATAATACAGTTACAGATACAGTTAATAGTTGGTGCTGATTGAAGCATGGACAAACAAACCTTCCCAATTATGTGGAATGGCTAAAGAATCTTGATAGTACTTCTACTCTAAGGTGCAGTAGGAACATGGAAGTGGGAAACAAAGCACTTAGTAGGTATAGAGCAGGAAAAGTCAACCTGGAGGACTGAGAGGAATATATCATGGTGGTGGTGGTGGATGTGTCATCACTTTCACTGCAAAGGAAAGGAGGGGAGCCACATGAGACTTTCCAGTTCCACTTGAGCAGGAATTGCAAACATGGCATTCACAAATTAAAGGCTTTGTTTGGTAATTTTCTTGACAAGTCACAAAATATGTTTGGAGAAAGAGACAACTTTTCTAAGACACTCAACTGTGTGAATTGGAATTTTGGAAGAAAAGAGACGAAAATGAAGAGTTTGAAGGGTAAAAATGGACTTCATTTTACACTTGAAACCTTACACAAAATATGAGTTTACCAAACACAGCCAAAGCTAGGGAAACAGGGAAGGAGTGGTAAGTGAAATAAGAGAGTTAACCTTATATACTGGGAGTCAACCACGGTAGATCTAGCAACACTGCAGGAAGCAGAAAAATGTGAACTACAGTCTCACATAGCAATTGGACAAATCACACAAAAAAGGGTTCACATTCTTGGTGCACTTAAAATGGTGTGCTTGTCTTTTGTTGGTTGGGAAACTTGAGGGGAATTTCATAGACTGAACATAACAAAACAACAGCTGAAATCTATCCCATGCTTCCATGACATGTAATATGATGATTTAGATGACCAATATAAGTCCTATATTTGAACCTTATCATGAATACAATCCCATTGATAAAGAGATATCACAACTCAAGCCCCTTCATGGGGCACCTTTCAGGTCGGATCATACTTCGATATTTTCTTTCTTTTTCAGTGTGTAATACCAATGTATCGTTTAAATTGTTTGTAATATAACATCTTCAAAGATACCACGAGGGTGGCTACAGAAGCATGAATGAACAATTTTGACATTTTTGGATATTTCAAGCCAATTAAATCTTATTGACAAGACTCATTACTTGAAATAAAGATATATATCTAATTAATTGTATCTCCATAAATATAACAATTGAAGAATGTTAAATGCACAATTATGGCAATCACAATGATGAAATTGTAAATACCAAACTACCACATGAGGAAGCAATAAGCGCTTGACTCACTTGAAGACCAGATTATGGCAGGTTGTGTCACAGGGATAAGCACAATCAATAGCTTTGATAGTTTTTCGATCAAAAAACCAGTCTCCAACAGCAATCGCCACAGGCTGCACAATTAAAAGTGGACTAACCGATTAGGTGATTACTTTCTCAGAACAATAAATCCAAAAGGAGGAGGGGGTTGAAGCTTAGTGAAAAGCAATAAAATCACTTGTCCTAGAGTCAGCAAACTTAACTCTGTAATTAAAAGGCCAAACTGCTGTTTTTTCAATTTTTATTATACAGCCATGAAATAGTTGGCATTTGATGCATTTAGCTTGACCTCACAAAGCAAGCAAGTTTTCTTTATTAAAAATATATTAGCTTTTAAGTGAAGGGTTCTGCTAATAAGTGTTTTAAGGCACTAAGATTCTAGGCAAATTTAAAGTGATATTACAAAATGAACCATTTTATAAGCACGGAAATCCAAATCGGGCATACCATGTCGTTGATAAGCGGAGAGTCATCAGCAAACCATGTATCTTGTCTCTCAGACTGGCAATGAGCAAAACAAGAATTTATGAACAATCCAGTTGGAGAGGACCTTGAGAAGTCTTTCACATCATTTAGCATTTGATTTCTAAAGTCTGATTCAAAGAAGAAGCACAAGGAAAGGAAATTAGATCGTTGTAGATCGATACAAGTTGCGTAATTTACATAAATAGAGATCAAAATCACCTTGGAAGAACTGTATTTGAGATGAGTTACACCTTGCATGATTTGCTTTACAATCATTCCAAGAACCACTTGGATCCGCTGAATGGGGGGCTAGACTTTCTTGCACCTGATGAGGAAACAATTTCAACAGATGTGTAACCTTGTAAGACATAACTAATTACGCAAATCGTTAACAAAAAACTTCAGGAGAACAGTGAAACAGTGTATTAACTAACTAATATTACCTGCCATGCATCATAAGCTGCATTGAGAAGAAACAATGGAGTTTGAACATGCTGGATCAAGTTTTGAGGAAAGAAGCACTGCAAAGAGAGTTTTCATGTTTAAAATATGCAACTCTAGCAATTTCAATTTAGTAAAGGAATGACATCCAAACTAATAAAATTACCGAAGTTGGATCCAGTTGGTTGAGACAACTTTTTGGTAAGTTTTTTTGTACTTCCTACAACATAAAAAAAGGTCGAGAGATAACATATTTATGCAAGTTTTCTGAACCTTATATCATCATGTAAGTAGAAGCACTGAGAAAAGAATTTATCACAAGGTCAAACTCAATGACTTTTAAAATTGAGATTAGATCTAGTAAATCAACAAATATTATATCCAGATTTTTTGAAACTATTCTAGATACTACCTGTAATGTAACTACACCTCCAAACATATTCCTCAGTGTGTGCCCCCCAGACACATCAACTCTACATGACCGAACAAATAACCAATCATATCTATAATTTTTGGTGAGGGTCCGTGCTAGGAGAAATAACATAAAACAATTATATTACTTACGCATCAAGAAAAAATCCTGCATCACTCAAACATTTCACTTTGGTAGATTTTGGAAACATGCTTCCGAATTCATCACAATGTATTATAGATGCCAGACCACCTGCAGAGCATCCAGACAAAAGTGCCTGATATACAGTTTGGTCAATTAGCATCATGCACATTGACAGTTAAAACTAACAACATGAAGAGACATGGGAAACCTGGTTGGCTTTTTGCATTCCTTTGGACATTAATTCCTCGATTGCAGCTAGCCATATTTTCTGTCCTCGAAATTGAAGCTGATTAGCCTGAAAAGAAGTATAAATTAAGAAATCAATAGAACAATAAATTTGAAATTCAGGAATCCCTCAATAATCCATATATAATAAAATCTCTTTCAGTAGAAAAGACATGTATGAGATTGAAAGTAGAGTGCATAGTTTACTTTGAAATTCATAACTCAGTACATAGTTTACTTTAGAGTAATTTTCTATGGAGCTATCATTGTTCAAACATATCTATACTTATATGTACATGAAAGGGGAAGCATTGTATATGTGGTGTCATATTTTACTGACCTCATTTTGACTGTCTCCGGCGAAAGATGCTCCATCACAGTAACGTATTTTAACTCTGTTCCAGTTAAAGAAATCTGTTCACAATAGATATGATGAGAATACAGAGTTAACACACGTTGCACCCTGCATAAGTATAGTGTCTAATTTGACTGAGTAACTAGTATGCATGTGTAGGGTAAAAGAAAAAAACCAGGGTTTTCTTCAGGTTTATTGCTCAATATCCCAGTGAATGGCAGTGTCTTTTCCATGAATTTAAAGGAACCACGCCGAGTCGTCTTCCTAAAAACACAATTTCTGATGGTATTACACCATCCTCCTCCCTTCAACCAAGACAATTAGGCACAACACTTCAAATTACTTGCACATATTGAAATATTGAAACAGAGACGCTATAAGTATATATGTTTTGAATGTACCTCTAAGTGAATGAGCCAACTATTGGCTCCTGATCCGGATCCAGGATGAAAGTGATAGGCAGGCGATGTTCCATCCAAACATACTGCAAATGTAGCACAAGAAAATATAAAGCTTACTAATCAATTTTGAAGCATTTGAGACAGTAATTTCTTTTCACAACAGAGAGAGAGAGAGAGAGAGAGAGGAAGCAGTAGGTACCAGCTCCTTTGGCAGCAGCTCCATTGATAACAGTAATGGGAACCATGAGAGGTTGTGGCTGGGAAGGCTGCTTGCTTGAAACTGATGAGAATAAAGCATCGTTTACAAACTCAGATAGCTGAGGCTGATGCTCAGATCCATCAATGACGGAAACTAGAGACACAAAAGCAAGTGCGGCTATCACAAACACATTCATTCTCATCGTTTCTCAGAGCTCAAAAACCTCTCCTTAATCTCAATCTCTTTCTCTCTCCTCTCTCTGTCTTACTTTACTTATAGTGTGCACGCACCATTACTGTTTGATGCCATTATTGATTTATAAATTATAATTATATTTTACGGATATGGTAATATGTTATTGTTGTTTAATAATATTTATTTTTGTGAGAGTGTGATATGATAGGAGATAATGAGAATCTTAACTTGATTTCTTGCCGTTGCGTACGAAATAGAAGCAAACCAGACATGCTCTCTCTCTCTTTCCCTTTCGCCAATGCATTGCATGTCACCAAAAGATTCACCTATAATGCCCTTGTCGGTGCTTTTATTCCTTTTATATATTATAATATTATTAAATATTACTAATTTGGAAACTTTATCATTTTTCAATTTTATTAATTAAATTCGTTTGAAGCAATTCTATTTATCCATTTAAACATGGATTGTGGATATACATACGTGATGAAATATTATAACTTTGTTTGATTATATAGCTCACTGCGCTTAATGCAAGAGTATGTATCACTTTGTTGTTATTGTTTTTAAATAGAATTTAATTATGGAGTGAATTTTTAGTCAATATCAATAAATTTTTTAATTTTAAAATTATTTTATTACTTTAAAGAGTAAAGTATCCCTAATATTTGGAGTAAGTATCAAAGTTGTCCCTAACGTTTGAATTGTCATATTCAAGTCCCTAATGTTTCAAAATTGACTCAATGTTGTCCTGTTGTTAGAAATCTGTTAACGGAATTGACGGCAGAACAAAATTGAGACGATTTTGAAACGTTAGGGACTTAAATAGGACAAACACGTTGGAGACAAAAACGATACATAGAGTAATAAAATTATTTTATTACTTTAAAGAGTAAAGTATCCCTAATATTTGGAGTAAGTATCAAAGTTGTCCCTAACGTTTGAATTGTCATATTCAAGTCCCTAATGTTTCAAAATTGACTCAATGTTGTCCTGTTGTTAGAAATCTGTTAACGGAATTGACGGCAGAACAAAATTGAGACGATTTTGAAACGTTAGGGACTTAAATAGGACAAACACGTTGGAGACAAAAACGATACATAGAAATAAATTTTAATTTTATCCTTCAATAATTATTAATTTTTTATGGTGCATTGTTATTCAATTATTTTTTAATCACATCTAAGTAAATTATACTTAATCCCATTAATTTTATTCTAAATAAATTTATTTTTTTATAATTTTACTCTTAAAAATTTTTACCATCATCAAATATTTGTAGAATGACTAGTACATAAACTTGTGGGGAAAAAATGATACATATACAATAAAGTAATGTGATTCTAGTCATTTTATAAATATTTCATGATGAGTAAAAATCTTTAAGAGTAAAATTATAAAAAAAATAAATTTATTTAGAATCAAAGTAATGTGATTAAGTGTAATTTATTTAAATGTGATTAAAAATAATTGAATAACTATGTACCGTAAAAGATTGATAATAGTGAAGGATAAAATTAAAATTTATTTCTATGTATCATTTTTGTCCCCAACGTTTTTGTCCTATTTAAATTCCTAACGTTTCAAAATCGTCTCAATTTTGTCCCGCCGTCAATTCCGTTAACAGATTCCTAACGGCAGGACAACATTGAGTCAATTTTAAAACGTTAGTGACTTAAATATGTCGATTCAAATGTTAGGGACAACTTTGAGACTTACTCCAAACGTTGGAGACAAAAACAATACATTACTCTACTTTAAATTTTAAATTTGAATATTTACCCATTTTGGTCCTCAAAGAATTTTGGACTAGACACTTTAGCCCCCAACTAAAATTAATTACTCGATTGGTCCCTAACAATTAATTCCGTCAGTCACTTAGGTCTTTGGCTCCGTCAACTCTAAGGAAAGACAAAATAGTCCCTGACAACTCTAACAGGGGACAAAATGATCCTTAACAACTCTAATAGGAGACAAAATGATCTCTAACCCCTTTGTTCTAAAGTGACACTGCTCTTTCTCAGTTTTCATCATATCTTGCATAACCGTAACATTTATACTCTCATTCTTTACTTTCACAGTCTTTTTTTCCATCTTTTCCTTCCTCTTCTTCAACTCCAAGATCAGGCCATTGTGTAACTGCCACGCATGTCGCACCTACCTCAACATGTCATGGACGACACACTTCCTAAATTTTTGTGACTGATACACCCACCTCCTCCGCACCTCACCCACTAGAAGCATCCACTTCCACGTCCTCAATAACAGCATCACCTCCAACCCCGATAATGTCCACCACATCTTCAAGACCAAATTCCACAACTACCCCAAGGGTACACCTTTCTCCACTTTTCAGCAAGTAATATAGATTGTTGGACATTAAGGAATCATGAGAAGATATTCTCCTTCGACATCATATGCAAAATCTCATTTGAAATGGACCTCGAGTGCTTCATTCCTTCTTTCTTGCCGGAGTCCAAGTTGATAGACTGCTTCGACCTCGCATCCAAACTATCAGTACAACGAGCAATGTTGTCGTTGCTGCTCGTATGAAAACTGAAGCGATTACTGAACATTGGTTCGGAGAAGAAGTTGAAGGAAGCAATTGAAATGGTGGACAATGTGGTCATGGAGATGATAGGGCAGAGGAGGAGGGAGATGACGACGATGACGGATCTTAACAAATCAGACTTGATGTCTATATTCATGAGATCCACTGAAGACGACAAGTACTTGAGAAACATAGTCATTAGTTTCCTGAGTATGAATTAGTTGAGAACAAGTTGAGGATTTTTCTTCTTGTAAACATTGAAGTTGCAGAGTGTGCATTATATAGCTTGAAGTTATAGTGTTAGATTGTTAGTGTTATGCAAAATATGATGGAAATTGAGAGATAACAGTATCGTTTCCGAACATAGGAGGTCAGAAAACAATTTTATTCCCTGTTAGAATTGTCAGAGACTATTTTGTCCTCCGTTAGAGTTGACGGAACAAAAAATCTAAGTGACTGACAAAATTAATTATTAGAGACTAATCAAATAATTAATTTTAATTAGAGTCTAAAGTGTTCGGTCCAAATTTTTTTAAAAATCAAAATAAATAAATATTCTTTAATTTTTTAAAAATAAAAATATAATTTTATAATTAAAATAGCTAATGTTAACTAGTCAAAAATTAATACATATTTTTATTTTTTAGATATTTCAAACAATTGATTTTACTTTAATAATTTTCACATTAGTTTACATTTTTCAATTGCAGCGTCAGTATCAAATCAGCGGGTAGAAGGCACGAGGGTAATGGACTAATGGTCCCTCCCTGGGGAGTTTCTATATCGCATTGTCCACTGATTGAGGATTTGAGTGCTGTTTCTTTTCAACTCAATTTCTAACACAAAATGTTATAAATACATCAAAATTAATTATTATATATTTATGTATAAATATATATTTTTTAATTTATTTTTAAAAGTAAGTAATTATCTTTTATTATAAAAGATTCTGACACTAATAAACTAACAAAACTGACTATGACTAATTTAAATAAATATTGTATCCATAAATAGTTATATTCATTTGACAATTTTAATGAAACGTTAATATATGAATAGTTCCGTTAATTTTTAATTCAACGTGACTATTGGTTAGTAATGTCATTCAAACATTTCTTTCTCTTCGAAGACTCTGGTTCTTCTGCTAATCTTTTTCTTCTCATTGAAAACTCTAAACGTCAATTTGTAAAGATGAAACTAGACAAATTTAAAAAGAAGCCATAGATAATTTTAAAGAAAAAATGCCAAGCGTCCAATGATAAGTTCACCAGCATCGAATGTGAGTTTGAGTGTAGCTGGACACTCACTTGCAAAGAGAAAAAAGGAAAAAAAAGTTATTGGCGGTGCTTTTGCTGTTGAAAAAATATATATTTTATTTCCTACATTAAAAAAAAGCTAACAAAATATTTTAAAAAAATGGTTTAAAAATGTTAGGAGTACTATAAAAATTTGTAATGTTATAATAACTTAGGTAAATACATGTATGTACTCAAATTTTAAATAAAATACTCTACATAGTCAATAATAATTTAGAAATGAAAGAAAATATTTTATTCCATACAAAATAATTAAAAAATATATTTTATTCTATACAAAATAATTTTAAAAAATGGCTTAAAAGATGTTATGAGTACTATAAAAGTTTGTAATATTCTAGTGATTTAGGTAAATACATGATAATTTTTTAATAAAATTATTTAAATTATATGGTGAGATATTACATGATTCGAATTACGTATAGGGAAGTTCGAATTACTCTGATTCAAATTATATGGTAAGCAATTCAAATTCTATACAATACTCTTCTGCCCATTCTTGATAGCTCATGAATATTTTTTAATAAATTTATTTAAATTATACCACAAAAAAATATTTTATTCTATGCAAAATAATTTAAAAAATGGCTTAAAAGATGTTAGAAGTACTATAAAAATTTGTAATGTCCTAATGACTTAGGGCATTAAAGAAATACTCCACATAGTCACTAATAATTTAGAAATTAAAGAAAAAATATTTTTATCATATATTTACCTAAATCACTAGAATATTACAAACTTTTATAGTACTCATAACATCTTTTAAGCCATTTTTTAAAATTATTTTGTATAGAATAAAATATATTTTTTAATTATTTTGTATGGAATAAAATATTTTCTTTCATTTCTAAATTATTATTGACTATGTAGAGTATTTTATTTAAAATTTGAGTACATGCATGTATTTACCTAAGTTATTATAACATTACAAATTTTTATAGTACTCCTAACATTTTTTAAGCCATTTTTTTAAATTGTTTTGCATAGGATAAAATATTTTTTGTAGTATAATTTAAAAAAATTTATTAAAAAAATTTATTAAAAAATATTCATGAACTATTAAAAATGGACGGAAAAGTATTGTATGGAATTCGAATTGATAGCTCATTAATATTTTAAAGAAGTCTCGTAATTAAATATTTTGTTAGCTTTTTTTTAACGTATGAAATAAAAATATATCTTTTTTAATTTTTAAATTATTAATTTTTTTAATAAATTTTTTAATAATTTTTTTTAATAAATTATTAATTTTTTCTCGAATTATGGTTGGTTTAATTCGATCCATCCTGGTTCGAATTACGTTGTCAGCTTTCTCTCTCTATAATTCGAACCACCTTGGTTCGAATTATATGCACTTGAAGTTCGAACCATCTTGATTCGATTTATTAACAACAGTCAACATGTAATTCGAACTGCACTGGTTCGAATTACTAACAAATGCAGTTCGAACCACGTTGGTTCGATTTATATTAATATACGTTCTGGCGCATTACTGAAACCATTTTCAGTTTGGCTTATATACGTAAATTCTAGATGACATTGGCTTATAATGGTTTTTTGCCCTATTTTAAATATTAATTATTAATTATATAATAAAAACGTACAATAATATATTATTTTAATTTTATACTCACTTATATTTAAATTAATTATATTTTTTGATATTCATAATTATTAATATAAATATAATTAAATATATATAAATAAAAAATATCAATATTTTTATTAATTATAATATAATTATTTTTTATAATTATATGATATTTATTAATATTATTTTTCAATAAATACATATAGTATATAACAATATAATAAATATAAACTAATTAGTTAGTTATTAAAATAAAAAATATTTATTTTAATATAAAAATAAAATTAAAAAAATATTATGAAAAATACTAGAATTTTATATACTAATTTAATAATAACCAGATTATAACTTATTGATTATAATTTGTTGAAACTTGATTATTTTTAAAATATTAGTGAATATATATATATATATATATATATTTAAAAATTTTAATTTTAGATTTTGGACTATTTTATATTTTTTATTTACGTGGAACTGATTCTGCCAGTTTAATAAGTAACTCATCGGTTAAACCAATAACTCAGTAAAATAGTAGCTTGATTAGTTCGATTATCGATTCAGTTCTGACAGCTATGAATATAATCATTCATGGGCACAATGTTTATTTAAATTATTCATAGTCAATTTTGCAGCGTCTAAATTTTTCATGGTCAGAAATGACTATTTACTCTTATTTTTAATGTATATTTTATACTTCAATATATATTTTTATATTAGTAACTAGGTGTACATGTCGCAAATTATTTTTAATATTGGGGTGAAAATGGTGTTTTTTAGGATTATGAATAATAAGGGTGTTATTCTCAAATGTGGAACATTTTTATTTAAAATGTGAAAATCGGGCCCTCCGATTTGTTTGGGAATAAAAATCAGACCATCTGATTTATAAAAAACAAAAAGTCGGACCCTCCGATTTGTAAATTTTTTTTAAAAAAAATCATAACAAACAAATAGTCCGATTTGATATTTAAAAAATTTTAAAATCAAGTTACAAAGTAATTGGTAGGTCCGATTACTGATTCCCATATCAAAATAAAACACATGCACACACCAACAGAATTGAATTGCACACATTTATCTTCCATAATAAAAATTTTTAGCCTGTACATGTAGCATGATTATTTCAGCACACTATATATTAGAGTAAAATATATTTTTTATTCTTAATATTTAAGATTTCTTTTAAAATATCACTAAATTTTGTCTTTAATTTTTAATTTTTTTAAATTATTTCTAAATATTAACTCTATATAAAATATTAAAGACAAAATAAAAATTTTTTAAAAATAATATTTAATACAAATAAAAAATATTAAAAATAAAATTAAATGAAACGAAAATAGTCCTCATTTTTTAGCCACTAACACAATACACACGTAAAAATGGTAAAAGCAAGGAAATACTGGCTGAAGATCATGTTAAGGCCTTTGCGTCTCATATTGTGTCGTGCAAAGATATGCTGCTATCAACACCAGGTATCATGGTGAACGAAGACAATCTTTCCATGGAGGATGTAGAGGACGATTCATCGGTTCTGGAGAATTGTTGGTATCATGAGGAGGAAGAAGTTCTCAAAGGCGATAAACCCTTTGATCCATGTCCTAAAATTTCAGTCTCTAAGAAAGAGTTTGATGAATGGTGCAAACCCTGTCATACGGCTCTTATTGTCAAAGTTCTTGGCAAAAGAGTTGGGTTTACGGTTCTTAGAACAACGTCTCAATAGAGATTGGGTGAAAAAAATGTAAGATTAATGTTATTGATATGGATCGTGACTATTTTTTTGTTCATTTTTCAGATGAGGAAGACTACTCTCACGCGCTTTTTGGTGGACCATGGATGATTGCGGGACATTATTTAATCGTTCAGAGGTGGAGACCCTTCTTCCTTGAATCGGAAAATGAGGTTAAGAAGATTGCCACTTGGATAAGGATTCCTAATCTACCCATTGAGTTGTATAATCATAAATTCCTTTGGAGGGTTGGTTCTGTTATTGATAGCCTGCTAAAAATTGACTATGCAACCTCCATTCACTCTCGGGGTAGGTTTGCTAGAATTTGCGTGGAGATTGATCTGTCGAAAAAATTGGTGCCCAGGATATCGGTGCTTGGCAGCATGTTGAATATTGAATACGAAGGCCTTCATTTGATATGTTTTAATTGTGGCAAGTATGGACACAAATCGGAGCTGTGCAATAAGGCGCAGAATGGTGATGAATTCCAAATGGAGAATATTCTGGCCAGTGAACCAGAGGGAGAAGCAACTAATCAGTCATCACCAACGGATAATTCCAATAATCACGCCAACCAAGGAGCGCCTATATCCCAGCAAACAATTCCTAATAATCATGATCCTCCTGAATTCGGACCGTGGATGATAGTAAAACGGCATTATAGAAGGAAATAAGAGAGATTTGCACAAAAAATAAAGTTAATCATAATGGATATGATACCCAACCAAATAAGGAAGAAAATATTGTAGATGTTGATCATGATGTGGGCAGCGGGTCAAGATTCAATGTTCTCTTTGAAAACAATCCCGAAAATACTCTGCCCATTACAGAAGATATAAGGAGTAATAATATAGATAGTGAATTGATGAGCAATGGGCCAATTGAACCCAAAAATCAAAGGAGTAATATAGATAGTGATTTGATGAATGATGGGCCAAATAAATTCCAAGCCCAATTAGAGAAGAGCTTAGTACAGAACCAACCAAAAACTAATGTCTCTCCTTCCATCCAAAAAAGAACCATTAGAAGTAGGGCTGGAAAAAACCCATAGGGAGAAAAAAATCCTCTCTACACAAGGCTGGACCTATTTTGGCTTGAAAGAATTTCAAGCCTAAATTAAAGAATGTTAAGAAAATGATGGAGAAGATCCCTACCTCTTTCGTAAACACGCTGCCCACCACCCAGAACATCAAATCAAATTCAAGAAGTCCTGAACCGGAAGCCTTGGAAGCTGCCATGTTAGGCAATCTTCGAGCTATGCAAAAAAATCAGAAGAAATCATTTGAAACTACAAAGATGGCAAAGGCTATTTTTGAAGATCATGTGGTGAAGAATCAATTTCTTGTCTCTACCTCCAATCAAATCGTGAAAATGGTGGCCACAAAAATGGTTCAAGGAGGAAAGGACCCTCGAAATAAACCATCGGATGATCAATTTGGGGAGCCAAGTGACCAAAGCATTGCAAAAGATCATGTGTCTTGTGATCACGTTGAAGGTGATGTGGTAGTTTTGACCACAGTTTGAAGTGGAAGAAAATTGGTTTTCTACACTAATTGGAGATCTGAAGAGAGAGTATGATGCAAGTTTTCTTATTCTACTTAAAATTCATATAAGTGGTAATAGGGGAGAGGTTGTTAGAGAAAGGATGGGTTATGATGGTTGTTTTATTGAAGAAGCAAGAGGACAGTTAGGGGGTATATGGTGTTTATAGGATTATGATAGCTGGAAAGTAGAAGTTATCCATCACAATACTCAATTTGTACATATGAAGCTTACTGGAAGTCACTCTGTACCTTGGATTCTTACTACAGTTTACAGAAGTCCTCAAAGGATTACTCGGCATGCTTTTTGGGACTCCATTCGGTCCCTGAGGGATGACATTAATCTGCCATGGTGTCTTATTAGGGATTTCAATGCCATTCTTCATAGTCATGAAAGGAAGGGAGGATCCCCTAACCAAAGGCATGGAGCTTGTAATGAGTTCCAATCTGTTGTGTCCGACTGTAGTTTGTTAGATTTGGGGTTCACCGGCTGGCCTTATACCTGGAAGAGGGGTAACTTAGTGGAAAGAATAGACAGAGCTTTATGCAACTTGGATTGGCAATTGATGTTTCCTGAAGCCAAGATCAGACATCTTCCGATGATGAAATCGGATCACTCCTTTCTCTGTCTCCAACTTTACACGGCTTCGGCTCCCAACAGAAGGAGAAGACCGTTCAGGTTTATGGCAGCTTGGTTAACGCATTCTGACTTTGACAATATGCTTAATAATAATTGGAACTTTAGAGATTCTTGGAATAATTGTGTGGAAGATTTCAAAACCGTCCTGAATGATTGGAACCGAAACATCTTTGAAAACATTCAGTTCAGAAAAAATAGGATCTTCCGAAGGCTTCAGGGGATTGTGACGAGCTTAAGCCAGAACAGTAATTGTTTCTTAGAAAATTTGTAATTTGACCTATGGAAAGACTATGAGGAGATTCTAACTCAGAAATAAATTCTTTGGTTCCAGAAATCTAGGAGCAATTGGATTAATTTTGGGGATCGAAACACCAAGTACTTCCACGGTACCACCATGGCTAGAAGAAGAAGAAACAATATTGAGTCTCTCGAAGATGATAATGGGAGTTAGGTCACTGATAGAAGCAGTTTAGAGGTTATGGCGACTTCTTTTTATGCTAAATTGTTTTTAGATGATCTACCTGATATCCTTTTTGTCCTTAATCGAGCTTTTTCCCCCCTTTAAGTGTTGAGAATCTGACTGTTGTTAGTGGTAATGTTACTTCCACTGAGATTAAAGAGTCTATCTTTAGCATGGGTAGTTTAAAGGCTCATGGAAAAGATGGTATACAAGTTGTGTTCTATCAAAATAAGTGGAAAAAAGTTGGTAATGACCTATGCAAATTAGTGAAAGATATTCTTGAGAATCCACAGAATGTCAAAGAAATCAATGAAATTCTTATTACCTTTATTTCAAAAGTGGAGCCAGTTACACGTCTAAAGCAAATGCGTCCTATTAGCCTGTGCAATGTATCTTACAATGTTATTGCTAAGATCCTTGCGCACAGGCTTCGGAAAGTCATGGAGAAACTTGTCAAACTGATTCAGAGCAGTTTTGTTCTGGGGAGACATACTTCAAACAATATCATTATTACTCAAAAGGTTATTCACTCTATGAGAAGCAAGAAAGGGAAAAAGGGTTGGATGGCCATTAAGATTGATTTGGAAAAAGCCTATGATAGGCTCAAATGGTCTTTTGTTAAAGATATCCTAGCAGATATTGGTTTTTCCTCTACTTTCATTAATTTGATTTGCACTTGTATCTCTACGGTAAGGATGAGGGTTCTATAGAATGGGAATGTTCTTGATGAGTTCACTCCCTCAAGAAAAATTTGTCAAGGAGATCTGTTATCCCCTTATATCTTTGTTCTCTGTATGGAGCGCTTGTCCCAACTCATTAGTGCTACTGTTGAACATGGGCATTAGAAGCCGATTAAGCTCAGCAGAAAGGGGCCCGACTTGTCTCACCTATGTTTTGCTGATGATCTGATTTTGTTTGCTGAGGTTGATATGGATTAAGCGGGAGTTTGTAACAGAGTTCTTGAAGCATTCTATAATAGCTCTGGGCAAAAAGTGAGCAACGAGAAGACTTGGGTCTTTTTCTCAAATGATGTGGGAAATAAGTCAAAAGTGAGATTAGTGAAGCCTTGAATTTCTCCAAGACTGATGATCTCGGTAAATACCTTGGGGTGCCTCTCATTCACTCTAAAGTAACCAAGGAGACTTTCAACAACATCATCAACAAGCTAAATATGAGATTGAATAGTTGGAAAGCATCTTCCCTCTCTTTGGCCGGAAGAACCACTTTGGTGAGATCTGTCCTTTCTTCTATTCCTAGTTATACTATGCAAACTACAATTTTACCTTCATCTACTTGTAATTTGATTGATCTAAATGCAGAAATTTTTTTTAGGGAGACACTGAACAATAAAAAAAGATTCATCTGTTAAGTTGGAAGAAAATTAGTGAACTTAAAGGTTCAGTGAGTCTTGGTATTCAGCACGCAAAAAACCTTAATCATGCCTTTATGATGAAAGTTGGATGGGGCTGGTGGAAAAAAAAAGACAATCTTTGGGCTAGAGTGCTGCGCTCAAAATATAAGTTTGGGAATGATATCCTCCTCAATGTCAACAGAAAGAGCAGTGCATCAAACCTTTGGAAGGGGATTTGTTCTGCTTGGAGTGATGTCAAACGGAACACAACATGACGTATAGGCAATGGATCAGAAATAAATTTTTGGGATTACAACTGGGTTCCAAAATTAGGCCGGCTCGACCAATATGCAACGCAGGTAATAAATACTAATGTGTCAAACGTGTCTCTAAATGAATTCCTTTTTGTTTCAGGTGGATGGGATGAAGAAAAATTGAAGGAATGGCTGCCAGAGGAAGCTGTTGGTCGTATCTTTGCTATTACGCCTCCCTCGCCATGGAAAGGAAGCGACTGTATAGCTTGGGAGCCCTCCTCAGATGGCACCTTCAGTTTGAAGACAGCCTACAACTCTTTCAAGGAGGATCCATCGCTGCCAGACCAAGTATTCAAGTTGGCTTGGAATTGGAGAGGGTCGAAAAGGATTTGTGCCTTTCTTTGACTAGTTGTCAATAATGCTATTCTCACCAACGCAGAAAGAAGAAGGAGACATTTAACTACAAACTCAAGTTGCCCAAGATGCCATTGGAATGAAGAGACCATTATATACGTTCTTCCTGACTGTCCTTATGCTAATTTGGTTTGGAAATCTTTATTTTCTAATGATGATGATAGAGACTTCTTCAGGTTAGATCATCGTGATTGGCTTATAAGTAACTTGAAGAAGAAATAGACTTGGCAATGCTTATTTAGAGTTGCTATTTCCTCAATTTGGTTTTATAGGAACAAACTAGTGTTTGAGGGAGTAATAACCCACCCAACCAAAGCTATGATGGCCATTAAAGCCTGTGCGGCTGAGACTCTCAATGCTACAAGAAGAGAGATTGTGCCAAGAAGACCGAATTTCATTGCTAATGGCTTGATTAAATGGTATCCTCCTCCTAAAAATGTCACTAAAATTAATGTAGATGGTTCCTTCTTCTCCTGGAACAACATTGCAGCCTGTGGTGGAATTTTCAGGGATTATTTGGACAGATTTATCAAAGGTTTCTCTTTCAATTCGGGAAGTTGTTCGATCACTCATGCTGAGTTGTGGGGCATCATTAAAGGGATACAAATTGCAATCATCAATGACCTCCATGATGTTATTATTGAAACTGATTCTCAGGTGGCTTTCAATTTCGTTAAAGATGGTGTTCATTCTTTACACCCTTGTGCACCTCTAATAAAAGACATAAGAATTCTTGCCAATCGCATCCAGCACATCAACTGGTCTCACACACTTCGTGAAGCAAACTCTCTGGATGATCTCCTAGCAAAAAAAGGACAAGAGCTCCCCTTTAACTTGCATATCTATGATGTCCCGCCCTTAGATATTTGTTATGCTTTGAGTTTGGATTGTTTTAGAACTTTTAGACTTAGAGGATCCTAGTTGTTTTGTTCTTTTGCCTTTTTTTTTTTTTGGGTCTTTAACCCCATTTTTCATAAAAAAAAAAAACACAATACACACGTTATCTTCCTATCTTATTCTTATGTGCTTGCTCACCACCATTAGTAAGTAATTTATTATACTTGTTATGATTAATATAATTTCTAAGATTATCTTTGCTAATTAAATGGTCTTTGTTAAGTAACCCACTAATTTAAAAATCATCTCTATGATTTTTTATAATCTCTTTAGGTTCGAGATTAGTAAAAATTTGAAAGCCAATAATAGATAAAATGAAAAAAAAGTTCAGTTTATGAAAATTAAGATGCTCGATAAAATTGGTAAATTGGTGCTTATTAAATCAGTGTTGAATAATTTGTTGATATATTACTTGAATTTGTATAAAATGTTAAAGACTGTTGTAGAGAAATTGATTTCCTTACAAAGAAGATTTCTGTGAAGCAAAGAGGACGGTAGAAATGGTATGGCATTGGCTAGATGAGAAGTGGTGCAAGCTCCAAAAAAATAGGTGGTTTGGGGGTTGGGAATGCGGTGATTCATAACACAATACTCTTGTTTAAGTGGTGGTAGTATTTTTCGAAGGAGGAATGTCCGTTATGGAAGAAAATGGTATGCTTTTGTAATAATCTGAACACAAATGAGATGCTATCCAATCAGATACTACCGACTAGAGGCAGTCTGTAGAAGGATATCTGTCACCTACAAATTAAAGAGCAACAAATTAAAGATAAGATTATTTTTGGCTTATTTATGGAGGTAGGTGATGAAAAAAGAATCGATTCTGGAAGGATATGTGACTACAATGTGGATCATTAAAAACTCAATTTTTGAGACTCTTCTCAGTTTCAAACAAAAAAAGATCTATTATAGGGGGAGTGTGGGTTTTAGGATGGGTTAGAGTGGATTTAGAACTTCTAATGAAGGAGAGAGTTATATCAATGGGAATTAGAACCAGTGAATCAACTGCATGTTATGTTAGGGCCTGTTAAACTAGCATATGGTAGAGAGGATAAAATTGTGTAAAAATTTGATAAAGAATGTGTGTATTCTACTAACTCTTTTATGTATGTGTTGCAGACAGAGACGCTCTCGGAAGATGTAACAAGTTATAACTTTACTAAAACTGTTTGGAAGGGTCTAGTTCCACCAAGAGTGGAGTTGTTTGTTTGTCTAAAACGAGCACAACCATTATGTGCTTATTGGATGCGCCACATTTATATAGACCATTAGATTTGATTAGATGAAAATCAAAGGCTAATATGAAAGAAGAGCATTGATGGACTCTAATAAATACAGAATATCCTAGTACATAAATAAATATTTTAAATGACAATACTTTAATACACAATACTTTAAATGGTAACAGAATCTTTTATTCTTAATTAAATAATTAAATTTAAAACATATAAATACAAAAATATGAATATTATTTATTCAATAAGATTAATTATTATGTAAAAAAATTTTATGATATTAAAAAATTTTATTAAAATAAAATTTTAAACTGTAACATAAAAATATAAAATAATTAAAATTTTATTTTATATTACTTGACAAATAATTAGATTATTATATTCAAAATTTATTAATTAACTAATTTTGTTAAAGATATTATTATATAAAATAATTTTTCATCAAAATATTTTGAAAATATAATTTATTTAAAATATTATATATAATACATAAAAATATTAATATTTTTTATTTTTTTAATTTTTTTAGAAAAACGGAATAAAAATAATATAATTCTAAATATATGCCTATCACATTATATATTTACTTATATTAGTAAGACCTAAACTAATCAAACTTACATAATTAAAAATATAAAACATATAAATATAAAAAATAAATATTTTTTATTTATTAAAATTATCATTTAAAGTTTCATATATATAATGTTTAAAATTATATATTTATAATAAGATCATTTTTTATTTTTATTATTTTTATTATTTTCAAGTATTTTTTTATTGTTTTAGTTAAATTTTTTATTCTCTAACTCGACCAAATTTATATATATAGGTGAATTCTACCCAACCCCCTCTAAAACAACATGTAAATTAGTCTCTATGACGTGACATATTTTAATTAGATGTTTAATTTTAATTTGAGTTAATTTAACTTAATGAGAGTTAATATCTTAACTAAAGTAGGACCATTTTATAATTAAATATTTTTTTTAAAATGATTAATTATTTAATTTTTGTAAATATTAAAAAGTGCATTTATATTCTTTTACCAAATCATTATTACCTAAATTCGTTCCATCCTTCTATTAAAAAACACCTTCTCTGTTGACTGAAGTATATTTTCTCTCTTCCACTGTTCCTTCATCAGTCATCACTCAAAGCGCGTTGAAGGCACACTGTAACTCGAAGCAGGACGGAGAGTAAAGATGCAAGTATCATTTGAATATCTGATGCAACAGATCTTGTGTACAATCCAATGATCCATAGCCATTCCAAAGAACGGCTTTGATCTAATTTATATAGTCCAATTTAAATTCTAATAGACGGATGGATCAAATGCATATCTAATTCAAGTATCACTTTAATATATGCAATAATTATCACAATCCTAAATCATAGATTAATGCATCCTGATAATCAAGAATTTATATGTGACACGAAATTATGTGAACTAAAGAGCAAGACAACTACAAAATAGCAGCACGACCAAATACACTCTTTTCAACTAATCGCAGATCCACTACAAATTGAAATCAACACAGAAGAGCAATCAGAGAGAGAAACAACGAGGTTGCAGACAGCAAAGATTCAGTTTTTAGTATTTTATCAAATTATATATTTATTCTTTTAAATGATTTTTTAATTACAAAATAGCTTAATCATAATTGACATAACAACCAATTAAAAAGTGACATGTCATAAAGGATAATTTACATGTTAAAATATAAAGAATAGAGTAGAATTTAATATGTGTGTGTGTGTAAAATTAGTGTACAAATATTATAATATTTCCAAAATACTTTTATTTTTTTTTTGTATTTATATGTTTTATATTTTTAATTATGTAAGCTTGATTAGTTTAGATCTTACTAATATAAGTAAATATGTAATATGATAGGCATGTTTTTAGAATTATATTATTTATTTCTTTTTAAAAAAAATTAAAAAAAAAATACAAAGGTTAATATTTTCATGTATTATATATAATTTTTAGGTTTAATTACTTTGCTGGTCCTATAATTTCACAAAATTTTCAATTAGGTCCCTATACTTTTTTTTTTCTTTTAATTAGGTCCCTATATCTCATCACACCCTCACACTACGTCCCGTTCCATCTCATCGCGTCAACCATCCACCGTTCAGACCACTCCGCCTCCATAGTGCACCGTCGCCGCCAGAGGGAGCTGTGACGTGAGGACGTGAGGTGTGCGTCCGTTTGCGCGTGACGCCGTTGCCGCTATCTCACGATCCCCGTGCCGTTGTCACTGCTGCCTCGCAATCTTAGAGGACGTCGCCATTGTTGCCTCGCGCTCACCCCACGTTCCGGCCGGCCACCGCCACAACTCCGACCACAAAGGCACCTCCTTTCGCGACGCGCAGCGGCATCCACCCTCCATCATTTGCGTCATGCAGCTTCACGGACCACCAGTTTTGCATACATCGCGGCACAGAGGCACCTCCTTCCGGGATGGGGCCATCCACCCTCCATCAATCACGTCGCACAGCCTCATGGACCACTGCTGCTCCCTCCATCTCGCGCGCATGCAAGCCGGACGCCATGCAGACCCTCCCTCCTCCGTCGTCCTCTTTTTCTTGTGATTTTGAATTTTTTCGTTGTGATTTGGATATTTCTTTTGAATTAAGTAGTTCTTTCTATACGAATAACTTTCACTTTTTTCAATGCTATCTTTGTTTTGGTGACTTTTTATTGTACATAGATATTTTTTAGTATAAATTTTTGCGGATGTTTTTTTTAAGTTTGATGGATGTTTCTTTTTAGTGCAGCCAGACACTTTCTTGATTTGTTGTATGTGTCGGATACATTTCAGACACGACATATGTCGACACTCGTCCGACACTTGTATCTTTTGTGTCTAACCGTGTCTTAATAAAAAATAAAAAATTCTTCTCCAGACACGCTTGGACACACCTAAATATCATTACGTATCAGTCTTATTCTTAACATGTATTATTAAAATAAATTTAAAAATAGTATATATTATTAATTATTAAAATAAAATGTATTTTAAATACTTTATATAACTAAAAAAATATTAAAAATAATTTAAAAGTTAATTTATATATTAATACCAATAAAATACTAAAATATCACTACAATTTATCTAAAAAATATTTTATATTTTATATATATAATGTGTCTCTGTATTTTATAAGAATTTTAAATTTATATGCTCTACATATCCCATATTGTGTCGTATTTCATACCTGGGTCAATGTCTATACATCATAGATTGCAGCTCTGCGTGACAGGAGAGTCAGGAGAAGTGAAAATAGGGTAATAGAAAAAGTGAAAAGTATAATTGGGGATAAAGATGAGTAATTAGGTTTTTTTCCATTATTCACACACCTCCGTTATCTACCTATCAAAATTGTTTGAAAAAGATGGCCCCAGTTGATATGGGCTTGGCCTTCGTATGTTATTTCACAAACTTCCTTACCATACCATATTTTCTCCCATGGTCGTCGGATACTCGGATTATAAAAATTGCTTAAACACAATCAACTTTTAGACTCTTGATTTCATACTTTTATATCCTCTAAAATACACACATTTATATCTTAAAATGCGACTTGATAGATAGGAAATACCCAACAAGGCACTAGTAAACTATAATAGATTTGTCTTTTGACTAGAAAAAAGTTTGTTTATTTGTCATTTGCACCCAAGTCTTCACCACCTCATCTCTAGATTAAGCCTCCGTTTCAATGTGCCTCTAAAATTCCAAAGTAAAGAGCTAACCTTATTCAATTGACAAATTTATAAATCATTATGGGTTTACCATTTTCCCATTATAATCTCTCTTTTTTTTTTTCACCTAAACCACACATGCCAACATGCATTGGAGTAATAATTAAAATACCACTAAAAGGCACCTCCTAAGTCCTAATTAGTGGGTGGAATTTTAATCATAATGCTGGAAATCAAGCAAATGTCAAAGATAATGACCACATAACCACTTTAAAAGTTTGCAATGAACCAACTTGCACATTCACATTAGTAATACACATTTATAAATTGCTTCTGTGAGCCACTAACATGTTCCTATGTCACAGGTGCTACACTCAGAACACTCTAGTACACATTATTGTTTCCTTTCTTTTTTTTTTTCTTTTTTTTCTTTTCCCGCTGGATTTGGATCTTCTCATGCTATTGTCTTTTCATGTTGTTAGTATGTTTCAATCCTTGACATTGGTTAAAACATAGAGAAGGATAATTTCTCAAGAAAAAGACAATACTATCTCCTCTATAAGAATTTGGCTCTGATCTACTAATACAAAACAAGAGTGTTGTCTCTCTGGTCTTAATGGCATCCGATTCAGTAGTGACAATGATAATTCAAACACACAAACATGATTCATAAGATTGGGAAGAAAATAATTTGTACTGACTACTGTAAGTCGGAAAAATGTGCCGGAATTCCTCACAAGAATCAACCGTCTAAAGGAAGCTCACCGCAGTTAACAATTCTGCAAGGCTTCCGAGGGATATCCATTCTGCTTGTCTCTTGGGATTCAAGTGTCTTCACAACATCCATTCCATCAATGACGTGTCCAAAAACCACGTGACGATTGTCTAGCCAAGGAGTCTGCATCAATCATGAAATTACTGAATATATCAACTTGAACTGGAAAATAATTATATATGAAGAAATATGTTCCAGATTGATATTATTAGAACCTAAACAGATTCGAAAGTTTAGAAAAGCTTTTGTTATGAAAGCTTATACTGCGAAACAAGGGAAGACCGGCATGTATCTGTTTCATTCACTATCAAACTATAGATACTGATGTTATGCTTATCACTATTTTGGTTCTTTTACTTTCATTGAAGTTAACAGATTAGTAATTTGCTAAAATAAGGAGGACAGTGTATGTCTCTCACCTTTACCGTGCAGATAAAAAATTGACTACTATTGGTGTTAGGACCAGCATTTGCCATGCTCAAAACCCCAGGACCAACATGCTTCACTGCAAAATATGTTGAAAGGAGAATCTCCATAAGGTTAACTAAAATTGGAAAAAGGTTAAATCTAAACTTGAAGTACCAATCACTATAAAAAAACTGAAACTAAGTGCAACAAAGACATACAGGCAAAACTCTCATCTTTAAAACTGGGACCATAGATGCTAATTCCACCAGTTCCCTGAAGCCAATAAAAAGCACATTGAGACATTGTTGCATCTCAGTGATGCTATCCATGGCAATGTAAAAGTAAATGCATTCATCATCATAAATATATGCAGGCATAGAAACAAATATAACAGCGCTCACATCTCCTTCAGTAAAGTCCCCTCCTTGAATCATGAATTCTTTGATTATACGATGGAAGGAGCATCCTTTGTAGCCATATCCTTTCTCTCCTGCAAAAAGATTATTATTCAAGTAGATTTATCTATCGATTAAACTACAACAAAAATGGTGCTGCAGAAAAACTTGATTGCTTGCCTGTGCACAAAGCACGAAAGTTCTCAACTGTTTTAGGAGCGATCTCTCCAAATAGGCCCAAAACAATCCTGCCGACAGGTTCACCCCCAACTTCTACATCAAAGTAGCACTTGTTTGTCACTTTGGCTTGCAGCTCTACAACCTACAAGTAACAGAATTGGGTGAGATAATAAGCAAAATGGAAACATGCTATTGGGGATTGACAGCATATAAATATGATTCTAACAAGGAAACGAAACAATCAACAACAGAAACAATAAATGATTCTACAATTAAGAATTGGTCTAAATTTCAGGAATAAGTTGTTCCTAGGATTAACTAATTTATTACCAAGTATATAGTTCACCTTTCTCCTACTGCCCAGTTAGGCAAAAAATAAGCAGAAATAAAAAGTTTGAGATCCCCCCATTAGGTGTTATCTTTCAAACCACAAGTTTTAAATGAGGTACTCACATTGTTTTCTGTAGCATTGACACAGACCATGGTCCTATATCTGATCGATTTTGGATCGGATTGTTGCAAAACAGAAAACCTTAGGGCATAATGTGATCTTGATGCCAATGCTTTGCTATGACCAAGCTGTAATCCGCTACTGCTACCTACCATACTAGGCCTAAGAACCTTAGCCACATCTTGGCTATAATTACCCTGGAAAGCAAACAAACAAAGAAATAAACTTTTACCATTATTTAATGTAAACAAAGTCACAAACGGTTGCCATGCTTCATGCTTGGAACCCGAACATCTCATATGATCATAAAGGCATATACTTAATCACTCACTACCATTTTGTGCACTCAATTCTTTTAAGGGGAAAAATAATCCCTTTCAGACATCATATTGAATAGAAGCTATGTGGGTGGTTCCAAAGGCAATAAAAATTTGATTTTTAGTAGTGTACCTGATATCATAGCACCTGTCCCTCAAGTTAAGCCACGATTTTTAACAAAACTTGCAGTTCAGAAGTGAAAGAACATTTTAGAGTTGAAAAACTGGGGAAGTTTGCAGAGATTAAAAAAAGGAGCGAAAGTAAGTAAGAAAGTAAACCTGGATATGGCGAAACCATGGAAGACGGTTGTGGGTATGGGTCAACTGCATTGAAAATAAAGAAGCCATAGCTTAACACAGTCGATGGAGCAGAAAAAAAAGAAAGAGCTTTCTGTGGGGGAAATGGCGAAGGTGTTAGCCTTTCACAACGTTCATCGAATCGTAACATATATGGATTAAGGGTATGGGAATTCTCAAAAGTAATTTTTTTGAATTTTTGACTTATGAAATGTGGTAGTATTAATGTTTGGTGTAATCTTTTAAATTAAATTGTAGTTTTCTAAAAAATTATTTAGTAATTTATAAAAAAATTAAAAAAAATAATTTTTTCATAATACTATTATTTTTTATCACATTTTTATAAAATAAATACTTTTAAAATAAAAAATTTAAATACAAAATAACTTATTTAAAAGTTATTTTTAATATAGTCATTTATTATTTAAGTTATTTTTTCAAAAGTAACTTAATTAAGTTGTTTTTTCAAACTGGACCTAAGCCCATTAAATTAAAACTTATTACACGACAAGGAATTTGATTAAGTCTTCGGTAAGAAAATATATTTTTTAAATTTTTTAAAAATTGTTAAATATTTTTTATTTAATTTTAATTATAAATTAATTTTTTATATATTATTTAATTATAAAATTTATTAGCTATTTGGCCAAAAAAAAACTTTTAAGATTTAACAATTATATAAAATAAGAGTATAAAATTTTTTTGATGATAATGATAATGATGGTGATATTGATGTGAAGATGAGTGTTTATTCATTGTAGATGAAAATTTACGATGATGTTTGACAGATCTAGTTAGTAGCCATATTTTTTTTATCATAATTTTAAAGTTTTTAGTTGAAATAATTAGTTTTGTTCATATCCTGTCCCAATGATAAGGTCCAGGTCCAAACGAAAGGCCCAATCCAAAGGATTGAGCCTCGCCCTACACCGACCTTCGCCCCACGAAGTCGGTCCCAACCACGACTTGCTCTAAAGAAGTCGGGACGAAGATTAGCTGGCAGATAAACACCCATTTAAATGAGTAACTGCCCCTAAAATCTCTCTACCCACTTCCTGGAGCCATATTTCAACCTCCCTAAGATAAAGGGACGGTTACTCCCCATAAATAACGGAACTACACCAACGGTGGTTATGGGTTCACCACTATAAATACACTGACACTTCTTAGGTATCTCAAAAGCACAATACTCTTTAGACCTGTTTTGCTCCCTTTGCTGACTTTGGCATCGGAGTGTCTTTGCAGGTACCACCCCCCATTCTTTCATACCGAAGTCGGACGGGGGCCTTGGATCTTCAATCCGCTTGGATACTTCCTCATTCCGACGATTGGGCCAGCCAAACTAATCCAACCCAATAATCTCCGGTTACCCACCGTAACATTGGCGCCGTTGCCGGGGACCCGAGAGATCAACTAGTAATGGCGGATGTATCCCCTGAGGATGATCATGTGGCGTCGGATTCCGAACAAGAGAATCTGGATACCGGAAACAACGACGCAGACCTGACCCTCCACCAGGAGACCAACGACCAACACAGGGAAGGAACCTCCGGATTTAAAAATCCGAAGACAAATTTCTCGGAGGGGCGTGAATCAGAAAAGGACGGACCACCCCACGCAACTGAACTGATGGGCTAGTTCATGTCCACCAAAGTCGCTTGGAACAGCTGAAACAGGAATGGGAGTGACAAAAGGAGATAGAAAAGCACCTAAGAGAGGAGATGGATCGACGAAAAGAGTTAGAGAAAAAACTCTTAAAGTTAGAATCCTCCCTCAGAGATCGGAATTCCCGTGACGATCGAGAAGAATCGCCCCCAGGAGGGGAGGACCCTTTTAGTGAGGACATAATGAGGGCAAAAGTTCCAAGAAACTTTAAAAGCCCCGATATGGACCTCTATGACGGAACCACAGATCCGAAGCATCATTTAAGCAACTTTAAAAGTCGGATGTATCTGGCTGATGCTTCTGACGCGACGCGCTGCAAAGCTTTCCCGACCACCTTATTGAAAGCAGCGATGAAGTGGTTTGATAGCCTCCCTCCAAGGTCGGTCACCAGCTTCAAGGACCTCTCGAGGAAGTTTCTAATGAGGTTCTCCATCCAGAAAGATAAAGTAAAACATGCACCGAGCCTCCTGGGAATAAAGCAGGAGGTCGGAGAACCTCTACGAGATTATATGGAAAGGTTCAACAAAGTATGCTTAGAGATTCAAGACCTGCCCACCGAGGCAGTCATAATGGAGCTGGTAAATGGACTTAGAGAAGGTTCCTTCTCATAGTCCATATCAAAAAGGCACCCCACCTCCCTAAGTGATGTACAAGAAAGAGCTGAAAAGTACATCAACATGGAGGAAAATGCCAGGCTGAGAGAGCCGAGTTGGCGACCTGGGCACCTTCCCTCAATAAAAGAGAGAGAAAGGGAGCCCAAGAAGAAAGAAGACCTCGGTCTCGACAGACCCAGGAAATATCACTCTTATACTCCTCTAAAGGTTTCTATAGTGGATGTATACAGAGAAATTTGCAATATTGAAAGGCTGCCACCTCCCAGGCCCATTAAAAACAAAAAAGGGGTAGTCGCAGCGACTACTGTGAGTACCATAAAATATATGGTCACTCAACAAATGATTGTTACGACCTTAAAAATGTGATAGAAAAGTTGGCCAGAGAAGGCCGACTTGACAGATATCTCATAGAAAGGTCGGATAATCATGGGAAGAGAAAGCGAGACGATGCGGATAGAAGAGACCCACCACCGCAGACTCCGGAGAGACATATACATATGATCTCAGGCGGGTTCGCGGGAGGGGGACTCACCAAGTCCTCTCGCAAAAGACACCTCAAGCGAGTCTACCAGGTCGGAAGCGAGTCACCCGACCTTCCTACCATCTCATTCACAAAGGAGGATGGGCAAGGAGTAATCCCTGGACACGATGATCCAGTGGTGATAACTATGATCCTAGCTAACGCCCATCTCCACAGAACCCTAGTGGATCAAGGAAGCTCGGCGGATATCCTTTTCAAGCCCGCGTTTGACAAACTAGGGTTGGATGAAAAGGAGTTAAGAGCCTACCCCGACACCTTGTACGGGCTAGGCGACACACCAATAAAACCACTAGGATTTCTACCCCTCCACACTACCTTCGGAAAGGGGAAAAAATCCAAAACTCTGAGCATAGACTTCATAGTCATCGACGTGGGGTCAGCGTACAATGCCCTAATCGGCACAGCTACCCTGAATCGACTCGGAGCGGTGGTGTCTACCCCCCATCTTTGCATGAAATTTTTGACACCTGCGGGAATAGCAACAGTGCGGGGAGACCAGAAGTTGGCAAGAAAGTGCTACAATGAAAGCCTGAACCTGAGGGAAAAAGGCAAAGAGGTTCACACCATAGAGCTCGGTGGTGCAAGGGCCAAAGAAGAGCTATGACCACAATCAGGAGGAAAAACCGAAGAAATACAGGTCGGCGAAGAGGAAGGGAAGAATACCAACATAGGAGCCAACCTAGGGGAAACCCTGAAGCAAGGGTTGACTAAGCTCCTAAGAGATAATTCTGACCTCTTCGCCTGGAAAGCTTCCGACATGCCCGGGATAGACCCCGAGCTCATGTCCCACAAGCTCTCGGTACATCCGGGATCCCGACCTGTACAACAGAGAAGGCGCAAGATCGGCCCGGAACGAGCCCTAGTGGTGGAAGAGCAAGTACAAGCACTCCTAAAAGCCGGCTTCATTAGAGAAGTTAAATATCCAACATGGCTAACAAATGTAGTGCTAGTCAAGAAGCAAAACGGCAAATGGAGGATGTGTGTTGACTACACCGACTTAAATAAGGCATGTCCCAAAGACTCTTATCCACTCCCGAGTATTGATACCCTAGTAGATTCTAGCTCGGGATATCAATACTTGTCGTTCATGGATGCCTACTCGGGATACAACCAAATCCCAATGTATGAGCCAGACCAGAAGAAAACATCATTCATCACGCCCAGAGCAAATTTTTGCTACGTGGTCATGCCATTTGGATTTAAAAATGCAGGGGCCACATACCAAAGGCTGATGAACAAGGTGTTTGCTTCCCACCTTGGGAGCTTAATGGAAGTCCATGTAGACGACATGCTGGTAAAAACCAAGGAAGAAGCCGACCTCTTCGCAGACCTCTCGCAAGTATTCGACACCATAAGGTTACACGGGATGAGGCTAAATCCCGCAAAGTGTACCTTCGCGGTGGAGGCCGGAAAATTCCTAGGATTTATGCTAACACAGAGAGGGATTGAAGCAAATCCCGATAAGTGTAAAGCTATCCTGGAAATGAAGAGCCCAACTTGCTTAAGAGAGGTTCAGCAACTGAATGGCCGACTTGCAGCCCTCTTCAGATTTTTGGCAGGATCGGCACTAAAATCCCTTCCACTATTTTCTTTATTAAGAAAGGGATGCCAGTTCGAATGGACTCCAGAATGCGAAGGAGCGTTCCAGGAGTTCAAAAGGTTCTTGAGCCAACCACCAATACTAACTCGACCTCTAGTCGGGGAGGACCTCGTCCTTTACTTGTCCGTAGCAGACAAAGCTGTCGCATCAGCCCTGATAAGGGAGGACGAGGTCGGACAGCATCCAGTTTACTTCATCAGCAAAGTTCTACAGGGCCCCGAGCTAAGGTACCACAAACTGGAAAAGTTTGCCTACTCCTTAGTAATAGCCTCACGAAGTCTACGACCTTACTTTCAAGCACATACAATAAAAGTCTGGACGAACCAACCCATGAAGCAAATCCTCCAAAAGACGGATGTTGCAGGGAGAATGGTTCAATGGGCAATAGAGCTCTCCGAGTTTGACTTGAAGTATGAAACTCGGACAGCAATCAAAGCCCAATGCCTCACCGACTTCATAGCAGAATACGCGGGAGATCAAGAGGAAAAGCCAACTACATGGGAACTTTATGTAGATGGATCCTCAAACAAGACAGGAAGCGGTGCAGGCATAATACTGGCCGACGAAAGGGGAACTCAAATAGAGGTATCCCTCAAATTTGAATTCCCAGCTTCAAATAATCAGGCAGAATATGAAGCCCTGATTGCAGGATTGAAGCTGGCCGAAGAAGTCGGTACAACAAAAGTGATGATATACAGTGACTCTCAGGTGGTGACCTCCTAGATAAATGGAGAGTATCAGGCCAAAGACCCAAACATGAAGAGATACTTGGAAAAAACTCTGGAATATCTAGGGCGCTTTGCGGAGACCGAGGTTAGGCATATAACTCGGGATCTCAATAGTAGAGCAGATGCCCTCTCCAAGTTAGCAAGTACAAAACCAGGAGGGAATAATAGAAGCCTGATCCAGGAAACTCTCCAAGAACCCTCTGTGGTAAAAACAGAGGACAAACAAGATGTCCTCGAGGTATCCGGGCTAAATCTCGGATGGATGAATCCTCTGGTCGAATACCTAAAATTCGACATCCTCCCCAAAGAGGAAAAAGAGGCCAAGAAAATCCGGAGGGAAGCACAATATTACACTTTGGTGAAAAATATACTTTATAAAAGGGGAATATCAACACCATTGTTGAAGTGCGTACCGACCTCAAGGACCACTGAAGTGCTAGAGGAAGTTCATAATGGGATCTGCGGAAGCCATCTCGGAGCCAGGTCACTAGCCAGAAAAGTAATCCGAGTTGGATTCTACTGGCCGACTGATGAGTGGATAATTTATACGCTTTTTGGCATTGTTTTTAGTATGTTTTTAGTAGAATCTAATTACTTTTAGGGATGTTTTCATTAGTTTTTATGCTAAATTCACATTTCTGGACTTTACTATGAGTTTGTGTATTTTTCTGTGATTTCAGGTATTTTCTGACTGAAATTGAGGGACTTGAGCAAAAATCAGATTCAGAGGTAGAAGAAGGACTGCTGATGCTGTTGGATTCTGACCTCCCTGCACTCAAAGTGGATTTTCTGGAGCTACAGAACTCAAAATGGTGCGCTTCCAATTGCGTTGGAAAGTAGACATCCAGGGCTTTCCAGAAATGTATAATAGTCCATACTTTGAACGAGTTTAGATGACGTAAAAGGGCGTTGAACGCCAGTTCTACGCTGCTGTCTGGAGTTAAACGCCAGAAACAAGTCACAAACCAGAGTTGAACGCCAGAAATACGTTACAACCTGGCGTTCAACTCCAGAAAGAGCCTCTGCACGTGTAACATTCAAGATCAGCCCAAGCACACACCAAGTGGGCCCCGGAAGTAGATTTATGCATCAATTACTTACTTCTGTAAACCCTAGTAGCTAGTTTATTATAAATAGGACTTTTTACTATTGTATTAGACATCTTTGGATGCCTGGTCCTTAGATCAGAGGGGCTGGCCATTCGGCCATGCCTGGACCTTTCACCTATATATTTTCAACGATAGAGTTTCTACACTCCATAGATTAAGGTGTGGAGCTCTGCTGTTCCTCAAGAATTAATGCAAAGTACTACTGTTTTTCTATTCAATTCAACTTATTCCGCTTCTAAGATATTCATTCGTACTTCAACCTGAATGTGATGAACGTGACAATCATCATCATTTCCTATGAATGCGTGCCTGACAACCACTTCCGTTCTACCTTAGATTGAATGAGTATCTCTTGGATCTCTTAATCAGACTCTTCGTGGTGTAAGCTAGACTGATGGCGGCATTCATGAGAATTCGGAAAGTCTAAACTTTGTCTGTGGTATTCCGAGTAGGATTCAGGGATTGAATGACTGTGACGAGCTTCAAACTCGCGAGTGCTGGGCGTAGTGACAGACGCAAAAGGAGGGTGAATCCTATTCCAGTATGATCGAGAACCTCAGATGATTAGCCGTGCTGTGACAGAGCATTTGGACCATTTTCACAAGAGGATGGGATGTAGCCATTGACAACGGTGATGCCCTTACATAAAGCCAGCCATGGAAAGGAGTAAGATTGATTGGATGAAGACAGCAGGAAAGCAAAGGTTCAGAGGAACGAATGCATCTCTATACGCTTATCTGAAATTCTAACCAATGAATTACATAAGTATTTCTATCCTTATTTTATGTTTACTTCTTATTTAATTTTCGAAAACTCCATAACCTTTTGATATCCGCCTGACTGAGATTTACAAGGTGACCATAGCTTGCTTCATACCAACAATCTCCGTGGGATCGACCCTTACTCGCGTAAGGTTTATTATTTGGACGACCTAGTGCACTTGCTGGTTAGTTGTGCGAAGTTGTGATAAAAAGTTGAGATTACAATTGAGCGTACCATGTTGATGGCGCCATTGATGATCACAATTTCATGCACCAAGTTTTTGGCGCCGTTGCCGGGGATTGTTCGAGTTTGGACAACTGACGGTTCATCTTGTTGCTCAGATTAGATAATTTTCTTTTTGTTTTCTTTTCAAAAATTTTTCAAAAATCTTTCAAAAAAAAAATTTCTCCTTTGTTTTCGAAAAAAAAAATTTTAAAATAAAAATGTTTTCAAAAATATATTTTTCTTCAGAATTTTTAAGAATGAATTCTAGAGTTTCATGAAGCATGTTGAAGCATGCTGGCTATAAAACCATGTCTAAATTCTTTTGGACAGAGGTTTTGGCTTAAAATTGAATGAATTACTCCCATATTCATGCTAAAGCTTGACTGGCTATTAAGCCATGTCTAACCCTCAGATTGGAGCTTTAGACTAAAGAGCATAAGATTCCTGGAATTCATATTAAAAATTTTGGAATCCTTATTTTTCTTTTTCAAAATGATTTTCGAAAAAAATTAAAGGAAAATACAAAAAAAATCATAAAATCATAAAAATAAAAAATATTTCATGTTTCTTGTTTGAGTCTTGAGTCAAGTTGAAAGTTTGGTGTCAATTGCATATTCATCTTGCATGTTTCGAAAAATTCATGCATTCATAGTGTTCTTCATGATCTTCAAGTTGTTCTTGGTAAGTCTTCTTGTTTGATCTTGATGTTTTCTTGTTTTGCATCTTTTCTTGTTTTTCATGTGCATTTTTGCATTCATAGTGTCTAAACATGAAAGATTTCTAAGTTTGGTGTCTTGCATGTTTTCTTTGCATATAAAAATTTTCAAAAATAAGTCTTGATGTTCATCATGACATTCAAAGTGTTCTTGGTGTTCATCTTGACATTCATAGTGTTCTTGCATGCATTCATTGTTTTGATGCAAAAAGAAAAGAGAAAAACATGAAAATGATGTTTTAATTTTTTCTCTCTCATCATTAAAAATTCAAAAATAAAAAAAAATATCTTTCCCTCTTTTCTCTCATAAATTCGAAAATTTGAGTTGACTTTTTCAAAAATTTTTAAAATCTAGTTGTTTCTTATGAGTCAAATCAATTTTTCAATTTAAAAATCTTATCTTTTTCAAAATCTTTTTCAAAAATCATATCTTTTTCACTCTTCTTAGTTATTTTCGAAAATTTTAAAAATATTTTTCAAAAATATTTTTCTTATCTTTATCTCCTAATTTTCGAAAATAACATCATCAATTAATGTTTTAATTCAAAAATTTCAAGTTTGTTACTTACTTGTTAAGAAAGATTCAAACTTTAAGTTCTAGAATCATATCTTGTGATTTCTTGTGAATCAAGTCATTAATTGTGATTTTAAAAAATCAAATCTTTTTCAAAACTAATTTCAATCATATATTTTCAAAAATATCTTCTTATCTTTTCAAAATTGGTTTTCAAATTTGTTTCAACTAACCAACTAACTTTTTGTTTGTTTCTTATCTTTTTCAAAACTACCTAACTAATCCTCTCTCTCTAATTTTCGAAAATATCTTCCTTCTTTTTCAAAAATTCTTTTTAATTAAATAATTATTTTAATTTTTGATTTTAATTTTCGAAAATTACTAACCTTTTTCAAAAACTATTTTCGAAAATCACTAACCCTTTTTCAAAAATAATTTTCGAAAATCCTTCTCCCTCATCTCCTTCTAATTATTTATTCATCTACTAACACTTCTCTTCATCTCACATCACTGCTCCTATCCTTACCTTTGTGTTTGGATTCTTCATTCTTCTTCACCCCTATTCCTTTTCTTCTTCTACTAACAATAAGGAACCTCTTTACTGTGACATAGAGGATTCCTCTTCTTTTCTTGTTCTCTTCTCTTTCTTATGAGCAGGAACAAGGAAAAAGGCATTCTTGTTGAAGCTGATCCAGAACCTGAAAGGACTCTGAAGAGGAAACTAAGAGAAGCTAAATTACAACAATCCAGAGACAACCTTATTGAAAATTTCGAACAAGTAAAGGAGATGGCAGCCGAACCCAACAACAATAATGCAAGGAGAATGCTTGGTGACCTTACTGCACCAAATTCCAATTTACATGGAAGAAGCATCTCCATTCCTGCCATTGGAGCAAACAACTTTGAGCTGAAACCTCAATTAGTTTCTCTGATGCAGCAGAATTGCAAGTTTCATGGACTTCCATATGAAGATCCTTTTCAGTTCTTAACTGAATTCTTGCAGATATGTGATACTGTTAAGACTAATGGAGTAGATCCTGAAGTCTACAGGATCATGCTTTTCCCTTTTGCTGTAAGAGACAGAGCTAGAGTGTGGTTGGACTCTCAACCCAGAGATAGCCTGAACTCTTGGGATAAGCTGGTCACGGCTTTCTTAGCCAAATTCTTTCCTCCTCAAAAGCTGAGCAAGCTTAGAGTGGATGTTCAGACCTTCAGACAGAAGGAAGGTGAATCCCTCTATGAAGCTTGGGAGAGATACAAGCAACTGACCAAAAAGTGTCCTTCTGACATGCTTTCAGAATGGACCATCCTGGATATATTCTATGATGGTCTTTCTGAACTAGCTAAGATGTCATTGGATACTTCTGCAGGTGGATCCATTCACCTAAAGAAAATGCCTGCAGAAGCTCAAGAACTCATTGACATGGTTGCTAATAACCAGTTCATGTACACTTCTGAGAGGAATCCTATGAGTAATGGGACACCTATGAAGAAGGGAGTTCTTGAAATTGATACTCTGAATGCCATATTAGCTCAGAACAAAATATTGACTCAGCAAGTCAATATGATTTCTCAGAGTCTGAATGGAATGCAAGCTGCATCCAACAGTACTCAAGAGGCATCTTCTGAAGAAGAAGCTTATGATCCTGAAAACCCTGCAATAGCAGAGGTAAATTATATGGGTGAACCTTATGGAAACACCTATAACCCATCATGGAGAAATCATCCAAATTTCTCATGGAAGGATCAAAAGCCTCAACAAGGCTTTAATAATGGTGGAAGAAACAGGTTTAACAATAGTAAACCTTTTCCATCATCCACTCAGCAACAAACAGAGAACTCTGAACAAAATACCTCTAATTTAGCAAACTTAGTCTCTGATCTATCTAAGGCCACTGTGAGTTTCATGAATGAAACAAGGTCATCCATTAGAAATTTGGAGGCACAAGTGGGCCAGCTGAGTAAAAGGATCACTGAAATCCCTCCTAGTACTCTCCCAAGCAATACAGAAGAAAATCCAAAAGGAGAGTGCAAGGCCATTGAATTAATCACCATGGCCGAACCTGTGAAGAAAGGAGAGGACGTGAATCCCAAGGAGGAAGACCTCCTGGGACGTCCAGTGATCAATAAGGAGTTTCCCTCTGAGGAACCAAAGGAATCTGAGACTCATCTAGAGACCATAGAAATTCCATTGACCTCCTTATGCCATTCATGAGCTCTGATGAGTATTCCTCTTCTGAAAAGAATGAGGATGTTACTGAAGAGCAAGCTGCCAAGTTTTTTGGTGCAATCATGAAGCTGAATGCCAAATTATTTGGTATTGAAACTTGGGAAGATGAACATCCCTTGTTCACCAATGAACTAAGTGATCTGGATCAACTGACATTGCCTCAGAAGAAATAGGATCCTGGAAAATTCGTAATACCTTGTACCATAGGCAACGTAATCTTTGAAAAGGCTCTGTGTGACCTTGGTTCAGGGATAAACCTCATGCCCCTCTCCATAATAGAGAAACTGGGAATCTATGGGGTGCAAGCCACTAAAATCTCATTAGAGATGGCAGACAATTCAAGAAAATAGGCTTATGGACAAGTAGAGGACGTGTTAGTAAAGGTTGAAGGCCTTTACATCCCTGCTGATTTCATAGTCCTAGATACTGGGAAGGATGAGGATGAATTCATCATCCTTGGAAGACCCTTCCTAGCCACAGCAAGAGCTGTGATTGATGTGGATAGAGGAGAATTGATCCTTCAATTAAATGAGGACAACCTTGTGTTTAAAACTCAAGGATCTCTCTCTGTACCCATGGAGAGGAAGCATAAAAAGCTTCTCTCACTGCAGAGTCAACCAAAACCCCCACAGTCAAACTCTAAGTTTGGTGTTGGGAGGCCACAACCAAATTCTAAGTTTGGTGTTGAACTCCTATATCCAAACTCTAAGTTTGGTGTTGGGAAGTCTCAACAATGCTATGAACATCTGTGAGGCTCCATGAGAGCCCACTGTCAAGCTATTGACATTAAAGAAGCGCTTGTTGGGAGGCAACTCAATTTTTATTTATCTAATTTTATTTTCATGGTTTTTCATGTTTTATTAGGTTCATGATCATGTGGAGTCACAAAATAAATATAAAAATTGAAAACGGAATCAAAAACAGCAGAAGAAAAATCACACCCTGGAGGAGGATCTCACTGGCGTTTAAACGCCAGTAAGAAGCATCTGGCTGGAGTTCAACGCCAGAATAGAGCATGGTTCTGGCGCTGAACGCCCAAAATGGGCAGCATTTGGGCGTTTGAACGCCAGAATTGCACCCTGGAGAAGAGCTGGCGCTGAACGCCCAGAACAAGCATGGTTCTGGCGTTCAACGCCAGAAATGGGCAACAAATGGGCGTTCAACGCCCAGAACAAGCACCAATCTGGCGCTGAACGCCCAGAGTTGTGTGCAAAGGCATTTTACATGCCTAATGGGTGCAGGGATGTAAATTCTTGACACCTCAGGATCTGTGGACACCACAGGATCATCTCAGGATCTGTGAATCTCATAGGATCCCCACCCACCTCACCCTCTTTCTCTCCATTCATGGTCATCCCTTCTGTTTTCCATTCACCATTCACATCCATACACACATCCCTCCATCTCCTCCATATCTTCTTCTTCTTCATCTATTCTTTCTTCTCTTGCTCGAGGGCGAGCAATATTCTAAGTTTGGTGTGGTAAAAGCATAAACTTTTTGTTTTTCTATTACCATTAATGGCACCTAAGGCCAGAGAAACCTCAAGAAAGAGGAAAGGAAAGACAATTGCTTCCACCTCTGAGCCATGGGAGATGGAAAGATTCATCTCACAAGCCCATCACTAAGAAAAGGATGGAGCAAACAAGAGAGCACATTCATGGATCTCAACAGGCACATGAAGAAGCTCATCATCAAGAAACCCCTGAGATACCTCAAGGGATGCACTTTCCTCCACAGAATTGTTGGGAGCAAATCAACACCTCCTTAGGAGAATTAAGTTCCAACATGGGACAATTAAGGGTGGAACATCAAGAGCACTCCATCATCCTTCATGAAATTAGAGAAGATCAAAAAGCAATGAGGGAGGAGCAACAAAGACAAGGAAGAGACATAGAAGAGCTCAAGGACATCATTGGTTCCTCAAGAAGGAAATGCCACCATCACTAAGGTGGACTCATTCCTTGTTCTTACATTCTCTGTTTTTCATTTTCTCTATGTTAAGTGCTTATCTGTGTTTATGTCTTATTACATGATCATTAGTAGTTAGTAACTATGTCTTAAAGCTATGAATGTCCTATGAATCCATCACCTCTCTTAAATGAAAAATGTTTTAATTCAAAAGAACAAGAAGTACATGAGTTTCAAATTTATCCTTGAACTTAGTTTAATTATATTGATATGGTGACAATGCTTCTTGTTTTCTGAATGAATGCCTGAACAGTGCATATGTCTTTTGAAGTTGTTGTTTAAGAATGTTAAATATGTTGGCTCTTGAAAGAATGATGACAAGGAGACATGTTATTTGATAATCTGAAAAATAAAAAAAAATGATTCTTGAAGCAAGAAAAAGCAGCAAAGAACAAAGCTTGCAGAAAAAAAATAGGGAAAAAAATAGAAAGAAAAAGAAAAAGCAAGCAGAAAAAGTCAAAAGCTCTTAAAACCAAGAGGCAAGAGCAAAAAGCCAGTAACCCTTAAAACCAAAAGGCAAGGGTAATAAAAAAAGGATCCCAAGGCTTTGAGCATCAGTGGATAGGAGGGCCTAAAGGAATAAAATCCTGGCCTAAGCGGCTAAACCAAGCTGTCCCTAACCATGTGCTTGTGGCGTGAAGGTGTCAAGTGAAAACTTGAGACTGAGCGGTTAAAGTCAAGGTCCAAAGCAAAAGAAGAGTGTGCTTAAGAACCCTGGACACCTCTAATTGGGGACTTTAGCAAAGCTGAGTCACAATCTGAAAAGGTTCACCCAATTATGTGTCTGTGGCATTTATGTATCCGGTGGTAATACTGGAAAACAAAGTGCTTAGGGTCACGGCCAAGACTCATAAAATAGCTGTGTTCAAGAATCATCATACTGAACTAGGAGAGTCAATAACACTATCTGAACTCTGAGTTCCTATAGATGCCAATCATTCTGAACCTCAATGGATAAAGTGAGATGCCAAAACTATTCAAGAGGCAAAAAGCTACAAGTCCCGCTCATCTTATTGGAGCTATGTTTCATTGATAGTTTGGAATTTATAGTATATTCTCTTCTTTTTATCCTATTTGATTTTCAGTTGCTTGGGGACAAGCAACAATTTAAGTTTGGTGTTGTGATGAGCGGATAATTTATACGCTTTTTGGCATTGTTTTTAGTATGTTTTTAGTAGAATCTAATTACTTTTAGGGATGTTTTCATTAGTTTTTATGCTAAATTCACATTTCTGGACTTTACTATGAGTTTGTGTGTTTTTCGATGATTTCAGGTATTTTCTGACTGAAATTGAGGGACTTGAGCAAAAATCAGATTCAGAGGTAGAAGAAGGACTGCTGATGCTATTGGATTCTGACCTCCCTGCACTCAAAGTAGATTTTATGGAGATACAGAATTTAAAATGGCGCGCTTCCAATTGCGTTGGAAAGTAGACATCCAGGGCTTTCCAGCAATGTTTAATAGTCCATACTTTGAACAAGTTTAGACGACGTAAAAGGGCGTTGAACGCCAGTTCTACGCTGCTGTCTGGAGTTAAACGCCAGAAACAAGTCACAAACCAGAGTTGAACGCCAGAAATACGTTACAACCTAGCGTTCAACTCCAGAAAGAGCCTCTGCACGTGTAACATTCAAGATCAGCCCAAGCACACACCAAGTGGGCCCCGGAAGTAGATTTATGCATCAATTACTTACTTCTGTAAACCCTAGTAGCTAGTTTATTATAAATAGGACTTTTTACTATTGTATTAGACATCTTTGGACGCCTGGTCCTTAGATCAGAGGGGCTGGCCATTCGGCCATGCCTGGACCTTTCACCTATGTATTTTCAACGGTAGAGTTTCTACACTCCATAGATTAAGGTGTGGAGCTCTGCTGTTCCTCAAGAATTAATGCAAAGTACTACTGTTTTTCTATTCAATTCAACTTATTCCGCTTCTAAGATATTCATTCGCACTTCAACCTGAATGTGATGAACGTGACAATCATCATCATTACCTATGAACGCGTGCCTGACAACCACTTTCGTTCTACCTTAGATTGAATGAGTATCTCTTGGATCTCTTAATCAGAATCTTCGTGGTGTAAGCTAGATTGATGGCGGCATTCATGAGAATCCGGAAAGTCTAAACCTTGTCTGTGGTATTCCGTGTAGGATTCAGGGATTGAATGACTGTGACGAGCTTCAAACTCGCGAGCGCTGGGCGTAGTGACAGACGCAAAAGGAGGGTGAATCCTATTCCAGTATGATCGAGAACCTCAGATGATTAGCCGTGCTGTGACAGAGCATTTGGACCATTTTCACAAGAGGATAGGATGTAGCCATTGACAACGGTGATGCCCTTACATAAAGCCAGCCATGGAAAGGAGTAAGATTGATTGGATGAAGACAGCAGGAAAGCAAAGGTTCAGAGGAACGAATGCATCTCTATACGCTTATCTGAAATTCTAATCAATGAATTACATAAGTATTTCTATCCTTATTTTATGTTTACTTCTTATTTAATTTTCAAAAACTCCATAACCTTTTGATATCCGCCTGACTGAGATTTACAAGGTGACCATAACTTGCTTCATACCAACAATCTCCGTGGGATCGACCCTTACTCGCGTAAGGTTTATTACTTGGACGACCCAGTGCACTTGCTGGTTAGTTGTGCGAAGTTGTGATAAAAAGTTGAAATTACAATTGAGCGTACCATGTTGATGGCGCCATTGATGATCACAATTTCGTGCACCACCGACCTTGCAGAAAGATGCCACAGAATTTGTGAAAAAATGCCAACTATGCCAGATGCATGCAAATTTCCACGTGGCTCCCCCCGAGGAGCTAATCAGTATAACTTCTCCATGGCCCTTTGCAAAATGGGGGATGGACCTATTAGGACCTTTTCCTCAGGCCCCAGGACAAGTTAAATACTTAATTGCGGGAATAGACTACTTCACAAAGTGGATAGAAGCAGAACCATTGGCCACCATCACCGCCCAGAGAAGTCGGAAATTCCTCTACAAAAATATCATCACAAGGTATGTGATACCTCACTCCATTACTACAGATAATGAAACCCAGTTCACCGACTCTACTTTCAGAAGCCTAGTAGCCAGTATGAAAATAAAACACCAGTTCACCTCGGTGGAGCATCCACAAGCAAATGGACAAGCGGAGGCAGCTAACAAAATCATACTGGCGGGACTAAAGAAAAGACTATAAGATGCAAAAGGAGCCTGGACAGAGGAGCTCCCCCAAGTGTTGTGGGCTTATCGGATGACACCCCAATCTGCCACTGGAGAAACACCCTTTCGACTTGTCTATGGTGTAGAAGCTATGATACCAGTGGAAATCAACGAGCAAAGCCCAAGAGTGATTCTCCATGATGAAATCGGGAACATACAGGGGCACAAAGAGGAGCTGGAATTGCTCCCCGAAGTCCGAGAACAAGCCCAGATAAGAGAAGCAGCGCTGAAGCAAAGGATGACTACCAGGTACAACAAAAAAGTCATTCGAAGAAGTTTCGCCCTAAACGATATGGTCTTGATCAGAAACGATATAGGGGTCAACAAATCGGGGGAAGAAAAACTCGCTGCCAACTGGAAAGGGCCCTACAAAGTTAGCGAGGTCTTAGGAAAAGGTTATTATAAGGTGACCGACTTAAACGGCACCGAGCTACCAAAGTCGTGGCATGCTTGTAACATGAAAAGGTACTATAGCTAAAAGCGAACTCTACTCCATGATGTACTCTTTTTCCAACTTCACGATTTTTTCCCAAAAATTAAAGGGTTTTTTCTGAAGAAGGGTTTTTAACGAGGCATCATAGTAGAGGTTAAGGGGGGAATAGATCATTAAACCCTTAGTAGCCGTAAAGTACCTTCCAAATAAATAAAGATCTTTTTTACAAATATCTCTTATAAATTCCTTCTCGTTTACTTTTCTACGAAACGCGCCGACTTAAGCTCGACAAAACGTGAAAATCCCATGAACCGACCTAGATGGTCGTCAGGATAAAACGACGAGATACAAGTCGGTGTAAAGAGGTTATAAAAGTTGATCGTGAGAAACTCAGAAACATTCCGACTTATAAGTCGAAATGAAAAACCGAGTAGAAAAGAAAATGCATTGCAAAAATAACCTAAGTCATAAGAATTCAATAAAACAAAGTTGAGTACAAGGAATAACAAAAAAGGGATCGAAAAATCCTAGAAAAAGCTTAAAAACTGTCCTAAAGTCCTTAAAGCGAAAAGGCTCAGGAAAACAGACAAGCCAAAGGAAAGGTTTTTCAGAAAAGATCAAGGGGACTTTGAAAAATCAAAATCAGAAAAGCATGCACACAAAAAGGTAGCTGAAACCCTTATACCAAAAAGGGTATTTTTGTTAAAATAGAACCCTTATCCAAAAAAAGGGCAATTATAAATATTTTTGTTTACGGTCATAAAAGGCCAATGTCAACACACCACCACCACAAATATAAAGAGTTTAAAAAAGGGGGACCCGCAGGCCGGGCCCCCATATAGCCAACAAATAACAAAATTCTTAAAGAGCATCACCACCAGGACCAAAGGGAGTAGTCGGATCACCACCAGAGTCGGGAAGAGAAGTCGGAGCACTATCAGGACCAGGGAGATAAGTGTCCATAGGAGTTGGAGAAGAGGTGCCGTGAGGTCTTGAGGAACTCGGAATATCCTTTTGACGAGGAGGGGACTCAATGATTCTCTACCCCCGAGTCTTCAAATCTGACTCGGTAACGACCTCGGGAGCTGGGGGATAAACTATGGCACCATCAATAACGACCTTGTCAGGATCCAAAGGAGAGAGATCCAGGTCGGGAGCAAGGACTCCGACCTGCTCCTTAAAAATCCTCCAGGCCTCCTCGGCCCCCTCAGCAATAAAGTCCTCCAACTCGACATAGGCAGTCCGAGAGTTCAACAAATCCCTCCTTACAGCCACAAGGTCCTCAAATAAACTCTGATAACTCTCCTGCACCTTCTTTCTCAAGCCCTCCTCCATGTTACATTGGGCTTGTAACTTGCTCTCCTTCTCTCGGAGGACATCCCTCTCCTCCTTCAATTTGGCGATCTCCTTCTTCAACTCCTTCTCATGTTCCTGATATATGAGAAGCCTTCCCTCCAACTCTTCAACCCTAGAGGTTGAACCTAGAGAGCTAAGAGGCGTCTTCTCAAAAATATCGAGGAACTTGGCACAGATCCCCGCCGCCCTGATGCTCTCCTCAGCCAGAATAGTGAGGTGGTTCCAAATAGAAACATCATCCATACCTATACGGGTATGGGGGTAGATGAATTTTCGGATAAATGCAGGAGCATCCACCTTAGCCTCACCTTCAAAAGAAGAGCCAGACTCTAAAGCCTTACGCTTCTTCTTTTCTGGCTCAGGGGAAGGTTGGGGAGGAGGGGACGGCTGAGAAGAAGCCGAAGAAGAAATAATAATGGGTTGAGAAGGAGTCCCCAAATTTCGGGAAGAAGGGGGAGGAAGAGGAAGAGGAGAGCTAGTTACCCTGGCACCACCGGTTCTGGCGCGAGACCTCGCCTTGGCCTCCTGGACTCTCTGGTAAGACTCATTGGAATTCTTCCTCGCCATCTTTGTAAAAGAAAACAATTAGTGAAACAAGTTGGTAAACTTCAAGTCGGTAGAAACAAGTCGGAAACAAAGTAGATAAAAGCTACCTAGTTGTGTCTGGACAAAAGACGACGACCCCTGGAGAAATTTTTTGGTATCCAGATATGGGGCTCTCCCCCATACTTCTCAGAGGAACCCTACAATGGCTGCCTCCACCTCATCCAGATCCTCTAAACCATATTTTTCACAGGGGGAAGCCTCTAACCAGTATAAGGGAAAGCGAGGAGAAGAATTCTCATCCAAGAAAAAAGGGTGGTGACCCTCTACGGCTTGAACTTTGAAAAAATAATTTTTGAAGTCATGGAAAGATTCATCAAAAAGGGTAAAAATCCTCCGACCTTGTATAGCTCGAAAGGACACCCATTGTTGCTTATTATTCTGCCCACTGAAGGGCTTGGTCATGTGGAAAAGAAAGAAAAAAAATCCTCAAAGAAGTCGGAAATTCCAAGGCATGGCTGATAAACTGATAAATTTTCAGAAAACCCCAGGAATTGGGGTGAAGCTGGGTAGGTGCAACACGGCAGTGACGTAAAACAGCAATCTCAAAATCAGAGAAAGGGAGAAAAACGCCCAGGCGGGTGATCATGCTCTCGTACATATAAAAGAAATGAGGGGCTGCCTCTGAAGCCCTCCCAAAGCAAACCCGGTCTTCCGGACCCGGGGCAAGCAGTTCATACTTTGGCTCATCCTCATCAGAGGTGCAGAGCCGGTGACGAGTGCGAAGGTCAGTGATAAAATCAGTATCAACCAGAGGTTCCTCTCCTAAGACCGTGACATCGACCCACTGAGCAAGAATTTCTATGGAAGTCATTTTTCTTTTCCTAAAAAGGATTAGCGAAACCTACAAAGGAAAAAGGAAAAAGATCACGAACAGGGTCTCTAAGGGGATACAGAATCAAACAAAAGGCCTACGAAGTCAACTCCTCTCTCTAAAGTAAAGGCATGCAAACAGAAGCATTTCATAAAAGAGACAAGGAGAAAAAGACTAACATTTGCCTGGTAATAAGGTAGAGGAAAATGAAAGCCTTCAAACGAGGAACGCTCCACGAACGGATGAGAGGAAAATTTGAAAAATCGCAAAAACGAAGCAACAAAAGAGAAGGAAAGTATTTATAAACACGTTAGGGGCATAATGGTAAAAACGGACGCAGTCATTAATGGGTGCACCGTTACCAAGACAACCCCTACGCAAACTTCTAACGGACGCGACGTTTGATTAAACGTAACTGTGAAAATCAAAAGTCACGAAAAGTCACGTCGGTTCCAAACCATCATGTCGGTCCTCCAACAAGTCGGCTACGACCCCGAGTAGAATACTCGAACCCAAGTCCTAAAAGAAATTGGGCTCGAGTAGGGGCACTATTCATACCCTGGCCCAATGATAAGGCCCAGGTCCAAACAAAAGGCCCAATCCAAAGGATTGAGCCTCGCCCTACACTGACCTTTGCCCCACGAAGTCGGTCCCAACCACGACTTGCTCTAAAGAAGTCGGGACGAAGATTAGCTGGCAGATAAACACCCATTCAAATGAGTAACTGCCCCTAAAATCTCTCTACCCACTTCCTGGAGCCATATCTCAACCTCCCTAAGATAAAGGGACGGTTACTCCCCATAAATAACGGAAATACACCAACGGTGGTTATGGGTTCACCACTATAAATACACTGACACTTCTCATGTATCTCAGAAGCCCAATACTCTTTAGAGCTGTTTTGCTCCCTTTGCTGACTTTGGCATCGGAGTGTCTTTGCAGGTACCACCCCCCATTCTTTCATACCGAAGTCGGACGGGGGCCTTGGATCTTCAATCCGCTTGGATACTTACTCATTCCGACGATTGGGCCAGCTAAACTAATCCAACCCAATAATCTCCGGTTACCCACCGTAACAAGTTTTAACATAGTACTTTGGTATTGATTGATCACTTTAGATTCTACTTTATAATATGTATCTAATTTGGAGTAGGTATTGATGAGATGGGAGAGAATGAAGAGAGAAATTTTTTATTTTAGAGAGAAGAGAGGTTTTACAAAAATAGAGGAATTATGTTAAAAAGGGAAGGCTGAACACGGAAAATAGTTAACTTTTGTTTATAGACAATGATGGAAAAAAGAGAAATAAAAAAAAGAAATAAATAAAGAAAAGAAAGAATAAAGAAAAAAAGAGAGAGAAAAATTAGTGACGGATCCAAAAAATTATAATAGTGGAGAGCAAAAATAATATATAAAAATAATAAAAAAATAATATCAATATATTTAAATATTTAAATTTTGGAGTATATTAGATAGTCAAGTTTTTAATAAATATAATTAACACATTAAAAAATATATTAATTTATATAGTATTTTTTCTCATTTCAATATTTTGACACATTATTACGTGATACGTTTATTATTAATATCAATGCTATTTCATATTTGTCAAGTTATATTTTTATTGATTTTTTTATGTAATACAAAAGATATTATAGTTTAATAATTAAAGAATCTATCAGAAATATAATTTGAATTAACTAATTTTAAATTTTTACGAAAATTGTGCGAGAGACAAAAAAATTGGGAGAAAAATAAAAATTTAAATCAAACAACTACAATTCTCTTTATATATAAATATAGATAAGATAATATCTCTTTTTATATTAGGCAAATATTCAAATAATTTGTTAGCATTTAATTGCAAAATTGACATTTTTTTAATATTTATGGTAAAAATTTTTCGACAAAAATAATTATTGTATGTAAGAGTAAGACTAAAATTAAATTAAATAAAATAATAAAAAATAAATAAGTAACTAATATATATATTATATATAAAAAAGCTACTAAATACTAATAATTTCATTTATATTTAAAAAGCTATATTTGACTTTAGATAATTAGCAAATTGAATTATTATTATTTTTGTTATTATTTGTTTTAAATATATATGATATAATAATTTTTATTATTGTATTAATATTTAATAACAATTTTTTCTTACACAATTTTTTTTAAGTATAGGGGACAAATAAATTATAACAATGAAGGCAATTATCTATATACATATATATTTATTATTGTTTTTTTATAAACTTAATGGGACAACTGTCCCACACAAATCAAGGTGGTCCATCCCGGGCGAGAATGAGAGAAGAGAGAGAAAGAAAATGAGGAGAGAGATGAGAGAAAAGAAGGCTTTTTATATTTAAAATAAATACATTTAATATTTATCAAAAATTCAAAATATATTATTTATAGAATATTTACTAATTTAAATGTGTTTACATTTTTCGGCACTTTTTTATTTTATCATGGACGTGAAGATGGGATAGGATCCGTTATGGAATTCAGATGTGCTTTACATGTATGTGGTGTCAGTAGAAGAGAAATCGGATGGTGCAAGTAGGAGGGGCCTTGTCAGACGGTCTGATTTGCTCTAACAATACGGATTTCTAAAAAAATTAACTATACATAGGATACGGGCGGTCCGATTTACTTTGTCGAAGATTCAAAATTTCTCTACTTACAACTCAGACCCTCTGACTTGATCATCACTTTTTCCATACACACAACTCGCATAGTCTGAGTTCTTCACACTGCAACTCAGAAAAAACTGCTCCACACATTGGTCTAGCACCTCAGAAATTCATAACCAAGCACAACACATTCGTGATTTCCATAACCGAAAAAATGAGCCACATTTCGGGTACTAAATATAAAAATAATAAAAAACATAATTTGGTGAAGTATTCGGGATAAGTAATTATAAGAACTTAATTAAAAAAAATACAGGATATAATTAAAAATTTAGTGAAATTATTAAGACTAATAAAATAATTAAACTTAAATTATAATAATTTTCTTAAAGTTTATGTCAAAAAGAATAACTTTTATTTTATCAAATTTAACATGTAATAATAATTATGTTATTAAATTGGTTTAGTTATTCTTTGATTTTTATAGTTTTATTTTTATCAAATTTGTAATTATGTCTCTATATTTTTTTTCAATTGTATATTTACACTATTTTTAACTTTATAATTAGATCTTTCATAGTGTAAACAAATATTAGAATTAACTGAATATTTTTCGCAAATTAAAAGTATTCATAATTAAAAATCTAATTAAATATTTGACTTCATGTATTTTAAGAGAAATATTCTACTAATTTTGACGTTTTTAATATGAAAACGATCTAATTTTAAAATTAAAATTTAAAAGTAGTGTAGGGATCTAATTAAAAAAATAAATATAAAGACCTAATTAAAAATATAATAAAATTATAGAGACTAACATAGAGTAATTAAACCTATTAAATTTGATTTAGTATAAAAACTATAAATAAATAAATAATCTCAATAAAATGACTAATAAGTAATGATAATATATTTTGTGAAGCTAGCTAACTAGGGAAAAAAATTAATGAATTTATTAGTGGCTTTCTTCTTTTAAAAATTGGCTTAGATAAGAGAGAATATTATCTATTACATACTTAATTAATATTTTTATTTTAAAATGATATATGATTTCTTTTTACTTAAACTCTTAAATAATGGTTTTACTTGATGGTTTTACTTGAGTAACTATTTTAGTTAAAAAAAGATATACCATAAATATTGTAACAAGTGGAGTTTCCATTAGAATAGTAGGAGGTAATGGATACTTGGATAATTGTAATAAATAATATAATAACAAGTGTAATAACCCGTGTTATGTACGTGATAAAATTGAAATTATAATTTTAAATTATTTTATTAAAATTAATTTGAATTGTAATAATTTAATTAATAAATAAATAATATGATGTGCATTGTTCGTGTTTTTTTAAATATAGTATTAAATGTATTAACTCGAATGTAGTTATTAAGTGTATAAAAATTATGTTTGAATTATGAATTCTCTAAATGAAATTATTCCGTTTAAAATATTTAAATTATGATTTCAATCATAAATTACAATTATGATTTAAAAAAATTTTTTTGATATAATATTACATTTTTCTCCATTTTACTATTAATATATTGATATTTGCAAGTCTAAATTACAGTATTTTACTTAATCTTGACTGAAAAAGAAAATAGTTACGTATTTCTATCGTTTAATTTATTTAATACACCATGTACGTCAGTACGTATACTAACACTAACGGTATTTTTTTAAAAAATATATTGATAAAAATAGATATAATATAATTACAAATATAACATAAATAAATAAAATATATAAATAAATGCGAAACCAATATGTTTACCAATGTCTTTGTTAAATTTTATAAATTATAGAATAAATTATGTATTCGGTTGCTTAGTGATCACATAGATGATTAAATAATTGGATTGTAAATTGATCTCATAGTGTACATTGTAATACCCGGTCTAACCGAAATTAATTAAATAATAAGTTAAATGGGAGCGAATATGGTTGGAAGATTTGGCAATTGGAATTTGATTATTTAAATATGATATTTGGATTCAGTGAATTTTTCCGAGTCGGAAAATATAGTTTTCTGCGCAAAAGCGCGCAGTGGAATTTTGACCGGCAGTACCGGCTGAGATCTGTCTGGTACTACAGCTGAGAAAATTGATTATGAGTAAATAAGATTAAGAAACGAGGAATTATAATTAGGGAAGGTAGAAATATTTGAAGTGCGATTTAGAGCGCTAATCTTAAAGGTTTTGGTCCAAAATTGGGCCAACGGACAAAAATAAGTGAACCGGGCCTAAGTGGACCCAAGACCCAACATATATAAACATTAGTTATGAGTATTTCAGTTCATTTTTCCCTAAAGAAGGGGTGTTGGGCGCTGATTTGAGAAGAGAGAAGAGAAGAGAGAAAACCTAACTCTCTTTGATCTTCAAACCACCATAACTTGAGCTACGGAGCTCCGATTGACGAGCCGTTTGCGGCCACGCGTCACTCTTCTCATCCTCTACAATTCTATCTAAGTTTTGTGGTGAGTATTCTATTCATCTCTGCCCAGTTTTCAAAATTTCCCACTGTTACACGTTTTTGGGTAATTAGTGTTGAAATCTTGTGATTTTGGGTGTTTAGGGATACTCCAACATGGATTCTAAGTGGGTTCTATCCCTACTTCATATGGGCTGAGGTAAGAAGTGCTCAAAACCTTGTGATTTGTCATTTTTATGAGCCCTAGGTTGATGTATGTATGTGATATTGGTTATGTTAGTGAATTTGGTGATGTTGGTGCACAATTAGGAGATTGGTATTGCGTATTGCTTGAGGAGCTTTGGTGAGGCTTGGAGCTAAGGTTGGTGAAGACTTCCATAGAAGAGGCTCAATTGGTTTGGCTACAAGAGGTACGGTTTAAGTTTCATTTAAGTACCGTGTGTTGTGATGAGAATTCCTAGGCTAGATGCCCCTAAGATTAAGTTTGGATTGTGTAAATGGTTGGTGCTAATATGCATAGTTGGTATGTAATGTGAATTAATGATTTGGGTTGAGAATTGTGTGGCCTTGTATACTTGGTGTATTGAGAATTTGATGTACTGGGTAATGAGTATTGATTTGTGGTTTATGCATTTAAATTATGAAATTGGGCCGGAGGCCGTGAATTTTGGGCCGGAGGCCGGAAAAAGGCAAGAAAGGTAAGTTGATGTGTGCATTGTATGATGACACAAGTGATTGGATGAATTTTAGATAATGAATATATGAATGATTGGGTTGGTTATTGAATAATAAGGTTTGAGGAGTTGAGGTGTGGGATTTGGTAAATTTGGGTGCAATTATATAGATGAGGTATATTTGGTTTTGGTTGAGATATATTATATGGTCATATATGTGATTATGATTATTGATGCCTTGATGGTATGATGATGCACTAGAGATATGTATGTCGTGATATATGCTTGAGGAATGATTAATGTTGATTTGTGGGTGAAGCCGCGTGATAGTGAGTACAATATTGATTATGTATAATGATGGTTGATTGGAAATAGTGTTGTTGAAATTTGGCATGAGAAAGAGTATATGATATGTAAATGTGTTTGAGTTTGAGAAAGTGTCAACGTGCGAGTTGAGGAGGCTTGATGTTGATTTTGGTATATTTTGATTGATTTCAAAGAAAAGGCTGAAATTGGCATGTTTTGATTGATTTTGAAAAGAGTTGAAAATGGCTTGTTTTGAAAATGGCACTTTGTGGTTTTGTATGAAAACATGATTTTTGGGCATACTTTGACGGGACATAACCTGGACTACGGATCTCTGTTTTCTGCCAAATCTATTTATAAATGAAATTGGATCCGAGATGTCCATGCCGTTTGAAGAACGGGTGAAAAACGATTTAAAATGAGAGAGTTATGTCCGTCGGAAGATTGGGGGTTGAATCTGTAAATTCTGCAGCTTTTAACTTGGAAAATTTTTAGCAGAACGACCCTACGCGCGTAGGCGCACCTGGCGCGTGCGCGCCGTTCTTCCAGAAAGCACCATCCACGCGTGCGCGTGGTGTGCGCAGGCGCGTCGATGCGCTGTACCAAATGCCCAGCCATTTTCCAGAGAGTTGTGCCAGAGTTGTGCCAGTTTTGTGCCTGGGCGCAAGAGCACCCACGCGTACACGTGGCTGACGCTTGCGCGCCGTTTGGATATTTTTCAACCCGCGCGTATAACGCTTGCGCGTTGATGAGTTTTAGGCCATCCACGCGTGCGCGTGGAGTACGCGTGCGCGTGGCTCTGTTTTCATGCCAAAGTTGATTTTTGAGTTTTAAAGCCAAACCGCATACTTTTAAGCCTCCGATCTCACCCCTTATGTATTAAATCATTATGGTATGCCTAGCAATGAGGAAGGAGCTAGGGGATGTGGTAACTTGCGAGTGAAGTAAGGGAAAAAGGTTATGATCAATGATGATCAGATATGATTATATGAGATATGGAGGATGACGGTGGAAGTACCGTGTAAGCCATGAGCCGAAAGGCTATAATTATTGATAAATGGCCGGTTCTTGATTGAACCATGGGCCGGATGGCTGAGTTATTGTCGGGTTACGGCAAAGCCATTAATGTTTATGGCTGAGTATAAATGCATATACGATTAATGAATGAATGTGTTAAATGGATAATAATGGAAAATGTTGAAATGTGATGTGTGACCCCGGGTAGTAGGCAGTGGCATTGTCCACTTGCTCCGGTTATGAGACGGAAAAGGATGTTTATGATAAATGAGTTTAATTATGGAGTTTTGAATGAATGTATTTGTGATACCTGGGTAGTAGTAAGGGTTGTGGTTCGTCCCACTTTCTCCAGGTTAATGTTTGAGATTTGATAACAATGAGGATTTATAATATGAATTGAGATTGAATGAATAATGATGAAAAAATGTCAAATGTAAGCATGCTTGTGTTTTCTCTCTGGTTGTAAGGGTGACAGGGCACCGATACCCTCTAATGGCGACAGGGCGCAGATACCCTCTAATGGCGACAGGGCGCAGATACCCTCTAATGGTGACAGGGCACATATTCCCTCTAATGATATTAATACGCAACAGAGAGACTGTGCCCGGGTTAGCTACCGGACATGTCGGGTTGGCTTGATAACCGACAGATGATATCATCAGCCATAGGGCAGGCATTCATCATTTGCATATGTTTGAACTGTTTGGGTTTGCCATTTGTTTTGGATTTCTACATCATATATGCCATGTTACCTGACTATATGCTACTTGTTCTACTTGTACCATATTTGTGTATTACTTGCCTGAATTGCTTGTGTTTGTACAACTGAGATGCCCTCATGCTGGTGTCGGTGGGTGTGAGGGCTGTTCTTGATGGGATGAACTGATGATGCGATTGCATGATGATGATGATTATTGAATGAGATAATCGGAGCTCCCTGGGTAGACGCAGTGATGTAGTTTCACTAGCTCCAAGCGAGGGTATGATGTATTGATATAGAATTGCTGAGGCAGAACAACTGGTGATGGTTTTGCTTATAATTCTGAGTCTGATTCATGGAAGAGTCAGCGAGTTGGGAAATATGTGAAACATGAATTAGATTTAGCACTCCCTTATGACAGTTGCCTATTCATGGATTAGCGAGAACCTAGGATGAATATTTGGTGAAGAAGTTTAGGATGCTTAGTGAGTTTTTATTGCAGTGTATTGTATCTATTTGGCACTTTTACCGTACTGGGAACCCATGGGCCCGGGGTTCTCATTCCGTATATATCTCTTGTTTTTCAGATACAGGTCCAGGTGCTCAGAAGTGAGTTGTGGGTCGTCTGAGAGACGGCAAAGATCTTTATTTCCTCTACTTTGTGTTTTGATTAGAATCTCTCCACCTTTGTTTTGAAAAGATTATATTATGTATTGAACTCTTTCGGAACTTGCCTATAGAGGCTCTTATGTTTCCTTTAGGAGAGATTAGGATATGTTGTTGTTATCTACTTTCATACTGTACCCTAGCCGGCCTAAACTTCGCGGGTCGCGACTAGTGGCTATTTACTTATGTTATATATATCTATCTCTTAATCTCCTTTATGCCTTGTCCGTATATCGCGTTTGGCTTAGCAGTTTAACTTTTCGTTGTCGAAACGTGAGTGATATGCCTTCGCGATTTTATTTCTACTCTTTTCAGGCTTCTCGATTAATACTCTTTTCGAAATTACCTATATTTATATATTAAAAATCCACCTGAGAGTCGTACCACCGTAATATCATTGACTTATGACTCGAGCATAAGGATTTGAGTATTAGGGTGTTACATACATCTTATTTTTTTCTCATTTTTGAATGAAAGCGAGAATTAAAAGAGTAAATAGTAATACATAAAGAAAAAATATTTGCACCACAACACATAATTATTACCAAAAAAAATATTCATATTAAAATATTAAAATTTTACATACTGCAAATCATGAAGATCAATCATAATGTATTGGTCACTTCTTTCTATTTTTGACCATGATATAAGTTTTTCTTTTCCATGTCAAGAGTTCAATAACATCTAATTGAACAAAAAAAAATTGAATTAAAAGTACCAAATTAAGGACAAATGAGTGAATAATATAAGAAATTATAACTTCGTATGTGTGTAAAATAAAGAGAATTTACTTATTTATTTTATGTTAAATGATAAAACTAACAATAGTATATTAATAAAAGGATATACCTCTAAAAAAAAGTCACAATACAATTTCACATATTTTCATAAATAAACTGTTAAAATTTTTGTTATCGATAAAATGATGCTATTATACAATTTTTTGGCAAAACTTAAAATTAAAATGAAAATAATTCTGTGTGGGTTAATATAAATTAATTACGTACCAAATAAGTAGAATCGTTCATTTGTTTGTTTCAATATATCAGCATGGGCAAGCAAATTAAAATAATTATCTAGAATTTTACGATCATCGACCGTATGTACTATATGTGACTCCTTCTCTATTAAATATAAAAGCTATTAGCATTTACAAAGCTATTAAAAAGAATTATCTTTGACTTGTGAAATTGTGTACTTATAAAATTAACTTAAAATATGAACTACAAATATTTATAAGAATTTAATTTTGATGCAGTGACAGTGTAAAGTAGTTTTACATGTGCATCCAACTACGTAATGACACATCAATAAAAATAAGGGTTAAGTATGGTTTTGGTCCCAAAGATTTTTCGTCCGAATTGAAACCGTCCCTCATCTAATTTTCGATTTAGAATCATCCTTAACGTTTTTTTTTTTCGTATTAAAATCGTCCTTTTAAATACAATTTTTAATTTAATTCCTAAACTACCCCTATTTTAATAAAAAAAAACGCGTTTTGGGGGGTGGCAAAGGAAACGCGTTGGGGCTGGGGGGTGGGCCTCCATCGCCATAGCTACCGCCACCATCGCCGGTCTGCCTATAGCCGCCGCCACCATTGCCGGTTCTGCTTGTGTTAAATTTGTGTTGATTTGTTGATTTTTTATTTCTCTGTTGATGCTGTTATTCTTGGAGGTGGAAGTGGAGGTGGGGGTGGGGAGAAGGGGAGACGGGGAAGGGGAGGGAGGGAAGGAAAGACGGGGAGGGGGAGGGGACACGGGGTGGGGGTGGGGGTTGGGGTTGGGGGAAGGGAAGACGGGGAGGGGGAGGGGAGGCAGGCTGGGGGTGGGGGGAAGGGGAGGCGGGGAGGGGGAGGGGGACGGTGGCGGCGTTGGTGCTGGTGCTGGTGTTAGTGGTGCTGTTGGTGGAGGTTGTGGCGGTGGTGTTGGTGGTGGTGGTAGTGGTGGGTGGAGGAGGTAATTGTGTTGGTAGTGGTGAGGGTATTTTTGTCCAAAAAAATAAAAAGGACGATTTTAATACGAAAACAAACGTTAAGGGTGATTCTAAATCGAAAATTAGATGAGGGACGGTTTCGATTCTGGCGAAAAACCTTTGGGACCAAAACCATACTTAACCCTAAAAATAAATACCTTTCACATTGACCGCGTGAATGGTCATCCAAAAGAACGGATGTAATTGCATGACTGTGTAAAATGCTTTACACTGTCAGTGCATCGAAATTAAACTCTATTTATAAATTGAACTTAGTATTACTTGAAAAAAATTAATAAATAAATCAGAGGAATGCTAAGGGGCCAGCAGAATTTGTGATGTTTAGCCATCAATTAGCCATCATCAATATTTTTAATAGTGTGAGATAACATCTAATGGTGTAAGATTAATTATTTTTCTTTTGATGGTTAAGTACTGGCCAAATTTCAACAAAAGTGCTGGTCCCCTAGACTTTCTTAATAAAACAACTAATCTTATCATCTATTAGAACTATTGTGTTTATTTTTCATACTTTCTCTTTGTATAATCTACTATAGGTGATACTATTAATAGGATCGTAGTCAATAGTTATTAGGTATAGAAAAAAATAGAATAAAGATTATGTCAAAATTATAAATTTTTAAATGATAAATATGAAAGAAAATTTACTATTGCTTATTATATATACTAATAATATGTCAATAATTTTAAAAATATACTAATAATACTAATAGTTTAAAGATAATTGTACTACAATTATAATAAATTTATTTATTACTCTAAATAAATAAAATAAATAATATATTTGAAAACTAAAGAAAAAAAGATTAGCGATAATTATGTTTGGAATATTCTCATATTTTTTTTTGCTTGCCATTTGTAACACCCTAATATTCAAATCCTTATGCTCGAGTCATAAGTCAATGATATTACAGTGGTACGACTCTCAGGTGGATTTTTAATAAATAAATATAGGTAATTTCGAAAGGAGTATTAATCGAGAAGCCTGAAAAGAGTAGAAATAAAATCGCGAAGACGTATCTCTCACGTTTCGACAACAAAAGATAAACCGTGAAGCCGAAAACGATATACGGACAAGGCGTAGAGGAGATTAAGAGATAGATAACAGATAGATATATATAACATAAGTAAATAGCCACTAGTCGCGACCCGCGAAGTTTAGGTCGGCTAGGGTACATTATGAAATTAGTTGACAACAGTATATCCTAATCTCTCCCGAAGGAAACATGAGAGCCTCTATAGGCAAATTCAAAGAGTTCAATACATAATATAAACTTTCCAAAACAAAGGTGGAGAGATTCTAATCAAAACACAAAGTAGAGGAAATAAAGATCTTCGCCGTCTCTCAGACAACCCACAACTCACTTCTGAGCACCTGGACCTGTATCTGAAAAATAAGAGATATATACGGAATGAGAACCCCGGGCCCATGGGTTCCCAGTACGGTAAAAGTGCTAAATAAATTCAATGTACTGTAATAAAAACTCACTAAGCATCCTAAACTTCTTCAACAATTATTTATCCTAGGTACTCGCTAATCCATGAATAGGCAACTGTCATAAGGGAGTGCTAAATTCAATTCATGTTTCACATGTTTCCCAACTCGCTGACTCTTCCACGAATCAGACTCAGAATCAATAGCAAAACCATCACCAGTTGTTCCGCCTCAGCAGTTCTATATCAATACATCATCATGCAATCGCATCATCAATTCATCCCATCAAGAACAGCCCTCACACCCACCGACACCAGCATGAGGGGCCTCTCAGTTGTACAAACACAAGCAATACAGGCAAGTAATACACAAACATGATACAAGTAGAACAAGTAGCATATAGTCAGGTAACATGGCATATATGATGTAGAAATCCAAGACAAATGGCAAACCCAAACAATTCAAACATATGCAAATGATGAATGCCTGCCCTATGGCTGATGATATCATCTGTCGGTTATATAGCCAACCCGACATATCCTGGTAGCTAACCATTGGACAGAAACACCCATTGCGGAGCAAGTAGGTTTGAGCTACAACCCCCTTGCTACTACCCGCTTAACCCAGAGCCAGTGGAATAACCACTACTGCGGCTACTACCCAGGCGGGTGTTTAAAAGCTCAACCTGGAGCGAGTGGATTCACCACTACTGCCGCTACTACCCAGGCGTCACAATCTCTGACCTGGAGCAAGTGGGACGAACCACAACCCTTGCTACTACCCAGGTATCTCAAGCATTGGCCCGGAGCAAGTGGGACGAACCACAACCCTTGCTACTACCCAGGTATCTCAAATATATATTCATTCAATCTCAATTCATATTATCAACATTCATTGTTACCAAATCTCAAACATTAACTTGGAGTAAGTGAGACGAACCACAACCCTTACTACTACCCAAGTATCACAAATAAACATTTATTCATAATCACCCTTCATTATTATCAATTCTCAGACAATGACCCGGAGCAAGCGGGACGAACCACGACCCTTGCTACTACCCAGGTATCACAAATACACATTTATTCAAAACTCTATGATTAAACTCGTTTATCATAATCCTCCTTTCCCGTCTCATACCCGGAGCAAGTGGACAACGCCACTGCCTACTACCCGGGGTCGCACATCACATTTCAATATTTTTTCATTATTATCCATTTAACATATTCATTCATTAATCATATATGCATTTATACTCAGCCATAAACAATAATGGCTTTGCCGTAACCCGGCAATAACTCAACCATCCGGCTCATGATCCAATCAAGAACGGGCCATTTATCAATAAATATAGCCCTCCGGCTCATGGCATACACGGTACTTCCACCGTCATCCTCCATATCTCATATAATCATCTTTGATCATCATTGATCATAACTTTTCCCCTTGCTTCACTTGCAAGTTACCACATCCCCTAGCTCCTTTCTCATTGCTAGGCATATCATAATGATTTAATACGTAAGAGGTGAGATCGGAGGCTTAGAAGTATGAGATTTGGCTTTTAAAACTCAAAAATCAACTTTGGCATGAAAACAGGGCCACGCGTACGCGTACTCTACGCGCACGCGTGGATGGCCACAAAACTCATCGACGCATATGCGTCATGCACGCGGACGCGTGGATTGAAAATTTGCCAAACGACGCGTACGCGCGGATACATTTGTGCCCCAGGCACAAAACTGGCACAACTCTCGGGAAAATGGCTGGGCATTTGGTGCAGCGCATCGACGCGCCCGTGCACACCACGCGCACGCGTGGATGGTGCTTTCTTGGAGAACGGCACGTACGCGCCAAGTGCGCCTACGCACGGAGGGTCGTTCTGCTAAAAAATTTCTAAGTTAAAAGCTGCAAAATTTACAGATTCAACCCCCAATCTTCCGACGGACATAACTTTCTCATTTTAAATCATTTTTCACCCGTTCTTCGAACGGCATGGACATCCCGGATCCAATTTCATTTCTAAACAGATTTGACACAAAACAGAGATCCGTAGTCTAAGTTATGTCCTATCAAAGTATGCCTAAAAACCATATTTTCATACAAAACCACAAGGTACCATTTTCAAAACAAGTCATTTTCAACTCTTTTCAAAATCAACCAAAACATGCCAATTTTAACCCTTTTTGAAATCAATCAAAATGTACCAAAATCCACATCAAGCCATCATCAACTCACACATTGACACTTTACCAAAAATTCTCAAAACCACATCCAACCATTTTAACACTTCTCAATCAAATGGCTAAAGGACAAACACAATATCATGTCATACATCCTTCCTCATCCCAATTTCCAATAATACCATTTCCAATCAACCATCATTATACATAATCAATATCATACTCACTATCACGTGATTTCACCCACAAATCAACCTTAATCATTCCCCAAGCATATATCACAACATACATATCTCTAATGCATCATCATACCATCAAGGCATCAATAATCATAATCACATATATGATCACATAATATATCTCAACCGAACCAAACATACCTCATCTACATAATTTCACCCAAAATTACCAAATTCCATACTTCAACTTCTCAAACCTTATTATTCAATAACCAACCTAATCATTCATATATTCATTATCTGAAATTCATCCAATCACTTGTGCCATCATACAATGCATACATCGACTTACCTTTCTTACCTCTTTCCGGCCTCCGGCCCAAAATTCACGGCCTCCGGCCCAATTTTGACAATTTAAATGCATAAACCACAAATCAATACTCATTACCCAGTACATCAAATTCTCAATACACCAAGCATACAAGGTCACACAATTCTCAACCCAATCATTAATTCACATTACATATCAACTATGCATATTAGCACCAACCATTTACACAATCCAAACTTAATCCTAGGGGTATCTAGCCTAGGAATTCTCATCACAACACACGGTACTTAAATGAAACTTAAACCGTACCTCTTGTAGCAAAACCAATTGAGCCTCTTCTTTGGAATTCTTCACCAACCTTAGCTCCAAGCCTTACCAAAGCTCCTCAAGCAATACCAATCTCCCAATTGTGCACCAACATCACCAAATACACTAACATAACCAATATCACATACATACATCAACCTAGGGCTCATAAAAATGACAAATCACAAGGGTTTGAGCACTTCTTACCTCAGCCCATATGAAGTAGGGATAGAACCCACTTAGAATCCATGTTAGAGTATCCCTAAACACCCAAAATCACAAGATTTCAACACTAACTACCCAAAAACGTGTAACAGTGGGGAATTTTGAAAACTAGGCAGAGATGAATGAAATACTCACCACCAAACTTAGATAAAATTGTAGAGGATGAGAAGAGAAATGCGTGGCCGCAAACGGCTCGTCAATCGGAGCTTCGTAGCTCAAGTTATGGTGGTTTGAAGATCAAAGAGAGTTAGGTTTTCTCTCTTCTCTTCTCTCTTCTCAAATCAGCGCCCCAACCCTTCTTTTTAGGGTAAAATGAGCTGAAATGCTCACAACTAATGTTTATATATGTTGGGTCTTGGGCCCACTTAGACCCGGTTCACTTATTTTTGCCCATTAGCCCAATTTTGGGCCAAAACCTTTAAGATTAGCGCTCTAAATCGCGCTTTAAATATTTCTACCTTCCCTAATTATAATTCCTCATTTTTTAATCTTATTTACCCATAATCAATTTCTTCAGTTGTAGTACCAGACAGATCTCAGCCGGTACTGATGGTCAAAATTCCACTACGCGCTTTTACGTAGAAAACTATATTTTCCGACTCGGAAAAATTCACTGAATCCAAATATCATATTTAAATTATCAAATTCCAATTGCCAAATCTTCCAACCATATTCGCTCCTATTTAACTTATTATTTAATTAATTTCGGTTAGACCGGGTATTACATTCTACCCCCCTAACAGAAATTTTCGCCCTCGAAAATTCCATCCATCACTATCCTCTCCCTCTACCAAGCCAATTACCACTAATCACAGCTCAACTCCAAGCATACCTCCAAACTTACTTTCTTATTCTCAAACCCTTGAATTTCTACATGACTTGCTGTTATAAAGTCTCTGACTCATCAATCAAAAATCCCTTTCATTTCTAGAAAGCAAATGAGTTTGAAATAACAATTTAACAAAAATCATGAGAATCCACTTTCCTTTAATAATCTATAAAAGCATTCGAGACACATCTCTTTCGTTAAAGTTACTCATATAAAAAATTATCCTCAAAACCATAACCAGCACTCTTTCAAATTTTTTGGAGAAAAATTTTCAACAGTACCTCACTAAAAATTGGAGTTTACCACCCGTCACGGGCTCCCTCAAACCAATCTCAGTACTGCATCTGTATTTCAATTTAGTGGCTTTCACATTCGTCTTTCAAAACTAATCATTATAAATCTCAATCTAATTCCAAGGTCACTATGACCAAACATCATGGTACTCATCTCTCAAACACGACAACTCGCACTCTCTCATCATCTAAATCCAATTATGTATCAATGATAATTTTCTCATCCGCTTTAGAACCATCAAAGCTCGCAGCCGCAATCAATTCCAACTATTTGGGGATCATTACTTGCAGTAACCCACTTAACCCTTCTAGTATTCAAACTTAAGATATTATAGTAAACTTTTACAGCTCCTATTTGTAGCTATCCTGTGTTACTGCTTCCGCAAGTTTCTGCTGCTTTATTCTGATCTCTCGTCTAGTACGAGCTCTATTACTTACTTCCTCAAGTACTCAACCACAACTTAGCATGACTAGCATTTCAAATCAACGTTTCCAAATCCCTCACTTAGGACCATTCCTTATCTATTTAAATCAAAGGAACTAAAAGTCACGGGTTCAATTCGTTTCACCAAAAATCCAGAAATCAACCAACTACATAACAAACACAACACATCATTCTCAACAAAAAATCATTTACATCACAGGAATTTATCCATTTGTATTAAGGCAAATCCTTACTCGGATCATCCGATTTGCTCCTCAGTCTAATATTAAACTCAATATTCCCAGTTTTACTGTACAGGCGGTATTATAAAATCACGCACTGTCTTTTAAGCCTGATTATTGCAATTACCTCAATCTTACTGTCTCAATCGGCCCGCATCCTGACTCTCTCCTTGTTGGCAATTTCTTGATACATTCCCTGGTAACCCGCACTTGTAACATACTCATAACCCCAATCGGCATGGCCTATTTGGGTGATGACTCCCACATCTCTGATAGCTCGAAACATCAGAAGCAGCCGCTGCCCGTTTTCCCTTACCATTCCTTTGGGACTCCTTACTCGTCGCAAAGTTATTCTGTCCTTGGGGAAAGTGTTGTACGTATCCTCTCTCCTTAAACTCTCGACCCCTTAGTGCGAATCCTTGGTTGTGCTCTCTATGACTTCCTTTCTCTGCAACCCTCCTTTTCACACACTCTTCAGCAATTCTGCTCTTATTCACTAACTCTGAAAAAGTTCGGATCTCCATTGGTCCCACTGAACTTAAGATGTCGCTCCGAAGCTCTCCTTCATACTTAATGCATTTTCATTCCTCGAAATCTCCCGGAGCTCCTTGACACATGCGGAAAAACCTGAATAGCTCCTCAAATTTGTCTGTATACTCAGATACGGACATAGCACCTTGCTTTAGTTGCAGTAACTCCAATTCCTTGGCTGTCCTGGCGAAATTCGGAAAGTACTTCTTATAGAATTCCACCTGGAAGGCATCCCAAGTGATATGATCATTCCCCTATTGCAGGAGATGTCGAGCCCCTTGCCACCAATGCGATGCTTCCCCCGTGAGTAGATAGGTAGCGAATTCAACACGCTGCTCTTCAGGCACCAACTGCGCTTGCAGTGCTCGCTCCATGGCCTGAAACCAAGTATCAGCTTCAGTCGGATTGGTGGTTCCCTTGAACTTAGGTGGATTAACCTTTAAGAAGGTTGCCAGTGTCATCGGGCCCTGAGCTTCCCTTCCGCCATAGCCATTATTGTTCATCTGTTGCCCAAGAGCCTCCGCAGTGGCCTGCATAGCAGCAGCCATATTCTCCAACGCCGCCATAAGGTTTATCGAGTTATTCGGGTTGATTTCCGATTCCTGCGCATTAGTACGATCTCTTTCACGTCCCCGACCGGGTCCACGAGGTGCCATCTGGTTCCTATACACACCAAACAATCGATATCAAGTTGATCAGTCTCAATATCGGAAGTATAGTGCTTCAAAGTACCAAAGGTACACTCATGGACTTCATGCTAGATGTATCGATTAGATACCCTAACTAGCACAGGCACAGACTCAGAGTATGCATTGAAGCATAAGCAGTTCCATCCCTCAGGCTCACGAGGACGAACTGCTCTGATACCATAATGTAACACCCTAATATTCAAATCCTTATGCTCGAATCATAAGTCAATGATATTACGGTGGTACGACTCTCAGGTGGATTTTTAATAAATAAATATAGGTAATTTCGAAAGGAGTATTAATCGAAAAGCTTGAAAAGAGTAGAAATAAAATCGCGAAGACGTATCTCTCACGTTTCGACAACAAAAGATAAACCGTGAAGTCGAAAACGATATACGGACAAGGCATAGAGGAGATTAAGAGATAGATAACAGATAGATATATATAACATAAGTAAATAGCCACTAGTCGCGACCCGCGAAGTTTAGGTCGGCTAGGGTACATTATGAAATTAGTTGACAACAGTATATCCTAATCTCTCCCGAAGGAAACATGAGAGCCTCTATAGGCAAATTCAAAGAGTTCAATACATAATATAAACTTTCCAAAACAAAGGTGGAGAGATTCTAATCAAAACACAAAGTAGAGGAAATAAAGATCTTCGCCGTCTCTCAGACGACCTACAACTCACTTCTGAGCACCTGGACCTGTATCTGAAAAACAAGAGATATATACGGAATGAGAACCCCGGGTCCATGGGTTCCCAGTACGGTAAAAGTGCCAAATAAATTCAATGTACTACAATAAAAACTCACTAAGCATCCTAAACTTCTTCACCAATTATTCATCCTAGGTTCTCGCTAATCCATGAATAGGCAACTGTCATAAGGGAGTGCTAAATTCAATTCATGTTTCACATGTTTCCCAACTCGCTGACTCTTCCACGAATCAGACTCAGAATCAATAGCAAAACCATCACCAGTTGTTCTGCCTCAGCAGTTCTATATCATCATCATGCAATCGCATCATCAATTCATCCCATCAAGAACAGCCCTCACACCCACCGACACCAGCATGAGGGGCCTCTCAGTTGTACAAATACAAGCAATACAGGCAAGTAATACACAAACATGATACAAGTAGAACAAGTAGCATATAGTCAGGTAACATGGCATATATGATGTAGAAATCCAAGACAAATGGCAAACCCAAACAATTCAAACATATGCAAATGATGAATGCCTGCCCTATGGCTGATGATATCATCTGTCGGTTATATAGCCAACCCGACATGTCCTGGTAGCTAACCATTGGACAGAAACACCCATTGCGGAGCAAGTAGGTTTGAGCTACAACCCCCTTGCTACAACCTGCTCAACCCAGAGCCAGTGGAATAACCACTACTGCGGCTACCACCCAGGCGGGTGTTTAAAAGCTCAACCTGGAGCGAGTGGATTCACCACTACTGCCGCTACTACCCAGGCGTCACAATCTCTGACCTGGAGCAAGTGGGACGAACCACAACCCTTGCTACTACCCAAGTATCTCAAGCATTGGTCCAGAGCAAGTGGGACGAACCACAACCCTTGCTACTGCCCAGGTATCTCAAATATATATTCATTCAATCTCAATTCATATTATCAACATTCATTGTTACCAAATCTCAAACATTAACTTGGAGTAAGTGAGACGAACCACAACCCTTACTACTACCCAAGTATCACAAATAAACATTTATTCATAATCACCCTTCATTATTATCAATTCTCAGACAATGACCCGGAGCAAGCGGGACGAACCACGACCCCTGCTACTACCCAGGTATCACAAATACACATTTATTCAAAACTCCATGATTAAACTCGTTTATCATAATCCTCCTTTCCCGTCTCATACCCGGAGCAAGTGGACAACGCCACTGCCTACTACCCGGGGTCGCACATCACATTTCAATATTTTTTCATTATTATCCATTTAACATATTCATTCATTAATCATATATGCATTTATACTCAGCCATAAACAATAATGGCTTTGCCGTAACCCGGCAATAACTCAGCCATCCGACTCATGATCCAATCAAGAACGGGCCATTTATCAATAAATATAACCCTCCGGCTCATGGCATACACGGTACTTCCACCGTCATCCTCCATATCTCATATAATCATCTTTGATCATCATTGATCATAACTTTTCCCCTTGCTTCACTCGCAAGTTACCACATCCCCTAGCTCCTTTCTCATTGCTAGGCATATCTTAATGATTTAATACATAAGAGGTGAGATCGGAGGCTTAGAAGTATGAGATTTGGCTTTTAAAACTCAAAAATCAACTTTGGCATGAAAACAGGGCCACGCGTACGCGTACTCCACGCGCACGCGTGGATGGCCACAAAACTCATCGACGCATATGCGTCATGCACGCGGACGCGTGGATTGAAAATTTGCCAAACGACGCGTACGCGTCAGCCACGCGTACGCGCGGATACATTTGTGCCCCAGGCACAAAACTGGCACAACTCTCGGGAAAATGGCTGGGCATTTGGTGCAGCGCATCGAGGCGCCCGTGCACACCACGCGCACGCGTGGATGGTGCTTTCTTGAAGAACGGCGCGCACGCGCCAAGTGCGCCTACGCGCGGAGGGTCGTTCTGCTAAAAAATTTCTAAGTTAAAAGCTGCAGAATTTACAAATTCAACCCCAATCATCCGACGGACATAACTTTCTCATTTTAAATCATTTTTCACCCGTTCTTTGAACGGCATGGACATCCCGGATCCAATTTCATTTCTAAATAGATTTGGCACAAAACAGAGATCCGTAGTCCAAGTTATGTCCTATCAAAGTATGCCCAAAAACCATATTTTCATACAAAACCACAAGGTACCATTTTCAAAACAAGCCATTTTCAACTCTTTTCAAAATCAACCAAAACATGCCAATTTCAACCCTTTTTGAAATCAATCAAAATGTACCAAAATCCACATCAAGCCATCATCAACTCACACATTGACACTTTACCAAAAATTCCCAAAACCACATCCAACCATTTTAACACTTCTCAATCAAATGGCTAAAGGACAAACACAATATCATGTCATACATCCTTCCTCATCCAAATTTCCAATAATACCATTTCCAATCAACCATCATTATACATAATCAATATCATACTCACTATCACGTGATTTCACCCACAAATCAACCTTAATCATTCCCCAAGCATATATCACAACATACATATCTCTAATGCATCATCATACCATCAAGGCATCAATAATCATAATAACATATATGATCACATAATATATCTCAACCGAACCAAACATACCTCATCTACATAATTTCACCCAAAATTACCAAATTCCACACTTCAACTTCTCAAACCTTATTATTCAATAACCAACCTAATCATTCATATATTCATTATCTGAAATTCATCCAATCACTTGTGCCATCATACAATGCATACATCGACTTACCTTTCTTACCTCTTTCCGGCCTCCGGCCCAAAATTCACGGCCTCCGACCCAATTTTCACAATTTAAATGCATAAACCACAAATCAATACTCATTACCCAGTACATCAAATTCTCAATACACCAAGCATACAAGGTCACATAATTCTCAACCCAATCATTAATTCACATTACATATCAACTATGCATATTAGCACCAACCATTTACACAATCCAAACTTAATCCTAGGGGTATCTAGCCTAGGAATTCTCATCACAACACACGGTACTTAAATGAAACTTAAATCGTACCTCTTGTAGCCAAACCAATTGAGCCTCTTCTTTGGAATTCTTCACCAACCTTAGCTCCAAGCCTTACCAAAGCTCCTCAAGCAATACCAATCTCCCAATTGTGCACCAACATCACCAAATACACTAACATAACCAATATCACATATATACATCAACCTAGGGCTCATAAAAATGACAAATCACAAGGGTTTGAGCACTTCTTACCTCAGCCCATATGAAGTAGGGATAGAACCCACTTAGAATCCATGTTGGAGTATCCCTAAATACCCAAAATCACAAGATTTCAACACTAACTACCCAAAAACGTGTAACAGTGAGGAATTTTGAAAACTGGGCAGAGATGAATGAAATACTCACCACCAAACTTAGATAGAATTATAGAGGATGAGAAAAGCAACGCGTGGCCGCAAACGGCTCGTCAATCGGAGCTTCGTAGCTCAAGTTATGGTGGTTTGAAGATCAAAGAGAGTTAGGTTTTCTCTCTTCTCTTCTCTCTTCTCAAATCAGCGCCCCAACCCTTCTTTTTAGGGTAAAATGAGCTGAAATGCTCACAACTAATATTTATATATGTTGGGTCTTGGGCCCACTTAGGCCCGGTTCACTTATTTTTGCCCATTGGCCCAATTTTGGGCCAAAACCTTTAAGATTAGCGCTCTAAATCGCACTTTAAATATTTCTACCTTCCCTAATTATAATTCCTCATTTTTTAATCTTATTTATCCATAATCAATTTCTTCAGTTGTAGTACCAGACAGATCTCAGCCGGTACTGATGGTCAAAATTCCACTGCGCTTTTACGCAGAAAACTATATTTTCCGACTCGAAAAAATTCACTGAATCCAAATATCATATTTAAATTATCAAATTCCAATTGCCAAATCTTCCAACCATATTCGCTCCTATTTAACTTATTATTTAATTAATTTCGGTTAGATCGGGTATTACACCATTCTTTCACCGCAATGATAGATCAAAAAAACTGTAAAAAATATAATAATAAATATGTCATGTGATAGAAAAATAATAAACTAAAAAGAAAAAAATATTTTATATATATATATATATATAGGGAGCCGATACACAAAGATATGTTATCGTAATAAAATATCACACTATGAATAATTATATTTGTCAAGTAAATTTATTTATACTCTATATTTATTATATTATTTTATGTAAAATTAAAAACTACTCTTTTAAATTAATATTATATATATTTATTTCTGACATTGTCCAAAATTAAATTAGGATTATGTCTAAAGTCTTAACACAGTAAACTGGATATAATTAATATCTAATATTTTAATAATTAAATACCTAAAATAAGTTAATAAATAATAATAATTAATACCTAAAAATATCATATATATATATATATAATTTATATTTATTTATTTATTTATTTATTTTTGATATTGTCCAAAATTAAATTGAAATTATGTTTAAAGCCTTAATACTATAATTGAGGTATAATTAATACCTAAAATTTTAATAATTTAATACCTAAAATAAGTTAATTAAATAACCACAATTAATACCTAAAATATTGAAAAGGAATCTTTTAATAAATGTGAGAAATAAATAAAAAAATTAATAAATAATATTAGTATTTAAATGAAAGAATTGATAAAGAATAATAATTATAAGTAAAAATAGTATTTTTATTTTGGGGAAAAAAAACACATGAGAAATTGTTTAATAATCCGTGCCATGTACATGATAATAAATTGTTCAATAATTCGTACTATGCACGTGATAAGGTTGAAATTATAATTTTAAATTATTTTATTGAAATTAATTTGATTTGTAGTAATTTGATTAATAAAAAAGTAACATGTTATGCATTCATTTTTTTTAATCTAGTGTTATGTGTATCAACACTAATATAATTTTTAATCGTTTTTGTTAATCTACTCTTTTTTCTAAATTTATGATTTAAAATAACAATTATAAATATTAATAATTAAACAAATTATTATATTATAATTATTTACATTTTATTCCCAAAATTAAAAACATACTATTTCTTTTTTATTTAATGGTTCTTTTATTTATACTACCAGTATATATTGATCGATTAGTCAATAATTTTTTTATTCGTAAGATATATTTATTTATTTTGTTTAAATAATTTTAAATCTTTCCTTATTTAAGTAATATATATTAAGTCACATATATTAATTTTTTTTATTTTTTTATTATAAATATTTTTTTAGCCTACAATCATTCAATGATTTTGTTATTCCATTAATACCATTATACGTGTAATAATATTTATAAATCATATTAATTTTTGTATTTATTTATATGTATATATATCAATTGTTTAGTTAATAATAAAAATTTTTAGAATATATTTATTTTGTTAAATAATTCTAAATACTTCTTTATATATATATATATATATATATATATATATATATATATATATAATTATTTTTTTATCATAATTATTTTTTTGAGCCTACCATCATTCGATAATTTTTTTTATTCTTTATTATTAACGTCACGTATATGTAATTTTTATAAATTATAATAATTTCTTTATTTATCTATACATATATATTAATTGTACATATAAAAATTTAAGTCATATATATTAATTATTTTTTTGTTATGATTATTTTTTTATATATATAATTATTTTTTATTCTACAATCGAATAATAATTTTTTTATATCTATGCATATTCTCCAATCTCTTTTCATATGCATGATTAACAATTTTTTTTAAATGGTGATATTTTAATTTTTTTCTTTCACGCATTTTTATATATTAGCAAGAAAGTAAAATCACATATTGTGACTCTTTTTCCTTTTTCACGCCTTAATCTTAATTAATCAATCTTGTGTCCATACAATATAATTAAATTTTGATAATTCTAATCTATTGATGAATTATATTTCTCTTAATAATTACATTACTAATCTGAATTACAAAAAAAAGGTGATACATATATCCAAAAGAGAAAACAAACTTCAAAATAAAAAAATAAAAAAATTTCATATTAAAAAGTTTAAAAATAACATATTCAAAAAGAATAGTCATAATATATAAATTGAGACAACAATTTAAATTTTTCTAAAACTAATTTAATCAAATACTAATATTAGAACTAAATTATTTAAATAATATTTAATCTATTCTAATCCTTAGATATGTATAGATTAGAGTCATTCTCATAACAACCAACCGAAATAACATCATAAGATCGAACACTTAGAATCCGTACTAATTCAGACTATCTTTTTGTTAAAATTATCAAACTAAATTGACTTTTATTCTCCTCAATGGTATTGCATTAATGCACCAGAAGGCCAGTAATTTTTGAAAAAAATCACAATATATTATAAAATTATTTTTAATACAAAAAGTTTAAGAGAAAAAAATTTAAATATCGTACCAATCTTTGAATTGCATCTTCAAGGTTGACACGAATTTTTCAAAATTGAACCTAAATTGAGAAAATTCAATCTCATTATGTGCTCCACTTCGAATATTTTCGGACAAACATAGAAAACGTGGAGGAGATGTGACTTGAACTTGACCTACAAAGCTCCTTAGAAACAATTGCCCAATCAAAGAAAAATAACATATTAGAAAAAAGAATACTTTGACTCTTAAATTTAGATTCACTAACCACAAAAAAATACTATATATATATAGCCATTAGTAGTACAAAAATAATTATAGAAATTAATTATTGCAATATCAATTTACCACTATGAACGTTAGTATCATATTTATGGTAATTAGAATTATAAATTTATGTTTAATTTTTTATATAATTATAATTAATATATTTTTCTAAATTAATATAATTATACATTATTCATTAAATGCTAATGGTAATATAATTTTAATAAAAATATTTTTTAAAATAAATTTAGAACAGAGAATAGTGTTTTTATTTTGAAAAGAAAATAAATTCATGAGAAATTGACACCTTATTTTTATTAGTCGGAGGAAAATCTAATTTTAGTATATTAAGTAGATTATTTTATATAATTATAATAAATATATTTTTTTAAATTAGTATAATCATGCATTATTCATTAAATGCTAATTGTAATATAATTATAATAAAGATATTTTTTTAAATATTTTTAGAAGAGAGAATAGTGCTTTCATTACATGAAAATAGTACTTTCTAAAAATAAAGATATTTTCTTAAATTAGTATAATTATAATAAAGATATTTTTATAAAATAAATTTAGAAGAGAAAATAGTGTATTCATTTTGGCGGAAAAATGGATTCATGAGAAATCGACACCTCACTTCCATTAGTTGGGGGAAAACCCAATTTTAGTATATTAAGTAGATAAATTATATGATATTTAAAAAAAATAAAATGAATAAGAAGAAAATAAAAAGAAATAAAAGAGATAAAAAACTACAATAAAATAAATTGAGTGTGAGAGTTTTATTTTTTTTTTTTTACAAATTTTATATCACATCCGTTTCAATAATAATAAATAAAAATACATCAACTTGATATCTAAGAGAAAATGATGAGATAAAATCATAACACAGTTCTAAAACAAAAGCTTAAATTAAACCATAATATTATTGCACAACACAAATTAAAAGTAATTTCACACTATAATATACCACACAAACAGGTAAATGACTTAAACTTAATTACGGAATTTTTTTTATTTATGCATACATGAATCAAGTGTGAGAACATAAGATGAGAAGACACCACATCCAACTCAAAACCTTAAGGTGTTAAATTAATGGGTCTCTCATCTTATAAACTCCACACTCTTCCATGCTTTCTTTGATGTGGGACTAACTTCAACACTCCTCACACTTGCAACACTAACAATCTCCCCCTCAAGTGTGAGCCTCCACATCAAGCACCAACTCCCCCTCTTTCTAGCTCCTCCACCACCACGAGTATTCGTCCATCACACCGCCGCAAAACACCGCGGGACACGCCGCCCGGACCACCTTTGCCGGAAAGACTTTCGATGCTTCACCTTGAATACTCCTTAAAACCAGACCGATTAAACCATCGGCTCTGATACCACTTGTTGGGCCAACCGTGGAGAGCTCGGGGAGATTTCGGGGAGGAATCAAGCGAGAGAACATAAGATGAGAAGACACCACATCCAACTCAAAACCTTAAGGTGTCAAGTTAATGGGTCTCTCATCTTATAAACTCCTCACTCTTCCATGCTTTCTTTGATGTGGGACTAACTTCAACACTCCTCACACTTGCAACACTAACATACGGGAGTTGAAAAGCGTGTGGTGGTTTGTGTCCACGATAGTTGACTTCTTGTGACGACGCCTCATAGTAAGAAAAAGAATTGTTGTAAAAGCTACCTAATGAAAAAGTAATTGGTAAATGAATGATATTTTCTTCTAGCATATATGGTCTTTTATAGTGGTAAAATAAAAATGGAAGGAATAAAATTTTATATTTTTATATTCGGAATAGAATTTGATATTTATCGTAATAAAATTAAATAACTAATCAGTTATAATTCATATATTTAAATAAATAAAATAAATTAAATAAAAATATTTTTAAGAATTAATCAAATGAGTTAGTTGATATAAATAATTAGTATAATTAATTTTATTTGATTTATTAAATTTAAAAAAAATAGGAAATAATTGATTAAATTAATTAGTTGATATAATTAATTTATTATAATTGATTGGATTTAATAAATTAAAAAAATAAATAAGAAAACATATGAGACAATAATTTTTTTAAATAAATTAATCTGTATTTATTGTATTTAATTATTATAAGTAACAAATCATCTATGCTATTATATACCTTATAAATTAATGAATTAAAATAATTGATATAATAAATTACAATTATTTGATTGATATGAATTATAATAAATAGTGTGATATTTAAATATCTAATCAAATCAATTAGTTGATATAATTAATTTACTGTAATAAATTGTATTCAATGAATTATAAAAAATAAATTAAGAAACACGCTCAAAAGTAGTGACGGATCCAGAAATTTTAAATAGTGGAGGTAAACATATAGCATATAAAAATAATAAAAATATTTATAAATATATCAAAATATATAAAAAGTAAATAATATAAAAATATTAAATATTAAATAATTTTTATGTAATCATTATCAATATTAATATATTGATAAATAATAATATGGTTATTAATTTATCTTTCTGTAAATTAAATATAATAATAATAATAAATAAAATTAATCAAAATATAAATAAGTTATTTTCTAATCAATAATAAAAGTGAAACATATTTTTTTATGAATTATATACAATAAATAATATCACGGGTAATTATCATTATTATATATTATTATTATTATTATTATTATTATTATTATTATTATCACTATTATTATTATTACTACTATTATTATTATTAAATTGATTAAAAGTATTTTTAATTTATAATTGATAAGTAGTTTAATAATGCATTAAATATTGATTTGATATAATTATAATAAAAATATGTTTCTAAATTAGTATAATTATGTATTATTCATTAAATATTAATTATAATATAATTATAATAAATATATTTTTTATAAAATATTTTAGAATAGAGAATAGAAAAGTTCATTTTGGAGAGAAAACGGAGTCACGAGAGATCGACACCTCACCTTCATTAGTTGGGGGAAAATCCAGTTTTGGTATATTAAGTAGATAGATGTTTAGGGGATTTTGCTTGCAGGGCACATATTAAAATTGTGATTAATAGAAATTTTTCAATTTTATTTTAGTAAATGGTTAGTAAATATATTAAAAATTTACATTTTATATAATTTTTACAAAAAATAATTTAATGTATAACCTTAATATGTGTCTTTGGACGCATATTAATTAGTTAAATTTTTTATTTAAGAGCAAAAAATTTAATTTTATTATATTGACAATGCAAATTTTTTTATATAATTATTTAATTATATTCGTTTTTTAATACTATTTATGTGGTGGGTGTAAAAAGTTTTTTTTTTTATGCAACAATAATTAATAATTGAATAGATGTATAAAAATTTGATAAATTATTGATAGTGTACTAAAAGTAAATTAAAAAACATATAAAAATAATATTAATTAGGTTAAAGATAAAGAAAAAAACTTTAGTAACTTCAACTTTTATTATTTTAGATTAATATACTTTTCATACGTAGATCTAGTAATTTTTACCTCCCTAATACTTGGATATAATTTTAGTTTTAAGATATAAATATATCAATGTTCGAAAAAAAAATATTCTAATATACTTTTATCCTCAATATTAAAGTTTTTTTTAGGTCCACCGTACCACTGATTGAGCAAACACCAAAGTATGTAAATGAATTTAGCTAACATAAAAATACATGTTAAGATTATCTAATAAAATAAATTATTAAAAAGTTTTCTAAGTGTATTTGTTATATATTTATTAAAATAAAATATTTTAAATTTTTATTAATAATGATTTAACACGTACCTTTATAACATTATATTAATTAAAGTTTAGTGAAATTATCTATATTTATTATTGAAATTTTTAATATTAGACACTTTAGTCTTTTAAATTTTTAAATATAGAAAATAATTTTTAATATTTATTTCCATTAGACGATACAACCTCCTCCAATTTAATTCTTTTAATCGAAATGTAAGTTTTGGAATTTTTAAATTTTTGTCAGGACTATTTTGAGAATTTTTTTTTTTTAATTTTCAGAGATTGTTTTGTAATTTATTCTTTAAATCAAATTGGAAGGGATTGTATTGTTCGACAAAGATAAATATCGAAAAATATTTTGTATATTTTAAAATCTAGAAGACTAAAATATTTGAATTTAAAAACCTCAAAAATTGATTTAGATAATTATTCTAAATTCTATACATGTATAAAGGAAGAAGAATAAATGTTTAATTATTCTTTTGGTTTTTGTAGTATCACTAAATTTTTAATTAGGTTTCTATATTTTTTTTTTTAATTGGACTGCTTTTAATTTTATAATTAGGTCCTTGCCAATATAAAAAAATAGAGTTAGTGGAATATTTTTCATAAATTAAAGGTATCTACAATTAGGCTATGTTTAGTTGGAAGGAAAGAAATAGAGAGGAAGGAAATAGAAAGGAAAGAAAGAAAAGGAAAGAAATTGAGTGAATTTTTATTTTCTTTAGATGTGTTTAGAAGAAAAATAAAAAGGAAAGAAATATTATAAAAAGATAATTTTACCCTTATATTATAAAATATATTGAAAAAATAAAGGGGTAGTATTGGAAGTAGAGAGAGAAATATTAATTTTCTCTCCATTTTCTTTCCAATGTTGGAGAGAAAAAAATTGGTGGACCCCACCAGTTTTTTCCCATCCATTTTCTTTCCTCTCTAATTTTCCTTCTCAACCAAATAAAGGAAAATAATAATTTTCCATCCCTTTTTTTTTTCTCACTTTTTTTTCCTTCCATTTTTCTCTCAAACAAATATAGTATAAAATTATTAGGATTTTTAAGATTTTTGACACGAAAAAGATCTAATTACAAAATTAAAAGTAATGTAGTGATCTAACTAAAAAAGATATAAAAATTTAATTATAAATTTAGTAAAATTATAAAGACTAATAAAATAATTAAATTAAAAATAAATACTAATAAAAAATAACATTAATTAAAGGTCAAAAGAAAAAAAGAATGGATATTAATGGATGAGGGAGAGAAATTAAATATTACTCCTAGAGTAGTTTAATATCTACTATCTACTATTATGCTATAAAAGAGAGTTGTTACATTCATCATGCATATATCATTTCTTCTATCTTTTCATTTCTATAACATACAATTATCTCATCTTAAATTAGCTTTATTAATTTTATGTCATCCTGATTATTTTGAAATGAAGATGAAAATGATGACAACAAGTATCATGAGCTTGTTAGCTCTTATCATGCTGTTGAGCAATGGATTCATGGTTTTAGGTAGCAGACAAAACTTGTTAGAACACAAGTTTAGCAATAAATTTTTCCTCGAAGAAGCAGGTCCATCCCCTAGAGGAGAGGGACATGATGCACCTGGACATAAAGGTCCACCACCTACAAAAAATTTTCAAAAACAAACTCATGAATTTTCAATTGAAGGATCAGGTCCATCCGACGGAGGACAGGGACATAAACTTCCACCTGTCCATCCACCACCTACAAAAAATTTTCAAAAGCAAACTCATGAATTTTCAATTGAAGGATCAGGTCCATCCGACGGAAGACAGGGACATAAACTCCCACCTGTCCATCCACCACCTACAAAAAATTTCCAAAAACAAACTCATGAATTTTCAATTGAAGGATCGGGTCCATCCGACGGAGGACAGGGACATAAACTTCCACCTGTCCATCCACCACCTACAAAAAATTTCCAAAAGCAAACTTATGAATTTTCAATTGAAGGATCCGGTCCATCCGACGGAGGACAGGGACATAAACTCCCACCTGTCCATCCACCACCTACAAAAAATTTCCAAAAGCAAACTCATGAATTTTCAATTGAAGGATCCGGTCCATCCGACGGAGGACAGGGACATAAACTTCCACCTATCCATCCACCACCTACAAAAAATTTTCAAAAGCAAACTCATGAATTTTCAATTGAAGGATCCGGTCCATCCGACGGAGGACAGGGACATAAACTTCCACCTGTCCATCCACCACCTACAAAAAATTTCCAAAAGCAAACTCATGAATTTTCAATTGAAGGATCAGGTCCATCCGACGGAGGAGAGGGACATAAACTTCCACCTGGCCATGGAGGTCCACCACATTCAAATCTATATTTTAATTAAAAAAATATTAATAAAAAATAATAAAATGTAAGAGATCCACCACCTTCAAATTATATCAAAATATAATTGGTTGATGCATGTAGTAATGTTGTTGATAATAATAAAATAAAAGTTTTATTTTTATTAGTGACAGTTCTACAATAATTATTTTCTTTAATCTATATTTAATGCTTACGGTGTTATTATATTAGTTTAGATCAAATATAATTCAATTAAAATTACTATTTTAGCATTGATCAAATTGAAAATCAAACTTGCAAATAAAAATTTTCGTAGATCGAATAAAATCGAATTTGTTTTGGTCCGCCGATCCTAAATTTCACCAAATCTATTTTTAATACCATGCATAAATATTAAGTTCAACTACATATAAAAACTATTGTGGTGCTTTTATTAAATTGTTTAATTTTATTAACATATTAATTTTATAATAACTAATATCAAAACTTTTATAACGAAAATTTTAGGATTTAAAATAGATAATTTCACAACAAAGGGGACATAAATAGTAAAAAAAATGTTATCCAATTCTTTTTATTAAATTTTTATTTGTGAAAAAAATCAAAAGTTGAGTTATTTGATATGAAGTGGAGTAAATATTGGTACTAACTAGCAAGATAATCATGCGAAGCATGAACAAGATAAATGAAGACTATAATGACGTGAATATAAAGCGTATTTAGGATATTGTTTAGTGTAAAAAACAAAAGAGTATCGTTATGATTTGGATAACTATATGTAAATTTTTAAACAAACAATAAAAAATTTATTAGGAAAAAGGAATAGACAGAAAATATTATGTTATTTATTTTGTATGAGTGATACTGTGAAGATATAAATTATAGTTTGAAATATTTTTCATTTATTTTTATCATTGAAATTCATTAAGGTTTGATTTGTATTAAATATGAATAATAAAAAATAATTTTAACGGAAGAAATGATGGTTTATGCACTGAAATAATAATTGTGAAGTAATAACTAATAGATACTAACAATTGAAATGAAATTTTTACCGTGTAATACATATAAAAAAGATATAAATTTGATTCAGTCATGCTATACATTCATATATTTAAGTTGGCCCAAGTTCAAATAGAGTCACGCGCATTAATGACGAGTGAAAACACGCGCCCGAAAATCTTTCGTTATTTCATGCTCATTATGAAAAAAACGTTACTTTTTCCGCAACACGAAACCACTATACGAAACGCTCCTTTTCTTCGAATCTCTCTCAAAATCACTCAAACTTCAGTCACGTTCTCTGCAAAAACCACTACTGGAGAAGAATCACGACAAGATTTCGCCACGAACAAGCAAAAACGAACTAAAACAGCAACATAGACTAACAAAGGTATGAGAAAAACTACTGTTCATTTGAAATATTGCAATGTAGCATTTCTCCTAGTAGCATTTTAGCTTTGCTGGATTGATTTTCTTCGTTCAGTAGATCGACATATTCTGATTGCATTTTTACAGTATAACTAGGGCCTTGAATAATTTTTTTTCTTATTTTCATTCAATTCAATGGATAGTATAACTAGGACTTTGAACTTGATTGTTACTCTATTCAATTCTTCTTTTGCATGGAGAAATACTATTCTTGATGATTGAAAGTATATGAAACACTATTCTTGATAATTGAAAGTTTATAACGATTTAGTCATCATATGGATTATGTTCGATTCGATGGGCTTGGTGATTCTCATTCACTTGATATTTAGTGTGTTCAGGGTTTAGGGTTTATTCTGATTGCATTTTTACAGTATAGCTAGGACTTTGAATCAAATTTGTTCTTATTTTCATTCAGTTCAGTGGATAGTGTAACTAGGTCTTTGAACTTGATTGTTACTCTATTCAGTTAACTTCTATTGCATGAAGAAATACTATTCATAATAATTGAAAGCTTATAACGATTTATTCACCATATGGATTGTGTTCGGTTCGGTGGGCTTGGTAATTCTCATTCACTTGATATTTAGTGTGTTCAGAGTTTAGGGTCTATTCTGATTGCATTTTTACAGTATAACTAGGGCTTTGAATCAAATTTGTTCTTATTTTCAGTCAGTTCAATGGATAATGTAACTAGGTCTCTGAACTTGATTGTTACTCTATTCAGTTAACTTCTATTGCATGAAGAAATACTATTCATAATAATTGAAAGCTTATAATGATTTATTCACCACATGGATTGTGTTCGGTTCGGTGGGTTTGGTAATTCTCATTCACTTGATAGTTAGTGTGTTCAGGATTTAGGGTTTATTCTAATTGTATTTTCACAGTATAACTAGGACTTTGAATCAAATTTGTTCTTATTTTCATTCAGTTCAGTGGATAGTGTAACTAGGTCTTTGAACTTGATTGTTACTCTATTCAGTTAACTTCTATTGCATGAAGAAATACTATTTGCAATAATTGAAAGCTTATAACAATTTCTTCACCACATGGATTGTGTTCGGTTCGGTGGGTTTGGTCATTCTCATTCACTTGATATTTAGTGTGTTCAGGATTTAGGGTTATTCTGATTACATTTTTACAGTGTAACTAAGGCTTTGAATGAAATTTGTTCTTATTTTTATTCAGTTCCGTGGATAATGTATGTGAGTAGATAGTGGATAGTGTAACTAGTCTAGCTGATTCATTATTTATCATGTTTTATTCAGTACTTGAAGCGGGTTCGGTTCGGTAGGCTGGGACATTTTAATTGATTTGATTAAGATATGCATGCTTGTGCTTGTCAGTGTATTGAGTGAAGTATTGACCAATTTTTTATTACAACAAAACACAACAAGACAATGGTGACAAAAATGGAGAAGCCACACTATAACGTAAGCACATTAAATATATTTATCCACTTTCGTTCAAATAATATCTATTTTGTATTATAAATATATCCTCACATTCTATTTCAAAACTTGCAGAAAACTCATGATTGCAGATGCCAAACAAAGGCAATAGCTATAAGTCAAGAAAAGAAAGATATAGTTGAACAAATGGGATTTGGTACCTTGGCACGTGTCTCGAAAATGAATGCCTCTCACCCTCTTGAGAGAATTGATTGATTGCTTTGATGACTATAAGGGATGCTTGAAAACTCTCCAGTGAAAAACATACATAACTCCTCGCAAGGTAGCAGCTGCATTGGGCATAAACAATGGCGGTAATACACTTTCCACTTCCTGCTTACTTTCGGTTCATTAGTGTACAGAAAATTAAACTGAGCCTTTTTTGCTGATTTTTTGCTATTAAAATATTGTAGGAAATCGTTTTGATGAAAAGGTTGATTACACTAAACTAAATCCAGAAGACAAGGCGATATTTGACAGTGTCAAAAATATTACGTTGGTGACTTTGACAAGATCTATTCTGGATATGAGTGTTGAAGGGGAGGAGAACCGGCAAAAATTCAAGAGGACTTTTGTCGTCTTCGTACAAAAGTGCTTCTTGCTGCCAACGACAGTAAGCGTGGCCTCCCCAATCTATAAGCCGCCTATCTTTCATGTAGACAACATCCAAGAGTGGGATTGGACAAAATATGTGCTCAACTTCTTGATGAAAAGAATTGAAAACAAGAGAAAGGGAACAAAATAGTCTGTTGATGGCTGTGTTTTTGTTTTGATGCTGATATACTTCCATGAAACCAAGTTCTCTCGCCCGTTCGGACCTGATGCTCCCCCAGCACCATGGGTGGCCCATTGGACAAAGCAAATGATGCTTGACCGGATTTCGAAGGAAGCAACAGACCCATTGGTAAATTAACAAAAAATTCCCCCTAAAATTTCGTTTCAAATTCTTCTAAAATACTTTACTAACTAAATAAACTTGTGTTTTATGTTATAATTAATTTATTTCTCCTACTTGCAATTGTTTGTGTTTTCATTTGAATCTTTGTACATTCAGAAACATTTTTCTTGATGATTAAATGTTTGTCACGTTTTATTCACCATATGAATCTTGTTCGGTTCGGTTGGCTTGCTCCCTTTGGTTCACCTGATTGTTAGTGTGTTCATTTGAATCCTTTGCATTCAGAAACATTTTTCTTGATGATTAAATGTTTGTCACGTTTTATTCACCATATGTATCTTGTTCGGTTCGGTGGGTTTGCTCCCTTTGGTTCACCTGATTGTTAGTGTGTTCAATTGAGTCCTTGTGTATACAAAAATATTTTTTGGATCATTAAATAATTATCACGTTTTATGGCATTTTATTAAGCACATTACTATCGTTCGATTCAGTGGGTTGCTCATGTTGATTCAGCTGATTGTTACTGTATTTCTCATTAAATAAATTTATGTTTTAGGAAAATCTGTACAGAAAGAAAATAAAGAAGGAAAAAGCAAAAATAAAGAAGTTAGATAAGAAAGAAAAAGGAAAGAAAGAAAAAAAGAAAATTGTTGATTTGGAATCTTCTTCGAAAGAAGAAAGATTTTCCGAATCTAAATCTGAATCCGACAAACACCACCAGCAAAGAGAACAAGACAAAAGAGGGTGGTTAAAAAACAAAAGCTTGTTGAGACGGATTCAGAAAAAACAAGTGAAACTGAAAGCAGTCCAACAGATTCAGAAACCAAAAGTGAATCCGAAAACCAGTAAGTTTGATCTTCATATTGATTTCATTTAACTTGTATTTGCTTAAAGTTGTTCTTATGTGCTTGTTCTTATGTATTGCAGAGAAAAAGAAATTGAAAAAACTGGCACAAAGAAAAGAAAATAAACACAGAAGGTGGTTAAAAAACAAAGCAAAAAAAGGAAGCCTGTGCCGACAGATTCAGAAGGCACAAGCAAATCTGAAAGCCAGTAAGTTTTGGGTGATGTTCATTTATATGATTGTATGATATTTATCTGGTTTAGTTTTGCATTTTCTTGCTGAAAATTTTTTATGTATGCTTATTAAGTAAATTACAAATGTGATATTGTTCAGTGGAGTTACTCAAGTTGAGCTCTTTTTAATCCAGAAATGTTTTCTTGATGATTGAATGAGTATCACATTTTGTTCAGCATATGAATTGCTTTCAGTTCAGTAGTCTTTCTAAATTCGATATGTTTGTCTGTCTTGCAGAGAAAAAGAAATAAAAAAACACCCATAGTAAAAAGAAAACAACCGCAGAGGGTTGCAAAAAACAAACCAAATCTGAAATCTGATAAGGAGTAAGTTTCTCGAATCGTATTTTCTTTTACTTTATTGATGCTTTTCTTTTAGGTTCCTTGATACTTATTTTATGAACTTTCAGAACTGAACAAGTAAAAGACAGCGCTGCGGAAAGAAGAAAACAAGCGTTGGAGACGATAAGAGAAAAGAGATCAAAGAAAAGAAATGATGGAGCTCAGGCAGTAAACATTGCTCCGGATCAGTTTGACTCGACGGATGCGTAAAATGATTTCTCTGAGACATAAGATTCGGCTTCTTATACCAAGTTATTTTTCTTTCTTTGCTAACTTTTGCTAGATCCTTTTCTAATTTCTCTGGATTCAATTACTAATATGTATTTATCTTGCTTAGACTGCCGATTGTAAATCTAGATAGCGAATCTCTCTTACAGACTCATGCAAGCTCCACACCATTCGTAAATGCCCTAGATAATACCAGGTAAATTAGTTCATTGCAGGCTTTACTTTCAGTTCAGTGGTTTCCCAAAATGAATTTCATATCTTTCTACCCTAAACCATGAACCCTAAATGCTAAACCCTAAATCCTAAACCCTAAACTCTGAACCCTGAATCCTGAACCAATAAACCCTAAACCCCTAAAACCCTAAACCTAACCCCTAAACCCTAAAATCCTAAACCATAAACCCTAAACCCTAATCTAGGTTTCTAATTTTAATATAGTTCTAATTTTAATTTGTTATCATTTTTAGGAAAAATACCCCGGAAAGCCCGGTAAAATATTTTAGAAAAAAGAAAATCCATCCAAGAAAGAGTTTTAAAACTCCACAAGTGTAGGTTAAAAATATTTATGTTACTCTTTTAGATGTAGGTAATAATTTTGTTTAATTAATCACACAGAAAACGTGTTTAAATGTCACTAGCGCTACACCTAATTCTAAACTACAAATCATTGAGGATCGACAAAAAACTCATTCTGAACCTTTGGAAATGTGAGTTTTTCAATCTGCAGATTCCCGTTTCTCATAAAAAAATTCTAATGATTTAACATTAACTTCTTCATTGTTTACATTCCTTAGATCTCCTCTTGCGTTGTCTCTTCCAAGTTCTATTCAGGAAGAGTTGATCGAAGATGACTTTATCTATGTCCCTCCAGAAAGTCAAACACAACAAACTTCTGATAATGAGTAAGTTTATAAATATTTATTCACCACATGAATCTTGTTCGGTTCAGTGGGCTTTGTAATTTTAAATCACTTGATAGCTAGTGTATCCAGGGTTTAGGGTTATTTTGATTGCATTTTCACTTGATAGTGTGTTCAAGATTTAGGGATATTCTGATTGCATGCAGCAATGCTTTTCTAGCTGTTTCATTATTTATCATATTTTATTCAGTGCATCAAGGGGGTTCGGTTCGGTGGTCTCATAAAATTCTTTTTATTAATTTTAATGAAATATGATAATAGTTTGGGATCTTTATTGAACTGTTTTCTGTTTAATGCAGCATCCCTTTGGAATCGCAACAGCAGCCCTGCGAAGAAGCACTGACACAACAATCAGAATAACAAAAGCAGGCTGGTGAGAAATCTTCACCAAAGAATACGTAGCCAGAACTTCCAATGAATGTGTAAGTTTTAATTAATATCAATTTTTATAATTTTCTAGTCTAGCTGTTAATTAGAATTCTTTTTATTAGTTTTAATGGTACAGGATAATAAATCTGTCTCATTACTGAAATCTTTTCTGTTTAATGCAGCAGTCCTCCCAAACAACAACAGCCACAAAAAACTCCGGTGGCGTAACAATTAGAAGTACAACCTGAATTATAAATTTTATCATTGTTCACCACATTGTATCATTTCAGTTCACTGGGTTGTTTCATATCATTGTTTCATATAATTTCAGGAATAAGTTGTTCGTATAACTAATTTAGTACCAAGTATATAATTCACCTACAAAAAATAAGCAGAAATAAAAAGTTTGAGATCCCCCCTTAGGTGTTATCTTTCAAACCACAAGTTTTAAATGAGGTACTCACATTGTTTTCTGTAGCATTGACACAGATCATGGTCCTATATCTGATCGATTTTGGATCGGATTGTTGCAAAACAGAAAACCTTAGGGCATAATGTGATCTTGATGCCAATCCTTTGCTATGACCAAGCTGTAATCCGCTACTGCTACCTACCATACTAGGCCTAAGAACCTTGGCCATATCTTGGCTATAATTACCCTGGAAAGCAAACAAACAAAGAAATAAACGTTTACCATTATTTAATGTAAACAAAGTCACAAACGGTTGCCATGCTTCATGCTTGCAACCCAAACATCTCATATGATCATAAAGGCATATACTTAATCACTCACTACCATTTTGTGCACTCAATTCTTTTAAGGGGAAAAAAATCCCTTTCAGACATCATATTGAATAGAAGCTATGTGGGTGGTTCCAAAGGCAATAAAAATTTGATTTTTAGCAGTGTACCTGATATCATAGCACCTGCCCCTCAAGTTAAGGCACGATTTTTTAATAAAACTTGAATTTCAGAAGTGAAAGAACATTTTAGAGTTGAAAAACAGGGGAGTTTGCAGAGATTAAAAAAAGGAGTGAAAGTAAGTAAGAAAGTAAACCTGGATATGGCGAAACCATGAAAGACGGTTGTGGGTATGGATCAACTGCATTGAAAATGAAGAGGCCATGGCTTAACACAGTCGATGGAGGAGAAAAAAAGAAAGAGCTTTCTGTGGGGGAAATGGCGAAGGTGTTAGCCCTTCACAACGTCACCGAATCGTAACATAGATGGATTAAGCTCATTAAATTAAAACTTATTACAGGGCAAGGAATTTGATTAAGGTCCAGTAACAAAATATATTTTTTTAATACTTACTAAATAATTTTTATTTAATAATAAAATTTATTAGCTATTTACCAAAGAAAAAAATACTTTTAAAATTTAACAATTATATGAAATGAGAGTATAAAAAATTTTTGGTGATAATGATAATGACGGTGATATAGATGAAGATGAGTGTTTGTTCATTGTAACTGGAAATTTATGATGATGTTTAACAGATCTAGTTAGTAGCCATATTTTTTTTTCATCATAATTTTAAAGTTTTTAGCTGAAATAATTAATTTTAATATAAGGTGTGTTTGGCAAAACTTTGGAAAGGATAAAGTGCGTCTAAATTTTTTTATGGTTGTTTTTTTATGTTTAGCAACTTTTTTTTTCTTTAAACACAAATGATTTTGCAAGTTTACTTAAAGCAAGAAATTATTACTTTTGCAGTCACTTAAACGTGGTTTATTTTTTATGATTATTATCTGTTTTAATTGTTTTTTTAAAAGAATTTTTAGATTTGTTTTAAGTCATTAATATTTTAATTTTTTTAATCAATTTTTAGTATTTTTTTATATTTTAATTTTTTATTAAATTTATTATTATAATTATATTATAATATGAATTATTGATCTTATTAAAAATAATAAAATAAATAAAAAATTAATCATATATAATAATAAAGTCATAAATAATCAAATTTTATATTTTAAAATAATACTAAATAAAAAATACTGAAAATACTAAAAATTTATAGAATATTTTTTGTTTAACATTGCAAAATTTATTATTGTAATTCTTATCCACTGTTTATTATTCTAATTTGTTATAATATGTATTATTATTCCTATTAGAAATGATAAATAAAATAAAAAAAATTAACTATAAATATAATAAAAATATAATTAGTAAAAAGTTAGAAATTCAAAACAGTAAATAAAATAAGATTATTAAGAGCACTTGTAAAAAATATTAAAATGTGTTATTTTATATGTTATTTTTAATTTAATAAATAAATATTAGTTTTTATTATAAAAAATACATAAAAAATTGTTTATTTTTATATGTTATTTTTAATTTAATAAATAAAAATTAAATTTTATTATAATAGTAAAGAATTATAACATAGTAAAATAGAATATTATAAAAAATATACTAAAAGAAGTATAAAAAAATTAAATATACTAAAAAAATAATATTATAATTTAATATTATATTTTTTTAGTAATTAACTAATTATTTATCTAAAAGTAATTTTAACTAATGTTATCCAAACAATATTTATTATATTAAAATCAATTTTAGTATAGAATTGTTAAACATAAATTATGTTAGTACAAACTGACTTCTACTCAAATTTAATTCTACAAAATCACTTTTATTTAAATTCTAGTATGACAGATTACAATTCAAACATACACGTAGTACTTTGATATTGATTGATCACTTTAGATTTACTTTATAATTGTTCGTTTAGTCGGGTACCGAACGGGTCGGGTATACTGTGTGTACAGAGACTGGGGACCTGTATCCGGGTTGTTTGTGCGTGAAGGTGGCAATAAAGGTGAGGGTATGGTGACGTACCTTGGGGAGGGGCAGGGCCCTCCCCTTATATATTCTGTACCTAGGACAGGCCCCACAGAAGCAAACCCACCTTCAAGGAAGCTTCCTTCCCCAGCTGCCATGTGCCTCGCTGGAGGAGAGGAGGTGTCCGGGTTTTCCTTCCTAGTTCGGGCGTTACATGCCCGCAAGGTCGGCCATGCGTGATAGGGGCGTGCCCCCCTACGCGCGAGTGGGCTTTACCGTTTCGAGAGAATATCATTCGTCGCCTCGTTCTTCGCACCTGTCATTTAATGCCATTATGGCTGATTTGAAAGCTTGGGAAAAAGTCCATTTTATCCCTGACCTTCGCGCTTCTCTATGGCAGTTAGGCCCAGTTTGGGTAACCAACTTAATTAAGCTCCTTTTGATAAAATAACTTAAACAATAAATGACTCTGTTAAAAGTAACTTATAAATAAGTTATTTTGTGTTTGGATTTTTAACTCTAGAAGTACTTATTTCATAGAAATGTGATGAAAAGTAGAAGTATTATGAGAGAAGTCATTTTTTAAACTTCTCTATAAGCTCCTAAATAGCTTCTTAGAAAGTTGCAATTTGGTTTTAAAAGTTGCACCAGACATTATTACTACTACTTTTCATAAGTCAAAAGTTAAAAAAAGTTACTTCTAGAGTTTCCTAAACGGGCCCTTACTCTTTTGTTTCTGGCTTTTCTTCCTTGTTTTCGTGCTTCCTTTCCTCATTTCTGAATCGTTCATGTGCTGCTTCTCCTATCTCCCTTCGAGCTTTCTAGATTTTTCTACCTTCCTCTGCTTTTAGTTCGATTGCAACCACATTCCTTCAGATTTTTCCAATCTCCTTTTGAAAGCAATCTTCCTGGTAAGCATCTTTTTCTTACCGAGCATCTTTTTCTTATTGAATGGTTGCCATTATTACTGCTATTCTTCTGCATTTTAGTAGTACTTAGGCTGTGCATGCATGTTGCTTGAGTCATGCTTCTATCAGTTAAGTTTTAGAGGGGTTACCATTTAGATTTCTGGTATGTAGCCTTTGTTTGAGTGTAGATAGGCTTGCTGTGACATATAGTGTTAGTTTCCTGTGTTTATAGTCTTAGTTCCGGTTTTTCCAGCCTACCAACCTTGTAGTCTAACCTTGAGTGGTGCCCCCACTGTAGGTATGGCGCAACTTCCCCTTCAGAGGCCCCGTATTGACAGATACGCCTGGGTCACCTCAGATGTGAAGGATACACCTTCCCAAATAATACTAGAGGAGCTCACAAAGTTCTGTCTTCGCAACCAATTGTGCGGGGCAGGTCCCGAGGAAGAACACTACGAAGTGTTCGTTCCCACGGACTACGAACGAATTTGCCAACTTAACTTGAACACCTCCTGAGTTGTCGATTGGATTTGGATGTACAAGGCAATGTTTACCGTCCTGGGGGTTCGTATCCCCTTATCCCCCTTCCAGATGGCCCTTTTAAATTGGTGGGACGTGGCTCCGTCGCAACTGCACCTGAACACAGCTGGGCCGCCATCTGATGCTTTGAGATGGTTTGCGAGTACCTCGAGTTGCCGGCCTCCGTGGAAGTGTTCTTATGGTTCTTTGTTTTGACAAACCCTTCCAAGGAGGGAAGGCATAAAAAAGGGTTTATGTCCTTCCGAGCTGTTCAGGGTAGACGAATCTTCGGGATATTTGAAGATTCGTTCCATGGCTTTAAGGATAAATTCTTTAAGGTCCTGCCTGCCAAGGGCCATCATCCTTTTTGGTTAACCTTGGAGGGGGAGAGACGGATTTCGACCTACTGGAGCTTTGGGGACGGGTCCAATGCTTTCACCAAAGTAACATACAAAGGCCTAACCCAGCGGGATAAGAATATAGCTGACGTGTTATTAGCCATATTTAATAAAAATAACATCAACCCACATCTTTTAATGGGTGATCGAGAGATGGGTAGAAGCTATGTAGGTGAGTGGTCGGCTGGTTCTAGTGTCGCTCTCTCGTTTCTCTCTCTCTTTCTCTCTCTCTCTCTCTCTCTCTTTTAACGAGCTAACGAGTTGTTGTGTGCATTGCAGTGGACATGGCCGCCGAGCACACTGGACTTGAAGATTTAATGGCCCAGTTTCTTCTTGGGCATAGCAAAGATAGCTCTCAAACCCATACTGCTGAGCACCTGACCTCTCCCACTCCGAAATGCAATCAGCTTTGCCTCCCCCTCCGGGACCTACCTGCCCTAACTCAAAGGATGCCCTGAATAGCAGCAGCGTAGTTCCTCCTGAGGTAGAGTCGGCCGGGGGAGGCCCCAATGTGGCTATAGTCGAGAACCCCCGCAAGCAGAAGCCGTTCTCCAGCCCTGAGGGGTCACTTACTGTTATGGAGAAAAATTTTGACGTTGGGGGTTTTATCGACTCGCAACTCATGCCCGGCATTGACAAGTTTTTTCTTGGTGGGGACCTCGGCCCCAGGCAAGGTGGATCTACTAGTGTATGCTGAGAGCAACTCCCATCGCTAGGAGGGCAAAGCCCATCTTGACCCTAGCCGAGGAGCTGGATGGGAAATACCGTCAATCCTTGTGAGAGGTTGAGAGCTTGAGGTATGAGGTTAGAATCTTGAAGGAGAAATTGGCGGACTCGGAGAGGAAGCTAAAGACTTCCGACAGAGCGGTAGCCCGTCTTACCGAGCGGGAGATGGCCTTGGAGTCTCAGCTCAACTCTGTCCGTGGTAAAACCGCTGCAACCCAGGCCAAGATTACTGCCTTGGAGGCCAAGCTTGGGGAGGCCGTGAAGTCGGCAAATGATACCAAGGATGAGGTCGCTGGACTGAAGGGGGGAGGTTGCCAGTTTGAAGAAGAAGAATAAAGATACGGTGAGGAAGGCAGGGGAGGTGATCTCTGGGACCGAGGAGGCGATCAAGGCCCAGGTCAAGCTGCTTTCTCCCGATTTTGACACCTCTGCGATTGGAGTTTTCAAGACTATTTGGGATGGTCAGATTGTTGACATCTCGAAGAAGTGGTGTACTTTTACTTTGTTGTATCTTGTTTTGAATTCTCTAGTGGTTTGTATGAACTTTTGAACTCTTGGGTAGTCTCTATAAACTTGTTTACCGTTTTTTCGACATTGGTAATTGACGACTTGTCTACCGTTTTGTTTTGTCTGGTAATTAGTGATCTGTATACCGTTTTGTTTTGTCATTGGTAATTAAGGAAGCCAGTTCGTGGCTTTCATATTAAAAGATTTGGATTGTGGCTTATTTTCGTAGACGCTTAGTGTAGTGTTGACGGTGCCGTTGGCTCCCGGGGTGATCAGTCCCGTAAAGACGTATCGTGCTAGACCGGTTAGTCGACAAGCCAAATAAAGATAAAAATATAGAATAAAACGGAAGAGGGACATGTTAAGTAATGACAAAAATTAAAAATTGACAATAATTCGACAAAAAGTAAAACGGGTGTTACTGAGTCGGTGGAACAGGTGGTCGTTCTGGATTCTAAGGGTAGAACCTTGTCAAGTTTTCCACGTTCCATGTTTGGGGTACCTCTTTCCCATCTAGGCGTTCCAGCTTGTAAGCCCTGTTGCCGACCACTTCCTTCACTCTGTATGGGCCTTCCCAATTAGTCGCCAGCTTCCCTTTCCCGGGGCTGGGGAGGCCTACGTCGTTGCGTCGTAGGACCAGGTCATTTGGCTCGAAACTTTTCCTTAGCACTCTGGCGTTGGAACGAAGTGCTATTCTTTGCTTCAGCGCCGTCTCTGACAAGTGCGCCATTTCTCTGGTTTCGTCGACCAGGTCCTTTTCTACAGCCTCCTTAACTCTACCCAGGAGTAGTCGTGGACTTGGCTCCCCGACCTCCACAGGGATCACTGCATCAACCCCGTAGGTAAGTCGAAAAAGGGTTTCCCCGGTGGAGGATTGAAGTGTTGTTCTATACGACCATAGGACTGACGCTAGTTTGTCTGCCCACGCTCCCTTCTTTTGGTCAAGTCGCTTTTTGAGGCCCTGGAGGATGACTTTGTTTGCGGCTTTCACTTGGCCGTTGGTCTATGGGTGCTCCACTAACGAGAACCTCTGTTTTACCCCTAGGCCTGTGAGGAACTCCCTAAATTTCTTGTCCACAAATTGCGTCCAGTTTTTCGATATCACGGTCTCTGGGATTCCAAATCTGGAAATTACCTGTCTCCACATGAACTTACGGTAGTTTGCTGATATAATGCTGGCCATTTGCTCCGCTTCGACCCACTTTGTGTAGTAATCAATGGCCACAATCACGTATTTAACCTGTCCAGGGCCTATCGGGAAAGGTCCCAAGAGGTTAATCCCCCACTGGCTGAAAGGCCGAGAGGCCATGAGCAAACTTAGCTCAGCTGCCGGGGTCTTATGAAAGTTAGCGTTCTTGATGCTTCTTGCATCTCTTGACGAATTCTTAGGAATCCATCATCATCGAGGGCCAAAAGTATCCAGCCCTTACGAGCTTCCGGGCCAAAGCCTTTCCCCCGATATGGTGGCCACAACATCCCTCATGGACTTCTCTTAGCACGTAGTCCGTCTGGTCGGGTCGTAAGCACTTCAAAAGGGGTTAGTTCAGTCCTTAAATAGCTGGCCTTGCACTATTACATACTTGGCTGCCTCTCTTCTCAACGTATTTGCCACCTTGTGGTCGTCGGGGAGCTTGCCGTTTTCCAAAAAGTCAGTAATTAGGTCGATCTATGAGGGAGCGACGTCTGCTTGGGTTAAGCACAGGGCGACTGTCGGCTCTTTCACAAATTCTTGTATCAAAGAGCGATTTCCCATTCCTGGCTTTGTACTGGCTAGTTTGGATAGAAGGTCTGCTCGTGTGTTTCTTTCCCTTAGGACATGCTGTACCACGACCTCCTCAAAGTCCTTGCTTAGACCCCTAACTTTTTCCAGGTATTTTTGTAGCAGAGGGTCCTTGGCTTGACAAGTTCCATTGATTTGAGAGGTTATGACTTGAGAATCACTGTTCACCTCTACTCTTGTTACCCCGACTTCTTTTGACAACAGCAGGTCGCTAATAAGGGCCTCATACTCCACCTGGTTGTTAGAGACCGAGAACTCGAACTTGACGGAATGCTCGTATACTATCCTCGTCGGGCTCTCGAGGATTATCCCTGTTCCCCCAAACATTTGGTTGGAATTTCCGTCAACGTGGAGTTTCCACCGTATGCCCGGGGTTTCGTGAGTGTCTCCTGTGACTTCCACCAGAAAGTTGACCATGGCCTGGGCCTTAATTGCATGTCTGGGTTCATATTGCAGGTCATATTGAGATAGCTCGACTGCCCAGGTCATCATCCGTCCCACAAGGTCGGATTTTTGCAAGACTTGGTGTATCCCTTGATCCATTCTGACGATCACCCGATGACCCTGGAAGTATTGTCGCAACCTTCGGGATGAAGTTAAGAGCGCATGCGCTAGATTTTCCAATTTGATGTATCTTAATTCTCCCCCCTGCAGTGCTTTACTAACAAAGTAGACCGGTTGTTGGGTTTTCTCCTCCTCTAGCCCCAAAATGGCCGCCAAGGCTTCATCGGTTACCGCCAAGTATAGATACAGCGTCTCACTGTCCTTGGGCTTGCTGAGAACCGGGGTTGCCGAGAGTATGCTCTTGAAGTGGTTGAATGCCTCTTCACATGCTGGGGTCCACTCAAAAGCTATTCCTTTTTTCATCAAGTTAAAAAATGGGAGGGCTTTGGCTGTCGACGCGCCGATGAAGCGGGATAGGGCCGTGAGCCTTCCGGCCAGCCTCTGCACATCCATGATGCATCCTGGGCTCATCATTCGTAAAATTGCTTCACACTTCTCAGGGTTGACTTTAACTCCTCTTTGGGTTATCATGAAACCCAGGAACTTTCCGGCCTGCATTGCAAAGGCGCTCTTGAGGGGGTTAAGCCTCATATTGTGTCATCGAAGGGACACGAACACGGTCTTTAGGTCGCCAACTAGGTCTTCCGTTTGGCTGGTCTTTACTAGGATGTCGTCCACGTATACCTCTACCGACTTTCTGATAAGTTCGCTGAAGACTTTGCTCATCAGCCTTTGATAAGTTGCTCCCGCATTCTTTAATCTGAATGGAATTACCCTGTAGCAGTAGGTGCCACCTGGCGTTATAAATGCCGTTTTCTCTTCGTTAGGTCGGTGCATCGGTATCTGTTGTACCTAGAGTACGCATCCATGAAACTTAGAAAACGATATCCCGCGGCCACGTCCACTAAAGCATCAATGTTGGGGAGGGGGAAGGAGTCCTTGGGGCATGTCTTGTAGATGTCTGAGTAGTCTACACACATCCTCCATTTCCCATTGGCCTTTTTGAACAGGACTACGTTCGACAGCCAGGTCGAGTAGTCTAGTTCCCGGATGAATCCAGCTTCCAACAAGCTGGCCGTCTGCTTGGCCACCTCGTTGGCTCTTTCTAGGGACATCTTCCTTCGCCTTTGGGCTACGGGCTTGGCGTCTGCCTTTACGGCCAAGTGATGTGACATGAACTTGGGGTCGATCCTTGGCATGTCAGCTGGTGTCCAGGCGAATAAATCGTCATTCCCCCGAATCATTTCTATCAAAGGCTCTTTCAGGTTGTGGGGGAGGTTTCTGTTCACGAAAGTGAACTTGTCCTCCGAGTCCCCGACCCTGAACTTTTCTAGGTCACCTTCAGGCTCTGGTCTTGGTTTGTCGTCAATCCTAGCATCCAGATGGGCTAGGAAAACACCAGATGCCTCCTTCGACTTCTTCCTTAGGGAGAGGCTGGCATTGTCGCACACGACCGCTATTTCCAGATCTCCCCTGATGGATCCTACCGACCTATCGTCCGCTACAAACTTTATTATCAGCAGCTTGGTATATATTACCGCCCTAAACTCGTTGATCGTTTTCCTCCCCAAGATAAGGTTGTAAGCCGTGGAGTCCCTCAGAACAACAAACTCCACCATCAATGACCTCTTTCCTTGACCTCCCCCTATGGAGACCGGGAGGGAGATTATTCCATCAAGCTTGATAAAATTATCCCCTAAGCCGACCACCCTGTGCTGGTGAGTTTTTAAGTTGGCTTCTCGGAGGCCCAGGGCGTCAAACACGTTTCGGAACATAATGTTTGAGTTAGCTCCGGTGTCAACGAGAATTCGCTTGACCAAACCAATTCCCACTCTTGCTGTGATTACCATGGGAGGGTTCTCCGGTACGTCGTGGAACAATTGGTCCTCCGATCCGAATGATATCGTTGGGACTCTCTTGAGGAAGGGCCCATGACTAGCTGATGACACGGCCAGGACCTTAGCGTCTTTCCTTGTTGCTGACTTGGATCTCGGTACAGTGTCCTTCCCAACTATGACATTCACGACGGTAAAGCCGCGGTCGTTGTCCTCTTCGGGCTCTTGCCTTGGCTTCATGGCACGGCTTCTGTCGTCGTCATATCGGTTGCACTCTCGCCTTCTGGATTCTCTTATGAACTGCGAGAACTCTGCTAGCTTACCTTCACGGATTGCCTGTTCCAGAGCGTCCTTCAAGTCAAAGCAATCTTGGATTTTATGGCCGAAACCTTTGTGGTAGTCACAGTAAAGGTTCTTATTTTTTTCAATTCTGTCCTTGAGCTGGTGAGGCTTTGATAAGATGCCTTTGTCGGCTATCTGTTGGTACACCTCGACGATCGCGGCCGTCAAAGGGGTGTAGTTAGTGAACTTTCCTACCCGGGGGAACGGCTTGAAGGTTTTAGTTGGCCCTCCATCCTTGGAGTGCTCCTTAGGCCTTTCCCCGCTCCCAGGATGACGTGTAGGATGATAGGTGACAAACCCCAATTTGAGGGTTTATCTTGTGCTGATTTCAGGGGTTTTATCAATGATTCCACACACTTTCTATATGAAAATACAAGATTTTGCATTCCTTTCCTAGTTTTGCCTCATGAATGAAAACATGCTTATTTTGCACTAAAATAGATACATTTCTAATCTTCTCTTGATGCCATTCGATGCCGTGACTTGTGTGTTAAGTGGTTTCAGGATATAGAGTAGGAATGGACCGAAAGAGAGAAGGAAGACGGGTACAAAGGAAGGAAGCATGAGGATTAAGCTTTGGAAATTTCCGCATGGGCGCGTGCGCGCACCTGGCGCGCCCGCGCGGATAGGGCAACGTGAAGCCAAAGCCAAGAGCCAAGTTACGAGCCGGCTTGAGAAGCGGCTAAGCCAGGATCTTCATGGGTGCGCACGCGCATATCACGCCTCCGCGCACATTACAAGACGTCTCGACGGTGCGTGCGCGTACCTTGCGCGTGCGCGCCGATTTGCGAATATGATTTTTAAGAAGTCACGTGACTTAGGCGTGGAGGTAGTTAAGAATCCCACTTTTGGGGAAATGCCTTGGCGGGAAAAGCTTAAGAAGACCAAAGGAGCAAGGGTTAAGGACAATTTTAGTTCATTTTCTAGATTTAGATATTTTTTTGAGAGGAGAGTTAGTTACACTTTTGGGAGAAGAAGAGGGAGATTCCAAGCTTTTCACTAGGGTTCATCCTCATCTAATCTCTGAATTTTCAATGACTTTTTGGTGAGATCCATTACAATTCTCACTCCACTTTGTTCATGTCATAGATTTTCTTCTCCAATTTCAAGTAGTAGATGTAATTGATCAATTCTCATAGATCTAGAATTCAACTTTGTAATTTTGGATTTCGTCCCTATTTTGAGAATTTGATTTTCATTGTTACTCTTTGAGACTTGTTGTTAGATCTTTGTGTTGCAATACTTTCAATTCGACTTTTCTTCTCATTTTACTATGACTTTCCTTCTTGCTCATCACATGTTTGATAAAATGACAACACTAGCTATGGAGTAGAATTTTCACACTTGGCATAGGGTTTGGTCCTTGGAAGAAGTTGAATAGTTGTATCAAAAGTTGATTTGGAATTAGGGATTGCTAGTTGGCTTGGAGTGCACTAAAGCTAGATTCCCATAAGGTGAAGCTAGGACTTGTGACTTAAGTTGATTGCTTTCATTTGACCTCCCTCTATACCTAGGGGATAACTAAATGAAGCAAGGCCTAATTGTTGTCAACATTGAATGGACTATAAGGATAGAATTTCTAATGCCAACCCTAAGCCAAGTCTTTTGATAATTGATTGTTTGTTTCTCATTACTTTGCTAAAACCTTCAAAGAATTCCAACAAGGCTTACTAAATCAATAAGATGCACACTTTGGCAATTCCAAGGGAGAACGACTCGGGAGACTAGTACTCTCGGATATAGATTGTAGATTTGTTTGATGAAGGATTTTGCGTCGGTTTAGACTATACTACGATTGATCATTTGATAATTTCTATACCGGCAAAAAAATTCATTTGTCAAAATGGCGCCGTTGCCGGGGAGTTTGCTTAGTGTGCAATGTTATTGTTTTGGATTAAGCGTGTATATATATACATAGTTGCACTTCATTGTAAACTGCTCAATTGACTAACTCCTCATCGTTACAATGAATTCCATTTCCCCTTCATTGCATGACGCGTTCACAACTGAATCCGAGCTTAGTCCCTTTTGATCCGGAAATAGAACGAACTTTGTTTCATATTAGACAAGCTCATAGGCGGCTAAGATTTGGAAAAGGTGAAGAGGTTTTCACCACCTCAACCACCTTACTAGAAGTGAACATTGAACCGTCACTCAAAGAAGGCATTAATCATACTCCCATCAATCTCACTAACAATTCTTCTTTTGTTTTAGGTACTAATACCATGGATGCTCCGAGGAGAGTTACCATCAAGGAAGCGGGTGCACCGGATTATGTCCTTCAACCCCTTCATGTAACTCACCCCAATTTGAATGCGAACTTTGAATTGAAGACCGCTTTGATCAACCTCCTACCCAAGTTTCACGGGCTTCCCGCACAAGACCCTATTCGACATCTCAAGGACTTCCATCGCATATGCTCGACTACTAGACGGGAAGGGTCCGATGAAGTTGCTATATGGTTGTTTGCTTTCCCTTTTTCTCTTGAGGACAAGGCCAAAGAATGGTTCTACACCCTCTCTAGTGAAGTTACCTCCGATTGGGACCTACTTAGAAGGGGGTTCTTGGATAAATTCTTGCCCCCGGAAAAGATGGATAGGCTAAGGAAGGAAATGTCTTGTATTGTGCAAGGTGAGACGGAACCACTCTATGAGTATTGGGAACGGTTTCGCAAACTACTAGATGCATGCCCTAATCACATGATCGACACTCAAGTATTGCTTGGATACATATGTCAAGGGATGCGAGAGCAAGATAGAACCCTCTTGGACACTTCTAGCAATGGTTCTTTGTCCAAATATAAAACCGCGGAGGAGGCATGGCAACTTATTATTGACTTAGCCGAATCCAATCAACATATGAGGCGAAGAGTCAACCGTCCAAGGACCGTGAACGAGGTATCAACTAGTAGTGAAGCCACCGCCCTAACTCAATCCTTGAATGAGATGACATCCGTCTTGAGGCAACTCCAATTGAACCAACAACAACCACAACAACCTCAATCATATCAACAACACCCTCCACCACCTCAACAACACAACCAACAATTGGTCCCTCAAAGAGTATGTGGCATTTGCTCTTGCTACTCTCACTACACGGATGAGTGCCCAAGCCTTCAAGAAGACAACACCTTGGCGGCTACCCATAATTTCTATGACCGCCCTAATCAAGGGTACTACCAAGGAGGTAATCCTAACCAAGGGCACCCTTATCAAGGAGGAGTCTACAACCAAGGAAGTGGACACAATAATCAAAATTGGAGAGACAATCATCAACAAGGGAATAGGGACAACAACAACAATGGAGGAGGTCAAAGATGGAATAACAACTCACAAAATTTCTCACAAAACCGACCATACAACTTACAAAATCAACCATACAACCAACAAAACCCACAAAGAAACTACCAAACATATCAACCACCACATCAAAGACCACCACCCAACCAATCACAAACTCCTCAACTCACATATGCAACCACCCCCTCCAACCAAGACGAAACACTCCGGACCATTATCCAAGGCCAAAAGGAACTACAAAACACACTTGCTTCCGGCCTCACCGGCCTCACCTCTACACTACAAGCTCTTCTTGCACGCATGGATACACCATCAACCCCCACTCCTCAACCCCCAATCCAAAGTGTCATTCCCTCTCAACCTCAACCAAATCCAAAAGGGGGCATCAATGCCATCACCCTTAGATCCGGTACACAACTAAAAGAGAAGGAAGCAAAGGACTCAAGTCCTATCACAACCGCCCAAGAGGAAGAGAGAATAGATATAGAAGAGGTAGTGGAAGAGGAGACACCACAAGCCATAGTTGAGGATGAAGCCCAACCAACAAGGGAGACAACCAAGGCCAAAAGAACCTTGGAAGAAGAAATTGCTCAACCACTTCCATTTCCAACACTTGCAAAGAAAGCTAAAAAGTGCATAGAACTCGACCCCAAAATGGTAGAAATGTTCAAGAAAGTTGAGGTAACCATCCCCCTCTTTGATGCCATCCATCAAGTTCCTAGATATGCCAAATTCCTCAAAGATTTATGCATAAACAAGGATAGAATTCTTGAATTGGAAACCATCCCATTGGGGAGTTCTATTTCCGCTTTAATGGGAACATTGCCAAAGAAGTGTGATGATCCGGGCCCTTGTATGGTCACTTGCACCGTCAATGGAGTTCAATTTAGAGATTGTATGTGTGACCTCGGAGTATGTGTTAGCATCATGCCGCTCTCCGTTTACCGGGTATTGAAGTTGCCACCACTAAAAAGGTCGACGGCAAGATTTGTCCTAGCGGATAAAAGCATAATAACCGTAGCAGGTGTTGCGGAAGATGTATTGGTGAATATAAAGGGGTTGGTGTTTCCGATTGACTTCTATGTCCTTGAAATGCCATCAAGCGAAACCGAGAGAGCATCATCAATCCTACTTGGAAGGCCATTCTTGAGAACTTCTAGATTTAAGCTTGATGCTTACTCGGGGAACTACTCATTTGAAATAGATGGGAGAATTGTAAGCTTTAGCCTAGAGGAAGCAATGAAGCATCCACCGGAGAACCACTCTCTATTTCGGTGTGACCCAATTGATAACATAGTAGTCGAAGTGCATCTTGCAAGATTAGATGAGAAGTGCATGGTTGAAGAAGCAAATGAAAAGTCAAGCGAACTAAATACCACACATCATACAAACCATCCGGAAACTCAAACTTCAAGGAATGACAAGAAGATGGAATTGAAGCCACTACCACCTCACTTAAGGTATTCATACCTTGATGAAGCCCAAAAGCTACCCGTGATAATTGCACAAGAGTTAACTCCTCAACAAGAAGAAAAATTGCTGAATGTATGGAGGAAAAACAAAAGGGCAATTGGGTGGAGTTTGGCGGATCTAGTGGGAATAAGCCCCCAAGTATGCGAGCACCGCATATTTCTTGAAGAAGGAACAAGACCGGTCCGACAACCTCAAAGGAGACTTAACCCAACCATTCTTGAGGTGGTGAAGAAAGAAGTCACTAAGCTACTTGAAGCGGACATCATCTATCCTATCTCAGATAGCGAATGGGTAAGCCCGGTCCAAGTAGTGCCAAAGAAGTCCGGAGTGACAACAATCGAAAACGAAAGTGGTGAACTTATAGCAACAAGAGTGCAAAATTCTTGGAGAGTATGCATAGACTACCGAAGATTGAATGCGGCCACAAGAAAAAATCACTTTCCACTACCATTTATCGATCAAATGCTTGATCGGTTAGCCGGTAAATCATACTATTGTTTTCTTGATGGCTACTCCGGATACTTCCAAATTCATATTGCTCTAGAAGACCAAGAAAAAACCACATTTACTTGCCCCTTTGGAACGTATGCTTACAAGCGTATGCCATTTGGCCTATGCAATGCACCAGCAACGTTTCAAAGATGCATGATGAGCCTATTTGCGGACTTTCTAGAGCAATCGATGGAAGTTTTCATGGATGATTTTAGTGTGTATGGTGAGTCATTTGAGCATTGCTTAGGTAACCTTGAAAAAGTCTTAGAGAGATGCACCAAAACAAACCTTGTCTTAAATTTTGAAAAATGTCATTTCATGGTCAAATAAGGCATTGTTTTGGGACACATAGTATCAAAGGAAGGCATCTCCGTAGATCCGGCAAAGATAAATGTCATATCCAGTTTACCTTACCCCTCCTCCGAGAGGGAAGTCCGTTCTTTTCTTGGACATGTAGGATTCTACCGGAGATTCATCAAGGACTTTAGCAAGGTGGCCTTACCTCTCTCTCGATTACTACAAAAAGACACCGAATTTGAGATGAGCAAGGAATGTATGGAAGCATATGACAAACTCAAGGTAGCATTGACACAAGCCCCTATTGTACGAGGACCCAATTGGATTCAACCCTTTGAAATCATGTGTGATGCTTCGAATTATGCGATAGGAGCCGCGTTAGCACAACGCGAGGGTAAGATTCCCTATGTCATAGCTTATGCTTCCAAAACATTAGACGGAGCCCAATCCAACTACACTACTACCGAAAAGGAACTCCTAGCTATTGTTTTTACTTTGGACAAGTTCCGAGCCTATCTTCTTGGTTCCAAGGTAGTAGTGTACTCGGATCACGCGGCACTAAAGTACTTGTTGGCAAAAAAGGAATCAAAACCGAGATTAATTCGTTGGGTGCTTTTATTACAAGAATTTGACTTGGAAATCAAAGATAGGAGCGGTTCCCAAAACCTAGTGGCGGACCATTTAAGTCGCCTCGAACACACAAAAGGCGACACCACTCCTATCAATGATTCCTTTCCTTTAGATGCTTTGCATGCAATCTCGGAAGTGGTTCCTTGGTATGCCCCAATAGCAAACTACTTGGTTTCACGCACTTTCCCTTCCAATCTCGACAAAAATAAAAAGGATAAGCTGAAAAGCGAATCCAAATACTATATTTGGGATTATCCCTATTTGTGGAGGTGTGGAGCGGACCAAATAATGCGACGGTGCATACCTCAAACCGAATTCCAAGCAATCTTGGACGCTTGCCATGCTTCCGAAGGAGGTGGTCACTACGGGCCCCAAAGAACGGCAAGAAAAGTCCTTGATTGCGGATTTTGGTGGCCAACTCTTCTCAAAGATGCTTCTCTCTATTGCAAATCTTGTCCCCAATGTATTAGGTTCGGAGATATTTCCAAGAAGGACGAAATTCCCCAACAAAATATGCTTTTTTGTGAAATCTTTGGCGTATGGGGAATCGACTTCATTGGACCATTTCCAAATTCCAATGGCTTTCTCTACATCTTGTTAGCCGTCGATTATGTGTCAAAATGGGTGGAGGCAATCCCCACCCGAACGGATGACGCTAATGTTGTGTATTCTTTTGTGAGGAACAATATCATTTGTCGCTTTGGCGCCCCAAGAGCAATCATAAGTGACCAAGGATCCCACTTTTGCAACAAAAGAATAGACGGCCTCATGAGAAAATATGGCATCATCCACAAAGTCGCCACGGCTTACCACCCTCAGACAAACGGCCAAGCCGAAGTCTCTAACCGGGAAATCAAGCATGTGTTAGAAAGGATTGTAAAGCCGAATAGGAAAGATTGGAGCATTAAACTCTCCGATGCACTGTGGGCCTATCGAACGGCTTACAAGACACCCATTGGTATGAGCCCCTTCCGGCTTGTATATGGTAAAGCATGTCACTTACCGGTGGAGATTGAACACAAAGCTTATTGGGCCGTAAAGGAGTGTAATATGAGCTTGGACGGGGCCGGAGTAGAGAGAAAGCTTCAATTGGCAGAATTAGAATGTTTGAGATTGGAAGCTTACGACAACTCTAGACTTTATAAGGAAAAGTTGAAAGCCATCCATGACAAGAACATTAGGAGAAGAGAATTCCGACCCGGTGAACTAGTCCTTCTCTACAATTCAAGGTTGAGATTACTACCCGGAAAGCTTAGATCAAGGTGGGATGGGCCCTACCAAGTGGAGAAAGTAAAACCTTATGGAGTCTACCACTTGCGCCACCCATCAAGCCCGGACGCTTTCAAGGTAAACGGGCACCGTCTCAAATTGTATCATGGTGAGCAAAGAAAGAACTCCAAGGAATTTGAAGTGTTCCTCTTGAGGGATGCAACTCTTGAACAAACACTATAAGCTACTGAAAGTCTAACTTAAGGACGTTAAACAAAAGTGCTAGGTGGGAGACACCCCACCATGGTAAGATCTTCCTTTGAGCTTTGTACATAGACACTTGACTTCATGTTTGTTAGCTAGATTTTAATGACAATTCCCCTTCATTTGTTGATTTCATTGATAGTTTACCAAGTAAAATGCCCTGCTATAGTGCTTAAGTGGCTGTATGGGGGGGGAGGGGTTTGAAATGTCAAAAGTGGTGTAAACACTTGCAAATTTAGAAAAACCACCCCTCTGCGCATGCGCGCACCTGGCGCGTACGCGCCCTTATGGCACTCGACGGTCATCTACGCGGACGCGCACTGTGCGCGGACGCATGGATTGCGAATAACAGCCCTCCATACATTTATCCGAGAGTTGCGCCCACACCATGCCAGGGCTATGCCTGAAGCACAGGAAGCTCGCGCGCGCGCGCACATGGCGCGTCCGCGCACATGGGTGAAATCTGCCAATCGACGCGCAAGCGCATTGTGCGCGTCCGCGCCGATTGCCTTGTTGCACTCCTAGTACATCCTACAGAGAGTTAAGCCACTCTCAAGCCTACACTAAGCCACCGGCCCAGCACCTTTGCCGCGTGCGCGCACCTGGCGCGCACGCGTCCATACAAGGCGAGCACGAAATGCGCGCGCGCGCCGCAGCCGCGCACGCGCCCTTTGATTCTGCACTCCTCTCTGAGCCACTTCACAGGGAGTTGAGCCCCCTCCAGGCCCTTCTCATGCCTGGGGCACAACCACGTGGACGCGTGCGCGCACTGTGCGCGCGCGCGCCAAAAAAAAAAACCCTGAAGCAATCTCTGGTACTTCGTCCAGAGAGTTATGCCACCCCTGTGCCTCTCCTGTGCCGCCAGCCCAAGCGCATGGACGCGCACGCGAAATGTACGCGCGCGCGCCCCTAGTCCACCTCACTCCCTGCGCGAGCGCGCACTGCCCGCGCACGCGCAGGAGATCGACGCCATCTTTAAAAAGGGCACACTTACCCCTTCATTCTCATTCCACTTTTCCTCCTCCTTCTCACCCCTTCCACCACCCATTCAACCACCTCCACTCCCTCCCATCAACCACCTTCTATCACATATCTCCGGTGGCTCCACATTAACTCTTCACCCTCCATCAACCCACACTACAACTTCTTCTTCCATATCCTTCTCCATCTCACAAGGATGGTCATCAAAAAGAACAAAGGGAAAGGCCCCAAGAAGCCAGCTTCCAATAAAGTGCGCCAAGAACTAACGGCCAAGCCCCTCCTAAAGAAGACCAAGGGCCCCGTTGATGTTCTAGAGAGGGACAACCCTCCTAAGGATTCAAACAAGTTTTCCAACCGTTACTGCGAACTTGTTTACTCCAGAATGATTGAAAGGAATTACCATCCGGAACCCCTCCTAGTCTTACCGGCTCACCTCAGTCCGATTGTGATGCCACACATTGACCGGAGGCAATGGAGGTTCCTCTTGAGGCAACCAAAGGAGGCCAATCTCTCATGGGTGGTGGAATTCTACTCCAACTTCCACTCACCTCGTCTCACATCAATATTTGTGCACCGAAAGCAAGTGTCGGTCACAGTGGAAACCATCCGAGAAGTCCTTGGGATTGAACCGTCAATGGATGCATATGACACCTACCAAGAAGTCTTGGCTACATGCGTTGATCGCGCATTCGATTGGAGCGCGATCCTCCGCGTCATTGCTTTACCCGACGCATATTGGATTCGGGGGACCATAAAGCAAAGACCCAAGGGTTTAGATGTCCGCCACCTCACTCAAGAAGCCACGGCATGGGCCCAAATTCTAGCTCACTACGTGCTCCCAAGCACACATGGGTCATCCATCACCGCCGAGCTTGCCTTATTGATATGGTGCATCTTGACCGAGAAACCGGTCGACGTTCCGCATGCCATCCGCCAATCTATGGGGCGCATTCATGCCAAGGGAAATCTACCATTCCCCGCTTTAGTGACGGCATTAGTTGCGAAAGCCGGCGTCAACCGGGAGGCTAAAGATAGGAAAACCTCAATACCGGTCGATGGTGATATCATTCCGACCAAGAGATGCCTCAAGCCTCCGGAAGTTACCAAGGACATTGAACTGCCCACACCAACTCGCCACACTACCACTTCATCTACATCACAAAAATCGGCCGCCCAACGCCTTGAGGACCTTCACAACAAATTAGACCGTTATGAGAGGCGTAACCAACGCCGCTATGCTCATGTGAAGAGGCTTCTAAGCATAGTCACCCCACCTATGGAGGAACCCGATATCTCCACATCCACCGCAACTTCGAGCGGAGATAGCGATGGCATTGGAGATGTGGCACACTCGGAGTTCAACCACCCAGTGCGCCTAACCTATAGCACGGAGGACCGTGCTAAGTTTTGAGTGTGGGGAGGTCGGCCGACCGATCTCCGTAGGTAACATCTGAATAAATCTGAATAAATTAGGATAGGTTGCATGATTAGGTTTTAGTTGGCACCATTCGCATGATAAGTCTACTTGGTTGGAACAATGAAATTCTTTCTTAGGAAACCAACACTTTGGGGCAACCGTGGCATTGCAAATTTTAAATGCTTTGATGCCAAAGTTGCATGAAGAATTATATTTTGGAACATGGGTTTGAGTTAAGAACACAAGCTTGTGAGATTTGAGCCTAATGGTGTGGTTACATCTTATAACCATTTATTCCCCTTCTTGTGTGCATTACTCTCTTCCTATGATTGTAATCCTTGATTTGTTTGATTCTTTATATCCATTATTTTGTGTATTCATGCATTTGTATGATTGAGGCCATCATTTCATTAGCTCACTTACCCAAATGGCCTTACCTTTTATCCTCCTTTGTTAGCCAACTTTGAGCCGACGCTTAACCCACTTATTCTTATTTTAGCACATTACAAGCCTTAAAGCGGAAAACAATGAATGTCCTTTATTTGGATCTTTGATTGGCTTAGGCTAGTGAGTGTGAGTGTCATCCAAGAGTGGGAAGACTTTAGGACGATGGTTGGGATAAAAGGGTGTTTGTGTTTTGTATTTTTATAATGGGGAATTGGGTACATGCTCATGTATCGATTAAATGTATAGACCTTATGCATTGATGTTCTTGTATATGGTTTGAAGAAAAAAAAAGAGAAATAAAAGTTAAAAAAAAAAAGAAAAAAAAAGGGAAAAAAGAAAAGAAAAGAGAATGTATATAGAAAAGAAGAAAGAAAAAGAAAAGCAATAAAGGGGACAAAATGCCCCAAAGTGAAGCTCAAGAGGAATCAATGCATAAGTGTTGTGAAACGAAAAGAAAATGCATGAGTATGTGGAAAAGTGAGGAATGGGTAGTTAGGTTAGTACTTAATTGTATAGGTCATTATATAGGTTAGGTGGGAAAGTTTAAGTTAATCAAAGATTCAAATCCTAAGTCCACTAGCCATATATGACCCTACCTTGACCCTAACCCCATTACAACCTAAGGAAAAGACCTCATGATAATTGTATGCATGCATTGAATAATTGTTGATTGTTAGATGAAAAACAAATCTTGGAAAGCATGATTAGGGGAGAATTGAGAGAATAAACCCCAAACACCGAGTGATTAGAGTGCAAACACTTCCGGTGAGGGTTCGATGCTCAATCCTTTGATTCCCGGCTCTCGCGAGCATTCCTCATGCAAGGTTGCACATATTGCATTTGATGCTTAGAAAGTGGCAAGTCCTATGCTTTGACCACCATCGTGTCCCATGTGCTCGCATATGTCCTAAGAAGGCTAATTTGTTCCCAGCCAAGTGGATAGTAGCACTAGTCATAGTTGCATGCATATAAGTAGGTTGCACTTCATGAGTCTTATACTTTTGCGATCCCTCGGTCTTCTGTGTTTCTTTGCATTTCTCTAAGCATGAGGACATGCTAGAATCTAAGTGTGGGGAGGTTGACAAACCCTAATTTGAGGGTTTATCTTGTGCTGATTTCAGGGGTTTTATCAATGATTCCACACACTTTCTATATGAAAATACAAGATTTTGCATTCCTTTCCTAGTTTTGCCTCATGAATGAAAACATGCTTATTTTGCACTAAAATAGATACATTTCTAATCTTCTCTTGATGCCATTCGATGCCGTGACTTGTGTGTTAAGTGGTTTCAGGATATAGAGTAGGAATGGACCGAAAGAGAGAAGGAAGACGGGTACAAAGGAAGGAAGCATGAGGATTAAGCTTTGGAAATTTCCGCATGGGCGCGTGCGCGCACCTGGCGCGCCCGCGCGGATAGGGCAACATGAAGCCAAAGCCAAGAGCCAAGTTACGAGCCGGCTTGAGAAGCGGCTAAGCCAGGATCTTCATGGGTGCGCACGCGCATATCACGCTTCCGCGCACATTACAAGACGTCTCGACGGTGCGTGCGCGTACCTTGCGCGTGCGCGCCGATTTGCGAATATGATTTTTAAGAAGTCACGTGACTTAGGCGTGGAGATAGTTAAGAATCCCACTTTTGGGGAAATGCCTTGGCGGGAAAAGCTTAAGAAGACCAAAGGAGCAAGGGTTAAGGACAATTTTAGTTCATTTTCTAGATTTAGATATTTTTTTGAGAGGAGAGTTAGTTACACTTTTGGGAGAAGAAGAGGGAGATTCCAAGCTTTTCACTAGGGTTCATCCTCATCTAATCTCTGAATTTTCAATGACTTTTTGGTGAGATCCATTATAATTCTCACTCCACTTTGTTCATGTCATAGATTTTCTTCTCCAATTTCAAGTAGTAGATGTAATTGATCAATTCTCATAGATCTAGAATTCAACTTTGTAATTTTGGATTTCGTCCCTATTTTGAGAATTTGATTTTCATTGTTACTCTTTGAGACTTGTTGTTAGATCTTTGTGTTGCAATACTTTCAATTCGACTTTTCTTCTCATTTTACTATGACTTTCCTTCTTGCTCATCACATGTTTGATAAAATGACAACACTAGCTATGGAGTAGAATTTTCACACTTGGCATAGGGTTTGGTCCTTGGAAGAAGTTGAATAGTTGTATCAAAAGTTGATTTGGAATTAGGGATTGCTAGTTGGCTTGGAGTGCACTAAAGCTAGATTCCCAAAAGGTGAAGCTAGGACTTGTGACTCAAGTTGATTGCTTTCATTTGACCTCCCTCTATACCTAGGGGATAACTAAATGAAGCAAGGCCTAATTGTTGTCAACATTGAATGGACTATAAGGATAGAATTTCTAATGCCAACCCTAAGCCAAGTCTTTTGATAATTGATTGTTTGTTTCTCATTACTTTGCTAAAACCTTCAAAGAATTCCAACAAGGCTTACTAAATCAATAAGATGCACACTTTGGCAATTCCAAGGGAGAACGACTCGGGAGACTAGTACTCTCGGATATAGATTGTAGATTTGTTTGATGAAGGATTTTGCGTCGGTTTAGACTATACTACGATTGATCATTTGATAATTTCTATACCGGCAAAAAAATTCATTTGTCAATAGGCGGGCTGTCGCTTGTTGGCTGCCACCACTTGGCTGACTTCCTCATTGTTGATGCACTCTCTCGCCACATTCTGGATTTTCTGCATTGTCCACACCGGTTTGGTGGTAAGGTATTTCCTGAAGTCTTCATTCAACAGCCCGTTTGTCAGGCAAAGGTTGGCCACTGAATCGGTCAGGCCGTCAATCTCTAGGCATTCATCAGTGAACCTATCCAGATACTTCCTAGTCGATTCACCGCTTCTTTGGCTCACCCCTAAAAGGTTGATCGGGTGCTTGGCCTTGGAAATACGCGTGATAAACTATGCTAGAAAGCCTCGGGTTATGTCTGCGAAAGTCGTCACGGACTCCTGAGGGAGCGCGTTGAACCACCGGATTGCCGGTCCCGCCAGGGTCACGGGAAAGGCGCGACATCTCACCTCGTCACCCACACCCTTCAGGTTCATCCTGGCCTCGAAGGCCGTTAGGTGTTCCTGGGGGTCCTGGGTTCCGTCATATCTCATTTTTGTTGGCTTGTCGAAGTGTTTCGGCAGCCGAACCTCGAGAATAGAGTGGTGGAAACGGGTTGCTCCCATGATTATGGGGTTTTGTTTCCTTCTCGATCTCTCCCTGCTCTATTCTCGGTCTTCCTTCTCGGTGCGCCTTGCTAAGGGCCGAGTGTAGATTATGGGGTCTTGTTGTCTCCTCGGTATCTCCCTGCTCTTCCCTTGGTCTTTCGACTGCGCATGGGTCGGCGGAGATCGGGAACCCGGTGTATGCCTGGCGTGTTTCCTCCGCGGGCTTCTTCCCCGGGCTTCTCCTCTCCTTTGAGGAGACCGGGGATGGGGTTGACTTGGGCCGGGCTGGTAGCAGTCCCTGGCCGCCAACTCCTTCTCGAGGTTTTGCACTCTATGGCGCAACTCCTGCATTATCCTAGCGCTGTCGCTACCCGTTCCTCCAAAAGGGCGTCTTTCACGGGAAAGAGAGTGAAGCTCATCCCCACGGGAGGGGGATCTCGTGCGTTCGCGGGAAGAAGCCAAAGAGGCCGCCCTACTAGCTCGGTGGGCGTTCTCCTCTACGCACAGCTCGCCTCCCTCTTGTCCTTCCACTGGGCCCAATAGGAAATCTATTCAGGCCAGAGCCAGTCCCCACAGACGGCGCCAATGTTCATTTAGTCGGGTACCGAACGGGTCGGGTATACTGTGTGTACGGAGACTGGGGGCCTGTATCCGGGTTGCTTGTGCGTGATTGGACCTCCTGGGCTGACGCTGGAGGGAGAGGGATGAAGCTTTGCGACCTCCCGGGTTGTTGGAGTGGTGGGGGGGGGGGGAGGAGCCATCAGCAAAAAGGACTCCGACACCCAAGTCAGAATCCGTACAAGGTGGCAATAAAGGTGAGGATATGGTGACGTACCTCGGGGGAGGGGCAGGGCCCTCCCTTTATATATTCTGTAGCTAGGGAGGGCCCTACAGGAGCAGACCCACCTTCTAGGAAGCTTCCTTCCCCAGCTGTCATGTGCCTCACTTGAGGAAAGGAGGTGTCCGGGTTTTCCTTCCTGGTTTGGGCATATGATGCCAGCCGGGCCGGGCCGAAACAATAATATCTATGTAATTTGAAGTAGGTGTTGATGAGATGGAAGAAAATGAAGAGAGAAATTTTTTATTTTAGAAAGAGAAAAAAGATTTTGCGAAAATAGAGGAGTTATGTTAAAAAAAAGGGAACTTTTGTTTATAAACAATGATAGAAAAAAGAGAAATAAAAAAAAGAAGGATTATTATTTTCACATCTTTTTCCAACAATCACCATTGTTATCATCGTATTTATTACTGCCCAATAGCGGTGACGATGACCACCGTAACGGCTCCTGCTCCCCTTCTTCGTCGCGGTTCTTCCTCCTTCACTGAAGAGCATTGGCGACAGATCTCTCTTTCTCGCGCTTAATCTTGACTTGGCGGCGACACTGAAAGTGGTGATCAGCGACGGCCTGGCGACCCCACATACGGCGACAACAAGACGCGGATGAATGACGGCGAGGACGGTGCACGCAGAGACAGCCTGCGAAGATGACGATGACGCCGACTCCTCTGACTGTCGTGCTCTTCCTTTCAGCGACATCAGTGGCGATGGCGAGGGGCTAACAGAGAAAAAAAATAAAAGAAAGAGGAGACAAAGAACAAAAATCTACTTAATATACTAAAACTGGGTTTTTCCCCAACTAATGAAGGTGAGGTGTCGATCTCTCGTGACTCCGTTTTCCCTCCAAAATGAACTTTCCTATTCTCTATTCTAAATTATTTTATAAAAAATATCTTTATTATAATTATATTATAATTAATATTTAATGAATAATACATAATTATACTAATTTAGAAACATATCTTTATTATAATTATATCAAATCAATATTTAATGCATTATTAAACTACTTATCAATTATCAATTAAAAATACTTTTAATTATTTTAATAATAATAATAATAATAATAATAATAATAATAATAATAATAATAATAATAATAATGATAATTACATGTGATATCATTTATTGAAAAAATATAACATAAACAAATTATTTATTTAAAATATCATTTATTGTATATAATTCATAAAAAAAATATATTTCACTTTTATTATTGATTAGAAGATAACCTATTTATATTTTGATTAATTTTATTTATTATTATTATTATTATATTTAATTTACAGAAAGATAAATTAATAACCATATTATTATTTATCAATATATTAATATTGATAATGATTACATACAAATTATTTAATATTTAATATTTTTATATTATTTATTTTTATATATTTTGATATATTTATAAATATTTTTTATTATTTTTATATGCTATATGTTTATCCCACTATTTAAAATTTTTGGATCCGTCACTACTTTTGAGCGTATTTTTTAATTTATTTTTTATAATTCATTGAATACAAATTTATTACAATAAATTAATTATATCAACTAATTGATTTGATTAGATATTTAAATATCACACGATTTATTATAATTCATATTAATCAAATAATTGTAATTTATTATACAATTATTTTAATTAATAGCATAGATGATTTGTTATTTATAATGATTAAATACAATAAATACAGATTAATTTAGTTAAAAAAATCATTGTCTCGTATATTTTTCTATTATTTTTTTAATTTATTAAATCCAATCAATTATAATAAATTAATTATATCAACTAATTAATTCAATCAATTATTTTCTAATTTATTTTTTTGAATTCAATAAATCAAATAAAATCAATTATAATAATTATTTGTATCAACTAACTAATTTGATTAATTCTTAAAAATATTTTTATTTAATTTATTTAAATACATGAATTATAACTGAGTAGGTATTTAATTTTATTACGATAAATATCAAATTCTATTCCGAATATAAAAATATAAAATTTTATTTCTTCTATTTTTATTTTACCACTATAAAAGACCATGTATGCTAGAAGAAAATATCATTCATTGGGTAGCTTTTACAACAATTCTTTTTCTTCCTATGAGGCGTTGTCGCAAGAAGTCAACTATCGTGGACACAAACCACCACACACTCTTCAACTCTCGTACTCATCATTCAGAGCAATATATGATATGTTATCCATGAAGCATTTATAGACCATGGTGTTATCATGTATGCATAAATAAAAAAAAATTTCGTAATTAAGCTTAAGTCATTTAGCTGTTTGTGTGGTATATTATAGTGTGAAATTACTTTCAATTTGTGTTGCGCAATGATATTATGGTTTAATTTAAGCTTTTATTTTAGAACTGTGTTATGATTTTATCTCATCATTTTCTCTTAGATATCAAGTTGGTGTATTTTTATTTATTATTATTGAAACGGATGTGATATAAAATTTGTAAAAAAAAAACTCTCACACTTAATTTATTTTATTGTAGTCTTTTATCTCTTCTATTTCTTTTTATTTTCTTCTTATTCATTTTATTTTTTTTAAATATCATATAATTTATTATACTTTATACCAATTAATTAATTATAATTCATTATATTAGTTAGTTTAATTCATTAATTTATAATATGCATGATAAAATAGATTATTTGTTACTTATAGGTTTATTCTTCTAAAATCTAAATCTGAATAATTATATTTTTAATTTTAGTTATGAACAAAATATTATTAATAATAAATGATAATTAACCACTCATACTTTTAATCAAAGTGTTTGGATGATTTTTATATTTATTAATATTAATTGTTGATTATTTTTTGTCAATAAATTGTATTATACTTTTATGTTAGTTCATAATTGATTAATGATTAATATTCATGAAGCTATGTTATTCTAAATTTTATATTTTACAAATATTTTATTTAAATATATTTTAAACATAAAAATGTATTAATTTTAATAATATCATACTTTTATTTTTTAATTATTCTAAATGAATATTTTATCAAATACTAATTAAAGCCATCCTTCTATTTGCTTTTACTAATTTATTATCTAACTATTATATAAAATTAAAATCGTATTAATGAATTTAATATTAAAGTTAATTTGGCTTTTTATTTAGAGTATTTTTTGATTTTTTTAGTCTAATCAACCAAAACTATTCATTTATAAATAGTCACTTCTATCTTATTTTATATTATTAACTAATTAAAATTACTAAAATTTAATAATACGATTCTGTTTTATATCTAAACTATATAATAATCATTTTAATTTTTATATTTTATAATGTAATACTACATACATTAATAGTAAAATAACATAGTAAATTTTCATGTTTTAATATTAAATATAAAATTAATACGTACAAAAATTTTTAAACTTTTAAATCAATACGAATCATTGTAAATAATACTTATTTATGGCATAAACAAAGAAATACAGAATCTTAAGTTTAGCACATAAAAATTTAGGAACATGTTATATGTACAAATGTAATTGTATAGTATTATTCTTTTAGTGGTGTAGACCAACAACTCTAATTTTATTTCACATGTCAAATTTTAAAAAAAAAAGTCATAATTTTAAAGGTAGTCAGAAATAAACAACAAAATTAATAAAAAAAAGTTAACTTATATTATTCTATTAATTTATTTAATGTATTAAATTATTTTTATTTATATTAAGATTAATTTTAAATATTTTAAAATAAAAAGTATAATTAATTATAATTTGCATCTTAAATTATGTTGAGTACATGATACTCTACTGTGCTGCTAAAAGTAAAAATGAGATAACAAATATAATTTTATCTCTTAATTCAATATATTTATTTATATTTTATACTTTTTTTACGATTAATTTTGTACGGTGTTGGTATCTATCTATCTATCTACTTAATATACTAAAACTGGGTTTTTCCCCAACTAATAAAGATGAGATGTCGATCTCTCGTGACTCTGTTTCCCTCCAAAATGAACTTTCCTATTCTTTATTCTAAATTATTTTATAAAAAATATCTTTATTATAATTATATTATAATTAATATTTAATGAATAATACATAATTATACTAATTTAAAAATAAATCTTTATTATAATTATATCAAATCAATATTTAATGCATTATTAAACTACTTATCAATTATCAATTAAAAATACTTTTAATCATTTTAATAATAATAATAATAATAATAATAATAATAATAATAATAATAATAATAATAATAATAATAATAATAATAATATATGATAATAATAATTACCCATGCTATCATTCATTGAAAAAAATATAACATAAAAAAATATCATTTATTTAAAATATCATTTATTATATATAATTCATAAAAAAATATATTTCACTTTTATTATTAATTAGAAAATAACCTATTTATATTTGATTAATTTTATTTATTTATTTATTATTATTATTATTATTATTATTATTATTATTATTATTATTATTATTATTATTATTATTATAATATTTAATTTACAGAAAGATAAATTAATAATCATATTATTATTTATCAATATATTAATATTGATAATGATTACATAAAAATTATTTAATATTTAATATTTTTATATTTATAAATATTTTTTATTATTTTTATATGCTATATGTTTACCTCCACTGTTTAAAATTTTTGGATCTATCACTACTTTTGAGCGTATTTTTTAATTTATTTTTTATAATTCATTGAATACAATTTATTACAGTAAATTAATTATATCAACTAATTGATTTGATTAGATATTTAAATATCACACGATTTATTATAATTCATATCAATCAAATAATTGTAATTTATTATATCAATTATTTTAATTCATTAATTTATAAGGTACATAATAGCATAGATGATTTGTTACTTATAATGATTAAATACAATAAATACAGATTAATTTAGTTAAAAAAATCATTGTCTCATATGTTTTTCTATTTATTTTTTTAATTTATTAAATCCAATCAATTATAATAAATTAATTATATCAACTAATTAATTTAATCAATTATTTCCTAATTTATTTTTTTGAATTCAATAAATAAAATAAAATTAATTATACTAATTATTTGTATCAACTAACTGATTTGATTTATTCTTAAAAATATTTTTATTTAATTTATTTTATTTATTTAAATACATGAATTATAATTGATTAGTTATTTAATTTTATTACGATAAATATCAAATTCTATTCCGAATATAAAAATATAAAATTTTATTCCTTCCATTTTTATTTGACCACTATAAAAGACCATATATGTTAGAAGAAAATATCATTCATTTACCAATTACTTTTTTATTAGGTAGCTTTTACAACAATTCTTTTTCTTCCTATGAGGCGTCGTCGCAAGAAGTCAACTATCGTGGACACAAACTACCACACACTCTTCAACTCCCGTGCTCATCATTTAGAGCAATATATAATATGTTATCCATGAAGTATTTATAGATCATGGTATTATCATATATGCATAAATAAAAAAATTCCGTAATTAAGCTTAAGTCATTTACCTGTTTGTGTGGTATATTATAGTGTGAAATTACTTTCAATTTGTGTTGTGCAATGATATTATGGTTTAATTTAAGCTTTTGTTTTAGAACTGTGTTATGATTTTATCTCATCATTTTCTCTTAAATATCAAGTTGATGTATTTTTATTTATTATTATTGAAACGGGTGTTGATGTGTGTTTTCGGAGAACGGAAAAGCGAATTCCAAACACACAAATCTAACCGGCAAGTGCACTGGGTCGCATCAAGTAATAAAGACTCACGGGAGTGAGGTCGATCCCACAGGGATTGAAGGATTGAGCAATTTTAGTTTAGTGGTTGATTTAGTCAAGCGAATCAAAAGTTGATTTGAGTGGTTTATATTCGACAGAAGCTAAATTGCATGAAATTTAAAAGGGAGAGGGACAATTGCAGTAGATTAAAGAGCAAAGAAGGTAAATGTGCTGAATCTTAAAGAACGAGAAATTAAATGGCAGAAACTTAGAACGCAAGAAATGTAAATTGCAGAATCTTAAAGTGCAAGAAATGTAAATGGCTTGAATCGTAAAGGGAATTGGGGATTGGATTTGCAGAAATTAAATAAGGAAAAGAAAAATTCAACAAACAGGAATGTAAAAGATGGATTCAATTAAACCGGATCTTAAATGAAAATGAGAATAAGCTTGGTGTGACAACGAAACAAGGAAATTGAAATTGAAAGCTATAGATCTCAGGACTCAAGAGACTAGATAGCCAAGTCTAGATCTCACTGCCTTCCTAGATCCAGCAAGAACAATTGCAAAGGAAATAAAGAAATGTAAATTGCAGAAGAGTAGAAGAAGAAGCAATTAACAGAGATGGAAACTCAATGCTGAAAATTAAACAAGATCCCAAGGTGAGATTGAAACAAAATTTCTCCAATTCTCCACCCAAGATCCAAAACAAGAAAAGTAAAGAGTGCTGAGCAAGAACAAGGAAGAAGAGAGATCAATTCTCCTTCCTAATTCTCTAGAATTCTAAAGCAACAATTCAAAAAAATGTAAAAGTGAGCTCTCTGTAAGTGTTCTAAAAAATGCCAAAGGAAAAGCACCCCGAAAAACTTAAATCCTAAGCTATTTATACACTTTCTTCAAATGATCTTCAAGCCTTGAATTGGGCCTTTGCTCTTGATGGAATTGGGTTGATAAAGGCCTTGGTTGATTGCTCTTGGAGTTGGAGAAAGATCCATTGTGAACCGGGTTGAAATCATAAAAGTTTGAGTAAAAGTTTGGGTAAAAGTTTGAGGCAAACTTTTACTCAAACTTTTTATACCAGATTGCTTAAGCTTGCTGCTACCAACGTTTGAGTCAAAGTTTGAGGTCAAACTTTTGTTCAAGCTTTTTTCCTCTGGAGTGTTTTCAACCCTTTTAAAAGTTTGAGCTAAAGTTTGAGGTCAAACTTTGGCTCAAACTTTTTGTTCTCTCTTGCTCCTAGCCATTCCTTCTTTCTTCAACCTTCTTCAAAACTCTTTTCACCTATCATTAATCAACCAAACACATCAAAGCTTTGCTCAAAATCATGAGTTTGTTATTCTTTCATAATATATGACAATTATAGCATAAAATCTCATGAAATTGCATTAATTCATACATAGTTGATTAAATCAAAGGAAACATGGAAATCTACCAAATTGGCTTGCTTATGGCTCAAGAAAGTGCATAAATCAAACGAAAACAAAAGAAAAAGGCTAGTGAAAATTGGCTAAGATGACTTGTCATCACAACACCAAACTTAAAATTTGCTTGTCCCCAAGCAAGAAAGGAATTATGCTCAAAGGTTCTTTAAATCAGAATGGATTTGAAAAATTACATGTACCATCTTGTGAGTGAAGTGATCAAGTGACAGTGGGGTGAACTCTAAATCATATGCTCATGCAAGGGCCTCAGTGCTTACTAGTCCTTACATATTGGAAGTCTTAGGTCTTAGGACTTTTATCCAAATGATATCATGGAGATCTCTCTATAGGTAATCACCTTGAAGCAGCTAATAGTTTCTGTGCTTTGGCCTTGACTCTAAGTGTCATGTCTCAAAGCGGCTCTTTAGATAAACTTTCAATCAATACTCCTAAACCAATTGGTTTTAAGGTATTAGGTGTTAAAGCACCCCTAAGGATTTACTTGCTCAAGCCTCTTTCTTTGACACAATTCAACCACAAGCATTTACTAGGATAACAACTCTTTGAGTTTTTGTTTCTCTTTTCTTTTCTGCCTAGTAATTGATGCTCAGAGCCTTGGGCCATGTTCTTTTTATTTTTGTATTTTCTTTATTTTCTCTTGTTTTGTTTGCTGCTTCTTGGATCAATAAATGTTTGAGAATCTCCACAACACTTCTTTGAACTCTATGTCCTGCCTATGAGCTCCCATGCAAGTTTTCATAAGCATGCAACCTCAATACATAATTATACAACTAGAACCACCACTTCTCCTAATCTTTTGCTTGCCTCAAAATTGTTTAATTCCTCAATCCTTCTTTTCAAAGAACTTTCATGTGATGCATTTTTTGAAAAATTGAGTGCAAACAAGTTTTGGAGAGTATGATGTTGTAAATGATCAAGCATCTTGCTTATTGAATTTCAGAAAAAAAAACTATACTAAACATACAGATAATCAGGGAAACAAAACCACTCTCAATCATAGCAGTGTTTGATGTAAGATAATCACTTAACAATACAACCTTTTGGAGTTCGCTTGCTTTACTCCTCATCATCATCATCACTGATCCACACATTCCTCTTTCATCTCTTTGGTTGATGATGCTTAATCCTTCCAAAAGCTTGTATGATGCTCTGCAATGATATTGAAAGTTGCTTGTTCCCCAAGCACTTAGAAACAATGGTTAGCATGCATGATTCATTTGTGGGCCTTTGAACTTATTTTGGTGTGGAAACACCAAACTTAGTACCTTGCCAATGGTTCTCATGCATCAGATTAACCATGTGTGGAACTCTTTTTCTTTTTCAAAAGCAATAGAACTAAAGACTAGGAAACAGCAGAATAGTTAACTAGTTCGTCTAGATGCTTGAAGCTAGCATTATGCAGAAAGTGAGAATGTGTTTTATGATGGGATTTTGGTGGAACACCAAACTTACAATCCTTCATTCTCCTTTATATTGTTTTGGTGTGTAACACCAAACTTAGCTTCTTGCAATATAGATGAAGTTAATTAACCTTTTTATTAAAATAACTATGGAAAGAAAACTACCTCAGGTTGGGTTGCCTCCCAACAAGCGCTCTTTTATTGTCATTAGCTTGACATCCTTCATCTTCTGATCATGGAAGTTGAGGCTTCTGTTGCCTTTGGTTTCCCCCTCTCACCGTGGGCTTTTCCTTGATGATTGTTTCTTTTCCCGTAGCCTTCTCACTTTTTTCCATAACTGCTTTCCCTTTCAACCCAGCAGCTTTTTCACTGTTCTTTGGGTCATCTTCAGTGTCCCTTAGGGATATATTTGCCTCTCTCTCGCCCAATTCAGCAAGATTTTGAACCAGTTGTTCCATTTGCCTTTCAACTCTTCTGAGTGAGGCCTCTTGGTTCCTGCTTATCATCTCTTGATTTTTCCTTATTTCTTCCTGCTCTATTGTTATCATTTCTTGAACTTTCATGAATCTTTCCATCATCATTTCTAGAACATAGAGTCTTTGAGAGTTTGGAATTGGTTGTGGTTGTATCAACTGTGATGGTTGATGAGAGTCATTTTGGGCGAGTTGTGAGGTATGATGGGGTTGGAAGTGTGTGCATTGGGGTGGTGCGTGATGGTTGTTGTTGTGGGGGTGGTTTTTATGCTGGTTTTTTAAATTGGGGTTGTTGCAGTTGAAGTCCCTTGGTCTTTGATTTTGGTTTTCAACCCCCCTCCAGTTGGATTGAGTTCTCCAGGGTGGGTTGTACACATCATTCTGAGTCCTATGTTGGGACATGCTTGAGGAGCTGTTTGGAGAGTGTGATCGCTCATGACTTTGTTGCTCATGGTTAATTACTCCAAAGCCGTTTTCAGGTTGATTCCAACAATGGGGATTTTGAGGTGAGTTCTGTGTATTTGCCACAGCATGTTGCAGTTCATCTACTTTTCTGTTAATAAGCTCCAATTGTTGCTTAAGCTGTTGATGTATCTGCTCGCTTTGGGCCATGATTGCACGAATACCTTCAATTTCCTTCTCTTGTGCGAATGGTTGCACTCCTGCCTCTGGTTTAATAGTTCTTTGAGGTAGCTTCAGCTTGACTAGGAGTTCACTCATTAGTTCTTCCCATCCGATGATGTTTCCTTGTGGGAAAGTTTTAAACCACTGAGCAATGTCGTTCATGGTGATGAGTGGTTGCTTGTCATCTAAGGTGGGGATATTACTCCCCTACTTATTGGCATTCATTGAGTTCCCTTCCATGGTCTGCACAATCACATACAGTCCAAATGAAGATAGAGTATATTTATGCCAGGATATGATTAAAGGATTAGTTAACGCAATGTGTCAAACAGTTGGTAAACTTGAGAGATTACTGATCGAAAACCACTTCTCTCGTTGATTTATCAAGCTATGAGAATCAACATCATCAAGTTAAACCAAGAAAACTTCACTCTATTGCTAAAGTGAGGTTTTAATTAGCTCAAGCAAAAATTCAAACAGTTAGTGTGTCAGTCAAAAATTAGAGAAACAGAAAAGAAAAAGTGCTTGATCTAGATCTCCACTTCACGTAATCATTGTCAATCTATTTCAATCCCCGGCAACGGCGCCAAAAACTTGATGTGTGTTTTTGGAGAACGGAAAAGCGAATTTCAAACACACAAATCTAACCGGCAAGTGCACCGGGTCGCATCAAGTAATAAAGACTCACGGGAGTGAGGTCGATCCCACAGGGATTGAAGGATTGAGCAATTTTAGTTTAGTGGTTGATTTAGTCAAGCGAATCAAAAGTTGATTTGAGTGGTTTGTATTCGACAGAAGCTAAATTGCATGAAATTTAAAAGGGAGAGGGACAGTTGCAGTAGATTAAAGAGCAAAGAAGGTAAATGTGCTGAATCTTAAAGAACGAGAAATTAAATGGCAGAAACTTAGAACGCAAGAAATGTAAATTGCAGAATCTTAAAGTGCAAGAAATGTAAATGGCTTGAATCGTAAAGGGAATTGGGGATTGGATTTGCAGAAATTAAACAACGAAAAGAAAAATTCAACAAACAGGAATGTAAAAGATGGATTCAATTAAACCGGATCTTAAATGAAAATGAGAATAAGCTTGGTGTGACAACGAAACAAGGAAATTGAAATTGAAAGCTATAGATCTCAGGACTCAAGAGACTAGATAGCCAAGTCTAGATCTCACTGCCTTCCTAGATCCAGCAAGAACAATTGCAAAGAAAATAAAGAAATGTAAATTGCAGAAGAGTAGAAGAAGAAGCAATTAACAGAGATGGAAACTCAATGCTGAAAATTAAACAAGATCCCAAGGTGAGATTGAAACAGAATTTCTCCAATTCTCCACCCAAGATCCAAAACAAGAAAAGTAAAGAGTGCTGAGCAAGAACAAGGAAGAAGAGAGATCAATTCTCCTTCCCAATTCTCTAGAATTCTAAAGCAACAATTCAAAAAAATGTAAAAGTGAGCTCTCTGTAAGTGTTCTAAAAAATGCCAAAGGAAAAGCTCCCCGAAAAACTTAAATCCTAAGCTATTTATACACTTTCTTCAAATGATCTTCAAGCCTTGAATTGGGCCTTTGCTCTTGATGGAATTGGGTTGATAAAGGCCTTGGTTGATTGCTCTTGGAGTTGGAGAAAGATCCATTGTGAACCGGGTTGAAATCATAAAAGTTTGAGTAAAAGTTTGGGTAAAAGTTTGAGGCAAACTTTTACTCAAACTTTTTATACCAGATTGCTTAAGCTTGCTGCTACCAACGTTTGAGCCAAAGTTTAAGGTCAAACTTTTGTTCAAGCTTTTTTCCTCTGGAGTGTTTTCAACTCTTTTAAAAGTTTGAGCTAAAGTTTGAGGTCAAACTTTGGCTCAAACTTTTTGTTCTCTCTTGCTCCTAGCCATTCCTTCTTTCTTCAACCTTCTTCAAAACTCTTTTCACCTATCATTAATTAACCAAACACATCAAAGCTTTGCTCAAAATCATGAGTTTGTTATTCTTTCATAATATATGACAATTATAGCATAAAATCTCATGAAATTGCATTAATTCATACATAGTTGATTAAATCAAAGGAAACATGGAAATCTACCAAATTGGCTTGCTTATGGCTCAAGAAAGTACATAAATCAAACGAAAACAAAAGAAAAAGGCTAGTGAAAATAGGCTAAGATGACTTGTCATCAGGTGTGATATAAAATTTGTAAAAAAAAATAATAAAACTCTCACACTTAATTTATTTTATTGTAGTCTTTTATCTCTTCTATTTCTTTTTATTTTCTTCTTATTCATTTTATGTTTTTTTAAATATCATATAATTTATTATAATTTATACCAATTAATTAATTATAATTCATTATATTAGTTTGTTTAATTCATTAATTTATAATATGCATGATAAAATAGATTATTTGTTATTTATATGCTTATTCTTCTAAAATCTAAATCTGAATAATTATATTTTTAGTTTTAGTTATGAACAAAATATTATTAATAATAAATGATAATTAACCACTCATACTTTTAATCAAAGTGTTTGGATGATTTTTATATTTATTAACATTAATTGTTGATTATTTTTCGTCAATAAATTGTATTATAATTTTATGTTAGTTCATAATTGATTAATGATTAATATTCATGATGTTATGTTATTCTAAATTTTATATTTTATAAATATTTTATTTAAATATATTTTAAACATAAAAATGTATTATTTTTAATAATATCATACTTTTACTTTTTTTAATTATTCTAAATGAATATTTTATCAAATACTAATTAAAGCCATCCTTCCATTTGCTTTTACTAATTTATTATCTAACTATTATATAAAGTTAAAATCGTATTAATGAATTTAATATTAAAGTTAATTTGGCTTTTTATTTAGAGTATTTTTCGATTTTTTTAGTCTAATCAACCAAAACTATTCAATTATAAATAGTCACTTCTATCTTATTTTATATTATTAACTAATTAAAATTACTAAAATTTAATAATATAATTCTGTTTTATATTTTTATATTTAGTTCAATTCATCTAAGTTATATAATAATTATTTTAATTTTTATATTTTATAATGTAATACTACATACATTAATAGTAAAATAACATAGTAAATTTTCATGTTTTAATATTAAATATAAAATTAATACGTACAACAATTTTTAATTTTTTAAATCAATACGAATCATTGTAAATAATACTTATTTATGGCATAAACAAAGAAATACAGAATCTTAAGTTTAGCATATAAAAATTAAGGAACATGTTATATGTACAAATGTAATTGCATAGTATTATTTTTTTTAATGGTGTAGACCAACAACTCTAATTTTATTTCACAGTCAAATTAAAAAAAAAGTCGTAATTTTAAAAGTAGTCAGAAAAAAATAATAAAATTAATAAAAAAATAGTTAACTTATATTATTCTATTAATTTATTTAATATATTAAATTATTTTTATTTATATTAAGATTAATTTTAAATATTTTAAAATAAAAAGTATAATTAATTATAATTTACATTTTAAGTTATGTTGAGTACATGATATTCTATTGTGCTGCTAAAAGTAAAAATGAGATAACAAATATAATTTTATCTCTTAATTCAGTATATTTATTTATATTTTATACTTTTTTTACGATTAATTTTGTACGGTGTTGGTATATTAAATAAAAATACCTGTTATAATAACAAAAAATAAAATAAAATTTCAATCAATAATTTTATATTCTTTATTTTTTTAATTTTATTTTGGATTTTAATTTATTAATAAAAGGTAGTGAAATTCTATTGATACTGAAATAAAGTTGCAAAAAGATCCATAGGGTAGAATAAGTAAAATAATGTGATATCCACATTACAACATCCAAATGAAACAACCTAAGATCTAAAATGTTTATCTTTTTCTTTCTCGCCGTCTATTATGTTATCGATTCTATTATATAAAAATCGATTTTTTACATTTAATGATAGAGTCAACGTAGCATGTTTTTGAGAGTGTTTCTTAATTTATTTTGTTTAACTCATTAAATACAATTCATTATGATGCATTAATTATATCAACGAATTAATTTGATTAGATATTTAAGTATCACACAATTTAAAATGATGTATATTGATTTGATTTTTATGATATATAAATTTAAGGAATAAATTAAAATAATATAACTTATTACTTATTTAATTTGAATACAACAAATACAAAATTAATTTAGTCAAAAGTTTATTATTTTCTAATCTTATATACATAAAATGACAAAATAAAATTGTAAAAAATAATCTTTTTATCGTTTTTGCTATTTTAATTTTATTTTCTTTGCTTTTTTTATGTGTTATTTTATTTTACATTAACTTTGTGTATTTAATAACAAAATATACTCATATTAATTCTATCATATAATAATATATTTTCTCCTATGTTAATCAAAGAATTTCAATAGTTATCAACTACATCTAATAGAATGACTGAGAAGTGAGAATTACGACAAGTTAAATCCAGATTCAAAATGCTGAAATGAAGGAAAGAAAACAGTGGATATATGATTAGAGAAAAATATATAATAACGAGAAATATACTAAAATTGGATTTTTCCTCCAACTAATAAAAGTGAGGTGTCAATTTCACATGAATTCGTTTTTCCTCTAAAATGAAATCACTATTTTCTCTTCTAAATTTATTTTAGAAAAATATCTTTATTATAATTATATTACAATTAACATTTAACGAATAATGCATGATTATACTAATTTAGAAAAATATCTTTATTATAATTATATAAAATCAATATTTAATACATTATCAACTAATAAAAGTGAAGTGTCAATTCCTCATGAATTCATTTTCCCTCCAAAATGAAAGCACTATTCTCTCTTCTAAATTTATTTTAGAAAAATATCTTTATTATAAATATATTACAATATTACAATTATATTACAAGTAGCATTTAATGAATAATGCATAATTATAGTAATTTAGAAAAATAAAATAAAGTCCAGTAATTTATCTTTCGACTGCACACGTATGTAGAATAACTTTTAAGAAGGAGTCACGTATAGTAAATATGGTCGATGATTGTAAAACTGTATACTAACATTGATATAATATTATTTCAGGTATATGTTTTGCAGGTATCAAAGAAAAGTGTTGAGTTATTTTTTAGTGGATTTAAATTATTTATTGTTTATTAGAGAATTTTGTGCATTAGAATTCTCTAATAATTTATTATTTATTTTGAGCTGATTTTGATATGTTCTTACTTGACAGTAAAACAACATATAAAAAATTATTGGTGGGTCTAAGTATTACTAGGTTATTTATGATCACATTGAGTATATATGTTTGATTTATTGAAAAAAGTAAATTACTAAAATTAATTAATAACTATTTTAGAGTTAATCAATTTAATACTAGATTAAGAAAAAATAAACAATACATAATATGTTACTTTTTTATTAATCAAATTATTATAATTCAAATTAATCTTAACAAAAGAATTTAAAATTATAATTTTAATCTTATCACGTGCATGGCACGGGTTATTACACTTGTATTAAATAAAAATACCTGTTATAATAACAAAAAATAAAATAAAATTTCAATCAATAATTTTATATTCTTTACTTTTTTTTTCAATTTTATTTTGGATTTTAATTTATTACTAAAAGGTAGTGAAATTCTATTAATACTGAAATAAAGTTGCAAAAAGGTCCATAGGGTAGAATAAATAAAATAATGTGATACCCACATTACAACATCGAAATGAAACAACCTAAGATCTACAATGTTTATCTTTCTCTTTCTCGCCGTCTATTATATTATCGATTCTATTATATAAAAATTGATTTTTTATATTTAATGATAGAGTCAACGTAGCATGTTTCTGAGAGTATTTCTTAATTTATTTTGTTTAACTCATTAAATACAATTCATTATGATGCATTAATTATATCAACTAATTGATTTGATTAGATATTTAAGTATCACACAATTTAAAATTATGTATATTGATTTGATTTTTATGATATATAAATTTAAGGAAGAAATTAAAATAATATAACTTATTACTTATTTAATTTGAATACAACAAATACAAAATTAATTTAGTCAAAAGTTTATTATTTTCTAATCTTCTATACATAAAATGACAAAACAAAATTGTAAAAATAATCTTTTTATCGTTTTTGCTATTTTAATTTTATTTTCTTTGCTTTTTTTATGTGTAATTTTATTTTATATTAACTTTGTGTATTTAATAACAAAATATACTCATATTAATTCTATCATATAATAATATATTTTTCTTCTATATTAATCAAAGAATTTCAATAGTTGTCAACTACATCTAATAGAATGACTGAGAAGTGAGAACTACGACAAGTTAAACCCAGATTCAAAATGCTGAAACGAAGGAAAGAAAACAGTGGATATATGATTAGAGAAAAATATATAATAACGAGAAATATACTAAAACTGGATTTTTCCTCCAACTAATAAAAGTGAGGTGTCAATTTCTCATGAATTCATTTTTCCTCTAAAATGAAATCACTATTTTCTCTTCTAAATTTATTTTAGAAAAATATCTTTATTATAATTATATTACAATTAACATTTAACGAATAATGCATGATTATACTAATTTAGGAAAATATCTTTATTATAATTATATAAAATTAATATTTAATACATTATCAACTAATAAAAGTGAAGTGTCAATTCCTCATGAATTCATTTTTTCTCCAAAATGAAAGTACTATTCTCTCTTCTAAATTTATTTTAGAAAAATATCTTTATTATAATTATATTTACAATATTACAATTATATTACAAGTAGCATTTAATGAATAATGCATAATTATAGTAATTTAGAAAAATAAAATAATGTTCAGTAATTTATCTTTCGATTGCACACGTATGTAGAATAACTTTTAAGAAGGAGTCACGTATAGTAAATACGGTTGATGATTGTAAAACTGTATACTAACATTGATATAATATTATTTCAGGTATATATTTTGCAGGTATCAAAGAAAAGTGTTGAGTTATTTTTTAGTGGATTTAAATTATTTATTGTTTATTAGAGAATTTTGTTCTCTAATAATTTATTATTTATTTTGAGCTGATTTTGATATGTTCTTACTTGATAGTAAAACAACATATAAAAAATTGTTGGTGGGTCTAAGTATTACTAGGTTATTTATGGTCACATTGAGTATATATATTTGATTTATTGAAAAAAGTAAATTACCAAAACTAATTAATAACTATTTTAGAGTTAATACATTTAATACTAGATTAAGAAAAAATAAACAATACATAATATGTTACTTTTTTATTAATCAAATTATTGTAATAGTCACAAAAAAAATTAAATTATTATAACTTAAATTAATCTTAACAAAAGAATTTAAAATTATAATTTCAATCTTATCACGTATATAGCACGGACGAATACATTTGTAAAATTTTAAAATAGAGTTATTTGTAAAAATATTTAAATATAAATATAATTATTATATTATTAATTAAAATTTTAAATTTTAGCCATTTATTTAAAAATTTAATACCATAATTTATAGAGAATCTTAAATTATAAAAGACTAAAATATACCTTTTTTTTTTTTTCATTATAGAAAGCTCCATCCAAGAAGAAAATAAATAAAGGAAAGAAAGAAGAAAAGAGAGGAGAGAATGATAAAAGAAAGAGAAAGAAAATGAGGAGAGAGATGAGAGAGAAGAGGGCTTTTTTTTATATTTAAATTAAATAAATTTAATATTTATCAAAATATGTTATTTATAGAGCATTTATTAATTTAAATATGTGTTCACATATCGAGTATTAAGACATAAAAATAATAAAAAATATAATTTGGTGATTCATCAATACTCGGAATAAGTAATTATAGAAACCTAATTAAAAAAAATATAAGGCTTAATTGAAAATTTGGTAAAACAATAAAAATTAATAAAATAATCAAACCTAAATTATAACAATTTTCTTAAAGTTTATGTAAAAAAGAATAACTTTTATTTTATCAAATTTAACATGTAATAATAATTATGTTATTAAACTGGTTTAATTATTTTTTTATTTTTATAATTTTACTAAATTTGTAATTAGATTTCTATATTTTTTTAATTGGATCTCTACACTATTTTTAATTTTATAATTAGGTCTTTTATAGTATATGTTACGGCCTGGCCCAAACCTTCCGCTGGCTTGGGCCGACCCGAGCTCCACCCGACCCAAACAGTCAGGGGGCAGGGCGCTCCGACACCAACCCGGACACGCGTCCGTAACAGCTCACCCTTAACTGTGAAGGAAACGTCTCGGGAATAGTGGGCATGCCTTCACAGGGCCCACCTCTGACAATATATAAGGGGAAGATTTACTCTTCCCCAGAGGTAGGTAATACACTCTATCATCCTTTCCGCCTGCACACCTTACTGACAAGAGCGTCGGAGTGTCTTTGCAGGTGGCACCCCCCTCTCACGCGAAGTACCCGAGACCTCGCGCACCGCTGACTGGCAGTCCACGACTTGACGAGCCCCTACCATCATTCCGGATCACAACCCGAACCGTTCAGCAACCGACCTACCGAACATTGGCGCCGTCTGTGGGGACTCGTCCATGGATTTCATGCTAGTCGAAACGGAGGCGAGCCGCGAGGCCGTACCCGGAGGCGACGCCGCCGGGACGGGAACCCGACAACATCCGAGGTCCCCTCTGAGGGACGCAACCCAGGCGCACGAGAGACGCCCCTTCGGGGGGACTGGCGACAACCACGCCAGAATAATGCAAGAGCTACGCCATAGAATGCAAGACTTAGAACGCCGGTTAGCAGACAGGGAACACGACCAGCGCACCCTGGAACAGAGTCACTCCCGCTCTCGCTCTAGGAGCCGCTCCCAGCGCACGCCTAGCCCCCAGGTCGAGTCAGAAAGCACTGGGGAGAGAGGGCGCGCGAGAAGGCGTCATGACCCCGTCATTTACGCCAGGTGCGAAGGGCGGCGTACCACAAACCGAGGGGACGAAGACGCTCGTCGGGAGAACGACGATGGGAGAAGGAACACCCGGGGACACGTGATAATAGGGGCCACCCCATTCCACCGCTCCATACTCGAGGTTCGGCTGCCAAAACATTTTGACAAGCCGACGGACATGAAGTACGATGGAACGCAGGACCCCCTAGAGCACCTAACGGCCTTCGAGGCCAGGATGAACTTAGAAGGAGTAGGAGATGAGGTAAGATGTCGCGCTTTCCCGGTCACTCTGGCGGGACCTGCAATACGGTGGTTCAATAACCTCCCGCAGGGCTCGGTGACCCAATTCTCCGACATCATCCATGCCTTCCTGGCTCAATTCACAACTAGGATCGCCAAAGCCAAGCACCTGATCAATTTGCTAGGGGTGACCCAAAGAGCCGGGGAGCCGACCAGGAAATACTTGGACCGTTTCAACGACGAGTGCTTGGAAATTGACGGTTTGACGGACTCAGTGGCGAGTTTATGCTTGACGAATGGGCTCCTGAATGAGGACTTCATGAAGCACCTCACTACAAAGCCAGTCTGGACAATGCAGGAGATCCAATGCGTGGCTAAGGAGTATATCAACGACGAGGAAGTAAGCCGGGTCGTGGCTGCCAATAAACGACAGCCCGCCTACAACCAAGCCCGGCACTACGAAGGCAGAGAAAAACCAAGGGAACACGCCAGGGACGGCGGCCCAAGCAAAGCCTCGAAGCCATTCCCCCGAGTTGGGAAATTCACCAATTACACCCCCTCACGGCACCGATCACGGAAGTCTACCAACAGATAGCAGAGAAGGGGATACTGACGAAACCCCGACCTCTGAAGGGCAGGACGGGGGGAGACAAGAGCCTCTACTGCGAATATCATAAGGGATACGGACACAAAACCCAAGACTGTTTCGACATAAAAGACGCCCTGGAGCAGGCAATCAGGGACGGAAAACTTGCCGACTTCTCCCATCTTATAAGGGAGCCGAGGAGACGCAATCGAGATCACGAAGGCGAGGACAGCTCGTGGGTGGCAAGACAACGCCGAGAACTAGAGGGGGACGACCACGGTCTCACGGTGGTGAACGTAGTAACAGCGAGAAAATCCGCCCCAAGGTCGAAATCGGCACAGAAAAAATATGCCAAGGTCCTCGCGGTCTCCTCCTCGTCTGCCAGAAGTTCCCGGGGACTCCCATCCATCTGCTTCGGCCCCGAAGACCAATGGTTCGACGAGATGCCGGAAAGTCCCCCCATGGTCATCACGGCCAGGGTCGAAACCGGCCTCGTCAAGCGGATCCTGGTGGATACGGGGGCAGACTCGAACATCATGTTTCGAAACGTTTTTGATGCCCTGGGACTACGAGATGCCGTGCTGGCGACCCACCAGCACGGTGTGGTAGGATTGGGAGACCACTTCATCAAGCCGGATGGAATCATCTCGCTCCCGACCTCCGTGGGGCAAGGGCAAAGGCGAAAGACTGTGATAGCCGATTTTGTAATCTTACGAGATTCCACAGCTTACAACATTATCTTGGGGAGGAAAACCATCAATGACCTAGGAGCTGCCATTAGTACAAAGCTGCTCGTGATGAAGTTTGTTGCTGATGACGGATCCGTAGGATCCATCAGAAGAGACTTGGAAACGGCGGTCGCCTGCGACCACGCCAGCCTCTCTCAGGAAAAAGTCCAAAGAAGCTTCAGGAGTTTTCCTCGCCGACCTGGACGCCAGGATAGAAGATAAGCCCAGACCTGAGCCAGAAGGGGACTTGGAAAAATTTAGGGTTGGTGATGGGGACGAGAAGTTCACGTTCATAAACAGAAACCTTCCCCATGAATTAAAGGAGCCTTTGATGGAGATGATCAGAGCCAATGCCGACCTCTTCGCTTGGACGCTAGCCGACATGCCAGGGATAGATCCCCAGCTCATGTCACACCATCTGGCCGTCAAACCAGAAGCTAAGCCAGTGGCCCAGAGGAAGAGAAAGATGTCACAGGAAAGGGCAGAGGAGGTGGCCAAGCAGGCGGCCAGCCTCTTTGAAGCAGGGTTCATCCGGGAATTAAACTACTCGACCTAGCTGTCGAATGTAGTTTTGGTGAAGAAACACAATGGGAGGTGGAGAATGTGTGTAGACTACTCTGACCTCAATAAGGCATGTCCTAAGGACTGCTACCCCCTGCCCAACATTGACGCACTCGTCGATGCAGCGGCGGGGTACCGGTATCTGAGCTTCAGGGACGCCTATTCTGGGTACAACCAGATACTGATGCACCGACCCGACGAGGAAAAAACGGCGTTCATAACGCCAGGAGGGACCTATTGCTACAAAGTAATGCCATTTGGTCTGAAAAATGCTGGCGCCACATACCAGAGATTGATGAACAAGATATTCAGTGAGCTTATAGGCAAGACAGTGGAAGTCTACGTGGACGACATCCTCGCAAAAACCACACGACCAGACGATCTCCTGAGCGACCTGGGGGCGTATTTGCATCCCTCCGGTAACACGGCATGAGGCTTAACCCACTCAAATGCGCCTTTGCCATGGAGGACGGAAAGTTCCTGGGATTCATGATCACCCAAAGAGGAGTAGAAGCCAACCCCGAGAAGTGCCAAGCGATTCTCCAGATGAAGAGCCCGGGTTGTATCAAAGATGTCCAACGATTGGCGGGGAGACTGACGGCATTATCCCGTTTCCTCGGTGCATCGGCAGCAAAAGCCCTGCCCTTCTTCAATCTGATGAAAAAAGGAATAGCATTCGAATGGACCCCGGCATGCGAGGAGGCATTCAACCATTTCAAGTAGATCCTAGCAGCGCCTCCGGTGCTCGGGAAGCCCAAGGCCGGAGAATCACTCTACCTCTACCTGGCAGTAACAGAAGAAGCGCTTGCAGCGGTGCTTGTAAGAGAAGAAGGGAAAGCTCAGCAGCCGATCTACTTCGTGAGTAGGGCTCTACAAAGAGCCGAGCTGAGGTACAGCAAACTGGAAAAACTGGCGTTGACACTCCTAACTTCCTCCCGAAGGTTAAGGCAATACTTCCAGGGTCACCGTATAGTTGTGAGGACGGACCAGGCAATTCGCCAAGTACTCCAAAAACCTGATTTGGCTGGTAGGATGATGACCTGGGCCATCGAGCTCTCCCAATATGACTTGCAGTATGAGCTCCGGCACGCAATCAAGGCCCAGGCAATGGCAGACTTTTTGGTTGAGGTCACGGGTGATCCCCCCGAGGAAACGGGCACACGGTGGAGACTCCACGTGGACGGGGACTCCAACCAAACGTCCGGGGGAGCCGGGGTCATCTTAGAAAGCCCGGCAGGAGTCATCTACGAGCAATCGACCAAGTTTGAGTTCCCTGTGTCGAACAATCAGGCAGAATATGAAGCTCTCCTAAGCGGACTAATACTAGCTCGGGAAGTCGGAGCAACAAAGATCGAAGTTTACAGTGACTCACAGGTCGTCACCTCGCAAGTAAACGGAAGCTACCAAGCCCGGGACCCCCTCCTGCAAAAATACTTGGAAAAGGTTAAAGAAATGACAAGTCAGTTCCAAGAGGTCACGATCCAACACGTCCCAAGAGAAAGGAACACACGGGCGGACCTCCTGTCCAAACTAGCGAGCACGAAGCCAGGAGCGGGTAACCGGTCTCTCATCCAGGGCATGGTGAAGGAGCCAACGGTCGCCCTCCATCTGACGGAGTCAAGCCCCTCATGGCTGGACCCCATCATAAACTTCCTGGAATTCGGCAAGTTGCCTGACGATGAGAATGCGGCTAAAACATTGAGAAGGGAGGCGGCCAGATATGCAATCATACAAGGGCAATTATTCATAAAGGGGCTCAGCCAACCCCTATTGAAATGCTTGCACCCCGACCAGACGGACTACGTACTTAGAGAAGTCCACGAGGGATGTTGCGGCCACCATATCGGGGGCAAAGCCCTAGCGAGGAAACTCATCCGAGCTGGATACTACTGGCCATCAATGATGAAGGACTCCAGGGAATTCGTTAGAAAGTGCGTAAAGTGTCAACAAAACGCCAATTTCCACAAGGCGCCGGCCTCCGAGCTGAGCCTTCTGACGACTAAACGACCTTTCGCTCAATGGGGAGTCGACCTTCTAGGACCCTTCCCGGTTGGCCCAGGACAGGTCAAATATCTCATAGTGGCCATCGATTACTACACCAAATGGATAGAGGCTGAGCCGCTGGCCAGCATATCTTCCTCTAATTGCAGGAAGTTCATGTGGAGACAGGTGATAACCCGGTTCGGCATCCCGGAGGTCGTCATCTCGGATAATGGAACATAATTCACTGACAAGAAATTCACGGAGTTCCTCACCGGCCTAGGGGTAAAGCAAAAATTTTCCTCAGTTGAACACCCCCAGACGAACGGACAGGTAGAGTCCGCAAACAAGGTCATCTTACTTGGCCTCAAGAAATGCCTAGACAACAAGAAAGGCGCATGGGCCGACGAGCTCGCTTTGGTCCTGTGGTCCTACCGAACAACCGAGCAAAGCGCTACGGGGGAAACCCCTATTCGCCTAACGTATGGGGTCGACGCCGTGATACCCGTCGAAATCGGCGAACCAAGCCCACGGCTACTGCTCGCAGGTGTGGACGAAGCAGTAGAAAGGGACCTGGTTGAGGAGACGAGGGAGATGGCCCATTTGTCAGAAACAACATTGAAACAAAGAATAGCCCTGCGCTACAACGCTAAAGTCCTCAGGAGGGATTTTGGGGAAAGAGACCTCGTTCTGCGACGCAACGACGTCGGTCTGCCGACCCCTGGGGAAGGAAAGCTGGCGGCAAATTGGGAAGGTCCCTACAGAATTAGAGAGGTGCTTGGCAAGGGTGCCTACAAGCTCGAGAGACTTGACGGCAAAGAAATTCCTAGAACATGGAATGCAGGTAACCTGAGAAGGTTCTACTCCTGACTTGGGTAAGCCGACCAGGAGGCCTAACAGACTTATGCATGCTTGTTCTGTTCACATGTTAATTTTTAATCACTTTCTAGCTATTTACTCTTATTGAATACTTACCATATTAACAAGCTTGCCTAGCTGACGATTAATTCTCACTTGTTAAAATATTCTCCTACTTATCTATTGCTTCCCAATACGCGTTTCACATGATTGCGTCCTAAAATGGCAGCCCGGGACTGATCACCCCGAGAGCCAGATGGACCATTGCCGTAATTAACACGGCGACAACACGACCAAATCGGTCCGAATCGTTACCAACGTAAAAACGACAAACGGGCACAAGAAATAAGCCCACCACGAAAAAGGCGGTAACAAAAATAATACGACGAGCAAGGCGAAAGATAGTAACGGCCACTCGGCCAAACGATTAACCGAACATAAATGTTACGGAGTATCAAATTACAAAACACGCAACAAACATTCAACAAATCTACATCAAAATGTTTAAGTTATAAGAAATCACTTCCTAGGCATGTCGACAATCTTGCCGTCTTGGATCATTTTGAAGACCCCAATAGCCGAGGTGTCGAAGTCTGGTGCCACGATCTTCACCTGAGCCTTCAGGGCGTCCTCAGTCATAGAAATCGCATTCTTCCCTTGCTCTTTGGTCGCTTTCATCTTCTTCCTGAGCTCCTCGACCTCGACCCTAGCGGCTTTAGCCGATGACACGGCTTGGTCCCGCTCCTTTTCCAAGGCTGCCACACGCCCTTGGGCGGCATTCAGCTGGTTCTCCAAGGTCATCTCTCGCTCAGCTAAACGGGCCACCGTCTCGTCGGAAGCCTTTAATTTCTCCTCGGCAGATGTCGTCTTTTCCTCGGATGCCTTGAGCTTCTCCCCCATCTCAGACAACTGACTCTGGAGCAGCTCAACCTGCGCCTTGAAGTCATTGTTTGCTTTGACAGAAGACTCGAGCTTCCTCTAGAGGGCCTGCATTCCCGACAACTCGAACTCAGCCTTTCGAGCTATCACGGCCCCCCGGAGCAAAGTCTGATACATCCATCTCGCCTGCCCGGCTAGGTCGGTCCCGTGGAAATGCTCCTCTGTCCCAGGGATCAGCTGCGAGCCAATAAAAGTTGTGGCATCAAAATTCCTCTCCATGATGGTAAGAGCCCCCTCCGGGCTCGAAGACGCCCTCCGCCTCTTAGGGGTGTGGATGAGTTCCACATCGTCATCTACCTGAGGAGCAGAGGGCGAATGCCTGCCAACGATGACCTCGGGAGGGGGAGAAGCTTGCGCCCCCTCTGGGTTCACACCGGACATATCGGTATCCTGGGGAGGGGGCTCAGTCTGGTCCTCCTTCTCCCCAGAAGGTCCAACCAATTTCCCGGCTTCCTTCCCTTCAGCTTTCTCGTCATTGATGACAAGCCATCTTAGCCTAGTTTCACTAGCCTTTTTCTTTTGTTTTCAATTGATTTTATGCACTTTCTTAAGCCATAAACAAGCCAATTGGGTAGATTTCCATGTTTCCTTTGATTCAATCAACCATGTATGAATTCATGCACTTTCATGAGATTTTATGCTATAATTGTCATATATTATGAAAGAAACACAATCTCATGATTTGGGGCATAGCTTTGATTGTTTTGATTGATTGATGATAGGTGGAAAGAGTTTTGAAGAAGGTTGAAGGAAGAAGGAATGGCTAGGAGCAAGAGAGAACAAAAAGTTTGAGCCAAAGTTTGCCTCAAACTTTGGCTCAAACTTTTAGAAGAGTTGAAAACATGCCAGAGAAAAAAAGTTTGAGCCAAAGTTTGCCTCAAACTTTAGCTCAAACTTTTGGAAGAATTGAAAACACTCCAGAGGAAAAAAGCTTGAGCAAAAGTTTGCCTCAAACTTTAGCTCAAACTTTTGGGAGAAAAGCTTGAGCCAACGTTTGCCTCAAACTTTTTGGCAAATGTTGGCATCACAAAACCAACACCCTGGAGGAAAAAAGCTTGCGCCAACGTTTGCCTCAAACTTTTTGGCAAACGTTGGCGCCACACTTGCACACCCTGGAGGAGAAAAGTTTGCGCCAACGTTTGCCTCAAGCTTTTTGGCAAACATTGGCGCCACACACATTTACAAGGGGACCAACGTTTGAGCAAAAGTTTGACCTCAAACTTTGGCTCAAACGTTGGTAGTAGCAAGCTTAAGCAATCTGGTATAAAAAGTTTGAGTAAAAGTTTACCTCAAACTTTTACTCAAACTTTTATGATTTCAACCCGGTTCACAATGGATCTTTCTCCAACTCCAAGAGCAATCAACCAAGGCCTTTATCAACCCAATTCCATCAAGAACAAAGGCCCAATTCAAGGCTTGAAGACCATTTGAAGAAAGTGTATAAATAGCTTATGATTTAAGTTTTGAGGGAGTTTTTCTTTTGAGAGCTTTCCTTTTAGTTTTTGCTGAGTTGTTTTAGAGAGCTTTTGGTTTTGAATTGTTTTGAGCTCTTGAGTTTCGGAGAGGAGAATTGAATTCTCTTCCTCTTAGTTTTCTTGTTTTAAATTTCAATTACACCTGTCTTGAGTCTTGGGTGTTGAGAATTGGGGAAATTCTGTCTCAATCTCACCTTGAGATCTCTTTCTGTTTCTTTTATTGCATCATTGGAGAATTGAGATTTACATTCAAGCTTTCTTCTGTTTTGATCTTTAATTTCTTGCAATTGAATTCCACATTTGGATCTAGGAAGGCATTGATATCTAGACTCGGTTATCTAGTCTCTTGGGTCCTAAGATCTGGAGTTTGCATTTTAAATTCTCTGTTTAAAGCTTTTCAAGTTCATTTACATTTCCGTTTGAGATCCGGTTCAATTCAAGTCACTTTCTACTTGTCTGATTAATGCAATTTACTTTTTCTTGTTTAATTTCTGCAAATCCACTTCCCAATTCCCTTTATAATTCAAGCCATTTACATTTCTTGCACTTTAAGATTCTGCAATTTACATTTCTTGCAATCTAAGTTTCTGCAATTTACATTACTTGTTCTTTAAGATTCATCACATTTACCTTCTTTGCTCTTTAATTTACTGCAAATTACCCATTCTCTTTACTTTCCATGCAATTTAAATTCTGTTAATTACAAGTCACCAAACCAATACTTGATTCGCTTGACTAAATCAACCACTGAACAAAAATTGCTCAATCCTTCAATCCCTGTGGGATCGACCTCACTCCCGTGAGTTTTATTACTTGATGCGACCCGGTGCACTTGCCGGTTAGTTTGTGTGTTTGGAATTCGTTTTTCCGAAAATACACATCAAGTTTTTGGCGCCGTTGCCGGGGATTGAAATAGATTGACAATGATTAAGTGAAGTGGAGATCTAGATCTAGCATTTTTATTTTCTGTTTCTCTAACTTTTGACTAACCCACTAACTGTTTGAATTTTTGCTTAAGCTAACTCAAACTTCATTCTAGCAATAGATTGAAGTGTCACTGGTTTTTGTGTGTTTCTTGTGTTTTGCTTGTATGTCAGATACAAGAAGAGAGATCCCTACCTTTCATGAAACTGACGAAAGAATCCTCCGAAGGCTAAGAAGAGAAGCAAGAGAAAAAAATGTTGCTGGAGAGGAAGAATTAGATGAAGAATATCATGAATTGGAGGAACACTCAACAAATCCAACAAATCCACCAGTGAGAATGGCCAACAACAATGGTCAACCCCAGAGGAGAGTCTTGGCTTCATATACACTTGCTAATCCAAGGCATTATGGGAGTAGCATCCTTACCCCCAAATGTCGATGCAAATAACTTTGAATTGAAGCCCCAACTCATCACCTTGGTGCAGAACAACTGTTCCTATGGAGGAGGCCCCTTGGAAGATCCAAACCAGCACCTATCCACCTTCCTGAGGATATGTAACACAGTGAAGACCAATGGTGTGCATCCTGACAGTTACAAATTGCTGCTATTTCCATTTTTCCTCAAAGACAAAGCCACTCAATGGTTGGAATCCTTCCCAAGAGACAGCATCAACAACTGGGATGATCTAGTAACCAAGTTCCTTGCCAAGTTTTACCCACCTCAAAGAGTTATTAGATTGAAGACTGAAGTACAAACATTCACACAAATGGATGCTGAACCCTTGTATGAGGCATGAGAACGATACAAAGCTCTAATCAGGAAGTGCCCTCCTGAGATGTTTAATGAATGGGATAAACTCCAAAATTTCTATGAAGGACTGACAATGAAAGCTCAAGAGGCACTTGACTATTCAGCAGGAGGCTCAATGCAACTCATGAAGACAGCTGAAGAGGCCCAAAACCTCATTGATATGGTGGCAAACAATCAATATTTCTTTGCTCATCAGAGACAACGTCAGCCATCACAAAGGAAAGGAGTGATGGAGTTGGAAGGAGTGGACTCAATTCTGGCTCAAAACAAAATGATGCAGCAGCAAATTCAGCAATAATTTGATCAAATGGCCAAGAGGATTGATAGTCTCTAATTTGCAGCAATCAACACAAGCCAATCATCAACCAAATGGGGGCAAAATGAAGAAAACCAAGAAGATCAGCAGCATGAACAACCTCAATATGTGCACAACCAAAGCTGCGGCCAAAATGAAGTTTATGGTGACACCTACAATCCATCCTGGAAGAACCATCCAAACATAAGATGGGGAGATAACCACACTCAAAACCAGCAACCATGGCAAAGAAATTCAAACCAAAACAACTCAAGAAATAACCAAAACCACAACCAGCAAAACACTAACCCCAATCCATATAGAAAACCCCAAAACAACCACCCAAATTCCAGTTACTATCCACCCAATAACCAAACCACTAACCAAAACACCTACCATCAACCTTCAATATCTCACAACCAGCCATAAGCGTCACAAGACACTCAAAGAATCTCCAATTTGGAGATATTGATAGAAAAGATGATGAAGCACCAAGATATAATGATGGAAAAACTCATGAAAAATCAAGAGATGGCCAGACAAGATCAAGAAACAACAAGAAAAGATCAAGAAGCAGCAAGAAAAGATCAAGCCATAACAAGCAAAAACCAAGAAGCTTCAATCAGAAATCTTGAGACGCAAATGGAACAAGTAGCTAAACAAATTACAGAGATGGGTGAGAAGCAACCAAATGCATCCCCTAGTGCCACTCAAAACCACCCAAGGGACAAAGGAAAAGCTACAAAGTGGGAAGAGTGCAAAGCAATCATAGTGGGAAGTGAGAAGACCGGGGAGAAGGAAGCCATCAATCAGGAAGAACACAACAAACAAATTCCACAAGAAGAGACAGAAGAGAGAAGTGAAGAGGATAGAAAGACCAAGAATGCAAAAAGCTCAAAGAGAGATAAGGACATCCCTGAAACACAACTACAAGAGAAGAAGGAAGGGATGAAGCCATATATCCCCAAACTTCCATATCCTCAAAGATTCAAAAAAGAAAACGAGGATAAGCAATACTCAAAGTTCCTGAACATATTCAAGACACTCAGCATCAATATTCCTTTCTTAGAAGCACTTGAACAGATGCCATTATATGCCAAATTTATGAAAGAAGTTCTAACAAAGAAAAGACCCTTGAAGGAAGGACAGATTATTGAAATGATAATGGAGTGTAGTGCTATTCTCCAAAGAGGTCTACCAGAGAAGAAGGATGATCCTGGAAGGTTTTATATACCTTGTACCATAGGAAACATAACTATTGAGAAATCATTCTGTGACCTTGGTGCAAGTATAAACTTGATGCCTCTATCTCTTATGAGGAAGCTTAAAATTTTTGAGCTGAAACCCACTCGAATAACTCTTCAAATGGCTAACAAGTCCATTCAACAAGCACTTGGAGTTATAGAGAATGTGCTGGTAAAAGTGGAAAAATTCCTTCTCCCAGTTGATTTTGTCATCCTGGATATGGAGGAAGACCCTAACACTCCCATCATCCTGGGGAGGCCTTTTCTTGCTACGGGCAGAGCATTAATAGATGTTGAAAAAGGGGAATTGTTGCTGAGAGTGCATGATAAGCACCTAGCATTCCATGTTTTCAAAACCCCACATGAGCCCACTCAAGAAAAAGAGTGTACGGAGGATAAGGCCAGAGATCAAAATTTGAAGGAGGTAGTCAATGAGTTAGCTTCAAGACTTCCAAATCCATGCTTGAAAGAAGTAGAGATGGTGCAACAGACCAAAGAAATCAAGAAGGAACCAGATCCAAAACCTCCAGATGAGAAATTCAACATCTCAGATAAGGAACCACCAAGGCAGGGAGCATCTCTTGAGAAAGAAAAGAAGAAGAGGCCAAGAGGGTGGAGAAACAAGAAGATCCCTACTGAAGGCTTTTCACCAGGGGATAAAGTAGTGTTAAACACCCAACCAATGAAGGTGTCCCCACAATCATCTGAATACTACACTGTGAACCGGATCTTTTCACTTGAACACCTAGAGATCATCAAAAAGGAGACCGGAAGGAAGTTCACAGTAAGAGGAGAAAAGCTGAGGCACTATGATTTTCAACCCCCATGATCTAAGGGGATCGATGTCAAGCTAATGACAATAAAGAAGCGCTTGTTGGGAGGCAACCCAACCTGAGGTAGTTTTCTTTTCATAGCCTTTTCAATAAAAATGTTGAATAATTGATATGCATTGCAAGGAGCTAAGTTTGGTGTTGCACACCAAAACAATTTAAGGGAGAATGAAGGATTCTAAATTTGGTGTTCCACCAAAATCTCATTTAAAAGCATACTCTCACCTCCTGCATAATGCTAGCTCCAAGCAATCAGACAAATTATTCAACCATTTAATTGCTTTTAGTTTTGGTTCCATAACCTTTAGCAAGGCCAAAAGAATTCATAAATGTACAACCTGTTGCATTAGAGACAGTGGCAAGGAATTAAGTTTGGTGTTCTCACACCAAATTAAATCCAAAAGCCACACTCAATTTATGCATGCTAACCAGTCACCTAAGGGCTTGAGAAGCAAGCAACTTTTGAGAATTATGCAGGGAACTAACCACCATTTGAGGACATTATGCATCATAACTCAAAAGGGACACAACAGAAGGAAGGACAAAAGAACTGCAAACCAATAGGTTGTATCTATACTTAACTTCTGCTGTTGAGAAATGCTTTGATTTATGTCTTGCTAAAGTGTTCATCTAGTACAAGTAGAATCATTTTTTTTTTTTGCAATAAGTAAGCTAGCCTAAGTGTGTGCTTGTGCGTTTACTTTCACTTAACAAAAAGCATGCTTTGTCCCCTGCATCTTTAATTCAATAAAAGAAATGTTTGAATGTGGAGTAAGATAGTTCTCTGTTAGATAGAAGTACAATAAAAGTAAGTGGTGGTATGTATGTGTGATTGTATGATAGCTCACTTTTAGTGAATAAAAGAACTAGGATGTCTCATTCTAAGTAGAAAGTGGCCTACTGTCTATGAATCTCAATCAAATAAAAGTTCTTGGTTAAAAATAAAAACAAAAAGAGAAAAGAAAAAGCCAAAAAGTGGCAACAGAACAAAAGAAAATAAAAAGAAACAAAGCTAGACACCAATAGCTTGAACCTTAGAATATATGCCTGTGGTGTCTTTGTACTAGGATCTGCTTGGATTATTAAGTTCTTTGGAGTGCATCAACACTCGGTGACTTGGGTTAACTAACCCGGGATCATCAGCTGAAAGTCCACTATCAAGAGCAACCTAAATACAAGGCATTTAGTAACCCAAAGAGGTGCTGGGCATCAATGTTCTAAGAAGGAATGTGAGCCAAGTGTCTATAGTGAATAATGTGTCAAGTATAAAGAAAGAAAAGAACTTGTTACACATGACACTGAACTAAAGCTTATAGAGAAAAACAATAGTCAAGGACAAAGGAATAATGGGAGGTCATAGCAGTGTGTTGCTTGATGCTTGAAGGAGACTTTCTAGGCCTAAAAGTCAATAAGAAGTGAGTGTTTACATATCCACATAAAACCCCATGAACTACCAATAATACTCTGCTAGCATGAACATCCTCTTCCATTTCATTCTTTCTTCTCAATAATTCTTTTCTTGCTTGGGGACAAGCAAGCTTTAAGTTTGGTGTTGTGATGACAAGCCATCTTAGCCTAGTTTCACTAGCCTTTTTCTTTTGTTTTCAATTGAGTTTATGCACTTTCTTAAGCCATAAGCAAGCCAATTGGGTAGATTTCCATGTTTCCTTTGATTCAATCAACCATGTATGAATTCATGCACTTTCATGAGATTTTATGCTATAATTGTCATATATTATGAAAGAAACACAATCTCATGATTTGGGGCATAGCTTTGATTGTTTTGATTAATTGATGATAGGTGGAAAGAGTTTTGAAGAAGGTTGAAGGAAGAAGGAATGGCTAGGAGCAAGAGAGAACAAAAAGTTTGAGCCAAAGTTTGCCTCAAACTTTAGCTCAAACTTTTAGAAGAGTTGAAAACATGCCAGAGAAAAAAAGTTTGAGCGAAAGTTTGCCTCAAACTTTAGCTCAAACTTTTGGAAGAATTGAAAACACTCCAGAGGAAAAAAGCTTGAGCAAAAGTTTGCCTCAAACTTTAGCTCAAACTTTTGGGAGAAAAGCTTGAGCCAACGTTTGCCTCAAACTTTTTGGCAAACGTTGGCATCACAAAACCAACACCCTGGAGGAAAAAAGCTTGCGCCAACGTTTGCCTCAAACTTTTTGGCAAACGTTGGCGCCACACTTGCACACCCTGGAGGAGAAAAGTTTGCGCCAACGTTTGCCTCAAGCTTTTTGGCAAACGTTGGCGCCACACACATTTACAAGGGGACCAACGTTTGAGCAAAAGTTTGACCTCAAACTTTGGCTCAAACGTTGGTAGCAGCAAGCTTAAGCAATCTGGTATAAAAAGTTTGAGTAAAAGTTTGCCTCAAACTTTTACTCAAACTTTTATGATTTCAACCCGGTTCACAATGGATCTTTCTCCAACTCCAAGAGCAATCAACCAAGGCCTTTATCAACCCAATTCCATCAAGAACAAAGGCCCAATTCAAGGCTTGAAGACCATTTGAAGAAAGTGTATAAATAGCTTATGATTTAAGTTTTGAGGGAGTTTTTCTTTTGAGAGCTTTCCTTTTAGTTTTTGCTGAGTTGTTTTGGAGAGCTTTTGGTTTTGAATTGTTTTGAGCTCTTGAGTTTCGGAGAGGAGAATTGAATTCTCTTCCTCTTAGTTTTCTTGTTTTCAATTTCAATTACACTTGTCTTGAGTCTTGGGTGTTGAGAATTGGGGAAATTCTGTCTCAATCTCACCTTGAGATCTCTTTCTGTTTCTTTTACTGCATCATTGGAGAATTGAGATTTACATTCAAGCTTTCTTCTGTTTTGATCTTTAATTTCTTGCAATTGAATTCCACATTTGGATCTAGGAAGGCATTGAGATCTAGACTCGGTTATCTAGTCTCTTGGGTCCTAAGATCTGGAGTTTGCATTTTAAATTCTCTGTTTAAAGCTTTTCAAGTTCATTTACATTTCCGTTTGAGATCCGGTTCAATTCAAGTCACTTTCTACTTGTCTGATTAATGCAATTCACTTTTCCTTGTTTAATTTCTGCAAATCCACTTCCCAATTCCCTTTATAATTCAAGCCATTTACATTTCTTGCACTTTAAGATTTTGCAATTTACATTTCTTGCAATCTAAGTTTCTGCAATTTACATTACTTGTTCTTTAAGATTCAGCACATTTACCTTCTTTGCTCTTTAATTTACTGCAAATTACCCATTCCCTTTACTTTCCATGCAATTTAAATTCTGTTAATTACAAGTCACCAAACCAATACTTGATTCGCTTGACTAAATCAACCACTGAACAAAAATTGCTCAATCCTTCAATCCCTGTGGGATCGACCTCACTCCCGTGAGTTTTATTACTTGATGCGACCCGGTGCACTTGCCGGTTAGTTTTGTGTGTTTGGAATTCGTTTTTCCGAAAATACACATCAGTCATCGCTCTCTTCGAAGAAGGTCTTCATCAGGTTCTCGAGACCCGTCACTGTAGCAGACATTTCCACTGCAACAAACAAACACATCAGCCGTTAGATCGTGTAAAGAAAACAATAATAAACAACACAAAAATAGAAAACAAGACGACTGACGGATATAGCTCCTGGCGGCCTCCCGTTCACCCATAAGGAGATGAGGATTTACAGGGTTCTTTTCAAAAATAGCAAATAGCACATCGGCTATTTGCTTATCTACCGAGGACATCCTCTTATATGTTACCTTAATAAAAGAATTCGATCCCGCCCCAAAGCTCCAGTAAGTGGGGATGAGGCGCTCCCCCTCCAAGGATAACCAAAAGGGATGGCGACCTCTAACGGGACGGACTTTGAAAAACTTATCTTTAAACCCATGGTAGGAGTCCTCGAACAGACCAAATATTCTCCTACCCTGGGCAGACCGGAAAGAAAGGAACCCTTTCCTCGCCTTCCCTTGTTTGGAAGGGTTGGTAAGTTTGAAGAAGAAAAGGAAGACATCCACCGACACCGGCAGCTCGAGATACTCGCAAACCATCTCAAAACAGCAGATGGAAGCCCAACTGTTCGGGTGGAGCTGTGACGAAGACAGGGATATCCGATTCAAGAGCGACATCTGGAATTCGGAAAACGGAATGCGAACCCCAACCTGGGTGAACATGGATTTGTAAAACCAAATCCAGTCGGCAATTCGGGGAGAATGAAGATTGACCTTGTACAGCCGCTCATGGGGGCAGGCACGAAGGTCTCATAATTGGCCTCTTCGTCTGTTCCCCCGCACAAGTACCCGGCCTACCGGAACTCCGTCAACTCCGCCAGATCCATCTGGTTTGGCGAATCCTTTACATCCGAGGTTACCCAAGCGTACGGATCATAGCTCGCCGCGGAAGGGGAAGCCCGGGAGACAACACGAGGCATACCTACAGCGGGGTACCATTCCGTTAGTCTACGAGATCGGGAGCCCGGAAAATACCCAGAAGCTATGATTCGTCCTACTGAACAGTTAAAATCAAGTATGAACCAAGCAAGCCACCTAAAAATCTGCCCTGGAATGGTACCCCTCCCCTAATACTCTACCTATCATCAGAAAGCCATGTAGCAACAAAACCCAAATAAGGCAGCAAAAACAAACATACACAAACAGCAAGCATACAATGCCAGAACGAAGAAGAGGAAGGTCCGAGGATTACCTGGATTTTGTTAAAAACTGGAAGGACAAGAGGAAGATGTTCGTAGAAATTACAGCGACACTCTGGAACTTCTGAGAGAAGAAGAAGGAGATAGCAAGGAAATGGGAGAGGCAAGAGCGTAAAAAGAAGAAAAGTGGGAGATAAACTATTTAAAACTGCCTCCTAGGAAGCGCGAAAGACTGGGGGAAAAATGGTCTTTGCATGCGGGGTTTTCCAACCCATTATGAGCATTCAGTGCTCAGCATGGAGAACGAAGCGATGAGCGGTTACCTTAGTAACCAAAAGACACGCGCGCAGGGGGCACCTTCCCTCCACGGACGGCCGATCTGACGACGTGTGGAGAAAGAAGACAAACGCGCCACCAATAGTCCTCACGGCTACCACTGGAGCGTGGGGGCACTGTTACGGCCTGGCCCAAACCTTCCGCTGGCTTGGGCCGATCCGAGCTCCACCCGACCCGAACGGTTAGGGGGCAGGGCGCTCCGACACCAACCCGGACACGCGTCCGTAATAGCTCACCCTTAGCTGTGAAGGAAACGTCTCGGGAATAGTGGGCCTGCCTTCACAGGGCCCACCTCTGACAATATATAAGGGGAAGATTTACTCTTCCCCAGAGGTAGGTAATACACTCTATCATCCTTTCCGCCTGCACACCTTACTGACAAGAGCGTCGAAGTGTCTTTGCAGGTGGCACCCCCCTCTCACGCGAAGTACCCGAGACCTCGCGCACCGCTGACCAGCAGTCCACGACTTGACGAGCCCCTACCATCATCCCGGATCACAACCCGAACCGTTCAGCAACCGACCTACCGAACAGTATAAAAAAAATTAGAATTAATTGAATATTTATTCGCAAATTAAAAGTATTCATAATTAAAAATCTAATTAAATTTAACCTCATATATTTTAAGAGAAATATTTTATTAATTTTGATATTTTTAACATGAAAATAATCTAATTTTAAAATAAAAATAGTGTAAGGATCTAATTAAAAAAATAAGTATAAGGATTTAATAAAAAATTTGATAAAATTATAGAGACTAACATTGAGTAATTAAACCTATTAAATTTGATTTAATATAAAAACTATAAATAAATAAATAAATAATCTCAATAAAATGACTAATAAGTAATGATAATATATTTTGTGAAGCTAGCTAACTAGGGAAAAATTAATGAATTTATTAGTGGCTTTCTTCTTTTAAAAATTGGCTGAGATAAGAGAGAATATTATCTATTATTTAATTAATATTTTTATTTTAAAATGATATATGATTTCTTTTTACTTTAACTCTTAAATAAATAATGGTTTTACTTGAGTAACTATTTTAGTTAAAAAAAGGTATACCATAAATATTGTAACAAGTGGAGTTTCCATTAGAATAGTAGGAGGTAATGGATACTTGGATAATTGTAATAAATTAGTGTATGACCCCGTGCTCAGTACGGAAAAATTTATAAAAGTAAAAAATATATATATATGCTTCGATATTTAAAATAAAAGTACAAAATAATTATTATTTTAAGAAATTTATAAAATTATTATTAAAATCAAAGTTTAACTTAAAAAAAGTAAGTAAAAATTATTTTATATTTTTTAAGGTAAAATAATTATACACTGATACAGAATTTAAAATAAAATTAAAATATTTACATTAGAATAATATTTTTTCAAAGACTTCTCTATAAACAACATTGATGGTTGAATTTGCAGATATTCCTACATGATTCATAAGTAAAACTTTTAAACCTCTCTTACTCTTAACTTTTGAAAGTGCCACATATAGTTGGTCATGTGTAAAAACGGGTTTGGGCAAGCACAATCCAACATGAGATAAAGTTTGTCCCTGAAACTTGATAATTGTCATGGCAAACGATACTATTATAGAAAACTGTCTTCGTTAGAATCTAACTGGGACGGTTTCATTTGTTGGTACCATATTCATTCTTGGAATCAAAGCAATATGACCAACATTGTTACCCGTTAAGACTTCACATTCTATGACATAATTTCTAAACTTCCTAACTTGTAGCCTTGTACCATTACAAAGACCACTGGATTAGTCAATATTCCTCAGTAACATCACCGGAATATCAATCTTGAGTATTAATTTATGTGGAGGCAAACCAGAGTAATTTATGCTATTCAGTAATTCAGGACCATAGAGATCTAGCTGACTCTCCATATTCCCTTCATCCATACAAATGGAATCCGAACTAAGATATAATTTTTTCTCTCCAGGAATGATAGCCATCAGATGGTTGTTGACCTCTTTAACGATGTCTAGTGTGGGATCCAGTATAGTTCTTGCTTTGAAAAAATCTTTTGAGGACATGTTTTCCAAAATATTTGGATAAGAAAAATGAACCAACTCATCAAATGTCTGGTCCGAAGAAGGAATAACAATATCTCCTGGAAGACATATCTCAGATTCACCATCCATATTGTCACCTATTAGACCATCACTAACTTTCAATAACCACTCACCAAGTTGCTCTGTCTCATCTTGATATGAAGCAGTCGTTCTTACAGAGAGTCTCATATTTTTTGTTAGTTTGAGCACCTGACAAAACTTCTAAAGGTAAGATGAATTCACGGTTGAATGAATGATATCTTGTCTCGATCCTCATGAAATGACAGGAAGAATTTGTCTAAAGTCTCCACCTAGTACAACCACTTTTCCTCCAAAGGGCAAATCTTTGCTATATGTTGGAGAACACCTCATGATATCACCCAAGCATTTATCAGGCACTTCATAGTAGTACCTACTAACCATTGGAGCCTCATCCCAAATTATAAGTTTGGCTTTCAACAGCAACATTGCTTGAGGGGAACCAGGTTTGATGTTACATACAGAATCCTCAGTTATATTCAGCGGTATTTTGAACCTTGAGTGTGCCGTTCTTCTATTGGGAAGAAGTAAAGATGCAATACTACTCGAAGCAACGTTTAACACTATATCACCCCTTGAGCAAATCTCAGCAGACATAAGGTTCCAGAGAAATGTTTTTCCAGTACCCCCATGACCATACACAAAGAAAAAAACCCCTTCATCACAATATACAGCTGTAACAATTTTATCGAATGCATATCTCCGCTCAGGTGTTGCGATGGCTAATATGTCTGAGGCATTTTTCTTTAAATCATCCCTGTTAAAGTTTAGCTCTTCCCTAATAACCCTTTCGGTTAACAAAGAACTATCAACTTCAGTTGCTAAAGGCATTGGAGGATAGTCTTTCAAGGTTTTACCATAGGAATGTAAGATCTTGTCTATATCCATTAAACACAACTGCTTAATCTCATCATCTGACATTGCTAACTCTGCATATTATACAATACTATAAAAATTCAATCAAACTAAAAATGATCAATAAGGAAGAACTTTTATCATTGTAATTAATAAAAACTCACCCCTCATGTTCATCACAGCTCTTTGTCGATACAAAATATCATCTGAGAGTTCATGCCAACATCTATCCCAGACATGTTCTGGTCTTGAGATATTGTTGGATGTTAATAGAATGACAAATAATCTCCTAACATATGATCCTGAGGCCCATGAGCTTGCTTCCTTAATTGCATCAATGAATTCTTTGTCATCTTGCAAGAGTCCAAGGGCGAAGCATGCATCTCTATACATAGCATAAATTATTTCTCCTACTGTTCTTATATCTCGAAAACTCATACATCCTCTCTGAGTATTCAAGAGAAGTCGTTGGTAATATTCTTCAATATTTGCTGCAAAAAATTTGGTTAAAATCCCACTTTTAAGTTGTTAAATGGATTAAGCTATGCTATTTTAATTATTATGTAGCTACACATCCGCATAAGAATAATTTTCCTAAAAAATATAGAAAAATAAAAAATTGTATAATCTACAGATTATAACTGTTGAAAGTTATTTGAATATTTATTTTTCTAGTGTAGATAAATCGAATAAAATGGACGTGGGGTATAGACTGTTAAGATTTTAAATTTAAATCATTAAATAAGCAAGATCAAAATTGAATATAAACTCGTCATTACCTGTAGGTACATGAGTCTTCCAATTGCGAAGCCTTTCTTTCGAAGAAACCACTTTGAAGAATCGTCCTTCCAAACAAACTTGGTTGGAAACTCAGCATAAGTCAGACTTCAAGCATAAGGATATGACATGTTCGCCGCCATCCATCCCAAAAACATGGACTTATGAGATATTGCTCTTTCGACGATATCATTAACATTAGAAGTTTCACCATAAACCACAGGTTGCTCATTCACCAAATGGAATGGAAGTCTAATTACAAATGGTTCTTTCTCTTGGATTTCGTATCCAAATAGACGCCAGACTGCCTCACATGCCGAAATGTACCTACAATCATAGTAATTCCTAATTTCGTCAACAACTTGTGTGGCTTCTGACGGATCACCAGCATTGTATAGAGTAGCTGTTACGCGGTCATTACCCTTGTGTACATACTTAAACAGATACTTAATAGAACTTGTTTGGAATGTGTATTCCACATTTATGTGGCACCCGAACTTGAGCAACAATTCTAGATTATACAAAACAATGAACTTATTGTCTAGTACACATTCCCTTTTCTTCACTGTTCGACCGTTATAAGTACGCCTATATTTGGAAAATCCGGCCTCATCAATGAGTGTTCGCTGTCTAAACTCTTTAGGATAGAACTTTGAACATGATCCATTCTTCATGCAAGGTGAATTCTTGTTGTACGGACCACATAGACGATGTACCATGTAATTTTGAATAGCTCCATGTAGATTTGGCCTTTCATTTTCATCAAGAATCTCAACTGTTATAGATTTGGCCTTTCATTTTCACATCAATTTCAGAGAGGAGAGGAGAGAAGTGTGGGAGTGGGAATGGGTTACGGACTTAAGCCGTTGGGGATTCAGTTTTTTTTTTTAAGTCAAAACGGCACCGTTTGGAGGAGTTATTAACAAACCGGAAACCTTTTAAAAAAAACCAACCAGTTCTAACGGTTCACCGATTAATCACATATACGACTGATTTTGTAATGAGTTTTTTGTCAGACGATTTACTCATAACATCTGTTAAGCCATTTTTAAATTTTATAAAATTATTTATAATAATTACAAAAAGTGCTCATAATAAAAAATTTTAAAATTTTATAAAAATATTTTATTTAAAATTGTTAATAAAATCTTAGTTGTACTCTGTTTCAAAATAAATAATTATAATGATATTAGTATTTTATACAACAATCCATACAAAAAAAATTCAAATTTCATACAATATTTTTTCGTTCATTTTTAATAGCTCATAAATACAAAAAAAATATTGTATAGAATTTAAATTATTTTTGTATTAATTTTTATATAAAATACCCATAACATTATAATTATTCAGAAGTTGCATATAATTCGAACCTTATGAATTTAATTTACTACATATTTGCCTAAATCGAATTTATTCAATTCGATTTATATAGAGATGCAAATTCGATTTATTTAATTTAATTTATTTTTGTATGTGGTATGATTTGATTGAAAGAGAAACAATTTATAATTTTATCTAGCATCAATAAATGCAAATTATGATTTGATTCTTCTGTAATTTTATCTAGCATCAATAAAATTTCACTATCACTGATTTTAAAAAAAAATTAAAATCTAAAACGATGGTTAAAAATAAATAAAGAGGATAGATTTAATTCTTCTATAATTGTATGCGTTTTTTTTCTCCTGATTTGCGTTTTTATCACAATCCACAAGTTCTATGTTTTATAACTTAACGTTAATTCATATATAGTATATAAATAGATTTAATTAGAATAAATAACAATTTATTTATTTTATTTTAGACTTTATAAATGAAAAGACTAATTCACTAATATAACGAATTATAAGTAATGTAATATAATTAATTAAGTAATATAAATTATAATAAATTATATTAATTATATTAATATTTAAATATCTAATCAAATCAATTAGTTGATATAATTAAGTCAGTGCAATAAATTGTATTGAATGAGTTAAAACAATTAAATCGAGAAATACTCTCCAAAGCATGCCACGTCAGTTTCATCATTAAATGTAGACATCCGATTTTTATATAATAGAATAGATAATATAATAATCTTTAGGGGGTTTTGCTAGCAGGGAACATATTAAAATTGTGATTAATAGAAAATTTTTAATTTTATTTAATTTTAGTACATGTATAGTAAACATATTAAAATTTTATATTTTATATAATTTTTATAAAAAATAATTTAATGTATAACTTTAATATGTGTCCTTAGACACATATCAGTTAAATCTTTTGTTTAAAAGCAAAAAATTTAATTTTATTACATTAACAATGCAAATTTTTTTACATAATTATTTAATTATATTCGTTATTTAAATACTATTCATGTAGTGGGTGTAAAAAGTTTTTTTTTTTATGCAACAATACTTAATAATTGAATAGATGTATAAAAATTTGATAAATTGATAATGTACCAAAAGTAAATTAAAAAACATATATAAAAATAATATTAATTAGGTTAAAAATAAAAAATATAGTAACTTTAACTTTTATTATTTTAGATTAATATACTTTTTATATCTAGGTTTAGTAACTTTTATCTCTCCAATACCTGAATATAATTCTAGTTTTAAGATATAAATTGTTACGGACTGCCGGTCCAGCCCAAGAAGCTGCCGGGTCGGGGCACCGTCCCACCCAGGCCCAAGAAACCCTAACGGATCCCTTCAGGTCGGTTAGCCGTAACCGACCCGGGGTCCAACCATATCACAACCGTGCCACCAGCCGGGTCGGAACCCCCAGGGTCGGCACCCGAGGTACCGACCCCCCAGTACGGACGACCCGCACGCGTGGAAAAGTGACAGCTCAAACTCTTCACCAATGGGCTAGGCCATCATTAGGCCCACCCAGCACGCTATATAAAGGGAGAGGACAGCTCTCCCCCCAAGGTACGTCACATCCTTACCTAACCCTGCCACCCTCAGTACGGACTCTGACTTGATCGTCGGAATGTCCTTGCAGGTGGCCACCCCCTCGCTCCGTCCGCCCTCCGACGTTACCAGCATTCGCTCCGCGCTCGTTCGGGACCTCTCTCTCTCCTTGTCACCTTCCATCAACAATCCGATAATCCGAAAATCCCAGGTAACGAACATAAATATATCAATGTTCTGAAAAAAAAAATCTAATATACTTTGATCCTCAATATTAAAGTTTTTTTTAGGTCCAGTGATTGAGCAAACATCAAAATATGTAAATGGATTTACCTAACATAAAAATACATGTTAAGATTATCTAATAAAATAAATTATTAAAAACTTTTCTAAGTGTATTGTTATATATTTATTAAAATAAAATATTTTAAATTTTTATTAATGATGATTTAACACACACCTTTACACCATTATATTAATTAAAGTTTAGAGAAATTATCTAAATCAATTCTTAAATTAAAGTTTTTAATATTATTAGACATTTTAGTTTTTATGTTTTTAAATATATAAAATAATTTTTAATGTTTATCTTTATTAGACAATACAAGCTCAGCTCCTCCAATTCAATCGAAATGTAGGTTTTGGAATTTTTGAATTTTTGTAAGGATTATTTTGAGATTTTTTTTTTAATTTTCAAAAACAGTTTGTAATTCGTTTTTCAGATCAAATTGAAAGGAGACTGTATTGTTCGACAAAGATAAATATCAGAAACTATTTTGTATTTTAAAATCTAAATAACTAAAATATTCGATTTTAAAAACCTAAAAAACTGATTTAGGTAATTATTCTAAATTCTATAAGTGTATAAAGGAAGAAGAATAAATGTTTAATTATTTTATTGGTCTTTATAATATCACCAAATTTTTAATTATATATATATATATATATATATATATATATATATTTTAATTAGACTGCTTTTAATTTTATAATTAGCTAAGTCCTTGCCAATGTAAAAAAATAGAGTTAGTGAAATATTTTTGTAAATTAAACATATTTATAATTAAGGACCTAATTAAATTTTTGACCATATATTTTTTGAAAAAAATATTTTATTAAAATTTTAATATTTTTTACACAAAAAAATTTCAAAATTAAAAGTACTATAATGATCTAACTAAAAGAAAAAGAAATATAAAAACTTAATTATAAATTTAGTAAAACTATAAATACTAATAGAATAATTAAACTAAAAATAAATAATAATAAAAAATGATCCACTTAGATAAAAATGTCTAAAATATCTTTTTTTAAAGATATTTTTTAGTAATTAAAATTTAACACATATAATCAATTAAACCATTTTAGTTTTATTAAAATTAGGTCAAACAAGTTAATTTGACTGAAAAAATAGTGAATCAAATCTTGAATTGATCTAAATTAATCTTATTTTTTTATAAAAAATGATTTTATATGAAGAGTGTTAGGAAGCAAGCAAGTTTTGTGATTTGTAGTCATCAATTAGCTATTATTAGTGTTTTCAATGATGTGGGATTACATCTAATGGTGTAGAATGACTTTCTTTTACTGGTTAAGTGCTGACTAAATTTTAATAAAAATGCTGGCCCTAGACTTTTTTTTATATATATTAAAAATTCTAAATTCTAGCTCTTTACTTCTCTGCTATCATAGGGTTAGGATTTAGAATTTTCAATATATATATATATAATAATAGTATTTTAGTCATTTTTTATAATAAGAATATTGTAATCATTTTTTATAAAAAATAATATTAATTTAAATTAGTTCAAGATTTGATTTACTATTTTTTTGATTAAATTAATTTGTTTGGTCTAATTGTGACAAAAATAACACAATTTAATCAATTATATGTGTTAAAATTTAAAATTATACTACACAAATAACTTGTATGAAAAACGTTTGTACATAGAGAATAACTAAAAAATATCTTTAGAAAAGATATTTTACATATTTCTATTTGAGTAGCTCCCAATAAAAAATAACATTAATTGAAGGTCAACAGAAAAAAAGGAATGGATATTAATGGATGAGGGAGAGAAATTAAATATTAGTCCTACAGTAATTTAATATCTACTGTTATCCTATAAAAAAGAGTTGCTACATTCATCATGTATATATCATTTCTTCTGTCTTTTCATTTCTAGAACATACAATTATCTCATCTTGAATTAGCTTTATTAGTTTTATTTTATCCTGGTTATTTTGAAAGAAGATGAAAACAATGACAACAAGCATCATGAGCTTGTTAGCTCTTATCATGTTGTTGAACAATGGATTCATGGTTTTAGGTAGCAGAAAAAACTTCTTAGAACACAAATTTACCAATAAATTTTTTCTCGAAGACGAAGGTCCATCTGATGGAGGAAAGGGACATAAGACTAAGCCACCTGGAGGTCCACCATTTACCAATAAATTTTTTCTCGAAGACGAAGGTCCATCTGATGGAGGAAAGGGACATAAGACTAAGCCACCTGGAGGTCCACCATTTACCAATAAATTTTTTCTCGAAGACGAAGGTCCATCTGACGGAGGAAAGGGACATAAGACTAAGCCACCTGGAGGTCCACCATTTACCAATAAATTTTTTCTCGAAGGCGAAGGTCCATCTGACGGAGGAAAGGGACATAAGACTAAGCCACCTGGAGGTCCACCATTTACCAATAAATTTTTTCTCGAAGGCGAAGGTCCATCTGACGGAGGAAAGGGACATAAGACTAAGCCACCTGGAGGCCCACCATTAACCAATAAATTTTTTCTCGAAGACGAAGGTCCATCTGACGGAGGAAAGGGACATAAGGCTAAGCCACCTGGAGGTCCACCATCAGATTTGTATTTTGATGAGAACTTTGAAGTGTTTTGGAACTTAAAAGATTCTAAAAGTTTCCAGAAACAAACTCATCATGAATTTTCAACCGAAGGATCAGGTCCATCCGACGGAGGAGAGGGACATGAACTTCCACCTGGCTATGGAGGTCCACCACATAGCTAGCCATGGAGGAGATCCACCACCTTCAAATCTATACTTTAATTAAAAGAATATTAATAAAAAATAATAAAATGGAGGAGGTCCACCACCTTCAAATCATATCAAAGTATAATTAGTTGATGCATATAGTTATGTTGTTGATAATAATAAAATAAAAGTTTTATCTTTAGTTACAATTTTACAATAATTATTTTCTTTAATATGTTTAAGGCTTACGCGTGTTATTATATTCGTCTAGATCAAGTATAATTCAATTAAAATTACTATTTCAGCATTTATCAAATTGAAAATCAAACTTGCAAATAAAAATTTTTATAAATCGAGTAAAATTGGATTTGTTTTTATTCGAATCCAATTCTAATTAGATACTAAAAATAAATTGGATATTAAATATTTATCAAATTTATTTTTGGTATCTTAAATATTATATTACGTACAACTACATATGAAAACTGTTCACGTACTTTTATTAAATTGTTTAACTTTATTAAAATATTAATTTTATAATAATTAATATAAAAATTTTTATAACAAAAATTTTAGGATTTAGAATAGATAATTTCACATCAAAAGGAGACATAAATAGTAAAAAAATAATATTATCCCATTTTTTCAACTAAATATTTATTTGTGAAAAAAAAAATCAAAAGTTAAGAGTTATAGATATTTGTACCAACTATTAAGATATACGGACAAGATAAATGAAGACTATAACGACACAAATGTAAAGCGTATTTAGGATATTGTTTGATGTAGAAAATAAAAGTACATCCTTATGATTTAAAGAATTATATGTAAATTTTTAAGCAAGCAAAAAGAATTTTTATTAAGAAAAAAGAATAAACAGAAAATATTATGTTATTTTATTTTTCATAAGTGATACTGTGAAGATATAAATTATAATTTGAAATATTTTTCATTGATTTTTATTATTAAAATTGACTAATTAATAAGTTTTGATTTGTATTAAATATGAATAATAAAAAATAATTTTAACGGAAGAAATGATGATTTATGTGTTAGAATAATAACTGTGAAGTAATAACTAATAAATACTAACAATTATTGAAATAGAATTTTTACAGTATAATCTATTCTATTATATAAAAATTGGGTTTCTCCATTTAATGATGGAGCTAACGTGGCATGCTCCGAAAAGTGTTTCTCGATTTAATTATTTTAACTCATTTGATACAATTTATTACAATGGCTTAATTATTTCAACTAATTGATTTGATTAAATATTTAAATATCAATATAATTTATTATAATTTATGTTACTTAATTAATTATACTACATTAATTGTAATTCGTTATATTAGTGAATTGGTGTTTTTCTTTATGAAGTCTAAAATAAAATAAATAATTTATTGTTTATTCTAATTAAATTCATTAAATTTAATTATATATTATATATGAATTAATGTTAATTTATAAATTATATGTGCACGAGAAAATAGATTTAAATATGGCTTATATAGTATAGATAGTATTTAATTAAGAACGGTGTATTTTTAAGTATTTTGATATGACTTAATTATATCAGCTAATTGATTTGATTATATATTTAAATATTAATGTATTTTATTATAGTATTTAATACTTGATTAATTTTACTACATTAATTGTAATTCTTTATATTAGTTAATTAGTTTATTGATTTATAAAGTCTGAAATAAAATAAATAATTTGTTATTTATTCTAATTGAATTCATAAAATTTAATTATATTATATATAAATTAAAGATAATTTATAAATTACCTTATTTTCTTAGCTTTTTATATTCCGTGGATTATTAAGTTTTAAGTTTTATATTTCCGTAAGTAAAAGTAATATAATGCAAAACTTTTTTCATTTTAAATAGAATTATTCTATGTATTATTAACTAATATTATTAGATTTGATTTATTAAAAATATAAAATAATTTTATATAACAAATTATTAATTAAACTCATTCTAAAACAGTCACCAAAAAAACTCATTCTAAAACGTAAGCAAAATAAATTAATTTTTTAGGTAGCCCAATGTAGATCCATGATTTATACAACAATCAAATAAAGCATAGAACTTGTAAATTGTAATAAAAAAAAGAATAAAAAAGTAGGACCCATACCATGTTGGCTTGCTTGCCTCCATTGCATCTTAACAAAATATGGGCCTACAGAGACTAATCTCGATTCCAAGTTGGGCAGATAGAAAACCTATTCGGATCTTATACAATTAATTTCAACTCGTACCCAAAGTCCTCTTTTAATCTTTTTGGGTCTTCTCTCTCCCAGCAAGCAAGCATATACGCTAACAATGGGGAACGACATATATGCTTTTAAATTTTTGTTTTTAAATTTTAGAGTGGGATACTACATGTCGTGGAAGCAAAATTATAAGTACTGTATTTTGTGTTTTAATACTTTTGATCATGTGGAGTTACAAGTGAAATTATAGAAAACAGTAATAACAATTCCGACAAATGGCTGACGTTCTAGAAATTAAAATTTAAAGTGATAAAAAATATTATTATATACACGTGGATAAATTGTATCATCAATTTTTTGTTTTTTTATTGTAAATTCTATGTTGAATTACTCAATAATTAATTAATCAATATATAATTTCAAGCTATATTTTTGTTATTATATAATACTTTTTATTATTTTATATTTGTAATAAATATTTTTTGTATAGCTCATTGCTAAAATAAAAAATTTTACTAATTAATTAGGTTCACAGTAGATTATAGTTATTTTTTTAAATCTAAAGACACTTTTGGTTACTTTTCATTCGATAATTTTTCTGTCATGTATAATTATACAACTCATTTAAGCAATGATTATTGTACATAGGTAGCAATATTTTACAGAACATTATGTATGGTACCAGACTCTTGATAAATCCAGATGTTCTTGAGGCTGTGATGCTTCGAGAAAGGTATTGTACCAATATTGTGAATTATTTATGGTTGTGTATATTGACTGTATTTTTATGGCGTTGTGATTGATAAGTAGCGTGTACTATAGAGAGATCTCGTAGTATCTGTGTGTGCTTTCTGGCAAACCGGCATATGTTAATGAAGATGAAGTTTTATATTCCACTGAGAGGAAGACAACAAAGGAGTTACATGCGGCTGCAGATGTGAATGCCTCATAGAAAACTACTTTTTTATGTTTGGTTCATTGTTTGTTTTTTTTACTTTCAAACTGTTCCTATGTAGGTTGGATTCTATGTTGTTCTGGCCACTGTTCTTGATGTTGAACCTGTTCTAAGTTGGTGATATAAATCTTGTGTTTGCAGCGTGAAGGCAGAAGCTAATGCGAATACATACTTCTGCGATGGTTGGAATAAGGACGTGAATAACGTGGTTAATAGGTACGACTCTAATTGGACTTATTTGTGCAATCTTTTCATAAAAAAATAATATAGTTATGTAATTGATTATGTCTCTTTTTAATTTATTTAGCAATATCTAACTTAATACCAACAATTAGTAGACAATAAGAGAACAATTTATTAAAAACAAAAACTGCTTTGATTGATGGAAATATTGTCTATCCACAAAAAAAATTTGGCAAAATGAAATAGAATGTATAGAAAAAATTCATATACCTACAACAATTTTATACCAAAGTCTCCTCTGCTAGACTAAATAATCTAGAAAACTGATAAGCCAAAAAAAATTGTATTTGAGCATTTAAATTGTGTTGAATATAATTTTTATGATTTTATTGTAATTAAAAGGTGACATGTCAAGTGTTAATTGATGTTTTTGAATAAAGAAAGTAGGTATAAGTTGAATTTGTTGGTTTTTGATGGTACTGCTACAACAACTTTTGTTGTGTTCGATAAGGAGGCTGCAGCTCTATTTGGACGGACATGTACTGAGATGGTGAAAGAGTTGAATGTATGTGGTTTCTGCTGTTGAAACCATTTGAATGGTTATGATAAGTCAATGTCGGATGTGAATATAGAAGATAGTTTTATACCATCCTCAGAAACTTTAGACAGTATGTAAAAATTTTATCTGTATGTTTATTTGCATCTTTGCGTACATCATGGACTAAATTGCATCGGTATGACATTGAGTATCTAAAGAGAGTTCATTCGGCAGATGTGTGGGATATAGAAAATCCTATTTATCAATGTCAACACTGTAAAGCATGGATGTGGTCTGAAGAAAGGCTTGCTAAATTCAAATAGTCGCCCCAACCAAAGTTTTTATTATGTTGTATGGAAGGAAAGATCGAGCTTCCTCTACTTTTTATGCCTCCTGATGAGCTCATTCAGCTTCATACTGGAGGAGATCAAAGAAGTATTCATTTCCTAAAAATTATAAGGACATTTAATTCAATATTTTATTTTACATCAATGGCCGAAAAAATTGACCGTGGGGTGAACAATGGGACTGCTCCTCCAATTTTTAAGCCTGGGGTCAAAACTACCGTAGCATTGGTAGCTTACTTCCTCCGAATAGTCTGCGACCAACATTGTCCAACTATATATCTATGACATAGAAAATGAGATTGATAATCGGATAGGCACATTTCGATAATTTTCATGCAAGCAGTCAAACATTTTAGTTATTTTTTATCTGTGAGAGAAAATAACATAAAATTTATTGTGTTTTTTATTGTGCAATTCCAATGAAGCTATAAATGATCAGGATAAGAAAATTGTGGCAATATTAAGAAACATGCTAGACAAATATAATAGTTTGGCAAAGAATTTTCGCTATGCGAGAGATAGGTACCAACAATAAAATTACACAAACATAAAGTTTAAGTTGATTAGTAAAAGGACTACAGATGGCAGGACATACAACTTGCCATCTGCATCTGAAGTGGCTACATTGATTGTTGGCGATGTCGAACAACTAAGCAAAGATAGAGATATTATTATAAAGAGTCAAACTAGAAAGCTCCAACAGATTGATGTTCTTCACCCATCTTATTTAGCCTTGCAATATCCATTGTTGTTTTCGTATGGGGAGGATGGATTTTATTTCGGTATTGCAACATCAGATTCTATCTTCGCTAGGCCTACAAAGAAAAACAAAACAATCACTTTGCGACAATTCTTTGCTTTTCAACTACGTGCAGAAAAGGACGGGTGAATCTCCGTTAATTTTGAGATCAAAGAGATTATTCCAACAGTTTCTGGTAGATGTCTACACAATGGTAAAATCAGAGAGGTTGTAAACAACCACAGTTGAGGGTTGATAAATACAAATGTTTGCATGAAAGTCTTATAAACAGGGATGTAGATGCTGCAACGCTTGGCAAAAGAATCATTCTTCCCAATACTTTTACCAGTGGACCTAGGTACATGATGAATAATTGTAAAGATGCATTTGTAATTTGTAGATATGCAGGATATCCTAGCTATTTTATCACTATGATGTGTAATCCTGAATGGGATGAGATAAAAAGAGAAGTGACTCCCATTAGATTAAAGGTAGAAGATCGTCCTAATATATTGTGTCGAGTTTTCAAGATCAAACTTGATGGTTTGATTGATGACCTAAAACAGAGAAAAATCTTTGGCAAAATTTTAGGATGTAAGTCTGTGTCTATGCAACACTTTATTAAAATATTATGTTGTAATGTTTTGCTCATTTATCTTTTTTAATTTTCAGATGTTTGCACTATAGAGTTTCAAAAGAGAGGGCTTCCATAACACATATCCTTTTATTCATGAGTAACGAGTTCAAACCACAAACACCAGATGACATAGACAAACATATAACAGCTGAGATTCCTGATGATAATGAAAGGCCAAATCTACATGGAACTGTTCAAAATTACATGGTACATGGTCCATGTGGTCCGTACAATAAGAATTCACCTTGCATGAAGAATGGATCATATTCAAAGTTTTATCCCAAAGAGTTTAGACAGCAAACACTCATTGATGAATCTGGATTTTCCAAATATAGGCGTACTGATAACAGTCGAACAGTGAAGAAAAGGGAATGTGTACTAGACAATAAGTTCATTGTTTCTTATAATCCAGAATTGTTGCTCAAGTTCGGGTGCTACATAAATGTAGAATACACATGCCAAACAAGTTCTATTAAGTATCTGTTTAAGTATGTACACAAGGACAATGACCGTGTAACAACTACCCTATACAACGCTGGTGATCTATCAAAAGCCACACAAATTGTTGACGAAATTAGGAATTACTACGATTGTAGGTACATTTCGGCATGTGAGGCAGTCTGGTTTATTTGGATATGAAATCCAAGAGAAAGAACCATTTGTGATTAGACTTCCATTCCATTTGGAGGATGAGCAGCCTGTGGTTTATAGTGAAACTTCTAATGTGAATGATATCGTCGAAAGAGCAATATCTCAAGTCCATGTTTTATAATGGATGGCGGCGAACATGTCATATCCCTATGCTCAAAGTTTGACTTATGCTGAGTTTTTAACCAAGTTTGTTTGGAAGGACAATGCTTCAAAGTGGTTTCCTTGAAAGTAAGGCTTCGCAATTGGAAGGTTGACTCATGTACCTGCAGGTAATGACGAGTTTATATTCAATTTTGATCTTATTTATTTGATGATTTAAATTTAATATCTTAACAGCATGTACCCCACGTCTATTTTATTCGATTTATCTACATTAGAAAACAAATGTTCAAATAACTTTCAGCAGTTATAATCTGTAGATTATACAATTTTAGAATTGTTCTATATTTTTTAAAAAAATTAATCTTATGCAGATGTGTAGCTACATATATATAATAATTGAAATTGCATAGCCTAATCCATTTAGCAATTTAAAAGTGGGATTTTAACCAAGTTTTTTGCAGCAAATACCGAAGAATATTACCAACGACTTCTCTTGAATACTCAAAGAGGATGTATGAATTTTTGAGATATAAGAATTGTAGGAAGAGCAATTTATGCTACGTATAGAGATGCATGCTTCATCCTTGGAATCTTGCAAGATGACAGATAATTCATGGATGCAATTAAGGAAGCAAGCTCGTGGGCCTCAGGATCATATGTTAGAAGGTTATTTGTCATTCTATTAACATCCAACAATATCTCAAGACCAGAACATGTCTGGGATAGATGTTGGCATGAACTCTCAGATGATATTTTGTATCGACAGAAAATCGTGATGAACATGAGGGGTGAGTTTTTATAATTGCAATTATAAAAGTTCTTCATTATTGATCATTTTTAGTTTGGTTGAATTTTACAGTATCGTATAATATGCAGAGTTAACCATGTCAGATGATGAGATTAATCAGTTGTGTTTAATGGATATAGACAAGATCTTACATTCTTATGGTAAAACCTTGAAAGACTATCCTCCTATGCCTTTAGCAACTGAAGTTGATAGTTCTTTGTTAATTGAAAGGGTTATCAGGGAAGAACTAAACTTTATCAGGGATGATTTAAAGAAAAATGCCTCAGACATGTTAGCCATCACAACACTTGAGCAGAAATATGCATTCGATAAAATTGTTACAGCTATGTATTGTGATGAAGGGATTTTTTCTTTGTGTCTGGTCATGGGGGTACTGAAAAAATATTTCTCTGAAACCTTATGTCTGCCGAGATTTGCTCAAAGGGTGATATTGTGTTAAACATTGCTTCAAGTGGTATTACATCTTTACTTCTTCCTAATGAAAGAACGGCACACTCAAGGTTCAAAATACTGCTAAATATAACTAAGGATTCTGTATGTAATATCAAACCTGGTTCCCCTCAAGCAATGCTGCTGTTGAAAGCCAAACTTATAATTTGGGATGAGGCTCCAATGGTTAGTAGGTACTGCTATGAAGCGCTTGATAAATGCTTAAGTGATATCATGAGGTTTTCTCTAACATATAACAAAGATTTGTCCTTTGGAGGAAAAGTGGTTGTACTAGGTAGAAACTTTAGACAAATTCTTTCTATTATTTCACGAGGATCGAGATAAATTAGTCTTACCTTTAGAAGTTTTGTCAGGTGCTCAAACTAACAAAAAATATGAGACTCTCTGTAGGGACGATTGCTTCAGATCAAGATGAGACAGAACAATTTAGTGAGTGCTTATTGAAAGTTTGTGATGGTCTAATATGTGACAATATGGATGGTGAATCTGAGATATGTCTTCCAAGAGATATTGTTATTCCTTCTTCGGACCAGGCATTTGATGATTTGGTTCATTTTTCTTATCCAAATATTTTGGATAACATGTCCTCAAAGGATTTTTTCAAAGCAAGAACTATACTAGTTCCCACGTTGGATATCGTTGAAGAGGTCAACAACCATCTGATGGCTATCCTTTTTGGAGGGAAAAATTATATCTTAGTTCGGATTCGATTTGTATGGATGAAGGGAATATGGAGAGTCAACTAGATCTCTATGGTCTTGAATTACTAAATAGCATAAATTGCTCTGATTTGCCTCCACATAAATTAATACTCAAAGTTGGTGTTCCGGTGATGTTACTGAGGAATATTGACTAATCCAGTGGTCTTTGTAATGGTACAAGGCTACAAGTTAGGAAACTTGGAAATCATGTCATAGAATATGAAGTCTTAGCGGGTAATAATGTTGGTCATATTGTTTTGATTCCAAGAATGAATATGGTACCAACAAATGAATCCGTCCCAGTTAGATTCCAACGAAGACAGTTTCCCATAATAGTATCGTTTGCCATGACAATTAATAAGTCTTAGGGATAAACTTTATCTCATGTTGGATTGTACTTGTCCAAACCAGTTTTTACACATGGCCAATTATGTGTGACACTTTCAAGAGTTAAGAGTAAGAGAGGTTTAAAAGTTTTACTTATGAATCACGTAGGAATGTCTACAAATTAAACCATCAATGTTGTTTATAGAGAAGTTTTTGAAAAATAAGATTCTAATATAAATATTTTTAAGTTTATTTTAAATTTTGTATGAATGTATAATTATTTTACTTAAAAAAAATGTAAAATAATTATTACTCATTATTTTTAAGTTAAATTTTGATTTTAATAATAATTTTATAAATTTTTTAACATAATAATTATTTTGTGTTTTTTTAAATATTTAAATATATAATTGTTTTTTATTTTTATAAATTTTTTTGTATTGAGCACGGATTCATACACTAGTACATATGAAAAGGACATAAGTTTGAATAATGTGAATAAATAGTTGGAGTAAAATTATTGAATGAGCAATATAACTATTAATTGGCAACATGTGAAGAATTTAACATTGAAGATCTAGATGTTCCTCTCGGATATATAATATTGAGAAAAATATAAGAAAATTATACATCAGATACGAATTTGCGATAAGAAAAGAATGTTGGTGAAATATAATATCGTGATTGATAATAAAGTCGGACTAATATGGACTGAGAAAACATTAGTTTTTTTTAAGCCAAAATGAATGTATCCATACGTGAGATAATAATTAAGAAATAATTTATTTAAAGGCTATGTCATACATTTTAAAACATTTTTTGATAAATAATATTTTTTGTTTTGTTAGTATTTTTATCATGAGCAATTAAAATTTTTAATTTTTTTTTATTTGTGACCTTGAGATTACATAACATTAATCGTGCGTGAATACAAGTTTATTCAATAGCAATGGTAGCTTAACATCTAATAGTGAGAGTGTCATTCTAGAAATAAAAATCATATTGTTGAATTTAATAGTTTTACCTCGATGAATTTATCTCCAAGTTTTGTAATTGAGTTAAACCCTAAAATGAATTTTAAGATTGGCGTCGTGCACTAAAATTGTTCCTAAGATTCTAATTGTACTAATTACGTCTCTAAAATTAACAAAAATGCACTATATTAGTATCTGACCCATTTTTCATTAACGGTTTGATGATGTGGGCTATTAGTGACACGTGTCACTCCATGATTTGGCCACATGTAAAAGTATGATGATGTGGTGACTAGTGACATGTGGCATGCTGATGTAAATGGTTGTGCCACATGTCACAATGCTATTTGGCCACGTGTCTGTTTGTGCCACGTGTTGCAATAGTATTCGTCCATATGTCGTCCATTATGTCATCATTGTAGATGCACCAAATTAGTCCATCATTTTGCATTAAGTGATTCATTTTAGTTCCTGAAATTGAATGTCGTGTACCAAACTAGTCTCTTCACCAGTTTTTTCTCCTTTTTTTCTATAAATTCAAAATTCTCAATATATTTGAATGCATTAATTTCAATTCTATTTTTTACATGTTATTCAAATACAAGTACTTTTATAAAATATTTTTTCTTTTGCAGATATCTCTAACCGCCAACTTGGAGTTAACGTGAAGGCATTTCGAGCGTCCTCACTACCATCTCTGACCTCTCCAGTCTAAAGAGGTCGGAGATGGTAGTGAGGGCACTTGAAGTACCTTCAGTCTAACCCATTTACACACAATGAAAATGTGTATTTCATAAGAACAAAACAAATATTATTTTAATTATCGGTTTCTTGACAAAAAATTGTGTCTAATCAATCATATAATTCTTTTTTTATAATAACATACTTATATATTATAAAAATTGTGTTGAATCAATCATATAATTCCATTTAAGCGATATATAAAAAAATAAAATTGAAATTAGTGCATTTAAGATATTAAAAATTTTAAATTAAAAAAATGAGAAAAAAACTTGTGAATGGACTAGTTTGGTGCACGACATTCAATTTCAAGGACTAAACACTTAATGCAAAGTGAGTGACTAATTTAGTGCATCTATAATGATGACATAATGGGCGACACGTGGACGAATATTGTTGTGACTAGGGGTGTTCATGGCTCGGCCCGACCTGAAGACTCGGTCCGGCCCCGAACCTTTTAGGGGATAATTTGATGTGATTTCATCGGGTCTAGGGTTGGGTAAGGGTCTCAAAAATAGACCCAGTCATTATTTTGGGTCAGGTCCGAGTCATAGCCCGGGTCACCCGAACTCGGTCTGGTGGCCCGGTCATCATACACAATTAATATTTTGTGTTATTAGTGATGGACTGTGAAGCACAGACACTTTGCTGAGTTGCCGTGTCTGTGTATCGGACACATTTCGGACATGACACTCATCGACACTCGTCCGACACGCGTGTCTGCTGTGTCCAAACCGTGTCTCAATAAAAAATAAAAAATTCTTCTCCGGACACACTTGAACACACCTAAATACCATCACGTGTCAGCGTGTCTGGTCTTATTTTTAATATATATTTTTAAAATAAATTTAGATATAGTATATATTATTATTTATTAAAACAAAAAATATTTTAAATACTTGATATACTTAAAATAAGACATTAAAAATAATTTAAAAAATTAATTTATATTTTAATATCAATAAAATATTAAAATATCATTACGGTTTATCTAAAAAATACTTTATATTTTATATGTATGCGTGTCCTCGTGTCATGTAAGATTTTAAAATTCGCGTGTCGGCGTGTCCCGTGTCGTGTCGTGTCCCGTGTCCGTGTCAGTGTCCGTACATCATAGGTGATGGATGATGGCTATTCTTATGTGGAATTTAAGTATCGTAAACCTTAATATTTTGTGTTATTAGTCATTATAAGACTATAAGTTAATGTTTTATGTTTAAAATGCATAAGACTTTAGACTAATGCATAATATTGTGTTATTTGTATTGATTTAAATATTTGGTGTTATTAGACAATATTAGTATTTATTGTGGTTATGCTTTAATTTTAGGGAAGGATTGGTTCTTGTTATATTTTTCTAAGTGAATTTTACGGTATCAAATAATGGTTCGAGTCTTGGAAATTTGCATATTTTCACATGCTAGCTTACAAGAAGGTAATGCTAATGGCGCGGTTTTCACCCGTTTTTTACCTGGTATAATCGTGACCCGAAAGTATGTAGGTTTCATCGGGTCTAGGGCCGGGTTTGCATCTAACAAATAGACCCGGTATATATTTTGGGTCGGGTCTGTGTCACATCAAACCTGGTTTCACCCGACACATGAACACTCCTAGTTGCAACACGTGGCCAAATAGCATTGTGACACGTGGCACAACCATCCACATCAGTATGCTATGTGTCACTGGTCACCACATCATCATACTTTTATATGTTGCCAAATCATGGAGTGACACATGTCACTAACAGCCCACGTCATCAAGCCATGTCATCACGTCGTTAATAGAAAACAGAAAACAGGTCAGGGACTAACTTGGTGCACTTTTATCAATCTTAGAAATGTAATTGGTACAATTGAAATTTCAAAGACGATTTTAGTACACGACGCCAATTTCATGAACAATTTTATAGTTTAACTCCCTTGTAATTATCAATCTAGTACCATTGCAAAGTCCTAATGCATCCAACCTTTAGTTTCTAATTTGTGATTTGAAACTCCTGAAAATTTAATTGTAGCTTAGAATTCTGGTATATGCATGCTTTAAATTTCATTGTTATTTTCTTCTATCAAACATTTATTGGAACTAATGTAGATGTTACCTTCACGTATAATTTGATTACAAAAATATTAATATAAATTTATTAAAAAAGTTAATTTACATAATATATATAAGTAGATTAAATGATTATTCTCTTTTGCTATATTGATACTTAATTTAGATAAAAAAATATAAATATAAAATTTGGAGTGATTAATTTTCTAATATATTAATTAACATTAATTTATATTTTTTATAATTCTTTTTCAATGGATAAACTTTAGAGCACGTTTTAACTAAATTTATAAAATGTAAATAAATAAATTTATTAATTATGTAAAGGTTAAAAAATTATTAAAATTGTTTCTCTTTATACATTAATGGACTATTATATAAAAGTGTGAGTAAATCACCTAAAGAAATGGTTAAAGGTCTAATATTTCCTAAATGTCCTAAAGAAATGGTTAAAGGTTACGTAAGTGTCTTTATACTATGTAAATTAAATTCATTTCATTTGGTTTTAAGCCTCCTTATATAAATCGAATTGATTAAGTTTGATTTATCACTAACCATAATAAATCAAATTGATTAAGTTCGATTTACTACTAACTATAGTAAATCGAATTAATATGCTTCGAACTAGGACACGTATAGTAAATCAAAACCAATAGCTTTGATTTAGTAGTGGACCCACGCTGAAAAGTTGCATGCCTAGGTAAATCGAATAAAACTGCTTCGATTTACGTTGAATTAGTGAAACCAAGTAAATCAAGTCCAAAGGAATCGATTTACCACTGAAGATGAGCATACTTAAATCAAATTTTATTAATTCGATTTAGTTATGAGCCCAACCTATATATATACGAACAAAATATTAATTCTTTATTATAGTGACACTCATTATGGCTAGTGAAGATATTTTTTTAGTTATTGTGCACTACAGAGAGATAGTTAAAAAAATATGAGAGAGAATAAAATTCACTGATAAGTATTCGTTGAGTGTCTTTATCAATCCTTTGACAAATTTTGTTGAGTTTCAGAGTTTTATAATCCAAAAATTGGGACTGCATTGCATCAAACGAGTCAAGAAGTTATTTTATAGAATTTTGATTTCTGTTGTTTGAGATGGTGTGAATTGTGAAGTATGAATCCTTTGTAGTAGATAGTGACAAATATTTACAATTGTTATTTCACTGTCATTGTCAGTTTTTTGAAATGAGAATCCTTGAGATATTGGCCAAATTTGGAGATATGGTCAGTAGTTCAGAAGAATCGAATCGGAATATTCAATCTGTAGCAATGCTAGGAGTCTCAAGTTCAATGCCTGTTGGTTCCTCGTCATTTGTGCCTGTCATTGCACTTGAACCAGGGTTGGTGGCATCTTCGTCATTCGCAGCTGATCTAAATTGCGATGACGATAGAGAAATAGGTGATAATTGATCCTTCGGTCAACTTGCTAGTGCGATGGCGGGTACTCCTATCATGATCCCGGGTTCAGGGGATGTGGACAACCAGATGCCATCAAAGATGTACTGCGGGATGACGATGATGTGGAGTCCGCTATGATTAATGATGATAGCGATGATGATCAAGGGATGAATATTCCAGTCCGGACTTGTGGAGCATCGAGTTCGGGAAGTCGGCAATATCCCCCGCACTTTTTGACTTTACACTTGGAGTCCATGACACAACAAGGATTCCGGATGTAGAATCCAGATTTGGGGCACGAGATACACAAGATACATCATGTCTAGCTAAGTTCCAAGTTGGTCAACAATTTCAGAATATAGAGCATGTCATCTTTAAGCATGAAGACTTATAGCATCTGCCATGTGTTTGAGTACAAAGTACTAGAATCATATCATGTCAAGTACCACGAAAAGTGTAAGGAGTTTGAAAACAGTTGCATGTGATTGATTCGAATCACTGTTCGCCAGTGGAAGGAAATTTCGAAGGTAAGAAGGTATAATAGGCCACATACATGTTTGGCCACGTCGGTATCTAGTGATCATACGAAACTTGATTATCATATTATATCTGCTTTCATCCTTCCTATGATCAGAGCTGATGTGGCAGTATCGATCAATATATTGCAGAATGCAACTAAGGCTCACTTTGGATTTAGATTGACTTATAGGAGGATTTGGATGGTTAAGGAAAAGGTTGTGGCGCAGATTTATGGGAATTGAAAAGAGTCTTACAACGAGTTGCCGAGATGGATATTAGGTGTGCAGATAACGATGCCAGGTAGTGTTACAATGTTGAAGATGAGTCCTCTACGACTTGAAGGCCAAGTTGATGAGTCATATGCTTATTTTTATTGGCCTTTTTAGACATTCCCACCTTGTATTGAGGCCTTTAGGCATTGTAATGCATTAGTTAGCGTTGATGGGACTCACTTATATGGCAAATATAGATGGACATTGATGGTTGCAATTGCTCAGGATGGAAACTCTAATATCATTCCTATTGCCTTCGCACTTGTAGAGGGTGAGAATACCGAGTCATGGTCATTTTTCCTATCTCACTTTCGTCAGCACGTAACGCCTCAGCCAAGTATTCTAGTCATATTGAATAGGCACAATAGAATCAAGGCCACATTGGAGGCCCTTGATGGTGGATGGCTTCTTCTGACTGCATATCGTACATTTTGTATCCGACACGTTGCCGCAAATTTTGCATTGAGTTTTAAGGGCAAGGATGCAAGGAGCTTCTTGGTGAACACTGCTTACGCCAAGACTGGGGTGGAGTTTGAGTATTGGTTTGACATCCTCTGAAGCAAAGCCCCAGCAATGTATGACTGGACTCAGCACCGAGACGAAAGTCGTAGGTTCGAGCATATGACAACTAATATCTTCGAGTGTGTTAACTCCATCCTAAAAGGTGTCAGGAACCTCCCGGTTTATTCGATGGTGAAGTCTACTTATGGGAAGTTAGCAGAGCTCTTTGTTCATAAAGGGAAGAGAGGCAGAGGCATAATTAAGAATATGGCAGCAGTTTAGTTAGCATCTTATGGAGGCAATAGAAGATAATTTGAAGGTGTTCCGAGGGTTACCTGAAACTGTAGGTCGATCTCGGATGAGATCTTCAGTACTGGTCGGAGATGATGTGTCTGGCTGGCTGGTGGCAGCCGGAGCTATTGTGTCCGACTTGTTGGACCGGCTACACTTCTGATCCTTGGTCACCGGAGGGTGGGGGGTACCTGCAAGAGACTCCGATACTTAAGTTAGTATGGGTATTAAGCAGGTTTTATGTAGAATCAGAGTATGAGTTATACCTGGGTGCTCCAGTGTATTTATAATGGTGTAGAGTGACCTTTTTAGATAAGATAAGTTAGTTATCTTATCTTATCTTTATCTTTTGAGTTGAGGTCGGCTTATCTTCAAGGGAACCGCCCTTATCTCTATAGGCTTGGACGGCCTGTGGATTTGGGTCGTGTTCCTCTATTTGGGCCCTTTATTGGGCTCTCCTGTTGATTTGGACGACCTCTTTGAGAAGAGGTCGGGTAGCCTGACCTGAAGAGGTCGGTCGCTTTGTCGCCAATCATCCCAGGTCGGGTAGCTCGACCTAGGGTATGAACAGAAGGCATCAAGGTGCTTCATGATGAATTTGTATGACAAGCCAATTCTAAGTTCAATGTGGCAGAGACTACTCCAACGGATAACTTCTCACTAGGCTCTTACAGAGTTTTGTTGAGGGATCAGCCATGCGACTGCGGGTACTTTCAGACACTTCACTATCCATGTCACCATGCATTGGCTTGCTGTGCATACTGGTATGTGAAATTGTTACTCTGAGGTTGTAAAATTTGTTGTTCGTTCTCTCCCTGGCAATGGCGCCAATAACTGGTTCACAATACCATGGTCCAAACATAACTTCATAACTTCGCACAAATAACCAGCAAGTGCACTGGGTCGTCCAAGTAATAAAACCTTACGTGAGTAAGGGTCGATCCCACGGAGATTGTTGGTATGAAGCAAGCTATGGTCATCTTGTTAATCTCAGTCAGGCGGATATCAAATGGTTATGGAGTTTTCGAATAATAATAATAAATAAAAAGAAAATAAAGATAGAAATACTTATGTAATTCATTGGTGAGAATTTCAGAGAAGCGTATAGAGATGCTTTCGTTCCTCTGAATCTCTGCTTTCCCGCTGTCTTCATCCAATCAGTCTTACTCCTTTCCATGGCAAGCTTTCTGTAAGGGTATCACCGTTGTCAATGGCTACATCCCATCCTCTCTGTGAAAATGGTCCAAATGCTCTGTCACGGAATGGCTAATCATCTGGAGGTTCTCGATCATACTGGAATAGGATTTACTATCCTTTTGCGTCTGTCACTACGCCCAGCACTCGCGAGTTTGAAGTTCGTCACAGCCATCCCTTCCCAGATCCTACTCGGAATACCATAGACAAGGTTTAGACTTTTCGGATCTCAGGAATGGCCATCCATGGGTTCTAACTTATACCACGAAGATTCTAATATCTCGGACTCGGTCCCCTGTATTAGATATCTAAGAGATACTCATTCTAGCTTGGTTGCATGTAGAACGGAAGTGTTTGTCAGGCACGCGTTCATAAGTGAGAATGATGATGAGCGTCACATAATCATAACATTCATCATGTTCTTGGGTACGAATGGATATCTTAGAAGCGGAATAAGTTGAATTGAATAGAAAATAGTAGTACTTTGCATTAAATCATGAGGAATAGCAGAGCTCCACACCTTAATCTATGGAGTGTAGAAACTCTACCGTTTGAAAATACATAAGTGATAATGGTCCAGGCATGGCCGAATGGCCAGCCCCCATGAAAGTCTAAGATCGCATAAAACTGATCAAAGATCCCCCTTATACAATAGTAAAAAGTCCTATTTATACTAAACTAGTTACTAGGGTTTACAGAAGTAAGTAATTGATGCATAAATCCACTTCCGGGGCTCACTTGGTGTGTGCTTGGGCTGAGCTTGAAGTTTACACGTGGAGAGGTCATTCTTGGAGTTGAACGCCAGTTTGTAACGTGTTTCTGGCGTTCAACTCTGGTTTGTGACGTGTTTCTGGCGTTTAACTCCAGACTGCAGCATAGAACTGGAGTTTAACGCCCTTTTGCGTCATCTAAACTCGGCCAAAGTATGGACTATTATATATTTCTGGAAAGCCCTGGATGTCTACTTTTCAACGCAATTAGAAGCGCGCCATTTTGAGTTCTGTAGCTCCAAAAAATCCACTTTGAGTGCAGGGAGGTCAGAATCCAACAGCATCAGCAGTTCTTCTTCTACCTCTGAATCTGATTTTTGCTCAAGTCCCTCAATTTCAGCCAGAAAATACCTGAAATCACAGAAAAACACACAAACTCATAGTAAAGTCCAGAAATGTGAATTTAACATAAAAACTAATGAAAACATCCCTAAAAGTAACTAGATCCTACTAAAAACATACTAAAAACAATGCCAAAAAGCGTATAAATTATCCGCTCATCACAACACCAAACTTAAATTGTTGCTTGTCCCCAAGCAACTGAAAATCAAATAGGATAAAAAGAAGAGAATATACTATAAATTCCAAAATATCAATGAAACATAGCTCCAATCAGATGAGCGGGACTTGTAGCTTTTTGCCTCTTGAATAGTTTTGGCATCTCACTTTATCCATTGAGGTTCAGAATGATTGGCATCTATAGGAACTCAGAGTTCAGATAGTGTTATTGATTCTCCTAGTTCAGTATGTTGATTCTTGAACACAACTACTTTATGAGTCTTGGCCGTGGCCCTAAGCACTTTGTTTTCCAGTATTACCACCGGATACATAAATGCCACAGACACATAATTGGGTGAACCTTTTCAGATTGTGACTCAGCTTTGCTAAAGTCCCCAATTAGAGGTGTCCAAGGTTCTTAAGCACACTCTTCTTTTGCTTTGGACCTTGACTTTAACCGCTCAGTCTCAAGTTTTCACTTGACACCTTCACGCCACAAGCACATGGTTAGGGATAGCTTGGTTTAGCCGCTTAGGCCGGGATTTTATTCCTTTAGGCCCTCCTATCCACTGATGCTCAAAGCCTTGGGATCCTTTTTATTTACCCTTGCCTTTTGGTTTTAAGGGTTATTGGTTTTTTGCTCTTGCCTTTTGGTTTTAAGAGCTTTTGGCTTTTTCTTTTTCTATTTTTTTTCTCCATTTTTTTTCTTTTTTTTTTCTGCAAGCTTTGTATTCACTGCTTTTTCTTGCTTCAAGAATCATTTTTATGATTTTTCAGATTATCAAATAACATGTCTCCTGTTCATCATTCTTTCAAGAGCCAACATATTTAACATTCATAAACAACAACTTCAAAAGACATATGCACTGTTCAAGCATTCATTCAGAAAACAAAAAGTATTGTCTCCACATCAAAATAATTAAACTAAGTTCAAGGATAAATTCGAAACTCATGTACTTCTTGTTCTTTTGTAATTAAAACATTTTTCCATTTAAGAGAGGTGATGGATTCATATTCACTACTTTAAGGCATAGACACTTAGACACTAATGATCATGTAATAAAGACACAAACATAGATAAACATTTAACATAAGAAAACGAAAAACAAAAAAATTTAAGAACAAAGAATGAGTCCACCTTAGTGATGGTGGCGTTTTCTCCTTGAGGAACCAATGATGTCCTTGATCTCTTCTATGTCTCTTCCTTGTCTTTGTTGCTCCTCCCTCATAGCTCTTTGATCTTCTCTAATTTCATGGAGTATGATAGAGTGCTCTTAATGTTCCACCTTTAGTTGTCCTATGTTGGAACTTAGTTCTCCTAGGGAGGTGTTGATTTGCTCCCAAAAATTCTGTGGAGGAAAGTGCATCCCTTGAGGTATCTCAGGGATTTCTTGATGATGAGCTTCCTCACGTGTTTCTTGAGCTCCATGAGTGGGCTCTCTTGTTTGCTCCATCCTTTTCTTAGCGATGGGCTTTTCTTCCTCAATGGGAATGTCTCCTTCTATGAAAGCTCCAGCTGAGTAACATAGATGGCAAATAAGATGAGGGAAAGCTAGCCTTGCCAAGGGGGAGGGCTTTTCGGCTATTTTATAGAGTTCAAGGGAGATGACTTCATGAACTTCTACTTCCTCTCCAATCATGATGCTATGAATCATGATGGCTCGATCCACAGTAACTTCAGATCGGTTGCTAGTGGGAATGATGGAGCGTTGGATGAATTCCAACCATCCTCTAGCCACAGTATTGAGGTCCAGTCTTCTAAGTTAAACCGGTTTGCCTTTTGAGTCAATCTTCCATTGAGCTCCTTCCACACATATGTCCATGAGGACTTGGTCCAACCTTTGATCAAAGTTGACCCTTCTAGTGTAGGGGCGTGCATCTCCTTGCATCATAGGCAAGTTAAACGCCAACCTCACATTCTCCGGACTAAAATCTAAGTATTTCCTCCGAACCATAGTGAGATAATTCTTTCGGTTTGGGTTCTTACTTTGATCATGATTCCTAGTGATCCATGCATTAGCATAGAACTCTTGAACTATTAGAATTCTGACTTGTTGGATGGGTTTTGTTAGAACTTCCCAACCTCTTCTTTGGATTTCATGTCGAATTTCTGGATACTCATTTCTCTTGAGTTTGAAAAGGACCTCGGGGATCACCTTCTTCTTGGCCACAACATCATAGAAGTGGTCTTGATGGGCTTTGGAGATGAATCTTTCCATCTTCCATGACTCGGAGGTGGAAGCTTTTGTCTTCCCTTTCCCTTTTCTAGAGGATTTTCCGGTCTTAGGTGCCATGGTAATGGAAAAACAAAAAGCTTTATGCTTTTACCACACCAAACTTAGAATATTGCTCGCCCTCGAGCAAGAAAAGAAAGAATAGATGAAAAAGAAGAAGAAATAGAGGAGAGGGAGAGAGAGATGTGTTTTGGCCAAGAAGAGGAGGAGGGGGTTGTGTTGTGTGAAATTGAAGAAGAATGGAGGGGTTTATATAGTGAAGGGAGAGGGGTTAGGTTCGGCCATTTAGGGTGGGTTTAGGTGGGAAAGTGATTTTGAATTTTGAAGGTAGGTGGGGTGTATGAAGTAGGTTTATGGGGAAGAGTGGGTGGATGTGAGTGGTGAATAGGTAATAGGGAAGAGAGCTTGAGGTGATTGGTGAAGGGTTTTGGAGAAGGGTGTTTATTGGGAAGAGAGGATGAACATTAAGAAGAGGGAAGAGTATGAGTGGAGGTAGGTGGGGATCCTGTGGGGTCCACAGATGCTGAGATGATCCTGTGGGGTCCACAGATCCTGAGGTGTCAAGGAATTGCATCCCTGCATCAATTAGGCATGTAAAATGCCTTTGCATGCAATTCTGGCGTTTAGACACTGAATTGGTGCTTGTTCTGGGCGTTCAGCGCCCAAATGCAGCATGTTTCTGGCGTTCAGCGCCAGCTTTCCTCAGTGTGCATTTCTGGCATCTGAACGTCAGGATGCTGCTTGTTTTGGGCGTTCAACGCCAGATCCATGCTCTGTTCTGGCGTTGAACGCCAGCCAGATGCTTCTAAACGCCAGTAAGCCCTTCCTCCAGGGTGTGATTTTTCTTCTGCTGTTTTTGATTCTATTTTTGATTTTTCTATTTATTTTGTGACTCCACATGATCATGAACCTAATAAAACATGAAAGAACAACAAAAATAAAAATAAAATTAGATAAATAAAAATTGGGTTGCCTCCCAACAAGCGCTTCTTTAATGTCAATAGCTTGACAGTGGGCTCTCATGGAGCCTCACAGATGTTCAGAGCATTGTTGAGACTCCCCAACACCAAACTTAGAGTTTAGATATGGGAGTTCAACACCAAACTTAGAGTTTGGTTGTGGCCTCCCAACACCAAACTTAGAGTTTGACTGTGGGGGCTCTGGTTGACTCTGTTTTGAGAGAAGCTTACTGTGCCTCTTTTCCATGTTTACAGAAGGATGTCCTTGAGTTTTAAACTCAAGGGAGTCCTCATTCAATTGAAGGACTAGTTCACCTCTGTTAACATCAATCACAGCTCTTGCTGTGGCTAGGAAGGGTCTTCCAAGGATGATGGATTCATCCTCATCCTTCCTAGTATCTAGGATTATGAAATCAGCAGGGATGTAAAGGCCTTCAACCTTTACTAATATGTCCTCTACTTGTCCATAAGCCTGTTTTCTGGAATTGTTTGCCATCTCTAATGAGATTTTAGCAGCTTGTACCTCAAAGATTCCTAGTTTCTCCATTACAGAGAGTGGCATGAGGTTTATTCCTGACCCAAGATCACATAGAGCCTTCTCAAAGGTCATGGTGCCTATGGTACAAGGTATTAGGAACTTTCCAGGATCCTGTTTCTTCTGAGGCAATCTCAGTTGATCCAATACATTTAGTTTATTGGTGAATAGGGGAGGTTCATCTCCCCAAGTCTCTTTACCAAATAAATTGGCAGTCAGCTTCATGATTGCACCAAGGAACTTGGCAACTTACTCTTCAGTAACATCCTCATTCTCTTCAGACGAGGAATACTCATCAGAGCTCATGAATGGCATAAGGAGGTTCAATGGAATCTCCATGGTCTCTAGATGAGTCTTAGATTCCTTTGGTTCCTCAGAGGGGAACTCCTTATTGATCACTGGACGTCCCAGGAGGTCTTCCTCCTTGGGATTCACATCCTCCCCTTCCTTCTTGGATTCGGCCATGATGGTTATATCAATGGCCTTGCACTCTCCTTTTGGATTTTCTTCTGTATTGCTTGGGAGAGTACTAGGAGGGATTTCAATGATCCTTTTACTCAGCTGGCCCACTTGTGCCTCCAAATTTCTAATGGAGGACCTTGTTTCATTCATGAAACTCAGAATGGCCTTAGATAGACCAGAGACTAAGTTTGCTAAGCTAGATGGATTCTGCTCAGAATTCTCTGTCTGTTGCTGAGTGGATGATGGAAAAGGTTTACTATTGTTAAACCTGTTTCTTCCACCATTATTAAAGCCTTGTTGAGGCTTTTGCTGATCCTTCCATGAGAGATTTGGGTGATTTCTCCATGAGGGATTATAGGTGTTTCCATATGGTTCACCCATGTAATTCACCTCTGCTATTACAGGGTTCTCAGGATCATAAGCTTCTTCTTCAGAAGATGCCTCTTGAGTACTATTGGATGCAGCTTGCATTCCATTCAGACTCTGAGAAATCATATTGACTTACTGAGTCAATATTTTATTCTGGGCCAATATGGCATTCAGAGTATCAATTTCAAGAACTCCCTTCTTCTGAGGCGTCCCATTACTCACAGGATTCCTCTCAGAAGTGTACATGAACTGGTTATTAGCAACCATATCAATGAGTTCTTGAGCTTCTGCAGGCGTTTTCTTTAGGTGAATGGATCCACCTGCAGAAGTATCCAATGACATCTTAGCTAATTCAGACAGACCATCATAGAATATATCCAGGATGGTCCATTCTGAAAGCATGTCAGAAGGACACTTTTTGGTCAGTTCCTTGTATCTCTCCCAAGCTTCATAGAGGGATTCACCTTCTTTTTGTCTGAAGGTTTGAACATCCACTCTAAGCTTACTCAGCTTTTGAGGAGGAAAGTACTTGGCTAAGAAAGCCTTGACCAGCTTATCCCAAGAGTTCAGGCTATCTTTAGGTTGAGAATCCAACCATATTCTAGCTCTATCTCTCACAGCAAAAGGGAAAAGCATGAGCCTGTAGACTTCAGGATCTACTCCATTAGTCTTAACAGTATCACAGATCTGCAAGAATTCAGTTAAGAACTGAAAGGGATCTTCAGATGGAAGTCCATGAAACTTGCAGTTTTGTTGCATCAGAGAAACTAATTGAGGTTTAAGCTCAAAATTGTTTGCTCCAATGGTAGGAATGGAGATGCTTCTTCCATGTAAATTGGAATTAGGTGCAGTAAAGTCACCAAGCATCCTCCTTGCATTATTATTATTTTCGGCTGCCATCTCCTCTTCCTGTTCGAAAATTCCTGTAAGGTTGTCTCTAGATTGTTGTATTTTAGCTTCTCTTAGTTTCCTTTTCAGAGTCCTTTCAGGTTCAGGATCTGCTTCAACAAAAATATTCTTGTCCTTGCTCCTGCTCATATGAAAAAGAAGGGAACAGAAAATAATAATAGGGATCCTTTTTACCACAGTATAGAGGTTCCCTTGTTGTGAGTAGAAGAAGAGAAGAGTAGAAGAGAAAAGAAAGGAGAATCCAAACAGAAGGGTGAGGAGAGCAGAGATATGAGATGAAGAGAAGTGTTAGTAAATGAATAAATAAATAGAAGGAGATGAGAGGTGAGAGGATTTTTGAAAATTAAAAATTAAAATTTAAAGTTAAATTTCGAAAATAATTTTTGAAAAAGGTTAGTAATTTTCGAAAATTAGGAATGAAGTAAAATTAAAATCAAAAATTGAAATAATTAGTTAATTAAAAGAATTTTTGAAAAAGAGGGAAGGGATTTTCGAAAATTAAAGGTAAAAAGTTAGTTGGGCAGTTTTACTAAAGATAAGAATCAAATAAAAAGTTAAGTGGTTAGTTGAAAGAGATTTGAAATTCAATTTTTAAAAGATAAGAAGATAAGAAGTTAGAAAAGGTATTTGAAAAAGATAAGATATGAAAAGGTATGATTAAAAAGTTATGGTTTTGAAAAAGATAAGATAAAAAGATATTTTTGAAAAGATATGATTGAAATTAGTTTTGAAAAGAATTTGATTTTTAAAATCACAATTAATGACTTGATTCACAAGAAATCACAAGGTATGATTCTAGAACTTAAAGTTTGAATCTTTCTTAACAAGTAAGTAACAAACTTGAAATTTTTGAATCAAAACATTAATTGTTGATGATATTTTCGAAAATTATGAGATAAAATTAAGAAAAATGAAAAAGATTTGATTTTTGAAAATGATTTTGAAAAAGATAAGATTTTTAAATTAAAAATTTGATTTGACTCATAAGAAACAACTGAATTTTAAAAATTTTTGAAAAAGTCAATCCAAATTTTTGAAATTTATGAGAGAAAAAAGGAAAGATATTTTTTTGATTTTTGAATTTTTAATGATGAAAGAGAAAAACAAAAAAAAATGACTCACAACATGAAAATTATGAATCAAAACACATGATGCATGCAAGAACACTATGAATGTCAAGATGAACACCAAGAACACTTTGAATGTCAAGATGAACATCAAGAACTTATTTTTGAAAAATTTTCAAGAAAAGTAAACATGCAAGACACCAAACTTAGAAATTTTTCATGCATAGACACTATGAATGCACGAATGCATATGAAAAACAAGAAAAGACACAAAACACGAAAATATGAAGATCAAACAAGAAGACTGGCCAAGAACAACTTGAAGATCATGAAGAACACTTTGAATGCATGAATTTTCGAAAAATGCATAATTTTTTTAGAAAAAAATGCAATTGACACCAAACTTAAAAATTGACTCAAGACTCAAACAAGAAATACAAAATATTTTTTATTTTATGATTTTATTAATTTTTTTGGATTTTTGTATTTTTTTTTTTTTGAAAATTATTTGAAGAAGAAAAATAAAGATTTCAAAATTTTTAATATGAATTCCAAGAATCTTGTGCTCTTTAGTCTAAAGCTCCAATCTGAGGGTTAGACATGGCTTAATAGCCAGCCAAGCTTTAGTATGCTATTACATGCATTAAAGTGATTAGTTGAATCCTCAGTCCAAAGGAATTTAGACATGGCTTTATAGCCAGCCAGGATTCAACAAATCATCATGAAACACTAGAATTCATTCTTAAAAAATCTGAAATAATTCTCGAAAACAAAAGGAAAATTTTTTTTTTCGAATATTAATTGGGAAAAACGAAAAAGAAGAAAATATTTTTGAAAAATTTTTTGAAAACTTTTTGAGAACAAAATAAGAAGAAAATTACCTAATCTGAGCAACAGGATGAATCGTCAGTTGTCCAAACTCGAACAATCCCCGGCAACGGCGCCAAAAACTTGGTATGCGAAATTGTTACTCTGAGGTTGTAAAATTTGTTGTTCGTTCTCTCCCTGGCAATGGCGCCAATAACTGGTGCACAATACCATGGTCCAAACATAACTTCACAACTTCGCACAACTAACCAGCAAGTGCATTGGGTCGTCCAAGTAATAAAACCTTACGTGAGTAAGGGTCGATCCCACGGAGATTGTTGGTATGAAGCAAGCTATGGTCATCTTGTTAATCTCAGTCAGGCGGATATCAAATGGTTATGGAGATTTTGAATAATAATAATAAATAAACAGAAAATAAAGATAGAAATACTTATGTAATTCATTGGTGAGAATTTCAGATAAGCGTATAGAGATGCTTTCGTTCCTCTGAATCTCTGCTTTCCCGTTGTCTTCATCCAATCAGTCTTACTCCTTTCCATGGCAAGCTTTCTGTAAGGGCATCACCGTTGTCAATGGCTACATCCCATCCTCTTTGTGAAAATGGTCCAAATGCTCTGTCATGGCATGGCTAATCATCTGGAGGATCTCGATCATACTGGAATAGGATTTACTATCCTTTTGCATCTGTCACTACGCCCAGCACTCGCGAGTTTGAAGTTCGTCACAGCCATCCCTTCTCAGATCCTACTCGGAATACCATAGACAAGGTTTAGACTTTTCGAATCTCAGGAATGGCCATCCATGGGTTCTAACATATACCACGAAGATTCTAATATCTCGGACTCGGTCCCCTGTATTAGATATCTAAGAGATACTCATTCTAGCTTGGTTGCATGTAGAACGGAAGTGTTTGTCAGGCACGCATTCATAAGTGAGAATGATGATGAGTGTCACATAATCATCACATTCATCATGTTCTTGGGTGCGAATGGATATCTTAGAAGCGGAATAAGTTGAATTGAATAGAAAATAGTAGTACTTTGCATAAAATCATGAGGAACAGCAGAGCTCCACACCTTAATCTATGGAGTGCAGAAACTCTACCGTTTGAAAATACATAAGTGATAATGGTCCAGGCATGGCCGAATGGCCAGCCCCCATAAAAGTCTAAGATCGCATAAAACTTATCAAAGATCCCCCTTATACAATAGTAAAAAGTCCTATTTATACTAAACTAGTTACTAGGGTTTACAGAAGTAAGTAATTCATGCATAAATCCACTTCCGGGGCCCACTTGGTGTGTGCTTGGGCTGAGCTTGAAGTTTACACGTGGAGAGGTCATTCTTGGAGTTGAACGCCAGTTTGTAACGTGTTTCTGGCGTTCAACTCTGGTTTGTGACGTGTTTCTGGCGTTTAACTCCAGACTACAGCGTAGAACTGGCGTTCAACGCCCTTTTGAGTCATCTAAACTCGGCCAAAGTATGGACTATTATATATTGCTGGAAAGCCCTGGATGTCTACTTTCCAACGCAATTAAAATTGCGCCATTTTGAGTTCTGTAGCTCTAGAAAATCCACTTTGAGTGCAGGGAGGTTAGAATCCAACAGCATCAGCAGTTCTTCTTCTACCTCTGAATCTGATTTTTGCTCAAGTCCCTCAATTTTAGCCAGAAAATACCTGAAATCACAGAAAAACACACAAACTCATAGTAAAGTCTAGAAATGTGAATTTAACATAAAAACTAATGAAAACATCCCTAAAAGTAACTAGATCCTACTAAAAACATATTAAAAACAATGCCAAAAAGCGTATAAATTATCCGCTCATCACATACTCACGCTTGAGTAGGGCAACCTATGTCCATGATGTCTATTACATTAGCACGGTATTCAATATTTACCGAGTGGTATTCAATCCTCTGATCCTAAAAGGGTTTTGGCCACCATATGATGGTCCCACAGTCATCTCTGATCCCACTAGAAGACGTGCATCTGAAGGTTTCCCGAGGACTACTAGGATACGTACTAGCATGGATGAGGTGGATCCAAATAGGCCGAAGTAATGTGGGCTTTACAAACAACCTGACCATAATAGAAGGAGGTGTCCACCGGGAGGAGTAAACCTGAATCCTAGGGCTGGAGGCAATGCATAGGGCTAGTTTATATTTAGATTTATGTACTCGTTCTGTTTCAAATTGTTTATGTCTACTTTGTGTAATGTTCAATTGTTTATGTTTAGGGTACTATTGTGTAATTTTCAGTTTTTTAGGTTTATGTCTTCTTCATGTAATCTTCACTTTGTGTAATACTCTATTTACATATGAGGTGAACGTTTCAATTGTTTCTTTCATACATTAGTCACAAATTAGTTTCATTAATGCATAATATTGAACTTTACGTGAACCATACATTAGCAAAGTAAAAAATATGACAACGTACATAAGTCCCACATATTCATTGGTCATCTCAAAAGCAAAGTACAAAATATAATAATGTGCATCCTACTAAATGTAACACACGACATCAAAAGAGGTGGAACCCTGTAAAATAACGCTTACGACGCTTGATCCTCTGCAAAATGTACCTCATCCTCATCTCCATTTGGGGTAGGTGGTGCCAGGGGATCTGTGGCAACTGAGGAGGGGGCGTCCCACCTAAAGTAAAAGGATCATATACTGGTCCACTCAGTGGCTCATTCAGATCAACTGTATCGTGTGGCTAGGAACCGGTGACATGAGGTTTGGCACACTCCGTGTCATCCTCCAATAGCATCACACGTAAGTCATCAAAGAACTGTAAACCTCCAAACCCCCTCTCTAACTCCATAGGACTAATGACATCTGAAAATGGCTGACCCGGACTTATATATGACTGGTTGGTCCCTCCTGCTGCATAAGCACTCGATCCCTGAACAAAATACACACCCCGATTGTCACCACCACCTCTAGCACCACAATCATCACCGCCACCTGCACCACCATCATCACCACTATCAACACCACCACTGTTCATACCCTGGGTCGAGCTATCCGACCTGGGATGATTGGTGACAAAGCGACCGACCTCTTCAGGTCAGGCTACCCGACCTCTTCTCAAAGAGGTCGGCCAAATCGACAGGAAAGCCCAATAAAGGGCCCAAATAGAGGAACACGACCCAAATCCAAAGGCAATCCAAGCCTATAGAGATAAAGGCAGTTCCCTTGAAGATAAGCTGACCTCACCCAAAGATAAGATAAGATAAGATAAGATAACTAACTTATCTTATCTAAAAAGGTCACTCTACACTACTATAAATACATTGGAGCACCCAGGTATAACTCATACTCTGATTCTACTAAAAATATGTTTAATACCCATGCTAACTTAAGCATCAGAGTCTCTTGCAAGTACCCCCACCCTCCAGTGACCAAGGATCAGAGGTGCAGCCAGTCCAACAAGTCGGACACAACCGCTCCGGCCGCAACCAGCCAGCCGGACACGTCATCTCCGACCAGTACAGAAGATCTCATCCGAGATCAACCTACAGTTTCAGGTAACCCACGAAACATTGGCGCCGTTGCCGGGAAACCTGGAAGTCATCCCATCACCATGGCGGACGAACAGGATAATGACCACAACTCAGATTTAGAGGATAGAACGCCGCACAAAAACATGGGTGCCACACCAAAAGACACTCCGGAATCTAACGGAGACAAAAACTCATCACATCCGGGAGTAATAGAAGCACTTCAAGATCGCCTAAAGCAACTCGAAAAAGAAAGCCAGTACCAGCAAGAAGTCGGCAAGGATCTACAAAGAGAGGTAAGACGACGTCGAGAATTGGAAGATAAACTCCTCCAACTTGAAGCCGATCTCAAGGCTACCCGGACCACCCCTGAGGACAACTCTCGCAAGGATCAAGATCCATTCACTAGGGAAATCATGAAGACTAAAATCCCTAAAGATTTCAAACTCCCGGATATGACCTTGTACGATGGCACTACAGATCCCAACCATCACCTCAGCAACTTCAGAAGCAGAATGTACCTCACCGATGCCTCAGACGCTGTTCGCTGTAAAGCTTTTCCAACGACTCTCACGAAGACAGCAATTAGATGGTTCGACAACTTGCCTCCTAAGTCCATCTCAAGCTTTGACGACCTAGCCAAAAAGTTCTTGGCCAGATTCTCCATCCAAAAAGACAAAGCCGAGCATGCCCCCAGTCTACTAGGAATCAGGCAAGGAGATCGGAAAAGTCTTCGTAACTACATGGAAAGATTCAACAAAACATGCCTGGATATACAAAGCTTGCCAACAGAGGCCGCCGTCATGGGCCTCATCAACGGCTTACGAGAGGGACCTTTCAGCCAATCTATATCAAAGAAATACCCCACATCTCTGGATGAGGTGCAAGAGCGGGCAGAAAAGTACATCAACATGGAAGAAAATTTCCGACTTGGGGAGGCCTCGAAATCCAGTTTCACCTACCGAGATAAAGATAAAGAATCCAAGAAGAAGGAAGATCGAACGGGGAAAAAAATAAAAAAGTATCATAATTACACCCCTCTTCGGGTGTCCCTGGTGGATATTTACAAAGAAGTCTGTAACACAGAAAAGATACCCCCAGCTCGACCACTCAAAGGCAAAAGAGGAGGAGGAAATCGGAACGAATACTGTGAATATCATCGGGTCCGAGGACATTCCACCAACGAATGTTTCGATTTAAAAAACATCATAGAAAAATTAGTAAGAGAAGGAAAACTAAATCGGTACCTGGCCACCCGAGATGATGAGCAAAGAAAAAGACGAAGAGATGAAGATGTCGGACGAGCTGAGCGATCACCTCGTACGCCAGAAAGACATGTCCACATGATACACGGAGGATTTGCAGGAGGAGGAATCTCCAAGTCATCCAGCAAAAGATATCTCAAAGAAGTTTATCATGTCAAAGGGAAGGAGGAAGCACCCGACATCCCTGCAATCACATTCACCAAAGAAGATGGATCAGGTGTCATCACAGGACACGACGATCCCATGGTCATCATCATCATACTGGCGAACGCCAATCTCCACCGCACATTAATAGACTAAGGGAGCTCCGCCGACATCTTATTCAAAACTGCCTTCGACAAGCTCGGCTTAGAAGAAAAGGAGCTTAGAGCATACCCGAACAGCCTGTTCAGACTGAGCGATACCCCAGTACAACCACTGGGATACGTATCACTACATACAACCTTCGGAAAAGGGAACCAATCCAGAACACTCAAGATAGACTACATCGTGGTCGACGTGAGTTCAGCCTACAATACCTTAATAGGTCGGACAACACTAAATCAACTCGGCGCAATAGTCTCAACTCCACATCTATGCATGAAATTCCCAACTACAGAAGGGATAGCTACGATAAAAACAGATCAAAGGATGGCACGCCGCTGTTATAACGAAAGTCTAAACATCAGAGGCAGAGGAGAAGAGTTCCATACAATTGAGCTTGGTGGAGTTCAGAGGCGAGAAGAACTCCGTCCACAGCCCGAAGGTGAAGTAGAGAAAGTTCATATCGGAGATACCTCAGACAAAATAACTAATATTGGCACGATCCTGAAAGGAAACACAAAAGAATTACTAGTACAGTTCTTATGAGATAATGTCGATCTCTTCGCATGGAAAGCCGCAGATATGCCAGGCATGGACCCCAAGCTAATGTGTCACAAGTTGGCGGTTTATCCAAGATCTCGGCCGGTACAGCAGAGACGAAGAAAACTTGGGCCAGAACGATCCCAAGATGTGGAAGAACAGGTACAAGCACTACTGGAGGCAGGATTCATAAGAGAAGTCAAGTACCCACTATGGCTAGCTAACGTCGTCTTGGTGAAAAAATCAAATGGGAAGTGGCAAATGTGCACCGACTACACCGACCTCAACAAAGCCTGCCCAAAAGATCCTCACCCACTCCCAAGTATCGACGCTCTGGTAGATGCTTCCTCCGGATATAGATACCTCTCATTTATGGATGCATATTCCGGATACAACCAAATCCCCATGTATCCACCAGATCAAGAAAAGACCTCGTTTTTTACACCAAAAGCAAATTACTGCTACATTGTGATGCCTTTCGGTCTCAAGAATGCGAGAGCTACTTATCAAAGGCTAATGAATAAAGTCTTTTCAGATCATATCGGAAAAATTATGGAAGTCTACGTGGACGACATGTTAATAAAGACACAAAGCGAAGAGACATTATTGTCCGACCTGGCCCAAGTGTTCGACACTATAAGGAAGCATAACATGCGACTCAATCCCACAAAATGCACCTTTGCAGTAGAAGCGGGCAAATTCTTAGGTTTCATGCTCACACAAAGAGGAATTGAAGCAAATCCAGGCAAATGCCAGGCTATACTCAACATGAAGAACCCAACTTGTGTCAGAGAGGTACAACAACTCAACGGGAAATTGGCAGTCTTATCCAGATTCTTAGCAGGATCAGCTATAAGATCTCTCCCCTTCTATGCCACTTTAAGGAAAGGAAAAAAGTTTGAATGGACAATAGAATGCGAGCGAGCCTTCCAGGATTTCAAAAATTTCCTGGGACGACCACCTATCCTAACTCGACCACGAGAGGAAGAACCACTCGTATTATACCTTGCAGTAGGAAGTCAGGCAATAGCCTCAGCACTGGTTCGAGAGGACGACAAAGGGCAACAGCCTGTATATTTCATCAGCAAAGCGCTGTAGGGATCCGAGCTGAATTACCAAAAAATAGAAAAGTTCGCCTACACTCTCATACTGACATCTCGACGACTTCGCCCGTACTTCCAGGCCCACACCATTAGGGTTCGGACCGACCAGCCCATGAAGGGGATACTACAGAAAATAGATGTAGCAGGCAGAATTTTACAATGGGCAGTCGAGTTATCCGAGTTCGACCTCCAATATGAAGCTCGGACAGCCATTAAATCACAATACTTGGCCGACTTCATCACAGAATTCACAGATACCCTGGAAACCCCCACAGAATGGAATCTCTACGTGGACGGGTCTTCAAATAAAACTGGAAGCGGCGCAGGTGTGATAATAGAAAGCAACCAAGGAACCCAAGTTGAGCTTTCCCTCAAATTCGGGTTCCCATCCTCAAATAACCAGGCAGAATGTGAAGCGTTACTAGCTGGTTTGAAGCTGGCTAAGGAGGTTGGAGCTCAAAAACTCAACATCTTTAGTGATTCACAAGTTGTCACCTCACAAATAACAGGGAACTACCAAGCCAAATATCCCACCATGAAAAAGTATTTGGATAAAACCAAGGAACAACTCAGACAATTCAGGGAATATAAGATCTGCCACATACCCCGCGAACAAAATGCCCGGGCTGACACACTCTCAAAACTAGCCAGCACCAAACCAGGGGGCAACAATAGAAGCCTCATCCAGGAAATGCTGCAGAATCCATCAATCTCGGAAGAGGAAAAAGTCCTAGTCATAACAAGTCAGGATCAAGGATGGATGACCCCCATAATTAATTACCTCAAAATAGAAACACTCCCCACAAATGAGAAGGAGACAAAGAGGTTAAAACGGGAGGCTCAGTACTACACCATCATAAATAACACCCTATATAAAAGAGGGATCTCAATACCACTACTAAAATGTGTGCCGATCTCCAACACAAGGGAAGTTTTAGAGGAAGTACACAGTGGCATTGTGGCAATCATCTCGGGGCACAAGCTCTCACCAAAAGGTACTTCGGGCGGGATTCTACTAGCCAACTCTACAAAAAGAAGCTACAGAGTTTGTAAGGACATGCCCACCATGCCAGAAACATGCCAACTTTCACATCGCCCCGCCAGAAGAGCTCATCAGCGTAACCTCACCTTGGCCATTTACAAAATGGGGACTTGATCTTCTCGGACCCTTTCCCCAGGGATCAGGACAAGTCAAATTCCTCATAGTCGGAGTAGACTATTTTACAAAGTGGATTGAGGCAGAGCCCCTAGCCAACGCCACTGCTCAAAGAAGCCGGAAATTCCTATATAGGAACATCGTCACGAGGTTCGGGGTTCCATACTCCATTACCACAGATAATGTCACTCAATTCACCGATGCAGGCTTTAGGAGATTAGTAGCCGACTTGAACATAAAGCACCAGTTCACCTCCGTCGAACATCCTCAAGCCAATGGACAGGCCGAAGTTACCAACAAAGTCATATTGGCTAGGTTGAAACGTAGACTGCAAGATGCAAAGGGAGCTTGGGCCGAAGAACTTTCACAAGTCCTATGGGCATATCGAACAACGCCACATTCCACCACAAACGAATCACCATTTCGACTAGCATATGGAGTGGAGGCAATGATCCCAGTAGAGATCGAGGAAGGGTCGCCTAGAGTAGTCCACTACAATGAAAAAGCCAACTCTCAACTTCAAAGAGAAGAGCTCGACCTACTTCTGAAAATCCAAGAAAGTGCCCGGATCAGGGAAGAAGCGCTAAAGCGACGAATGGCTTCAAGAGATAATCAAAAGGTAGTGCCAAGAGGTTTCACTAAGAATGATCTCATCCTAATCCGAAATGATATTGGGACAACTCGACCCGGAGAAGGAAAGCTGGCAGCAAACTGGAAAGGACCCTACCGAGTCATAGAAGTACTTGGAAAAGGCTATTACAGACTCTCCAAACTCGATGGACGAGAGCTTCCCAGATCATGGCACGCCTGCAACCTAAGAAGGTATTATAGCTAAAGAAGGTAACAGATCTCGGATGCACTCTTTTTCCTGAAAAGGTTTTTTAATAAGGCACCAAGTTGAGATCCAGAAATTATCCGACTTAAAGGGATGAAAAACTCCTGCATGTATATATTTGCACTTGCTTTTGAATAAAATATATTTTTAGATATTCTACAAATTCTCAAGACGCATTAATCTGAAGCATTCATTGTCCGATTATAAAGCAACAGATCGGCAGAAAGTGAAAAACAGATTCACTGCACGATCACGATGGAAGACCAATAAAGATGAAAACGCGATTCATCTAAAGGTCGACCGAAGAAAGACAGAAACCACCTTCTACAAATCGACAAAGATGAACACAGAATAATGCAAGAAGTTATTGAAAGTGATCCGAAAAAAGAACCTGACGAGGTCTTATGGATTGCTAAATAATAACTTAAAGACTGGCCGACATAGAGAAGTCAGACCAAGTCAATCCAAGTTATCAGCAAATCCCTGGAAAGAGGTCTGGCCAACCCTATAAAAGAGGAATTGATATAACTTAGAAGAGATCGACCTAACGAAGTTGGTCTCCTACAAAATAAGTTATATAAGTAATCCCTGAAAGAGACTTGACAAAGGTCCAAGAAAGAGGATTACAAAATAACTTAGAAGAGATCGACCTAACGAAGTCGGTCTCCTACAAAATAAGTTATATAAGTAATCCCTAAAAGAGACCTGACAAAAGTCCAAGAAAGAGGATTACAAAATAACTTAGAAGAGATCGACCTAACAAAGTCGGTCTCCTACAAAAATAAGTTATATAAGTAATCCCTGAAAGAGACCTGACAAAGGTCCAAGAAAGAGGATTACAAAATAACTTAGAAGAGATCGACCTAACGAAGTCGGTCTCCTACAAAATAAGTTATATAAGTAATCCCTGAAAGAGACCTGACAAAGGTCCAAGAAAGAGGATTACAAAATAACTTAGAAGAGATCGACCTAACGAAGTCGGTCTCCTACAAAAATAAGTTATATAAGTAATCCCTGAAAGAGACCTGACAAAGGTCCAAGAAAGAGGATTACAAAATAACTTAGAAGAGATCGACCTAACGAAGTTGGCCTCCTACAAAATAAATTATATAAGTAATCCCTGAAAGAGACCTGACAAAGGTCCAAGAAAGAGGATTACAAAATAACTTAGAAGAGATCAACCTAACGAAGTCGGTCTCCTACAAAAATAAGTTATAAAAGTAATCCCTGAAAGAGACCTGACAAGGGTCCAAGAAAGAGGATTACAAAAATAACTTAGAAAGAAGACAACATAAAGAAGTCGACCTCCTACGAAAAGTTATAAAAGTAGTCCCTAAAAGAGACCTAACCAAGGTCTAAGAAAGAGGATTACGAAATAACTTAGAAGAAATCGACATGACAAAGTCGGTCCACTACAAAAATAACTTGGAAAAGGACGACGTAAAGAAATCAGTTATAGACAAATACAAGCAAGCAAACCGAAATACGAATTGGATCCACACATCTACGACCTCCAAGTACAAAGCAGTTCAAAGAGGCCGAGCAACAAGGCTCCAGTATTCTAAAAACCTAGAAAAGTGCCAAGACAAGTGTAAACAAGCATGTTATACAATATTATAAAGCTTTAGGGTCAAGCCCAAAAGCTTGAAAGCTACTCGTTTTTTAAAATTTGCTAAATAAGCAACCAAAAGGAGTACCAGCAGTCAGCAAAATATTCAACTATACAAAATAAAGAGTTTTAAAGCCCACAAGCCGGGCCAACTACGCAAACATCCAAAGAAAATTAAGCTAAAAGACTTCTCGGCAGCATCAGTTTGAGGAGAAGGAAGGCGAGTCTGAATAGGCACAGCATCCACGGTTCCATCATCCCGGTTCAGAAACTGGCAATCCGGGTCAGACACAACTGGAGGAACTGAAGAGGTTGACACTTTGGTAGAAGACACAGGGGGAGGTTCAACATCATCATCATCCTGGTCATCAGGGACAATCTTACCATCCCTCACAACATTAATGGTGCACGAATTGTGAATCACACTTTTCACAACGCGTACCACTAACCAGCAAGTGCACTGGGTCGTCCAAGTAATACCTCACGTGAGTAAGGGTCGAATCCCATGGAGATTATTGGTTTGAAGCAATCTATGGTTATCTTGTAAATCTTAGTCAGGAAGTCAATTATGTTTATCAGTTGAATTGCGAATAACCAAGAGAGCATAAATTAAAGGTTACTTGTTGTGCAGTAATGGAGAATATGTTGGAGTTTTGGAGATGCTTTGTCTTCTGAATCTCTGCTTTCCTCTATCTTCTGATTCACGCACGCATGTCCTCCTATGGCAAGCTGTGTGTTGGTGGATCACCGTTGTCAATGGCTACCTTCCATCCTTCCAGTGAAAACTACGCTCACGCGCTCTGTCACAGCACGGCTAATCACCTGTTGGTTCTCGATCCGGTTGGAATAGGATTTACTATCCTTTTTGCGTCTGTCACTAACGCCCAGCCTTCAGGAGTTTGAAGCTCGTCACAGTCATTCAATCCTTGAATCCTACTCGGAATACCACAGACAAGGTTTAGACTTTCCGGATTCTCATGAATGCCGCCATCAGTTCTAGCTTATACCACGGAGATTCTGATTAAGGAATCTAAGAGATACTCATTCAATCGGATATAGAATGGAGGTGGTTGTCAGGCACACGTTCGTGGTTTGAGGAAGGTGATGAATGTCACAGATCATCACCTTCATCACAGTTAAGCGCGAATGAACATCTTAGATAGGAGCAAGCGTGTTTGAATGGAAAACAAAAATACTTGCATTAATTCATCGAGACACAGCAGAGCTCCTCACCCCCAACAATGGGGTTTAGAGACTCATGCCGTCAGAGAATATAAAGTTTAGATCTAAAATGTCATGAGATACAAAATAAGTCTCTAAAAGTTGTTTAAATACTAAACTAGTAGCCTAGGGTTACAAAATATGAGTAGACTATGATGGATGATGCAGAGATCCACTTCTGGGGCCCACTTGGTGTGTGCTGGGCTGAGACTTAAGCAATTCACGTGCAGAGGCCATTTGTGGAGTTGAACGCCAGTTTTTATGCCAGTTTGGGCGTTCAACTCCAGCTTTTGATCCTTTTCTGGCGCTGGACGCCAGAATTGGGCAGAGAACTGGCGTTGAACGCCAGTTTACGTCGTCTATCCTTGTGCAAAGTATGGACTATTATATATTGCTGGAAAGCCCTGGATGTCTACTTTCCAATGCAATTCGAAGCATGACATTTCGAGTTCTGTAGCTCCAGAAAATCCACTTTGAGTGCAGGGAGGTCAGAATCCAACAGCATCAGCAGTCCTTTTTCAACCTGAATCAGATTTTTGCTCAGCTCCTTCAATTTCAGCCAGAAAAATACCTGAAATTACAGAAAAATACACAACTTATAGTAAAGTCCAGAAATATGAATTTTTCCTAAAAACTAATAAAAATAGACTAAAAACTAACTAAAACATACTCAAAACTATATGAAATTATCCCCAAAAAGCGTATAAAATATCCGCTCATCACAACACCAAACTTAAACTGTTGCTTGTCCTCAAGCAACTAGACAAATAAAATAGAAGACTAATAGGTTGAGAAGCAATAATATCTCAGAGTTTTTTGCATGAAGCTCAGATTCTAATTAGATGAGCGGGGCTAGTAGCTTTTTGCTTCCGAACAGTTTTGGCATCTCACTTTATCCATTGAAGCTCAGAGTGATTGGCATCTATAGGAACTCAGAATTCAGATAGTGCTATTGATTCTCCTAGTTCAGTGTGATGATTCTTGAACACAGCTTCTTTATGAGTCTTGGCTGTGGCCCTAAGCACTTTGTTTTCCAGTATTACCACCGGATACATAAATGCCACAGACACATAACTGGGTGAACCTTTTCAGATTGTGACTCAGCTTTGCTAAAGTCCCCAATTAGAGGTGTCCAGAGTTCTTAAGCACACTCTTTTTTTTTTTTTTGCTTTGGACCTTGACTTTAACCGCCCAGTCTCAAGTTTTCACTTGACACCTTCACGCCACAAGCACATGGTTAGGGACAGCTTGGTTTAGCCGCTTAGACCAGGATTTTATTCCTTTAGGCCCTCCTATCCACTGATGCTCAAAGCCTTGGGATCCTTTTTATTTGCCCTTGCCTTTTGGTTTTAAGGGCTTTTGGCTTTTTCTGCTTGCTTTTTCTTTTTCTTTCTATTATTTTTTTTTCTGCAAGCTTTGTTCTTTGCTGCTTTTTCTTGCTTCAAGAATCATTTTTATGATTTTTCAGATTATCAATAACATGTCTCATGTTCATCATTCTTTCAAGAGCCAACATATTTAACAGTCTTAAACAAAAAATTCAAAAGACATATGCACTGTTCAAGCATTCATTCAGAAGACAGAAAGCGTTGCCACCACATGTTACTAATTAGAATTTTTCTTATTAAAAACTCGAAATTTTATTGCCTCTTATTCAAAAGATCTACTATTTTATTCATGTTTGCTGATGATGAGAAAAATAGACTATAACTTAATTGGGGATAAAATCAAACTAGACACTAATTACTACTAATGATCATGTAATGAAGACACAAACATAGATAAGCACTTAACATAGAGAAAACGAAAAACAGAGAAAGTAAGAACAAGGAACGAGTCCACCTTAGTGATGATGGCATTTCCTTCTTGAGGCACCAATGATGTTCTTGAGCTCTTTTATGTCTCTTCCTTGCCTTTGTGGCTTGATTCCTAGTGATTTTTGGTATTTCTATCCTCAGTTGCTTCCAATAATTATGTGGAGAGAAGTGCATCCCCTGAGGTATCTCTTGATTTGCAGCCACATGTTCTACCACTGAGCTATAGATCCTTCACATAATTGTTTTACCACACCAAACTTAGAATGTTGCTCGCCCTCGAGCAAAAGAAGAGGGAATAGATGAAAAAGAGGATGTGGAAAGAAAAAAACTAGGATTATGAGGAGGGAAGGTGGGGATCATGTGGGGTCCACAGATCTTGAAATGATCCTGTGAGGTCCACAGATCTTGAGGTGTCAAGACATTTACATCCCTGCACCAATTTGGGCATGCAAAATGCCCTTGCACACAACTCTGGGCGTTCAGCGCCAGGTTGGTGCCCATTTTGGGCGTTCAACGCCCATTTACTAGCCATTTCTGGCGTTGAACGCCAGAACCATGCTTGTTCTGGGCGTTCAGCGCCAGGATGTTGCCCATTTTGGGCGTTCAGCGCCAGAACCATGCTCTGTTCTGGCGTTGAACGCCAGACAGGTGCTTCCTCCAGGGTGTGATTTTTCTTCTGCTGTTTTTGATTCCGTTTTCAATTTTTAATATTTATTTTGTGACTCCACATGATCATGAACCTAATAAAACATGAAAAACCATGAAAGTAAATAAAAATTGGGTTGCCTCCCAACAAGCGCTTCTTTAATGTCCTTAGTTGGACCTTGCTGAGCTTTTAATCTAGCTTTAGCCTTGAGCATTCTTGCTCAATGTTGCCTTCTAGATAATGCTTGATTCTCTGTCCATTGACAATGAACTTCTTATCAGAATCAATATCTTGAAGCTCCACATAACCATATGGTGATACACTTGTAATCACGTATGGTCCCCTCCACCGGGATTTCAGTTTCCCGGGGAATAGCCTGAGTCTAGAGTTAAACAACAGAACCTTCTGTCCTGGTTCAAAGATTCTAGATGATAGCATTCTGTCATGCCACTTTTTTTATTTTTCTTTATATAGGTTGGCATTTTCGAAAGCTGTGAATCTGAACTCCTCTAGCTCATTTAGCTGGAGCAATCTTTTTTCTCCTGCTAATTTGGCATCAAAGTTTAGGAATCTGGTTGCCCAGTAGGCCTTATGTTCCAGTTCCACGGGCAGGTGACATGCCTTACCATACACCAGTTGGTATGGAGAGGTCCCTATAGGGGTCTTGAATGCTGTTCTGTAAGCCCACAGAGCATCATCCAAGCTCCTTGCCCAATCCTTTCTACGGGTATTTACTGTCCGTTCCAGGATTCTCTTTAATTCTCTGTTAGAGACTTCAGCCTGCCCATTGGTTTGTGGATGATATGGAGTGGCCACCTTGTGGCGAATTCCATACCGAACCATGGCAGAGTAAAGCTGTTTATTGCAGAAGTGAGTGCCCCCATCACTGATTAGTACTCTAGGGACACCAAACCTGCTAAAAATATGTTTCTGGAGGAACTTCAGCACTGTTTTAGTATCATTGGTGGGTGTGGCAATAGCCTCAACCCATTTTGATACATAGTCAACTGCCACCAGAATATAAGTGTTTGAGTATGATGGTGGGAAAGGTCTCATGAAGTCAATTCCCCATACGTCAAACAACTCAATTTCCAAGATTCCTTGTTGAGGCATGGCGTAACCATGAGGCAGATTACCAGCTCTTTGGCAACTGTCACAATTACGTACAAACTCTCGGGAATCTTTATAGAGTGTAGGCCAATAGAAGCCACATTGGAGGACCTTGGTGGCTGTTCGCTCACCTCCGAAATGGCCTCCATATTGAGATCCGTGGCAATGCCACAGGATCTTCTGTGCTTCTTCTCTAGGCACACACCTACGGATAATTTCGTCTGCACATCTCCTAAAGAGATAAGGTTCATCCCACAGGTAGTACTTTGCATCAGTAATTAATTTCTTCTTTTGTGTCCTGTTGTACTCCTTGGGTATGAACCTTGCAGCTTTATAGTTTGCAATATCGGCAAACCATGGTGCTTCCTGAATGGCGAATAAATGCTCATCAGGAAACGTTTCAGAGATCTCAAGAGAAGGGAGGGGCGTCCCTTCCACTGGCTCTATCCGGGACAGATGATCAGCCACTTGGTTCTCTGTCCCTTTTCTGTCTCTTATTTCTATATCAAACTCTTGCAGAAGCAATACCCATCTGATGAGCCTGGGTTTTGAATCCTGCTTTGTGAGTAGATATTTAAGAGTAGCATGGTCAGTATACACAATCACTTTTGATCCTACTAAGTATGATCTGAACTTGTCAATGGCGTAAACCACTGCAAGTAGTTCTTTTTCTGTGGTTGTGTAATTTTTCTGGGCATCATTTAGAACGCGACTGGCATAATAAATGACATGCAGAAGCTTGTCATGCCTCTGTCCCAATACTGCACCAATGGCATGATCACTGGCATCACACATTAGCTCAAATGGTAATGTCTAATCTGGTGCAGAAATGACTGGTGCTGTGACCAGCTTAGCTTTCAGCGTTTCAAACGCCTGCAGGCACTTTGTGTCAAACACAAATGGCGTGTCAGCAGCTAGCAGATTGCTTAGAGGTTTTGCGATTTTTGAAAAATCCTTTATAAACCTCCTATAGAATCCTGCATGCCCCAGAAAGCTTCTGATTGCCTTAACATTGGCAGGTGGTGGTAATTTTTCAATTACCTCTATTTTTGCTTGATCCACCTCTATTCCCGTGTTTGAGATTTTATGCCCAAGAACAATTCCTTCAGTCACCATGAAGTGACACTTTTCCCAGTTTAAAACTAGGTTGGTCTCTTGGCATCTTTTCAGAACAAGTTTCAGGTGATCAATACAGGAGCTGAATGAGTCTCCATATACTGAGAAGTCATCCATGAAGACTTCCATAAATTTTTCCACCATGTCAGAGAAAATAGAGAGCATGCATCTCTGGAAGGTTGCAGGCGCATTACATAGCCCAAATGGCATCCTTCTATAAGCAAACACTCCAGATGGACATGTGAATGCTGTTTTCTCTTGATCCTGGGGATCCACTGCAATCTGGTTGTAGCCTGAGTAGCCATCCAGAAAGCAGTAATAATCATGACCTGCTAGTCTTTCTAGCATCTGGTCTATGAATGGTAAAGGAAAATGATCCTTTCTGGTGGCTGTATTGAGCCTTCTGTAGTCAATACACATGCGCCACCCTGTAACTGTTCTTGTAGGAACCAGTTCATTTTTTTCATTATGAATCACTGTCATGCCTCCCTTTTTTGGGACGACTTGAACAGGGCTCACCCAGGGGCTATCAGAAATAGGATAAATAATCCCAGCCTCTAGTAACTTGGTGACCTCTTTCTGCACCACTTCCTTCATGGCTGGATTTAGCCGCCTCTGTGGTTGAACCACTGGTTTGGCATTGTCCTCCAATAGGATTTTGTGCATGCATCTAGCTGGGCTTATGCCCTTAAGGTCACCTATGGACCACCCAAGAGCTGTCTTGTGTGTCCTTAGCACTTGAATAAGTGCTTCCTCTTCCTGTGAATTTAAAGCAGAGCTTATGATCACTGGAAAAGTGTCACCTTCTCCCAGAAATGCATATTTCAAGGATGGTGGTAGTGGCTTGAGCTCGGGTTTAGGGGGTTTTTCCTCTTAGCAAAGAAAGTTCAGAGGCTCTTTCATGTCCCCTGAACCCTCCAAATCAGGCTGAACATCTTTAAAGATGTCTTCCAACTCTGATTCGAGACTCTCAGCCATGTTGATCTCTTCTACCAAAGAGTCAATGAGATCAACTTTCATGCAGTCTGTTGATGTGTCTGGATGCTGCATGGCTTTGACAGCGTTCAACTTGAACTCATCATCGTTGACTTTCAGGGTTATTTCCCCCTGTTGGACGTCAATGAGGGATCGTCCAGTTGCTAGGAAGGGTCTTCCTAGAATGAGAGTAGCACTCTTGTGCTCCTCCATCTCCAGCACAACAAAGTCAGTGGGAAAGGCGAATGGCCCAACTCTGACAATCATGTCCTCAATCACGCCTGATGGGTATTTAGTGGAACCATCAGCAAGTTGGAGACATATCCGGGTTGGTTTAACTTCTTCAGTTAACCCAAGCTTCCTGATAGTGGATGCAGGTATTAGGTTGATGCTTGCCCCAAGATCGCATAAAGCTGTCTTGGTGCAATTACCTTCTAATATGCATGGTATCAGAAAACTCCCAGGGTCTTTAAGCTTTTCAGGAAAGCTCTCTAGAATGACTGCACTGCATTCTTCAGTGAGGAGAACTCTTTCTGTTTCTCTCCAATCCTTTTTATGACTCAAGATCTCTTTCATGAACTTGGCATAAGAAGGTATTTGCTCAAGTGCCTCTGCAAATGGAATCTTTATTTCAAGAGTCCTGAGGTAATCTGCAAAGCGAGCAAATTGCTTGTCCTGCTCCTCTTTCCGGAGTTTTTGAGGATAAGGTATCTTGGCTTTATATTCTTCAACCTTAGTGGTTAAAGAAGCCTTTTTAGAGGGGTTGTTATCAGCACTTGTGTGTGTCTGATCCCTCACTGGCAATTGAGTGCCAGAGTCAGAAGCTGGAGTGAAACTGGACGCCAGCTCCTTGTCTGCTTCTGGCGTCTGAACGCCAGAACTGTGCCCATTTTGGGCGTTCAACGCTGGATTCTGCCCTATTTGGGCGTTCAACGCCAGATTCTTGCCCATTTCTGGCGTTGAACGCTAATCCTGCTTTGTTTCTGGCGTTGAACGCCAGTTTTGGGCATGGTCTGGGCGTTCAGCGCCAGCCTTCCACCAATTCTCTGTCGTTTTTGCGCCAAACTTATTTTTCCCTGGGCTCTTACTGTCCTCAGGTGAATCTTTGGTGGGTTGCTCATTTCTTGACTTTTTGATGCCTTGAGGTGGGGTATTTAATGTTTTCCTACTTCTTAATTGAACTGCTTGGCATTCTTCTGTTATTTGCCTTGACAGCTGTTGCTTTGTTTGCTTAAACTGTTCTTCCATATGTATATTATCCATCCTTGTCTCTTGTAATCTATCTTTGAATTCGGCTAACTGCCTTGTTAGGAAGTCCAATTGCTGATTGAATTCAGCAGCTTGTTCTACAGGACTGAGTTCAGCAGTTGCTGTTTTAACCTCTTCATTCATGGAAGGGTTGCTGCTTAGATACAGATGCTGATTCCTGGCAACTGTATCAATGAGCTCTTGAGCCTCTTCAATTGTCTTTCTCATGTGGATAGATCCACCAGCTGAGTAATCTAGAGACATCTGAGCTCCTTCTGCAAGCCCATAGTAGAAGATGTCTAACTGGACCCACTCTGAAAACATTTCAGAGGGGCATTTTCGTAGCATCTCTCTGTATCTCTCCCAGGCATCATAAAGGGATTCATTATCTCCCTGTTTAAAGCCTTGGATGTCCAGCCTTAGCTGTGTCATCCTTTTTGGAGGGAAATATTGATTCAGGAATTTTTCTGTCAGCTGTTTCCATGTCCTTATGCTGGCCTTAGGTTGGTTATTCAACCACCTCTTAGCTTGATCTTTTACAGCAAATGGAAACAGCAATAGTCTGTAGACATCCTGATCTATTTCTTTATCATGTACTGTGTCAGCAATCTGTAGAAACTGTGCCAGAAACTCTGTAGGTTCTTCCTGTGGAAGACCGGAATACTGGCAACTTTGCTGCACCATGATAATGAGCTGAGGATTCAACTCAAAGCTACTGACTCCAATGGAGGGTATGCAGATACTACTCCCATATGAAGCAGTAGAGGGGTTAGAATATGACCCCAGAGTCCTCCTGGACTGTTCATTTCCGCTTAGGTCCATGATGGAGAAAGGGAGATGATTAAAAAAAAATATTTTTTTTTACTAATTTATTTCGAAAATAAAATAAATCAAAATAAAATAAATAAAAATGAGTAAAAGATTTTTGAAAAAGTGAGGAGAGAAAAACTGGTTAGGAGATTTTGAAAAAGATATGATTTGGAAAAGATTTTAAATTTTTTAAAAAAAATCTGAAAATTTTTTTTTTATATAATTTTCAAAAATTTGTTTTAAAAATGGAGAGAAAAGATAATTTTGAATTTAGTGAGGAAAGAGAAAAACAATAAGATAGCACAAGATTTAAAATTTTTAGATCTAATGCTCGTTTTTTTTGAAAATTTTGGAGGGAAAACACCAAGGAACACCAAACTTAAAATTTTTAGAAAACCACCAAAATTTTCGAAAACCAAAGGGAAATCAACAAGAAAACACCAAACTTAAAGTTTGGCACAAAATTTAATAGAGAAAATATTATTTATGAAAAAGAAGGTTTTGAAAAGAATATAAAAGACTCTAACCCAATTACCAAGAACACAGATTAACGCTCTAGCCAAATGAGTTATGGAAATTTTCGAAAATTTTAAGAAAAATCAACAAGAAAACACCAAACTTAAAGTTTGGCACAGGATTTAATAGAAAAATTATTTTTGAAAAAGGTTTTAAAAAATATGATAGCCAATTACCATGAGCATAAACACCACGTTCTAACTAACTGAGCTATAAATTTAAAGTGTTTTAATAAGGGATAAATAATAAAAGACTCTAAACCAAAAAAAAGAGAAATTTTTCCTAATCTAAGCAACAAAATAAACCGTTAGTTGTCCAAACACGAACATTCCCCGGCAACGGCGCCAAAAACTTGGTGCACGAATTGTGAATCACACTTTTCACAACGCGTACCACTAACCAGCAAGTGCACTGGGTCGTCCAAGTAATACCTCACGTGAGTAAGGGTCGAATCCCACAGAGATTGTTGGTTTGAAGCAATCTATGGTTATCTTGTAAATCTTAGTCAGGAAGTCAATTATGTTTATCAGTTGAATTGCGAATAACCAAGAGAGCATAAATTAAAGGTTACTTGTTGTGCAGTAATGGAGAATATGTTGGAGTTTTGGAGATGCTTTGTCTTCTGAATCTCTGCTTTCCTCTGTCTTCTGATTCACGCACGCATGTCCTCCTATGGCAAGCTGTGTGTTGGTGGATCACCGTTGTCAATGGCTACCTTCCATCCTTCCAGTGAAAACTACGCTCACGCGCTCTGTCACAGCACAGCTAATCATCGGTTGGTTCTCGATCCGGTTGGAATAGGATTTACTATCCTTTTTGCGTCTGTCACTAACGCCCAGCCTTCAGGAGTTTGAAGCTCGTCACAGTCATTCAATCCTTGAATCCTACTCGGAATACCACAGACAAGGTTTAGACTTTCCGGATTCTCATGAATGCCGCCATCAGTTCTAGCTTATACCACGGAGATTCTGATTAAGGAATCTAAGAGATACTCATTCAATCGGATATAGAACGGAGGTGGTTGTCAGGCACACGTTCGTGGTTTGAGGAAGGTGATGAATGTCACAGATCATCACCTTCATCACAGTTAAGCGCGAATGAACATCTTAGATAGGAGCAAGCGTGTTTGAATGGAAAACAGAAATACTTGCATTAATTCATCGAGACACAGCAGAGCTCCTCACCCCCAACAATGGGGTTTAGAGACTCATGCCGTCAGAGAATACAAAGTTTAGATCTAAAATGTCATGAGATACAAAATAAGTCTCTAAAAGTTGTTTAAATACTAAACTAGTAGCCTAGGGTTACAAAATATGAGTAGACTATGATGGATGATGCAGAGATCCACTTCTGGGGCCCACTTGGTGTGTGCTGGGCTGAGACTTAAGAAATTCACGTGCAGAGGCCATTTGTGGAGTTGAACGCCAGTTTTTATGCCAGTTTGGGCGTTCAACTCCAGCTTTTGATCCTTTTCTGGCGCTGGACGCCAGAATTGGGCAGAGAACTGGCGTTGAACGCCAGTTTACGTCGTCTATCCTTGTGCAAAGTATGGACTATTATATATTTCTGGAAAGCCCTGGATGTCTACTTTCCAATGCAATTGGAAGCATGCCATTTCGAGTTCTGTAGCTCCAAAAAATCCACTTTGAGTGCAGGGAGGTCAGAATCCAACAGCATCAGCAGTCCTTTTTCAGCCTGAATCAGATTTTTGCTCAGCTCCTTCAATTTCAGCCAGAAAAATACCTGAAATTACAGAAAAACACACAACTCATAGTAAAGTCCAGAAATATGAATTTTTCCTAAAAACTAATAAAAATAGACTAAAAACTAACTAAAACATACTCAAAACTATATGAAATTATCCCCAAAAAGCGTATAAAATATCCGCTCATCAATTATCCAGGCTGAAAAGAGTAAGGTCGGCCTCGGGAGCAATAATCCGAACCTGCTCCCTCAAGCTCTCATAGGCAGCAGTTACGTTGCCAACAAAATGACCTTGGAGCTCAGAGTTATCATCTCGCGCATTCTCCAACTCCTTCCTCAGGCGCACCACCTCCCGATAAGATGTCACATAACTGTCCTTATGCCTCAATGCTGTGTCCTCGGCCAACCGCACAGAAGCCGCCAGAGCAAGGGAACTCGCCTTTTCGTTCTCCAGATCCTTCTCCAACTTGGCTACCCTTACCTCAAGCTCTTCCTTCAGGCTCTTCATTTGGTCGAACTCCTGTTTAGCCTCCTACATAAATTCCTTGGTGGCATGGAAAGGAAGATTCTGAGCAGTTCGGTACAGGGCAGCCCCCATATATGTCATTTTAACACTGTTTCGGGTCATAAAATCCAGATGGCGAAGGATTGACACATCATCCATGGGGAGGGTACCGTAGGGACCGATTTGCTGATCTACGAATTTGATTGCATTAAAATCAGGGGTGTCAAGGTTAAAGGCCTCAATTGTTTTCTGTTTCTTGTTGGGAGGAGCACCAGAAGCAATAGCAGAAGTCTGTGGAGGATCAGTCAGACGAACTCGAGGAGTGGGGATCACCTTCCTTGGCCTAGGAGAACTTGGCACGGGCGGCTTCACAGGAACTTGAGAAGATCCCTCTCTGGCCGCCTTGGCCGAGATGTTTTGAGAAGCAGCCTTCTTCGCCTTCTTGTAGGCCTTCATGGAATCATTGTTTTTCGACATCTCTGAAAATACATAATCAACCATAAATGACGAGTTACAACATAGGAAAAGAAAAGCTTAGAAACAAGTATAAAAATAAGTCAGACAGTACCCAAAACAGTTCAAACCAAAGATGGATCACTCAAGAATCTTTTTGTATCTAGATGGGGTGGTTTCCCCCACAAATCTTCAAGAACAATTACAAAAGCCCGCTCAACCTCATTAAGCATCTCCCATGTATAATGTGGCACTCTCACATTCTTTTGCCACTCTAGAGGAAAAGCAGGCTCGTCATTCTCATCAAGAAAAAAGGGGCGGACCCCCTCAACAGCACGGACTCGGAAGAAATAATTCTTAAAATCTTTAAAAGACTCATCATACATGGCAAAAACTTTATGCCCCTGGGCCGATCTGAAAGAAACCCAGGAAGCTTTCTTTTTGGAAGAACCTCCGGGCTTGGCCAAGACAAAAAGATAGAGGAAAAGAGTTTCAGAAGGTGTTACGCCTAACTCTTGGCAAAGCAGTTGAAATATTTTGATAAAATCCGAGGAATTCGGATGAAGCTGGGATGGAGCAATATTACATGACCACAACAAGTCGGTCTCGAAAGCAGTAAAAGGAAAAGTAACGTCCAACTGGCTGAAGAAATATTCATAGGCGTAGAAGAAGGGACACTCCCCCTCGACGAAAGTAGGAAAACAAGCCCTCTCATCAGAGTCAGGAGCTAGAAGCTCATAATCCCTCTTCCGAGCACTGTTACCACAGATCCTATGACGTTTCCTCAGTTCTACACAAAATTCAGCATCCACGACTGAGACACACATTAAGACAAGGGAGTCCAGCCAATCGGACATCCCCTCGGGAACTTTGGAAGACACCTCTACAATGTTATTGCGAGAAGACATGAGGCCGACTAATCCTACAAATAAGAAAAGAAGAATGGATCTCTAAAAAACATCTCGGAAGAGGGGCAAAACAACTCGACTAAAATGATACAGGCGAACAAACAGAAAAGGAAAACCCCAAGACTCAAACCAAAGTCCTGGGGCATCCTTTGGAGGCAGTAACAAAGCAAGGTTTCAGGAAATTTCTACAGCTTACGTCCCGGCATTCATCAAACAAGAAAAGTAGGTTTTGAATAAAACAAGGAAAGTAAAAACACAAAAAAGTCATTTAAGCCACTATCTTTCTACAGTATATCAGCAAAAAGCATCGCCAACATCAGACAGGTCAAGCGGAAATCGTCAAAGACACAACCTTTTTTCAGAATCAAACAAAATCATCATTCCAAAACCATCATCAGAAGCACAAGCAGAAACGACGGCAGCATGCAAAAAAACCTAAAGGCATCGAGCAACAGGGAAGGCGAAAAAACTCACACAAAAGACGAAGAAATTCCAGAACACGCAATAATCAGGCACAGTAAAAGCAGAAAGATCCAAACTTTCTCAAAGCAAAAATCAAACTTTCTCAAAATCAGACATAAAAAAGTGACAGAAGAAGAAAAATCGAACCTGGAAAATAGAAGAAAACCTCGAAAAAAAGCTGAAAAGCAGAAGCGACAGAGCCACCCCTCGACACAGAAAAATTCGAAGACAGAAGGAGAAATCCGGAATCACCCCCCTTCCACAAAAAGCAGTAGCAGAGCAGGCGTCGCGGGAAAGAACTATGAACTCTAGGCAAGAAACAGAAAGCGAGAGAGTAAAAAGAGAAGTTACGAAGAAGAGAAACCGTTTCTGATGGAAAAAATTCAAAATAAAAACCAAAGGAAACGGGGCATTTGAAGACAATTAATGAGGGCATTAAACCCTCGCACGTTCCCAAAGCGCTGATATAAAAGCGCGCGCTTTTAAAGGAAAACGTTCCACATTCAAAAAGGCTTTACAAAGGAAGGAATCGACTAAATGCTTGAGTTCGGCTTCACTAGAGAAGGACCAAAGTCAAGGACTCGACCTCAAAAAAGAAAACTGTTCCGAGGGTTACCTGAAACTGTAGGTCGATCTCGGACGAGATCTTCTGTACTTGTCAGAGATGACGTGTCCGGTTGGTGGGTGGCGGCCGGAGCTGTCGTGTCCGACTTGTTGGACTGGCTGCACTGCTGATCCTTGGTCACCGGAGGGTGGGGGGTACCTGCAAGAGACTCCGATGCTTAAGTTAGCATGGGTATTAAACAGGTTTTTAGTAGAATCAGAGTATAAGTTATACCTGGGTGCTCCAGTGTATTTATAGAGGTGTAGAGTGACCTTCTTAGATAAGATAAGTTAGTTATCTTATCTTATCTTTGAGTGAGGTCATCTTATCTTCTGGGGAACCGCTTTTATCTTTCTAGGCTTTGACTGCCTTTAGATTGGGCTGTGTCCCTTCGTCTGGGCCTGCTTGGGCCTCTTACGGCGATTTGGCCGAGCTCTTTGTGAAGAGGTCGGGCATTGGCTGAGCTCTTTGAGAAGAGGTCGGATAGTCTGACCTGAAGAGGTCGGTCGGCTTGTCGCTAAACATTCCGGGTCGGACAGCTTGACCCAGGGTATGAACAGTGCCCCTGCTTGAGTTCGATCTTTTCGTGAGATTGTGCTTTTCAGAGCTTCGATCTCTTTGGAAGTTGTGCTCAAGCATCTGTCTAGCTTGTTTCTTCATTGCTTTGCAATCTTTTGCAGATTTTCTAGAGGTTTGGTACTTCACAGTCCGTCCTCTTTTGTGGGTTTTCTACCCTTGCCTTCTGGATTACACCTTGCTTTAAGTTTGTGTTGACAACTCTCTGCCTTGGCGAAGTTATCCTTGTGGCTTGATATCTGGGCTTTTAGTGACTTGTCTGATGACTTTTCAATGTTCTTTATATAGAACATTTTTTAGTCTCGGGTGACGTTTGTAGCCCTGTTTGAGATTGTGCCTTCTTTGAGTGGAGTTGTATCCCTTTTAGCTAAGCACATTTGAGCCTTAAGTTATTTTCCAACCTTTAGGCTTTGTTCTTTTTTGAGATCTTTCTTGCGCCTCTTCTTAGTTGACATCAACCTGTACGACTTTGCCCCTGCTTGAGTTCGGACCTTTCTGTGAGATCGTGCTTTCGGAGCTTTGATCTCTTTGGGGAAGTCGTGCTCAAGCATCCTGACTTTGGTCGATCTTAAGTAGTTTTTCCTTGTGCGAGTTTGGTATTGCCCCTTTTTAGTTTGTTGAGAGGTCTTTTCAGACTTCTTCCGATTTGTTTGTCTTCACTGCTCGGGTTTTTTAGTCATAATCCAACAACTTTTTATAGTTTGTTTGGATGACTTTTTAGCGCCGTCTTTGAGGCCGTGCTTTTTGCTTTTTAAGTAGTGTCTTTTTTCAAGACTTCGTACTTTTCAGCGAAGCACTTCTGGCTTTGGTCTTTTGACCTTTTCTTGGCCTTTGTGAGATGTTTGTAGAGTGTTGGTACTTTTGCTGTCCGACCTCTTTTTGTTTTGTCCACTTTCTGCTTGGTCGAGGTGGTCCTTTGGAGATAACTTGTCCGACAACTTTTTAGTGTTCTTTGGTAGAACCTTTTTAGTTAGTCTGAACAATTTCGATAGCCTTGTTGTGGAGCCGTGGCTTTTTGGGCAAAGCTATGTCCCTTTTAGCGCACGTTTTTCGTTGGTCCGATTTCTCTTGTCGATCCTTCTTTAGCTTTCGTTGGTCTGACTTCTCTTGTCGGTCCAAGTTGTAGCTTTTGTTGGTCTGACTTCTTCCTGTCGATCCAAGCTGTAGCTTTTGTTGGTCCGACATCTTCTTGTCGGTCCAAGCTGTAGCTTTCATTGGTCCGACTTCTTCTTGTCGGTCCAAGCTGTAGCTTTTGTTGATCCGACTTCTTCTTGTCGGTCCAAGATGTAGCTTTAATTGGCTCGGGCTGACTTCTTCATGTCGGCCTCTTCCAAGTTATTTCTTAGTAATCCTCTTTCTTGGACCTTTGTCAGGTCTCTTTCAGGGATTACTTTTATAACTTGTTTATAGGAGGCTGACTTCTTTACGTCGTCCTCTTCTAAGTTATTTTTGTAATCCTCTTTCTTGGACCTTTGTCAGGTCTCTTTCAGGGATTACTTTAATAACTTGTCTGTTGTAGGAGGTCGACTTCTTTACGTCGTCCTCTTCTAAGTTATTTTTGTAATCCTCTTTCTTGGAACTTTGTCAGATCTCTTTCAGGGATTACTTTGTAGGAGACCGACTTCTTTATGTCGATCTCTTCTAAGTTATTTTGTAATCCTCTTTTTTGGACCTTTGTCAGATCTCTTTCAGGGGTTACTTTTATAACTTGTTTTTCGTAGGAGACCGACTTTGTTAGGTCGATCTCTTCTAAGTTATAGCAATTCCTCTTTTATAAGGTTGGCCAGACCTCTTTCCAGGGATTTGCTGATAACTTGGGTTGACTTGGTCCGACTTCTCAATGTCGGCCAGTCTTTAAGTTATTATTTTAGCAATTCATAAGACCTCGTCAGGTTCTTTTTTCGGATCACTTTCGATAACTTCTTGCATTATTCTGTGTTCATCTTGGCCGATTTGTAGAAGGTGATTTCTGTTTTAGTCGACCTTTGGATGAATCGCGTTTTCATCTTTATTGGTCTTCTATCGTGCAGTGAATCTATTTTTCACTTTCTGCCGATCTGTTGCTTTATAATCGGGCGATGAATTCTGCTTTCACTTTTTTGCCGACCTTGTTGAAATCGGGCAATGAATTCTGGTTTCATCTTTGCCGACTTTTATCGTGATCAGGCGGTGAATTTGGTTTTCACCCCGCCAACCTTGTCGTGATCCGGCAGTGAAATTTGCGTTTCAGATTAATGCGTCTTAGTAGCAGTGAATTTTGTTTTCACTTTGTCAACCTTTGTCGAAATCAAATGATGAATTCGGTTTTCATCGTGGTTGGGCGGTGAAGTTGGTTTTCACCTTGGCGACTTGTCGCTTTGTAATCGGATGATGAGTTTGGTTTTCATCTTGCCGACTTTGTCGTGATCGGGCGGTGAATTTGGTGTTTCACCTTGCCGACCTGCCGTAGTCGGGCGTCTTGGTAGGAAACTTTTTAGGGAATCTGCAATCTTTTAAACAATAAAATGAAGATAAGAGTATGTACATGTTAGTACTTACCTTTCTAGGTCGGGCAATCTTTTTGGATCTCGGCCTGGCACCCTTTTTAGGTATGCCATGACCTTGGTAGCTCTTGCCCCTCGAGGTTGGACACTTTGTAGCAACCTTTTCCAATTCTTCTGAACAATTTGGTATGGTCCTTTCCAGTTGGCTGCTAGCTTCTCTTCTCCTGACCAACCTATTCTGATGTCATTTCGGATTAGAATGAGATCGTTGTTGCTAGATTTCCTTTTGATTGTATCTTGAGGCCATTTGACGTTTTAACGCCTCTTCCTTGATTCGAGCTCTTTCTCGGGTTTCTGGAAGTAGGCCGAGTTCTTCCTTTTGAAGTTGGGAGTTGGCCTCTTCACTGTAGTGGATCACTCTGCACGATCCTTCTTTGACCTCCACTGGGATCATTGCCTCCATTTCGTAAGCTAATCGGAAGGGTGATTCCTTTGTAGTGGAGTATGGAGTTGTCCGATATGCCCATGGGACTTGTGGGAGCTCTTCTGGTGGGGCTATAGGGAAATTGACATGCTTTCGATGTAAAGCTTTGACTTTGTATTTGGGTTTTTGCTATGAAGAACTTTGGTTCTTTCCGCAAAAAGTTTGCATCTTTGATCATTTGTTGTGACTTTTCTTTTGTCGCTCGCCTTTGAGAAGAATGTGTGCTTTGCTTAGGGTTTGGTCACTATTCCTGTTTCTTTTCATCGTTGCCTGACTACTTTTGTACAAAAGTTCTAGCTTTTGTTTTGACCTTTTGAGAGGTGTTCGGACTGATTGGGTATAGATTGTCGACTTCTTTTCTCTGTGTTCTTGCCCTGTTGTTGCCTCCAAAGGGTGCCTCTAGACTTTCGTGTGAGTCCTGGGGTTTCCCTTTTACTGCCACGTCTGTCACTTGATGTTCTGCTATTATTGTCCGAGTTGTTTCCTTATTTGCCCAAGTTGTTTGGTAGTAATCTCATAGTCGACCTATGTCTTTGAGATGTCTACTAAGATCCCGGACAGCATGTCTGATTAGCAGGATTTCATAGTTTTAATGTGTGTTACTGTGGTTGACCCTGAGTACATCCCTTATACCGCCTTCGAGATTGACTCGTTGTGGTCTTGTAATGTAGCATGGATGAGGCTTCTGTTATTGTCCCCTGGTTTGGTGTTGGCTAGTTTTGAAAATGCATCAGCTCGGGCATTCTATGTGTCGGACTTCCTTTTCCCCGATTTTGTCTGAGCTGTTGGTGCTGGCTGGTTTTGAAAATGCATCAGCTCGGGCATTCTATGTGTCGGACTTCATTTTCCCCGATTTGTCTGAGCTGTTTTCTATTTTTGTCCAGGGTCCCCCGAATTGTCCGAGATGTTCTCTGATTTTGTCCAGGGTCCCCCGAATTATCCGAGCTGTCATCTGTAGGATTCTTCCAGCTAAGTTTGTTTTCTGTAGGATGCCTTTTATGGGCTGGTTGGTCCGAACTCTGATAGTGTGAGCTTGAAAGTATGGGTGGAGTCGTTCAGAGGTGAGTACGAGGGCGTAGGTGAACTTTTTCTATCTTTTGATAGTTTAGTTCGGCCCCTTGTAGAGCTTTGCTGATGAAGTAGATGGGTTGTTGCCCACTTTCGTCATCTCTGACTAGTGCTGAGGCTATTGCTCGACTTCCCATTGCGAGGTATAATATGAGTTCTTCACTTTCCCGGGGTCTGGTGAGAATGGATGGTTGCCCCAAGAATTTTTGAAATCTCGGAAGGCTTGTTCGCATTTCGTTGTCCTTTTCAAACCTCTCTCCCTTCCTTAATATACCTCTTTGAGGTGTCTTTTGCAAGATGATTTGGAGATCGAACCTCCTGTGAATCCTCCATTTATCATATGAACACGTCTCTTAGGGGGGTGAGGTAGACGTTCAAACTTGTCCGATCTCTTTGTTGTGAGGTGGATCTTCAACTCGTCCGACCTCTTTGTTGTGAGGTGGACCTTCAACTTGTCCGACCTCTTTGGTGTAAGGTGGACCTTCAACTCATCCGGCCTCTTTGTTGTGAGGTGGACCTTCAGCTCGTCCAACCTCTTTGTTGTGAGATGGACCTTCAACTCGTCCGACCTCTTTGGTGTGAGGTGGACCTTCAACTCGTCCGACCTCTTTGTTGTGAGGTGGACCTTCAACTCGTCCGACCTCTTTGTTGTGAGGTGGACCTTCAACTCGTCCGACCTTTTTGTTGTGAGGTGGACTTTCAGCTTGTCCGACCTCTTTGGTGTGAGGTGGACCTTCAACTCGTCCGACCTCTTTGTTGTGAGGTGGACCTTCAACTCGTCCGACCTCTTTGGTGTGAGGTGGACCTTTAACTCGTTCGACCTCTTTGTTGTGATTGGGCGAGGTAGTGGGATCTTCTCAGTGTTGCATATTTCTCGGTAAACACCCACAAGAGACACCCGAAGAGGGGTGTAATTGTGGTGTTTTCTAGGCTTCTAACCAGGTTGATCTTCTTTTTTCTTGGATTCTTTATCCTTGTCCCGTGGTGGGTTAGGAGAATCCAGTTTTTGAGCTGTCTCCCAATCGGGAGTTCTCCTCCATATTGATATAGTTTTCTGCCCTTTCTTGAACCTCGTTTAGAGATGTTGGGTACTTCTTGGATATTGAGTGGCGGAAGGGTCCTTCTCTTAGGCCATTGATGAGTCCTATGATGGCCGCTTCTATTGGGAGACTTTGTATGTCAAGGCATGCTTTGTTGAATCTTTTCATGTAGCTGCAGAAACTTTTCCGATCTCCTTACTTGATAGACTTGGGGCGTGCTTGGCTTTGTCTTTTTGGATGGAGAATCTGGCCAGGAATTTCTTGGCTAGGTCGTTAAAGCTTGAGATGGACTTAGGAGGTAAGTTGTCGAACCATCTAATTGCTGTTTTCGTGAGAGTTGTTGGAAAAGCTTTGCAGCGAACAGCGTCTGAGGCCTCCGTGAGATACATCCTGCTTCTGAAATTGCTAAGATGATGGCTTGGATCTGATGTGCCGTCGTACGGGGTCATGTCGGGAGCTTTGAAGTCCTTGGGAATTTTAGTTTTCATGATTTTCCTAGTGAATGGATCTTGATCTTTGCGTGAGTTGTCCTCAGGGGTGGTCCGGGTAGCCTTTGCTTTGAGATCGGCTTCAAGTTGTAGGAGTTTATCTTCTAACTCTCGACGTCGCCTTACCTCTCTTTGTAGATCCTTGCCAACTTCTCGTTGATGCTGGCTTTCTTTTTCAAGTTGCTTTAGGCGATCTTGAAGCGCTTCTATTACTCCCGGATTTGATGAGTTTTTGTCTCCGTTAGATTCCAGAGTATCTTTTGCTGTAGCGTCTGTATTTTTGTGCGGCGTTCTGTTTTCTAGATCTGAATCATGGTCGTTGTCATGGTCATCCGCCATGGTGATGGGATGACTTCCAGGTCCCCGGGAACGGCGCCAATGTTCCGAGGGTTACCTGAAACTATAGGTCGATCTCGGACGAGATCTTCTGTACTGGTCAGATATGACGTGTCCGGCTGGTGGGTGGCGGCCGGAGCTGTCGTGTCCGACTTGTTGGACTGGCTGCACTGCTGATCCTTGGTCACCGGAGGGTGGGGGGTACCTGCAAGAGACTCCGATGCTTAAGTTAGCATGGGTATTAAACAGGTTTTTAGTAGAATCAGAGTATGAGTTATACCTGGGTGCTCCAGTGTATTTATAGAGGTGTAGAGTGACCTTCTTAGATAAGATAAGTTAGTTATCTTATCTTATCTTATCTTTGAGTGAGGTCATCTTATCTTCTGGGGAACCGCCTTTATCTTTCTAGGCTTTGACTGCCTTTAGATTGGGCTGTGTCCCTTCGTCTGGGCCTGCTTGGGCCTCTTACGGCGATTTGGCCGAGCTCTTTGTGAAGAGGTCGGGCATTGGCCGAGCTCTTTGAGAAGAGGTCGGATAGTCTGACCTGAAGAGGTCGGTCGGCTTGTCGCTAAACATCCCGGGTCGGACAGCTTGACCCAGGGTATGAACAAAAACCGAGCTCAAGCAGGGGCACTGTTCATACCCTGGGTCGAGCTAATCGACCTGGGATGATTGGCGACAAAGCGACCGACCTCTTCAGGTCAGGCTACCCGACCTCTTCTCAAAGAGGTCGTCCAAATCGACAGGAAAGCCCAATAAATGGCCCAAATAGAGGAACACGACCCAAATCCAAAGGCAATCCAAGCCTATAGAGATAAAGGCGGTTCCCTTGAAGATAAGCTGACCTCACCCAAAGATAAGATAGGATAAGATAAGATAACTAACTTATCTTATCTAAAAAGGTCATTCTACACTACTATAAATACACTGGAGCACCCAGGTATAACTCATACTCTGATTCTACTAAAAACCTGTTTAATACCCATGCTAACTTAAGCATCAGAGTCTCTTGCAGGTACCCCCACCCTCCGGTGACCAAGGAACAAAGGTGTAGCCAGTCCAACAAGTCAGACACAACCGCTCCGGCCGCAACCAGCCATCTGGACACGTCATCTCCGACCAGTACAGAAGATCTCATCCGAGATCGACCTACAATTTCAGGTAACCCACGGAACAACCACCATCTGCACTACCACCACCACCACCATCAGCACCTCTACCTTGATCATCGCATCCGCCAGCACGACCACCTCTACCTCCACGCCCATCACGAGCCCTACATCGCCTAGGGTGTTGACTTCTCCTCTCCATCATGACAATCTCATCGTCAATCCACCTTCACTCATGATCACTTCCTCGTGTACCAACGCACACTCACCGCTCAACACGACGTCTGTCTGAGACATCGGGGACCTGGTCCATGGGAGGTGCCTGTCCTGGACCTCTCTTTGTAGCCTCTGCCAGAATTGGTACACCTTTAGGGTCACCGAAGAAGACCTCCTGCGACAAGAACCTACGCCCATGTGCATACCACCAGTCCAAGAACCCCTATGATTGCTCGGGGTTGGCGACGACATCAAATTGGAGAACATGTTGGGCTCTGTTAGCCGAGTGGAAGTGCCAAGACTGTAAGGTGTGAGGAAACCAACAGTCACCCCTTGCCGTCCTTCGCCATCAAGAAATCTATGTTCAACACTGCACGAGGTCGATGCTGAGCTTCCTTAAGCTATGGTCAGACCCTGTCCACCTAATGCTACTCTATTACCGCAAAGTATATCAATGCAGTTACCACTCTCCACAACTAAGTATGTTGAGGCTCTAGGATCTCAGGATGCACTACCTAAACTACTTCGGCTGAGCTATAGGGCATCAATAAGAACTGTAAAAGGAAAATAATAATACACATCATTACTTAAGCATAAAATCATCATAGGTAAAAATTTTATATTCACGCTTAACTAACACTTACATCTTGCAGTAAGTTTATCCTCCGCCTCTAAGGTTGCACTCTAGTCCCTTTCTCGGTCAATGATGGTTGATATCCCGACCACCTGCACATCAAATACATTATTTTAATAATAGCACACTAGTTGAACGATTATTAACCAACATAACAAACATAAGTACTCGAGGCCAATGGCCAATAAAATGCATCAAACCCGGGAGGCCTGAAAGTCAGAAAACGTTAAAAGATCTATGACTGAAGTAGCTGCAACGGACCAGCCAACTTAACGACGTGCCTATTGGCAACACGTCACATACATCGATATAACCATGAAAGTGCGGCGGAACCTCAGCTGTATCTATCCAAGTTCTTTAATCCAGCTACGTAGGGCAGCCACCGGATGTGAAGACGTGTCCCAGACTTGTCCCCAAACAGCTATTCGACAATAACATCATGATGTACGCCCTCACATACCTCCTAACAGTCTTCTCATCTACACCCTGAGGCAGCTCACTGAATATCTCTTGCATCCATATGCATTTTATAGTGAACTTATCAATATAATTCGCCAAAGGTAACACTCTGAGTAGCTCTTTAAACCAAGTCCACGGAGGTCGACCGCCCTCAATATAGGTCTCAAAATCTATCAAACATCCACTGACGTACTCACCATAAATCTGAAGGCCTAACTGATACACCACATCTTGCAACGTAATGGTGCACTCTCTGGATAACATATGAAAAGTGTCCGTCTCTGGACACTATCTCTCCATGGAGCACTGACTAACAGCTCATCTATCCTAAACCAGTGAACATTAAGCCTCACAAAATGATATAACACCGCCATCTACAAGTACAGTACGATTTGCTTGTCAAGAGGCATACCATGCTGCCTCTTCATGTTAGTAATACATCAGGTCGGCTGCAATTATAATAAAAAAAAGTTTAACAAAACATAATATTATATTATATTATATTATATTATATTAAGAAAGCTCTTAATCTAAAATTATCTCAAAAAGTTAAGGCCCAGTCTAAATATATACATCTTGCTCTAATCTATTATTCATAGAAATCAAATCTTAACTAAATCTACGTTAAACTAACACTACCATTTCAAGGGGTAACAGTAATTATAGATCACTACTATCACTAACATTTCTAACTTAATAGCTCTAACAAAATTTATAATGCTTACCGATCTAACATTTTTATTAAAATAATGCTCACTAAATATTAATAACAATTTAAAAGTAATTTAAAAAAAAAGAAATTTCATTTACTTACATCTTTATTGATGCTACTAGTAATATAGGCAACTCCGTCCAAGTGATATATATGATCTGGATCATCTTCTATATCTGGAGTTTTCAAGATTTTCTCAGAGAATTTGTAATTTTTGGTGGAGTAGAGAATTGTAAATGTAGTTCGCATCTAACAAATTCGAACTCTTTTATAGAGCTAGCCAATAGAAAATCGAAACAACTAGCATGAATTTACCTTGAGCTGCACCTTGTATAAATTGAAACAATGGGTGTCGATTTACTATGAGCCAACAAAACCACTAAATCGAAACAAGGTCATTTGATTTACCTAGGCATGTAACTTTCCAACGTGACACTGCTACTAAATCAAAGCTACTATGAATGCCCTAGTTCGAATTCACTCAATTCGATTGACTATGGTAGTTGGTAAATCGAATTCATTCAATTCGATTTACATTGGGAGTCCTTAAATCAATATCGTTTCATTCAATTTATATTGAATTAGAATACCAACATAACACTCTTTATTTTAGGACATTCAGATAATATTGAATCTCAATCCAGGTGATTTACCCTAAAAGTGTCAACTAGACGAATAGTTTCTTAGTAAAAGAACAACATATTTTAATAAATATTATTATTTGAATCTAAATTACACATACATTTTACAACGGAAAAATAGACAAAAGTACACCCGAATTTTTACACAGTGGACAGATGTACTCTTCAATTTTTTAATGAGTCATTTGCAAATACGAATATAAAATTCCGTTATCAATTCTATCATTTCGTGACCTGAGTAATATTTTCAGTGGTGGTGGAGGTCAGGTGGCATGGTATTGTGTGATGTGGCCAATTTAGGGTGACATAGTGAAAAATAGAATTATTACATTATTAAATTTATTGAAATAAATATAAAAAAGGCACAATGGAACCACTGTTCATCCTCTTCCTTCTCCAATTTCTTCGAACCCTAAGAACCCTAATATAGAATGGAAAAAAATTTCTCCCTTCATTCTCTTCATTTTCCTCTATACATCTTCTTCCTGTCTGTTGTAATAGGGGTTTGTAAACTCTAATTAGGGATGGAAAAAGGCCGGCGACCTGCCAGGGGCTTGCAGCCTGGCCTGTGTTTGGCTTGGTCTGGCCTGGCCTATTATAAAATAGACACAGGCTCAGGCTCTTAGAAAAGTCTTATTATGTTAGTAGGCCAGACCCAGGCTCACTAATTAGCCTTATTGGCCTGTCAGGCCTGCCTGGGCCTTTTAATACATAATTACATATATAAATAATTTTTTTATTATTAATAAAATTATGAGATATTTTAAATTTATTATATTTAATTATAAATAGTTTTGTATATTTTAAATACTTTAAAATTTAAAAATTCTTATAAAAACTAAATATGACATTTTACATATAAATATGTTTATTAAAAAATATTTTTTTTAAATAATATTTTTATTTTTATAAAAAAAATTAGCAGGCCTTTTAACAGGCTTCAGGCCAGACCAGGCTGAATAACAAGCCATGTTTAGTACTTTGAAAAAAACCTATAGCAGGCTGCAGGCCAGGCTCAAGCCAATCAACTACATGACAGGCTAGGCCTGTTAAGAGCAAAGCCTGGACTATCCTGGCCTGTTTTCACCCCTAACTCTAATGTATCAAAATGTCACACTTTCAACGAAGGAAGAATATACCTCATGTTTGTGCCAGTGGTTGTGGTGGCTTGTCTTCTGTCTCAAAAAATAAGAAGAAGAAGTTCGACTATAATAATGGCAAGTGTCTCCATGGACTTGACGCAGTGATGCTGGAGTCTGCTATAGAGTGGAATCCTGGAAGATTTTTTTTTGTTGAGGTATGTGAATTCTGATTTTGTTTATGAATCAGAGGAGTCAGGCTCCACGCGAGGAATAAAGATCTTTGGTGCCTCATTCCTTTCTCCTTGCACAAACCTTTGACCAGTCGGTGCTGGCATCTTATTCGATGCTCTTCTATCCTTCTGACTGTTCTTAGATTGCTGGGTGGGCACTTCATTCTGACCTTCTTGCTGGAAATCATTAGGAGGTGGGACTTCTGCTTCACTTTGCTGTTGGGTCATGTTTCGGTTGACGTTTGGGATTTCGGGTTGTGGTATTAATTGAGTTGTAGGAGCAGGATTGGGAGATGCTGGCTTATGAGTTTGATTGCAATTTTGGTTGGTTTTTTTTCCACCCTGTGGTAGGGTTCGAAGAAATTGGAGAAGGAAGAGGATGAACAAAGGTTCCATTTATGCCCTTTTCTTATAAATATTTTCATAATGTAATGTTTCTATTTTCCACTATGTCACCCCAAATTGGCCATATCACACAATACTGTGCCACCTGGCCTCCACCACTACCGGAAAAATTATTCAGGCCACGAAAGAGTAGAATTGACAATGGAGTTTTATATTCGTGTGTGCAAATGACTCATTAAAAAATTGAAGAGTACATCTATCCACTGTGTGAAAATTCGGGTGTACTTTTGTCTATTTTTCCTTTTACAAAACAATAATTCAATCTAAAAAGGTTTACAACTTTCATAAAAAAAATCACAAATTTTGTAAATAACAGTAGTTATACCTAATAAAATTTTAAGTTTTAAACAATGGTATTTAGATATAAATCTCACTAGGGAGTCAATGAAAAATCTTGACAAATGTGTATAAATTATTTAGCCCAATAAGAATAAATAATAAAAACCCTTCCATAGATTACTCTAAATTCAAAAACTCTCATTCAGTTATTTCACATCAAATTTTTAAAAATTCAATTAATTATTTCAAAAAAAATAATCATTCAAAATTCTAATTCTTTTTCAACCGACGGCCACTCGCACCTTCATCAATAATCATCCCACTTCACCTTAGCTACTTGGTTTGCTACACGTCACTCACCTTTAGTAAAAATAACCATCCACTTAAGAATAAAAATAATCATCCGCATACCTAATGAATTGAACATCCAACATATTTTAATTATATATAATTAAACTCAATCCAGTCAAAATAATCATCTACATAAAAATTAAAATAACCATCCGCATACCTACTAAAATGATAATCCTAAATTGACCATTAGATACGTTAAAATATCACATTTACACTAAGAATAAATATCTCATTTACATGAAAAATAAACATCTACATGCATATATAAAACTTCTGTCTCCCAGCATCGGTCTGCGCATCCAGCATCGATCTATCCATACGCTTCTCCGATGACGCTGCAGTCGCCAACATCATGCTTGTCGTCGTTGTTTCGTGCCGACGATGCGTCTGGCTAAAAGTACAGAAAATTTTGTTGTCGGACGTTGTTCAGCCACGTCGGAGCTGGTCCTCCATCATGGAATGAAATTCTTTGATTCTGTTCTGTTCAATCTTAGTGGTTGGAATTAGGAAAGGCCGTACAAAATAAGTTGATGGAAAGGCACACATGGATTTCATATATTAATGGATTATGGTCATGGAGATATATCTCATATATACATGCAAACCAAATCTACAATTTCGACACATGAAATCTATGCAATAGAAGAAACTCAGGAATAATAGACCTGTGGTAGGCTTTAGTGACCTAATCTCGTGGCTCGTCTCTCGCTTTCTTCTTCGTTAAGGGATTTATCAAGTCCAGCCTCGAAAACCGCGTTACGTATCAGTTTGTTTCACTCTTCAGAAGTTTCTTACTGGAGTTAGGGTACAACTTGGTTTTCAGCGAATTGCTTCTTGCACTGGCGATTCCGTTGGTTTCAGCGGCACTGATGAGAGAGGACGGAGAGAGAGAGAGAGAGAGAGAGATCGATTGGAGGTATTCGTAACTATTTGGAATCTTTATTTGCTTTAAATTTAAAATTGAAAATAATTTTGTAATTAATTAATCATTTAATGTTAATTTCAAAAATACTCTATTGTAGATATTGTACGCTAATTACATCGGCTCTTCATACTTTCTTTTTAGAATATTTATGATGAAAAACTTTTGGGGCCAGTGATTTTTAGCCATCATTTGACCGTATAAACACTAAATTATCATTAATAAATAAATTTTATTAATTCATGTGTGTAAATTCTGAAAAATGTGGGTACAAACTATATTGATTCATATTTACAAAATCTAATAAATATAGGTGTAAATTATATGTTTTTTATAGTATTGTTCATATATAATTACAGATAAATTTAAACTTCTTTATAAAGAAATAACTCAATTTAAAGTATTTTAAAATTGATAAAATATGGTTCCATAATTATTTATGTTTCATATATAATTATCAGTAGTTCAATTAGAAGAAAACAATAATATGTAATACTTTTAGAATTGATAAAATATAGTTCTATAGTTGTTTAATATTTTATAAGTTAACACTATGTTAAGTTTTGATCCATTTAAAGATTCATATATTTAGTTTGGTCAAAGGGATTGATCTTTTATAAATTATAATATGTACAAACAATATGTTAGATACAAAACTTTTTTATTGTGACTAAAATCTCAAAACAATTAGATTAGTCTAATTATTATAAATAAAAATATTTTTTTTGCAGAGTTTTATTTCATCAAATTTAAAACCTTATAAGATATTATCAAATATGGTTATAAATTATTTAATATTTTAATTATAGTTGTGTGTACTTTAATCCTATGAGCAATCAATTAAGTGCCATGATTAGACTCGCTATAAACACGAAGATTTTCACTGTTATCTAAAAAAAACAATTTTTTTTATAAATAACAGTGATCATTAGTAGTTGTGGTAATTATATATAAGAATAATTTGTAAACGTTTACTGTGAATATTGAACACATCAAATCAATTTGTAAATAATGTGCTTGCATGATATTTCTTTTTATAAATACGGAGTTGTCCATGAGATTTCTTTTTTATTAAACTATACCCATATGTTTAATAAGCAAGAAACTAAACAAATAGAACACAGCTAGATTTGCTACCCCATAATTCAATTGATATGATGCTTGATGCTACATGGCAATATAGATATTCTTGGATTTTTGTATTTCTGATCCATGGGTCACTTTTTTTTTAATCAAATATAAGGAGACTCAAACGGTCAAACTTACGATTTTTAGGTAAATATAAAAAAATTATGCCGTTTAAGCTATAGTTCGTTTAGTATCCATTACTTACCTAAAACTTATAGTTTTAATCAACAAAATTAATATCATATTTTAACTTGCTAAGTAATATCTTCTTTAGTTATATTTAACATGTTTTTCTAATTTTAAATAATGATTTGAACAGAAGTTATATTTTGCAAATTATATAAGTCAAACATAAATGAAAAACTGTTAATAGAAAAAGTGTTTATATTCATCTAATTTCTCCTAGTTGAAATCAGTAAGGGATTGATATTATTTTTCTAAGTTTAATAGTAAATGTCTTGACATCAGGCTTTTTTTAATTAAATAAATAAAAAAAATATTAATTCCTTAATTACGCATGCATCAAAATAATTTTAAGAATACGTAGCCCCATCTCATGCAAATTATCCACGAAATGGGTTTATCTACCAACTCCGAGGAGCCACCCACGAAATGGACATCTCAGGCCCAGTCTCCGCGAATTGGATCAATACCCTGGCAGTACACGCGAATTGGAACGAGATGGACAATTCTAGCGGGTCAGACGCGAAATGGAACCAAATCAGTTGTACTCCACACGAAATGGAGCCCGGAATTCGCTATATAAAAGGGCATGGCAGACAGTTTGCAAGCATGGTTGGAAATTTATGTTGTGTGACGGAAAAATTCAACTCCAACAACTCTCTCTTATCTCCATGTCTTTCCCTTCTTTGTAAAATTCTGTAGTTGGTATTTTGCTGTGTCTATAGCCACCGAAAATGTGTACGTTATCGTATATCCTAATGGAAAAATTTCTCTCACATCTGAAGGTGTTACATTTGTTTGTGATGATTCACTGTGGATAATGATTCCTCCACAGACGTCGTTGGAAGAGCTGAAGAATGTAATACTCATGAATACCGGTCTAGTCGGAAAGAAGGAAATCACGAAGTTGACTTACAGAATGCCGGTTGCAGTTGCCAACTCGTTTGCATATCAGAAAATGCAGATTAAATCTGACCAATAAGTTTCGACGATGTTTTCTTATCATCGGAGCATTGAAAGTATCTACTCGTTGAAACTATGTGTGTGTCTCCAAGATGTTGGTGGAAGCTCCTCTAGTTCTAATAATGTGGTACAACCTGAAAATTTTGGACACATTCAACACCTTTGTGACGCACGGACAAGCAGCAGGAAATCGTTTTCCATGTCCTCCCCCTTCTAACCGAGTTGCATCCCCAGAAGGTATTGTTGGTGGGTTGGCAAACACTTCCGACGAAGATGAGATCGAAGATGATAGTGGTGAAGAAGCAGAAGTAGTTCCTGAAACCCAACCCATTTACCACGAGAGGGATCTTCCGAGTCGTGTTGAATCGGTTGGTGGATCAAGCGGTACTCCAGGTCACTATCTGTCTTTAAATCTCGGTGCAATGGGTTCGACCACCGCTGAAGACACACCTAGCAACTACACATGGAATAAAAAGTACATGACCCTAAATACTACCTAGACTCCACTAATGGTGGTCGTGACCCAATCTCCCACCTGTACCATATGAAGGTGCTCAAATGTCACGGCGAGGACGACGTCGTCCTCCTCCATGGAAGGATCAGCCCCTGTGAATGAAAGACGTCGCCCCTGCATGAAGGAGACATCGTAACCTGGACGTAGAGATGACACTGCGGTGTCGGCGATAGATGCGGATCTCCTCCTTGCAATTAGGGATTGTGTACCACCGCCTTGGGATGATCCACCAACCTCATAGCTACTCTGGTGTGGCATGAATTGCTGCATGGAACTTGGCTAAGGTTGGTCTCCGGCCATGTAAGGTTGAGGGTAGTAGAAATCTCCATGAAGAGGAGGTTGGTGCTGTGGATCATGTGCTTTGACCTCTGGCTCATCTTGTGGCCGATCTTATTCGGGAAACTCTGCCTCTTCGAACCCCATCCCAGAAACTCCTTGATGTCTTTCTCGTCGTGTTCGTCGGTGCCTACAGTCTTGTGGAACATCAGGTAACCTTACCGCCGGTGCTCTTCCATACTCTGCCGGTACACCAGGAGGAATGTCATCGGTCCGCGGATCATGCAATGCTTCCGGGGCGGATAGAAACCTCCGGGTCCTGTCACAGTACCACCTATAGTAATCCTGACTGGGACGCAAGGTGTCGGCCCGATCAATGTGCATATGATATGCCTCGGTACGTCGGCTAGCCCATACCTCAAACCAAGTTGACAGGCGGATGGGCCACCACCCATCGTCATTTCGGGCCGACTGTCGATGAAATGTGTCGATATTCAGCGGAGGGTTGGGTAGTCCTTGTCTTCCCCAAATTGACGCAACACTCTGTCAATATTGAGAATTTCAATCCACCAGAATAATATTAGAGGTACAACCGAGTGGTAGAAGTCTCCATGAGGATGGCCGAGAAATTTAGCAAGCACTCTCGACAGAATACGAGGATCCATGTACGGCATCCAATTAAACTGCAAGCAGCGGACTATAACGTAAACACATATTAAAAACATCACCATAGCTGAATATCAACAAAGCATAAACCGTACCTCGTCCACTTGCAGATTGTCCAACCTTAGGCGGTACTTGAGTAGGTGTTGCCAGCATAGTCATTGTGTCCCTTCTTTCCCGCCCACCTGATAGAAAACTAATACGTGCAAATAAGTCGTATAGTAAACAGCAAACAAAAATGTATCATGTAATGAAAGTGAACAGGATATGCAAAAAATTACCACACCTTGTAGCTAACGGAAAAGTATGTGGCGTCGTCACATCTGATGCCCAGAACGATAGCCTATAATAAATCCACGACATTAACAACGTATGACTGCCAGCCATACCTTCGACGGTGTAATCTGTTGCCAAGCACATGGCTCGATATAGCCAACAAAGACATGCGCTCCCCAACTATAAGTGCCGATGGCATCAAAATTGGCCAACAAAGGTAGGTAGCGAACGTGGACTGTATTGTTGGCCTTGTCCGGTAGTAGCACACCGTCCAACAAATACAAAATGTAACAACAGGCATACTGGATCATGACATCATCTACTGCATCAAGCGGCATCTGTTGAAGACGACTTCTGATCCACTTCAGCCTTATGTTGTACTTCGTTGTCCCTACATGTCCGGGTAGAACATCACCAAGTAGCTCTTCACATCATTGCCACATATCTCTCTGGTGAAACTTGCTCCATGACCTTAGAGTACCACTAACAGGCTCGCCATCAATGGGTAACCCTAACTGCATAGCCACATCCTCTACTGTTATGGTACACTCACCCCACGGGAGATGAAATGTGTGCGTCTCGGGTCGCCATCGTTCAACAAATGCACTTATCAGCGAATTGTCATACTCAAAACACCTTATTAATGGCGCATAATAGAATCCTGCTCGTCGTAAATATGGTTCAAGTCTCTACCGCCTGAGATCCATGCTTGGATCCACCGGCTCCGACGTGAAAACATCAACAAGTGTGCCATGCGGCGTCAGAACACGTGCGAGCTGCAACATCGAAACTGGAATACCACACTTAAGTTTACACTAGCAAATATTAAATAATGATAGAGACAAATAACAAAATTAACCACACATGACACTAACCTTATGAATCAAATGCGCGGCAATATGCACTTCGTCTAACCGATTAGGATTTTCTTCCACGTTCATACCACTATCATCGCCCATGTTATACTTTTATATTCAAACCACAATACAAAAATATTAGCCAAAACTCACTTTTTTCCCTCTTTTCCACGGTTTACAATTCTTAACCCTCTCTTCCACTATTTTTCAATGCATGAAGCACTTGGTCTCCTACCCCGTCTGTCCTTTATATACACACACCAATTCATCAACCCCAACTTTGCCACCCCATGCACCCATAATGCATGCATGTACGAGGATGATGCACTGGAAACTTGCAGCCTTCAACAAAAACCCATACCATTTTGTTGCTGCCGCCATTGTTGTGGCCATTTCGTGGGCACCGCAATGGAAATGATCCAATTCGCGGTGCCAGCCACGCCTTGGCTCAATTCGTGGTCGCCTCACCTGCAATGCCCATTTTGCTGCCGCCGCCATTGACATGTCCCATCTCGTGGATGTCATAATTGAGTTGGACTTCCACGCAGATTTGTCAGTTAATCTCTCCATTTCGTAGGCGATTCCTCGGAGTTAGTAGGCAAACTCATTTTGTGAGTGATTTACATGACATGATGCTGCGTATTTTTAAAATTATTTTCATGCATGCGTAATTGAAGAATTAATATATTTTTTTTATTTTAATAAAAAAGCCTTGACATCAAATCTTTATTTTTTAACTTCTTCATGAATTCTACTAAAATTTGTGGATATCAAATCTTCCGCTTTAGTTTATCTTTGTGAAAAAATTTATCTAATTTTGGCATATCACTTTCGGGCTCCGACACCTATTATAAACAAATAAAATTTAGTTTCAACAAATATTTAGGTCGAATATTTTTTTATTAATTCAAATTTTAATATGTATAACTAGAAGAGTTTAGAAATTTTCATTTAATTTAGTCTTTTCCTCCCTAAGTTTTGGCTCTAGGTTTTTTCCCAAACAACTTACAAATATATTTAGGAGTAAATTAAAATGTCATATATAATCAAATAGCAAACAACTTCATTAGAATTATAATTTTTATAAGAATTTTTATAGATCGAGTTAAATTAAATTTGTTTTGATCCGAATCTGACTCTAAATATTCACTAAATCTATTTTTAATACCTTAAATATTAGGTACAATTAAATATAAAAACTATTCACGTAATTTTGTTAAATTGTTTAACTTTATTAAAAAAATAAATTTTTAATAATTAATATCAAAATTTTTATACCAAAAGTTTTAGGATTTAAAGGAGATAATTTCACAACAAAGGGAACATAAATAGTAAAAAAATAATATTATCTGTTGTGAAATGAATAAATAAATAAGAAAGATGTAAATATAAAATAGAGAAATAAATATGCTCTTATCTCACTATAATATAAGTAATCTATATATTTATAGATATTATAATTATTGTAGTTTAAAACCACATAGAAATAAAAGAGAAGGAGAGAGTAATATTTGTAACATAAGAAAGGAGAGAGAATTGTTTTTATTACTTGTACGTATATGGCTTCAGATCATGTCCTATTCACAGATCATGTCCTATTTATACATGTATGAAGGGTTTATTTTTCAACCTTCATTTAATGAGATTCTCTTAGTAACATGATCATTTATCATGGAAAAAGGTTGAACCATTCAATGGACATCCACTTTTGTTCTTATCACAACACTCCCCCTTGAATGTCCATTTAGGATTATTGCCTCGTTAAAACCTTACTAAAGAAAAACCCAGTGGAAAAAAAACCTTAATGAAGGAAAAAGAGTACAATATCCTTTGTGATGGAGACTGCCTCATTAAAAACCTTGTCAAGAAAAATCCAATGGGAAAAAAACCTGACTAAGGAAAAAAGAGTACAGTCTCCCCCTCTTGCTGACATCATTTAGTGTCTCGAAATCTGCGCATCCCAATCTCATGTACCAATCTTTCAAAGAAGGATTTTGGGAGTGACTTTGTGAATAAATCTGCCAGATTGTCACTTGAACGGATCTGTTGGACATCAACTGTCCCTTGATTTTGAAGATCATGAGTGAAGAAGAATTTGGGAGAAATATGCTTTGTTCTATCGCCTTTGATGTATCCGCCTTTTAAGTTGAGCAATGCATGCTGTATTATCTTCAAACAGGACAGTTGGAGCTATCTTATGATCAATCAGTCCACATGATGACAGAATATATTGAATCAGACTCCTCAGCCAAAAACACTCGCGACTAGCTTCATGAATCGCCAGTATTTCAGCATGATTAGAGGAGGTTGCTGCTATCGTCTGTTTCGTGGACCTCCATGATATAGCTGTACCACCATATGTGAACAGGTATCCTATTTGAGATCTCTCTTTATGTGGATCAGACAAGTATCTGGCATCTGCATAGCCAACTAGTTGTGACTTGGATCCATAGGGATAAAACAATCCCATATCAACCGTTCCATGAAAATATCGAAAAATTTGTTTGATTCCACTCCAATGTCTTCTGTTGGAAAGGAACTATATCTTGCTAGTAAATTCACCGCGAATGATATATCAGGTCGCGTATTATTAGCAAGATACATTAGCGCTCCAATGGCACTAAGATATGGTACTTCAGGACCAAGGATATCTTCATTCTCTTCTTTAGGACGGAATTGATCCTTTTCCACATCTAAAGATCTTACAATCATTGGGGTACTTAATGGATGTGACTTATCCATATAAAATCTTTTCAAGATATTTTCTGTGTATGTTGTTTGATGAATAAAGATCCCATTTTTTGTATGTTCGATCTGCAGGCCGAGACAAAATTTAGTCTTTCCAAGATCTTTCATCTCAAACTCTTCCTTTAGAGTTTTTATAATTGTTGGAATCTCTTCAGGAGTTCCAATGATATTTAAATCATCAACGTACACAGCAATAATAATGAATCCAGATGCAGTTTTCTTAATGAAAACAAAGGGGCATATATCATCATTCTTGAATCCGTTTTTGGCTAGATACTCAATAAGACGATTATACCACATTCGTCCAGATTACTTTAAACCATATAAAGATCTTTACAATTTAACTGAGTATAGCCCCTGCGAATATTCATTGGATGGTTTAGATATCTTTAGACCTTCAGGGACTTTCATATAGATATCCCGATCTAATGAGCCGTATAAGTAGGCTGTTACCACATCCATTAAATGCATTTGTAGTTTATGATATGCAGATAAACTGACCAAATAACGCAATGTTATCGCATCCACTACAGGGGAATACGTTTTTTCATAATCTATACCGGGCCTTTGTGAAAAACTTTGTGCCACAAGTCGGGCTTTGTAGCGCACAACTTCATTTTTCTCATTTCGTTTTCTCACAAATACCCATCGGTATCCAACAGGTTTTACATCTTCTGGTGTACGGACTACAGGTCCAAATACTTCACGTTTTGCAAGTGAGTCTAACTCAGCCTTCATGGCTTCTTCCCATTTTGGCCAATTATTTCTTTGTCGACATTCTTCGACTGATCTTGGCTCAAGATCCATACTTTCATACATGATATTTAATGCCACATTATATGCAAATATTTCATTGACAATTGTCTTATTTCGGTCTCATTTCTCTCCTGTAAAGACATAATTTATCGAGATCTCATCATTTTTACAATTTTCAGGTACCTGAACGTCTTCTGGCGTTAAAATTATATCAGAATTTTGGACAACTGCAGGTGTCTTTACTGTGTCTTTTTCAACAGGAATAGTATTTACCTCTTTTTTTCTTTCGAGGATTTTTATCTTTGGAACCGACAGGCCTGCCACGCTTCTGGCGTGTATTTGCTTCAGTGGCTATTTGTCCTACTGGGACATCAATTCGAATTGGGGCATTTTTCGTCCTACCATGCTTCTGATGGGAATTTGCTTCAGTGGGTACTTGTTCTACTGGGACATCAATTCGAATTGGGGCATTTTCCGCTGGTATATAAGATTTGGTTATCCTCTTTGTATCGAAAAATGCATCAGGCAATTCATTTGCTATTCTTTGCAAATGTATCATCTTTTGAACTTCTAGTTCACATTGCCCTAATCGAGGATCTAAATGCATCAACGATGACGCATTCCAATTAAGTTCCTTTTCAAGAAGCTTATTTTCTCCCCCTAATATTGAAAATTTTGATTCATCAAAATGACAATCCGCAAACCGGGCTTTAAATACATCTCCCGTTTGTATCTCAAGATACCTTACTATAGAGGGAGAATCATATCCAACATATATCCCCAATTTTATTTGGGGTCCCATTTTGGTGCAATTAGGTGGTGCAATGGGAACATATATCGCACACCCGAATATTCTTAAATGGGAAACATTTGGCTGCTGGCCAAAAGCTAGTTGCATAGGAGAGAACTGATGGTAACTCGTTGGCCTCAAATGAATAAGTGCTGTGGCATGTAAAATAGCATGCCCCAAACCGAGGTTGGGAGATTTGTTCTCATAAGTAAGGGTCTAGCAATCAATTGGAGGCGTTTAAAAAGTGATTCTGCTAACTCATTTTGTGTGTGAACATAAGCTACTGGATGTTCAACACTTATTCCATTAGCCATACAATAAGCATCAAAAGCTTGGGAAGTAAATTCACCAGCATTATCAAGACGAATTGCTTTGATTGGTTTTTCTGGAAATTGTGCTTTTAATTGAATAATTTGAGCCAGTAATCTCGCAAACGCTAGATTGCGAGAGGACAATAAGCATACATGTGACCATCTCGAAGATGCGTCTATCAGGACCATAAAATATCTAAAAGATCCACATGGTGGATGAATAGGTCCACATATATCACCTTGAATCCTTTCTAGAATTCAGGGGACTCAAATCCAACATTTACTAGTGATGGTCTTAAAATTAACTTTCCCTGAGAACATGCAACACAACAAAATTCACTAGTTTTAAGAATCTTCTGGTTCTTTAGTGAATGTCCATGTGAGTTTTCAATAATTCTCCTCATCATGGTTATTCCCGGATGATCCAATCGGTCGTGCCAAGTTATGAAATCATTTGGACTAGTAAACTTCTGGTTTACAATGGCATGTGATTCAATTGCACTAATCTTGGTATAATATAACCCAGATGAAAGTTAGGGTAATTTTTCTAATATAACTTTCTTATTTGAATCATGAGTTGTGATACATAAATACTCATGATTTCCCTCGTTCATTGTCTCAACATGATATCCATTTCGACGAATATCTTTAAAGCTCAACAAGTTTCTTAGAGACTTGGTAGATAATAGTGCATTATTTATTATGAATTTTGTTCCTCCGGGAAACAAAATTATAGCTCTTCCGGAGCCTTCTATCACATTGCCCGAGACAATAATAGTATTAACATACTCTTCTTTTGGCACAAGATGGGTAAATATATATTACTTTTAAGAATAGTGTGCGAACTTGCACTATTCGCAAGGCAAATATCTTCAGAATATGTCCTTGCCATTTTTCTTCAAAAACAAATAATAATAATAATAAAATGAGTAAAAGTACATGCACAGTAAAATTATTCATATGAATACTTAACAAACACACATATTAAACTATTTCATCATTGATCAAATAGCCAATATTTCTTTCAGAATCCTCAAAGAAATTAGATACATCATAATGAGTGGTGAAATTTTCATAATTTGAAACAAAATTTGTTTCCTTTTCTTTGTCATCCTTTTTCAAGGATGCTTGATAAAGATCAACTAGGTGCCTTGGGATACGACAGATACGTGACCAATGGCCCTTTCCACCACAACGGAAGCATTTATCCTCAATTGATTTACTTTGTCCATTATTTCTTTTTTTTATCCCACTTCTGGTGAGATCCTCTCTTTTAAACATAATTCCTTTTCCTTCCATAATTTTTCTTGTTACTAAAACCTTGCCATTTACCTCTTATGGGGTAGTTTGCCGCATTTACTTCAGGAAATGGGGCGGCGCCAGCTGGGCGCGCTTCATGATTCTTTTAAGAGTAACTCATTGTTGCGCTCAACAACAAGAAGGCAAGAAATTAGCTCAAAAAAATTTTTTAAATCTTTTTTCTCGATTGCTACTGCAAGAGCACATTCGAGGCATGGAAGGTCGAAAAAGTTTTTCCTAACATATCGGGTTTGAGGAAGTATCACATGATTGTACCTTTCTTCAAGGTCTTTCCACAGATCTGCAGGATCTTTTAATGTGGGATATTCATTTTTCAATCATACGTCAAGATGACGATGAAGAAAAATCATGGCCTTGGCTTTATCCTTTTGGGATGCATTATTTTTAACCTTAATGGTATCTCCAAGATCCATTGAATCAAGATGGATTTCAGCATTTAATATCCATGATAAATAATTATTTCTAGATATATAAAGAGCATTGAATTCAAGATGAGAGAGTTTCGACATAATGAAAATTTGTTACCTGAGTCTTCTGTAAAAATTTGATCAGAGTCTCGTGCTGATAACGTGTTGTGAAATAAATAAATAAATAAGGAAGACGTAAATATAAAATAGAAAAATAAATATGTTCTTATCTCACTATAATATAAGTAATATATATATATATATTTATAGATATTATAATTATTGTAGTTTAAAACCACACAGAAATAAAAGAGAATGAGTGAGTAATATTTGTAACACAAGAAAGGAGAGAGAATTGTTTTTATTACTTGTACGTGTATGGCTTCAGATCATGTCCTATTTATACATGTATGAAGGGTTTATTTTTTAACTTTCATTTAATGAGATTCTTTTGGTAACATGATCATTTATCATGAAAAAAGGTTAAATCATTCAATGGACATCCACTTTTGTTCTTATCACAACATTATCTTCCTTTTGTTTACTAAATATTTATTTGTGAAAAAAAAAAGTTGAGTTATTTGATATGGAGTAGTAGAGTAAATATTAGTACCAATTATTCTATAATTAAACTCTAATTTTTAATTTATTATTTTAATATTTATTTCGTTTACTTATTGCAAAGGCAGAAGAAACCCCAAATTTCCTCTTTCTGCTGCGTCTTGTCTTCTCTTATTTTCTCTTCTCGTCTCTCGCGTTGCTTTCCTCATTAGTCAAACCGCATACTCCTCCATTTCACACCTCTTCCCCCTCTTAACTTCTTCCATTAAAATCCTCGCTTGCTCTCTCCCTCTGAACCTCCGCCATTCAATTTCTGCACTCCAACACTGTTCCCTCCATAAAGTTTATATTTCTCGGCTAAAAATAGAAACAAATAACAAGAAAAAACATGATTTTCAAAATGGGACCGGTGCGTTTGTTTCTGATGTCTTCAATTCACTGTGTTTAGTGCTCTTAGATCCGTTTGCAAGTGTGCCCCGATCCACAACTTCATTCATGTGGAGTGCCCACAAGGTTAGATCGTTAACATTCTTGTGCAAAAACCTGACTTTGCTGCTTTAAGTATTCACTCGATGGTGTTCTTTCGTTTGATTCACACCCACTTCGCAAGATAGTGTTTTGGCTTCTTTTTATGCTAGCTTTTTCCCAAACATCACATGGGTTGCATCGCTCTCAGCTTAGGAATTTGATGGTTATGATGGTCATGATGATTACAATGATGGTGCATGGTCACCTGTGTAATCACAGCAATAAAGGGTTTATGCTGTTTTTGAGAAGTGGCTTTCTTGTTTGTGTATCTGTTTGCTAATGTTGCTAAGGTACAGAAACATTGTATTGGCCTCTCTGTGTATCAGGGGTGTTTGCTTTTGCAATAATGGGTAATGGAACTTCTCGCGTTTTTAGCTGTTTGGTGCCATATAACGGCAAGAATGGGGTTGATTTGGAGTTTTTGGAGCCATTAGATGAAGGTTTAGGCCACTCCTTTTGTTATGTGAGGCCATCCATTTTTGAATCTCCTGCTATTACCCCATCAAATTCTGAGAGGTTTACACTAGATTCTAGCACCCTTGATTCGGAGACATTGAGTGGGTCATTTAGGAATGATGGCATTGAAGATTCTTCTGCCACACACAAGCCAGGGAAGAACTTACCTGAAACCACATTCAAAACAATCTCAGGGGCTTCGGTCAGTGCCAATGTTTCAACTGCCAGGACCGGTAACCAGAATGCACTACTTGCTAGTAATTTCCTAGAACCTGCTGCGTCGTTTGAGGGAACTGCCTCATTTGCTGCAATCCCTTTGCAGCCTGTTCCCCGTGGCTCTGGACCTTTGAATGGCTTCATGTCTGGACCTTTGGAGAGGGGTTTTGCCTCTGGTCCTTTGGATAAGGGTGGTGGTTTCATGTCTGGGCCAATGGAGAAGGGGGTTATGTCTGGTCCTCTTGATGCCACTGACAAATCCAACTTCTCCGCACCACTTGCTCGTGGTCGCCGAAGGCCGCACCTCCACCGCCTGATGAGAAGTGTAAGTGGACCTATGAGAAACTCTCTTTCTCGGACTTTCTCTAAGCATTCGATGGGTGGTAGTTGGATGCAACGGTTATTCCTTCACCCCGTGACTCAACTAGCTTGGAATTCCAAAGAGGCAAAGTTTCGGCCTGAAGTCTCAAGAGATTGTGTTGAATTTGAGTATAAACAAACCCACAATTTGCAGTGGGCTCATGGCAAGGCTGGTGAAGATAGGGTGCATGTTGTACTTTCTGAAGAACAAGGGTGGCTGTTTATTGGGATATATGACGGTTTTAGTGGACCAGATGCACCTGATTTTCTGATGAGCAATCTTTATAGATTTATAGACAAGGAATTAGAGGGATTGCTCTGGCATTATGAATATAATACCGTCAATCCACTTGAACCCGAAGTCCATAAAAGAGTGAATGCAATGGTTCCTCCAGAATGCAAAGGAGAGGAAATGTCAGAAAGTTCTTGCTGTTTGGAAGATTCTTGTCCAGCTAAGGTCAAGGATCAATCATCTAGCAGCGAGATAGTGGAGGAAAACACTGACGTTAAGGTGAATGTGGAACAGCTTAATTGTGGAAGTCCTAGTATCTCCCGATTGGATGGTCAAGGTAGAAAAAGCATGAAACTTTATGAGTTACTTCAGATGGAATCTTGGGACGAACAGGGTTTTCTGTCAGTCTCAGAGCAAGGTAAGGATTCTTCCATTGCTAGGGAAATAACACAAGAAGATAGACCTAGACATCAGGATGAAGGCCCTACTACATCAGGAGAAAATGGAGGCACTGGATTTAGTTCAAACAACCAAGTTCCTGTTGCTACTTTTTCTGTTAAAGGACAAAGGCAGGATCCGAGAAAATCGTATATCAGTATGAAAATCAGAAATATGTACAGGAAGCAGAAGTCCTTGCGCAAAAACCTTTTTCCTTGGAATTATGATTGGCATAGGGAAGAAGCCTGTGTTGACAAGAAAATAGTAGAAACCTTGGGGCCTATTAGAAAATGCAAGTCTGGAGTAGATCATAGTGCAGTTTTAAGAGCAATGGCACAAGCTCTTGAAAGAACAGAAGAAGCATACATGGACATGGTTGAGAATAATCTAGATAAAAATCCAGAGCTTGCCTTAATGGGATCTTGTGTTTTAGTGATGTTAATGAAGGATCAGGATGTTTATGTAATGAATGTTGGAGACAGCCGTGTAATTTTGGCGCAAGAAAGACCAAATGATCGTCATCCCAATCCAAGCTTCATCAAGGATGACGTGAGGCATAGAAATCGATCTAGAGAATCATTAGTTGGCATGGAGCTGGATAGAATTTCAGAGGAGTCTCCAATGCACAACATAAACAGTCGTCTTAACATGATGAACAAAAACAGAGAGATTTCCCTTTGTGGACTGAAAATGAGGGCTGTTCAGCTTTCAACAGATCACAGCACAAGTATTGAAGAGGTGTGTTTCCTTCTTTTTTTCAGAAAAAGAAATGTTTTTGTTGATCAATGAAGTAAATAACAAATGGTATTTATTTTGAGAAGCTAAGGAATTGTGATCACATCTTGAAATTCTGAAATGTGATCCACTAGACATACATTAGTTATTGAATTACGTTCTACTTCTTGGTGCTTGCATGTGTATGTGTGAGTTGTTCATGTCCCTGCACATGTATTTTCAACAATTTATTCATATTTGTTAACATGGGGGGATTTTGAATTTGACCTTTCAAACACTGAAATTCTTGCTTCTGGGAGATACTGAGGAGAACATTTTCCATGATTAGCTGCAGCTATATGGATCAGAAGTAATTGTTAATTTTTGTCATTTGGATTTCCCTGTTATTCAATAGACAGTTATATACTATAACAAAAATTTGGAGAAGCCTTTCATTTGTAGACAATATGATCTATATTATGTATGAAATTTGAATAATTTTGTTTATGTTTCAGTTTTTTCTGTCTCATTGGCTTTTATTCATATTTCATCATCATAATATTTTTTACTATCCCCTTTTTTATGAGCAATGTCTGCATATTTTTATATCCATGATTTACACATGCAACACATATTGCAGTCAAGAACAAGATTGACCTTATTATTTAGATTAGATAGTTTGATTGAAACTTCTAAAAATGGATAAGAGCAAATTAAAAGGAAAAGTTTGTGTGGTGCTATATATGAACATAATTAGTTATAAGCCTTTACTAGAAAGAAAAGTTTTCGTATTTTTAAGATGTTGGTTTTATTCCTTTGCTGATTATTTTTTTTCAATTTTTCTTGCAGGAAGTGTTTAGAATAAGAGCAGAACACCCAGATGATAATCAAGCCATATTCAATGATAGAGTGAAAGGACAATTAAAAGTCACCAGAGCATTTGGTGCCGGATTCCTGAAGAGGGTCAGTTGATCTTCTGACTTTGGCTATCTGAAATTTAGTTTGCTGTACTCCTTTTGTATATAGCTTATTGGTATGGAGTCTATTTGTGTGCATCTTTTATATATATATATATATATATACAATTTACGTCGCTCATAACTTAATTAAGGATAATGGTATATTAAATAATGATTTTTGAGTGTGCTAATTGTTCAACACAATGCTGCCTATATGTTGCTGGCTATAGGTTGCTTTGAGGAATATGCATAGTTCTTCAAACCTTTTTACTAACTTGAATCGTATTATTTAGCCATCTTTCAATGAACCTCTACTGGAGATGTTTCGAGTTGATTATGTGGGCAATGCTCCTTACCTAAGTTGCACATCTTCCGTTGTTCATCATCGGCTTTGCTCAAGTGATCGGTTCTTGGTACTATCCTCCGATGGGCTTTACCAATATTTCAGCAATGAAGAGGTAGTTGCCCATGTTACGTGGTTCATGGAAAATGTCCCCGGTGGCGATCCTGCTCAATATCTTATCGCGGAGCTTCTTCTCCGTGCTGCTAAGAAGAATGGTCAGTTTTTTACACACTTTGAAGCTTCTTATCTTGAATATCAGAAATAACAATAGATACCTAATCTTAGGTTTTCATGTGCTAACAAAAAAAGGATACCTAATTTGTTAACTAAAGTTTGGTTGGGAATGGACGTATGGTAATTAAAATATAGTTTTCACTCGGTAGTTAATCAGATCTAACGTAGCTTCTACATGAGGACTTTACCTGTAACAAATACTATGACATTATACTATCTGTTGGGTTTAGTGTCAGAAGCATTTCAAGTATTCCAAAAATATCGGTGTTCCAGTAGTTTTAGCTATTGATCTCAATCATAAAATATATACATGATTGAGATCAATGGTTAAAACCACGAGAGTACTTGAAAATTTCCCTAGCTGTTATGCCAATATGACAAAATCTTGTGAGAGAATAAATTATTCTTGGCTCAATTGATTTGGTTCTTATATATCTATATATTTATTGATAAATTTTGTAGGAATGGATTTTCATGAATTGCTTGATATTCCTCATGGAGATAGGCGTAAATATCATGATGATGTATCTGTTATGGTGGTTTCTTTGGAGGGAAGGATATGGAGATCATCGGGATAATTTTTTCTCTTCTCTTTTTTGCTCCAATCATTTTGAATAATTATTATCTATTTAATTCTTGGCTAGCTGCCTTCAAATTTGCTTGTTGCCTATGATAATGAATGTAGCAATTTTGGGTTACAAGTAAAATGACTTGACAAATCAAATCTAGGTTATGAAAAAGTGTTTTAACGGGGAAAAGAAAAGGAAAAAAATGGTTGGTGATACTATATTTTAGAAAATTTTCTTATTGAAAATGTCAATTAAATTTCCGAGCCGTAAAATATGGTTATGTCTGCAGTTGACTTGGGATTGAATAGATTGGACAAAAATGGTAGTTACTAGGTTCTTTAAACCAATCAATAATATGGAAGTTCCACTGGGAATGAAGTTCATTAAATTACACTTTCCCCGTTGAAGATTGGACACGTAAAGTAATACAAAACCAAAGTAAAATGTTGAAAGCAACATATAACCGATATAATATAATTCGTCAAGAGCAAATTGATAGGGTGAAATTGGTATCTAACAAAATCTCAAGTCCATTATCAATTATGTTTACTAAATAACGAAATTTTACCATTTTTACGTAACTCACTTTAATATTGAAATTAAAAGGTGGAATTGGGTATTACATACTTATTTTCCCCTTTAATTATATTCGTTAAAAAGGAAATTTAAAGGCTCTAAAATTTATTTACTTGATATACTAAAATTGAGTTTTTTTTTTTTAATTAATGATAGTGAAGTGTCAATTTTTTTATGAATTTATTTTTCTTTTAAAATAAAAGTATTATTCTCTCTTCTAAATTTATTTAAAAAAATATTTTTATTATAATTATATTACAATTAGCATTTAATGAATAATGTATAATTATACTAATTAAAAAAAATATCTTTATTATAATTATATAAAATTAATATTTAATACATTATCAACTAATAAAAGTGAGGTATCAATTTTTTATAAATTTATTTAACCTCCAAAATGAGTGTACTATTCTCTCTTCTAAATTTGATTTGATGTATAATTTTAAAAAGATTATTGACAATTAACATAATTATGTAGAAAATAAAACATAGCAACTAAAATTAAATTTGTTAACTAATTGAAGCTAAGTAGACAATGTTAGGCAATTATTTTACTATTTAATTATTATTATTATTATTATTATTATTATTATTATTATTATTATTATTATTATTATTATTATTATTATAAATGGGTCATTATTAATATAACAACTTGCCACTAATAAAATTATTGCATAATGAATGAGAATTAGAATTGTATCAATATAATTAAAATGATTAAAAATATTCCTGATTGATAATTAGTTTAATAATGTATTAAATATTAATTTTATATAATTATAATAAAGATATTTTTTAAAATAAATATTTACTACATAATTATGTTAATAGTCAATAATTTTAATTTTTAATTATTGTAATATAATTTTAAATTAATCGTAATTTTTTGTAAGTTGATATTGATATCTACCTTAAAAAATTAAAACAAAAATCTATGATTCTAATCATGATAAAAATGTATATAATATGATAATTGCTTGTTCAATCACGGCAAATATAAGATGTATAATGTAGATAAAAAAATTAACTTAATAATAACTAATTTATATAATTATTTTTGTTCTAATAAAGGCTATATATAGTGTTTTTTTTCGTGGGTCTAGATTTGAGAGTCAACTCATTTTTTTTTAATTTATTATTCTTCCTTGACTACTTCATAGAATAAAAATGTATTCTTCGTTTTTTATCGAAGTTGATCCTTTTAAGGTACAATTTATAATTTTTTATAGTATTTTTTATATTCTCATTCTATTATATTATTCTTTTGATAATTTAATGATTGTTCTTACTTCAACTTGTTATTTTCGTCTAATGTTCCAGTGCGATTGTTTTTTGCCGCAACCGTTTACAATGCACCACATCCATCAAATATCATCTCAAGTTGTATTCACTGATTCAGGTTCTAATTACATGGATATAAGCGTTCAACGAAGGGACAGTAAACTCTATTTTACCGAAGGATGGTTGAATCTACTCACATATTATGACCAACCTAATGGAATGTGGGTAAAGTTAGTCTTCTTGGGAGGAGCTCGATTTTTTATTGAGAAATTGTTTTCACGGAGTTTTGTAGGCCAAGTTCAAGTTCCATCCTGTAACACCCTACCACACAAAGCTTTACACCTAGGATGTAAAACAGAGGTGGTGTGGTATTACAACCTCTAAAATAAAATATATAATAATACATAACAAAGGATAAAATATACTAGGAGGCTTGAAAAATGGGTAAAACAAAATCACAAAAATAAAAAGCGTAACGCTCAAGGAATAGGAATACTTGCGTGCTAAGAAACCTTAATAGGAAATGATAAAGATAAGTAAGAGAGTAAAGAAAAGCCAAGAAAACAACATAACTAGCTCCTGACTCAGCCTGCGAAGCCAAGGCTGGCTGGAGAATATTTACATATACACATAAGTATCCCAAAAACCAAAAATATAGAAATAAGTTTCCTAACTCTCCTGTAATCCTCTATGAGGAACAACATAGTCAAGTCTCTTGGAGAGCAAGCTAAGTACATATATACATATATAAGTAAACAGAAAGCCCAAAACATCCCAGACTACTCCACTTCAGGAAATCCAGACGCCTAGCGAGGAGCCTCTCGACCTGCATCTGAAAATAGCAACACAGTATGCGATGAGAACCGGAGGTTCTTAGCATGGTAAAGGTGCCACGCGTATAATAAATAAGGTCCTGGGAATGCCAGAGGCAATCCTAGAACTCCGTCATACAATTGTAAAACTTAATTTCTAAACAGAAGCCATAAATAGGGGTAGGTATACTAAACCTGCCTAAACTCACTCAATCTTAAACCTAGCCGAACATCAACCATTTTACCCTTCCGCCGTTCCTCCGTCATCCCTAATTCAGCAAAGACAAGCAACAAGACAAAATCACGCACAAGTAATAGGCAGATAGTGCAAGTAGCAAGTATAGCAGGTAGCAGGATGTATACATACAGTTAGATAAACACAGAAAATGCATAGCAATCAAAACAAACAAATGCACATGATGCATGCCTATCCTATGGCTGATGGGGCCCATCTGTCGGTTATCCAGCCAACCCGACAAGTCCGAAAATCTTAGATTGTCCCCCGTCGCGCATCCCCAAGAGTCTATGCATAGAGTTCACATTCATTCATCATATAATCACTCAATGAGGTTATCCATACCAGGGAATTTATACGTGCCCAGTCACCCTTACGACGTAGGGTCAACAGAGTATCGAGATTCAACCTGGAACACGTGGTGGCGAGCCACGGTTTTTACCCAAAAAAACTCGTATCTCAGATATCATTATTCATAAGCCATTTCATTTTCATAAACAACATATAACCATATATCAAGCCATGGCATTAATCCTTATTTAATTTTCTCATATCCTTCATATAACTCATCATTTTATCTCTTACTTCATCCCCAAGTTATCTTATTTTCCTAGCTCTAACTAGCTACTAGACTTAGTACTATACTCTAAGTCTAAAAGGAAAGAAAATTGAGGTTTAGAAGTAAAAAATTGGTTTAAAACAGCCAAAATCCAGTTTTGCAGCAAACCGAGGCCACGCGTACGCGTGGGCCACGCGCACGCGTGGAACGAACACCAAGTCACGCGTACGCATGAGTCATGTGTCTTTTCACGCGCATGTGCTATGCTACGCGTACGCGTGGATGGGCATTTTTCCAAAACGGCCAGAATGCCTAGGAAGCTGCTATAAACCAGTTTTCAACACCTGCATCACAGTTTTATATACCAAATTTCCGTCGTCCATAATTAATATACCAAATTTCCGTCGTCTACAAAATTCTGTTTTTCACAAAATTAATATCGTTTAAAAGCTTGTAAAACCATCTTTCGTTTGAAACAAATTGCCATTCCATTCAAAATTTGAGGATCAAGTTATATACTACCAAAGTTCATCAAAAACCAAAGTTTACCAAAACATGCCAAACCCCATTTTTACCCAAAAACCACATTTCCTTTTTAAAACTCAATCTCATTTAACTCAATCATACCATAACCATCAATACAACCTGTTCTTCACCATAACACAATAATTCTTGCACCCTTGCATTTCCATAACTCAACAACACCCCACTTCCACCCAACTTTACAAATTTTACTCGTAACTCACAAACTAACATATTATTTCATATCCACATATTGTCATCGTCATAAAATACTTCAACCATCACCACAACATTAATCAATATAATCATACCAACAATTTCACATAAACACCACTCCAACTCAACCATATCATTAAATAGCCATAATCATCAATCCTTCATCCATCATCATTATACTAACATACATATACATATTTACATTCAACCTACATTATCAAGTACTCAACACATGCCCACATCAACTCATCCATCAATACCATAAAGACTAATCATTTAACACAATTAATCGTTTCAACTTAACCTATGGTTCTTCTAGCCTAAGTTTTCACAACACCTTAAATGTTAAACGCGCGAAACCTAAACCATACCTTGGTCGATCACCGCGCTTGGACCAAGGCAGCCACAAGAACACAATCACAGCCCTTTACAAGCTTGAGAAACCAACAAATCTTGACTCCCATCACCAACAAGCTTCCAAATGCTCCCAATTTTAATTCCAATGCATATATATCTACTTAATTCACACCTAACTCACATGTACACTTAAATTTCAGATTCTACATAATAAAACCAAACTTAGATTAGGCTTTAGGTGATCCTTACCATACCCACACATGTAGCAACTCAAGCCTGATAAGCTTTGCAGGCTAAATCGAACCTAAAACACCAAAATTGAACAATTTTTAACTTAATTGTTCATGAATTTTCGAAATTGGGGGAAGCTGGCTGAGAAGGAAATAGTAATTTACCTACCAAATTGTTCCATGGGTTTTGTAGAGCTCATCGTGGTGAACGCGTAGTCGTAAACGGTTCGTCAATCGGAGCTCCGGATCAAAAGTTATTGAGAGATGAAATTTGAGTGAGGGTTAGGGAGCTCTCTTCCTCCCCCAACCTGTTTGGCATGTTTGATGCAGAATGGGGAAGAAGAGCTTCTGTCCTCTTTTTAAGTATGGGTCTGGTTGGACCCACGGGTTCGGTTTGGACCCCGTCAACTGGTTCGGTCCTTCCGGTCCAATTTTGGGCCAAATTTTTGAAATTAGTATCAAAATTCTCGTTTTGACGAGCTCTATCCTATTTTGATATTAGTTTTGCATTTCTAATTTTCCTATTTAAAATTCAATTTATTGACTAATTATTTACCAATTTTAGCGGGATTTACATCCTACCCACCTAATTAGGAATTTTATCCTCAAAATTCAGAGTGAGTTACCTGAAAAGAGGTGTGGGTAGTCCTTCCACATCTCTGACTTAAGCTCCCAGGTATGTTCTTCAACCAGCCCGACTCCAAGTTACTTTTACCAAAGAAACCTCTTCCTGTGTAAACGCTTAATGCTAGTATCATCAATTCTAACCGGAGTTATTGGAAGCGTCAGATCTTCTCTCACTTGAACTGATTCCGGCTCTAGGACAATACTAGGATCAAAGTGTATTTACGAAGCTGTGATATGTGAAATACGTCATGCAAGTTCGATAGATGTGGTGGTAAAGTGATCCTATACACCACTGGTTCCATTTCCTTCAGGATTTCCAACAGCCCAATGTAACGGGGGTTTTACTTTCTAGTTTTTGATTGCTCATCCGATTCTAGTTCGTTTAAGTAATATTCAGAAATATGTATCTTCTTCCTTCTAACTTGAGAAGTATTCTTCTTAAATCTGCCTAATTCTTTTATCGTCTTACTTGGTGAGAATCCTAACTCAAATTTACGTAACTTTTCCGCCATTGTCTTGGCTGTCAAATTTAGGAACTGAGACGTTCGATATTCTAATTTTTGATTAGTTTCAAAGGTGTTTAGCATATTGTGGAGTCTCACCATGCTGCTGATGTATAGTATCATTGATATCTTCAATAAGCAATTTGCTCTGATGGGAAAAACGGGCTTGGTCACTTGATTCACGATTCTTTCTCATGCGTCGAACATGTAATCACATAGATTGTCACTTCGTTCCTCACTTCTGGCGACTCGAAATATCTTCTTGGAATCACGATACGTCTTAGAAACCTCAAGGTAACTTCAAAAATCCTCTCTTGTAAGCTTCGAACAACAGTTTCTCACTCTAACTTCCGATCTCGGCACATAACCCGCTCATGGTGTCTTCTTGATTCAACCGGCTTCGGTTCTCTTAGTAGCTTCTTATCACCGTTATTGCACTCCTTAAGTCCTTGACTCTACGATCTCTATTTCGGCATTAGGCATATAAATCTTTTCTTAGTTTCCTTTTGTTTACCAGACTTCGACATCCTCGGTAGGTCTTTATCGTCTCCTTATGCTTCTTGCATTTTGTCTTTGCCATGTTTTAAAATCGCAATAGATTTAGTTTGACTCCTTTAGCTATACCCTTGGTATTCAATTTAAAGTTCCAACTTACCTAGCCTTCCTTCCTCCAAAATTTATATCCAAGCATTTTCCCAGAAACTTCTTACTTAGGGCGTCCATTACCACTTCACGATGTTGTATTTACACGTATTTTAGACCCCTCTGGTAGTGTATCGCACTAATTCCAAGTTGTTAAATAAGTTTGAGTATTCTGATTACTGGATTTAGGGTTAATCCTTCTCTTGGAGTTCGAAAGCTCTCTTCATATTCAGGTATCCATGTAACCGGTGTATTTCTAGTGCATTAAACTAATCATAGGTTTTGTGGTCGGCAAGAATTTAAAGTTCCAAAACTCCTTTTGACAGCGCACGCTTACATGCTTCATCTTCCATATCCAAAAGTCTTGCTCTTAAGGAATCAACATCTCTATAGTTGCAGCTATAATTTATATGTGATAATAATATAGGCTCGAGTTAATTTTCAAAGGGACATTAAGCTCGAAAAATGAATGAGCAATACAAAAGGGTGTTCATAATAAGTCAGAAAGAAAATCTTGTACACGGTTAATCAGGATTATACCGAAATGATGAAATGCACAAGGAAAGGAACCTAGGAGCATCTCAAAAAAAGAGTTCAAATTAAAGACCTTTGGTAGAAAGAACGGAGCGTACAGAGTCAAAGAAGTCTCAGCTGATTCTGAAGAATATGATTTATGAATAAGGGCAACTCTAGTCATAGCGAGCATACAAGATTCAAGGATTATGCGATTATACCAGGACAAGCTCAGGCTCATCCTGGAAGAAACAAAATCCATGCGCACAAGGAGTAAAGTTAGAGAGGTAGTCAAGCCATTTAGGAAGAGCTCCGGATAGAATGTCAATGTAGGTCTCAAAAGAAGGATTAGATCGAGTCGTGAAGGTTCGTTAGCACACTCTCTTTGCATAATACTTCCTGCCGTTCTCTTCCTTCTTCTCCGGTATAACCGGCGCTTCCCACAAAGAAATAGTTAGTTAGATGGTTCTCTCTTCTAGTACTCCCTTCAACTCAAATCCTAAATTCTATCGATTATAACAATATCTTTGCTTGTGGTGCGATTGAAGTTAATCCGGCTTCCGGTACTAAGCCCATCGCAAACTCGCTTTCTCTCTGAAATGGAAGTTCTAACACACCTTCAAGAATTGTCTTAGAAACTCTATTGTATAGGGATCTGGTTTCATCTTCACTTACCTGTTAACAATTAACAGCTAAAGATTGAATTCGCTCTATTCCTCTTCCTCAAAGTTTCACCGTCACTGGATTCCGAACAATAACTCCGCGTAGCCCTCAACACTCCTGATTCCTTAGATATGGTCCAACTTGCTTCCACTACATCACTTAATCCTTAACCTTCTAAAGCCTAACCACTCCTCTAAGTTAGCTGAGTATCACTCTATCTCAACAACCAATAGTTTTCGACTAATCATTGACTTGGACCTTATGATTACTGAAACTCGTCATGCGTCACGAAGGAATATTACATATCAATGGTAGGCAAGGAAGTTAAAAATTCAACTGTTGGTTCATAATTACCTCGACTCTGAAAATCGGGTTCGGTTGCATCCCGTCTTTCTCTGTATGAACAATTCCAGGACATATGCCCTGGCCTCCCGCACTTGTAACATACGCCTAATCCAGCCCTGCATGGTCTGCTCGGATGGTACCTCTTGCATCTTGAGCACCTTAAGTCACCTGGTTGAGCACTAGTTTGCCCTTCTGAATTTAGGTCCAAACCGTTGTCGTTCCTTCGGTCATTGTTTCGGCGCTGGAGATGTGAAGTGGCAAAATGATTCTTTTTGAAATTTTGGCTCTTAGGTGTAACATGTCCCTTTTTCTTTGTGAAGGGTTTAGGGTGATTACTTCTTACTACCTCATTCCTCCTTGAGCTTTCTCCTGTTGCCTGATCTGTGTTAACTTGCTCTGGATAACCCACTGGTACCCCAGTATTCGGAACATTATGTCCACCTTCATATTCATTACCACCACCGTTGCTAGTTCTAGCTTGTGGTTCCATCTCATCCATCACTCTGATGGTCGCAGTGGCGACAACACCAATAGCAGCAACAAAACTTGTCATTGTAGTCACAATATCGGTCAAACTATCTATTGGTATGGTTACCTCATTAGCTCTCTATCCTTGACCTCGATTACGCTCACGACCACGCCCACGAGATGCCATTTGGTTCCTGTTCACACCAAACAAGTGATATCAAGGTGATCAGTCTCAATATCTCAAGTTCAGTATTCCAAAGTCCCAAATGCATGATCATGAGCATTCATGCCACATATATCAGTTAGATACCCTAAATAACATGTATAGACACCCAGAGTATACCCAGAGGCATAATCAGTCCGTCCCTCAGGCTCTATAGGAACAAACTGCTCTGATACCATAATGTAATACCCTTTCACACAGAGCTTTACACCTAGGATGTAAAACAGAGGAGGTGTAGTATTACGACCTCTAAAATAAAATATATAATAATACATAACAAAGGATAAAATATACTAGGAGCCTTGAAAAATGGGTAAAACAAAATCGCAAAAATAAAGAGCGCAACGCTCAAGGAATATGAATACTTGCGTGCTAAGAAACCTTAATAGGAAATGATAAAGATAAGTAAGAGAGTAAAGGAAAGCCAAGGAAACATCATAACTAGCTCCTGACTCAGCCTGCGAAGCCAAGGCTGGCCGGAGAATATTTACATATATACATAAGTATCCCAAAAACCAAAAATACAGAAATAAGTTTCCTAACTCTCCTGTAATCCTCTATGAGGAACAACATGGTCAAGTCTCTTGGAGAGCAAGCTAAGTACATATATACATATATAAGTAAACAGAAAGCCCAAAACATCCCAGACTACACTTCAGGAAATCCAGACGCCTAGCGAGGAGCCTCTCGACCTGCATCTGAAAACAGCAACACAATATGGGATGAGAACCGGAGGTTCTCAGCATGGTAAAGGTGCTACGCGTATAAGTCATGGAAATGCCAGAGGCAATTCTAGAACTCCGTCATACAATTGTAAAACTTAATTTCTAAACAGAAGCCATAAATAGGGGTAGGTATACTAAACCTGCCTAAACTCACTCAATCTTAAACCTAACCGAACATCAACCATTTCACCCTTCCTCCGTTCCTCCGTCATCCATAATTCAGCAAAGACAAGCAACCATACAAAATCATGGACAAGTAATAGGCAGATAGTACAAGTAGCAAGTATAGCAAGTAGCAGGATGTATACATACAGTTAGGCAAACTCAGGAAATGCATAGCAACCAAAACAAACAAATGCACATGATGCATGCCTGTCCTATGGTTGATGGGGCCCATCTGTCGGTTATCCAGCCAACCCGACAAGTCCGAAAATCTTAGACTGTCCCCTGTCACACATTCCCAAGAGTCTATGCATAGAGTTCACATTCATTCATCATATAATCACTCAATGGGGGTTATCCATACCTGGGAATTTATATGTGCCCGGTCACCCTTATGACGTAGGGTCAACAGAGTATCGAGATTCAACCTGGAACACGAGGTGGCGAGCCACGATTTTTACCCAGGGAAACTCGTATCTCATATATCATTATTCATAAGCCATTTCATTTTCATAAACAACATATAACCATATATCAACCCATGGCATTAATCCTTATTTGATTTTCTCATCTCCTTCATATAACTCATCATTTTATCTCTTACTTCATCCCCAAGTTATCTTATTTTCCTAGCTCCAACTAGCTACTGGACTTAGTACTATACTCTAAGTCTAAAAGGAAAAAAATGGAGGTTTAGAAGTAAAAATTTGGTTTAAAACAACCAAAATCCAGTTTTGCAGCAAATCGAAGCCACGCGTACGCGTGTGCCACGCGCACGCGTGGAACGAACACCAAGTCACGCATACGCGTGAGTCATGTGTACGCGTGATCATGCGCATTAGCTTTTCACGCGCACGCATGGCTACTCGCGCATGCGTCGTCAAAGTGCTATGCCACGCGTACGCGTGGGCCATGCGTACGCGTGGATGGGCGTTTTTCCAAAACAGCCAGAATGCCCAGAAAGCTGCTATAAACCAGTTTTTAACACCTACATCACAGTTTTATATACCAAATTTCCGTCGTCCATAACTTCCTCTACAAACTTCCATTTTTCACAAAATTGATATTGTTTAAAAGCTTGCCAAACCATCTTTCATTTGAAACAAATTGCCATTCCATTCAAAATTTGAGGAGCAAGTTATGGACTACCAAAGTTCATCAAAAACCAAAGTTTACCAAAACATGCCAAACCCCATTTTTACCCAAAAACCACATTTTCTTTTTAAAACTCAATCTCATTTAACTCAATCATACCATAACCATCAATACAACCTGTTCTTCACCATAACACAATAATTCTTGCACCCTTGCATTTCCATAACTCAACAATACCCCACTTCCACCAAACTTTACAAAATTTACTCATAACTTACAAACTAACATATTATTTCATATCCACATATTGTCATCGTCATAAAATACTTCAACCATCACCACAACATTAATCAATATAATCATACCAACAATTTCACATAAACACCACTCTAACTCAACCATATCATTAAATAGCCATAATCATCAATCCTTCATCCATCATCATTATACTAACATACATATACATATTTACATTCAACCTACATTATCAAGTACTCAACACATGCACACATCAACTCATCCATCAATACCATAAAGACTAATCATTAAACACAATTAATCATTTTAACTTAACCTATGGTTCTTCTAGCCTAAGTTTTCACAACACCTTAAATGTTAAACGCACGAAACCTAAACCATACATTGGCCGATCACCGCACTTGGACCAAGGCAGCCACAAGAACACAATCACAGCCCCTTACAAGCTTGAGAAACCAACCCAAATCTTGACTCCCATCACCAACAAGCTTCCAAATGCTCCCAATTTTAATTCCAATGCATATATATCTACTTAATTCACACGTAAATCACATGTGCACTTAAATTTCAGATTCTACATAATAAAACCAAACTTGGATTAGGGTTTAGGTGATCCTTACCATAATCACACACGTAGCAACTCAAGCCCGATAAGCTACGCAGGCTAAATCGAACCTAAAACACCAAAATTGAACAATTTTTAACTTAATTGTTCATGAATTTTTGAAATTGGGGGAAGCTGGCTGAGAAAGAAATAGTGAGTTACCTACCAAATTGTTCCATGGGTTTCGTAGAGCTCATCGTGGTGAACATGTAGTCGCAAACGGTTCGTCAATCGGAGCTCCGGATCAAAAGTAATTGAGAGATGAAATTTGAGTGAGGGTTAGGGAGCTCTCTTCCTCCCCCAACCTGTTTGGTGTGTTTGATGCAGAATGGGGAAGAAGAGCTTCTTCCTCTTTTTAAGTATGGGTCTAGTTGGACCCACGGATCCGGTTTGGATTCCGGTTCAACCGGTTTGGCCCTTCCGGTCTAATTTTGGGCCAAATTTTTGAAATTGGTATCAAAATTTTCGTTTTGATGAGCTCTATCCTATTTTGATATTAGTTTTGCATTTCTAATTTTTTTATTTAAAATTTTATTTATTGACTAATTATTTATCGATTTTAGCGGGCTTTACACATCCCCTCCATACCTTCTACGTCTGCTCGTAAGTCTTTGAAGTGGAGCACATAATGAGATTGAATTTTCTCAATTTAAGTTCAGTTTTGGTAAATTCGTATCAAATTCGAAGATGCAATTTCAACGATTGGTAATATATTCAAATTTTCTTATTTTAAGCTTTTCATAATTAAAATAATTTTATAACATATTGTATTTTTCTTTCAAAAATTACTTACTTTCGTTTGCATCAATGCAATGCCATTCAGGGAATAAAGGTCAGTTTAATTTTTTGGTGTGGCAATTCTATACCTTTCCGGATTGCATGAATAGCAGATGATGAAGCTTATTTAACAAGGGGATGGTCTGAATTTGTACGAATTCTAAATGTTCAAATTTATGTTGTTGTTTCAGTTGGTTGTCGTTACGAGAATGACTCTAATCTATACGTGTCTAAGGACTAGAATAGATTAAATATTATTTAAATAATTTATTTCTAATATTGGTATTTGAATAAATAAGTTTTAGAGAAATTTAAATTGTTGCCTCAATTTATATATTACGACTATTCTTCTTGGATATGTTCTTTTTAAATTTTTTAATATAATTTTTTTTCCAATTTTTAAGTTTATTTCCTTTCTTGGATATATGTATCACTTTTTTTTTTGTATTTCAGAATAGTAATGCAATTATTAAGAGAAGTGTAATTCATCAATAGATTAGAGTGATTAAAAATTTAATTATATTGTGTGGACACAAGATTGATTAATTAAGATTAAGGCATGGTAAAAGAAAAAGAGTCACAATACGTGATTTTGTTTTTCTTGCTAACATACGAAGATATGTGAAACAAAAGAAAAATTAAAACGTCACTATTTAAAAAAATTGTTAATCATGGGTATAAATGAAAATTAGGGAGTATATATGAATATAAAAAATAAAAAATTATTGCGCCATTGTAGAATAAAAAATAATCATATATATATATATATATAAGAAAATAATCATAACAAAAAATAATTAATATATATGATTTAAATGTTTTTATGTATAACTAATATATATGTATGCCTAAATAAAAAAATATTTAGAATTATGTAGCAAAATTAATATATAAGTATACATAAATAAAAAAATTATTGTAATTTATGAAGATTACACATAAGATGATATTAATAATAAAAAATAAAAAAATTATTGAATGATTGTAGGCTCAAAAAGAAATAATCATCATAAGAAAATAATTAATTTATGCGACTTAAATATGTTTGCATACAATTAATATATATGTATAAACTAAATAAGAAAATATTTAAAATTATTTAACAAAATAAATATATTCTAAGAATAAGAAAATTATTAACTAAACAATTAATATATACATATACATAAATAAAAAAATTACTATAATTTATAAAGATCATTACGTGTATAATAATATTAACAGAATAACAAATTCATTGAATGATTGTAGGCTCAATAAAAAATTCATAATCAAAAAATAAAAAAATAATTAACATATGTGACTTAATATATATGTATACTTAAATAAGAAAAATTTTAAAATTATTTAAACAAAATAAATAAATATATCCTACAAATAACAAAACTATTAGCTAAACGATTAATATATACGGATAACATAAATAAAAAATTATTAAAAAAAATAGTACATTTTTAATTTTGAGAATAAAACTTAAATAATTATAATAAAATGATTTATTTAATTATTAATATTTATAATTGTTATTTTAATCATAAATTTAGAAAAAAAATTAACAAAAATGATTAATAACTATAATAGAATTGATACACTTAACACTAGATTAAAAAAAATGAACGCCGAATGTCCGGCTGGTCGTGTCCCGAACGGGTCGAGGGTGTCTCCTAGGTGTGAAGGTGGGAATCAGCCTTGGTCTGGGTTGGCGGAGTGAGCTGCGGGCGTAACCAACTTCTCGAGATCTTTGCGAGGCAGGGCGTGCCACCTGTAAGAACACTCCGACGCTCAAGTCAAAAAGTGTGCAGGCGGATTATGAGTAAGGGATATGGTGACGTACCTGAGGGGAGGGGTAGGACCTTCCCCATATATACCCTGTCAGTAGAATGGGCCCCACAGGAAAGGTCTCCTTCCAGGAATCTTCCTTCCCCACAGCTGTCATGCAGCTGGCAGCAAGGGCGCGTGTCAGGGTCACAAACCGGGAGGGTGACACCCGCCAGTCCGACCGCTCAGGGCGGGACCTTCTTGGGGTGGGTTGGTTAATGGGCCAGCTGGGTTGGGCCGTAGCAGTGCCCCCAACACGCCAGCTAGGGCCGTGAGCGTCGTTGCTGGCATGTTCTTGTGCTCTCTCTCATTCATCGTCACCTCGTCGGTCGCTTGTGGGCAGGATGCGCCTTTGGCGTGTGTGGGATTCTTCGTTGTAGGGGAGCATTTTTCTCGCCTCGTTCTTCACGCCGAGCATTTATTATTCTTAATGGTGATTCAAAACCCTGCGAAAAATGACTATTCTACCCCTGCCCTTCGCGCTTCTCAGGGTTGGTTTTCTTTTCAGTTTCCTTTCAGTTTCATTCCAGTTTCGTTTTACAGCCATCGCGTTTCCCTTGCTTTCTCCTTTCTCTTCCCAAGTTCTTCACTGCAGGCCACTAATTTGCCCAAATCTTCCTTGGTTTTTTGCCGCCCCCTTCGATCACTATTACCTTGGTAAGCTTCATCTTTTCCTTTTCTTATATTTGATGTTGTGTCACTTATCTTCCTGGTTTTGCATGCGTGTTATACATTGGGTTGAATTGTGCGTTCACTGGTGTTTAGTATTAGGTAGATACGTTAGGGGGTTACCATTCTAGGACTTTGCTTTTTGCTTATTTAGGCTTCATTTTGATGGTTGTAGTTACTGAATAGAAAAACTGTAGTTTCTGGTAGTGGTATTGAAGCTTTCTGGCAGTAGTGCCAGTAACCCGACCTCTTAGACTGATTTTGAGTGGTGCCCCACTGTAGGTATGGCCCAGCGTCCCGTTATAAGGGTCGTGAGACCGGCGCCCTACGACCGATACGCGTGGGTGACCTCAGATGTCAAGGAAACCTCGAATCAGATGTCTTTGGAGGAGCTCACGGAGTTCCGACGCATAATACCTTTGCGGGGGAGGAGACGAGGATAGTAACCATGAGGCTTTCGTTCTCGCCGAACAGGAAAGGATATTTCAATTGAACTTACACTCTCCCCAGGTTCCCGATTGGATCTGGTTCTACAAAGCCATGTTTACACACCTGGGGGTTCGCATCCCCTTTTCTCCTTTCTAAATGGCGCTGCTCAACCGGTGTGAGATGGCGCCATCTCAATTGCATCCGAACAGCTGGGCCTCCATCCGCTGTTTCGAGATGGTGTGCGAGTTTCTAGAGCTGCCGGCCTCAGTCGAGGTGTTTCTTTGTCTTTTTACTTTAACAAACCCTTCCAAAGAGGGGAGGACCAAAAAAGGTTTCATGTCCTTCCGGGCAGCTCAGGGTTGAAGGGATCTTCGGCTTGTTTGAGGATTCTTACCATGGATTCAAGGATAAATACTTCAAAGTTTGCCCGGCTGAAGGTCGGCACCCCTTTTGGCTGACCCTGGAGGGGGAACGTCACATTCTGACTTACTGAAGCTTTGGTGCTAGGGCTAATGCTTTCACTAAGGTGACATATATGGGGTTGTCTCCTGTTAATAAGAGGGTTGCCGACGTACTGCTGGCTGTTTTTGGGAAGAATATCGTCAACTCCCATCTCCTGATGGGTGATCGGGGTATGCCTAAGAGTTACATTCATGAGTAGCCGTGTAGCCGTTTTTATTTCCTGCGCTGTTGATTAACTGTTTTCCTAGCTAACGAGCTCTTTCTTTGTTGTTGCAGTGTCAATGACTGGCGAGCAGGTTGGGCTTGATGCCTTGTTCAACACCTTCCTCACTGACGAGAGTGACGATGATTCTGCCACCCCCGCCAACGAGGTTCCTCCCCAGGACGATGTTGAAGTTGAAGTTCAATCTAAGCCTTCCCAGGAGGAGGTGTTAGGGAACACCTACGCTCTAGGAGCAGGGACCAGCGCTGGTCTGGTCCCCAGCCAGAGGTGGAGGTGGAGGCTGATGGTGCACAAAATCGTGATCGTTCATTCCTTGGTAACGGCGCTAAAAACTTAATACGCATATTCTTAATCTTAGTTCTTTTTCATAATCTCGCACAACTAACCAGCAAGTGCACTGGGTCGTCCAAGTAATAAACCTTACATGAGTAAGGGTCGATCCCACGGAGATTGTCGGCTTAAAGCAAGCTATGGTCACCTTGTAAATCTCAATCAGGTGGATTCAAATGGTTATAGAGTTTTAATTAAAACGTAAAATAGGATAGAGATACTTATGTAATTCATTGGCAAGAATTTCAGATAAGCGTATGGAGATGCGTTGTTCCTTCTGAATCTCTGCTTTCCTACTGCCTTCATCCAATCCTTCATACTCCTTTCTATGGCAAGCTGTATGTTGGGCATCACCGTTGTCAATGGCTACATCCCGTCCTCTCAGTGAAAATGGTCCAAATGCGCTGTCACCGCATGGCTAATCATCTGTCGATTCTCGATCATGCTGGAATAGGATTCAGTAATTCTTTTGCGTCTGTCACTACGCCCAGCACTCGCGAGTTTGAAGCTCGTCACAGCCATCCCTTCCCAGATCCTACTCGGAATACCACAGACAAGGTTTAGACTTTCCGGATCTCAAGAATGGCCGCCAATAATTCTAGCCTATACCACGAAGACTCTAATCATAGATCAGGAGGCTAAGAGATATGCATTCAAGCTTGTTTGCATGTAGAACGGAAGTGTTTGTCACGCACGCGTTCATAAGTGAGAATGATGATGAGCATCACATAATCATCACATTCATCATGTTCTTGTGTGCGAATGAATATCTTAGAGAAGAAATAGGCTTGAATTGAATAGAAAAACAATAGTACTTTGCATTAATTCATGAGGAACAGTAGAGCTCCACACCTTAATCTATGGTGTGTAGAAACTCCACCGTTGAAAATACATAAATGATAATAGTGTTCATTGGCTTCGGCCCCAGAGGGGGAACCAGAATAACCAAGACCCTAAAGGTGGTCAAAAAGACTCTTAACACAATAGTAAAAAGTTCTATTTATACTAAACTAGTTACTAGGGTTACAGAATTAAGTAAATGATGCAGAAATCCACTTTCGGGCCCACTTGGTGTGTGCTTGGGCTGAGCATTGAAGCTTTCACATGTAGATGTCTTCCTTGGAGTTAAACGCCAGTTTGTAACTTATTTTTGGCATTTAACTCTGCTTTGCAACCTATTTTTGGCGTTTAACGCCAGAATAGGGCAGAAAGCTGGCGTTGAACGCCAGTTTGCATCATCTAAACTTGGGCAAAGTATAGACTATTATATATTTCTGGAAAGCCCTAGATGTCTAATTTCCAACGCAATTAAGATTGCGCCATTTGGATTTCTGTAGCTCCAGAAAATCCACTTTGAGTGCAGGGAGGTCAGAATCCAACAACATCTGCAGTCCTTCTTTAGCCTCTGAATCTGATTTTTGCTCAAGTGACTCAATTTCAGCCAGAAAATACCTGAAATCACAGAAAAATACACAAACTCATAGTAAAGTCCAGAAATATGATTTTTATTTAAAAACTAATAAAAATATACTAAAAACTAATCAAATCATACTAAAAACTATGTAAAAACAATGCCAAAATGCATATAAATTATCCGCTCATCACAACACCAAACTTAAATTGTTGCTTGTCCCCAAGCAACTGAAAATCAAATAGGATAAAAAGAAGAGAATATACTATAAATTCCAAAATATCAATGAAACTTAGCTCCAATTAGATGAGCGGGACTAGTAGCTTTTTGCCTCTGAACAGTTTCGGCATCTCACTTTATCCCTTGAAGTTCAGAATGATTGGCATCTATAGGAACTCAGAATTCAGATAGTGTTATTGATTCTCCTAGTTCAATATGTTGATTCTTGAACACAACTACTTTATGAGTCTTGGTCGTGGCATTACTCAAAGATTCCGAGTTTCTCCATTACAGAGAGTGGCATGAGGTTTCTCCTAGTTCAGTATGTTGATTCTTGAACACAGCTACTTTATCCTCAAAGATTTCCAGTTTCTCCATTACAGAGAGTAGCATGAGGTTTATCCTTGACCCAAGGTCACACAGAGCCTTCTCAAAGGTCATGGTGCCTATGGTACAAGGTATGAAGAACTTTCCGGGATCCGGTTTCTTCTGAGGCAATGTCTGCCTTATCAATGCACTGAGTTCATTGGTGAACAAGGGGGGGGGGTTCATCCTCCCAAGTATCATTACCAAATAAACTGGCATTCAACTTCATGATGGCTCCTAGATATTTAGCAACCTGTTCTTCACTGATGTCTTCATCCTCTTCAGAGGAAGAATAGTCATCAGAGCTCATGAATGGTAAAAGGAGGTTTAATGAAATCTCTATGGTCTCTAGATGAGCCTCAGATTCCTTTGGTTCCTCAAAGGAAAACTCCTTATTGGTCAGTGAACGTCCCAGGATGTCTTCCTCACTAGGATTCACGTCCTTCTCCTCCTCTCTGGGTTCGGCCACACCAAGTAAGGTTATGGCCTTGCACTCTCTTTTTGGATTCTCTTCTGTATTGCTTAGGAGAGTACTAGGAGGAGTTTCAGTGACTCTTTTACTCAGCTGGCCCACTTGTGCCTCCAAATTTCTAATGGAGGACCTTGTTTCATTCATGAAACTTAGAGTGGCCTTAGATAGATCAGAGACTATATTTGCTAAGCTAGATGGATTCTGCTCATAATTCTCTGTCTGTTGCTGAGTGGATGATGGAAAAGGCTTGCTATTACTAAACCTGTTTCTTCCACCATTATTAAAGCCTTGTAGAGGATTTTGTTGATCCTTCCATGAGAAATTTGGATGATTTCTCCATGAGGGATTATAGGTGTTTCCATAGGGTTCTCCCATGTAATTTACCTCTGCTATTGCAGGGTTCTCAGGATCATAAGCTTCTTCTTCAGAAGATGCTTCTTTAGTACTGTTGGATGCAGCTTGCAATCCATTCAGACTTTGAGAAATCATATTGACTTGCTGAGTCAATATTTTATTCTGAGCCAATATGGCATTCAGAGTATCAATTTCAAGAACATCCTTCCTCTGAGGCGTCCCATTACTCACAGGATTCCTTTCAGAAGTGTACATGAACTGGTTATTTGTAACCATTCAATGAGTTTCTGAGCTTCTGCAGGCGTTTTCTTTAGGTGAATGGATCCACCTGCCGAATGGTCCAATGACATCTTAGATAATTCAGACAGACCATCATAGAATATATCCAGGATGGTCCATTCTAAAAGCATGTCAGAAGGACACTTTTTGGTCAGTTGCTTGTATCTCTCCCAAGCTTCATAGAGGGATTCACCTTCTTTCTATTTGAAGGTTTGAACATCCACTCTAAGCTTGCTAAGCTTTTGAGGAGGAAAGAACTTGGCTAAGAAAGCCGTGACCAGCTTATCCCAAGAGTTCAGCCTATCTTTAGGTTGAGAGTCCAACCATATTCTAGCTCTGTCTCTTACAGCAAACGGAAAAAGCATAAGCCTGTAGACCTCGGGATCAACCCTATTGGTCTTAACAGTATCACAGATCTGCAAGAATTCAGTTAAGAACTGAAAAGGATCTTCTGATGGAAGTCCATGAAACTTGCAATTCTGTTGCATCAGAGAAACTAATTGAGGCTTTAGCTCAAAATTGTTTGCTCTAATGGCAGGGATTGAGATGCTTCTTCCATGCAAGTTGGAATTTGGTGCAGTAAAGTCACCAAGCATCTTCCTTGCATCTCCACCATTGTTATTATTTTCGGCCATGTCTCCTTCTTTTTCAAAAATTTCTGTCAGATTTTCTCCAGAGAGTTGTGCTTTAGCTTCCCTTAGCTTCCTCTTCAGAGTCCTTTCAGGTTCAGGATCAACTTCAACAAGAATGTTCTTATCCTTGTTCCTGCTCATATGAAAAAGAAGAGAACAGAAAAGAAAATATGAAATCCTCTATGTCACAGTATAGAGATTCCTTATGTGAGTATAAGAAGAGAAGAATAGAAGAAGAAAAAGATAAAAATTTGAACACAGAGGAGAAGAGTGGGTTCGAATTTTTGAGTAGAAGAGAGAAGGAGATGAGAGAGGGAAGAATTCGAAAATTAAATAAAATAAAATAAAAATATTTTTGTTTTTTATTTAAAATTAAAGTTAAAATTCAAAAATTTTAAGAAGAAAAATGAAATTAAATTAGATTAAAATTTAAAATAATTAGTTAATTAAAAAGAAATTTTGAAAAAGAGGTTAGTGATTTTCGAAAATTAGAGAGAGAGAAATAGTTAGGTAGTTTTGAAAGAGATAAGAATCAAACAAGATAAGATTAATTGAAAAAAAGATTTGAAAATCAATTTTGAAAAGATAAGAAGTTAGAAAAGATTTTGAAATTGATTTTGAAAAAGATGTGATTGAAATTTATTTTGAAAAAGATTTGAAAAAGAAATTTAAAAAGATTTGATTTTGAAAATTAAAGTTAATTACTTGACTAACAAGAAACAAAAAGATATGATTTTAAAATTTAAAGATTGAACCTTTCTTACTAGGCAAGTAACAAACTTAAAATTTTTGAATCAATCACATTAATTGTTAGCATTAATTTTGAAAATATGAAATAAAAATAAGAAAAAGATTTTAAAAATAAATTTTGAAAATTTTGAAATTATGAAAGAAAAATGAAAAAGATTTGATTTTTGAAAAAGATTTGAAAAAGATAGAGTTTTTAAATTGAAAATTTGATTTCACTCATAAGAAACAATTAAATTTAAAAACTTTTTGACTAAATCAAACCAAATTTTCGAAAATTTATGAAAGAATAAGGGAAAGATATTTTTTTTAATTTTTGAATTTTTAATGATGAAAGAGAAAAACAATGAAAAGACTCAAAACATGAGAATTCAAGATTAAAACAATGAATGCATGTAAGAACACTTTGAATGTCAAGATGAACACCAAGAACACTTTGAATGTCAAGATGAACATCAAGAACATGTTTTTGAAAATTTTTAAGAAAAGAAAAACATGTAAGACACCATACTTAAAAATTTTTAATGTTGAGACATTAACAAATTGAAAATGCATATGAAAAACAAGAAAAGGTGCAAAACATGAAAATGCAAAGATCAAACAAGGAAATTCATCAAGAACAACTTGAAGATCATGAAGAACACATGATGAATTTTCGAAAATTAAAGAAAATTATAAAAGTATGCAATTGACACTATACTCAAACAAGAAACATAAAATATTTTTGGTTTTATGATTTATTTTTTTTTTTTTTGGATTTTTGAAAACTAATTGGAAAAAGAAAAATAAGGATTTCAAAATTTCTAATGAGAATTCCAGGAATCATGCAATGTTAGTCTAAAAGCTCCAGTCCAGGAATTAGACATGGCTTACTAGCCATCCAAGCTTTCAGTGAAAGCTCCGGTCCAAAACACTAGACATGGCCAATGGCCAGCCAAGCTTCAGCATACATAGTTCAAGCATGTGAAGAGGAAGCCTCAGTCCAAAAGAATTTAGACATGGCTTTACAGCCAGCCAGGCTTCAACATATTATCTTGAAACTCTAGAATTCATTCTTAAAAATTCTGAAGTTTTAGAATAATTTATTTTATATATTTTTTTTGAAAATTTTTCGAAAATAAAAAGAATAAGAACAAAAACTTAAAATTAAAATAAAATTACCTAATCTGAGCAACAAGATGAACCGTCAGTTGTCTAAACTCGAACAATCCCCGGCAACGGCGCCAAAAACTTGGTGCACGAAATCGTGATCGTTCATTCCTTGGTAACGGCGCTAAAAACTTAATACGCACGTTCTTAATCTTAGTTCTTCTTCACAATCTTGCACAACTAACCAGCAAGTGCACTAGGTCGTCCAAGTAATAAACCTTACGTGAGTAAGGGTCGATCCCACGGAGATTGTCGGCTTGAAGCAAGCTATGGTCACCTTGTAAACCTCAGTCAGGAGGATTCAAATGGTTATAGAGTTTTAATAATTAAAAGATAAATAAAATGTAAAATAGGATAGAGATACTTATGTAATTCATTGGTGAGAATTTCAGATAAGAGTATGGAGATGCGTTGTTCCTTCTGAATCTCTGCTTTCCTACTGCCTTCATCCAATCCTTCATACTCCTTTCTATGGCAAGCTGTATGTTGGGCATCACCGTTGTCAATGGCTACATCCCGTCCTCTCAGTGAAAATGGTCCAAATGCGCTGTCACCGCACGGCTAATCATCTGTCGGTTCTCGATCATGCTGGAATAGGATTCAGTAATCCTTTTGCGTCTGTCACTACGTCCAGCACTCGCGAGTTTGAAGCTCGTCACAGCAATCCCTTCCCAGATCCTACTCGGAATACCACAGACAAAGTTTAGACTTTTCGGATCTCAAGAATGGCCGCCAATAATTCTAGCCTATACCACGAAGACTCTGATCGTAGATCAGGAGGCTAAGAGATATGCATTCAAGCTTGTTTGCATGTAGAACGGAAGTGTTTGTCAGGCATGCGTTCATAAGTGAGAATGATGATGAGCGTCACATAATAATCACATTCATCATGTTCTTGTGTGCGAATGAATATCTTAGAGAAGAAATAGGCTTGAATTGAATAGAAAAACGATAGTACTTTGCATTAATTCATGAGGAACAGTAGAGCTCCACACCTTAATCTATGGTGTGTAGAAACTCCACCGTTGAAAATACATAAGTGATAATAGTGTTCATTGGCTTCGGCCCCAGAAGGGAAACCAGAATAACCAAGACCCTAAAGGTGGTCAAAAAGACTCTTAACACAATAGTAAAAAGTTCTATTTATACTAAACTAGTTACTAGGGTTACAGAATTAAGTAAATGATGCAGAAATCCACTTTCGGGCCCACTTGGTGTGTGCTTGGGCTGAGCATTGAAGCTTTCACGTATAGAGGTCTTCTTTGGAGTTAAATACCAGTTTGTAACTTGTTTCTGGCATTTAACTCTGCTTTGCAACCTGTTTCTGGCGTTTAACGCCAGAATAGGGCAGAAAGCTGGCGTTGAACGCCAGTTTGCGTCATCTAAACTCGGGCAAAGTATGGACTATTATATATTGCTGGAAAGTCCTGGATGTCTACTTTTCAACGCAACTGAGAGCGTGCCATTTGAACACTTGTAGCTCCAGAAAATCCACTTTGAGTGTAGGGAGGTCAGAATCCAACAGCATCTGCAGTCCTTCTTCCACCTCTGAATCTGATTTTTGCTCAAGTCTCTCAATTTCAGCCAGAAATTACCTAAAATCACAGAAAAACACACAAACTCATAGTAAAGTCCAGAAATGTGATTTTTATTTAAAAACTAATAAAAATATACTAAAAACTAATCAAATCATACTAAAAACTATGTAAAAACAATGCCAAAAAGCGTATAAATTATCCGCTCATCAGCTGACAGGGATGAGGTGGTCGTTCTTGATAATCCAAGGAAGAGGAAACCATCCTCTAGCCATGAAGGAGCTCTTACTGTGATGGAGAAGAACTTTGATGCCGGGGGTTTCATTGATGCTCAGCTGATTCCTGGCACCGAGGACTTCTTCTATGGTGGGGACCTCGCTTCTCAGGCTAGATGGATGTATCGTACTCTTCTCCATGGAGCCGTCATAGCGAGGAAAGCAAATTTGCCTTGGCGGGGACGCAGACATTGGAGAATAAGCTTGATTCTTCCATCAAGGCCAACGCCAAGTATAAGGACGCGGTCAAGTCGCTTCAGAAGCAGCTAGCTGCTGCCGAGGAGAAGGTCAGGGTCGCCGAAAAAAAGGTCAAGGTTTCCAATGCCGCCGTTTCCCATATTATCGAGTGGGAGCTTACCCTGGAAGGTCAGCTTAACAGCGCTCAAGGTCGGGTGGCTGAGCTAGAGAAAGAACGCGACAAGGCCCTTTCGTCGGTTAAGACGACCCAGGCGGAAGCTGTTAAATTTAAAAAGAATTATAAGGAAACCGTGAATCAAGGCAAGCACACTATCTTAATGACCGAGGAGGCCCTCAAGGCTCAAGTGAAGCTGCTGGCTCCTGATTTTGATACTTCGGCTGTTGGCGTTTTCAAGACTATTAGGGATGGCAAGAATGTTGACATGCCGAAGAAGTAACTTGTATTTTGTAGCTTTGTAGACTGTAAGCTTTTGTGGATTGTAAACTTTTGAATTTTTAACAAATACATTTGCCATTTGGTCGGCATGTAACAAACTGCTTGTTTCCCGCTTCGTCGATAATCATTTTACTTTATGTTTTCTTTACCGTTTTGTTGGTAGTCAGCTATTTGCTCATATTTGTTTACCGTTTTGCTGGTAATTGGTGAAGCCAGATCATGGCTTTTATTATTTTAGTAACCGCACATGGTGACGTTCTTTAGTTTGGTGGTTTCTGGGGTGAACAGTCCTGGTATACCGTTTTGTTGCTTACCCGGCATAGCCATTTAATTAGTAATATTCGAACGTGAAAAGGAGATGACGAACAGTAGATGAATAATATAGGTAAATGGTCCAAACACAAGGTACTAGTAAATATATGACAAGGACAAATAATTTAACACAAAATAATACAGGTCTTACTAAGCCGTCTAGGGTGACAGGTCGCCTGCCCGGTTGGTGCTTCTTGCTTACTAGGAATAGAATCTCCTTAAGTTGCCCGCGTTCCAGGTCCTCAGAACTTCCTTGCCGTCCAACCGTTCTAATTTGTAGGCACCATTGCCGAGGACCTCCTTCACCCTGTATGGGCCTTCCCAGTTTGCCGCCAACTTTCCTTCACCCAGTGTTGGTAGTCCTATGTCGTTGCGTCGTAAGACCAAGTCGTCCCGCTCACATTCTCTCTTGAGTACCTTGGCATTATAGCGGAGAGCCATTCTTTGTTTTAGAGCCATCTCCGACAAGTGGGCCATCTCTCTGGCTTCATCCACCAAGTCTTTTTCTACGGCCTCTTCGACTCCTCCTAAAAGTAGTCGTGGACTCAGCTCACCGATCTCTACGGGTATTATTGCATCTACCCCATAAGTGAGCTGGAAGGGCGTTTCCCCGGTAGATGACTGTTGAGTTATGCGGTAGGACCAGAGGACTGAGGCTAACTCGTCTGCCCGTGCTCCATTCTTCTCATCAAGTCACTTTTTGAGGCCTTGCAGGATGACCTTATTTGCCGCTTCAACTTGGCCGTTGGTTTGGGGATGCTCCACAGACGAGAACTTTTGCTTTATGCTCAGGCCGGCCAGAAATTCTCCAAACTTTTTGTCCGCAAACTGCGTCTCTTTGTCCAAAATGACGACTTCTGGTATTCCAAATCTGGCTATCACTTGTCTCCACATGAACTTCTAATAGTTGGCCGAGGAAATGCTGGCCAACGGCTCCGCTTCTACCCACTTTGTGTAATAGTCAATGGCGACGACTAGGTATTTGACCTGCCCGGGTCCACCGGGAAAGGTCCCAACAGGTCGATTCCCCATTGCGAGAATGGCCGCGAGGCCATCAGCAGACTCATCTCAGCTGCTGGCGCCCTATGAAAGTTGGCGTTCTCCTGGCAACTTTTGCACTTCTTCCAAACTCTTTTGACTCTGCCATCATTGAGGGCCAATAATAACCAGCCCTGACAAGCTTTCTGGCCAAGGCCTTTCCACCAATGTGTTGGCCGCAACATCCCTCGTGGACCTCGCTTAATACGTAATCCGTTTGGTCGGGACGTAGGCATTTCAATAGGGGTTGGCTGAGCCCTTTCTTGAACAATTGGCCTTGTATTACCGCATACTTGGTCAATTCTCTTCCTAACGCCTTTGTCGTTTTGTCGTCCTCAGGGAGTTTACCCTTTTCCAAGAAATCCATGATTGGGTTCATTCAGGACGGAGGGTCGGTTGCCTGCGTCACATGTAGGGTCATTTTCGGTTCCTTTACTAAGCCTTGTATCAGAGACCGGTTCCCGGTTCCTGATTTGGTGCTTGCTAGCTTCGATAAGAGGTCCGCTCGGGTGTTCCTTTCTCTTCGTATGTGATGCACCGTTACCTCGTCAAACTCCTCACTCAGTTTTCTGACTCGCCAGATATTTCTGCAATAGGGAATCTCTGGCTTGGTATGCCCCATTAATCTGCGATGTGACGACCTGAGAGTCGCTGCATATTTTAATTCTGGCTGCCCCGACCTCTTTTGCCAAAACTAATCCTCCCAGCAAGGCCTCCTATTCTGCTTAGTTGTTAGACACCGGGAACTCGAACTTCACCGATTGTTCGTATATGACCCCATTCGGGCTTTCCAGGATGATCCCTGCTCCCCCGAACATCTGATTAGAGGCTCCCTCTACATGGAGCTTCCACCTGTGCTCGGTTTTTCGGGAAGGCTTCCTGTTACTTTGACTAGGAAGTCAACCATGGCTTGGGCCTTGATCGTGTGCCAGGGCTCATATTGCAAGTCAAATTGAGAAAGTTCTATTGCCCAGGTCATCATCCTGCCTGCCAAGTCGGGTTTCTTAAGTACCTGCCGGATTGCCCTGTCTATTCTGACAATTATCTGGTGCCCTTGGAAGTACTGTCGCAGCTTGCGGGAGGAGGTTAGGAGTGCGTATGCTAGCTTCTCCAGCTTACTGTACCACAATTCCACCCCTTGCAAGGCCTTGCTTACGAAGTAGATTGGTTGCTGGATTTTTCCCTCTTCTCGCACCAGGACTGTCGCCAAAGCCTCGTCTGTTATTGCCAAGTACAGGTATAGCACCTCTCCACTCTTAGGCTTTCCGAGGACAGGTGGTGTCGAGAGTATCTCTTTGAAGTGCTTGAAGGCCTCTTCACATGCCGGCGTCCATTCGAATGCTATTCCCTTTTTCATTAGGTTGAAGAACGGCAGAGCTAAAGCAGCCGAGGCCCCGAGAAAATGGGATAGTGTAGTGAGCCTTTCCGCCAACCTCTGGACGTCTTTTACACATCCTGGGCTCTTCATTTGTAAGATTGCCTCGCACTTTTCTTGGTTGGCCTCCACCCCTCTCTGGGTTATCATGAAGCCTAAGAACTTCCCGGCTTCCATGGCGAAGGCGCACTTGAGCGGGTTAAGTCTCATGCCGTGTCACCGAAGAGAGGCGAACACGGTTTCCAGATTGCTGATGAGGTCTTCAGCCTTGGTGGTTTTTACTAGAACGTCGTCTACGTAAACCTCTACCGTCTTGTCGATAAGATCATTGAATATCTTTTTCATGAGTCTTTGGTATATGGCGCCCGCGTTTTTCAAGCCAAACGGCATCACCTTGTAGCAATATGTTCTCCCTGGCGTTATGAACGTCGTCTTCTCTTCGTCTAGCCGGTGCATCGGTATCTGATTGTAGCCCGAGTATGCACCCATAAAACACAGATACCGGTACCCCACAGCCGCGTCAACAAGAGCATCAATGTTGGGAAGTGGAAAAAATCCTTCGGGCACACTTTGTTAAGGTCAGAGTAGTCGACACACATCCTCCACCTCCCGTTGGGTTTCTTGACTAGGACCACATTTGACAGCCACGTCGAGTAATCCAGTTCCCGGATGAAGCCTGCTTCTAGCAGGCTGGCCGTTTGCCTGGCCACGTCCTCGACCCTTTCTTTAGACATTTTCCTCCTCCTCTGCGCCACTAGCTTAGCTTCTGTCTTTACGGCAAGGTGGTGTGACATTATCTGGGGGTCAATCCCCGGCATGTCAGCTGGGGTCCAGGCAAACAGGTCGATGTTTGCTCAGATCATCTCCACCAACAGTCCCTTTAATTCATGGGGGAGGTTCTTGTTCACGAAGGTGAACTTATCTTCTGAGTCACCGACCTTGAATTTTTCAAGGTCTCCCTTAGGTTCCGGCCTTGGCTTGTCGTCGACTCGCACGTCCAAGTCGGCTAGGAAAACCTCGGAAGCTTCTTTGGACTTTTTCCTCAAGGAGAGACTGGCATTGTCGCAAGGGACTACCGTTTCCAAATCTTCCCTTATGGATGCCCCCGATCCATCATCAGCAACGAACTTCATCATTAGTAGCTTTGTTGAGATCACCGCTCCGAACTCGTTGATAGTCTTTCTCCCCAGGATGAGGTTGTAGGCTGTGGAGTCTCTTAAGACCACGAACTCCGCCATTACCGACCTCCTTCCTCGTCCTTCTCCTATAGATACTGGCAAGGAGACTACCCCATCAGGTTTGATGAAGTTGTCACCCAAGCCAACCACACCGTGTTGGTGGGTCTTCAGATCGGTATCACGGAGGCCCAAGGCATCAAACACATTGCGGAACATTATGTTCGAATCCACCCCCGTGTCCACTAGGATCCGCTTTACTAGGCCCGTTCCGACTCTAGCCGTGATTACCATGGGAGGGTTTTCTGGCAAGTAATTGAACCACATGTCCTCAGGCCCAAATGATATTGAGGGTATCCTGTTGGAGGGGGGTGTGCGACTGGACAAGGACACGGCTAAAACCCTAGCATCTTTTCTGCTGGCTGACTTCGACCTAGGAGCTGCGTTTCTCCCGACCACGATGTTCATGATAGTGAGACCACGCTCACCATCCTCCTCGGGTTCTTGCCTCTGCTTCCCGGCATGGCTCTTGTCGTCGTCGGTTCGGTCGCGTTCCCGTCTCCTAGGTTCCCTTATGAGATGGGAGAATTTCGTCAGCTTGGCTTCTCAGATCGCCTGCTCCAGGGTGTCTTTCAGATCAAAGCAGTCCTGGGTTTTATGGCCATAGCCCTTATGGTATTCGTAGTAGAGGTTTTTGTTTCCTCTTGTTCTGTCCTTGAGTTGTTGGGGCTTTGATAAGATGCCCTTGTCGGCAATTTGCTGATAGACTTCCATAATCGGGGCTATCAAGGGGGTGTAGTTGGTAAATTTTCCTACCCGGGAGAACGGCTTTGTAGGTCTTGGCTGGAGCTCCGTCTTTGGAGTGCTCCTTTGGCCTTTCACCGCTACCGGATTGTCGAGCTTGGTTGTAGGCGGGCTGCCGCTTATTGGCCGCCACGACCTGGCTGACCTCTTCATCATTGATATACTCCCAAGCCACGTTTTGGATCTCTTGCATAGTCCACACGGGCTTGGTGGTAAGATTCTTCCTGAAGTCCTCATTTAAGAATCCATTCGTCAGGCATAGGCTGGCCACCGAGTCAGTTAGCCGTCAATTTCCAAGCACTCGTCATTGAACCTATCTAGGTACTTCCTAGTCGGTTCCCCGGCTCTCTGGGTTACCCCTAACAGGTTGATCGGATGATTTGCCTTTGCAATACATGTAGTAAACTGGGCTAGGAAAGCGCGGGTGATGTCCCCGAAAGTCGTCACCGAGCCTTAGGGGAGGGCATTGAACCAACGTATCACTGGGCCTGCTAGGGTGACGGGGAAGGCGCGATATCTCACTTCGTCGCCTACCCCCTCCAGATTCATCCTGGCCTCAAAGGTCGTCAGATGCTCTTGTGGGTCTTGGGTTCCATCATACTTCATGTCCGTCAGCTTATCAAAGTGCTTCGGTAGCCGGACTTCGAGGATAGAGTAATGAAATGGGGTTGCTCCCATAATTACAGGACGTCTCGTCCTTCTCGGTCTCTCTCTACTATCTTCCCTGTTATCCTCTGATTGTCCCATCGCGGGACGGGTGTATATCACGGGGTCTCGCCGTCTCCTTGTTGCTTCTCGGCTTTCCCCTTGGCTTTGTGACTCTGGTCGGTGACTCGAGGAGCGTCTGGAACGACTTCTTCGGGGGCTTCCGGAGCAACTTCTATGGGGACTACTCCTTCTCATCTGGGGAGACGGGGAGTGACCTTGTCCGCCAGATGGTCTGTAGTGCTCCCGGCTGGCCAGCTCGCGTTCCAGATTTTGCACCATGTGCCCCAGTTCCTGCATTATTCTAGCGTTGTCACTACCTGTCCCTCCAAAGGGACGCATCTCTTGAGAGCGCGAGGGCGGCTCGGGTCGCCACGGGGGGGACCTGGTACGTTCATGGGAGGAAGCCGCAGGGGCCCTCCTACCGCCTCGGGGTTCCATTTTTCCTCCGCGGGGCTCGGCTCCTGCGTCCGCTGATGCGGTATTTTACAACCACACTTACTAACCGGCAAGTGCACCGGGTCGTACCAAGTAATACCTTACGTGAGTAAGGGTTGATCCCACGAGGATTGATGGACTAAGCAACAATAGTGTTTGATAGGCTTAGTTAGACAAACAAAAATTGGTATTGAGATGCAGTATAAAAGAGATTAAACAATATAAAAAATATTGAAGAAGGGCAAGTAATTAAGTTGGGAATAATATATGGAGAAGGCAGTTAAGGCTTCAGAGTTATCTATTTTCAGGATTGACTTTTCTTATTAACTATTTTAATTATGCAAGATTTAATTCATGGCAAACTATTTATGACTAGACCCTAATTCCTTAGACCTTCCTAGTCTCCTCTAAAATTCATCAACTGCCAATTCCTTGGTCAATTAATTCCAATTAGAAGGTGATGATCGAATCCTAGTTTATATGCCACAAGAATCCTAATTATTCAAAGATAAAGGGATTATATGTCACGTATCCCGTTAAATACAAACAATTAGAAATTCAGGATAATATGTTTTCAAGCTATTGTTCAAGTAAAGAGCTTTTTCAAGTTTTACAAGAACTCAAATAGAACATGGGTCATACTTCCGTTCCACCCAAATTCATAAAATAAAGAACGAAAACAATTATTGAAATATAAATCAAAACATGAATTAAAATAGAAAAATAATATTATCAATCCATACAATAGATAGAGCTCCTAACCTTAATAGTGGAGGATTAGTTGCTCATGGAATACGGAATATAAATTTGTATGGAATAATGTTGTGGAATCTGTTGTGCTAGAACCACCCTATTGGGATCCCTTTTATAACTAATCCTAATGATTTTAAAAATCAAATTTCTAAAATTAAAATTAAAATAATATCTTTTCCTAAAATAATATTTGAATTTAAATTCGAATTAATTAACAAGTCTTCAGCTGATGGGTGGGACCACTTGATTTGTCCATTCTGCAGCTTTTAATTTGTGATTTCTGGGCTAAGAACTGGGTCAAAACAGCCCAAAAATCGCCCCCAGCGTTTTTCTACTTTTTTCTGCACGTGGCGCATGTGACGCGTCCGCGTCACTTGTGCAGATTCCAGTCCACGCGTTTGCGTCAAGCACGCGATCGCGTCATTGTGATTTCCTCCATTCTGCGCGGTCGCGTGAGCCATGCGTCCGCGTCGGTATTCGCTTGTCATCTCCTTGGCTTCTTCTCTTTCTCTGCAGAAACTCCATCAAATTCTGCCAAATGCTACATAAAATAAACAGTATTGTACAAAACTCAAAATAGCATCCATAGTGGCTAAAATATAATTAATTCTTAATTAAATTCAACAATTAAATGCAAATTCACTAGGAAAAGATAGATAAGATGCTCACGCATCATCCGCCTCCACTGGGCCCATCAGAAAGTCTATTGAGGCTGGGGCCCCAGGGTGGGCGCCAATGTCCGGCTGGTCGTGTCCCGGACGGCTCGGGGGTGTCTCCTGGGTGTGAAGGTGGAAATCAGCCTTGGTCTAGGTTGGCGGAGCGAGCTGCGGGCGTAACCGAGTTCCCGAGATCTTCGCGAGGCAGGGGGGCCACCTGCAAGAACACTCCAACGCTCAAGTCAAAAAGTGTGCAGGCGGATTATGAGTAAGGGATATGGTGACGTACCTAAGGGGAGGGGTAGAACCCTCCCCGTATATACCCTGTCAGTGGAATGGGTCCCACATGGAAGGTCTCCTTCCAGGAATCTTCCTTCCCCACAGCTGTCATGCAGCTGGCAGCAAGGGCGCGTGTCAAGGTCACAAACCGGGAGGGTGACACCCGCCAGTCCGACCGCTTAGGCCGGGTCCTTCTTGGGGTGCGTCGGTTAATGGGCCAGCTAGGCTGGGCCGTAACACATAACATTTTACTTTTTTATTAATCAAATTATTACAATTCAAATTAGTTTCAATAAAATAATTTAAAATTATAACTTCAACATTATCATGTGCATGGTACGAGTTGTTGAACAATTTATTATCACGTGCATGACGTGGGTTATCAGACAATTCCTCGTATATTCTTTTTTCCTCCAAAATAAAAATGCTATTTTTACCTATAATAAGTATTATTCTTTATCAATTTTTTATTTCTATTTCTCACACTTAATTTGTTAAATATATCTTTTCAATCACTGTTATTTGATTTACATATTTTAGATATTATTTATTGAAATTTATTAGACAATATACAATAAAAATAATTAAAAAATTATTAGTCAATCTCATTACAAAGGAATAAATTTTAATTAAATGCTAAAATAATTACCAAATATTATTTACTTTCAATCATTTAATAAGTTTAATTTTAATTGATATGCTTTATTTTCTACTTATATTTCTCTTGATCGAAAAAGAAAAATTTATATCATAGTCAAAAATAAGGAGAAGTGGCCACTACAATATGATTGATCTTCATGATTTGCAATATATAAAATTTTAATATTTCACAATGAGATTTTTTTGTAATATTTATTTATTTTATGCAAATTCTTTTATCTTTTCTATTACATATTACTACTTATATCTCTTAATTTTCGCTTTCACTTATAAACGAGAAAAAAATAAGATGCACACTATGAGATCAATTTGTAACCCAGTTACTCAATCATCTACGTGATCACCAAGCAACTAAATACATAATTATTCTTCAATTTGAAAATTTTAACAAAAGTATTAGTAAGCATATTAGTTTAACATTTTACTTATTTAATTTATTTATGTTATATTTGTAATCATATTATATCTATTTTTACAAATATATCTTTTTAAAAAAATACTCTTAGTATTAACATATTATATATTAAATAAATATTTTAAAAATAACTATAACCTACCATAAAAATAAAAAATAAACTATATAAATATTACAAAAAATAACTCTATATATTCTGTTGTGCTATGCTATACACTTAACTAAGTTATCTGTGTGCTTTTTCATTTCGGATCCCTTAGTAATTATTTACAGAAGAGCCTTTGAGTCCACTTCAACTATCAATTTAATAATTTCTACATGTTACAACCAAATTCACAAACAACCTTAAACCAAATAAGTGGTCAATTATATGTTACATTATCAAGAGTAAAGATGGTCTGCGAGTATTGTTGCAAGATCACGGATACTTGGAAGATAACTGTACGCTGAATGTGGTATATAAAGAAGTTTTTGAGAACTTATAATAAAAAGATCATTTCTAAATATCTTAGTCAAATTTATTAAAATTTATTACTATCAATTAAAAAATTATAGGTGCTAATTGGTAATACATTCTTATTCAACATTTATATCTTGAGGATTATCATAATGTTGTGTCAGGTACATGTTTTACAGGCATCAAAGGAGAGTATTGAGTTATTTTTTAGTGATTTTAAATTATTTACTGTTTATTAAAAAATTTGTGCATTCGAATTTTCTACTAATTTATTATTGTTCATTTTGAGCTAATTTTTATATGTTTTTACTTCATAGTAAAACAACATATAAATATTTGTCGGTGAGTATAAAAAAATAAATTAATAAAAATAATTAATAATTACATTAGAGTTGATACACTTAATACCAGATTAAAAAATATTACTTTTTTATTAATTAAAATATTATAATTCAAATTAATTTTTTAATAAAACAACTTAAAATTATAATTTCAACTTTATCACCTGTATGACACAGGTTATTATACTTGTAATAATAAAAATAGGGTTACTACACATCCAAGTATTTTTTCATCTAATTAGGCCCATTACCAACAAAAATCACTCTCATTAAAAGAGCGTGATTACACGCGCATCTTCTTCTTCTTCTCACGCTCATTTATGCATGGAGCTTCTCGCACATCTTCGTCATTTTTTTGTTGTTGTTGCTGCTATATTTTTTTCCTCCTTCTCTCCTTGGTGAAGAAGCAGTAGAAGGTGAGGAGGAAGAATTTTAAATTATGCAGAATAGAAATGAATCGAAATTATATTTAGAATAAACTAAAATTATATTTAGAATGAACCGAAATTATATTTAAAATGAACCGAAAATTAAATTCAAAATGTAAACTCGTTTCAAAACAACACAGACTAAATGCACTTTATTTAAATCCAGAATGAATCAAAATTACTTAATGGTTGCGACACACAAACTTAATTTGAAAACAAACACACAAACAAAATTGAATCATAAACAAAAACACATCAAAATCCATCAAATGATTTTGCAATATTATGTGTTTCATCTTTTTTTTATTAGATGAACAAGACAAGAAAAGAAGAATATGATGAGAAGTTTTGAGAAATTTTTTCTTCTTGTTTCTTCTTTTTTGTTTGATTTTTCTTCTCTTTTTCTTGGTTTTATTCCTCTCAAGATAGTAAAACAAGAAGAATCAAAAAAAATAATTCACTCAAAAATGAAGCTAAATTATATTTAGAATGAACCAAAATTATATTCAAAATGAACCAATAATTAAATTCATAATGTAAACTCGTTTCAAAATAAGAACAAACGAAATACACCTTATTTAAATCCAGAATGAACCAAAATTACTTAATGATTGTGACACATAAACTTAATTCGAAAACAAATACACAAACAAAATTGATGTTGGGTTTTTTTATCTCCCTTCCTATGTGGAGAAAAAGCCCAAATGCTAGTATCTAAGCCCATGAATAGTTGCAGTGGCTGGGGTGAGTTAGGGTTGAGTGAGAGAGGTCTCATTTGCAAGGAGAACACCAAACACTAGAGAGAAGAGAAGAGAGAAAGTCATTTTCCCATACACACAAAGCTATCTCTGTAAATTGGTCGCTGCAAATTCGTTAATCGTTGGATCGAGCTCAAACTTAGACAGTGTGTTCTACACATCTGGTTCTTTGATTTCACCGTTTGGATCTTTAATTTGATATCTGTAGCTGGAGATATTGGCCACGCACAGTAGCTCTATTTTTGTGGTATTTTCATCTTCTTGTTCTTGTTTTGAAAGCTTTGAAGCTTGGGTTGTTTGGCTTGTTGTATGCATATTTTGTGCAGTAATTTGTGACTCTCTTGTACTCTATTTTTCATCATAGTTAAGCTATATCCTGGTCTTGGTGACTCGTGATTTTTACTTCTCTCATTGAGGAGGTCTTCTACGTTAAAAATCTTGGTGTGTTAGTTTGTTTCTAATTTCTAGTTTATGTGATTTTTCCGCTGCTATTGGGTATTATTGTGCTGGTGTTAATACTTGTTGTGAGTGGATATTGTTGCTCCTCTAATTCTTGCAAGTAGGGAATTATGTGTTTTATTCCTATCAATTGGCATCAGAGCTCAGTTTTGGGTATTTGGTTATAACTTACTTGAAAGATGGAGGCAAATAATTCTACCAGGATGATAAGTTTGAATGGCACTAATTACCACCTATGGAAGGGAAAAATGAAAGATTTATTCTTTGTCAAAAATCTACATTTACTCGTATTTTCTACACAAAAACCAGAATCTAAAACAGATGAAGAATGGGAGTTTGAACACCAACAAGTTTGTGGTTTTATTAGGCAATGGGTAGATGATAATGTTTATAATCACATTGCTAATGAGACTCATGCTAGGGCTTTGTGGAATCAAATTGAATCCTTGTATGCTTCCAAGTCTGGCAATAATAAATTGTACTTGTTGAATATGTTGATGAATTTGAGATACAAGGAGGGGTCACAAGTATTAGATCACTTGAATGAATTTCAAGGAGTTTTGGGTCAGTTGTCAAGCATGGGAATCAAGTTTAAAGATGAGGTTCAAGGATTGTGGTTGCTAAATACTCTACCAGATTCATGGGAGACATTTCGTATCTCTCTTACTAATTCTGCTCTGAATCGTAAAGTGAGCATGCAACTTGTTAAAGGTGGCATTTTAAATGAGGAGATGAGAAGGAAGACACAGAATTCTTCGTCACGCTCTGAAATGTTAGTCACTGAAACCAGGGGGAGAAATCAGAATAGAGTTCAAAAGGGTAGAGGTAAAAGCAGGAGCAAATCCAAGGAAAGATACAAGAATATTGAGTGTCACTACTGTCACAAAATGGGTCACGTTCAAAAATATTGCTATCTTTGGAAAAAGGAAAACAAAGGTAAGCAAGAAAAGAAGGATGATAGTGGTAATGATCGTGTATCTTCTATTTCAGATGATCTTCTTACTGTTGATATTGCTGATTATGAGTATAAGGTCAATCTTGTTTCTGATGATGAGTTCAGCTGGGTAATTGATAGTGACACCTCAATACATGTTATACCGAAGAAGGAGTTCTTAACTTCTTATACTCCAGGTAATTTTGGAGTGCTTAAGATGGGTAATGATGGCTTGGCTAAGGTTGTTGGTGTAGGAGATGTTTGTCTTGAGACCAATATGGGAATGAAGCTACTACTTAAAGATATTAGACACGCTCCATATGTTCATTTGAATTTGGTTTCAGTTAAAAGGCTTGATAATGAAGGCTTTGTAAACACTTTCGGCTTTGGACAATGGAAGCTTACTAAAGGTAACTTAGTGGTGGCTCGAGAAAAAGGTGCTTCAAGTTTGTATGTGATGCATGCCATGATCGCAAAAGGTAGTGTAAACGCGATTGAAAGTAAAGAAGTTTGTAGCTTGTGGCACAGACGACTTGGTCATATTAGTTAAAAATGACTTAATTATCTGGCTCGAAAGGATGCTCTTTCAGGTTTGAAGAATGCAGAGTTGGAGAAATGTTCTCATTGCATGGCTGGCAAACAAAGAAGATTATCCTTCAAGAAGTATCAACCTTCAAGAAAATCAGACTTCATGGAATTGGTGCACTCCGATATTTGTGGTCCTTTGAAGGTACGGTCTTTTAGTTGAGCTGTTTACTTTATTACTTTTATTGATGATCATTCAAGAAAGCTTTGGACTTATGCTTTGAAAATAAAGAACTAAGCTTTGGAAAAGTTCAAACAATTCCAAGCTTTGGTTGAGAGGCAAACAGGTAAAAAGCTTAAATGTATTCGCACTGATAATGGTGGTGAGTATTGTGGACCATTTGATGTATATTGCAAGCAGCAAGGCATTAGGCATGAAAAGACACCTCCTAAAACACCTCAGTTGAATGGTTTGACAGAAAGAATGAATAGAACATTGATTGAAAGAGTTAGGTGTATGCTTACTGAAGCTAAGCTACCTAAAGTCTTTTGGGGTGAAGCGCTACTTACAGCGGCTCATGTGATTAATCTGAGTCCTATAATTGCTTTAGATAATGATGTTCCAGATCATGTTTGGTCGGGCAAAGATGTCTCGTATGGTCACTTGAGAGTCTTTGTATGCAAAGCATTTGTTCATGTTCCAAAGGATGAGAGGTCCAAGTTGGATGTGAAGACAAGGTAGTGCATTTTTATTGGGTATGGTCAAGATGAGTTTGGTTACAGGATTTATGATTCCGTTGAAAATAAGCTTGTAAGGAGCCGTGATGTAAAGTTTATTGAAGACCAGACCATTGAAGATATTGATAAGGCAGAGAAGAGTCAATCACAAGAGAGCAGTGACTTTACTGATGTAGATCCAGTTCAGCCGCCTTGATAAACCACTATTTTACGGTTTATCTTATGCTCAATTGAGTGGATTTTATCAATCTTTCATACACTTATTCATACAAATTGCATGTTTTACATTTTCCTTCCTGATTTTGTGCTATGATTGAAAACATGTTTCTTTGGTCTTAAAATTGCTAATTATTAATCCTCTCTTATTACCGTTCGATGCCTTGATATGTGTGTTAAGTGATTTCAGGGTTTATAGGGCAGGAATGGCTTAGAGGATGGAAAGGAAGCATGCAAAAGTGGAAGGAATACAAGAAACTGAAGGAATTGCTAAAGCTGTCCAGCCTGACCTCTTGGTACTAAATCGACCATAACTTGAGCTACAAAGGTCCAAATGACGCAATTTCAGTTGCGTTGGAAAGCTAACATCTAGGACTTCACAACGATATATAATTTTTTATAGCTGCCCCGAAGATAGGCGACGCGCACACGTGGATAACGCGCACGCGTGGATCACGCGGACGCGTGACCTGGCAAAAATCCAATCCACGCTCACGCATGGACGACGCTCACGCGTGACAGTGACGCGACCTGTACGTATCAAAAATCACTGGGAGTGATTTCTGGGCTGTTTTTGCCTAGTTTTCGGCCCAGAAAACACATATTAGAGGTTATAAAGTGGGAGAATTAATTCATTCATTGAAACAACATTCATAATTCATAATTTTAGGATTTAGATATAGTTTTCTAGAGAGAGAGAGGCTCTCTCCTCTCTCTTAGGTTTTTAGGATTAGGATTTCTCTTAGAGTATGGTTATTTCTTCAATCCAGGTTCAATGTTCCTTTAATTTATATTCTCTTCTACTTTTATTCATTCTATTACTTTAGTTAATTACTTGATGTTGCCAATTTGGTTTATGGATTCCTATGTTTAATTTGATTTTCTATTTACTACAATTCGAGGTATTTCAGATTTATAGTTGCTCTCTTCTATTTATGATATAAATAATTTAGATTTTTTCCCCTTTTGGCTTTGGTTAAGTAATTGGTGACACTTGAGTTGTCAAACTCAGCTGTTGATTGAAAATTGGAAATTGCTGATTGATTTGGATCCCTCTAAAGCTAGTCTTTCCATAGGAGTTGACTAGGACTTGAGGAATCAAATTGATTAGTCTACTTGACTTTCCTTTATTTAGTAAGGATTAACTAAGTGGGAGCAATAACAATTCTCATCACACCTGATAAGGATAACTAGGATGGAATTTCCAGTTCTCATACCTTGCCAAGAGTTTTCTTATTTTTATTCATTTAATTTCTTGCAATTTACTTTTCTTGTTCCTTATTTCAAAAAACCAAAAATATACCTTTTTCCATAACCAATAGTAAATCATACTTCCCTGCAATTCCTTGAGAGGCGACCCGAGGTTTCAATACTTCGGTTATAAATTTTATTGGGTTTTGTTACTTGTGACAACCAAACTTTTGTACGAAAGGATTCTCTGTTGGTTTAGAAACTATACTTGCAACGTGATTATTTTAATAAAAATTCTTTACCGACAGAAAATCCGCTCGTCAAAATGGCGTCGTTGCCGGGGAATTGCAAACGTGTGCCTTATTATTGGTTATTGTAAATATTTGCTTTTTCGTTTCTTTATTAGTGTTTCTAGTTTTAGGAGTTTATTTTCATTAATTTTTATTAATTTTTATTTACTTTAGCTACTATGAATTCTCACCCCTCTGGTTTCAAGTTTGGTTCCAATGTTGTTGTAAGAAATGGAAACTATAATGAAAATAGGCATCAAGGTTGGAAGAATCAAAGATGGGAGGAGCCACAAGGATTTGATCAACCCTCTTGGCAACAACCCCCTCCAATACGCTATAACCAACAACCACTCTGTGATGCATACCAAGACAATAGTTATAGTAGACCATTTCATGACAAACCACCTCCACCAAATTACTATGGTCAAGAGCCATTCCAGGGAACGTACCAAGATGATAAATATAGTGGACCCCCTTGTAGTTACCAACAAGCCCCACAATATGCTTATGAACCACCTCCTCAATATAACTTTGGACCACCACACTCACAAGCCCCCTACTACCAAACACCATCATATGATCCTAACCCTTATCCACCATATCAACCACCCTATGAGCCATATGAGCCATACATAGATCCACTCCAATTCCAACCCAATTACTCCCAAGAACCACCACCTCCATATACACCACATCCATATCCATCAATCCAAGAGCCTTATGGTCCTACTTATGATATCCAAGCAGAACAAAAGTCAAGGGATCATCTCAAAGAAACAGTGGATCAATTTCAAGCAACCCTACGTCAATTGGACCGAGCGGTAAACCGAATAGCACCTGAAGCTTTCATGGCTAAAGAATCTCAACTTGAGAACAAGGAATTGAAGTATGCTATGCAACAAGTGGAAAAGATGGAGTGATGAACCACCACATTCTTATTATGATAAACTACCCTCTTATCATGAACCTTTCCTCCCAAGTAATAAGCACTCATATCCACCTCAACCTTCAATGCATGACACTCTTGGTGTTCTTCTTCAAGGGCAAAGAGAGATGGAACGGGGAGTACTAGAATTCGCGACTGCCTTAACCGAGGTAGTAAATCAATTAGCTTCCCAACATCTGAGCACTCAAAGTACTCCCATGGCTACATGTGGAGAATCAAAAGAAGAGCGTATCGTGAAGGAGACACTAGAAACTCCGGTGGACAATGAGGAACTTGGCTTTGTATTGGAACAAGTGGAGAAAGCCATAATAGTTGCAGAAGAAGAAGTAGTTGAAGATTTAGGAGATGCTGAACCTCCATGGGAATCTAGAATTGTAGAGTACTCCTCCAATAAGATTGAAATTGATGTCAAGAAGGCCAGTGCACAACCTCCATGGCATATTCCTTATGAAGACTTGGATGTGATAGATCAAGAAGTAAGTTCCCTTGGTGATGAGGATCATGCATCAAGTCCTCCTAGTGATAAATCTACATCCGCAAATGAACTCCTTGAATATGAAGACTCTTCTCTGATCGAGTCTGAGAATGATGTGGAAGTAGAAATTCTTAGAAAAGGGTGGACGAGAGTTGAGTACGCTTTGTCAAGAATGTTGGAGACTTCTCCACCTAGGTTGCCATCTACTCCTTTATTTGAGTGGATAAGGCTTGTCTCTATTCGCCTTACCATTCCACTTGAATATGGTATTCTTGAAACAGATGGCCAACTTAGGAGACTTTGTGGCATTAAGCGTAAGAGAAGGATGTTTAGTGGTTGGAGTTGTAAATCAAGGCTCATCAAGGTTGATACTTCAAGAGATAGATGTAAGGGCTCAACTGGTGATAATTTAGTTAGATCTAAAAGAAGAGTTTGGTACTCCATAGAGAATTCAGAGTGCTTGCCACCCAGATGGAACCATGATGATCAACTTGAAGACGGGTGTAGAATCAAGATTTGGGATCCCGGCATACAAGAAGATCAACTTTGGGAGCTCAAAGCTTGTGAAAAACTCCATCAAGGCTTGGGAAATTTACATGGAATAGACAGAGCTTATTGGAAGTCCAAGCATTGGTGGCAGTTTCAAGATGAGTTCAAGCACAAGTCGCCATGACAAGGAGCTCACCAAATGTCCAACTTAAGGACTTTAACTAAAAGTGCTAGGTGGGAGACAACCCACCATGGTATGGTCATTCCTTTTCAATCTTAGTTTTATTTTGTTTTGTTTTATTCTTAGTTTTATTTTATTCTTAGTTTTATTTTATTCTATTTTTCTTAATGACTCTTCCCATAATATCTGCATATAGTTTGCATCTGCATTTTGCATTCTGCATTCTGCATACTGCATAAAAAAATGCACGTGACGCGCAAGCGTCGCTGACGCGTCCGCGTCATATGTGCATTCGAACAAAGAAGAAAAGAAGCAGAGAGTCACGCGGGAGCATGGCTGGAGGCGTGCCTTAGGCAAAAACACGCCCACGTGTACGCGTCCGCGTCACTTGAAAAATCAGCCTCCCACGCGTGCGCGTCACCCACGCGCATGCTTGACCCTGCGAAATCGACGTAAAGGGGTGTATGGCAGAGAGTTATGATGGAGTGAGGCTGGAATGGTGTTGGAAGCACAAGCCTTATCACGCGTACGCGTCACCCACGCATACGCGTCATTTTTCAAAGTAAGGCCATTCACGCGTGCGCGTCACCCACGTGCACGCGTCACCCTAAATTTTGGCAATGTGCGTATAAAACAGAAAGTTGTGCGTGCGCGAGACTACACTCGCGCCAATAGCACAAAGCAGGTCACGCGTGCGTGTCACCCACGCGAACGCGTGCACCACGCGTCCGCGTCGCATGCGACGCACAATTTAACTAGACATGCGCCAGAATTCTTATCTTTTCTTCCCTAATCCTAATTTTTTCTTTTCCCTTCTTATTTCTTTCTTCTTTCTTCTTTATTCTTTCTTACTTTCTTCTTCTTCTTCATCTCTTTAACTTCTCATCCTTCTTCACTTTCATTCTATTTTATTTAATTTATTTCCATACTTTCATTCATTGTATTTTAATTTTGTGCATATTTTTATTTTCTTTTCTACGTTTATTATTTTTCCATTGGTGTTAAATGTTCTTATTCAACTGTTGTATCCTTTCTGGCATTATTTTGGTGCTTAGTGACTTGTTTTAAATTGTTGGGTGATATTATTTATCTGTCAATGCCAATCTTTTATGATACTAAGTTTTTCTTTTGCATTGATCTGAACTTATATTGTCTTTCATGACCCACACTCTCCCTCATTGTTGTAAATTTTGCACCATTGGTATGCCATGTGCCTCTATTGCTTTCTCACGTACATGTTGTAGCTACCATGTAATTGAAACCCTCATTATTTGGCATTAACCTACCCATACTTTATTTGTTTTCTTATCTGTATTTCTGGGTTACTTTTCTTCTTTTCTTCTTCTTTCAGGATGGCCACCAAAGAAGGAAAAGGGAAAGCTTCTACATGGGGAGACAAACAAGTCCATCTGTACAATCTTTAGAGAAAAGCATCAGTGTAGCAACCCATCCACTTGCACATCTTAGCATGCACCGAGGACGGTGTAATCTTTAAGTGTGGGGAGGTCGATACCGACTTCCGTGTGTTAGTTATTTCCTTCTCAACACCAGTGTTTTATCTTCTTTGTTTGTTCATTGTTGCATTTGCATGTTTGATTGCATATTTGATTGATTTTATGCATATTTTACCACCACTTGGTTAAAGTAATATTTTCTTTTCCAAGAAATTATTTTATAATATTTCACTAATTTGAATCAAAATTTTTGATAAACTTGTTTGAAGGAATATTATACTGGAACATGGTTTAGAGCTCGAACACACAAAACCAGTGAGATTTTGAGCCTATTTGAATTGGTTGCATTCTATCAACCAATATTTTATTTTTGGTGTGTGTTGTTCTCTCTAAAATTGTGATCTTTGTCTTGCTTAATTCTATATTTCCATGGTTTGATGTATGCATGCACTTATATGATTGAGGCCTTTGTTTCACTGAGCTTACATACCCATATGGCCTTACCCTTTCATTATCCTTTGCAAACCAATGTTGAGCCTATTATACCCCTTTGTTCTTTACTTTAACTCATCACTAACTCTAAGCGGAAAATAATAATGTCCTTAATTTGAATCCTTGGTTAGCTTAGACTAGTGAGAGTGCTCATGAATTAAGTGTGGAGAAAGTGAATTTGGAAACATTTGGTTTAAGAATTGGGTGTTATATATCTTTATGAAAATGTGAAAGAAATATTTAGGACATGTTCATGCATTCAATAATTTAATCATATGCATTGAGAAAAATAAAAAAAATAAAAAAATATATAAATATATAAATATATAAATAAAAAATATATATATAATAAAGGAGAAAAAGAAAAGAAAAAGAGCGAATAATAAAAGGGGACAAAATGCCCCAAAGTAAATGGTGAAAGCAATGCATATGTACTGTACTCAAAATCGGATGCATGAATATGTGGAAAATATGGTTAATAGATAGTTAGGCTTTATATTATCATTACATGGATTGTCCTAAGTTAGGTGAGAAGTTTAAGTTAATTAAGGATTCAGATTTTAGTCCACTTGGCCAAATACAATCCTACCTTGACCCTAACCCCATTACAACCCTCAAAAGACCTCTTGATATGTGTATTTGTGCATTAAAATTTTGTTGATTGGTAGAAGAAAAGCAAGCCTTAGAAAGCAAGATCAGTAGAGAATTGAGAGAATCGAACCTTAAACACTTGAGTGATTAGAGTGTATACACTTCCGGTGAGGGTTTGATGCTCGATTCTGTGTTCCCGGCTTTCATAAGCTATTTCTTCTGCAAGTTTACTTGTACTTTATTTTGTGATTTGAATTAGTGAAATCCAGTTCATATTTGTTCTTAAAATATTTGTTTACTTTTAACCAAGTAGGTAAAAGCATTTTGCATATAGCTGCATTCATACAGATAGGTTGCATTTCATATATTCCACCATTCCTCTTCACTCTCATAGCTTCTCTTGAGCTTAGCATGAGGACATGATAATGTTTAAGTGTGGGGAGATTGATAAACCACTATTTTACGGTTTATCTTGTGCTCAATTGAGTGGATTTTATCAATCTTTCATACACTTATTCATAAAAATTGCATGTTTTACATTTTCCTTCCTGATTTTGTGCTATGATTGAAAACATATTTCTTTGGTCTTAAAATTGCTAATTATTAATCCTCTCTTATTACCGTTCGATGCCTTGATATGTGTGTTAAGTGATTTCAGGGTTTATAGGGCAGGAATGGCTTAGAGGATGGAAAGGAAGCATGCAAAAGTGGAAGGAATACAAGAAACTGAAGGAATTGCTAAAGCTGTCCAGCCTGACCTCTTGGTACTAAATCGACCATAACTTGAGCTAAAGAGGTCCAAATGACGCAGTTCTAGTTGCGTTGGAAAGCTAACATCCGGGGCTTCGCAACAATATATAATTTACCATATCTACCCCAAATATAGGTGACGCGCATGCGTGGATTACGCGCACGCGTGACCTGGCAAAAATCCAATCCACGCTCACGTGTGGACGATGCTCACGCGTGACTTTGCCGCGTGCTGGACGTATCAGAAATCACTGGGGACGATTTTTGGGTTATTTTTGACCCATTTTTCGTCCCAAAAAATACAAATTAAAGGCTATAAAGTAGGAAAATCCATCCATTCATTAAAACAAAAACATTCATTATTCACAAATTTAGGTTTTAGATGTAGTTTCTAGAGAGATAGGCTCTCTCCTCTCTCTAGGCTTTAGGATTTAGGATTTCTATCAGTTTTAGGTTTATTTCTTCTTCATTCCAGGTTCAATGTTCCTTTAATTTAATTTCTCTTCTACTTTTATTTATTCTATGGCTTTAGTTTGTTTATTTTCCCAATTTGATTTATGAACTCTCCATGTTAGATTTGATTTCTTTATTTAATGCAATTTGAGGTATTTCAGATTTATGATTGCTTTGTTCTATTTATGATATAAATAATTTAGATTTTTTCCCCTTTTGGCTTTGGTTGAGTAATTGGTGACACTTAAGTTGTCAAACTCAGCTGTTGATTAAAAATTAGAAATTGCTGATTGATTTGGATCCCTCTAAAGCTAGTCTTTCCATAGGAGTTGACTAGGACTTGAGGAATCAAATTGATTAGTCCACTTTACTTTCTTTTATTTAGTAAGGGTTAACTAAGTGGGAGCAATAACAATTCTCATCACACCTGATAAGGATAACTAGGATGGGATTTCCAGTTCTCATACCTTGCCAAGAATTTTCTTAATTATTAATTTATTTTTCTTGTCATTTAATTTACTTATTCCTTATTTCAAAAATCCCAAAAATACATTTTTTCTCATAACCGATAATAAACACACTTCCCTGCAATTCCTTGAGAGACGACCCGAGGTTTAAATACTTCGGTTATAAATTTTATTGGGTTTTGTTACTTGTGACAACCAAACTTTTGTACGGAAGGATTCTTTGTTGGTTTAGAAACTATACTTACAACGAAAATTTATTTATGAAAATTCTTTACTGGCAGAAATCCGTTCGTCAGAATAAACAGAGAATCAAGCTCAGGAGCATATGCAGAAAAATGAGCCTTTGGTTCCTGATGACCAGGAGATGGGAGATCCAATTGATGCTCCAGTTGATGATGACGCTAATAATCAACCTGAGCTACCTGAAGATCCACCAGGTTTCCATCCTAGGAGGTCTACTAGAGAGCGACGACCTTCAACGAGGTATCCTTCTAGTGAGTATGTAACATTTACTTATGAATATGTGACCTTGACTGATAGGGGAGAACCTGAATGTTATGCGGAAGCTATGGAAGGTGACGATAATAAGAAATGGTTTGATACAATGCAAGATGAAATAAAATTCTTGTATGATAATCAAACATTTGAGTTTGTAAAGTTGCCAAAAGGAAAGAAAGCTTTGCAGAACAGGTGAGTTTATAGGTTGAAGCATGAATAAAATTCTCAGTGTCCAAGGTACAAGGCTAGATTGGTGGTCAAAGGCTACAGGCAGAAAAAGGGAGTTGACTATAATAAAAATTTTTCACCGATTGTGAGAAAATCTTCTATTAGGACTGTTTTGAGTTTGGCTGCAAGTCTTGATTTAGAGATAGAGCAGATGGATGTGAAAACTGCTTTCTTTCATGGTGATCTTAAGGATGAAATTTACATGGAACAACCTGAAGGTTTCATGGTAAAAGGCAAAGATGATCATGTTTGTAAACTGAAGAAGAGCTTGTATGGCTTGAAGCAAGCTCCAAGACAATGGTACAAGAAGTTCGAGTCTGTTATGGTAGAGCAAGGCTACAAGAAGACTACTTCTGATCATTGTGTATTTGTTAAACAGTTTGCTAGTAATGATTTTATTATCCTTTTGATATATGTTGATGACATGCTTATTGTTGGTCAGAATACTTCTAGGATTGATATGTTGAAGAAGCAACTTGCAACGTCATTTGCAATGAAGGACCTTGGGCCGGCAAAAGAGATTCTTGGTAGAAGAATCAAGCATGATAGAAAGGAAAAGAAACTTTGGTTGTCACAGGAGAAATACATAGAGAGAATGTTGCACAGGTTTCAAATGGAGAAAGCAAAGGCTGTTAGTACTCCTCTTGCTACACACTTCAAATTGAGTTGCAAGCAAAGTCCATCAAGTGATGAAGAGAAAAAAGACACGGAAAAAGTTCCATATGTATCAGCCGTAGGTAGTTTAATGTATGCTATGGTGTGCACAAGACCGGATATAGCTCATGTTGTTGGTTGTGTTAGCCGTTTTGTTTCAAACCCAGGAAGAGAACATTGAAATGCTGTAAAATGGATAATGAGATATCTTCGTGGTACTTCTAACATGAAATTGTGTTATGGAAGTGATAAGCCTATTCTAGTTGGTTACACTGACTCAGACATGGCAGGAGATATTGACTCTAGAAGGTCCATTTCAGGCTTCTTGATCAACTTTGCGGGTGGAGCTGTCTCTTGGCAATCAAGATTACAAAAATGTGTTGCTTTGTCTACTACCAAGGCCGAGTTTATTGCCATTACCGAAGCGTGAAAGGAGATGTTTTGGATGAAGAAATTCTTGAAGGAACTCGGGTCTACTCAAGAGAGGTATGTGTTATTTTGTGATAGTCAAAGTGCTATACATCTTGGTAAAAACTCTACTTTTCATTCTCGATCCAAACATATTGATGTGAGGTATCATTGGATACGTGATGTTTTGGATGCTGAGTTGTTGGAACTTGAAAAGGTTCATACTGATGAGAATGATTCTAATATGATGACCAAGGCATTATCAAGATAGAAGTTTGAAGTTTGTTGCTTAATTGCCGGATTGGCGGTTACCTCCACATAATCGTGAGGGGGAGATTTGTTAGGTTTTTTGGTCTCCCTTCCTATGTGAAGAAAAAGCCCAAATGCTACTATTCAAGCCCATGAATAGTTGAAGTGGCTGAGGTGAGTTAGGATTGAGTGAGAGAGGTCTCATTTGCAAGGAGAACACCAAACACTAGAGAGAAGAGAAGAGAGAAAGTCATTTTCGCACACACACAAAGTTATCTCTGTAAATTGATCGCTGAAAATTTGTTAACCATTGGATTGAGCTCAAATTTGAACAGTGTAATTTACACATCTTGTTCTTTGAATTCACCGTTCGGATCTTTAATTTAATATCTGTAGCTGGAGATATTGGCCACGCACAGTAGCTCTATTTTTGTAGTATTTTCATCTTCTTGTTCTTGTTTTGAAAGCTTTGAAGCTTGGGTTGTGTTTGGCTTGTTGTATGCACATTTTGTGCAGTAATTTGTGACTCTCTTGTACTCTATTTTTCATCATAGTGAAGCTATATCCTGGTCTTGGTGACTCGTGGTTTTTACTTCTCTCATTGAGGAGGTTTTCCACGTTAAAAATCTTGGTGTGTTAGCTTGTTTCTAATTTCTGGTTTATGTGATTTTTTCGCTGCTATTGGGTATTATTGTGCTGGCGTTAATACTTGTTGTGAGTGGATATTGTTGCTCCTCTAATTCTTGCAAGTAGGGAATTGTGTGTCTTATTCCTATCAATTGAATTATGAACAAAAACATCTCCAAATCCATCAAGTTATTTTGTAGTATTATGTGTTTCTTCTTCTTTGTTTGATTAGATAATGAACAAAACCATAAAAAGAAAAATATGATGAGAAGTTTTGAGAAAAATTTTGTTCCTTCTTTTTTGTTTGATTTTTCTTCTCTTTTTCTTGGTTTTATTCCTCTCAAGATAGTAAAACAAGAAGAATTATAACAAAGTAATTCACTCATAAATGAACCGAAATTATTTTCACAATGAATTGAAAATTAAATTTAGAATGTAAACTCATTTTAAAACAAGCACAGACCAAGTACACCTTATTTAAATCAAGGATGAACTGAAATTCTTTAATGATTGTGATACACAAACTCAATTCGAAAATAAGCATACAAACAAAAATTGAATCATGAACACAAAATGAGAAAAGAAGAAGAAAGCAGAAGAGGAAGAGGAGGAGGTAGTGGTGGTGGTGGTGGTGACGACATTAATGAAAGTGAAAAATAATAAAAAAAAAAGGAGGAGAAGAAGAAGACGTAATATCAGGGGTGAAGAAGAAGAAGAACATATGCGTGAATTTGAAAGAAGAAGAAATCCGCAGAAAAGAAGAAAACGGAAAAAAAAAGGCGTGACTCTAAATTATTTGAATAAATTTGGATGATAAAATTATTTGGATGTGGAGAATAATTCTAATAAAAAATGCTATATAAAATAAAAAACTTAGTGAACTCTATTTTGAGTAACAGAAAAGCTCTGCATACAAGCGCTAACGACTTGTATGCTTTACAAGTTAGTTAACAAATAAAACCTAAAACCTGCTCCAATGGTTACGTCGTATACGCGCGCTATATATAACTACCAAATTTAAAAGATTTGTTTCCTTCTTTGTTTTCCTTATTTGCAGATTTGCTTGTTCTTCTTCTCGCGAAGCTTCCCCTGGTTTCTTCTATCGTTCTTTTTCCCTCCTTTCTCACTCGTTTCTTCTTCGTCATTTACGTTAGTTCCTCTCTCTGTAACTCCAGCTTCGTTTTCTATTTGATTTTTTGTTTTCTAAAATCAAATTTTGAACTCGTTTTAGAGATAATAGATGATTCAACCTCAGATTGTCAGCTGAATCCAGGCGAAGTGGATTATGAATTTGAATCTAACGAAGTTCCTGAGGTTTGATTTACATAGGATTACTATGAATTTTGTTGCAGTAATTTGTATAGCATTGTGTAGGTGAATAATTCCTGAACATTGACTGTCAAACTAACGCATGAAGATAAATATGTGGATTGAATGTAATGTAATGTATTAGTTTTGATTAATTATCTGGAATTTATAGCAGACGATCAGGTGTAGATCAGAACTTTTTTGGGTGTATTTTTGCGGGAAGTGTGGGTGTATTTACAGTTTACTGCTTTTTCTGTTATTTTAACTGAGTTGTTGTTGTTCGAGTGTATTATATCAGACATGATTGGGTGTGTTTTTAGTTTTTGACATGGTGTATTCTGCAGCCTGTGTATTTACAGTTTATGGCTTTTATTGTCATTTTAGTTGAGTTGTTGCGGTTCGGGTGTATTATATCAGACATGATTGGGTGTATTTTTAGTTTTTGACATGGTGTATTCTGCAGCCTCTCTCTGTTGTTGATGACCAGTTTGTTCCGAAGGTTGGAATGACCTTTACCACCCTTGAAGATGCTGAAAAATTTTACAGAAATTATGCCAAGGCTGCAGGTTTTTCTACAAGAGTTCGGAGCACAAATAGGAAGGAAAACGAGATTAAGAATCAATTGATTACATGTAGCAGAGAGGAAAAATAAAAATCTAAAATATCTCCGACCGAGAAGACTATTCTGATAGCCGGTTTAAACTGTCCTGCAAGAATTTATATACACACATTGAAGGATGTTGGTGCTTGGATCATTTCAAAGGTTGTGCTGGATCATTCACACCCCTGCTGTCCAAGTAAAGCAGAGATGCTCAAACAGCACAGGGAACTAAGCATGTCCATTCGTCGTACAATACAGAATAACAAGGAGGCCGGTATCAGACCAAGCAAAACCTACCAATCATTTGTTGCGGCTGCCGGGGGTCACCGCGAGTTAAATTTTATCGAAAAGGATGTGAGGAATTATATTACCAGGGAAGTGCGAAATATTTCTGAACAAGAAGATGCAAAGGAATTCGAGAAATATTTGTTAAGAATGAAAGAGAAGAATCAGAATTTCTTTTTTGAGCTTGAACTCGAGGAGGATCAATCGATTAAGCTGGCTTTTTGGGCCGATGCAAGAAGTAGAGCTGCCTTTGAGTATTTCGGAGACGTTATTTCATTTGACACCACCTACAATACAAACAGGTAACAAACTGCCCCTGTTTATGATGCTAAATTAATGTATTTTTATGAATCCGCAGAAGAGGTGTATATTGGCTGTTTTTTGGGTGTATATGAAGCATTTGTTGGGTGTACCTAATGATTTTGCATTCTGCACTATGGTAATTTGTTTCAGGTATAATTTGGTTTGTGGTTCTTTTGTCGGGGTGAATCACCACGGTCAGTCAATACTTCTTGGATGCTCTTTGATGAAAAACGAAGAAATTGAATCATTCAAATGGTTATTTCAATGTTGGCTTCGTTGCATGGGAGGAAACGCTCCGAAAGGGTTTCTCACCGATCACTGTGGATCAATGAAAAGGGCTTTAGAGGCCTATATGCCAACAACAATTTACCGTTGGTGTATTTGGCACATCATGAAGAAGATTCCAAGCAAATTAAACGGGTACAAGGGACATGCAGATATTGAACAAGAAATGAGCCAAGTTGTTTGGAACTCTCATAGCAAAGACTATTCGATAGGAATTGGAATGATTTTCTGCTGAATTTTGGTCTTGTGGACAACAAGTGGATTTCAGGTAATGTTTGTTTAAAATCTGCAGCAGAGGTGTAAATTGCATGTTTTTTCGGGTATATTTATAGTCTGTGTTTGGGTGTATTCTGCAGATCTGTATGAAGACCATCATATATGAGTTCCTATCTATCTGGATCACCACTTTTGGGCAGGGATGAGAAGCACACAAAGGAGCGAGAGCATGCATTCCTTTTTTAACAAGTTTATCACCCGGAACAGCTCGCTTATTCAATTCGTCAAACAATACGATAATTGCCTCGGAAGTAGGGAGCAAGCAGAGAAAGAATCAGATGCTGCAGATTTTCATACGGTCATACCGTGTGCAACCAAATCCTCCATTGAAGCTCAGTTTCAAGATGTGTACACTCATCAAAAGTTTAGGAAAGTCCAAGCACAATTCAGAGGAAAGGCGAATTGCATCACCAGATTAATGAATTCCACTCTAGGCTATTCAGTATACGAAGTTGGAGAACAAGTTTCCAGCTTAATATTCAACAAGTTTGTGGTTACTTACGACTCAGTTGCAGCCGAGGTAAAATGCCAATGCTTATTATTCGAGTCGAGAGGGATACTGTGTCGTCACGCACTAAGCGTGTTAAGCTTTGAACAAGTAAGCCAAGTGTCACCTAGATATATACTGGAACGATGGAGCAAAAAGGTAAAGAGGCGACACACACACACATCAAGAGCAGCCACGATGAGCCACTGTTGGAGCCAAGAAGCAAGAGGTTTGACCAATTGGTTTTTTGTTCGCAAAATATTTGCGAATTTGCATCCGAATCGGAGAAGCTGACTGCAATTCTGTACCATGCGTACAATAACGTCATGGCTGAGATGGAATCATTAAAAGCCAAAAGGAAGGGGACATCTTCTTTATCCCACGAAGATGCCAACTTAGAATCCGTTAACGAGCTTCAAAGCCCGCCAAGGATTCGAACAAGAGGACGTCCAAAAAATAGGCTAGGTTCAAAGTTGGACAAACAGATTGCGAATGCCACAAAGAAGAAGAAAACGAAAGTTTTAAGCGAGCTAAAAGTAATGTTCTTTAAATTTGTGGTGAGTTTATTTTTCTCGTTAATAGTTTAGCTAATATGTGAGTTTCTTATATTCAGATAAACTTGTTTGATGCTGTATCAGTGGTGCATTCAAATTCCAGCCAATATCAAGAACATGTTATGAATTATCAGTTCAAGGTACCAGCAGCAGGGGATAACTCTTTGGGTGTATAGTTACAGAATATGGGTGTAAAAGCACTGTTTTTTTGGGTGTATTTTTGTGAATTTTCTTGTGATTCACATTTTACATATAGATACATATATATAATATTAGGGTTTAGGGTTTTAGGGTTTACAGGTTAGGGGTAAGGGTTTAGGTTTTAAGTGTTTAGGGTTCAGGGTTTTAGGCTCAAAGCATCAGGGGGGATAGATTTCAGGGTGTATATTCAACTTTGTTTGGGTGTAAAAAATCGCAGGTTATGGATGTATATTTGATTTGATGTTTTTCTTCATATTATAGTACCTGTAATTCATACATTTTGAATACAGCACAGACAGTTTAACAGCACAGACAGTTTGGGTGTATATTAAACTTTCGTTGGGTGTAAAAGTTTATAATTTGTGTTTAGATCTGCCTTGATGTTTTCCTTCATATTTTACCACCTGTAATACAGAGCTTTTGAATACAGCACAGACAGTTTAACTATGGAAAAAAATTTCATTGAATAGAAATTGTTTATAAATGGCAAATTTTTACAGCATTTGTTCAATTTACAAACTAGCTAGCAATTAGATTACTCAGTTTCTATATCAGTAGAATTTATCTGACAAAATAGACTCAATAATACTGAGGATGGCTTGGACAGTCTTATTGCATTACTCGCTCTAATTGCTTGATCTCTCTCTTTATTCATTTCACTTAATAGTATCCGCGAAGCATATTCTACTCTATAGTGGTCCACCTCGTCCTACAATTAAAAAGTATATTCTGTTTAAACAACAATATTAATTCAGTAAAGTAATACAGAGTTATATAGTTTTAAAGACAGTTACCTGTGGCCAATTATCCCATTCATACTTCGTCCTTTTAATGTTTTCGGGCTCAATTAACTCAAGCCACTTCATAATGTAAATAGCACAGTCATAGCTGAAAATGAAGAAAATAAATTACAAATCTCATTTAGGAAAGTTTAATGTTCAGAGTCACAAATTTATACCTTGATTTTTGGCCTGAGATATTAACATATGTTGCTTTAATTTCCAACTCATTCTCCTTTTTCTTCAGAGGTGCCCCGCCGGCATATGCTCTCATTCTTGAAATTACATATCCCTTAAAAAACAAAACAAATCAAATCAGTAATACACCCGAATGAAATACACCCAAAGGAGAACATACTTACACCCAAAGCAAAACATACATATACCTTATATTGAATTGAAATACACCTATCTATTAAAATAAAGAACACAGAGTCAACTTATAGTGAATTTATTAAGCTTCTTTCTCTCATTTCTTGGAGCTTTCTTGTGTAGCGGGTCAAGTATATAAAATCTCCACTTTGTTGTATCAATCACCCATAACCACCAATGGCCTGAGTAGCAAACAGGCGCAAAAATCTGAAGGATTGCCACATTTCAACAGTGTGTTATTTTATTTGGCATATAAGTAAAGAACGGTACTAACAAATTTTACAAATGAAAACTTACATATCGATGCGAAGTTAATTTTTTTGCATCTATGAAGGGAATAAACATTGGGTAGTCTTCCACCCTGAATTCTTTATTGGTTTTAGGTGATATGAATTCCCTGTTTGGGTGCTTCGAAACGGCCATGTTCTGCAACAATTGTGAAGCAACAAATGAAATACTGAAAATACATCCAAGTGAATACTTTAAATAAACCCAAATGACTACACAACTTACACCCAATTGAACGTAAAAAATACACCCAAATGAATACAAAAACAGACCCGTTCATCAGAGAATATACACCCTAAGGAATACAGAAAATACACCCAAAATTCGTAGAAGTAACACTTACCACAATATCAGGGGGGAGACAGTATACTTGTTCTTGAAACCTTTTATCATTTTTCTGGTTGAGGATGAGGCACATAGCAGATACAATCTAGAAATATATGCCAAAATCAATTTACATTAATAAACAATGCAGTTAACTTTGGTGTAAAAATATTAATGTTATTCTAATATTACCTCAGCTTCTATATAACTTTCTGCCTGGAGCGATGCAAGGTGCATTCTATTCAAAATGTATTTATCTTGGGCAATCAGAGTGCACACGTTGTCAAACTCGTTAGTATTGCCATCTGCGTATGTCTTTACTCGCGTCCCCCAGATGTAGCACTTCTCTTTCATATCACCCGTATTCTGATTTATTCCCGCAGGAGTTTCAAACTTCCCAGAACTTTCTCCACCAATCTCCTTTTGAATTTGTGGACTTTTACTTTCTTCTTTCGCCGCACTGCTTGCTATTTTTTGTACCAAATCCTCTAATTGTTCTAGCAAATTTGCGGTTTCTGGAGTTTTTGCCCTGTCTGCCTCCTGCGTTGACGCTCCCTCCTGCGTTGCTGCTTCTTCTTGGCTTGAATCAGTCAAGCCAAGGCTGAATGATGGCATTGGATCTGTTTTAGGAACATACGATGCTGTCCGTGCCATTATCATCAGCGCAGCAGCGTCTTCTGCGGCTGGATAACTGCTTGATCATGTATAACGTATTATAAGAGTAATAATATACGGATGATAAGCAAAGATTGATTTTACTCTGATGAACTTACATTTTAGATGGAGCTGGGGGAAGCGTGGGTGTGCTTTCTTCAACTTGTTGGGGGGTTCAGGAGTGCTGCACAGTTACATAAAATTAATCATGGCGTAAAAAAAAACTATTCAGGAACAATATACACCTAAACTGTAACCAAATATACACCCGAACTGTAACCCAATATACACCCAAACTCTAAACAAATATACACCCAATACTATTTCTTACGTTTTTGTAGTTCCTTCAATTTGTAGCAGAGGGGTTGGTTCAAAATCTGTCTCAGGTGTTTCTTCAAATTTCGGCACAGTGGTTGTTTGGGACACTGGCACAAAAACTTAAATCGGAACTCTAAACAAGAAGAAAAATGAAAGGTTAACAACGCCTTTGAAAATAATAAGGTTATAAGGTTGAAATATTCTTGAAAAACTCACGTTGCAAGCCCTTCCGACGGTGTCTCTTCCCTCACAACCATTATATTCGAATCAGCCGGCTCACTGGCTGACTCTTGAACCAGACTCAACCTAAAATACACCCAAAGAAAGTCAAAAAATACACCCGAATAATTCAAAAGAAAGACAGGCTTTGTTTTTTGAGAACTTACATACTTGCAGTTTTTACTTTTTTTTCCTGCCTTTTTTTTCTCGAATAAAATAATAAAGGGCTTTTTTTCTAAAAAAAATATATACAGAATTAGAAGTAGAAGGTAATAAAAGAACAAAAGTAACGGTTATTTGAAAGAGAAATTACATGCTCTCTGCAGGCCTGTTTACACTACTTTGTTCTGTGTGTCCTTGAGAGGAAGGATCATCACTTCCCAAGTTCACGTCTGGTATTCTAAACAGATTTCATGTTATTCAGACAAAATATGATACAGGTAAATCATGATAACAAGATTATACACCCCAACAAGACATACCCCTCTACAGCAGATTTTTCATTGTTTTCCTTAACAATTCATCTAGATCTTCACTTCCTATTTCATATCTCTTACTACATTCATAAAAGAAGATGTTAACAAAAATAATTATGATGATAGACGGTAATATAGCTTACGTACTGTACCCATCATAGGATTGATCTTCTTCAGGAGATGAATGTTCAACAACAACCTTTTTTTTTTGGATTGTGTTCTGGGTGGAAAAAACAAGTATGAATCAGAAATAAAAAATTAATTTTATCACAGAATATTATCCAAATAAGTGCTTACTTTTTTGGTGTTCTTTGTGTCTTTTTTTTTTTTTTTTTTTTTGCTTATTCACCGGTGATGATTCTTTGCTTCTATAAGTTAATAAGAGACACTTCAGTTAATACACGAAATTTTGATAATTAAGCCAAAAGAAAGGAGTAATAATTTCAGAACATTACTCATCAGTTGATTCAGATTCTGAATCAGAATCTGAATCCTCTTGACTCTTCTTCCTTTTTTTGGAGTCCATTCTAGAAGGCAAACAATCATTATTTAGAACATACTAAAGATATAAAATATACACAAATGAATACACAAGATACAACCAACTGAATGGACAATATACACCCAACACAACAAACGAAATACACCCAACTTAATAAACAACATACACCCAACTTGATAAAGAAAATACACCCAAATGGTTCCACAAAATACACCCAACTCGATAAAGAAAATACACCCAAGAATGGTACTTACTTTTTTCCTTTTTTGCTGGGTTGTTTTCTTGATGAATCGTCTGAGTCTTCTTGAGTCTCAGACTCAGAGATAGAACTGTCACTATCAGTTGTTTCTGTCTCCGAAGACGATGTTGAAGTTGCCTTCCTTTTTTTTGTGTTTTTGATTTCTTGTTTTTTTTCTTTTTTCTCTTTTTTTTTTTTTTCATTTTCTCTCTTGTTTGCGCCATCTTTACAATTCCCTGAAACATTATAAATTTTAGTTAGCAGCGTTCAGGTAAATAAAATACACCCAACATATTATGTTCACTTACCATATTTTTCTCTATTTCTGCACTCATTCTTTTGACCAACTGCTCCTTACTCCAGTTGGCAATCCAGGGTTTTGGCGGTCTTTCAGCCCTCTTCTTGCCTTTATTTTTAGAAAGATGAAAGTAAATTATCATCAGGGCAAAGAGGCAGCCATCAATTGCCTTTTTCTTTTTCTCCTTGTAGTCGGTTATGCCCTTGACGATAAAACTCAAAACATGTCCTCCCCGGTTTCGCTCTGTTATGGTGTCCATCTCAAAAATTGGGGCCAAGTGCACAGACGAGATTTTGTTTATTGTCGTTGGTGAAAGGAACGCCATCTGTATATAGAGGATGAAAATCCTCTTGAACATTAGGCGATCCTCTTCGTTACCAACGCCAATATCCATCATCTCATCTGTAAGACTTTTGAGGGTCTTACCCTGGAATCTTCTAAAAATTTCTTTGTCATCCTCAGAAAGTTCCTTATAATTGACTTTCTGAGGAAATAGATCTCCTACAAAAAGAAAAACAACAAAGTATGAATATCAGTTCAAATACACCCAAGCATCAACTAAAATACACCCAAGCGTCAGTTAATATACACCTATAATTTTTAGCGAGTTACCTGTTGCGTTGATGCCAAGCGCATCACCTATTTTTTTTTGTGTTATTTTAAAAGAACCGTATCCGGTTTTCAGTCTGTTCTCCTCTAATTTGAAGTTGTTAGCCAGCTCCCTTAACACTTTGTGATGCACCCTTAGTGGTGGGATTTGCATCAAGCCACCGAATCCCAAATCCCTCACCATCGTTTTCTTCTCCTCACTCATGTTTCTGAATTTATCACTTAACAAATGTGTTGCACACTTAAGGTCTTTGGTTTGCTGTAAACAAAAATAAAATTATAGTCAGATATGTTTCTATTATATAAAACTGATTACCGATGTTAACCATCTTTCTGATCTCCAAAGTCTTCAATCAAGCCCTACAGCAGAAACTATCCTCTTACCTCGTACCTCGTAGACCTCCTATGGATCTCCGATCTACCTCAGGCTATTTCATCTAAGACATATATTTGTTCTTACATTTTTTTCAGCTTGGTTTCTCGCTGCCATTTTTTCTGAAATGAAAAATACACACATAGATATCTGTAAGATACACCCATATATACGAGTCAGATACACCCATAGATATCAGTAAGATACACCCATAGATATGATTCAGATACACCCATATATATCAGTCAGATATTACTCAAACTTGCATCAATATACAAGGTCAAGCAACATTACAAGGTGAAGCAATATACACCCATGGACAAGCAAATATAAGAACAGTTGCAACTGCTGACCATTACAGTATATCAGTTCAGAAATATACACCCAACAATTTGTGCCATATACACCCAACAAATTACCTCATATACACCCACCAAACTACGGAATATACCCCCAAAAATCAGTTACCAGAAGAACTAGAACAACAAGAACAGTAACACCTAGAAGAACTAAGAAGAACAGTGTAACATAGAACCAAGAATAACATTAAAACTTAGAACAAGTAGAACATGATAAACTGTAAAATGAGACGTAGAGCAAGAAGAATAGTAAAACGTACAACAACGTAGAAGAACAGTAAAACCTAGTTCTTCAATTTCGAAATGTGGAAAATATACAGGAATGGTAATGTAACGTATCTTGAGTATTATAGCTTTGTTTTCTCTGGAGATTCTTGATCGAGAGTTCTATGTTGTGTTGATGAAATTTTTGAATCTTAGCGACGAGTTGTATATCTTCAGTATCGAATGATGCTCGAAAATGGAACGTTTGCTTTTTCTCTGAATGGCTTTGAGAAGTGGAAGAAGTGGAAGAGTCTGCCATTAAGGGGCGGTTTACGCGAAGCGTAACCGTTTGAGTGGAGCGCGTGTAAATGACGCCCCATTCAATGCTGTTCACTGCGCATCTGGAAGGATTGTGGGCTGATAGCTTGGATAACTTGTAAGGCCTTTTTGCTTCTATGTGTAACAGGCCGTTTGAGTAATGTTCATGTCTTGCAATTCAACTAACTGATGGTTGTCATTAAAACTTGGAGTTTAATTAAAGAATAATTGGTACTAATATTTATTCTACCATATCAAATAACTCTTAACTTTTGATTTTTTTTTCACAAGTAAATATCTAGTTAAAAATAAGTCAGATAATATTATTTTTTTTCACTATTTATGTTCCCCGGTTATGAAATCATTTCCCTTAAATTCTAAAATTTTGGTTATAAAAATTTGATATTAATTATTATAAAATTACTTTTTTAAAAGTTAAACAATTTCATAAAAATAAGTGAATAGTTTCCATATTTAATTGTACCTAATATTTAGGGTATTAAAAATAGATTCTGTAAATATTTGGGACTGAATTCAAGTCAAAACAAATCTAATAATTTTATTGCACCCATAAACACATGTATTTGCATGTTTGATTTTAAATTTGATCTATATATACTGAAATAGCAATTTTAATTGAATTGTATTTGATTTAAACTAATATAATAAACACCCTAAGCGTTAAACATATATAAAAGGAAATGAGATTGTAACTAAGGGTGAAATTTTTATTTTATTATTATTTTTAACAGCATAACTATATGCATCAACCAATTATACTTTGACATGACAATGAATGGTGGAAATGAAATATATTTTTTTATTAATATTCTTTTAATTAAAATATAAATTTAAAGAAGGTGGACGTCCATGTCGAGGAGGTGGAAGATTGTGCCCCTCTCCTCCGCAGGATGGACCTGATTCTTCTGTTGAAAATTTACGAATTTGTTTTTGAAAACTATTTGAACATGTTGAGTTCGGAAACACTCTAAAATTGATGAATTTGTCTATGAAAATTGCTTGAAGCCCCTCCCAAATTCTCATAAACATATTTGGTAAACTTGTGTTTTAACAGAATTTTTCTATTACCTAAAACTATAAACTCATTATTTCACAGTATGATATTAGTTATTACTTAGTTTAATTACTTTGTCAGTCTCTTATAATTTTACTGAATTTTTAATTACGTTTCTATATTTTTTTTATTGAGTTTCTATATCGTATTAGATTTTGTAGTTAAGTCTCTTCTATAATAAAAACATTAGAATTAATAGAATATTTTTTTAAACAAAACGAATATATCTAATACTTGACTGGATATTCTGTATAGTTAAACAGAATATTTTATTAATTCCAATATTTTTGTCATAATAACAACTTAGTTACAAAATCTGATATAGTATAGGAATTCAATTTAAAAAAAAATATAAGACCTTAATTAAAATTTGATAAAACTATAAAAATTCATAAAATAATTAAACCTTATTACTTCGCAGTTATTATTCCAGCGTATAAACCATCGTCTCTTCGGTTAAAATTATTATTTATTATTCATATTTAATACAAACCAAACCTTAGTCGATATGATCAAAATAAATGACAAATATTCCAAATCATTCATATCTTTACAGTATCACTCATAAAAAATAAAATAACATAATATTTTTTGCTTATTCTTTTTTCTTAATAAAATTTTTTCCTCTTTGCTTAAAAACTTACGTATAGTTCTCCAAATCATAACAATATCTTTTTATTTTCTACCCAAATAATATTCCAAATACGCTTTACATTCGTGTCATTACAATCTTCATTTATCTCGTCCGTGTATTATGCAGATATCTTGTCAGTTGGTACTAATATTTACTCCATTCCATATCAAATAACTTAACTTTTGATTTTTTTTCATAAATAAATATTTAATAAAAAAATTTTGGATAATATTATTTTTTTACTATTTATGTCCTTCTTTGTTGTAAAATTATCTCTTCTAAATCCTAAAATTTTTGTTATGAAAAAATTGATATTAATTATTATTAAATTAATTTTTTAATAATATTAAACAATTTAATAAAAGTACGTGAATAGTTTTCATATGTAGATGTTTCCAATATTTAAAGTATTAAAAATAGATTTAATAAATTATTAATGGATAATTTAGATATACATAAAAATATTATGTTGTCACTCGCATTGAGGTCATATAGCAAGTAAATTTTTTTAATTTTTTTTTTCAAAAGTCTCTAATATATTTACAGAATTATTTTCTGGTTCTGCTGCTAATCTGCTATGATTATGTAGTTTAGATTCTTTCTGTGTTTATCGGTATTAGATATTAAAATATGCTGTGATACCATGAAAAAAATAAATTGTTTCAACCTATTTTTTCATTAGTCATGAATATATATATATATTATAAAAATATTATTAATATAATATTTATATGTATATCTAAATTATCCATTAATACGAATATTTAGAGTTGAATTTGGACCAAAATAAATTCGATTTTGCTCAACTTATAATAATTCTTATTTGCAAGTTTGATTTTCAATTTGATCAATGCTAAAATAGCAATTTTAATTGAATTATATTTGATCCAAACTCATATAATAACATCCGTAAGCGGTTAAACATGTATGAAAGAAAATAATTATGGTAGAATTGTAACTAAACATAACATTTTTATTTTGTAATTATTATCAACAACACAACTACATGCATCAACCAAATATACTTTGATATGATGCTGGGTGAAAATGAAATATTTTTTATTAATATTCTTTTAATTAAAGTATAGATTTGAAGATGGTGGACCTCCTCCATGGCCAGATGGAAATTTATGTCCCTCTCCTCAGCCTGATGAACTTAATTTATTCGGTTGAGAATTTATGAGTTTGTTTTTGGAAACTTCTTGAATCTTCTAAGTTTAAAAACACTCCAAAGTTCTCATCAAAGTACAAATCTGAAGGTGGTGGACCTTTATGTTTAGGTGGAGTATATGTCCCCTTCTTCTATGAGATGGATTTCGAGAAAAAAATTATAAATTTTTCTTGAAAACTATTTAAACTTGTAGAATTTTAAAACCCTTCAAAATTCTTATTAACATCGTTGGTAAACTTGTGTTTTAACCAATTTTTTCTGCTACCTAAAACCATGAATCCATCGTTCAACAGCATGATAAGAGCTAAGAAGCTCATGATGCTTGTTGTCATTGTTTTTATCTTCATTTCAAAATAATGATGACATAAAACTAATGAAACTAATTCAAAATGAAATAATTTTATGTTACAGAAATGAAAAGACAAAAGAAATGATATGTGCATGATGGATGTAACAACTTCTTTTATTATAGCATAAATGCATAATAGTGGATATTAAATTATTGTAGGATTAATATTTCTCTCACTCATCAATTAATATCCATTATTCCGTTTGTTCTATTCACAGTCAATTCATGTTATTTTTTATTAGTATTTATTTTTGGTTTAATTATTTCGCTAGATTTTTATAGTTTTATTAAATTTAGGACAAAATACACAATTAAATCAAAATTATTCTACCAAGTTAAAAAATGTTACTTGAATTTTTTAAAAGCACGTTTTTATGTAATTTGTTGAATTAGACGAACCAACACTAATTTAAATTAGGCCAATTCAAATTATGCATACATTTAGTTTGAGTAGTTGGAATTAGGATGATTCTAATTATGTGTGTAAGAGACGTTCCTAGTAATTCGAATGAGTCTGTTTCGATTTACTATCAAATTGAGTTCTATGTATAAATTAAATTTAGACTATTAAATTTAATGTGAAATCAATCTATATAAATATTAATTTTTATTATAAAAAAGAGTACTTAATTTATCAATTTTTATATGTTATTTTTAAGTAAATAAAGAAATAAATATTAATTTTAATATAATAATAAAAAATTATAGCATATTAAAATAGGATACTAGAAAAAATACTATATAATATAAAAAAATATACTAAAAAAATATAAAAAATTATTATAACAAATTTAAAAAGATAATATTATAATTTAATATCATATTTTTTAGTAATTATCGATCTAAAGGTGATTTTAACTAATATTATTCAAATAATATTCATTTTATTAAAATTAAATTTAGTATAAAATGGTCAAAACATAAATTAATTTTAACTCGTATTAATAAATTAAATTAAAAATAACATATAAAAATATATTTAAATTTATTAAATTTTATTAACATATAAATATTTAACAACTTTTTAAACATTCTCTTAATAACATATTTATTAAATGCTCTTTTTATAAAGTATTTAAAGTATATAAAAATGTACTCCTATTATAATTTATTTATATATTTTTTAATTAAATTTTTATACTATTTTTAATTTTGTAGTTCGATATTTTTGTATTAAAAATATTAAAATTAATAAAATATTTTTCTCAAAAAAATAAGTGATCAAATATTTAATTAGGTTATTAATGGTGAATACTTTTAATTTGTAAAAAATATTACGTTAACTCTAATTTTTTATACTGACAAAGACATAATTACAAAATTAAAAACAATGTAGAGATTCATTAAAAAAAATATAGAAACCTAATTAAAAATTTAGTGATACTAAAGATATTAGCAGAATAATTAAATATTTATTCTTCTTCCTTTGTACGTATATAATTTAGAATAATGACCCAACTCAGTGTTTGATGTTTTTAAAATTGAATATTTTAGTCATCTAAATTTTAAAATAAACAAAAAATTTCTCCACATTTATCTTTGTCGGACAATATAATCCTCCTCCAATTTAATCCAAAAAGTAAACTAAAAAATAATTGCTAAATTTTTTTAAAAAATCTCAAAATAATCTTTACAAAAATTAAATAATTCTAAAACAGACATTTCAATTAAAAAAATTAAATTGAAGAAAAATATATTGTCTAACAAAGATAAATATTAAAAAATATTTTATGTATTTACAAGCCTGAAAGATTAAAAATAATTACATAAATCAATTCATGAAATTTTTAAAATCAAACACTTTAATTTTTCAACTTTTAAAATATACAAAATAATCTCTAACGTTTATTTTTTTTTTTTTAATTTATGTAAGTTCTCTGAATCATAATGATAGTCTTTTGTTTTCTCCACCGAACAATATCCTAAATACATTTTACATTCACGTCATCGTCATTATAGTCTTCGATTGTCTTGTTCCTATACTGCACCGAAATATTGCTAGTTGGTACTAATATTTACTCCACTCCATATCAAATAACTTAACTTTTATTTTTTTTTCACAAATAAATATTTAATAAAAAAATTGGTTAATATTTTTTTTTTTACTATTTATGTCCTCCTTTATTGTGAAATTATCTCTTATAAATCCTAAAATTTTTGTTATAAAAAGTTTGATATTAATTATTATAAAATTAATTTTTAATAATGTTAAATAATTTAATAAAAGTATGTAAATAATTTTGTTATGTAGATGTACCTAATATTTAAGGTATTAAAAATAAATTTGGTAAATATTTAAAATTGAATTTAGACCAAAACAAATTCGATTTTATTCCACCTATAAAAACTCTTATTTGCAAATTTGATTTTCAATTTGATCAATGCTAAAATAGAATTTTAATCGAATTATATTTGATCCAAACTATAATATATATAATAACACCTGTAAGGGTTAAACATATCTAAAAGAAAATAATTATTGTAAAATTGTAACTAAAGATAAAATTTTTATTTTATTATCATTATCAACAACATAACAACATGCATCAATCAATTATACTTTAATTTGATGCAGGGTGAAAATGAAATATTTTTTATTAATATTCTTTTAATTAAAGTATAAATTTGAAGATGCTGGACCGCCTCCTTCATGGCTAGGTGAAAGTTTATGTCCCTCTCCTCCGCCAGATGAACCTGATTCTTCGGTTGAAAATTCATGAATTTGTTTCTGGAAACTTCTTGAATCTTCTAAGTCCGAAAACATTTCAAAATTCTCATCAAAGTCCAAATCTAAAGGGGGTGGATTTTTATGTTTAGGTGGAGTACTATGTCCCTTTCCTTTGTGGGATGGACCTGATCCTTTGCGAAAAAATTTACAAATTTCTTTTTGAAAACTATTTAAATTTGCTGAATTTTGAAACCTTTCAAAATTCTCATTAACATCATTGGTAAATTTGTGTTCTAACAAATTTTCTCTGTTACCTAAAACCACGAATACATTGTTCAACAGCATGATAAGAGCTAACAAGCTCACGATGCTTGTTGTCATCGTTTTCATCTTCATTTCAAAATAACCAGGATGACATAAAACTAATGAAGCTAATTCAAGATGATATAATTGTGTGTTACAGAAATGAAAAGATAGAAGAAATGATGATATATGCATGATGAATGCAACAACTTTCTTTTATAGCATAATAGTGGATACTAAATTACTATAGGACTAATAATATTTCTCCCACTCATCCATTAATATCCATTATTTCGTTTTGTTTGTTCACCGTCAATTAATGTTATTTTTTATTAGTATTTATTTTTGGTTTAATTATTTCGCTAGATTTTTATAGTTTTATTAAATTTAGGACAAAATACACAATTAAATCAAAATCATTCTACCAAATTAAAAAATGTTACTTGAATTTTTTAAAAGTCTTTATGTAATTCGAATTATACAAAGACACACAAGCACTAATTTGAATTAACCTGATTCGAATTACACATACTAATTTAAATTAGGGTGATTCGAATTACACACAAACTCACATATTAGTTGGAATTGGACTGATTCGAACTAGAAAATATTAGAAAATATACTACAAAAAAATTAGAAAAAATATTAGAAAAAATACAATATAATATAAAAAAATATACCACAAAAAATATAAAAAAATTATAAATATTAGTTGAACGTGAATTCTATAGCATAAATCTAATTCATGCAATTATTTTAATATACCAACAATTATATCTATATGGAGCCAATGCTAAATCGAATTCAGCTAGTTCGATAATACAAGTCTATGAAAAAAATTGCATTTTATAAAGTTTAAAATTTTTTATTATGTGATAAGTTAGTAACGAGTACATTACAAATCTTTTATAGTACTCATCGTTACTCGTTACAAAATAAAGAATTACAATATATAAATATAAAATAAATTGACCGATTTAAAAATAGAACAATCTAATAATATTGATTATATGATCATTAGAGAGTACGTACTCTTTAAAAATGCTCTACTAGGATTTTTTGTGCTTTGGTAGGGTTCTGTGACTCTATTAGAGTTTTTTGTGATTCTTAAATTTTCTTCAATCAGTAAGTCATAAGCACAAATTATTGTGAGGATCTTCTTTCCTTTGATTCTTCTATCTTCTTCTACATGAATTCTACATGGCAGCAAGGGAGGTGCGTGTAACTCAAAATCCTAATTCTCCAGGAGAAGAAGTGGAAGAGATCGTGAACCTTGAAGTGGAAGATGTGAGAGAAGGGATTGAAACTTGTGTAAAAAGTTTGATAGGGAGATTAATGGCGAATAAGGGATTTAGTAGTAGTACAATGGAGGGTGCTTTTACTGCAATTTGGAATTATGCAGAGGGATTCCGAGTTAAATCACACGGAGAGAATATTTTTCAATTTTTCTTTAATAAAGAAGCTGATGTTATCCGGGTGGACAGGGGTCTCCATGGTTGTTCAGACAATTTATGATACATTTAAAATGGTGGAGTCCTAATATGAAGGTGGAAGAAGAGGACTATACAAGAATTCCAGTATGGATTCAAATGTGGGGAATGCCAGAATTTTGTAAAACCAGAACAGCAGCGATGAGGATAGGGCAGAGATTAGGGGAGGTAGTGGAGGTGGATTCCTTCTTGATGAGAGGAAAGGAGGATAGGATTATGAAAGTGAGAGTCAACTTAGATGTAACCAGAACTCTTCGACAGTCAATTAAGGTATCAAGCCCTGACAAAATTGTGTTTGAAATCATGCTGAAGTACGAGAAAATTGAGATTTACTGTGGCTTCTGTGGACACATTGGACATGAAACTAGAAACTGTGCTAATTATTTGGAGATCTCAGAAATAAACCAAGAAGTGGAAGAAAGATGGAATAAGGAGTTAAGGGCAGATCAACTTGGCTGGAGAATTGATGAAACTAAGGAGAATGCCTACCCTAATCATAGAAGAAAAGAAGTCAGGTCAATTCACCCAGATAGTAAGCCAACACCAGTGAGCCTATTGAAGAGTTTTTCTCAACTATCACTATCCAATCCAAAATATACTTCTTCTCTCACAATAACATAGCCCCAAAAGAACACACAAATCCACCACCTATACACAATTCCTATAATACCACAAAGCAGAATCATAACATGGAAAACCTACCACTGCTATATGGTACTGAAGCTAACCAGATCCTAGGAGAAATTGGGGGAGAGCTGAAAATAGGAAGAATAAGAGGCTTTCAACTGGGAACCAATGATGAAAGTTCAGAAAAGTGCAAGAAGAACCAGAAAATCAAACAGCTAGCAAGAATGACGGAGGTGAGGGATTCTATTGAACCAATCATTGGAGAAAAAAGGAGCTCTGAGCAAAGAGAAAAGGAGACAGACCATGAAGGAACTGGTTATGCAATTGAGGTTTCTGAAGGGCTACAGGGTGCCATCCCAAAAGCGGCACCCCAAGGGCCATGAAGATGCTCATGTGAAATTGTCAGGGTTTGGAAAAACTCCTGACAGTTCACAACATCAAAGGGATTAAGAATTTCCATTCTCCAGAGGTGTTTTTGTGTGAAACTAAACAACAACCCTCTTATGTTGAAAGGCAGTTGAGAAATTGTGGTTATCAGGAAATCTTCACTGTGAATCCTAATGGAACGGCTGGTGGACTAGCGCTTGCATGGAAAGAGGGTGTAAAGGTGGAAGTGGTAAAAGCTGAGGAGTTTTTCATCTTTTTTTTCATAGAGGATCAAGAAAGACAGCTGATTTGGGAAGTCTTTGCAGTACATTTACACAGCTCTGATCACATTCGCAATAATCAATATGAGGTGCTACTAAATCTTATAGAGAATAGGGGAGAACGGCACTTAATAATTAGTGATTTCAATGCAATTTTGTCTAATCAAGAAAAACAGGGAGGAAGGGAGAAATCAGCTCAATCAATCCAATCTTTTCAAGACTTTATCAACAGAGGACAATTGATAGATATGGGTTTTAATGGTGATAAGTTTACCTGGTGGAACCGAAGTTGCCAAGATAGTGCTATTCGAAAAAGACTAGACCGAGGACTCCTATCTCCTAAACTAAGAGAGGAGTATCCTTGGGCCAATGTTACTCACTTAGAAGACACAGGATCAGACCACAGACCGCTCCTGATGTGCACTAACCAGACAACACATAAGGGCAAGAGGTGCTTCAGATTTCAAGAGAGATGGTGTGGAATGGCAGAGGTTGATAAAATTGTATCTGAGGCATGGCTGACTTCTTTTTCAGGTTCATCAATGTACCAATTATTTCAGAAATTAAAGAAGTATAGACATGAACTGGTTAAATGGCAATCAGCTGGAACAAGTAACTCTAAAAAGAAGATAGACGAGCTGAAAGCATTATTATTAGTGGCCAAGGTAGACCCAACAACAGCAGACAAAGAACATATTATATTATTAGAAGATGAACTAGCTGTCGCCCACATTAGTGAGGAACGCTACTGGAAAGAAAAAATCAAGAGTGAGCTGGCTAAAATGGAGAGATCAAAATACCAAAATTTTTCATGCAAAAAACCAGTCCAGAAACAGAAGAAACAAGATATGGAAATTAGAGGATGAAGAGGGGAAATGGTGCACTACACCCGAGGCAATTGGCGACAGGGCACAGAGGTTTTTTGTTGATCTATTTGAAAGCAATAATCCAGAAGATCCCTCTCAATTTTTCACCGAACTTAGAGTCAAAGTTTCTTCTGAAATGAATAGGAGTCTAACTAAACCAGTCTCAGATGATGAAATTAAAAGGGCTACATTTTCCATTAATGCAGAAGCCGCCCCAGGAGACGACGGATTCACCGCAAAATTTTATCAGTTCTATTGGGGCAGGATTAGAGGGGATGTATGCAAGGCTGTGAGAAGTTTTTTTAGTGGCAGCAGCATTCTAAAGGGATTTAACCACACCCAAATTTGTTTGATACCTAAAGTGACTCAAGCTACTTCTATGAATCAAATTCGGCCAATCAGTCTCAGCACAGTCTTCTACAAAATTATCTCGAAAGTTCTAGTTCATCGACTTCAACCTTTTATGAGTATGTTAATAAGCGACAATCAGAGTGCTTTTATTCGGGAAAGACTCATTAGCGACAACATTCTTGTGGCTCATGAATGCATGCATTTTCTAAAGAATAAAACCCATGGGGGAAACGACATGGCGATAAAGGTTGATATAAGTAAGGCATATGATAGGGTAGAATGGAGTTTTGTGTGGTTTATTATGAAGAAGTTGGGTTTTTGCTCAAAGTGGATTGAATAGATGAAGGCTTATGTCTCTACTATATCCTATTCTGTTATTGTGGATGGTACACCAACTGGTTTTTTCAAACCAAGTAGGGGTCTCAGACAAGGAGACCCCTCTCACCATAGCTATTTCTTTTCTGCGCAGAGGGTCTATCCTATCTGCTCCACAAAGGAGAACAGAATAACCTCTTTCAAGGACTGCGATTGAATAGTAGATGTCCGACTATTCATCATCTCCTATTTGCCGACGATTCACTCTTATTTTGTAAAGCTACCCAATACAACTGCTCTAATCTATCCCAAATTCTCCAACTATATGGCAGACTAAGTGGACAACAAATTAATTTCTCTAAGTCTGCTGTGTTTTTCAGCAAAAACACCCCTTTACCATCAGAACTGGACTAGCGACATCTTTGGAAGTCCCAAATATTGGGATGCAGGATAAATATTTGGGGCTACCCTCCATAGTACACAGATCCAAAAAAGAAACATTTGCTTTTATAAAAGAGAAGGTGGCGAAGAAGCTCTCGTATTGGAAGAAATCATTTCTATCTGCTAGTGGAAGGGAGGTGTTGATCAAAGCAGTGGGTTCAGCTATACCAATTTATACTCTGGGTTGTTTCAAACTCCCAGATACCCTCTTGGATGAACTGCACCGAATGATGATGCAATTTTGGTGGGGACAGAAACAGAATGAAAAGAAGATGCAATGGATCAGTTGGGACACTATGACCAGAGAAAAGAATTTCGGGGGTATGAAGTTTAAGGACCTAAAGGTATTCAATCTAGCCATATTAGCTAAACAAGGATGGAGGCTGATGACTAAACCACATTCTCTTTTCTACAAAATCTTCAAGAATAAGTACTTCAAATACAGTTCCTATCTAGAAGCCAAACCAGGAAATCGACCATCCTGGGCTTGGCAGAGTCTTTTGGAAGGAAGGAAAATTTTAGAGAAAGGAGTTAAGTGCAAAGTTTCAATTCAGGGATCTGTCAGAATCAAAGAAGACCCATGATTTGGGGACCAACCACCATTTCGTATTGTAGTTAATGAATGCAGAGATGAATCGCTTACCTGGGTTAGACAGCTAATCACAGTCGAGGGAGAATGGAATCAACAACTCCTTATGGAAGCCTTCCCACTAGACACAGCTCAGCAAATTCAAAAAATTCCTATCACAGAAGAGGAAGACTTGATTATATGGTGCAATAACAACTCAGGAGAGTACTCGGTAAAATCTGGGTATAGTATAGCATACCAATTCTTTCACCCATATGCAGACTCAGAAATGTGGAAGACCTTATGGAAAATGAGAGTAACACCAAAGGTCAAATTATTTGCTTGGAGATTATCCCATGAAGGCATTGCAGTTAAAGCAAAATTGAACGAGAAATTACCACAAGTTAGCAGCCTTTGTCCCCGCTGTCAATCGGCGTCGGAGACACCGATGCATGCCATTGTCTTCTGCCCATAAGTTCTTCAAATTTGGAACAGCTCCCCAGTAGCTAGCACTATTCCCCGCGACCCTAACCTAAAAGCTTGGGATTGGTGGAGTCAATTCATGGAAGCTGAGAAATTCAAACCCAATTTCAGAATCAGAAATGCTCAAGTGGCTTACCTTCTATGGCAGATTTGGTTGGCGCGGAACGCTTTAGTCTTCGAGGACCAACGCCAAGAACCTGGGGAAATTCTGTCTCAGGCGATATTATTGGAGGAGGAATATCGGCGACATCATTTTCTCAAACTACCCTCTCTATGAACAGTAGTAACTAGCGCTTTGGAACTTCTTTCTTTCCTTCTTAATTGTTTTTCTTCTCTCTTTTACCCATTAGATAATTTTTATTTAACATCTCGATTGGAAAATTCCTTTAAAAGAACATAATGTACTCCAGGTATAAAGTTCTTTTATGCAATAAAAAATATATCTTTGAAAAAAAAATCTAATAATATTGAAAGCTATTTAATTTAAAAACGTAATTTAAAAAATAAATTCTTCACATACGTAGGTAATTATGAATTTATAATATGATAAATACTTTCCAAAAATATATTCTAATGCTTGACTTCTAAATACCGAATTATTTATTTAAATAGTTTAATTTTTATCTAACCTAATATAATAAAGTATGTTTAAGCCTCCTCCTCCTCCTCCTCCTCCTCCTCCTCCTCCTCCTCCTCCTCCTCCTCCTCCTCCTCCTCCTCCTCCTCCTCCTCCTCATCATCATCATCATCATCATCATCATCATCATCATCATCATCATCATCATCATCATCATCATCATCATCATCATCATCATCATCATCATCATCATCATCATCATCATCATCATCATCATCATCATCATCATCATCATCTCATTGTAAATAATTTTATAAAATGTGAAAATTTGTTAGAAGATTTTATGAGTACTAAAAATTTGTAAGTCAATTTATATAAATCGATTTAAAATACTTTTTATAATATTCATGGCATCTTTGAAGGAAATTTTATAAAAAAGTTTATTGTGATTATTTATTTTGTAACGAGTACAACTAAAATTTTAATAACAATTATTAAATTAAACACTATTATGATGAGTACTATAAAAGATTTGTAATGTACTCGTTACTAACCTATCAGATAATAAAAATTTTTAAACTTTATAAAATGTAATTTTTTTTTCATAGACTCGTATTATCGAACTAATTGAATTCAATTTAGCATTGGCTCCATATAGATATAATTGTTGGTGTATTAAAATAATTGCATGGATTAGATTTATGCTATAGAATTTACGTTCAACTAATATTTATAATTTTTTTATATTTTTTATAGTATATTTTTTATATTATATAGTATTTTTTTCTAATATTTTTGGCAAATATTTCGCTAATATTTTTTTTTAGTATATTTTCTAATATTTTCTAGTTTAAATCAATCCAATTCGAACTAGTATGTGAGTTTGTGTGTAGTTCGAATCAGGTTGATAATTGATTCGAATTAGTGTTTGTGTGTGCGTGTGTGTAATTCGAATCAGTGTGATTTAAATTAGCCTAATTCGAATTACATGAAAATGTGCTTCTGGTTGATTCATGTTTCGATTTTCAATTTGGCTTATTTGTAAAATTTTGGTTTGGCTTTGGTTTATTAACGTGTTTTACCCTATTTTTGGTTTAATTATTCGTTGAATTTTTATAATTTTATTAAATTTGTAATTAAATTTTTATATAATTTTTTAAATTAGATCTTTACATTGTTTTTAATTTTGTAGTTTAATTTTTTTGTATTAAAAATATTAAATTAATAAAATATTTTTCTCAAAAAATAAGGAGTTAAACTCCAAAATAGTCCCTGAGATTGGCACCGTGCACTAAAATCGTCCCTGAGTTTTCAATTGCACCAATTACGTCCCTGAGATTGACAAAAATGCACCATGCTAGTCCCTGACTCATTTTCCATTAACGACGTGATGACATGGTTTGATGACGTAGCCTGCTAGTGACACGTGTCACTCCATGATTTGGCCACATGTAATGGTATGATGATGTGTTGACCAGTGACACGTGGCATGCTGATGTGGATGGTTGTGCCACGTGTCACAATACTATTTGGTCACGTGTCTGTTTGTGCCACGTGTCATAATCGTATTCATCCATGTATCATCCATTATGTCATCATTGTAGATGCACCAAATTAGTCCCTCACTTTGCATTAAGTGACTCATTTTAGTCCCTGAAATTGAATATCGTGCACCAAACTAGTCCCTTCACTAGTTTTTTCTCCTTTTTTCTATAAATTCAAAATTCTCAATATCTTTGAATCTATTAATTCCAATTCTATTTTTTCACATGTTATTTAAATACAAGTGCTTTTATAAAATATTTTTTCACTTGCGAGTACCCCTAACCGCCGTTTTGGAGTTGACGTGAAGACATTTCAAGCACCCCCACTACCATCTCCGACCTATTTCGAAGATGATAGTGGGAGTGCTTGAAGTGCCTTCAGTCTAGCCCATTTACACACAACGGAAACGTGTATTTCATAAGAATCGAAAAAAATGTGTCTACTCAATCATATAATTCTTTTTTTATAATAACATATTTATATATTATAAAATTTATCAATGTTAAATTATTATAAAAAAAATTATATAATTAAAACTAACATCTTAAAATTTTTTATAAAAACACTTGTATTTAAACGATATGTGAAAAAATAGAATTGAAATTACTGCATCCAAGATATTGAAAATTTTAAATTTTTAAAAAAAGGAGAAAAAATTGGTGATGGGACAAGTCTGGTGCACGACATTCAATTTTAGGAACTAAAATGAGTCACTTAATACAAAATAAGGGACTAATTTGGTGCATCTACAATGGTGGCATAATGGATGACACGTGGACAAATACAGTTGCGACACGTGGCACAAACAGACACGTGGCCAAATAGTATTGTGACACGTGGCACAACCATCCACATAAGCACGCCACGTGTCACTGGTCAACACATCATCATACCATTACACGCGGCCAAATCATGGAGTGACACGTGTCACTAACGGGCCATGTCATCAAGCTATGTCATCACGTCGTTAATGAAAAATGGGTCGGGGACTAATATGGTGTGTTTTTGTCAATCTCAAGGACGTAATTGGTGCAATTTGAATCTTAGAGACGATTTTAGTGCACGACGCCAATCTCAGGGACCATTTTGGGGTTTAACTCAAAAAATAAGGGACGAAAGATTTAATTAGGTTCTTAATTGTAAATACTTTTAATTTGCAAACAATATTACGTTAACTCTAATTGTTTATACGAACAAAGACATAATTACAAAATTAAAAGTAGTGTAGGAATCCAATTAAAAAGAAAAAAATATAAAAACCTAATTAAAATTTAGTGATACTACAGAAATTAGCAGAGTAATTAAATATTTGTTCTTCTTCCTTTATACGTATAGAATTTAGAATAATGACCCAAATCGGTATTTAATATTTTTAAAGTCAAATATTTTAGTTATCTAGATTTTAAAATATACAAAATAATTCTCCACATTTATCTTTGTCCAACAATATAATCCTCATCCAATTTAATCCAAAAAATAAACTAAAAAATAGTCTCTAAATTTTTTTAAAAAAATATCAAAATAATCTTTACAAAAATTTAAAAATTTTAAAATAGACATTTCGATTAAAAGAATTAAATTAGAGGAGACTGTATTGTCTAACGAAAATAAATATTAGAAATTATTTTGTGTATCTTCAAACCAAAAAGACTAAAAGTAATTACATAAATCAGTCGCTGAGATTTTAAAATTGGACACTTTAGTTTCTCCATTTTTAAAATACACAAATAATTCCTAATATTTACTTCAATAATTCAATTAGGCAATACAATCTCTCTATGTTAGTCACTAACGATGATGGGCTAACGTGGATTGAAATGTTGACTCACACATATAACTATTAAGTGTGCACATGTGTAATGTAGACAAATATCAGCTCCTATAAAATAAAATACAAAACAGTCATAACAATTTAAAAAATATCAAAACAGTCTATAAAAAAAATTAATTTTTTTAAAATAGTTCTTTCAAATCATTTATATATAATTATTTTTAAATTAATAAATTTTAATTTCTAAAATTTTTAATCTCTTTATCTCAAATTTATTTATTTATATATGCAATTTTTTTATATAAGAATATATATATCTAAATAGATTTTTAAAAAATTTTGAATCAAACGTTTCAGTTTCAACAAAAAATTTATTATGTTGAGAGGTCTTTGAATTTTATAAAAATAAAATATATAGATTTTTTGTTATATTTTTAAAAATTTATTTATCTAAATAAAAATAATAAAATTGACTAAAATAAAAATTTATATATTTTATTTTTATAAAGTTAAAGACTTCGATATAATAAAATTTTTTAAAAAACTAAAATATTCAATACAAAATTTGTAAGAACCTATTTATATATGGTTTTTATATATTTTAAAATTTTAAATTATAAATTAATTATCCTTTTTCTATTGAAAACTGGACACGTAAAGTAATACAAAACCAAAGTAAAATGTTGAAAGGAACAACCGATTCTGCTGGTGTCACGGCTTCACCGAAAGTGCCCCTCTATATATATATTCAATTATTTTACACGTACAAGCATTTTATTCATATAAATCTATATATTCTATCTATATATTCTATTTCACATTAGACGCGTCTATTTTAATACGTTGATTTTACACTCTTTTTAATTTAATAAATTTTTCAATCAATACACGCATATTTTTTTGTGCCGTTATTTCACATTTTCTTTTGTTATCGTTGTTACTAAGACCATCTCCAGTAGAGAATTCATCTCAGTCCCTATTTATGGCCCACCTGTCATAAAAAGTAACTCCACATCAGCTTTTGCATCATAAACGATAAATAGAAACTCAAAGCATCTCTCTCTTCTCCATTAGGAGGAATTAACTTTAGTCCTTATTGTGGTCCCACTTAATTAATTAATTAAAATACTTAAAATTAATGTAATTGATTTTTTTAATAATATTATTTAAATTTATAAATTTAAAAATAATTCACTATTAAAAGATATTAATATTAAATAAATTCATATATAATAATAATACACAATATATAATTCGAGATTACACTAATTTATAGTTTTGTCTTTACAATTGTTAATTTTAATAATATCGTTAGCATTTTAAATTTTAAAAATAAAAATAACTAACTCAACTAAGAATTATTTTGTAAGGTGTAAAAATTAAATTTATTTTTTAATGTAAGTAAATTTAATTAATTATAATTTAATATAATAATATAAATAATATTCAATATTAATTATGATATAAATAATTAATATAAATTATTAATTAAATAAAAATATAATTATTTAATCTAATTAATTATTTTTTAAATAATTAATATAAATTATTAATTAAATAAAAATATAATTATTTAATATAATTTTTATTATAATTATTACTAATTTAATTATTATTTTATTATTTAATATAATTATTTAATTATTTCAGATTTTATATTATTATTTTTTTAAAATAATTTCCCAAATGGCAAGTTATTATTGGTTAACTTGAGTCCCTGTTTAGAGGGACTCCCTCACCTTGAGACCCGTGCAGGAACTCATTCCTTCTCTCCTCCAATGGTTAGAGTTCCTATGTGTCAGAAAAAAGTGAAAGAGGAACTCACCATTGTAGATGCTCTAACACCACCTCCTCCTCCTCCTCCTTCTCCTTCTCCTCCTTCTTTTTTTATTGAAACTTTTTTTCTCTTTTTTTTTTCTCATTCTCCTCCTTATCTTGTTATTGAAAATAATGAATAATTCAAATTCAAATTATCAATTGAACCAAAGCAAAATTAATTATTGTTTTAAATCCAATCAAGTAACTGAGGTGTGGTTCGATTCTAGTTAATTTTTTTGTTAGTAATTTATGATTATGTAGGTGAATAATGTTTCATCGTTGATGGTTTGAATTGAATGTAATGTAAAAGTTCTGCATTGAAATTTTTTTTCTGTATTTACAATAAATTTGGGTGTAATACGAAGATATTTGGGTGAAATACAAAGATATTTGGGTGTATTTTTTAAAAATTTTCGGTGTATGTGTGCTGATAAATTATGCATAATTCAAAACTCTTCTCCATCCTCCTCATCTTCTGCTGCTACTTTTTCTTCTTTTTCATCATCATTATCATCATTATCTTCTTCTTCTTTTTTTCTTATTCATCTTTTTTTTCTTGTTTTATCTTCTCAAGTTTCTTCTTGTTTTACTCTTTTAATAAGAATAAAAACAAAAAAAAATCAAACAAAGAAGAAAAAGAAACACATAATAGTATAAAATTCTTTGAAAGAAGATGAAGTTACATTCGTTCAACTAAAAGAAGGAAAGAAATAAGAAAAAAAAATGCAGCATTAAAGGAAATATTTTTCTGTATTTGCAGTAAATTTGAGTATAATACGAAAATATTTGGGTGTAATACGAAGATACATGGGTGTATTGTTTAAGAATTTTCAATATATGTGTGCTGATAAGTTCTGCATAATTCAAAACTCTTCCTCTTTCTTCTCCTCATCTTCTGCTGCTGCTTCTTTTTTTTTTCATCAACATCACCATCTTTTTCTTCTTTTTTTCTTATTCATCTTTTCCTTTTTGTTTTACCTTCTCAAATTTCTTCTTGTTTTACTCTTTCACCAACATCACCTCCTCCTCTTCCTCTTCTTTCTCCTTTTTTTTCGTTAGAAATTCTTCTCCTCCTTCCTTTTCCTCCTTCTCTTCCATCATCAGTTATCTCATTGTTGAAAATAATGAATAATTCAAGTTTAGATTGTTAATTGAACCAGAACGAAATCGATTATTTTGAATCCAATTAAGTGGCTGAGGTGTGGTTCAATTCTAGTTAATATTTTCGTTAGTAGTTTATGATTCTGTAGGTGAATAATGTCTTTGTTTGTGAAAATTATTGTTCATCGTTGATGGTTTGAATTGAATGTAATGTAAAAGTTCTGCATTAAAGAAAATATTTTTCTGTATTTGGGTGTAACACGAAGATATTTGGTGTATTGTTAAGAATTTTTAGTGTATGTGTGCTGATAAGTTCTGCACAATTCAAAACTCTTCTTCTCCCTCCTCCTCATCTTCTGCTTCTTCTTCTTCTTCTTTTTCATCATCATCAATTCATCATCATCATCATCATCATCATCATCATATTCTTCTTTTTTTTTGTTCATTTTTTTCTTATTTTATCTTCTCAAGTTTCTTCTTGTTTTACTCTTTTAACAAGAATAAAAACAAAAAAATCAAACAAAGAAAAAGAAGACACGCATAATGATACAAAATTACTTAGAAGATGATTAACTTACATTTGTTCAACTAAAAGAAAGAAAGAAATAAGGAAAAAAAGAAGAACAAAAAAATGCAGCATTAGAGGAAATATTTTTCTGTATTTGCAGCAAATTTGGGTGTAATACGAAGATATTTGGGTGTATTATTTAAGAATTTTTGGTAATGTGTGCTAATAAGTTCTACATAATTCAAAACTCTTCCTCTTCCTCCTCTTCATTTTCTGCTGCTTCTTCTTCTTCATCTTCTTATTTCATATTCTCATAATTCTTTTTGGGGGGAAAAAATCAAATAAAGAAAAAAATACATAATGTTGCAAAATTAATAGAAAGAGAATGAGGAAAAAATGCAGCAACAACAACAGTAATAAAAAACGATGATGAAGATGAAATACGCGAAGAAAAAGAAAGAGAAATACGAAGAAGAAGGAGAAAAAAAGGAAGAGGAAGAGGAACGCAAAGTACACTATGGAAACTATTGAGCGTCCTTTTTATTGAATTTATCCCAATTTATATGATTTGAAAACTAAAATAATTTGTATATGTATAGCACTTCTAATATATATATAAACTCGGCCATCAGTTTTTTAAAATTTTGACTATGATAATTAATAAATACTAAATTTTAAAAAAATATAGATATAAATTATATATTTTTTATATACAAATATTTATAAATATAAATACAAATTATTACTATCATATATTAATCTAAAATTATATATTTAAATTTTATAAAATATGAGTATAAATTATTGCTGATTAAATAATAACTAAAAAAAATAAATTTTAATAATTTTCTAACATTCATCGTACTAATTCGTCAAGAGCAAATTGATAGAGTGAAATTGATGGTCTCCAACAAAATTTCAAGTCAATTATCAATTATGTTTATTAAATAACGAAATTATACCATTTTTACGTAACTCACTTTAGTATTGAAATTAAAAGATGGAATTGGATACCACCTTTATTTTTCCCTTTGATCATTAGAGGGAAATGCTACTTATTTTTTAAATTTTCAGTCTTTAGTCAACTTTTTTAAGTAAATAATATTATTTAATTAATTTAAATATTTATTTTATAAAAAGTTATTTAATTTTTATAAAAATTTATTTGTTTTTTAGTTTGTTTTCTTTTAAAAATTAAATAATAAATAATGGAAAAATGTAGGGACCAGCAACTTTGTTAAATTCTGACCAGCATGTAACGAGCAAAGAAAAATGAGGAGTTATTGGATGAAACCTCACACCATTAAAACTATCATTAATAGCTATTTAATGGCTACAAATTACAAAATTACTGACCCTAGCATTCTTCTTAAATAATTTTTAAAAAATACCTAATTGCACACAGCTCGTTAAAAAGGAAATTTAAAGGCTCTAAAATAATAATAAAAAGATGCTATATAAAATAGAAAAGTTGGTGGACTCTGTTTTCAGTAATGTCCATGTCTTGCAAATCTTACACCAAAGCCTCCTTAAACCCTTCAACTAACTGATGGTTGGCATTTCCTCAGCATGCACCAAACTTATAGTCACGTGCAGTTGTGTTTATGTTCTCTTTTTCTGTGGTAAATATTCCAATGTTATTGTTGCAATTGCTTTGAATTAAAGTTGAAGGACTTTGCCAATACTTGATCATCAAGATATATATACATATAAAGCAGATGGTTATTGCCATTATTATTATTCTCTTACCATATCCAACTCAAAAGCTTCCCATCCCACTCTAGATCTTCTCCTAAGCCATTTATCGTCAATATATACAACCATGTCCCAATCAAAGACAATGGCAATTCTGGTAATCTTAATCAGCAGTGCCATCTCCTTTGCATTCGCTTCTGATCCTGACACACTTCAAGACTTTTGTGTTGCTCTTCCCTCTTCTTCAGAAACAGGTGTGAAGGTGAATGGATTTGCGTGCAAAGAATTATCAAACGTGACAGAATCTGATTTCTTCTTCAACGGATTAGCCAATGCTGCAACAATCAACAACACAGTAGGGTCGGTGGTGACAGCAGCCAATGTGGAAAAGATTCCAGGGCTCAACACATTGGGTGTCTCTCTCTCAAGAATAGACTACAAACCCGGTGGCCTAAACCCGCCGCACACGCACCCACGCGCCACCGAGGTCGTGTTTGTGTTGGAAGGGGAATTGGAAGTTGGTTTTGTCACCACATCCAACAAGCTCATATCAAAAACCATAAAGGAAGGTGAAGTGTTTGTGTTCCCAAAAGGGTTGATACACTTTCAGAAGAACAACAATGCGGACAAGCCTGCTGCCGTTGTCTCTGCCTTCAACAGCCAACTCCCCGGCACGTTGTCCATCGCCGCCGCTTTGTTCAGCGCAACGCCGGCTGTTCCTGATGATGTTCTCGCTCTAGCATTCAAGATTGATGCCCAAGACGTTAGTAACATCAAGACCAATATTTCCTCCAAGAAGTAAAGGGAAGATTGTTTCGTTTTCTTATATATATATATGAAACTATTCTTCTTTTTCCTGGCCTCTACCAAGTGATTCTTGATCTATATGTAAGATCATTTGGTGGTTGCATTTTTCCCATTTGAGTCCATTGAAACGAGGATAATTGTACCTATAGAGAATTGAATAATAAGAAGTTTTTACATTTTCTATATATAATAATATAATTGTGTCATTATCAGTTGCTACAAGCTTTTACATACCAGTGTCTTATCAGATAGGGATATAAACACAATTGAAAAAATGGACTTAAAAAAAAGAGCCTGACCCATATTATTTTCCTAACATATACTTTTTTTATTATTTATTCATTTTTAACAGACTTGATAAATTACCACGGTAATATGATTACATCACAAACACTTATTGCTGAACAGGTCAAAATATAATACTCTTATCATATGGCGTACATACAACTACATTGATCTTAGTAAAAGGTGCTTTGGATGTACGTGGTTCCAAGTTAATGCCAGATAAAAAAGATTTTGGTTATAATTTTTCTTGCGATGATCCGGGACGAGGTGGTACTTGTGATATTTCGGCTTGGGACGCATTTTATTTGGCAGTTTTCTGGATGTTAAATACAATTGGCTAGGTTACTTTTTATTGGCATTGAAAACACATTACACTATGGCAGGGTAATATCTCACAGTTTAATGAATCTTCTACCTATTTGATGGGATGGTTAAGAGATTATCTATGGTTAAACTCTTCACAACTTATCAATGGATATAACCCCTTTGATATGAATAGTTTATCCGTCTGGGCATGGATATTCTTATTTGGACATCTTGTTTGGACTACTGGATTTATGTTCTTAATCTCCTGGCGCGGATATTGGCAGGAATTGATTGAAACTTTAGCATGGGCTCATGAACGCACACCTTTGGCTAATTTGATTCGCTGGAGAGATAAACCAGTGGCGCTTTCCATTGTGCAAGCGAGATTGGTTGGATTAGCCCACTTTTCTGTAGGTTATATATTTACTTATGCAGCGTTCTTGATTGCCTCTACATCGAACAAATTTGGTTAATGTAAATTTTTTTTTGTATCCACATCCTTTCCTTATATTTCCGTTTACGACATGTGATTAAATTGGATATTACATAAAACTAGAATGTATTTGTATTTCATTCATATTCAATTCAACAATAAATAAAAATTTCACTTAGATCACTCAAATTTCAATATTTCGTTGCAAAGATTCAGTTTTTCGGTCGAACGAATTTTTTTAGATTGATTATACCATATGGATATAAACGAGGATATAATCAAAAAGAAGAAAAGGGCTAGCAAAAACCTAAGACTAAGATTTGAAAGAGGAGTCAAGTCGGGGTGTATATAATAAAATTATAATATAATAGCTAAAGGGCAACTCTTTCTCTTTTTTTTAAGTCTTTTGAAAGGTTTCAAAGAATGCTTCTCGAATCCAATTGAATACACGAACAATTGGTTTACGGTATAGAAGAAATACATGTATATGTGATACTAGATATTGGATGTTAACGAATTATCTAGAAACCAACTATAAATATAGTTATCCAAATTTGTCCAAGGGTAAAGATATCCGAGTAAGGGTTATTTTGGAATGTACCTGTTGTGCTCAAAACAGTGTTAATAAGGAATCGACGGGTATTTTCAGATATATTACTCATTTTTATCTGTATATTCTTATTACTTTACAACTTATAATCAGATTCGTTTTTTTTTTTATCCAATATCTCAGTTGTTATAATTCTACTACCAAAATATGATATCTTGATTTTATTTCGATTTTTAGATTAATTCTTTAAATCCAGATAATGCGAAGCGATGAGTTGGTTAGTACTTAGTTATTAATGAATTCATCCTATAAGTCATTTATTTTATTCTCGAACTCTAACCACTCTAAAAAATCAACGAGTCACACACTAAGCATAGCAATTATATTTATATAAAAAAATTAATTGATATTTTTTATTCAATCTTATAAAATTTTAAAAATTATCATTTTTTTGTTTTACCGAAACAAGGAACCTTAAAGAAAAAGAAAGGGAGGGTATAGTAATGCTATGAATAATCCAGTATCGAATACTGGTAATAATATCAGCAAAAAGAAAGAACGTTCTCCGGTGCTTTCAGACATGTTGAGCTCCACATATTCTTGTACAGTCAAAGGGGGATCCATTCCATAAAAGATGAGAGCAGTAAGTAGAAATTTACTAAGAATCATCCTTGTTAGATCGTCAATATTGTATCCAAGGTGTCTTTCGAATATACCGAATCAGTATAGCTATCCTTCTTCGGACACAGCAACGAAATTAAAAGATTCGTGCTGAGATCAAGTACTAGATTCTTATCATATGGCTTTCTTGAGTGACAAGATTTGCTATATAGCTGTTATAGTCATCAAATACTGCACACAATGTTTGAATTGTTGAGCCTATTTGAATGGATACAAGTGGATATGTATAGGAGGTGTTTTTGAAGAGAAAGAAATACTTACAACTTTTTGAAAGTTTTCATTTTTGGTTTGGCTAATTTTCTTTTCTATAAAAACACAAGTAATTTTATTCACAAAACCAAGTTTACAAGAAATAATAATTTTTAATTTCTCTATTGCATTAACGGACTTTTAATCACTATATTCAATATTTATTTTTTTTACCAATTTTATCTTTTATACATGTTATTGCATTATTTATAAAATTTTTATTATTTCTCTTTATATGATTTTTTTATTATTTATTATTTATTTTTTTATTAATTTTTTATTTGAAATTATATATTTTTATAGTTATGATTTTTGTGTATTATATTTATTATTATCTTTTTATAATAGAATTTATTGATTCCATTAGGTAAAATAAATTAAACAAAAAAATTAACCATAAATAATAATAATAGTTAAAAATTACAGCGTACTAAAAAAGAGTATTAAAAGTACTAAAAATATACTATATAAAAAATATATAAGTAAAAATATAAAAAAAATTAAATATGTATAAAAAAATAACATTATAATTTAATATCATGTCCTTTTAAATAATTATCAATCTAAAAGTGATTTTAACTAATATTATCTAAATAATATTTATTTTATCAAAATCAATTTTAATATAAAGTTACCAAACATAAATCATGTTGACACAAACTTACTTCTACCCAAAATCAATTTTATAAAATTATTTTTATTTAAATTTGAGTTTTACAAACCACAATCCAAATCCAAACACACAGTGATTAATTAGTTGAACTGAACATTAGAGATGAAAGATTGGCCAAATTTCCAATTGGAGGGTGCTACATTATAAGCAATGACGGTTCTTCCATTGGTGAGTTGAACCATGAAGGACAAGCTCTGTCCATTGAGATAGCTTAAACTTTGCCAGTTAACACCCCAGTTCCTGCTCATTGCTTCCCACACATTCTTCTTTGACCCTTTTACCCACATTTGCCCTATCTCCCCAACTCCACCTACATTGCTTATCGTCACTAATTCGAAATAATCCCTTCCTTTGATGCTAAATCTTATCCCTCCACTCCTTCTACACCAAACTCTGCATAATTAAATATATATGTTAGGATTGGATTTTTTTTTTTAAATATATTTGACTAAATTATCGTATATGTTATACGAATAACGACATACTTTCTGTACAGTATGGGTACGATGCCGGCCTTGTATTTGGCAATAGTTAGAAAGGAAGGTTGAGACATGTCGAAGTGTGGTCTTGGAGGATTACACCAACCGCCATTGTCATTAGGGAGTGCATAGTTTGGAGGACAAAAGTTTGTGGCAGTAACTGTGATGAAAGTGCCCCTAAGACACCATTGCGGCACTTGGCTTGCATCACAAACTATCTGATAGCAACCGCCGCATGCCTTCCCGTCGTTAAACAGAACGGTACTCAGAGCCGTCGTCTTCGTACCGTAACCATCTGTGTACAGATTCCCATAGCCACATGCACCACCTACAACAAGAACTCACAATGATAAGTTAATGAATCCGAACAAAAAATATATCAAGATGAATAATCTTGATTATACAAGTTAGGTACCCATTGTTCCTGAGGCATCGGCTCCACCATAGAAAGTTGCATGAGCTTTCTGCCACGGTGCACATTCAACTCTATGTTGTGCAATGAATAACACTAAACACAATAATAAAAAGAAGAATGTTTTCATTCTCTCTATATATATCTCCGTTTAATTTGTCTAATCAAGCTAAGGAAATGTAACGTACTTGATTATTTTATGGCAAAATCATATGGTAATTTATAGAAGCTCACGATGCTTGTTGTCATTGTTTTTATTTTCATTTTAAAATAATCAGGATGACATAAAATTATCGAAACTAATTCAAGATGAGATAATTGTATGTTACAGAAATGAAAAGACAAAAGAAATGATATATGCATGATGAATGTAACAACTTTCTTTTATTATAGCATAAATGCATAACAGTGGATATTAAATTACTATAGGATTAATATTTCTCCCACTCATCCATTAATATCCATTATTCCGTTTGTTCTGTTCACTGTCAATTAATGTTATTTTTTATTAGTATTTGTTTTTGTTTTAATTATTCATTATATTTTTATAATTTTATTAAATTTGTAATTAAATTTTTATATATTTTTTAATTAAATTTTTATATTATTTTTAATTTTGTAGTTCGATCTTTTTGTATTAAAAATATTAAAATTAATAAAATATTTCTCTCAAAAGATAAGTGATCAAAAATTTAATTAGATTTTTAATTGTGAGTATTTTTAATTTGCAAAAAATATTACGTTAACTCTAATTTTTTATACTGACAAACACATAATTACAAAATTAAAAATAGTGTAGGAATCTAATTAGAAAATATATATAAAAACCTAATTAAAAATTTGGTGATACTATGAAGATTAACAGAATAATTAAATATTTATTCTTCTTCCTTTGTATGTATAGAATTTAGAATAATGACACAAATCAGAGTTATGTTTTCAAAGTTGAATATTGTAGTCATCTAAATTTTAAAATACAAAAAATAATTCTTCACATTTATTTTTGTCGGACAATATAATTTTTCTCCAATTTAATACAAAAAATAAACTAAAAAATAGTCTCTAATTTTTTTTTAAATCTCAAAATAATCTTTACAAAAATTTAAAAATTTTAAAATAGACATTTCAATTAAAGGAATTAAATTGGAAGAGATTGTATGGTCTAACAGAGATAAACATTAGAAATTGTTTTGTGTATCTACAAGCCTAAAAGACTGAAAGTAATTACATAAATCAACTTTTGAAAATTTAAAATCAGACACTTTAGTTTCTCATTTTTTAAAATACACAAAATAATTCTTAACATTTATTTTTTTTAATTTACACATAATTTTTTAAATCATAATGATATTTTTTTTTATTTTCTACGCCAAACATTATTCCAAATACGGTTTATATTCACGTCATCGTCATTATAGTCTTGGTTTGTCTTGTTTCTCCATTGTACCGATCTCTTGCTAGTTGGTACTAATATTTATTCCACTCCATATCAAATAATTTAACTTTTGATTTTTTTTTTCACAAATAAATATTTAATAAAAAAATTGGATAATATTATTTTTTACTATTTATGTCCTCTTTTGTTGTGAAATTATCTCTTATAAAATTATTTTTTTAATAATGTTAAACAATATAATAAAAGTAGGTGAATAGCTTTTTGAAAACGCTCACATATATACCCACACTAAATCAAAACTAAATTTGTATCCACACAAGATGTCCTCTTTGTGACAAAAGTATCCTGTCTTTAGAGGGTTGGAGTGCCACGTAAGATACTTTTGTCACAGTGAAGAAATCTTGCGTGTCTATCTAGTGTGAGTACATATATAAGTGTTTTCATCTTTTATAAATACAAATGGTCATTTATTCATAATTTTTTTTTATGTAGATGTACCTAATATTTTAAATATTAAAAATAAATTTAGTAAATATTTAGAGTTGAATTTGGACCAAAACAAATCCAATTTTATTCCACCTATAAAAATTCTTATTTGCAAGTTTGATTTTCAATTGGATCAATGCTGAAATAGCAATTTTAATTGATAGAAACTAATATATATAATAATCTCAGCATTTTTAATTGAATTATATTTGATAGAAACTAATATATATAATAATAGCGTAAGCATTAAACATATATCATATGAAAGAAAATAATTATTGTAGAATTGTAACTAAAGATAAATTTTTTTATTTTATTATCATTATCAACTACATAACTACATACATCAATCAATTATACTTTAATATGATGCAGGGTGAAAATGAAATATTTTTTATTAATATTCTTTTAATTAAAGTATAGATTTGAAGATGCTGGACCGCCTCCTCCATGGCTAGGTGAAAGTTTATATCCCTCTCCTCAAGTAGATGGACCTGATTCTTCAGTTGAAAATTCATGAATTTGTTTTTGAAAACTTCTTGAATCTTCTAAGTTGAAAAACACTCCAAAGTTCTCATCAAAGTACAAATATGAAGGCTTTATGTTTAAGTGGAGTACTATGTCCCTTTTTTCTATGGGATGGACCTGATCCTTCGAGAAAAAATTTACAAGTTTTTTTTTTGAAAACTATCTAAACTTGCTGAATTTTGAAACCCTCCAAAATTTTCATTAACATCGTTGATAAATTTGTGTTCTAATAAGTTTTTTTTACTACCTAAAACCACAAATATATTGTTCAACAGCATGATAGAAGCTAACAAGCTCATGATACTTGTTGTCATCATTTTCATCTTCATTTTAAAATAATCAGGATGACATCAAACTAATGAAACTAATTCAAGATGAGATAATGGTATGTTATATAACTGAAAAGATAGAAGAAATGATAATATATGCATGATGAATGTAACAACTTTTTTTTATAGCATAATAGTGGATACTAAATTACTGCAAAACTAATATTTTTCCCACTCATTCGATAATATCCATTATTCCGTTTTGTCTGTTGACAGTCAATTAATGTTATTTTTTATTAGTATTTATTTTTAGTTTAATTATTTTAAATTTTTATAATTTTATTAAATTTGTAATTTTATATATATATATATATATATATATATATATATATATTAATTAGATCTTTACACTGTTTTTAATTTTATAGTTCGATCTTTTTGTATTAAAAATATTAAAATTAATAAAATATTTTTCTCAAAAAATAAGTAAAAAAATTTAATTAAATTCTTAATTGTAAATACTTTTAATTTGCAAAAAATATTACGTTAACTCTAATTTTTTATACTGACAAAGACATAATTATAAAATTATAAAATTAAAAGCATTGTAAGGATCCAGTTAAAAAGAAAAAATATAAAAATTTAATTAAAAATTTAGTAATACTACAAAGATTAGTAGAGTAATTAAATATTTATTCTTCGATTAGCAGAATAATTAAATATTTATTCTTCTTTCATTATACGAATAGAATTTAGAATAATAACCCAAATTAGTGTTTAATATTTTTAAAGTCGAATATTTTAGTTATCTAAATTTTAAAATACACAAAATAATTCTCCACATTTATCTTTGTCAAACAATATAGTCTTCCTCCAATTTAATCCGAAAAGTAAACTAAAAAGCAGTTTCTAATCTTTTTTAAAACTCTCAAAATAATCTTTACAAAAATTTAAAAATTTCAAAACAGACATTTCGATTAAAAGAATTTAATTAGAGAAGACTGTATTGTCTAACGAAAATAAATATTAAAAATTGTTTTGTGTATCTATAAACCAAAATGATTAAAAATAATTACATAAATCAATCCCTGAGAATTTTAAAATTGGACACTTTAGTTTCTCAGTTTTTAAAATATATAAAATAATCTCTAACGTTTACTTCAATAATTCAATTAGACAACACAATCTCTCTTTGATAGTCACTAATAGTGACGGCTAACGAGAATCCAAACGTTAACTCGCACATATAACCATTAAGTGTGCACGTATGTGATGTGGACAAACCAATCCCTATAGAATGAAGTACAAAACAGTCATAAGAATTTAAAAAATATCAAAACAGCCTATAAAAAAATAAAAAATTTTTAAAATAGTTCTTTTGAATTATTTATATATAATTATTTTTAAATTAATAAATTTTAATTTCTAAATTTTTAATCTCTTTATCTCAAATTTATTTATTTATATATGCAATTTTTTTATATATAAATATATACCTAAATAGATTCCTCAAAAATTTTGAATCAAACGTTTTCGGTTTTACAATAATTTTATTACGTTGAGATCTTTAAACTTTACAAAAATAAAATATATAGGTCTTTCTGTTATATTTTTTAGAACTTATTTATTCAAATAAAAATAATAAAATTAACTAAAATAAAAATTTATATATCTTATTTTTATAAAATTAAAAATTTTGATATAATTAATTTTTTTAAAAAACTAAAATATTCAATATAATTTTTTTAATAATCTATTTAAATATATATTTTTTATATATTTTAAAATTTTAAATTATAAATTAATTATCCTTTTTCTATTGAAAATTGGACACGTAAAGTAATACAAAACCAAAGTAAAATGTTGAAAGCAACAACTGAAGCTGCTGGTGTCACGGCTTCACCGAAAGTGTCCCTCTATACATATACCAGTATTCTTTATATACAAGTGTTTTACTTATACAAATTAGAATTTAGATTTTTAAAATTTTAAATTTTATTTTAAAGAGTAAAATGTGATTGATCTCTCATCATTTATTTTATAGGTGGAATCGAAAAAAAAAATATAAGAGAAAAACCATTTAAAGGTGAGAGATCATACTTTATTCTCTAAAGCAAAAATTTAGTAGTGAGAGATCACTTCAGACGTGCCTCTTCTATTATATCGATTTTACGCGCTTCCTAATTTAACCGATTTTTCAATCAATGCATGCATATTCTTCTTTGTGCCGTTACTGCACGTTCTTCTTCTTCTCTTTTGTTATTGTGGTTACCAATAATACCACCTCCTCCTCCTCTTCCTCCTTTTTTTTGTATTAGAATTTTTTTCTCCTACTTTTCCCTCCTTCTTCTCCTTATCTCGTTGTTGAAGATAATGAATAATTCAAGTTCAGATTATCAATTGAACTTATTGTTTTGAATCCAATCAAATAGTTGAGGCGTGATTCGATTCTAGTTAATTGTTTTGTTAGTAGTTTATGATTCTGTAGGTGAATAATGTTTTATCATTGATGGTTTGAATTGAATGTAATGTAAAAGTTCTGCATTGAAAAAAATATTTTTCTGTTTTACAGTAAATTTGGGTGTAACACGAAGATATTTAAGTGTATTCTTTAAAATTTTTTTGTGTATGTGTGCTGATAAATTTTGTATAATTCAAAACTCTTCTTCTCCATCCTCCTTATCTTCTATGCTGCTTATTCTTCTTCTTTTTCATCATCATCATCATCTTTTTTTTTATTCTTATTTATCTTTTTTTTTTCTTTGTTTTATCTTCTCAAGTTTCTTCTTGTTTTACTCTTTTAACAAGAATAAAAACAAAAAAAAATCAAACAAAGAAATAGAAGAAACACATAATGGTATAAAATTACTTGAAAAAAGATGAACTTACATTCGTTCAACTAAAAAAAAGAAAAAAATAAGAAAAAAAATGCAGCATTAAAAAAAAATTTTTCTGTAATTTATAACAAATTTGGGTGTAATACGAAAATATTTGGATGTAATACGAAGATACTTAAATGTATTGTTTAAGAATTTTTGGTATATATGTGTTGATAAGTTCTTCATAATTCAAAACTTTTTCTATTTTTCCTCCTCATCTTTTGCTACTGCTGCTTTTTTTTTTCATCATCATCACCATTTTCTTCTTTTTTTTTCTTATTCATCTTTTTCTTTTTTTATTTTACCTTCTCAAATTTCTTCTTGTTTTACTCTCTCACCAATACCACCTCCTTCTCTTTTTTTTCCTTCTTCTTCCATTGAAATTTTTTCTCCTCCTTCTTTTTTCTTCTTCTCTTCCATCATCAGTTATTTAGTTATTTCGTTGTTGAGGATAATAAATAATTCAAGTTCAGATTCAATTGAAGTAGAACAAAATTGATTATTTTGAATCCAATATTATTTTCCTAACATATACTTTTTTATTATTTATTCATTTTTAACAGACTTGATAAATTACCACGGTAATATGATTACATCACAAACACTTATTGCTGAACAGGCCAAAATATAATACTCTTATCATATGGCTTTCTTGAGTGACAAGATTTGCTACATACCTGTTATAGTCATCAAATAGCTGCACACAATGTTTGAATTGTTGAGCCTATTTGAATGGATACAAGTGGATATGTATAGTGATTAATTAGTTGAACTGAACATTAGAGATGAAAGATTGGCCAAATTTCCAATTGGAGGGTGCTACATTATAAGCAGTGAGGGTTCTTCCATTGGTGAGTTGAACTTTGAAGGACAAGCTCTGTCCATTGAGATAGCTTAAACTTTGCCCGTTAACACCCCAGTTCCTGCTCATTGCTTCCCACACATTCTTCTCTGACCCTTTTACCCACACTTGTCCTATCTCCCCAACTCCACCTACATTGCTTATCGTCACTAATTCGAAATAATCCCTTCCTTTGATGCTAAATCTTATTCCTCCACTCCTTTTGCACCCAACTCTGTATAATTAAATATATGTTAGGATTGGACTTTTTTTTTTTAAATATATTTGACTAAATTATCATATAACATATACTAATAACGACATACTTTCTGTACAGTATGGGTACGATGCCGGCCTTGTATTTGGCAATGGTTAGAAAGGAAGGTTGAGACATGTCGAAGTGTGGTCTTGGAGGATTACACCAACCGCCATTGTCATTAGGGAGTGCATAGTTTGGAGGACAAAAGTTTGTGGCAGTAACTGTGATGAAAGTGCCCTTAAGGCACCATTGCGGCACTTGGTTTGCATCACAAACTATCTGATAGCAACCGCCGCATGCCTTCCCATCGTTAAACAGAGCGGTACTCAGAGCCGCCGTCTTCGTACCGTAACCATCTGTGTATAGATTCCCATAGCCACATGCACCACCTACAACAAGAACTCACAACGAATTAATGAATCTGAACAAAAAAATATCAAGTTGAATAATCTTGATTATATATGTTATGTACCCATTGTTCCTGAGGCATCGGCTCCACCATAGAAAGTTGCATGAGCTTTCTGCCACAGTGCACATTCAACTCTATGTTGTGCAATGAATAACACCAAACACAATAATAAAAAGAAGAATGTTCTCATTCTCTCTATATATATCTCGGTTTAATTTGTCTAATCAAGCTAAGGAAATGTAACGTACTTGATTATTTTGCTGCATAAAATGGCAAAATCATATGGTAATTTATAGAAGCAGTTGAGACAGTGGAACGAACAACGAACTAGTTCGATAATCAATCGGGTTCAAAGTATTGAGAAATAAAAATAGTATCGAGAGTTGACCAAAAATGTCAAATCTCGCTCTTGTTTTAAAAATAATAGTGGATAACATGCCTTAAAGAAGTAGGGATAATGGTAGGTATATATAATCATGAAATAAACTAATTTAATTAATTGGTTTGTATGCATAACACGTTTAATCATTTCTAGGATCCGTGGTACGTAGTTGGTACAAATACAATATAATCAATCAAACGTAGTTTCCACAACTTGCGGCGGTAAACCCTAACATGCATTTATCATATAATAATTAATCCTATAGGCCAACCCACTTGGATGATAGCTTATCCAACATATATTACAGAAATTAAATAAACAAGATGCTGTTATTCCGTACTTATACATAAATGGTACACGCAATAATGAAAGATAAAGAACGAAACTATGGGTACCTAGCAGGTACGTAGTACGTACATTGTAACATGCAATGTCTTAATATTATTGATATGTATTTGTAGTTGACTTGATTATCTGTTGTTTATCAAGAAATGGACATTTTTTTTATGTTATATATGCAGCTATTGTAGAAGAGGGCTAAGCAACTGTTATTAATAAGTCAGCTATAATACATGTGTTGTGGCATGTTTCATGGAATTAGTTGGAGTCACAAGGCACATGGCACATGGCACATGGCTGATGCCATCTTAACGCTATTTCCGGTTATACATACCACATTCTTCCATGTTCAAATGTCAATTTCACATTGCACATACATTCTGCTTCTAAGGAATTTGGGATTAGTAGTATGATACAATCAATATCGTTAAACGTTTAAGCATTATTTTGATATTTGTATTTTCTTAATATATAATTAACACACACATTTTTTAATTAAAAAGTAATTTAAACATAATTAATTAATAATAATCATATTTTTATTCGAACGTTTAGAGTGATTGGTATTTGTATCCATAGTGAAATTAGTGATATTATGGTTAAGAAATTAGTGAAATTAGTGAAATCAATACTTTTCAACCAATAAATCTGTCAATAATTGAACATTAAAAATAACATGAAAATTTATGTACAACTATCTTTATGTGAAGTTGCTAATTAATAATGATTAGATGAATTGACATATTTGACTAAATTATTATTTAACAACTCTTATCTATCAACTTTATACGAAAATAATTGCATATCAATTTTTACTTAAAATTAAATCTTTAAAACTAAAAACAACAAAAATATCTAAAACTCAATTAAAAATAACATTTGAAAGTGAGATAAAGCAAAATCAATTTAGGGTATAATATTTAAGATTTAATATTTAATATTTATGGTTTAGATATTATAATTTACGATTTAAAATTTAAAATTTAAGATTTAAGATTTAGAATTTAAAATTTAAGATTTAGATTTTAGAATTTAGAATTTAGAATTTAGGATCGTGAGCAAGGAGGTGAGTGAGCGGTGGTGGCCGACGACAGTGGGTGAGTAAAATTATTGTACGTAGTGTTGGAAAGAAAGAGAAGAAGCGAAAGGATAAACAAATATTTTTAAAAAAAGTAGTGAGAAATTGGGTTTGTTTAGTTATTGGTTAAAGTTGGTTTTCAATTTTTGGATTGTGTTGTTAATCAGTAACTTGAATAGCTGATTCTTGTTAGTTGGTCATAAACAGTTGACTCAAGCGAATCATTTTGGAACCAAAAATAACACTTTAATTCCAAAGCAGACATTTTTGGGATGCCGAATCCAAGAAAAAGCATAGTTTTTGGGCTGTCAAAGCATATACCTTTGTCATATATATGAAAAGTTTTGGAGAAGAAGACTTGGGCTATTAAAACTAAATCCTTGTAGTGAACGAAATAGGGCCTTCAGAAGCTTATGACCCAATCAATTAGCGCACAGCCATGAATTGCCCTACATCAGACCAAATCTTAATATGTTGTATCCGGTCCGAATGTTGGTGATAGTCAAGTAGTAGATAGAACTCTTGTCTGGAAGACTTCTGAAAGAAAAGTTTAGTTTGAACAGAAAAGAGCCGTTGTAAAAGTCTCTCTCCGTACAGTTTTTGTTTCTTAAGTTGTGACCACCGTGATGAACGGTGAAGGGAGTCCAAAAGTAGGGGTGTCTATCGATCGAATTGTATTCGTATATTCGCGGTAAATATCTGCATCCGATCCGAAAATTATGGATATGATCCGATCCGCAAATTGATCGAATCGGATCGGATCGCAGATATCTGCTTTACATCTGCGTATTCGATCCGTGGATCTGCAGATCCGCACTATAATAATTAAAAAATAAATAAATATATATATGTTTGGTATTATATTTACTTGTTTGTATGTTTTAGTTAGTAATTATTATTCATATATTGTATTATTTTATTTTTGTTATTTAGAGAGAGTTTGATTAAAAATATTTTAGGAATAAATAAGTTTAAAAGTATGAAATAAATATTTTTATCGAATTCTTTTACATAGAAATATGATTAAAAAGAGAAGGTTTAATTATGCGGATATATCCGATATCCGATCCGATCCATAAATGTGTGGATCGGATCCGGCACTAAAAAGTGCGGATATCATATCCGATTCGATCCGCAGACACCCTACCCAAAAGGGCATCCTCATGAGCACCAGCCCACTGCAGAAGAACAAAATCAGCTGAACATGAGTATAAAGAAGGTCAGAAAGGACGGAGAGGGATTTACAGGAACTCATATCTTAGTTCCAAGAGAAGAGAAATGGATGATAGACAACTTAGCTGCTAAGAATAGTTTGAAGACTAGAAAAACCTTTGCCCAAATGGTCAAGGGAGGTCCTGCAGAACATCATATGGAAGAAGATGAGCTTGAGGCAGAGGAGGAAGAAGAAGATCACAGAAGAAAGGAACCAGAGACAGAGCAACACAAACAAAAAAAAGACAATATTAGCGACAAAATCAACTCAGAGGGGATAAGAGTTGAAAATGTAGAAGAAGGTTTATATAATATTGTTATAAGTGAGACTTTTGAGAGGAGACTATGGAAGCCCTGGTGGAATACAATAATAGTAAAGCTTCTAGGAAGGAAAGTGGGATATGCAGCTATCAAAAGAAGACTTGAGAGTATGTGGAGCAAGAAAGGTACCATAGATGTCATTGACCTTAGCAATGATTTCTATTTAGTAAAATTTTATGCTAGCGAAGACTTTGATTATGCTCTGTTGGAAGGTCCTTGGAAGATATTCGACCACTATCTCACAGTGAGACTCTGGGAACCCAACTTTAATCCTATGAAAGCCACAATAGATAGAATCACTGCCTGGGTGAGACTTCCAGGATTACCTATAGAACTCTATGACAGAACTATACTGAGGAAAATTGAAAATCTGATTGGTAGGACAGTTAAAGTTGACAACAACATAGCCAAGATGAGCAAAGGAAAATTCGCTAGATTATGTGTAAAAGTTGACTTAACGAAGCCGTTGATGGGAAGATATATGATCAATGGAGAAGACTACCAGGTGGAATACGAAGGGATACATCAGATTTGCTTTACCTGTGGAAGAATAAACCATGATCAGATTAATTGTACAATGAAAAAGCAACAAATAGAAACAGCAGCCAATCAAAATGATGAGCAAAAAACAGGAACTGGAAAAGATAAGCAAAATGACACAAACATAGAATCATCAAAAGGAAGTGAAGAAGGAAATGGGAACACAAACATGAAGGATAAAGGAAAATAAATAGTGGCAGATAGCAAGGAAAATTATGGCACTTGGATGGTCGTTCAAAGACCAAAAAGAGGAAAAAAAAGGAGGCAAAGATGAATTTAACAAATATGGGGGAGAAACCAGCAAATCAAAAGAGAACCAAAACAGTAGAGAAATTCACACAAGATTTAGAGTTCTACAAATAGAAGAATCAACAATGGAGGATGAAGGGAAGAAGGAGAATGAAAGCCAAGAGAAGAACGGAGCTAAAGGCAAAAATTATAGGGAACCAAAATCCAACAAACAAACAGAAAAAAGAATTAAAGGCAAACAAGTGCAAGCAACAGAAAAAAACTCACAAGGCAGCATCGAAAAAGGAACAAAAAATAATACAACAATCAGAGAAGAAACACAACGCAACCAGAAAAATAACAAGGAGCATAATAGAAGTAAGGGAACATAATCCCACAAAGAGATCACCAAGAATATATCCAAGACCCATTATGAGGAAAACTGGGTTGAGAACGCTATAGCTACTCCAACTCAAATGGAAGGGGAAATGGAACACTCAACCCAAACAATGCTACAAGAAGGGAAACCACCTGATCTAACAGCTATGGCCGAGGATGGAAAGGAAGACATGGAGATGAAAAATGGGGAGAAAAATCCAACTGAGAGTTTACTAAAAGGAGTGGATTTCACCACACCAGAAATCAGTGTTCTTAGAGACACAGAGATGCAAATAAACTAACCTGATTTGTTGATCGGGTGAGGGTTTTTTGTTTTCCTTTTCTTATCCTTTTTTTGTCTCTATGATTACTCTAGTTTGGAATGTAAGAGGTGCAGCTAGTGATGCTTTTAGGCGTACCTTCAAGGATATGATGAAGCAACATAAACCAGATTTAGCTATTTTGTTGGAAACTAAATGCAGCGGTGATAAAACAAAGAAAGTTATACAACATTTGGGTTTCACTAATTTCATCATTGAAGAAGCTCAAGGTTTTGCAGGGGGTATTTGGATTTGTTGGAATAGAAAGGACCTTAACATAACTAAATTCGAATCACATCGATAATACATTCATGTGAAAGTCCAGTATCAAAGAGATAAGGAATAGTTTTTGATGGCGGTGTATGTTAATCTATACAACCAAATGAGAAATCAGCTTTGGCCTAAACTTCTAAACATAGCAAACTCGATGGATGGAGATTGGTTGATAGCCGGTGACTTTAATGAAATTAAGGATGCTTCGGAAAAAAAAGACGGAGCGGCTTTGGATATGAGAGCATGTAACAACTTTGTAAATTGGATCAACAGATGTGGGCTGATTGACTTAGGCTTCATAGGATCAAGATTCACGTGGAAGGGTCAAAAATGGGATGGGTATGATAGGGTGTTCAAACGACTGGATAGGGCACTCTCTAACCCTATGTGGAGAACCAGATTCCAACAAGCAACAGTTGAAGTTCTTACTAGAACCAATTCCGGCCATCACCCTCTTCTTATCAAATGTGAAAAAAAAAAAGAAATGGTGTTTATACTAGACCATTCAGATTTAAAGCCTGTGAGAGTTACATCTGGATTTTCAAAACTGCCTAAGAACAAGTTGGAACAAAGAAAACTCTCTACTAACAGCTATTGGAGAACTTAAAAAGACCTACTGAAGTGGAATAAGGAAATATTCAGGAACATCTTCAAAGCTAAAAGAAGACTTCTCAACAGGATTGCGGGCATTCAAAGAAGTAATACGTATGGAGTAAATCCCTATCTAGACAAATTGGAGCAAGATTTGAACAAAGAACTAAATGATATACTAGATAAGGAAGAGACATTTTGGATGCAAAAATCAAGACAGGAATGGATAGTAGAAGGAGATAGAAATACAAGATACTACCACACCAAAACCATCATCAGAAGGGGAAAAAACATAATTCAAAAGCTTCAGAACAAAGAGGGAAACAAGATTGAAGAAGAAGAAGAGCTAAAAGCACATGTCCTCAAACACTTCCAAGACATATACCAAGAACAGGTAAATATCAATCCAATTGATAATTTATCAGTTTTGATGCCTAATTTCAGTACCTCTAATTGTAGGAAACTCATAGCTATGCTGACAGAAATGGAGATAAGAAGAGCTATTTTCAGCATCGGATCGCTCAAGGCACCAGGAAGTGACGGACTTTCATCTCTCATCTACAAGAATAACTGGGAAATAATGAAAGGGAAGCTGTGCAATTTCATCTACTCCTGCTGGACCAAACCAAAACAGATAAAACAAAGCAACACTACCCTCTTGACGCTTGTCCCTAAGCTCAACAACCCTGAGTTTATAAGTCAATTTAGACCTATTGCTCTTTGCAATGTGTGCTACAAAGTTATAACCAAAATCCTGGTTGATAGAATAAAGCCTCACCTTAATGACAGAATTGCAGCTCACCAATCTAGCTTTGTTCCGGGAAGGAAAATCCAAGACAACATTGTGATTGCCAAGGAGATGATGCACACCATGAGAAGAATGAAAGGAAAAAAGCAACTTATGGCCATCAAAATTGATTTTGAGAAGGCATATAACAGGGTAGATTGGAACTTCATGATGAGAAGACTTCAAAAATTTAATTTTCCAAGTCATCTAGTCAATTTAATTATGAACTGTGTCCAAACGGTTTCTTACAGCGTCATTTGGAATGGTAATAGAACGGAAGAATTTGTGCCTAAAAGAGGCTTGAGACAGGAAGACCCCATCTCTCCCTACCTGTTTGTTATCAGTATGGACAAACTTTTCCACCTCATAGAAGACCGGGTTCAGAGAGGTTTATGGAAGGCAATTAGAGTGGGAAGGGAAGGACCTGACATATCCCACCTTATGTTTGCGGATGACCTTCTCTTGTTTGCTAAAGCAACAATAGATCAGATTAAGGAAGTGACAGGGGTGATTGAAACCTTTTGCAAAGCATCTGGACTGAAAATCAATGTAAAAAAATCCTCCATTGTTTTCTCTAAAAGAACCAATATATATGGACATCCGGGATGAAATCACTAAATATTCGGGCTTTAAAGAATAAAGGGACTTAGGCCGCTACCTGGGGGCTATGATCACTAGCAACAGAAAAGGGAAAGAGAACTTCAAGGACATACTAGAGAGAGTCCATAACAAATTGAAAGGGTGGAAGAGTAAGTGCTTATCACTTGCGGGAAGACTTACACTAACTCAATCAGTGTTAAGCCCAGCTCTTAATTTCAGCATGCAATATGAAAGAGTACCAAGAGAAATCTGTTTAGAGGTGAAAAACTGCAGAGAAGCTTTATATGGAGAGATGAACCAGATAAGACGAAAATGCATCTCATAAGTTGAAAGACCCTTTATCAACCGAAATATTTGGGAGGACTAGGATTCAGAAGGCTCAACACTATGAATGATGCTTTCCTACTAAAAAATATTTGGCAAGCTATGGAGAATCCGGAAGCACTTTGGGTTCAAGTCCTTTCAAATAAGTACTACAAAGAAAATAGGTTGAACAATCTTATGCAAGCAAAACAAGGAGACTCACCCTTTTGGAGAGAAATTATAAAGCTATGGCCTACGTTTTTAAACTACTCTATTCACTACATTGGAAATGGATTATCTACATTATTTTGAAAGTAAAATTGGTTAGAGAATAAAGGGATCCTCATAAATAAAGCGTTAAATCTGGACACTGTGGATGCTGAAAGCTTAGTGTGGGAATGGACTAAGCAAAATGGCAAATGGGACATAGACAGACTTAATCAGAACTTGCCTCCTGAGATTGTGATGGAAATTATATGCAAACCACCACCTCAGACAGAAAATGATGACGATAGAAGAGGGTGGAGACTGTCTCACGATGGGAATTTCTCTATTAACTCTACCTACAAAAAACTCAGAAATTGGCCAAGTGAGGAGAAAACTGTTTGGAAACAACTTTGGAGTTAGAGAGGTCCACAAAGAGCAAAAATTTTCTTATGGACAGCCATGCACAAGAAATTGATGACAAATCAAAGAAGAGCCAGAATTTTTAGAGGAGCAGGGGACTGTACGCTATGTAATGAAGGACAAGAAGACATCTTTTATGTGCTGAGAAATTGTCCGAAGGCTTCAACAATTTGGGTGAACCTAGTTAAAACAGACAAAATCCCTAATTTCTTTCAATTAGAATGGGATAATACAGCAACTAATACAGCAACTGGGGAAAGATGAAAAGTTAGACTGGAGGAACGTGTTTATTACAGCTTGTTGGAGAATTTGGCAATGGAGGAACAAAGAAATTCATGAACAACAGTATAGAAGACCAATGCAACCATATGCAAAAATTAATAAAGAAGCCAAGGAAATTAAAAGAGCGCTTGAGAAAACTTACCTCGGACAGAGAAGAGGAAGAATTGAGAGGAATGTTCGATGGAACCCTCCACCGGCAGGATGGATCAAATTAAACTCTGACGAAACAGCTCAGGGCAACCTAGGAACTATCGGCTGTGGAGGAATTCTACGGGATGAGGAGGGACGCTGGATAGCAGGCTTCTCTAATAAAGTTGGAGTTGGAACAGTTTTCATGGCGGAACTCTGCAGTGTGAAGAAGGGATTAGAGATAACCTGGACAATGGATTTTCGAAAAATTGTGGTAGAGATAGATGCTGGAGCAGTGATAAAACTCCTCAACAAGGGAGAAAGTTTGGCCTCCCACCCTAATGCTGTGGTCAGAGAGATATATGAATTAAAAAAAAGAAATTGGAATATTCATTTTATTCAAATATATAGAGAAGGTAATATGTGTGCAGATTACCTGGCAAAAAAGAGTTTAACAATGGAAGCTGATTTTATTTTTTGGGATATACCTCCTTCTGACCTTAGGAGGATTATTAGTGATGATGAAAGAGGGGTTACCTTACCCCATTTAGTTTGTATCTAGGTTTTCTTTTGGGCTTTTCAGCTCCGTTTCATTACCAAAAAAAAAAAAAGATAGAACTCTTGTCTATATAGGGTATAGTATATGCGAGTGTAGTTTAGAATTAGAGGTTATTCAATTCATTCGATAAAAACAAAAGAAAGACTAAATCTAAGCTGCACTCACCCCACCTTAAAGTAAATATAATTGTAACTAATTTGGTTGGTTCAATAGTTGGTTATTAATCCGTTTAAAAAAATATTGGAAGATTTAAATTCTACCTTATATATACAGTACCTCATTAGTTAGTGGCAAACTCTTAAATAGAACTCTGATTTATGATAAATTAGTCCTTTATCTATTAAACAGAAAAATATCGTAAGAAAAAAAAAAGATAATTGTAAAGTGTCCTTTGAGCTTTTAGAAGTGGGTATTAATTAGACACTTAATATGATTTTGGTAAAAATTTGTTTCACTTTATTTTTGGTAACCTCGACAGGGTGTTGAATCAAGTTTGTATGAAGATTTCAGTTTGGAGAACAGATACGACTTTTCTAAAAAAGAGTGACACAACTAGAAAATTGCTTAATACAGACAGATTTAGTCTTTATTACAGGCGAATTTTTGATTACCGACAAAATTACCAATGGATTTTGTCCCTCTGTAAAAGCCTCGCCGGAAATTATTTACCGACGAATTTTTTTCGCCGGTAATTTACCGACAGATTTTTACTAGTTACCGACATATTTTCTCTCGGTAAATTCTCCCCTCCATTTTCCTTGAACGTCAAACTTTCCGACAGATTTTTCGCCAGTAATTAGAGACAGATTTTCCATTGGTAATTAGAGATAGATTTTCCGATCGATTTTCCATCGGTAATTAGAGACAGATTTTTCGACGGATTTTCCGTCGGTAATTAGCGACAGATTTTTTGTTGGTAATTAGAACCTTGTAAAACCATTCTAAACTCTGAATACAGACAAAAAATCCGTCAGTAAGGTAAAATAATTTTTTTTAGATTTTTTCATTGCAAAATAAACTTGTTTTCATACAAAATAAATATAAATTTAATAAATACAAATTTTTATCTAATTTGTATTTGAATATTTATAATATTTCAAAAAATAAATAAATTTATCGTATTATCAAACTAAAAGAAAAGTAGTATAAACAAGCAAGTCAATATAATTCAAAACATAAATAAAGTGTATTGATACATCAACTATAATTCTCAGTATATTGTTCAACCATACTAAAACTATCAGCTATAGTCTTTAGTGTCATCATAATCCTCATCTGAAGAGATTGAGGGTGGCGGCTTTGTAAAGCAACATGGCAGGCTTCTTTGATTGGCATCTACAAGATAATGTTACAAAAGAAGCAATGTTAATATGATATCTCAAATTGAATTTGCACAGCAAAACAACAGGCTCCTTTGAGTGAATGTTTGTCTATATTTTCCGGAATAACCTGATGGATCAATAACATTCTGAAGTAACTATTTATAAGGCTCTACCTAATTAATAGCTTTAACTTTTAGGATTCTTTTACATTATTACTATCTCAACAAGAAGCACCTATGAGACTTTTATTCATTCAAGTAATTGTCAATTAAAGTATTGACCTTTTAGTTCGGAGACATGTTATGTGCTGATGCTTAACTTTACATATCACTAATAATGTTATGCTTGTACAGGAGAGATAGAGATACAACCTGAAGAACAAGGCTTTCAAAATAGTGAGCAATACTACCCATAACATCTAACCTAGCTCTTGTCACATATATTTCTTCCTATCATAATGATTCAACATCAAAAATTGAAAGAAGAAATAACAAAAAGGACAGGTATTTGAATTTAATAGATTTTGTAGTGTAATATCACAAAAATAAAATAAATAAAAAAATAGAAATGGTCAAAACCTCCCAATTGAACAGAAAAGCTGCAGCCCAAATCGGAAAATAAAAGACAAACGCTAGCTTAATCCCAAGTTGAAAATGAAAATCAAGCAGTAATTAAACTAACACAACATGAAAATTACATTGTAATAATAGAATTTCATTGTATCAAAAATTGGAAGAAATATAATAGAAAATTCAAATACTCACCATCGATGTTGGGTTTGAAGAGAAGAAAAAGTCACTGAAAGAGGATTAAGATTTGTACTTGTAAAAAAGGGGAAGAGAAGGGACAGCACGGGAACAACGATACTTAATGACGACGAGAGTGATGGAAGTCTCAAAAGTGTTGATGATGGAAGCAAGCGGTGGATGAAGGTGCTGAGGAGAAAGGTTTGGAGTGTGAATGGAGAGGAAGATAACTGTGAAGGTCATTTGGAGTGTAGAGCTCGAGAGGGTAGAGGTAGAGTTAGGTTTAACTCAATATTTCTGATGGAATATTTTAAATTACAGATAGATTTTTTGTCTGTAATAATTCAATAAAACACGGCATTTTTGTTTATTTAATTACAAAGGAATTTTTCGTCGGTAAGTATTTTTCACGAAAAAAAATTAATTTTTCTGATAGAATTATCGACAAATTCTCTTTCTCGTCTGTAATTTATGCTAATTCATTTTTTTGTTTCCGACAAGAAATCCCTCGTAAATTCTATCTGTATTTTCGTGGGATAAAATCTGTTAGAAATATCCATCTCGTTCCGAAAATTATTTACTGTAGGTATCGAATTTGTGTATGTCAAAATATTTGTGATAAATGCAAAACAAGAATATAGATCAAGTGAAGTGAAAACTTGGAAATAAAATGCTTGAAAGAAAAGAAAATAAACAATGTGGAGACAAAAATAACATAAAGAGAAAGAAATAAAATAAATAAAAACTGTAAATGAAATAACAAGTAAATTGAAGTTTAAAATAAATAAACAAAATAAATTAAAATATCCGAAAAGAAATGAAAAGCAATAAAACCAAATATTGAAAATAAAAGGAAAAAAATCAAGAGTAAAAGAAAATTGATTTCAGATACTCACATGTATTTTTACTCCATGGATCTTCTTAGCATCAGTATGACTTTGGATTTTATAGAGTTTTGTGTGATAGTGTAGTGTTCAGATTGATGATCCTTTTTTACTTTTACATTTTTTCTATTTATAAACCATAAGGATAAATTTACAGAGTATTTTTATCTTTCCACGATCTAACTTCCTCTTATTTCTCAGGCCACGACATAGTGATACTGTCTTGATCATGAATAATCTTGATTTCCATTCCACGATCTAACTTCCTCTTGTTTCTCAGGCCACGATATAGTGATACTGCCTTGATTATGAAGAATCTTGATTTCCAAGTTTGAAGTCTTCTCTTACCTTGATTTTCAAGCCCCATATTCCATAAAGTATTTCTGGATTAAGCTTTCGTGTGATTATCTTATTTCGATTTTTAGAAATCACCGACTCGACTCCTTCTATAATAAGTTGAACTCCTTGTGTTAACGCTCTTATGCATGGAACAACCTATATATCGTGATACTTCGACCTACATTTTCATAGAACAACCCACATGCTATGATATTTCGACTTACATATTATCGACTCACTTTTTGGTCAAACGATCGTCATGGTCAAACTATCTGTAATGTCAATTTTTGTGCTAATAAAATTAAAAAGTTAAATGTTGAAATAAAAAATGTACACCAAACCTTAAGAATGATAAATAAACATCAACGTAAAATACAATAATGTAAATTATCAACGAACATTTTCTCTTTAGGTGAATAACTAAAAGTTACATGTACTGAAGATTTAAATTGTGAAAAGTATAGTCAAGCATGAAATAAGTTGTAGTCTTTTCAAGAGGAAAACTAATATCACAACCACTTCAACTAAAATATTTAATATACCATCGGAATTGTTAATAAGTCCAATTAAGCTCCATTGTTGGGACCAACCTTGGGTTCTTTTAGTGGATAATCTCAAAATTTGTTTTCCGAAATGATATCGAAACTATCTTCTAAGGCAAGGATAATGTAATGATGTTGGATACCTATCCGGAACCCTAGATATATCAATCATGCATTATCCATGGAAATGGCATGTATTGTTTTAGGTAAAAAAAAAAAAGAGCACTCTTCTTATTTACGAGATACTTAATTAATATTTTCTTTATTTATAAAATATACATATTTATTTTTAAAAAATTAAATAATGTAAATTTTAGTCTATTTGACACAAATACTTATCAATAATTATTATAATTATATACATATATCAATAAAATAAGAGTAATTTAGTCAATTTAAATAATAATTAAAATATATTATTATTGTAATAAAGTTTATTTATTTTAATATTTTATCTCATAATATAAAAAAATCAAACTTGGTATAAAAATATTTAATTTAAATTTTTTATATATTTATTTTATAATTAATAATAACATGTGTAGAAAATTTTATGAATTGAATTATATAACATCATACAGTTGATAATTAAAACTTGATGATTATTATTAGTATGAAAATTATTAATGGATGAATAGTAACCAATTAATAATGCAAAACAAATTATTATGAGAATGATGATATATATGTAGACGTACACATCACCATGCTTATCTTCCATGGAGTTCCTGTGGAGGATATGTTGTTTTCATTGGTTTCGTCCAATCACACACGCCTTCATAAAAGTGGGACCAATTTATCAACCCAGCTGTATGTTATTGTTGGCAACCAGCATCTACTCCTATAAACTCTTTCTACAGTGTAAAAATCTTTCATCTATGGTATAGTTCTATATACTATATAAAGGCTACAAGGGTTGCCCAATTTCTCTTCACTCTTCCATCCCCCTTCTAATTTTAAAAGCTTATGCTATTTTGCATTGTGACGTTCGCCTTTATCTTGTTAATTATTGCTCTTTGGTACGTAATCCATTACTGGCTACTATAGTTGCTTTTAATACTACTTATCGAATTAGAATATAGGCACAAACACTTTCATGTATACATTAATACATAATATATATATATATATATATACACGTAGTATTAATTAAAATATTCCATGTATTAATATGTGATAGTTTCCGTAGAATAATTGAAAAAAAAGCATTTCTATTTTATTTTATACCAATACACTAATAACAATTTTCTTATATACAATAATTAACCCATAGGATCATACCCGTCATTGAAATAGTGTGGATACAACTTAACCTTATTTATTTACTAGTTTAACAAAATATGATTGTATAATTGATATAGCATTGAATTCTTAATTCTAGAGTTTAATTTAAGTTTTTTTATCTTCATGAAACAACAATATTATTATCAATGTTTGAAAGATAAGAATTTTCAGCTAAAAAATTTCCAATTTTAATTTTATTTATGTCAATGTAATATATTCAGAATGATATATACCTCACGCGCGCATGCATATACAATTGACATTAATTGGATTAATAGCATATAATGTCTATTAATATTCTATTCCATTTTTAAAGTGACTATACGTTTATTTCTCCGGGAGTATACTCATGCATAATATTTAATTTGCATTAACAGTATCAAAAGAATATCTTTTATTTATTTTGTAATCATTTACATATATGCTTATTTAGAAAATGAGTTATATACAATTCTCAATCTCAAAATTCTAAAATAGCACAACATACGCTTTTCTAAGAAAAACTTTCGCATTCAACTACATTGTGTATGTTTTTATTCTTTTTTCATGTTATAATTTTTCTAATTTATTGGTTTATATTTCTTTATACTTTGTATTACAATTCTTATTATGTATAAACCAATTTAGTATTTTTCTTTTGTATTATTTAAAATTTTGTTTCATAATTTTTTATTTTTTATTTTAACAGTCAATAGATAAAAATATGAGTTAGGTACTAAAATTTATGAAAATATTTTTAATTTAATATCCATAATTTAATGTATAATATTTATAATTTTATACTCATTACATTAATAATTTCATACATATAATATCCACAATTAAAATATTTTTTCAATTAATGTTACCCAATCTCAATAATCTAACTATGTCTATAATTTTAGATAAATAACATTTATGATTTCATACTCGTAACATTCATAATTTCATCTATATAAGATATCATGCACGGGTGGAAACTTGGTTGTGATTTTTGTGTTTGGTTGTCAGAAGTAAGGGGTGAGTGGGCATTATGAAGTGCACGAGAGGTACCAATGGATGTCTCAAAAACATGGTTTTGACAGCTTTTATGGTGGCCGTGGTTGTTGTCCAACTCCAACATGTGAGTTGCAACGGTGTTGGTGATGGTACCAGTGGTGTTGGATTTGTTCAACGAAGTGGCACCAACTTTGTTGTGAATGGGAAACGTTTTTACTTCAATGGATTCAATGCTTACTGGCTCATGTACATGGGAACTGACCCATCTACAAGGTCCAAGGTCACAACCACTTTACAACAAGCCTCCATTCATGGCTTAAGGGTTGCAAGAACTTGGGCCTTCAATGATGGACCTAATTACAGAGCCCTCCAGATTTCTCCTGGCACCTATGACGAGAATGTGTTTAGAGTACGTATTAATATCTTTGCGTGAACTATTTAGTTTACAATATCATCTTCATGTGAAGACGTATTTACGAAAGTAGTCATTTTAATATATGTTTTTTCTATTTTATTTTTGGAAAAGTATATGAACCAACTCCAAATTAGCTAAGAATGGAATAGCTTAATTAATTATAAATATAATAATTAGTTTTATTTATTTATAATTTAAAATATTGGTTATTAAATGTTTCATCACATTCAAATTAGGAGGAGATACGTTTAGTATCATTGCAACGTGAATCACGGAAACTGATTCAATTAGTTTCCGTCTCTTCACCCTCCTTCTCTCTCCAAATGCCTAAAACATGATAAATCAGAAAACAGATTCAGAACCATCCAATTTACAAAGAAAAAAAACATCCTAGTGCCTAACATAAACACTATCCACGTAGAGGTTTTGAATTCACCCAAGGCATTTGTCTGGTTTTTGGCCGGAACTATCTTGGTTGTCTAGCATTATTGTTTATTTTTTAATATCTTTCACCGTCATCTTTTGATACATGTATTTGTGTTTGTATAGGGATTGGATTTTGTAGTTTCTGAAGCGCGAAAATATGGGGTGCGGTTGATACTGAGCTTTGTGAACAATTGGAAAGATTTTGGTGGGAAAAATCAGTATGTGCAATGGGCAAGAGAGCATGGTGGCCAAAATGTTAACAATGAAGATGACTTCTTTAGTAACCCAGTTGCTAAGCAATACTACAAGAACCATATTAAGGTTACATTCATATTCATATATTATATACTTGAGAGCATGCATGCAAGTGATGCAACACACAAAGGACCCTTTGGGGAGTGACTTCCACTCGGAATATAATTATTAACGTACACGTACTTTTAAAATTTGGGTCAAATAAAGTAGTCTCATATTTAATCATGATATATAATTAATTCGGTTATATAATAGACACTATTTTAATATTAGTATTTTTTAACTTAAAGTAATTTCAATATATAATTAGTTAACTTGTGCGTACTTCATAATTAAATTCTTTATGAGATTTTAACTGTACTATTTTGAGAGAATATAATTATATTTGTACTTTTATTTTATAGGCCTCTATCTTATAGCCTTGAGGAAAAAACACACACATATATATTATCCATATATTTGGTTTATGTATGTGTTCCAAATTAAATTGTGGTCTAAACAATATTCTTTTTCATATACTTATCTTCTAGTTAGTGGCACATAACATTATTTATTTGTAGGACATATCGGAAAGGTGGAAGGTTTAATTTGAGGACAAAGACAAATAACTTTCATCCCATGTTGGAAAGACGGAAATATTTTGTTCTCCTTTCTCTTGTCCCATCAATTAATTTGATGAAAACAAAAAATACTATAAATGCCTTAAATAATTTTTAATAATTTTTCAAATAAAAAATTATTGATTGAACGGATACATGCATATATATATATATATATATATATATATATATATATATATATATACAGGCTGTGGTAGGAAGAAGAAACACGATAACAGGGGTGGCATATAAGGATGATCCAACCATTTTTGCGTGGGAATTGATGAACGAACCTCGTTCCCAAAGTGACTACTCAGGCAAAGTTATCAAGGTCATTTTCTTATAATTTCGCCATCATAGCTATACAACATTTTACAACTGGCTACAGTGCCACACGCATGCACATACATTAATAATAATCATCCTTTCTTTATTTCTTTATCAATTAATTATATTAACAAGTATAGCCTAACTAGATAAATAAATAAAGAAAAAGCTTAATTAGGATAGGCCACCTAATTTTGGACATGATGATAATATATGAATGGGTGTTGGGTTTTTCAGGAATGGGTGATTGAGATGGCTGCTTATGTGAAATCCATTGATAGAAATCATTTACTTGAAGTTGGACTTGAAGGCTTCTATGATGAAACCAGAAAACAATTCAATCCAGGATATCAATTAGTTGGCACTGATTTCATTTCTAGCAACCAAGTTCCCCAAGTCGATTTTGCTACCATCCATCTCTATCCCGATGAATGGTACGTATATAAAAATGTCTTCCTATCAAAATAGAATTTAATTTTGATGTACTAACAGTATAAAATATTTTAAAAAAGTCTAGAGGGCCAGGAACTTTATTAAATTTTGCCTACTATATAACAAACAAAAGAAAAATGAGTAATTTCACACCATTGGATGAAATCTCACACTATTAAAAATATTATTGATGGCTACTTGATGGCTATAAATCACAAAAATTGTTGGCCCTAACACACCTCAAATATTTTTTAGACAATCATTCATGTGATAAATGAAAATAGTAATTACTTTTGATGATGTGACATTACATAATTTAATGTATGTGTAAAACTGTTTTACATTAACAGTGCATTAAAATTAAATTCTATGAAAATAACATTAAGAATTATTATCTAATAGTTTTTAACAATCATCTTCATATAAAGATATCTTTAAGCGAGTGTTTATCTATACTATAATCTTATCATAAAAATAATACAATTAATAATTGTAATGATACTACTTTTGCTAAAAAATTATTCTGATAAGAAGAGACACATAAATGATTATATCTCTAATAAATTTTTTTAAGTAAGAACCTTTTTTTTTACATTTTAGATTGTTTGGATTTTTGCATATATTTTCTTTTTTTCTTAAAAAAAATGGTCTTATACAATTTTTTTTTTTTGGGATTTAACAAATATCAAATTTTAGATTTTTCGATTATAAAAATTTTAATATTATATTATGATATTAGTTTTTTTAAAAATTTAAACTAATAGAAGAAGACACACGAATAATTACATCTCTAACAATAATTAATAATATTATGGTATTATTTACTTTATTTTTTTATTAATACTTTATTATGGATATATAGGATGGCAGGGTCGAACGAAGTAGCAAAGGGTGAATTTGTAGACAAATGGATAAAAGCACACATTGAAGACACACAGAAGATTTTGGGAAAGCCCATTGTTGTTGGAGAGTTTGGCAAGTCTTCAAAGACACCAGGGTATAGCGTTGAAGAAAGGGACAATTACATGAGAAAGATCTATGATGCAATATTCACTAGTGCTAGTAGTGGGGGACCTTGTGCTGGTGGGCTTTTTTGGCAGCTCATGGCCCAACAAATGGATGGCTTCCGAGATGGCAATGAAATTATCTTCCAAGAGTCCCCTTCTACTACCAAAATTATCGACCAACAATCTTACAGAATGTCATCTATCTCTTAGTTAGTAGTTACATACATACATACATGATACATCATATACCACCTCCAGCATTTCCCCTCAAATAAATATATATGTATGTATATGTATACGTATATGTATATAATAGTAATACTTGTGGTGCATGCATGGTACGTAAGTGTAGAAGAATAAGATACTAGCTATTTAAGAGTTGGTTTCAATTGTAAGAGATTATAATGGGAAAAACAATACTATATGTTTAATTATTAATTCATGTGGAGCAGATATATCATAAAAAAGAATAAGTGCAATAAAATTGAATGCGTCAATCGTCTCTATCCATTCTCTAGTATTCACATTGAAAACAAAATTGATATTCGTGACCTATACGGCAAGGAGAGAATACCTTGATTTTTAAGTTATTAGTAAGTACCAAAATAAAAAGCTCAATGATCACAATTAGGGCTAACAATACTACCCACACTTATGGATCTAATTCAGACAAAGAGGGTTAACAACTCTATCTTAAGTTCCACCAATAGCATTAGTGAATCCAAATTGCTTCAGTGTTTGTGATAATCCATAAATTGCTTTATCCAAATCACAAACTAAAGAAGAGATAGTGTTCACATGTCCTTCACGTTGTACCATATACACTTATTTTTTTCAATTTTTACACAATTATATAATTACATTCGTTTTTTAATAATTATTCATGCAATTAATATAAAAGTAGTTATTTTTACTGATATATCATTATATAATTAGATACAGATATAAAATTATTTTACATTGTTATTATATTAAAATTAAATTTTAGCAATAATACATAAATAATATTTAATATTTTGAAATGTGAAATGATTAAATATTATGTTTAATTAATTTTTCTTTTTGCATATAGAGTTAGATGAAAAAAATTAAAATACGAATAGAACTTGAGTTTTAACTTTTAAACTTGTAAATAGCATCGGAGTGGAATTTAAACTTTACCCTTCTTTATCCATTACCACCGTAATCGCAATTAGCTTAATTTCCGTCATGATGACTTCATACTCTACGTCCACATTTTAGCTGTTGATACATATAAACATAAATCGAATTGACATATGCTTTATTTTTTGTCGGGCTGATGGCGATACTTCTCATAGCCCATTACAATATTAATCATACAATTAATATTCCATTTTGGCATATAATATAATGACGAAAAACTCTTGGACCAGCACAATTTTTAATATTTTTAGTTATTATTTTAGATTTGTTTAGGTGAGTTTTTAAAAAAAAAATTTTAAATTTTATAAAAATAAAAATAATTTTATGTTTGGATATTGCATACAAAAAGATCTTTTTATTTATCAATTATGTTTAAGTATAATTATATAAAAGTATTTATTTATTTATTTATTACGTAAAAAACATCTTTTATTTTTAATAATTTTTTTTTAAAAAAGATATAAATTGTAGCTTCTCAAAAATTTTTTTTATTTTTTTAATACTTTTACTTTTATTACTAGAAATTTATCAAACACGCTAAAAAATAAAAAATATATTTTTTCATTAAAAAAATCTTTTTTTATCAACTTAATTCGTCCAAACAAACACTTAATCAGTATAAATATTAAATTATCTTTAACAAATAAATTTTATTAATTCATATTGTAAACTCTAAAAAATATAGATGCTATGTGTAAATTCTGATAAATATAAATACAAATTATATATTTCATTTATACAAAATCTCTATAAAGATGAATATAAATTATTGTTGATTAAATGTTTACTGGTCATATAGCATTACTCTATAATAACAGCTATATAAATAATCTCAACCAATATGATTAGAATTTTATTATTGCCCGCTGACTTTAATTTGTCGCCCTCTTTATTTGTTAACAAAAGAATGTTGTGTCAAATGAATGTATACATACATTCTTGATTTTCCAAGATTGAAGAATCAAAATTTGATATACTTGATGAGCCCTTTTTCCAGGAATAAAGTTTGGAGATAGTGTATTACTATACCCTCCCAGCCATTTTGATGATGCTACATGTAATGCCATCACATACATGTCGATAAATGATAATCATCCATCCATCCATCCATGCATGCATGTATCACTAAATGATTGTGCCATTGGTTATGATAGCATCTTTCAAGATCACAGTGATTCCTGATCGAATATAAAACCCCTCAGTTGGTCTGTCACCTTCTTGCACATTCTGCAATCACACCACATTTTTCATCTAAGTTCAATTAAAAATAAGAGTTTAATTTTGATATAATGCAAGTGTAACTATTCACGCAGTGAATGTAAGAAGTCATTACATAATTGAATACACGTGTAAAATTGTTTTAATATCTAAGTCAGGCCTAATATCAATTAAGGCTCTTGAGAGCAAAACAAACCTCTTACTCTGATTTATTCTCTATAAGTAAAACATTACTTACTTCTTTGTTGGAAATGATCACGTTGCTTCCAATTCTTGCATTTTTGTCAATTATACAATTCCTACACATAAATTACATAAGAAAAAACATTACCGAGAGAAAGAAATCTGAACAGTTATGTATGAAATTTAAATTCATAAAACATAAGATACCATACTCTTACAGGTTAACTTAAGAATTTTTGAGGTTTGGGGGATTCTTACACAATTTTGGTATCTTTCCCAATACCTACTGGAACATGCCCTGCTGCTAACATAGCTGCTCTTTCAACTTCTGTTTGGTAATAATCAGCACCCATCATCATAGTATCCTGTGATGAAAACATTCTAAAATTTAGCTATATGAAGAGAGATTTCACTTTACTTCTAGTTAACAATGTTACCTTAAGGTGCACGCCGGAATCAAGTCTCGAGCGAATTCCCACAATGGAATGTTCAACATTGCACTCTCTTAAGAAACAACCATCTGAAATCAAAGAATTAACTACCTACAATGGAAATTATTGCAGAATCTGATTAGACACCCAAGATTGGTTATAGCGACTGACATGTTCCGAATTATAGTACCTGACAGTTCTCCATTTTAGTTGGTGGTAGGAACCTAGGACATGTGTAAATAGGCTTGCACTGATCATACAACTGAAACTTGGGACACTTCAAAATTGGAAGAAAAAATGCATTAGTCTGTGATTTATAAACTCATTGGAACTTTTTTTTTTTTCTAACTTAGAACTAGCAACTGTGAATACTAAAAAATTCCTACCTGATCTGTAAGGGACAAGTTTGCATCAAAGAAGGATTTTATAGTCCCAATATCTTCCCAATAACCACTGAAAAGACATGCCTGTGATGATATAGTATACAAGGGCCAACCTTGATTATATTATATGCACTGAAAATGGAATATGATAACTAAATGCATTCATCAAAAACTGCACTGACACTAACTACTTCAGCTAAAACAACTAGTGTGATTAGTTCTTTACTCTGAGGAACTACCTGGACATTAAAATCTCTTGCAGCCATTGGAATGACTTCGGATCCAAAATCATTTGCATTAGGATAACTTTCCCTGAAAAATTGTCATTAAAGGAAACATAAAAAGTCTCTTTTTTTTTTCCTTGTCCGACCGGGAAAAAAAAGGTTCTATGTTCATCCAACAATTTCAAACAATATAGCATGATCAACCACATGGAAGTGTAAAATTTCCAACAGTAAAAGTATAGAGAAAACTGCTAGTTTTACTATCCTTGTTTCTAAATTTTCTTTTTCGCTTATTATCTTACTGCTGCTTTTGGAACTATTTTTTCTCCCCATATCTTTTGAATTTATAGATGAACTACCAACAATGGAAAACACAAGCAGCACAAATAAACTTAATTACCTTAGAAGTTTTAGTAGAGTGTCTATTTTAAACACATATATACCCATTGAGGCAATATATGGAAATTTCCTTGCTTCTTGAGCTGATAATCCAAGAGCACTTGTATCTACATGCTATGAGAACAAGTAATTCAATCAGTGAATTGTGACTTCAAATTGAACAACTATAGTTGTAGTTATATGATTTCTTTTTAAGACATGTGAACTTGGAAGAGTAACAAGTAACAACCATAGATCTTAACAAGTCCCCCTTTGGCTTTTCCAAGAACTGGCGTATCCGGCCTCTTTCATCAACTCTAACTAGTCCAAAATCAGAGGCGCGACTACAGATAAATCAAGAAGAAAAATGCAAATATCTGAGTAAACCAATGTGAAAAATGGAAATGTAGAATAATATTGATCTTAGAAGAAACACCACCTAGAATACCTGCCATCGACTGGGAGACAAGACACCGATATATCAGCATGCGAATCAACATGTTTCTGCATATAAGAAGGAGATCACTAGTCATATGAAAATGTTTGCATGAGAAAGTGAATCAGCAAAGTTGAATTGAAATCTAAAACCAACCTGCACAAGTTCCATGTAGTCCATTCGATAGAGCTGATCGCCGCACAATATCAAGATGTTCTCTATGTTTTTATGCTCAGCATCCTAAACAAGTTCCACAAAATCAATGCATGAACAACTGCAGCTATAATAGCATTCAAATCTTCTTGTTGAAAAAAGGACTACTCTGCCAAATGCACCATTTTATGAGCAGAAACAAAAAGGATATTTATGTCATTACCTCAAACAACCAGAGGAATTGTCTTACAGCATCAGCAGTACCCTGAAACCACTTCTTCCCTGATTCACCGGCCGTTTGAGTTGCTGCCAATACCTACCATAACAAACTTTTAGTCTGTGCATACCATGTGTAATAAGTGTTCATGTGAATCATGTCTTAGAGAAAGGTAAAAAGATAACCAAAAAAAAAAGTCCTACCTCCACAAAACCCCCACCAAAGTTTATGCCACCTCCCAAATTATATGTTCTTGAAATGTGGCGGTTTAGGGACTGAGAATTAAATTGTGTAAGGACATAAATTTTGTTGATTCCACTGTTAATACAATTACTCATTGGTATGTCTACTAGCCTGTAGCATCCTCCAATTGGAACCTGAGAATTTATATGAACCATACATAAAAGAAGCACTTATGACTTAACAAATGAATTACTCACTTCTATGTTCAAGATCTTACTGCAGGTTTAGCCCTTCTTTGAGTAAGAGGGAAAAGGCGCGTTCCGGCTCCACCGCCTAATATGATGGATGCAACAGTTTTTGGGTCAGCTTGTGGTCCTGCAACCATTGGTGATTGAAGTGCCTGAAAATCCAACATTCAATTATACAGAGACATAGCTAAGTTGACTAATAAACATAACTATGATAACTTCAGTGAATACCATAAAATCATTTGCAACATCTGCAAGAGTAGAAGTAGCCAAGAATCTTTTTGTTGTGTTCCTCTGTGCAACACTCAAGAACTTGCCTAAGGTAAAACCTGATCCTACATTGTTTGAATGCACCAGTTTTACTGTAGTACCATAGAATGAGGAACACAGAACTCTATGATCATGGTGGATGGACAGATTCTTTGAACCCAGAAACACCGGAAATGCATGCAACTCACTTGCCATCATCATTTTTTCTAAATTGCCATACACCACCACAATTATTCTCTTATATAAAATCTGGTCCTCAAAATGGCCTTAGGTTCTTCTCTCAAGAAACTGAACAAAGTTCAGTAGCACAATCCCGAGCTTAGTGCACTATATTGTATTGTATTTATATACATTACACAAGATTACGTTAGAGACTTATCAAATGTGCTTATTTAGAAGGGAAATATAAAAAAACGAAAAAAAGGAACATCTGAAAGACCTTGTTTATAAGCAATCAAGAAAGAAGGACAAAGAGGAATTGAGGAAGCAATAATAACATGGGTCGCCATTTTGATATTATTAGGTTTAGTTTTGCATGTAACATGTTTGTTATATGATATGATTATATTTATATTTAAAAGAATTAAAGCAAGATGGGTTTTCCTCAAGGTAGAGCAAGGAATGGCTTATTGACACAAAACCAACATGCAAAACCCACCGACTCTTTTTTAATTAATTCCTTTTTTTTTTTTTTCTCTTTTTTCTTCATTAGGATCTCAAATCTCTTGCACAACACAAACTCAGTCATAAGTTTCTTAAGATTCTCCGCAGCTTACACTACACTAAAAGTAGAGAACCGAATCCATATTCTTCCATGCACGCTGTTTTTGTCGACCATTTTATGCTGTTTTTGCGTCCTAATTTTTTTTTTTTTAAATTTTGAGGTTTGGGTCTATATTAGTTTAGAACAAATAGTACACTTTTTCCAAATCAACTATCAACCCACTAAGCCTTTTAGTTTTTACGACTTTCAATCACAAATATAATATTAAGTTGGTGTATTCGAGGATTCCAGTTTTCTCTGTTTTTTTAGCTGGCTAGAGAAAGGGTATAGCGCAGCATGTCGTGCATTCTGTTTAGTTGACAACAGATCGTTAGATTGGTCACTAGTTTATACTTTATAGAATGTGATGTCCACATTGCCTACTCACAATTTAGCTTCTATTATAAGTTCAAAATATAAAAAATTATAAAAAATAAAAAATAAAAGAAAGAACAACCAGGATTCAATAATAGCTCTAAAATCACTAGGAAGAGGAGAAAAAGAAAAAAAATGCAGCAACAGCAGTAGCAATAAAATAAAAGCAATGAAAAGAAAACATGTGAAGAAGATGAAAAAGGAGGAATGCGAAGAAGAACGAGGAGGAGGATATAAATGTTGTTAATGGAAATAGTAGTTGGAGCGTATATTCACGCCTTTGTTAATAAAACTGATTTTTGTTAAATTTAAACTAACTTAATTGGACTTGATTACCATAAAAAACTTAGATGTGTAGTAAAACTGTTGTTGGAATATTCTGATGGGTTCATTTTTAAGGATTATCTTGTCAATCAATGGTAAAAATCTACATATCACATAGTAAAGTAAAAGTTTTCAATTGAAGTACGAGAGAGAGTTACAAATATATTGAAACTTTTGATTCTTGAAAGGAAATAATTTTAAGGTTAAAAAGGCAATGAAAAAGGGAACTTCGTCCCTCCCTTTACTAAATGAAGATAACTATAGTCTCTTCAAACTCATTTATCATGAAACACTTGATTGGACCCTTACGAAACAACCAAAGAAAACCTCACGGAAATAACAATACAATACAATCTATGGACGAGAGATGTAAGTAACACTCCTTAGCAGGGTAACCTAATGTCTAATGGGTTTTCACTTTCCACAATGAACACTTTCTGTCCACCAAAATCTTCCCCTACATGCCAGACTTCTAAGCAATCAGATATTGCTCTTTTAAGCAATTTGATGATACCTTAACATACAAAGAGAAGAGAGGAACTAACTAGATGATGCTGTTCTGCTCTGCCTGAAAGAGCAGTTTGCAAACCAGTAAGTGACTACTACAATTAGAGGCGTCGTTACCAAAAATTAAGGCATTTGCGCGGCATGGGACAGAGAGATGGTGGACAAACTGTAACAGCAAATGCCAACTGTACATTAACAGAATTATGAGCATTGCTAATATACTACATTATTTTATTTGTCTATTCTTAGATTGTTACATAGATGACCAAGCTCTGGCCTAGCATCCATCCATGCAGAAAATTCCATGTCCGAAGGAGAGGTGCAATAGAGGTAGGATCTGAATGTGATAAGGAAAAAATACCGCCTGCAGATCAAGTAAGGAAAAACAACAAGCATTACAAGATATTTCTTGTGTTATATGTAATCAACATAATTTCCAACTCTAAACTGCAACGTAAATAATAAACAATAATCATGCACCGTGAATAATTTCTTTTATTTTTCCCGACTTTATCAAAATTTTATAATTATTTACTTGATTCAGTTGTTTGGTGTGTAGGTGGATGTGCGCACAAGAAAGATGTTACCACTTATGTCAATATCAATCTTAGACTCAATTCAATTTGAAAGTTTTTACCACGTAATACCATATCATATTCTATGACATGCATTATTTAAGCTGTAATAACCCTTTCAAAGACTCAACACACCATTTGATTACATATTTAGTATTTTTAAAATTTCACCATAATGATTATGAATTTAAATAATATAATATAAGACAAAGGTAGAATTATAGCAAAATAATTTTTTATAAACCATTTTGGGGACTAAACAACGTCACATTATATCAATTCTTGAATTCGGGGCTCTAGCATCCTAATAATACAGATAACCTTTGGGAGTATCAATGAAACATTTCTGCAATTGTGCAGTTGAAGGAATAATTTTACCTCAAAGCCTTGATACCCATGTCCATAAGATATGCACGTTTCTCATCATCATCGTCGGTGAACTTTTGAAATGCTTTACTGTAATGAAGAATATCATCTCGAATATGCCCTGCACCTGCACATCTATTGAATAAAAGAAAAAATGTTCAGTGCCTTAAATTAAACATCAACGGTCCTTATACTACTATATTGCCAAAAACAAATTTCCCCAATCATAAAATTATCAGGCTTTGGATGATAACCTCTCAATGACAATATCAACATCTGCTTTGCTTTGGGGGCCATATATGAGGACTCTTGTAAGGCTCAAAATGTCACGATAGTCGCCCATCCTGAGTGCTGTTTCGTCAGAAGCTCGGGATGGCAGGTTCTCTTCAGACACTGCACATATGTGGGGACCATATAATGGCTGTGGGACTGTGGATGCAAAGTTTGCCTCAGCACCAAGTCTACAACAGATGATGGCCATTGCATATGAAACTCCACCAAAACCTGTGTGTGATACAAAAAGATAACTCCCTGCAGAACTACAATCAGGAAGAGTTTAGAAGTATACTATTATATTAAATGAAAAAGTATTTTAAAATATTGATATACAAAGATTACAATTTCTAGACAGTTTGCATGTAAATGCAATTGGAAGTAAGGAGCATATTAAAGGCAATGCTGCTATTGGCTACAATGCATTTAACACACTAGAATAGGACCATATAATACTACGGATAAGCTAAAACTGACACAAGAATAGTTATAACTGGGAAACATTTTGGAGATACAGCATGGCCCCCAAATTATGGAAATCATAGGTTGGTTATGATTCTCTCGATCAGCGGTTCAGCACAGCCAACACAAAGACAAAAATGTCAGCCAACTTTACAAGATAGATGCATTACTGACGAGAATACTTACTCATCTTTACAATACTGAATTGCATCAACATCTGAGGCTAAAGCATCTCTTTCTCGTGTTAAGGGGATCCTCTGGTAGACAATATCATATCCATCATCTTTTAGAGCAGAATAAACTTCTGAAGGTGTCTTCACATCATCTGCCGAAATGTTTTCCCAGTATCCAACCACATCAGATTGATTTGTTGAAGGGTTATATTCTTCACGGTGTAGTAGCATTCGGCCGCCAGAATGTCTTATTTCAGCTAGTATATCTTCTTTCAACCGAGCTTCAATGTGCTCCACCTGCATTTTATTTACCATGAGTTGTGAAACACGTGAATTCTTTGATATGATAACGATAGACAATTGAACAAGATGACAGATGACTTACCACGGGACCAGTGATTCCCACATACTTGAGAGTATCAACAGGTTTGTTTAACTCCCTTAGGACAAAGGGAGTACCATTGATATAAACAACTGCTTCCTCCCTCACATCAGTTAATATAACTTTTCTAGCAGTTAAGGCAGTTGTAGGCTTAGCTTCCAAATAGGTTAGCATCTCCTTGGCGCCAGTGATGGTTGGAGTTGCCATGCTATACACAGGGTATTCATCAACCTGAAAAAAATTTAAAAAAAGCAACTTTTAGGCATAATAGCATTACTGTAATCACCAAAGGAAGTTCACATAAGCCTCCAAGATCAAAAATGACAGAGCAGCTAGCAGTAAGCATATGATGGTAAGATTGTCATTTCACTTCTTTAGTGGTTCTCACAATCACACGTCTTAATAACTTTTGCATATTAATAAGCAAAGTTTGGTAGGCTTAACTGTCATATCATGATCCCATAGTTAGAAAACAACTTTTTGAATGTTAAAATAATGAATATAATATAAAATAATAATGTACTAACACCATTTTTTCTGTAGAATAATCGGTTAAGTAAATTATTTACTAATTGAAATAATGCAGTTGTGCAGACAACAGTTTTCACAATAACTTTGCACCATAAAACATTAAAGATGCTAATTCTACCTACACTTGGATGATCCTGATGTCCCCACTGGACGTGTAGCCTTACCCTCTGGCATCACAAACTTGATGATAGTTAGTTTTTTAGAAGTAATTAAGTAAGCATACCTTGTAAACATTTGGTGCACCATGTATTTGTATGTTACTGGAAGTTCTCTGACCAGGAAAGAAATACATTTTCAGAATGGAACCATTCCCGAGAACAGAACCATTTCGGGCCTTGACAATAGCCTCCATCACTGCATCTCCATGCTGAGATTCTTGTGGTTGCCTCAACTCTTCCTATAATGCAGATTGGTTATTGAAGAAATTCAACTTCAAATTGAGGGAAAATAATAGTTCTAAAGTAGAAAAATATTTACAGGGACAGTGAAAAATCGCCCTGGCCTCAGCCTGATGCTCCATTTCATAGCCTGCACCTCTGGCCTCTGGTGCAACCAAACCTTAAATGTCATTTTGGACCCTCCTTGTCCACAGAACGCATCAAATGCTCCACTTCCAAGATATGCTGCGAAAGCAATTAAACGGAAGTACCTCTCTAGGTACTCAGCACCACGATTCAAAGCTACCCTCCTTACTCTAGGCTCAACATGCTGTTGATTGAATACTTTTCTATACTTCAGAACAGCTTGACGAATGTTTTGAAGAGCAGAACATCTATCAATAATAGCATCTAAGGCTTCCCGACATTCAACACCATTTTCAAATAATGTTGTTATCTTCCACAGCAAGAGGATGTCATTTATACCAAAGACACGGTTTTGTTTCTCATCTCTTGTTATTTGCAAAGTATCGGAGGTTAATGCAGTGGCATTGCCCCCAGCTTCATCTCCACTTGAGGAACCACTATCTGATTCTTCATGGGTCACATCATCACCTAGTATTTTAATGGGCCTACCATAATCAATTCGAAGCTTCACAAGGCAAGCTATAACAGTACCAGTGGTTGTCCTGCCCCTACCCATCTGTTATAGTAGTGAGATATTAGCAGCAAGAAGTGAAAAAGAAACCAGTAGACAGAAACGCAGAATGGGCATTTACAATGCAAAATAAGAGAGAGATTATAGTTACCTGACAATTGAAGACAAAAGCAGTATCCTTTGCAGCACAAGCAATATTACATGCCATTGTGTCGAAATCAGAACTTTTAGGAGCTTTTCCATCAGTGATGGGAACTCGCGCATATTTAATGGGAAACCCATCAGCCTCGAGGCTTTTAAAAACTTCAAGTGGAGTCTGAACCATGTCAGGCGTGACATGCTCCCAAGCATCACTTATATGGCCATCATCTGTTTCATGAATAACCATTATGGCATTGCCATAGTGGTTAGCTTCCCGAAGTATATCTTCTTTCAACCGAGCCTCCATTTTCTCCACTCTTTCACGATCAATTCCCTGAACAAATAAATTACATTTTCCAGATCAGCCAACAGTTATACATACTTTCGCAGTTGTGTGATCCTGTATATATTTTAACAGATCCCATAACTTGCAGAAACCAAAATCAAGGAACTTGGACCCGCTAATTCACACTGATTTTTGGCTAAACAAAAAGCAAACCACTTTTTTTTTTGTGGTTGAGAGAGAGAGAGAGAGACAAAGGAGGGGGGGGGGGGGACAGCATGTAAAGGATACAATAGGAGATCAAGAACAAGAACCTACTAAAGATAGCTAGTAGTTAGTTATGTCAATCTGTTAAGCTGTTATATTAGTTTAGAACTACTAGTATATATAACTAATCTGTACCATCAATACTACTACTACTGATAACTCATGAATATTGAATATCACAAGATTTCATTGTTCCTCTCAAGAGTTGTCCACACTATCCCTATTTGTTGGATTATCCTCCATCTAATTAACAGAAGCATATGTGTGTAAACTTCAACTGTCCCTAAAACTGAAACCAGGCCGTGAATGGCAAGGTTTCAAGCTTTGAATTTGGAAAGAAAGGAAAAATCAAACGTCAATGCCATTGGTTAAAAATTTCAAGCTTTAGTAGCTTATCTCTTGATATTACACATTAGAGTGGAACTGGCATGCTTTTGCTACTGAGCAGAGAGGCCTAGAAGATATAACTATAATGACATATTGTTGTGGAACCAAAACAAAGTACTATCTTAAAATTGTGGCTTTAGCTCTACTTCAAAGCTCATTCAAAGATGGTGGATTGCCAAAAGTTGATGTGGAACTCAACAGACTGTAAAAACAAGATGTCCTTGCCTGGCTCAAACAGCATTTCCCAGTTAGAGTTACAATCTATTAGTGGGATCATTCTTGGAATTGGTTACAACTAAGTTGTCGTATAGACATCTGATAAACATACTACAAGTAAAATTGGGAAACACAAATTGGTATTATTCTACTAGGGATTATGAACCAAAAACCAATTCAACATCCACTTAGTGATCCGCTTAACATAAAATTTAAAGAAAAGACAGGATAAAGTATTATTTACCGAGTATTCTAGCATATTTTTGTATGGTCTTTCTACTTCACGAAGAACAAATGGCTTCCCATTGATGTAAATAACAGGTTCTTCTCTCATATTATGCCAAAGTACCGGGCGTCCACCTTTAGAGCTACCAATCCTACGAATGACAGATCGAATACCATCAATTGTTGGATTTGCTACACCATAAACTGGAAACCCAGGAACCTCTCGGAAATTAGGAGCCCCGTCCACTCTCTCGGGCAAACTTGGGTTTTGACACCCTGGACAGTGATCACTTTTTAGAACAGTTTGACTACCAAGAACCTCTCCATTCCTCAAAGCAGCAACCACACCCATCTCACAGGGGCGGCCATCAGTAGATTCGGCTATCTTTTTTAGAGACGGTTGCAAAGATGAATATCCAAGTGCACCCATTGGATCTCTCCTAAGTAACCTGCCATTTGAACGGTTATGGTTTATGCGAAATGTTACAGCCATGAGATCAGGAAGCTAATAAATCAGATAGAGTCAGAAAGCCCAATTGGTAATAACTATCCAATTATATGATAGGAGATTCTATTTAAAAAATTAATAACTTGGGTGACAATATACAAACAAAGATGCTAGGCAGAATCTGGATATATCAGCAAAGGATGATGCTACAGACTGCAAGAAGAATGGATATCTTGGTGATGTGTCCATATAACTAGTGTAAATTGACACTAAGAGAATAAGAAAAGATAACTTTTTTGGGTAAAATGGTAGTATGGTACAATGGAATTATCTTGTAATGTTCAAATCAATTACCAAATCCATGTTTAACAATTCAGTTTGAATGAGATATAGGCATGTAGTCTATAAACTAAACAAGAGGAATTAATAAAATACATCAACTTCACACAATTATTAAAATGTAAACCTGCGAAGAATACTGTAGAGTTCAGGTCTTGCTCTCATCCAATCTGCAAAACTACTATGACCAGCAGCACTAGATTCAAGTGCCGCCCTTTCTGAATGAATGTAAACAGCAAAACATATCAAAAAGTAATATCTCTCCAAGTACTCCACAAAAAAAGAAAGTGATGCCTCTCTTTTCATCTCATCAGGTTGTCGGAGAATGCTGTTGCGATAGGTGGCAATTGCTTCACGCAGGTTCTGAAATACAAGGGATTCATTTTCAGATAAAATGTGAAAACTGAACCCACAAAAGATGCAACAACATAAATTCAAAACATCAGGGAGATAGAATAGAACATATAGAAACTCCTACCTGCATTGAAGCACACCTGTCAATGACTTTGTCCACTTGTCTTTTCCCCTCAAGACCACCCTGAAGCATGTTAGCTAATTAGAAGGGATAATAAATTTTTTACAAAGAAACAGAAAATGAATACTTTCATCTTATAAATGAACATTAAAGTTTATTCGAATACCTCTAATACCCGGATCAAGCTTCTTATGACTCCGTATTCTCCCCTGCGAATTGCCTCCTCTGAGTTAGGTAAATGGTCAGCTATATTGGTCATACTTTGAGAAATTCTTCCAATTGAATTGCTTCTTGGAATCCCTATCATGTATTAAGATAAATACAACATTTTATTAATGGCAGCTCCACTGTTATGCATCATGTCTAATATTGAAACATAATTGTTAATCCCAGTTGCACTGCATAGAGGCCAATCTGAAAAGCACTATAGCAACAGTGGCCACAGCTGACATTTTATACTGATTAAAATTAAAATACTAGATTGCATGTTCATATTCTCTGGGTTTCATATAGCAAAGTAGCACACATCTTAAACAGAAGAATATATATAGCTTCAAATCAGATTCCGAATACGCACAAAATCACTTCTTAATTTCTTGGATGAAGATGAATGACAACATGAATAAACGAAATACGCCATAACACAGACAAATCACATAAATAAAAAATAGGAGTACCAGAGGCCCCAATTCGGTTTAGGTATACCAAAGTTGCAATGACCATTCCAGTTGTAGTTCGTCCACGTCCCATTTGACAGTTAAAAATTATCTCTGTATTTACATCAGCTTGAAAAACTTTATGAACCTAAAATCAAAGATGAAAAGCAGTTGAGATACATGAAATAATTAATATCAAGAAACTAAAAGTGAATTTGTTTTCTAGGTTACCAAATATTGTACCAAAAGAAAAATTACATAATTGAATCTCTTGATCATGGCAAAAGAATAAATGTTCAGATAGTGTCACAAAATTTGGTAGTTTGACAGAGAATGAAAGCCAGCAATCATAATTTTCTTGCAGACAATTTTCTCAGGAATTGTTGTAAATGAATAAATAAATAAATAAGAGAAACACTTGAAGGTACAAACTCACATTCATTAAAGGAAGTGCAAAAAGTAAACACCCTCCCCCCAAAAAAAACACACACACACACACACACAAAATAAATTAATTAATAAATAAAAATTTATAACCAACTATCCATAATTAATTATATTTCTCCGGTAATATTGCCATACAGCATCAGTTCAAGGTAAATAGCACTGTTGTAAACTTAACACACAAGAACTGACCAAAGTATCAAAATCCTGTTCCTTTGGTGATTTTTCATCAGTTATAGGAACTCGCTCATAATCAACTAGGTATCCCTCCACTTGTAACTCCTCATACACCTACAGCAAAGAAAACAACTTTGATGCATTGTTGTCAGAAAACTGATTGAGTAGTCTCGGGCCCCCATTGTAAACAAGTTGCATCCATACCTCTAATGGTGTCTTCACGGAATTACATGATACCGGTTCCCATTGGTCCACCATCTGACCATCTGGAAGTTCATCGGTCACAAGGATTTTATTTCCATATCTGTTACATAAATGTGGGAATAAGATAAATATTAAGGACAACCACCAATTCCACAGGACAAGTTAGAGAAGAGAGAAGGGAGGGAGAGGAGGGGGGGGGGGGGGCAGAGAACAACAGAAATAACTACCTGGCAGCTTCCAACAGTATGTCCTGTTTCAAACGAGCTTCCATTTGTTCAACCCGTTCCCTATTAATTCCCTGATCAAGTACATATGCCACAGATGTTAGACGCCAAAAATAATTCTTTTTAAGCATCACTGCACACAATTTAACCCAAACAAGTAAAGTAGGTCCCTCAACTGCGAGGGGTAAAGAGCTTCACAAATAGGTAATAAATGACATACCGTATACTCAAGGTTAGAGAACGGTCTCTCCACCTCACGCAAAACAAAGGGGCGGCCATTGATGTACACAAGCTGATTTCCAATGCAAAGATTAGAGCATTACACATCGAAGTTAGAGTAAAAGCTCAGAGAACATCATAACTAAACAAACCTTAAGTTCAGCTAATACTAAATCACTCAGACTCAGTTACCCTATTAAGTTCTTTTGGTATTCCACATGTTCATTCAGAACTACAAGTACAAGGAAAATAAGCATGAATATGAATATGAATTTGAATTTGAAGTAAGTACCGGTTCCTCGCGAAGGCTAATCCAGAGAACATGAGCTCTCTTGGCCTGTTTCTGAGCACCAATGTGCTTGAGAACATTCCTGATTCCATCAATGGTTGGGATAGCAACGCCATGAACATGTAAGGAATCAGCCTGCAAGAAAGAATAGCATTAGAGAGCAAGAAAGCTAGGAAATGAAACAGAAAACAGAAAACAGAAAACAGAAAACAAAAAGAAGAAGAAGAAGAAGAACCTGGCGGTAATTAGGAGCACCTTCGATCTGAGGAGAGAGACGCTTGTTCTGGCAACCAGGGAAATGGTCGCTCTTGAGAATGGTCTTCTTGCCAAGCACCGACCCTCCCCTCATCTTCATCACCTGCTCGGGCTCCTTCGGTATCGACATCTTCTTCGATTCTCTTATCAATCCAATGATCACTACTCACTCCAACTTCGTCTTCTTTATCAGTTACTCGTTTTTTAAAACCCACAGAAACAGTTATCTGTTGTCCACTTCCCACAGAATTGATTTCCCCATTGATTAATTAAATCCAATCTCCATTCCCCCAATTTTCTGACGGAATCTATAAAAACAACAAGAGAAATTGCTGCCAGCGCGCACAATCTAACTCTATAATCGTTCACAACCGAAAATCTCACCCCCTTTTCTTTTCTTTTCTTTTCCTTTTTCCCTCGTCACAACTGTCGCAACAGAACGTGAAATGCGTGAATTCTTCTTCTTAGCTCAGCTTAGCTACAACCACAAGCCGTGTGTATCTGCCACTGTCCTTAAGCTTATATAAAAATAAATGTAAGCATAACGAATCTTTATTCCGATTCTTATATATACTCTTCAAATCTTAACCTTTTTTTTCTCTATTTCCTTATATAGTCGTACTAATCTTCATATTTATCCAGACTCACTCTATACTTAATTACTTATTTCTAAATTTTATAAAATAATTTTTATAATTTTTTAACTAAAAGAATAAAAATAAAATAATAAAAAAGAATTTAAAAAAAAAATGTTAGCGGTTTTGGCTATGGCAGAGTGAGATTACTAATTATTATTATTATTATTATTACTATTATTATTATATTAAAAGACTATCAAAATTATTATTTTTAGTTATTAATTTTTTTTTATCGAAGATATGGAGACTCGAATCCGCAATCTCTTAATTGAGTATGGAGAGACTATGTCATTAATTAATTATTAATATTTAAAATATAAAATAAAATATATTATTAAATTATTATACTAAAAAAAATTAAATTAAAAAAATTAAGTTATTAATTAAATAATTAACAAAAAACAATAAATTACTCCCGGTCATTTCTCATATTATTATTCGCGTACGCTTAATTTGAAAGCGCTTATGGCTTATGCTGTGAATATTCGAGTTTTGCTATGGTGGCAAAGTTGCGTTTGGTGCCAAGAGTTAACAACATGACCGAAAGCCCAACAAGTTCTACCAACCGTTCGTATTTCACTTTTCGCGTTTTGGATTGGACATTTTGGACTCCATTAATCCTCGTATGCCCAGAGTTGACGCTCACCACAAAAATTTGTACCACAAGTTAAATCAAATAAATTAAATACACGAATTAAATTGGGTTAGTCTCATAATTACTTCATTAAGTCTAATTTGAATAAATAATTTAATTAAATTATTTTTAAAAAAATAATTTAAATAATAAATATTTATATTAAAAATAATTTATAAATAAATTATTTTATATTTAATTTTTTAGTTTTAAATTATTTATTTTAAAAAAAATATATATAATAAAAAATTTTTTACTATAAAAAATTATTTTTTTTATTTTTTTATACACACTTAAATAATTTATTAAAAAATTATAATTTAAATTTTAAAATTTTACTAGACATTAATATTATTATTTTTTATAAGTCAAAAATAAAAAAAATTAAAACTTTTTAAACCAATCTTTAATCCATTTAAATAAATATCAAAAATTCGAATTTGCATATAATAATTTATAATTTCGCTATATTATCAACAGTATTTCTGTCAACTTTTGCCAACTCTTATTTATAATTGTGTTTAATAGAAGTGTTTTTGTGGATGTGTCTAATTAAAATATTTTTTTATGACTGAATCTAATAGAAGTGTCTTAATAGATATATTTTTTTGATGTGTGTCTTTATACATGTGTTTAAAATATAATAATTAATTATTGTTGACAATAAATTGACAGATAATCTATTGGTACCTATACTTTTTCAATAATTTATTAGCAAACAATAAACCTTTAAATGAAGAATCCCGCTAGGGAGCCAATGGAATAAGTATACAATGGGTTGATTCTTTAACCGAATATAAAGAAGCAATCATTCGCTATCGTACAGGTTCAAACCTCCAGAGTAAAACACTATTAAATTATCAAACACAATACACCTATATTATTTGGAATAACTATCCGGATACTAGGGATAATAAACATATGACATATTACGAATCACTTTAAAATTTAAATAAACATCCGATACTTTAATTTTAATTTAAAATTAACCCCATTATTATATATATTATACGGAATATGTATTAGCTCTCTATACTTTCTCTTAAATAAAATACAAAAATTAAATACTCGATTCGATTCTCTATGAAATTGAGTAAGGACTAAGGAGGAAAAAGTAAAATGCTCGTGGCTTTTCGCTTGCCTCTTATATGGATAAAGCTTGCAATGCAACAAAATGTAATAAAATTGTGACAGTGATTATTCCCAAACGTGCATCACTGTACATGTGAACCATAGACGATAGCGTCAACTATCATAAGAGCCATGGCTTTGTTTTACGAAGTTGGATAAGATAAGATTTAGGCAATAAAAAATGTCGGAAATATTATATATGATATTATATTTATGATAAATTCAGCATTGACAAAGTTGTATTAACTCCATATTTGTGTATAATTGGAAGAAAGCATACTTAAATGTGATAGAAACAGAAGAGGAAATACAAAACGTGGAAGAAATGACATGTCAATTGATGGGACGCGACTTTGGATGATCCAATCACCATTGTTATGAGGGGCCCAACGAATAAGGTTGTTAAACCAACAAAACAGAATAATTAAGAGAAAGAAATAAAAAAAGAATTACCGCTGACCAATTTTGAGTATCTTGAACTTAGATGGGGAACACAACGCGTTGCACTATTACGCATGTGAAAGGTTGAACAATGAAATAAAAATGTATAGTAAGAACGTGAAATACATGGCGGTGAAGTAATAATTTTATAATCACTTTGAAATCTGAATGCAACTTTTTAAAAGAGTTTTGACCAAGGGATGGAATGAACAAATGCAATTTGAACGTGGTTTGTTGGCTATTTTTTTATACATGAAAGTTAGTGATTAATGGTAAAAGGGTTTAAAAAAGAAAAGAAAAATTATTTAAAAAAATATCATTTGTTACTTTTTGATATGATTACAAAATTCTTATCAATATATAGATTAAGAGTATACTAATGAGTATGTTAATTATGGAATAATATTCTAATAAATTACATTGATATTTTTTCTGATCCTCTTTGATATTTTTCGAATTTTGTTTTCTAATTACGATATTCTAATACTCCCCTCTCAACGGGAGTAGTGGAATCACCAATACTCAGCTTGGTTATAATTTTAACCCATGTTTTGAAAATCGGTTCGAACCGGCTGGTCGAACCGGTCGAACCGTGAACCGATAGCTGTAGCGGTTCGGATAATAAGAAAAATCGCAGGATTTGAAAATCGGACTTGAACCGACGAACCGGCCGGTTACCGGTCGGTCGAACCGAACCGGGACCCGGCCGGTTTTTTAACATTGCCTCAATACGCTGCCGTTTTGTGCTGAGGGAACCCTAATTCCCTTTTCTGAGTTTTCTCCTTCGCAGCCTCCACTTCCTCGTTCCTCCATCTTCTCAGTTCTCAACTCCAGCCTCCCACAGAACAGAACACCACCCAGTTACCCACGACTCCAGGAGGCCCTCAACGCACTCACTGCCGTCGCACTCACCTCAACACACTCACCTCCGTCGCGCCTTCAGCACGGTGACGCCGTCACCAGCGTCGCGCCGTCAGCTCCCTGGCGCCGTTGGGTCCGTCGCGCCTTCCGATACCTCGCGCAGTCAGCACCTTCCCGCCGTCAGCTCCGCCGCGTGCTCAGCTCCGTCGCGCCCTCAGCCACTTCGCATGTCACCTTCGTCGAGCTCTGCCTCTGAGAAAGCAGTAGAGAAGCGTTGAAGCGTTGAAGCGTTGTCCTTCGAGCTCTGAGAGAAAGCAACAGATTTCCTCATTTCCAGGTAATTTTTAATTTAGTTATGAACATGATTTTGTGATGCAATCCGATTCTGATGAAACTGTGCTCTGATGAACTGAACTCTGAGTCTCTACTCTCTGAAAACTGAAACTGTTATGAACTGATTTTGTGATTTCATTGATTCCGATGAACTGAACTCTGATGAACTGAACTCTGAGTCTCTACTCTCTGAAGGTGTTATGAACTGATTTTGTGATTTCATTGATTCTGATGAACTGTGAACTGTGAACTGTGATGAAAGTCATGAAACTGTGAACTGTGATGAAAGTCATGAAACTGTGATGAAATATGAACTGATTTTGTGATGCTTTTGTGAACAAAGAATTTTTTGAACTTGAGATGTTGTACTTGTTCAGAGTGTTAAGACTTGAGAGTGCGGCATTCCACAACATGATGATCAAGTGTTACAGTTACAAAAATAATAAGAACAAGTTTTGAAATAATGCTTCTCATTTTCTCAGTGTACAACAGAGTGAGGACTAAGAGAAAATTAAAATTGTGGTTGGATCGACAAATTAAAGATAAGAATGGCTACATTATATTATGTTCAGTTCTTCAATTCATTGAGTCTTCTTTTTTAATTGTGTGCCAGTTGTTGTTGAGCATCTCCATTTATTTATTTGCACTTGTGACATTTCTTTTATAAGAAATTGTACCACTAGTTTTGAATTTTGTAAGAATAATTAATGTGCACTTGTGACATTTCTTTTATAAGAATTTTTTGAACCTCAGATGTTGTACTTGTTCAGTTGTTTGTATACTCTGATTTTGAAATTTGGATGTTGTTTGTTCATTTATTGTGAACTTGAGAGTTGAGATTATTGGGTTGGATTGCTGGTAATATTGAGTTGAGATTAGTGGAAATGAAGGTGATGAAATCAATGAGGCAAATCTGCAGCAAATTATGGAGGATTTTGATGATTGATGACAAACTTGGATCATTTTGATGCTGCTATGTTATGTTTGATTGGTTGTTTGTTGACTTTTGAACTTTGAATTTGTATTTGAATGAGATTATAACATTTGGTTTATGTAGGACTTTTAATTTGAATGATATTTTAAAGTTTATATTAGACTATAATTATATTTTCATGTGCTTATTTATATTTTAATTATTATTTTATTATAAAACGGTTTTTACGGTTCAACCACGGTCAAATCGGTTAAACCTATGAACCAGTGAACCAGTGTCTAGAGCGGTTCGATGACCGGTTCGGTTTTCAGAACCTTGATTTTAACAATAGCTTATCTTGAAACTGCTTTAGTAAGAGTATCAGCCAACTGATCTTGTGATCTCACAAATAGAAGCTCAATAATGCCCTTCTCAATTTTTTCTTTGATAAAGTGTCGATCCAACTCAACATGTTTTGTTCTATCATGTTGTACGCGATTCTCTGATATTGTGGTTTTATTGTCACATTTCAACTGACTTGGCAATTGTGGTGGAAACCCAATCTCAGTCATCAATTTTCTTATCCACAATACTTCAGTTATGCATTTAACGATCCTTCGAAATTCTGCCTCTATGCTTGAAAGTGCTACAACTTTCTGCTTCTTGCTTTTTCAAGTTACCAAGTTGCCTCCAACAAGTGTAAAATAACCAACTATTGATCTTCTATCGTTTGGGTTACCCGCCCAATCTACGTCAATGTATGCCTCAACCTTCAAATGGCCATTCCTTTTGAATATGATTCTACTTCCTGGAGCTCCCTTCAAATATCGAACTATCATCATGGCAGCTTCCATATGATCTTCTTGTGGCTTATGCATAAACTGACTTATTATTCCCACAGCATAAGCTATGTCAAGCCGAGTATGTGATAAGTAAATTAGTTTTTCAACTAGTCGCTGGTACCTTTCCTTATCTGCTAGGGTGGCACCTTCTACTATCTTCAACTTGTGATTAACTTGCATGGGCATATCTATTATTTTGTAATCCACCATTCCTGTTTCTGCCAGAAAGTCCAAAACGTAATTTCTTTGGGAGATAAAGATTCCTTTGCTGGATCGTAGAACATCTATTCCTAAGAAATATTTTAGTCTTTCCAAATCCTTCATTTCGAAGTTTGTAAATAGGTTCCTTCTCAATTTTACAATTTCTTCATCATCACTTCCCGTTATGATCATATCATCCACATAGGTTATTAGGCGCAAGTGACTAAATCTTCCCATTTTTTTAAAAAAAGATATGATCAAAGTTGCTTTGTTTGTACCCATAACTTTTCATGGCCGATGTAAATCTTCCAAACCAGGCACGTGGAGATTGTTTAATCCCATAAAGAGCCTTCTTTAACCGGCAAACTTCATGTTTTCTAAATCCTGTTGAGAAACCTGAAGGAGCTTCCATGTATACTTCTTCTTTCAACTCTCCATGCAAGAAAGCATTCTTGACATCAAATTGATGGGGTAGCCAATCTTCATTTGCTGCTATTGAAAACAACATCTTGATAGTATTAATCTTTGCAACCGGTGAAAAAGTATCAGTGTAGTCGATACCATAGGTCTGTGTATAACCTTTGGCCACCAACCTTGCCTTGTACTATTCAATGGTGTCATCTGCCTTGTGTTTAATGGTGAAAATCCATTTGCACCTGACTAGCTTTTTTCCTATCGGTAGGATACACTTTTCCCAAGTTCCGTTCTTCTTTAGAGTTTCTATTTCTGTATTCATGGTTTTTCGCCATTCAACTTTCTCATTAGCTTCTTGAATAGTTCTTGGAATGTCTTCTGTCAAGAGTGTGGTAGAAAAAGCCTTTGCAACATTTGCTATTCCTTCTCTAGCCACCCTTATTGGATATCTTGAGTTACGGAAAACATGTTCTGGTGAGTACCGATCAGGAGGCATTCCTCTGTTTCTTCTTGGAGGAAGAATAAAGGTATTGGGTTCTCGTTCTTCTTGTTCCAGTGCTACACTGTTATTGTTAGTGGCCTCATTGAAAACAGGGAGTAAATTATCATATTGGTAATTACTTACCTCTTGTCTGACATTCTCAAAAGGACTCTCACTGGTTGTATGTACCGAGTTATTTTCTACGTTGACTGAAGTATGCTCGGTAGCTCCATCTACTTGCTCTGTTTGAACAATTTCTGGGCAACAAAGGTTATTTAGCCAACTTAATGGTTTATTATTGTTCTCCCCCTGAATGCCATATTGGTGGTTGAAGTAAAATTCGGATTCTAAAAAATCACAATCCATGGTCACATGAATATGACGAGTGAATGGATTGTAACACCTATACCCCTTTTAATGTGTAGCATACCCAACGAAAACACATTTTTTTACACAAGGATCAAGTTTTATTCTATTGACTTTAGGGATATGGACAAAGACGGAACATCCAAATACTCGAGGTGGTAAGGTTAGAATAGGCGGGATTGCAGTCTGAGTAGCCAAGACTTGTAAGAGTGTTTTGTGGTGGAGAACTTGGGTAGGTAGGCGATTCAATAAGTAAGCAGAGGTTGCTATAGCTTCAGGCCAAAAAGTTTTTGGAACTTGTGCATCAAAAAGCATGGCTCGGGTTATCTTAAGTAACTTACGATTTCGATGCTCAGCTACACCATTTTGTTGGGGTGTATTTGGACAGGAAGTTTGATGGATAAGACCATTTTGCATAAAAAAATCACACATTGATTGATTTATAAATTCCCTACCATTATCTGAGCAAAGTACTTGGATTTTCTTGTTGAATTGAGTTTGAATCATTTGGTAGAAAGCAAAGAATTTTATCAGGCACTTCAGATATGTGTTTTAAAAAATATACCAAAGTCATGCTAGAGAAATTGTCTACAAATAACACAAAATATTGAAAATTATTATGGAAAATAGGGGCTGGGCCCCACACATTAGAGTGCATTAGAGAAAAATTGGAATTGACTCTAGTGTTGGTTGGAGGTAAAGAAACTCTGTGATTTTTTGTATGAATACAAGTTTTACATTTGAGGGGTTCATTGCTACTTGTAAAAAGACTAGGAAATAAAAACTTGAGGTACCCAAATGAAGGAGGTCCGAGACGCATGTGCCATAACCAAAGTTGCCTAGTAACTGTTCCGTGAGCAAGCATGGCATGACCCTGGTGTTCTACTTCATCAACATAGTAAAGGCCTTCTCACTCAGTACCACGCCCAATGATCTTCTTAGTAAGAATGTACTGTAAAAGACAAAAGGTAGAGTACATGAGTACCACACAATTTAGTTCCTTTGTTACTTGACTAACAGACAATAATTTTGATGATAGTGCAGGGACATAGAGGCAATTTTTTAATTTCAATTTTTCTTAAAAAGTAATGGAGCCTCCTCCTTTAACATCAATTAATTCTCCACTAGCTGTTTCAATATAGGCTTTTGAGGGTATAGTCAAGCTGTTAAAATCATGAAGATCATGAGTCATAGTATCGGTAGTCCCACAATCGAAAATTCATTCATTTATTTTTTTAATTGGATTCTAATTTTGGGTCTCCCTTTCATATTGAGTCGCGGCCTGGGCTGAGCAGCCAAGGAGTTCAGTAGTCCTTGCCATTACCACCGCTGCTGCCTTGCCATCACGACTTGCTTCCTCTCTTCTGGCATCGCGACTTGCTTCCTTTCTACTGGTTTGTGATGATCGCATTCCAAGACTATTGCGTAGCATATTTGTAATTTGTAATGTTGATCAAAATGGTTGATTTTGAGTTCCTAAAACTTAACTCTGCTCTGGTACCATGGTACAAAGGGTTTGAGAAAGAAAATAAGAATTATTTAGAAAAGTATTATTTGTTATTTTTTTATACGTGATTACAAGATTCTTACCAATATATAGACCAAGAGTACCCTAATGAGTACGCTAATTATGGAATAATATCCTAATAAATTACATTGATGTTTTTTCTGATCCTCTTTGATATTTTCCTAATTTTGTTTTCTAATTATGATATTCTAATAGTTAGGTCCGTGTTATGCTGGATTATGGACGTTAGAAGGTTATACACTGTTATAACAGTGGTAATTTTTTAAACTGTTGAAGAAAAAATCGGATTGTTCGATTTTTTTTGTAGAGAAAAGACAACACAAATCGAACGGTTTAATTTGTGTTGAACAAAAATGATCAACATTTTGGGACAAAGAAGTTGGACCTACCAATTTCATAAATTTGAGATTTTTTTTATTTTGTTAGAATGTTAATTGGACAGTCTGATTTGAGTTCTTAAAAAAATTTGAAATGATAAAAAGGCGTTCAGACCGTTCAATTTCTTTGTTTATTATACCCGAGCTTAGACGAACTCTCCACTTCTTCTTCATCTCTCAAGTCTCAAATCTTCTAAAATTCCTTTCGTTCTTCCTCTCCATCTTTTCAAAAGAAAAAAAATACCCAGGTTGAGAGTGTCTAATGTGAGTAGTTTATCATAGATGATAGAATTATGTTAAAAATATATTATCGTAAACAGATTTTGTTACAAATATCTGAAAGAGTGAAATTTGTATGTGAGAATCCATTAGATATTATTGTTTCATTCACACTATCATTTGAAAAACTAAAAGGTGTGATTTGTGAGAAGATGGATTCTCAAATATCTAGGAGAGTGTCGTGTATTTTATACAGGTATCATATTTCTATATTTGGTGGGTTCGTTTAATTTCAAACCAAATATGTAACCGATGAAGCGAGCATGCAAGAAATGTTTTCCGTGTATATTGAAACTCGATCCCAAATATCATTCATCGAGTTGTATATTGAGTTCGAGCAATCTGAAGCAGATCGAAATATTAAATTGAAAAACTATAATAGGATAGCGAGAAGGAATTTGAAATTAACTATGAAATCGTTGATCCGAATGAAGACGAAGATCAAACTTACAGCACTAAATACACTAAATCTATTTTACAAAAATTCCACATTTATATTTATTAGCTTCTAACAATAAATAATAAAACTTAAATAAATCTAAAATATAAATCTAATTATTATTATTAGATACATTAAAATTATATTTTATAATGTCCAAAACCTATTTATATTTTATAATAATTATTATTATTCATTTTTTTCTGTTTATATAACCAGAATGATTTTAAAAATTATAATACATCTCTAATAATAATAATATATCTTCACTAATTAAGAATGAAGAATAATTGATTATTATATTTAAAAAATTTCAAAACTTCTATTTTCAGTAAAATACAATAAAAAACAATTGAATTACACATTCAATTTTTTTGTATCTAAATTCAACCAAATAGACCTAATACTAATAAAAACTACTCTCATTAATGAGAACGTGTTACACGCACCCAAACCCCAAACGTTACCTCTTTCTTTGCACTAGAATATGAAAAATCGTTCGTTCCTCCAACTCAAAACTGCAACAAACAAATTTAAAATTTCTATCAAAATCTCTCAAAAATATTTTAAATTTTTTACGGAAACAACTACAAAATCCGGTAGTACGTTTGAGATCATCAACAAAAAACACAAAAAAGAACAACAAAGATTTCTCAAGGTACTGACAAAACTACTTGTTATTATGTTCAGTTTTCTCCATCACACCTTCTCACAATTCTCGCATTTCTACTAGTTCGGTTTAGGGTTTAGTGGATCGAGTTCGTTCATTTAGTAGATCGAGTTTCTCTGATTTAGTTTTTTCTTATTTTTCTCTGTAACTAGGGCATCAAATAGAACTGTGTTGTTAGTTTATTGGTTCTAATAAATAATTCAGCTCATTTCTAAGTTTAATTGAGTTCATTTACATGCAGAAATGAATTGAATATTTTTTTTTGCTGATTGAGTTTTTATAACTTTTTGTTCAATCCTGAACCAAATTCGGTTCATTTGTGAATTAATTAAGGTTCACTTGATGCTACTGTTAAGTAGTGGCCAAATTTGTTATACTTTAAGAAATTTAGGTTCATTTATTAGTTTAATTTAGGTTCATTTGGTTTGGTTTTGCTTGAATTTGTTGAACTTGTTCATGTGGAACTGTTTAGTTAGTTTTTATTCAAATCTGAACCAATTTCGGTTCATTTGTAAATTAACTGAGGTTCACTTGATGTTATTGTTAAGTATTGACTTTTTGTTATACCTTAAAAAATTTAGGTTCATTTCTTAGTTTAATTTAGGTTCACTTGCTTTTGTTTCGCTTGAATTTGCTGAACTTGTTCATGTGTGGTTGTTTAATTAGTTTTTGTTCAAATCTGAACTAATTTCGGTTCATTTGTGAATTAACTAAGGTTCACTTGATACTGTTGTTAAGTATTGACCAAATTTTTTATTCCTTACAGCCAAAATGAAAAAGAAGATCATCTCAAAAAAGGAGAAGCCATATTATAATGTAAGCATATACACATTAAATCAACTCTATTTTTGTATTATAAATATATCATATAACATAATGTTTCAAATCATTGCAGAAAACTCACGATTTGAGTTGCTCAACAAGATCGATAGCTCGGGTATTCGCCGACTTGAGTGAACAAAAGAAAGTTATTGTTAAAAAATGGGATTCGGTGCACTGAGACATATCCCATAATTAAATGTCTTGCATAAGCTCTTGAGGGAAATAATTTTTTGCTTTGATCTCTATCATAGATTCTTGGACACACGCTATGGGAAAATCTACATAACTCCTGCCAAGATAGGAGATGCACTGGGCCTAAATTCAGGCGGTATTATACTTTCCAGTTTTTACATTTGTTTTTCTCTGTAACTAAGGCATCAAATAGAACTGTTTTGTTAGTTTATTGGTTATGATAAATAATTCGGTTCATTTCTTAGTTTATTTAAGGTTCATTTGGATCCAAAAATTAATTGAATATATTTTTGTTGATGATTGAGTCTTTATGACTGCTTGATCAAATATGAACTAATTTTGGTTCACTTGTGAATTAACTGAGGTTCACTTGATGCTGCTGATAAGTATTGACAAAATTTTTTATTCCTTAAGTAATTTCGGTTCATTCCTTTGTTTATTTGAGGTTCATTTGGATACAGAAAATGAATTCGATGTGTTCTTCTTGATGATTGAATTTTTTTGACTGCTTGTTATAATTTAAACTAATTTGTTTATATTAAAATATTGTAGGGGATAATTTTTCTGAAAAGGTTGCGTACAGCGAACTGACTGAGTAGCAGAAGGAGATTGTTCCAGCTTTAAAGGTGCTACTTTGGCGTCTTTGACAACATCTGTGACGGATATGAGTATTGTAGGGGAGGGGGACTTGCTGAAATTCAAGACGACTTTCATCCTCTTCGTCCAGAAATACTTCATGTTGCTGACAATAATAAGCACAGTCTCCCAGGTCCATAAGATCATATGTCCTTCATGTGGAGACAGTCCGACAATGGAATTAGGCATCTCATGTGCTAAGCTTCCTGATCAAAAGGATCAAAGCCCAGAGAGCAGGAAATAAACTTTCAGTTGATGGCTGCGTCTTTATATTAATGATAATATATTTCCATGAAACGAAGTTCCCTAATCTAGAAGCATATGATGCTCTCGGGATACCATGGGTGGCGTACTGGACACGGAGGAAACTGGTCGACCGGATTGCCTTTGAGACAAATAATGAAATGGTAAATAAAGAAACCATTTCCCTTGAAATTCTGGTTCAGGTGCTTCTAAATTATTGTGCTAACAAAATAAGCTTCTGTTTTAGGGAATTGTGAAAAGAGCAGAATTGAGGGAGGGAGAAAAAGAAGAAAAGAAGAGGAAACAAAGGGAAAAAAGAAGAAAGAAGAAAAGAAACTTGTCATCCTGCATTCGTCTTCAGAAGAAGAAACTGTTTCTGAATATGAGTATACTTCTCACCACCACTTATCAGAAACTATCCATTTATTTAAAATTTTATATTGTTATTTTAATAAAAAAATTTGTATGTATTGCAAAGAAGAAAAAGAAATGGAAAAAACACCACCAAAGAAAAGAAAATAACCACAAAAAGTGGCGAAGAAACAAAGCCAAAAAAGGAAGATTGTTCAGATAAATTTGGAAAATGAAACTGAATCCAAATATGAGTAAGATTCAGAAATGATTATTTTATTATTATAAATATATATTCTATTTTTATTAATTGAGTCTTTTTGACGGCTTGTTCAAATCTGAAATAATTTCTATTTATTTGTGAATTAATTGAGGTTCACTTGATGATGCTGATAAGTATTTATAATTTCAGTTTATTTCTTAGTTTAATTGAGGTTCGTTTGATTTAGTTTCACTTGAATTTGCTGAACTTGTTAACTTGTTCATTTAAAAATTTTGGTTCATTTCTTTTTGAATTAAGATTCATCTTGATTTTAGATAAAAACTTTTTGTATGAATTGTCAGAAGCAAAGAAATAGAGATGAGTAAAAAAAGAAAACAAAAAGAAAAAAGAATGAAGAGAAAAAACGACGGTGCTGTGAAAACAAATGTTACTTCGGATAAAACACAGAGAAATGACCACGACTCGACGGACGCGCGATATGATTTATCACAGACGGAAGATTAAGTTTCTTATATAAAGTTTTTTTTTTCTTTCTTTGCTAAGTTTTCCTAAAACCTCATGTAATTTCTTTAGTTTTACTGAATAATATTTATTTTTTTGCTTAAACAGCCGACTGTAAATTTGGGCAACGAAAGTGAACCTGTATTTCAAACATAGACGAGCTTGGGACGATCTGTAAAACGCACCGGGCAATACCAAATAATTCCTCTTAGCATTTATTTACTTCTTCTGCTTTTAATTAGAATATCTTGGTTGATGATTTTAATTTTGTACCTTTTTTATTAGAAAAAATACTTCTGAATCCCCAGTTACATTTTTTACAAGAAAAAATGGCTTGAAAAGGAAAAACAGAATTTACAACCTCCAGCTATGTAAGTTGAAATACTTACGTTAGTCTTTTAAATTTAGGTAATAATTTTTTTTTTAATTATTGACACAGAATTTTATTTACTATCAGTAGCCCAACAGCTGATTGTCAAGAACAAATCCTTGTAGTTCGAGAAGAAAGTCAGTCTTAACCTCTGGATATGTGATTTTTTCAATTTACTTTCCTATTCTAATCAATGTGCAGTTTTACTTAGTGCAAGTTTTCAATTTACTTTCTTATTCTAATCATTCAACATTAACTCCTTTCTTATTTACCTTCATTAGACTTCTTATGGCAATTGCTCTTCTAAGTTCTCTGGTGGAAGATCTAAAATAACAAAAAACCTTTATCTATGTCCCTTCGAAAATTCAAACAGAAGAAGCTTCTGTTAATGAGTAAGTTCTACTTAAAATACTTTTTTATTAGTTTTCATGCTATATAATAATAATTTTGGTTCATTTTAAAATACATTACTATGTAATCCAGCTACCAGCCCCAAACTCAACAACAAGCCCTTGTAGAAATTTTGGAAAGAAAACCAGTGCCATAAGCTCTTGTAAATGAGTAAGTTTTACTTAAAATCTAATTTATTAGTTTTGATGCTATATAATAAAAATTTCGGTTCATTATTAAACACATTTCTGTGTAATTCGGCTGCCCCCTGGAACCTTAACAGCAAGCCTTCGAAGAAACTTTGGCAAGGAAATCAGAGCAAGAAGCTCTTGTAAATGAGTAAGTTTTACTTAAAATCTAATTTATTAGTTTTGATGCTATATAATAATAATTTCGGTTCATTATTAAATACTTTCCTATGTAATACAGCTGCCCTCCAGAACCCCGAACAGCAAACCCATGAAAAAACTTCAGCAAGGCAATCAGAGCAAGAAGCTCCTCTTAATGTATAAGTTTTACTTAAAATCCTTTTTATTAGTTTTGACATTATATCATAATGATTTTTTATTATTTTGAAACTTTCTTCTGTCATCTTGCAGTTCTCCCTGTTCTCGACATTGGAAAGATGACGTATCTTCGTTCAGCCTTGGCATAAGTCTACTGATCTCTCAACCAACAGTAACACAACTTGAAAATTTGGTAGAGGAGGTGATGGATGCTGGGGTGATAACAGCATTGCAATATGCAGAGGAAACAAGTGCGGAACCGAGTTTGAGCACCCATGAAAGGTACAAGACTCCGGAAAAGAAAACGAAATAACAGAGGAGCTGAGGAGAAATGTTATCATTGGATGACGCAAATAAAGATTGACAAAGAAGGGACAACCAATGAGTTTGAAACTATATTCATGTTAGACCACAGTTCATTTAGAGGGGGGTAGATGCCACTTTTGTCTCTAAAACCCAAACAAGATGTAGAAAATACAGTAAATTCTTCAGCTATTACATTAACATTAATGATTTTTTTTTAAAAGTTATATTCACATATATCTAATAAATTTTGGTCCTATAGGTGGTCTCCGAACTGTGTATGATTCTCAACAACAGAAAATGTCGCAATTTGATGAAGAAATATACTGCGTGCCGACAGATATTGTGGTAAGCCAAATTTTTTATTCCTTAAGTAATTTTAGTTCATTTCTTAGTTTAATTGAGGTTCATTTGAATCCAGAAATGAATTCGATGTGTTTTTGTTGATGATTGAGTATTGTTCACTTCTTGTTCATATCTGAACTACGGTTCATTTGCGTGTTAATTGAGGTCACTTGATGTTGCTAATAAGTATTGACCAAATTTGTTATTCCTTAAGTAATTTGGTTCATTTATTAGTTTATTTTGGTTCATTTTACAAAATTTAATGTTGGGAAAGCATAACCATGAATACATTGATCCAAACACTAAGAAGTCCTACCAGATCATTGAATATAAGAACTACCTGCCTTTTCTTGACAAAAAAATTAGCATCTCATCCATTTGTAAGTTATGATTTCTAAAACTTCTTTAATAATTCTATCGTTTGCTATCATTTAGACTGAAATATTCTATCATTTTCACAAACTTCAACTGTTTGCACCAAATTATCATGGAGGTCATTGGTGGTTGTGGATTGGTGATGTTCAGAAAAAGCCTTTCATGTGCTTGACCCAAAAAAAAAAAAAGATATACCTGAGGAAAGAATAGCATTAAATAAATTTGTTGTAAGTTATTTACAAAATACATATTTTTGTTGTAAGTTATCTCTTATTTCTAGCCATTCTTCTCTAATTAAATCATATCAATTACTTTTTGTGCCTGATTGAGTATTATTTGTGGGCTTGGTTTTGTTCAATTATTACTGAATTGAAGTGCACACTTTGTATCATTTTCAGGGCTTAATAGTATCTCAAATGAGGGTCTATGCTGGAGCAGAACCTTTGGTGGACAATAAAGAGGGTGTTGAAGCACCATATATTATGATCAGTGGTCGACGAACATCGTATATCAATCTTCCTATATATTATTCTTTCTTTGTTATAGTACTGTTATTAATGTGTTTTTCTGTGTCTGTCCTATTAATCATATTTTACTTTTTTATTTCTTTCTTAGTTATGATTGCAAAATATTTATCATGAAATGGCTGAAAATAATTGATCTCAGAAAGATAAAAAATGGGAAATACAAATGTAAAAACTAGAGGTAAGTATCATTAAACATAGTTGATCCTCTATTTCTAAATTAATAAATTTCAGTTCATTTCTTAGTACATTTGGATTCATATTAACTAATTTCTTTCAATTGAATTGTAGGAAGAAGTAGATGCTTTTAGGTAGAAATATATTTCTACCATTCTCTTGGACAAGGTAAATAAATTTAGAGACAAAGTCATCGAGGCATCTGAATGCATAAGAATCCTAAAGCCATTCGCTACCCTTTCAAGTCCTTTTTGTAAATTCTCATATGGGGATATAGAAAGTAAATAGGTTCAATCTGTAAAATTGTAATGAACACTATTTTGCAAGGAATTGTAAAGAGGCAAATACTTCTTTGACTCATTGTAAATGTTAATGTATATATTTGAAAATCTTTTCTTAAATTCCTTTTGATTATTTGTTGGAAATGTCTGGGTTGTATTGAGATCACATTAATTTGAATGAATCTAGGTTCACTGAATAGATTGAATGTATTTATCAAACCTCAAGAGTGGCAAAAAAACACAAATGAACCAAAATTTAGACACAAAATAAACTGAAATATATTCTAAGAAACACCTAAACTATTTGCCATAACACAATTGCAAAAGCTAATTTGAAAAACTAAAATGTGACTATTCAATAAAATATAACACAAATCAGAAATTAACCCTTATCAACATTATATGACTAGAACGCAAATGAACCGAAATTTAGTCATACATAAATTGAAACGTATTCTAATAAACACCTAAAACTGTTTACTACATCACAATTATATTAACTAATTTGAAAAATCAAAATGTGACTATTCAATAAAACATAACATAAATAAGAAATAAACCATTTAACCCTCATTTTTGTCAAAGGCAAAAATATTATATGACTAAAACACAAATGAACCGAAAATTTATTTTAATAACCACCGAAACTTCTATCATCCTCTCCAGGATAATTCATATCCTGTGCATGATAAAGGCTGGAGTTTGACTGAATTATTAATCCACCATCTAATAGGTTCAACTATAAAAGAAATAAATCATATATTAGCATACTTACTTACATGCACAAACACATTTTTCCTAATCAAAAGTAAATCAATGTTGCCTCACTTAGAGCTGGTTTTTTCTTTTTTCTTTAATGCATTTGCGATCCTTTTTTCCAAATTTGATCTCAGTCTATTCTTGGGACGTCCTCTTATTATAATACGTAGGGGACTTTGAAGGTCGTTAACATCATTCAATGTAGCATCTTCGTGAGATAACGAACATTTACCTTTACTTTTTGCTTGATATTCTTACATCTCAGCCATGACATTATCAAAAGCCTGATGCAGAATTCCAATCAATTTTTCAGATTCTGATGTAAATTCACAAATATTGTGTGACCAAAAGACCAAATCAACAAACCTCTTGCTTCTTGGCTCCAATGGAGGCTCGTCTTGGCTGCTTTTGATATGTGTGTGCCTCCTCTTTACGTTCTTACTCCAGCGTTCTAATATATATTTCGGTGCCACTTTATCTACTTGCTCAAAACTTAAGACACTCAGAGAATGACGGCACAGTATACCCCTTGACTCAAACAATAAGCACTGGCACTTTACTTCATGTGATAAATAACAAACTTGTTGAATGTTGAGTTAGAAACCTGCTCTACAACTTCATATGTCGTAAAACCTAGAGCAGACTTCGTTGATCATGTGATGCAATTCACCTTTTCTCTAAATTGTGCTTGAACTTTTCTGAACTTCTCGTGAGTATACACATGTTGAAATTGAGCCTCTGTTGGTGATTTTGTTGCACACGGTATCACAGTATAAAAATTTGCAGCATCAAATTTTCTCTTTCTTTGCTCTCTGCTTCCTAGACAATTATCATATTGCTTCATAAATTGAATCAAAGAGCTATTGGGTGTGATAAACTTGTTAAAAAAAGCATGAATACTCTTGCTCCTTTGTGTGCTTCTCATCTCGGCCCAAAAGTGGTGATCGAGATAAACTGAAATCTATAAATGACGATATTCAAAAAGCTCTGCAAAATGGGGCACAATTAAAAAAATCAGACGAGAAAATGAATCGAAAGTTATTCCTGTCTGAACCTAAAAAATAACATCATTCAATTCGAATGAAATCATAGTTACCTGAAAGCCACTTATTGCCTCTAACACCATATTTCATGAGAAATCATTTCGATTTCTGTCAAATGCATCTTTTGTAAATAAGTTCCAAACAACATGACTCATCTCTTATTTGATTTCTTCATGTCGCTTGTAGCCGTTTAATTTACTTGAGATCTTCTTCATGATATGCCAAATACACCACCAGTAAATTGTTGTTGGCATACAGGTCTCAATAGTCCTTTGCATCGATGCACATTGATTGGTAAGAATCTCTTTTGGCGCCTTTCTTTCTATGCAACGAAGCCAACATTCAAATAACCATTTGAATGACTAAATATCCTCATTTTTCATCAAAGCACATTCGAGAAGTGTCGACTAACCGTGGTGATTCACACCGACAAAAGAACCAAAAACCAAATTGTACCTGCAGTAGAAACCAGAAGGAAAATTTGTTATGAATCGAAACTAGTTATGTGTGTGAACCGAATAGTATATCACAATGAACAGAATACCTGTTTGTGTTGTAAGTCGTATCAAATGAAACAACTCCAAAATATTCATACGTAGTTTTACTTCTTGCATCAGCCAAAAATGCATTTTTTGATAGAGTGATCAACTTCAAGGTTAAGCTCAAAAAAGAAATTTTGATTCTTCTCTTTCATTCTTAATAAGTACTTTCCAAATTTTTTGGCATCATCTTGTTTAGAAACATTCTGTACTTCCCTTGTAATGTAATTCCTTACATCTTTTTCAATAAAACTTAGTTCACGATGACCACTCACTGCTGCTACAAATGACTTATATGTTTTACTCGGTCTGATTCCGGCTTCCTCGTTATTTTCAATGATACGATGCACAAACATGCTTAGCTCTCTGTGTTGTTTAAGCATCTCTGCTCGATCTAGACAGCAAAGATGTGAATGATTCAGAAAAACTTTAGAAATGATCCAAAGACCAACATCCTTCAACATATGTACATAAATCCTGGTTGGACAGTTTATTCCAGCTGTGGGATTTATCTTCAGAGTTGGAGATATTTTGGATTTTTATTTCCTCTCTCTAATATATGTGATTAGTTGATTCTTAATTTCATCTCCCTTTCGAGTGGTGTTCCTTATTTTTGTAGAAAAAAGAGCAAGTTTGGAATAATCTTTGTAGAATTTTCCAACTTCTTCAAGTCTCTTGAAAGTTATCCCAACCTTTGGGACAAATTGTTCATCGACAACACAACTGGATTGCAAAATTAACCGAAATATTATCAGACATAAGACCAGTGTGTAATAACAAATGAAACAAAAAATATGCATTATATGACTTTAGAAATTCCTGCATTTTATCTAAAATAGAAATTCATAAACAACACTGGTTATAACAAAGAAGGATGAAATTATTCATGATCACTTTATTCAATTGTATTCCATTCTATTTAATTTAAAATTATTGAAGAGTGAACCAAAATATTATAATAACAAGATCATTATGTCATAACAAATAAATCCAAAAATGTGCATTATTCAAATTCAAAAACTCTTGCATTAAATCAAAATTGTTGAATAATGAACCAAAAATATTATCATAACAAGACCATTGTATAATAACAAGTGAATTGAAAAAATATGATCATCAAATCTCGTCCACTTGTTTCGATTCCGAGAATAATCCAAATCACTCTTGCTTTGATTTGAACTTGAAGCATTCATTATTTTGATAAGAATAATATGTTCGATTCAGAAGAATAATACTTTGTTCGATTTGTTGGGTTTTTGGGCTCCCTTCCTATGTGGAGAAAAAGCCCAAATGCTAGTATCCAAACCCATGAATTGTTGAAGTGGCTGAGGTGAGTTAGGGTTGAGTGAGAGAGGTCATTCTTGAAAGGAGAACACCAAACACTAGAGAGAAAAGAAGAGAGAAAGTTATTTTCGCACATACACAAAGCTGTCTTTGTAAATTGGTCGTTGCAGATTCGTTAACCGTTGGATCAAGCTCAAATTTGGATAGTGTGTTCTACACATCTGGTTATTTGATTTCACCGTTCGGATCTTTGATTCGATGTCCGTAGATGGAGATATTGGCCACGGATGGTAACTCTATTTTTGTGGTATTTTCATCTTCTTTTTCTTGTTTTGAAAGCTTTGAAGCTTGGGTTGTTTGTCTTGTTGTATGCACATTTTGTGCAGTAATTTATGACTCTCTTGTACTCTATTTTTCATCATAGTAAAGCTATATCCTGGTCTTGGTGACTCGTGATTTTTACTTCTCTCATTGAGGAGGTTTTCCACGTCAACAATTTTGGTGTGTTAGCTTGTTTCTAATTTCTGGTTTATGTGATTTTTCTACTGCTATTGGGTATTATTGTGATGGTGTTAATACTTGTTGTGAGTGGATATTGTTACTCCTCTAATTCTTGCAAGTAGGGAATTGTGTTTTATTCCCATCACGATTCAACGTAAATGCATATCGAAAATTAGAGGAACAAAATCGAAAATCTGAAGAAGAAAACAAAGAATAGAAGCTTTACGTTGAAGAGGAACAAAGAATGGAAGCTTTACTTTGAAAAATAGAAGCTTACGTTGAATCTCTGTTATAAGTAAGTGGCTCGGCGCGTGAGAGTAAATTACTTGGATGGACTTGATTAAGAAAATCACTTGGATGCAAAACATTATTGATAAAAAAATATATTAATTAAATATCTAACTAACAACACACAACAACAATAGAAGCTTTAGTGATTAAGGTTCTTGATAAAAATTATAGTTACACAGCTCTTTCACACAAGCTTCGGATGGTTTGGCGCATCAAAGGTGGCTTTGATCTGCTTGATGTGGGGTTTGGGTACTTCATGGTAAAATTCGATGCATGTGAAGATTGTGAGAAGGTCATGCTTGGTGGCCCGTGGTTGATTGAGGGGCACTATGTTGCTGTAAAACCGTGGGATATAGATTTTCGGCCATGTGAGCAATCCTTCGGGTCTACGCTTGTATGGGTTCGGATTTCGGGGCTCCCAATCTGGTGCTATCAGGAACAGGCCATGATGCGTATTGCTTCTGCAATAGGAGTTCCCATCAAAGTGGACTTAGCCACTAAGTTGGCTGAGAGGGGACGATATGCCAGAGTATGTGTTCAAATAAATTTAGGACTGCCAGTGATCAAGCATATCATTGTGGAAGGCGTAACTCATGTAGTGGAGTATGAAAGTTTAAATTTAATTTGTAACTCTTGTGCACGTTATGGTCACGATATGGCACAGTGCTTGGGTAGAGACTCTAGGGAAGGAAAGAGTGCTGATTCCGATGCCACCAAGCCATGGGACGGTATAAAGGCAGTGCCACATCCTGAGACCAAAATTCACAATTCAAATGAAGTAGAACCTAATGTGGTAGGTGGCGTTACTGGCAAGAATCCTGCATCGAATTTGCAAGAGGATTTGGAGGCTAATAATTTGGAAGGAAATAATGTTGAGGAGGCTTGCATGCATGATGAACCAGGCTGGGAGAAAGTTGTGAGGAAAGGTAAAACCAAGCTGGTTCAGAAGCAATTTAACAAGGTCCAAAGAGGCATTCAATCCAAAACCGATTCGAGTAGAGTAATCAGGCCCACCATTCACTTCTCTCACACGAATGGATCCAGCTCCTATCGCGCTAGGGTCGGGTCACGAGTCAAGGTCGGACACAGCGCTTCCCGTGTTGGTGAGACGTCGATCTCCTCAACCCGACACACCCCAGTGCCTTGCGGGTCCTCTCTCCGGAAACGACCAAGGCCGGGGTCCCTACAGAGCTCGCCAGTTGAGAAGAATGGAGGCACGGTGGTGGAAGCATCGTCATGTCTTCCTGCAACCGTGAAGGAGGGTGTTACCGTGGTGGTTCCATTGGCGAAGGAAGGCGCATTGCCGGCTGTTACTGCGTCGGTAGGCGAGATTAAGGAGATATTCCAGGGAGATTCGGCAAACTTGAAGGTCACGGGAGTCACTTCCGCTGGGCAAGCCTTGGTTTGAGGTTGGTGAAGCACTTTGATTTCCTTGTTTTATATTTTATATTTTATATTATGGATAGTTTAAATATAATAGCTTGGAATATTAGGGGTGCTTCTAATAAGTTAGCCCGGGTGAATTGTAAAGAACTGGTTAGGAAATTTAAACCTGTAATTTTTATTGTGGTTGAAACTCACTGTCCTTTTCAACACTTGAAACTATTCTGGGAATGACTTGGTTATCACCCTATTGGTATAGTGGAGGCGTCAGGACACAAGGGGGGTATTTGGTTCCTTTCTGCAATACAGGGTGTTCACTGCAAATGGGTTGATGCTTTCGATCAGTGTGTTACAGTTGAGGTTCAGGTAAATAATGTGATTTGGAGGTGCAGTGGTATCTATGGTAGTCCTCAATTTAATACTAGAGTTCTGCTATGGGATTATCTTGTTACTCAGTCTTCGTCTTTCTGCGGGCCATGGATTGTTCTTGGTGATTTTAATGAAGTACTATTCCCTCATGAATCTAAGGGTTGCCTCTTCTCGAGTCGTCATGCAGATCGGCTTGCTGCCTCTCTAGGGGATAATAATCTGTTTGACTTGAAGACTATTGGAAGACAGTTTTCTTGGTACAGAAGGGTTAAAAATGGTGTTGAGGTGGCGAAAAAACTTGACCGGGTTTGTATCAATAGTGGCTGGCTATCTCTCTTTCCAGAGGCTTACGCAGAAATTTTAAATAAGCTTCAGTCTGATCATTGTCCTATCCTAGTACGCTGTACAGGTCGTCCCCAACCGAAAAAGAATAGACCTTTTCGGTTTATTGCAGCTTAGGTAACTCATCCGGGGTACATAAATATTGTGAACCAGTCATGGCAGGCTGGCTACAGAGAGATGCATGGCAAGCTTTCAGAAGTGCAGAAGAACTCTTTGGAGTTTAATTCTAAAGTGTTCGGCAACATTTTCGTTAGGAAATGCAAATTGGAGAGACAGATTAATTTCCTTCAGAAGCGACTTGAAGTAATGGAAGATTTGTCTATGCGGCAAAAAGAAAAACAGCTGATTGAGGAATTTAATAACACACTTGTGCAGGAGGAACTTCTATGGTTTCAAAAATCCAGAGAGCAGTGGGTAAAATTTGGGGATAGAAATACCAAGTTCTTTCATGTCCAGACTCTTGTGCGGAGAAAGCATAATAAGATTCATGGTCTCTTTCTTCAAGATGGGGTGTGGGAAACGGACCCGGATGTCCTTAGAAAGGAAGCTGAATCCTTCTATAAATGCCTATTCTGCCAGTCGGAGGATGTAGACTTAGGTTGTCTTGGTGATGTGCCGCTGCCTTCCCTGAATGATGAAGCCTGTTGTAGCCTCACAGCGCCAGTTACTCTGGAAGAAGTTAAGTCGGCTGTTTTCAGTATGCATTCTTTTAAGGCGCCGGACCCTGATGGGTTTCAGGCTTTCTTCTTTAAAGAATACTGGAAGATTGTTGGTTTTGATGTTTGGACTATGGTTCGTCATGCGTTCTCTGGTTTGGATATGGATCCAAGGATGATGGAAACTCTTGTGGTTCTTATTCCGAAGGTAGAAAACCCGGTTTCCATGAAGGATTTCCGACCAATTAGTCTCTGTAATGTGGTTTACAAAGTTATAACGAAGGTCCTGGTCAATAGACTTCGTCCCCATCTCAAAGAGATTATTGGGCCCCTTCAAGGAGGGTTTATCCCGGGGAGAGGAACCCCTGATAACATCATTGTAGCACAAGAGGTTCTCCATTTTATGAAGAAGACAAAGTCAAAGAAAGGCACCCTGACCTTTAAGATTGATTTGGAGAAAGCGTACGATAGAGTGGATTGGGGATTTCTGAAACAAACCCTGGTGAGTTTTGGCTTTCCTCCTCCGACAGTCAATCTGATTATGCGTTGTGTCACTGCTTCCTCACTGTCTATCCTCTGGAATGGGGATAGATTAAATAGCTTTACTCCGAGCAGGGGTCTTAGGCAAGGAGATCCTATATCACCGTATCTGTTTGTGTTGTGTATGGAGAGATTGTCCTGTTCTATTAATCAGCAAGTTGATAAGGGCTTGTGGAAGCCAGTTGCGGTTTCTAGAGGGGGTCCAAGAATGTCTCATTTGATGTTTGCCGATGATTTGCTTCTTTTCTGTAAAGCTGAAAAACAACAAGTTCAAACTGTAATGGTAGCTTTGGAAAATTTCTGCAGAGCCTCTGGAATGAAGGTTAATGTGGAAAAATCTAAAGCGCTATGCTCCAAGAATGTTTCAGCAATAAGAAAAGAGATTTTCACTGGAGTCTCCTCCATCAGATTCGTCCAGAACTTGGGCAAGTATTTAGGGGTGAACCTTAATCACTCTCGGGTGACACGCGCAACTTTCAACGATGTTTTGGACAAGATTCGGGGAAGGCTAGCCAGCTGGAAAGGGAGATTGCTTAATAAGGCAGGCAGACTCTGTTTGCTCAACTCGGTAGTGACTGCGATTCCTACTTATCGCATGCAAGTATCTCTCTTCCCTAAAGGGGTAACTAATAAGATAGAATCCATGATGCGAAACTTTCTATGGAAGGGTCAAGCTGATGGTAGAGGCTTGAATCTAGTTAACTGGAAAGTGTTGGTCACTCCTAAGAAGTTTGGAGGTCTGGGAATTAGAGATCCTTTTTGTGCCAATATTGCTCTTCTTGGAAAACTAGTTTGGCAACTTTTTCACCATCCCGACAAGCTATGGGTTCAACTGTTGACGGAGAAATACCATTCTTCTAAGGCTGATTGTTTTAGTCGGTCTCGAGGAAGGGGATCTTATGTTTGGAAGAGTATATGTCGAGCTTGGGATATCCTGAAGGAAGGTTTTAGTTGGTGCATTGGGGATTTGGAATAGAACTTTTGGTTTTCTAAATGGAGAAGAGAGGGGCGACTATGTCAGGAGATGGATTATGTTCACATTTCTGATTCGGATCTCAGGATCTTGGACCTTTGGTCATCTGGACAGTGGAACCTTGAGAATATCTATTCTCATCTGAATCAGTCTCTGCAGAGCAACATTAACTCTTACAACCCAGATGTTCAAGCTGGTTCAGAGGTCGGTTGGTGTTGGACTGGTGCGGCCTCAAAGGTTTATGATGCTCATAGTGGTTATTTGTGGCTCAGTAAGAAGATGTTTAGTTGGGAGGATAGGGGTAATTGGCTTTGACTTTGGTGTCAACATGTTCCAGAAAAGCACAAATTTTTGGCCTGGCTATGTCTTCGGGAGGCTCTTCCTACTGCTGCATTTCATTTTAGGAGGGGCATTTCGCACACGGATAGCTGTCCACGATGTTTCTCAGGTCAGGAATCGGTTTTACATTGTATTCGGGATTGTCCAAAAGCCCAACTTGTTTGGCAAGCTTTAGGGATCTCCGATCAACCAGTGGATTTGATGAGTTGGTTCTTATATAATAGCAAACAGCGCCCTTTTAGATTCTTTTCTGGTCTCTGGTGGATTTGGTGTTCGAGAAATAACGAGATCTTTCATCCTCACGAGCATTGGACCACAGACAAGGTGATTGGTATGGCTTTGTCCTTAGAAAAGGAGCTCCGAAATGTTCTTGAGTTGCAACGACTATCTATCCCCTCAACCATTAGTGGCTCTTGGATTCCCCCCTCAGTGGGTACCTTTAAGATTAATTGTGATGCTAGCTATCCTGGCAGTGGTGCTCGAGTTAGTTTTGCTTGTGTTAGCAGAGATTGGAAGGGAAGGTGGCAACGAGGCTGTCTGGGAACAATTGAGAGTCGTAGCATTTTGCAAGGAGAGTTGTTTGCTATTTGGAGAGGCTTTCTTTTAGCATGGGACTCGGGACAAAGAGACATTATATGTGAGACAGACTGTGTGGAGGTATTTACTATTGTCAATAATTTACAAGATTGCTTTGGGTTTATTAATCCTTTGGTGTTAAAAATCTGAGATATCATGTCTTGGAAATGGCGTGCTGATCTTCGGTTGATCTTGAGAGATGCAAATACAGTAGCAGACATCATGGCAAAGACTGCAATGAGGACTATTTCTCCCCAAGTGGAGCTTCCATTGCCTTGGAAGGAGTTTGAGAGTAGTATTCAGCGGGACTGCCTTTCTTAAGCAGTTTCTTGTTTTTTTTTTCTTTCTTAGTTTTTGTTTATTTTCTTTTAAGTCACCAAAAAAAAATCATTAGTCCTTAATTAAATATCTAAATAATATATTCAAAAAAATTTTTAATTTATTTTATTTTACTGACTATTTCTAACAATTAATAATAACATTATATATACATGCCTATAATCAGGCACGGACCCAGTAAGGGCAATGAGGGGGCACTTGCCCCCACTGCTTTTTCATTTTTTTTTTCAAAATAGTTATATATAATAATATATCTCTACTTTAAATTTTAAATGATCCCACTACAAATAAATTACACTCAATTGGTTAAAGTTTCAAATTAACTTTTTTATTTTCTATTGTTTTTACTATTATTTAACTTAAATTTAATTTTTGTACCATTACTCTTTTATTCTCTTAAATTATTTTTTTATTTTTATATTTTTAACATTTTTTCTTGTCTAGTAGTCATCTTCTATTCATCAAAAAGTAAATTTCAAATTCTCTATATTTTTTTTATATAATTTTCTATGACTCTATGTATCTTCCAATTTCATTGTTTTTCTTTTTGATATTTTCAATAACAAATTTTAATTCAAACAATTATAGTTTAGGTATTAATCTAATATTTCTCTTCATGACTTTATATATTTTATTTTATTCTCAATTTATTCATCTTTATTACTTATTTTTTTATCTTTTGTTCTATTATATGGACTTGTGTTGCATATAAAATTTTAAAATATTAATTTATTAATTTAGAATATATTTTTTATTTTTGAAAATAGTAAAGATAAAATATTTTAGAGTAAAGTATCGATTTTGTCCCCAACGTTTGGGATAAGTCCCAAAGTTGTCCCTAACGTTTCAATCGTCCTATTTAAGTCCCTAATGTTTCAAAAATTGACTCAATGTTGTCCTGCCGTTATGGGTGCACAGACCCGGCCCGACCCGGTCCCGAACACTTTAAAGACTAATTTGGTGTGATTTCATCGGGTTTAGGGTCGGGTACGGGTCTCAAAAATAGACCCGGTCATTATTTCGGGTCGGGTTCGGGCCATAGCTCGGGTCACCCGAAGTCGGCCCGGTGGCCCGGTCATCATACACAATTAATATTTTGTGTTATTAGTGATGGATCATGACTATTCTTATGTGGAATTTAAGTATTGTAAACCTTAATATTTTGTGTTATTAGTCATTATAAGACTATAAATTAATGTTTTATGTTTAGAATGCATAAGACTTTAGACTAATACATAAAATTGTGTTATTTGTATTGATTTAAATATTTGGTATTATTAGACAATATTAGTATTGATTGTGGTTATGCTTTAGTATTGATTGTGGTTATGCTTTAATTTTGAAGAAGGGTTGTGTAAGACCTGGTTAATTAATGGCTAATTAACCATATATGAGAATTTATTTTAGAAAGCCAAAAATATTATTTTTATGGCTAAATGTGATAGAGGAAATTGAGACGAGAATTTCGGTACCAAGTTCATAGAAATCGGACCAAGATTGGACCGAACGGGCCAAACCGGGCCAACCGGACCCAAAGTGGGCCCTTGGCCCAACATGGCTAAACCCTAAAACACTCATTTCAGCATTCTCTCTCCTCACTTATCACTCAAACACGCTGAAATGGAGTAAGGGAGGGGAAGAACACTCTCTCAAACTTCTATCTCTCACTTGATCTTCAAACCACCATAACTTTTGATCTAGAGTTTCGATCGCCGCACCGTTTGCGGCCACGCGTTCACCGCGGAGAGCTCTACAAAAACCATACAATCAATCTTAAGGTAAGCTACGTTTTTCTCTTCGAAATTCCATCCCTTGTTTTCGAGTTTCATGGATGAAATGTTGAGATTTTGGGCTCTTTGATGTTATAGGACCCAACTCTCTTGAAGGAGAAGGTTAATCTTGTCTCCTTGGACCTTGAGTGTGGTAAGATTCTCAACCCTAGTGTAATTTGTTGTTCTATGATGTTGGGTATTGAGATGTAGTGTATGGGTATGATGATTGTGGCTTAGGTTGTGTATATGTGAAAGTTGGAGCTTGATTGGTGATTTTGGAAAGCTTGGGAGAGGGTTTTGTGTGATAAAATCTGTTCTTGGAGGTGTTGAGACCTTGAGAGCTTGTGGACAAGGGGTTTGGAAGTGCTCCGGTTGAGCTTGGGAAATTGGCTAAGGTATGGTTTCGGTTTCTCGTATCTAATATGTAATGTGGTAGGAAATACTTAGGTTAGAGGCCCTAAGATAGGTATTGAATTGATGATGTTGTTGATTGTTGAGATATATGACGTGATCATATATGTGATTATGAATATTGATGCCTTGGTTGTGTGATGTATGAGAAAATGCATGTTGTGATATATGCTTGATGAATGATTAAGGTTGAATTGGTGGGTGGTACCATGTTGATGGCGAGTATGATGATGATTACGTATAATGATGGTTGATTGGAAATGGTATTATTGGAAATTGGGATGAGGAAGAATGTATGACATGACATTGTGTTTGTCCTTTAGCCATTTGATTGAGAAGTGTTAAAATAGTTGGATGTGGTTTTGGGAATTTTGGGTAAAGTGTCAATGTGTGAGTTGAGGATGGCTTGATGTTGATTTTGGTACATTTTGATTGATTTCAAAGAAAAGGGATGAAATTGGCATGTTTTGATTGATTTTGAAAAGAGTTGAAAGTGGCTTGTTTTGAAAATGGCACTTTGTGGTTTTGTATGAAAACATGGCTTTTGGGCATACTTTGACGGGACATAAATTGGACTACAAATCTTTGTTTTGTGCCAAATTTGTTTAAAAATAAAATTGGATCCGGGATATCCATGCCGTTCGAAGAACGGGTGAAAAACGATTTAAAATGAGAAAATTATGTCCGTCGGAAGATTGGGGGTTGAATTTGTAAATTCTGCAGCTTTTAACTTAAAAAATTTCTTAGCAGAATGACCCTCCGCACGTAGGCGCACTTGGTGCGTACGCGTCGTTCTTCAAGAAAGAACCATCCACGCGTGCGCGTGGTGTGCGCGGTCGCGTCGATGCGCTGCACCAAATGCCCAGCTATTTTCCCGAGAGTTGTGCCAGTTTTATGCCTGAGGCGCAAGAGCACCCACGCGTACGCGTGGTTGACGCTCGCGCGTCGTTTGGCTATTTCTTAACCCACGCGTCCGCGCGTATGACGCTTGCGCGTCGATGAGATTTTGTGGCCATCCACGCGTGCGCGTACGCGTGGCCCTGTTTTCATTCCAAAGTTGATTTTTGAGTTTTAAAAGCCAAATTTCATACTTCTAAGCCTCCGATCTCACCACTTATGTCTTAAATTATTATAATATTCCTAGCAATGAGGCAAGGGGCTAGTAAATGTGGTAACTTGCGAGTGAAGCAAGGAAAAAATGAATGATCAATGAGGATCAAAGATGATTATGTGAGATGCGGAGGATGGCGGTGGAAGTGCTTGTTGTGCCATTGGCCGAAGGGCCGTAATTGTTAATGAATTGGCCGGTTATGGATTTAACTGTGAGCCGGACGGCTAGATTATTGTCGTGTTACGGCGGAGCCATGATTATGGCTAAGTATAAATGCATATATGCTGTTGAATGAATTGCGGATGTTTGCACTTCCACCATCGGAGATGAGGGTTTCCCTGGGAGGAAGCAGTGGCTAGCCACCACGTGCTCCAAGTTGAGACTCGAAGCTCTTGTGACCATATGTCGTAAGTGTGGCCGGGCACTGTGAAAGGCCCGGATGAGCTCGCCCCCGTAAATATTCACCAGTGAGGGTGATAGATATGGATCATGATTATGATTAAGTTTATGATGAGTATAACTCGAGTTGGGGATGCGCGACAGAGGGACAGTCCAATGGTTAGCTACCGGGACTTGTCAGGTTGGCTCTATAACTGACAGATGATATCATCAGCCACTAGGGACAGGCATTCATCATATGCATACTATATGAATTGTTTGAGATTGCCTATTTGACTGCATATTACTTGCTAATTGTCTAAATGCCTTATTTGTTCCTATTTGTAAATCTCTTGTCTGATATAACTGTGTTTGCTATATTATACTCCTGCTGGTGGTTGGGAGGTTTGAAGGAATTGGAAAGGGAAGTATTAGTTAGACTGAAGGATCTTTAGTCAGTTGCCACTTACGGTTTAGTTTGTTTATAAGCTTTCATATTATCTGGAGGAAGTTCTAGGATTGCCTTCGGCTTTCCTCTATTATTATGTATTATATATGTGGAAGCTGTTACCATGCTGGGGACCTCTAGTTCTCACCCATGCGAGTTTTGTGGTTTTCAGATGCAGGACGTGAGGTTTTTCGCTGAGGCATGCTGGAGACTTCTGGATTAGCGAAGATCCTTTGTTCTCGGGACTCTGTTTTGGTTTATATATCTTGTTTAGATATTTTTATCTCCATTAAATAATACAAACTGTGATGACTCCTCTCATAGGAGATTTTGGAGAATAGGTTTCTGTATTTGTGTCCCTTTGGATTTCCTTTGGGGTTTTCTTATTTTATTATATGTATATATTGCTATGCCCGGACCGGTTATCTTTGCAACCGAATTTTGAGTCTTGATATTCCTGTTTTTGACACTCCTTTATATATATATATAATCTCGCGTTAACTTATCCTTTGCTCATTGCGTTATCGATCGGAGGGTTGCGCTTTCGAGTTGCGATTTTCGTTTACCCCTTTTTCTACAAAGGCTCCTAGTTATAATCAATCATTCATACTATTATACGTACTAAATTTGTGTTTTAGAGGTCGTAATACCTTGCCATCTCTAAATTATGACTTAAGCATAAGACTCTGTATGGTAGGGTGTTATATTATGGTATCAGAGCAGTTCGTTCCTATAGAGCCTGACTATGCTTCTGTGCATTTTCTGTATGTGTGTTATGTGCTATTAGTATATCTGCTTGATATAATTGGCATAAACGTTCATGAGCATGCATTTGGGACTTTGAAGCACTAGACTTCTGATATTGAGACTGATCAACTTAATATCGATTGTTTGGTGTGTATAGGAACCAGATGGCGCCTCGTGGACGCGGTAGAGGTCGTAGGAGCGGTCATACGAATGCTCGTGCGCCGGAGATTAATCCTAATGACTCGGTGAACTTTATGACTGCATTGGAGAACATGGCTGCTGCTATGCAAGCCACTGCTGAGGCTCTTGGTCAACAGATGAACAACCATGGTAATGACGGAGGTGGAGTTCAGGGCCCGATGACACTGGCAAACTTTTTGAAGGTTAATCCACCTAAGTTCAAGGGAACCACTAGCCCGACTGAGGCCGATACATGGTTTCAGGCCATGGAACGAGCACTGCAAGCGCAGGTGGTACCTAAAGGGCAGCGTGTGGAGTTCGCTACCTATTTGCTCACTGGGGAAGCGTCGCATTGGTGGCAAGGAATCTGACGCCTCCTGCAGCAGGGTGATGATTATATCACTTGGGATGTCTTCTAAGAGGAGTTCTATAAAAAGTACTTTCCGACTTCTGCTAGGACGGCCAAGGAGCTTGAATTGTTGCAGCTGAAGTAGGGTACTATGTCCGTATCTGAGTATACTGACAAGTTTGAGGAGCTGTTTAGATTCTCTCGTATGTGTCAAGGGACTCCGGTGGAATATGAGGAATGGAAGTGTGTTAAGTACGAAAGAGGACTCCGGAGCGATATTTTCGGTTCGGTGGGGCCAATGGAGATTAGGACTTTCTCCGAGTTGGTGAACAAGTGTAGGGTTGCTGAAGAGTGTGTGAAGAGGGCAGCCACTGAGAAAGGAAGTCACAAAGGATCATTTCCACAGAATCGAGGGAAGAGTTTTGCACCTAGAGGTCCGCCTTTCAAGAGGGGAGGTTCCTTTAGGAGGCCCAACAACAACTACTCCCAAGGGAAAAGGTTTGGAAAACAGCCTCAGAATGATCAAGCTTGTACTAGGTGTGGGAGTCACCATCCGGGAGTACCATGCAAGGCCGGATGGGGTTTGTGCTATAATTGTGGAAAGGCGGGGCATAGAGCCGCAAGTTGTCCGGAGCAGCAGAAGCAAGGTGCTGGGAAAGCACAACAGACCGGTCGGGTGTTCACCACCTCAGCTAGGGGTGCAGAGGGATCCGAGACACTCATTCGAGGTAATTGTGAAATGGGTGGTCAAACTTTAAATGCTTTATTTGATTCGGGAGCATCGCATTCATTCATTGCATTTGAGAAAGCCCATGAGTTAGGATTGAAGATCGTAACCTTAGGTTATGACCTAAAAGTATATAATGCAACCCATGAAGCCATGGTAACTAGGCTAGGATGCCCGAAAGTTTTGTTTAGGTTCAAGCAGCGTGATTTTGTCCATAATTTAATCTGCTTACCGATGATCGGTCTTGATCTTATCTTGGGATTGGACTGGTTATCTAAGAACCATGTCCTGCTTGATTGTTCTACAAAGTCGGTGTACTTTATGCCGGAAGATACAGACGGGCCGGTCGTGGTGAATAATTATTACTTGAATTCGATGATGGTGAACTGTTCTGGAACTGAATGTCAGGGTATCCTGTTGTTAACCGCTGGTGTTTCGGGTGATGACCAAAGGTTGGATCAGATTCCGATAGTGTGTGAGTTTCCGGAAGTGTTTTCCGATGATATTGAGGAATTTCCACCTAACCGAGAGGTCGAGTTTGCTATTGAGTTGGTGCCTGGGGCGGGACCAATCTCAAGTGCTCCTTATAGAATGTCACCGTTAGAGATGGCCGAGCTAAAGTCTCAGTTAGAGGAATTGTTGGGTAAGAACTTTATCCGACCAAGTGTTTTCCCGTGGGGTGCTCTAGTGTTACTGGTAAAGAAGAAAGATGAAAGTATGCGACTCTGTGTGGATTACAGGCAGCTGAACAAGGTCACCATAAAGAATAAGTACCCATTGCCAAGGACTAGGACTGGTTTTGATGCTATCTGGGTGATTGTGGACCGACTGACGAAGTCAGCTCACTTTTTGCCTATTCGGATGACTTACACCCTTGAGGAGCTAGCTCGGTTATACATAAAGGAGATTGTGAGACTCCATGGTGTACCTGCTACTATAATCTCTGATAGAGATCCTCGTTTCACTTCGAGGTTCTGGGGTGCATTTCAGAAAGCTTTTGGAACACGTTTAAGCTTGAGTACAGCGTACCATCTGCAAACAGATGGTCAATCCGAGAGGACGATCTAAACACTAGAGAATATGTTGAGAGCTTGTGTTTTGGATCAACCGGCGAGTTGGGATCGGTATATGCCGTTAGTGGAGTTTGCATACAATAATAGTTACCATGCGAGCATTGGAATGGCTCCGTATGAAGCATTGTATGGGAGGAAATGTCAATCTCCGCTATGTTGGTATGAAGCTGGAGAGAAAGGCTTGTTGGGGCCAGAAATGATAGCTGAGACCACTGAACAAGTTAAGAAAATCCGAGATAGGATGCTTACGGCACAGAGTCGCTAGAAGAGTTACGTCGATCAGAGGCGGAAGCCCTTGGAATTTGAAGAAGGAGATCATGTTTTCCTGAAGGTTACTCCAACCGCAGGAGTAGGTAGGGCGATTAAAGCAAAGAAGTTGAATCCTCGATACATTGGTCCATTTCAGATCTTGGAGAGGATTGGACTGGTGGCGTATCGGATGGCTCTACCACCTCATCTTTCGAACCTGCACAATGTGTTTCACGTGTCACAGCTTCGGAAGTACACTCCTGATGCTAGCCATGTGTTAGAACCTGAATCAGTTCAGTTAAGGGAAGATTTGACGCTTCCAATGGCTCCAGTACGAATTGATGATACTAGTATCAAATGGTTGCGTGAAAAAGAGGTTTCATTGGTCAAAGTGGCATGGAGTCGAGGCGGTGTTGAGGAACACACTTGGGAACTTGAATCGGAGATGCAAACGGATTATCCGCACTTATTCTCAGGTAATTGGATTTGAATTTTGTGGGCAAAATTCCCAATTAGGTGGGTAGGATGTAAGACCCGGTTAATTAACGGCTAATTAACCCATATATGAGAATTTATTCTAGAAAGCCAAAAATATTATTTTTATGGCAAAATGTGATAGAGGAAATTGAGACGAGAATTTCGGTACCAATTTTATAGAAATCGGACCAAGATTGGACCGAACGGGCCAAACCGGGCCAACCGGACCCAAAGTGGGCCCTTGGCCCAACATGGCTAAACTCTAAAACACTCATTTCATAATTCTCTCTCCTCACTTATCACTCAAACACGCTGAAATGGAGTAAGGGAGGGGAAGAATACTCTCTCAAACTTCTATCTCTCACTTGATCTTCAAACTACTATAACTTTTGATCTAGAGCTCCGATCGCCGTACCGTTTGCGACCACGCATTCACCGCGGAGAGCTCTACAAAACCCATACAATCAATCTTAAGGTAATCCACGTTTTTCTCTTCGAAATTTCAGCCCTTGTTTTCGAGTTTCATGGATGAAATGTTGAGATTTTGGGCTCTTTGATGTTATAGGACCCAACTCTCTTGAAGGAGAAGGTTAATCTTGTCTCCTTGGACTTTGAGTGTGGTAAGATTCTCAACCCTAGTGTAATTTGTTGTTCTATGATGTTGGGTATTGAGACGTAGTGTATGGGTATGATGATTGTGGCTTAGGTTGTGTATATGTGAAAGTTGGAGCTTGATTGGTGATTTTGGAAAGCTTGGGAGAGGGTTTTGTGTGATAAAATCTGTTCTTGGAGGTGTTGAGACCTTGAGAGCTTGTGGACAAGGGGTTTGGAAGTGCTCCGGTTGAGCTTGGGAAATCAGCTAAGGTATGGTTTCGGTTTCTCGTATCTAATATGTAATGTGGTAAGAAATACTTAGGCTAGAGGCCCTAAGATAGGCATTGAATTGATGATGTTGTTGATTGGTTGAGATATATGAGGTGATCATATATGTGATTATGAATATTGATGCCTTGGTTGTGTGATGTATGAGAAAATGCATGTTGTGATATTGCTTGATGAATGATTAAGGTTGAATTGGTGGGTGGTACCATGTTGATGGCGGGTATGATGATGATTACGTATAATGATGGTTGATTGGAAATGGTATTATTGAAAATTGGGATGAGGAAGAATGTATGACATGATATTGTGTTTGTCCTTTAGCCATTTGATTGAGAAGTGTTAAAATGGTTGGATGTGGTTTTGGGAATTTTGGTTAAAGTGTCAATGTGTGAGTTGAGGATGGCTTGATGTTGATTTTGGTACATTTTGATTGATTTCAAAGAAAAGGGATGAAATTGGCATGTTTTGATTGATTTTGAAAAGAGTTAAAAGTGGCTTGTTTTGAAAATGGCACTTTGTGGTTTTGTATGAAAATATGGCTTTTGGGCATACTTTGATGGGATATAACTTGGACTACGGATCTCTGTTTTGTGCCAAATTTCTTTAAAAATGAAATTGGATCTGGGATGTCCATGCCATTCGAAGAACGGGTGAAAAACGATTTAAAATGAGAAAATTATGTCCATCGAAAGATTGGGGGTTGAATCTGTAAATTCTGCATCTTTTTAACTTAGAAAATTTCTTAGCAGAATGACCCTCCGCGCGTAGGCGCACTTGGCGCGTGCGAGTCGTTCTTCAAGAAAGCACCATACACGCGTGCGCGTGGTGTGCGCGGTCGCGTCGATGCGCTGCACCAAATGCCCAGCTATTTTCCCGAGAGTTGTGCCAGAGTTGTGCCAGTTTTATGCCTGGGGCGCAAAGCACCCACGCGTACGCGTGGTTGACGCTCGCGCGTCGTTTGGCTATTTTTCAACCCACACGTCCGCGCGTATGACGCTTGCGCGTCGATGAGATTTTGTGGCTATCCACGCGTGCGCGTGGAGTGCGCGTACGCGTGGCCCTGTTTTCATCCCAAAGTTGATTTTTGAGTTTTAAAAGCCAAATTTCATACTTCTAAGCCTCCGATCTCACCACTTATGTCTTAAATCTTTATAATATGCCTAGCAATGAGGCAAGGGGCTAGTAAATGTGGTAACTTGCGAGTGAAGCAAGGGAAAAATGAATGATCAATGAGGATCAAAGATGATTATGTGAGATGCGAGGATGGCGGTGGAAGTGCTTGTTGTGCCATGGGCCGAAGGGCCATAATTGTTAATGAATTGGCTGGTTATGGATTTAACCGTGAGCCGGACGGCTAGATTATTGCCGTGTTACGGCGGAGCCATGATTATGGCTAAGTATAAATGCATATATGCTGTTGAATGAATTGCGAATGTTTGCACTTCCACCATCGGAGATGAGGGTTTCCCTGGGAGGAAGCAGTGGCTAGCCACCACGTGCTCCAGGTTGAGACTCGAAGCTATTGTGAGTCTATGTCGTAAGTGTGGCCGGGCACTGTGAAAGGCCTGGATGAGCTCGCCCCCGTAAATATTCACCAGTGAGGATGATAGATATGGATCATGATTATGATCAAGTTTATGATGAGTATAACTCGAGTTGGGGATGCGCGACAGAGGGACAGTCCAATGGTTAGCTACCGGGACTTGTCAGGTTGGCTCTATAACCGACAGATGATATCATCAGCCACTAGGGACAGGCATTCATCATATGCATACTATATGAATTGTTTGAGATTGCCTATTTGATTGCATATTACTTGCTAATTGTCTAAATGCCTTATTTGTTCCTATTTGTAAATCTCTTGTCTGATATAACTGTGTTTGCTATATTATACTCCTGCTGGTGGTTGGGAGGTTTGAAGGAATTGGAAAGGGAAGTATTAGTTAGACTGAAGGATCTTTAGTCAGTTGCCACTTACGGTTTAGTTTGTTTATAAGCTTTGATATTATCTGGAGGAAGTTCTAGGATTGCCTTCGGCTTTCCTCTATTATTATGTATTATATATGTGGAAGCTGTTACCATGCTGGGGACCTTTGGTTCTTACCCATGCGGGTTTTGTGGTTTTCAGATGCAGGACGTGAGGTTTCTCGTTGAGGCATGCTGGAGACTTCTGGATTAGCGAAGATCCTTTGTTCTCGGGACTCTGTTTTGGTTTATATATCTTGTTTAGATATTTTTATCTCCATTAAATAATACAAACTGTGATGACTCCTCTCATAGGAGATTTTGGAGAATAGGTTTCTGTATTTGTGTCCCTTTGGATTTCCTTTAGGGTTTTCTTATTTTATTATATGTATATATTGCTATGCTCGGACCGATTATCTTCCCAACCAGATTTTGAGTCTTGATATTCCTGTTTTTGACACTCCTTTATATATATATAATCTCGCATTAACTTATCCTTTGCTCGTTGCGTTATCGATCGGAGGGTTGCACTTTCGAGTTGCGATTTTCGTTTACCCCTTTTTCTACAAAGGCTCCTAGTTATAATCAATCATTTATACTACTATACGTACTAAATTTTTGTTTTAGAGGTCGTAATACCTTGCCATCTCTGAATTATGACTTAAGCATAAGACTCTGTATGGTAGGGTGTTACAGGTTGGTTCTTGTTATATTTTTCTAAGTGAATTTTACCATGTTAACTAATGGTTGGAGTCTTGGAAATTTGGATATTTTTACATGCTAGCTTACAAGAAGGTATCAATGTAATGTAATGTTAACGGCCCGGTTTTCACCCGGTATAATTGTGGCCCGAAAGTGTATTGGTTTCATCGGGTCTAGGGCCGGGTTCGGGTCTAATAAATAGACCCGGTGTATATTTCGGGCCGGGTCTGGGTCACATCAAACCCGGCTTCACCCGGCCCATGTGCACCCTTACCTGCTGTTAGGGATCCGTTAACAGAATTGACGGCGGGACAAAATTGAGACGATTTTAAAACGTTAGGGACTTAAATAGGACGAAAACGTTGGGGACAAAAATGATACATAGAAATAAATTTTAATTTTATCCTTCAATAATATCATTTTTTTACTTTACATAGTATTCAATTGTTTTTTAATCACATCTAAGTAAATTACACTTAATCATATTACTTTTGGTCCGGCCATTACAAATCCAATATCATAAATCGGCTTTATCATTCATAACTCGGCATTATTCACATTATTACCCAGAAAATTGGCGTTATAGTTCGGCATTGCAGTCATTACTCGGCAATTTACGTTATTAATCGGCGTTACAGTTACTAATCAGCAATCAATGTCATTTATTAAAAAGTAACGTTACAAATCAGCTTAACGGACTGCTTCACAAAAGTGAAACGTCCAAACCCTTATTATTGCCCTTTAATACAGGCTATAAAACAGGAACATAACCGATTTATACACTATCACCTATAAAAAGGTATGATCTTCTATCCTAAAGACACATTGAATTCTCAATACTAACTTAAGCTTCGGAGTGCCTTTGTAGGTACACTCCCCCTGTTTCTTGCTCAAAGCTCTACGCGATTGGACACCCTCTTGGAGTAAAGCTCGGATTATCACAAGGCTTAAAGGTCGGCACCGAAGATAATAACTCGGCGTCGACTCCCAGAGACTGAGCTCTCCCTCCAGGTATCCATACAAGAACAATTGGCGCCCACCGTGGGGCCGAAAATATAAACCTCTCCATATATCATCGGCCTCGAGGTTCCTGTTTGAAGTCATGGCTGAACAACCTCCACCCACGCCATCCGAATTGCTCCGGATGGTGACCGAGTTACGGTAAGCCGTGGCCAAGGAGAACCAAAGAATGGCAAATCAAATTGCCAACTTGAATAACATTCGAACCGAAAACAATGACCGACAAGAATGGACCGAAGAAGCCGAGCAGCAGTCAGGGCCAACACATGTCTCAGACACTGCTCGACAGGAAGAGGAGCAACCCGAACATAATGAGGAAGCTCAGAAAGACATAGAGAATGACGATCAGGAAAGCTCCCCCGGACCATTCACGGCGGAGGTGATGAACTTCGTACTACCCCGAAGGTTTACTCTGCCGACCACCCTAAATCCCTATGATGGGTTAGGTGATCCGAAGAAATACATCAAGAAATTCACCTCCATAATGATAGTAAACAGTGCATCTGATAATGTTTTATGTCGTTGTTTTCCATCTTACTTAGACGGTCCTGCACTTGATTGGTTTTGTTCTTTGCCTGTAGGTTCCATTTCTCGATTTCGAGACATATCAAAACCCTTTGAGGAGCACTTCGCTGGATCAACCATCTATCTACATGACTCCGATTACTTGAACACAATCAAGCAAGGCCAGCACGAAAGCCTCAAAGACTACATGACGCGCTTCACAAAAATAGCCATAAGTATACCCGACCTCCACCCCGAGGTGGAACTACACGCCATAAAAAGCGGATTACGACCAGGAAAATTCCAAGAAACTATTGCTGTGGCCAAACCAAAAACTATGGCCAAGTTCCGTGAAAAAGCTAAAGGACAGATCGACATCGAAGAACTCCGACAAGCTCGGAAAGTAGAAAAGCCTCACTATAGAGATGACGACAAAACACGGGACAGCAAGAAGAATTTCAAACCAATTCCACGATATGAAACCGATACCAAATTCAACACCAAGCGCGATGATATCATCAAGGAGATCTTGAATTCGAAATTAATCAAGCCACCGAGAAAGGCTGGCAGTTACCCAGATTCAAAAGGCACTGACCGATCAAAATACTGCTCCTTCCACCAGAAGCACGGACACAATACCGACAACTGCGTCATCGCCAAAGACCTACTGGAGCGACTAGCTCGGTAGAGTCACCTAGACAAATACATCAGCGGCCACATGCAGCGGCGAGCACCTCCTTCAGGATACCAAAGCTCGGCTACACAACATGGCCGAGATAGAGACCGACCGAACAATAGCCATCCTGAACTACCAACACGTACAATTAACTGTATTTCCGGAGGTTTTGCAGGTGGCGGAGCCACAAGCTGGGCAAGAAAAAGATCTTACCGAGCTATACTTTCCATCAACGCCGATCAAAGTCAACAGCAGCCGCTGCCGACATCTCCACAGATAACATTCCAGACAGCCGATCATGACAACAGCGTAGCAAATCTGGATGATCCCGTCGTAATCTCCCTACAGCTCGAAAATCTCCTAGTCAAAAAGGTGTTGCTCGTCCCAGGCAGCAGCGCCGACGTTCTCTTTTACTCAACATTCCAGAAAATGAAACTAAGCAATAACGTCATCCAACCTTCCATTGGTGACTTGGTAGGATTCTCAGGTGAGCGAGTCCCAGTTATGGGCTCTGTGTGGTTACAAACCACACTTGGTAAGTTTCCCTCATCAAAAACTTCAGACATTCAATACTTAGTTGTTGATTGCTTCAGTCCCTATAATTTAATAATTGGCCGACCTTTCTTAAATAGGTTCGGCGCTATAGTATCTACAATTCATCTTTGTGTTAAGTTCCCTTTGCAGGATAACACAATTGCAATCATTCACAGCGACGCCCGAGAAGCCAGGGAATGCTACAACAATAGTCTCAAAAGACCTAACCGTAAGACAAAAGCACAGGTTCACAATATCGGCAACATGAACGACCAACACATGCTGGCCGACCTTGATCCCAGAGCAGGATCACTAGAAAGGCCAACCCCAACAGAAAACCTAGATAAAATCTATTTCACAGAAAACACAGACAAATTCACATACGTCGGCTCAACATTATCCTCAGAAGAAAAATCATCATTCCGAGCATTCTTACAACAAAATGCCAACCTGTTTGCTTGGACCCCAACTGATATGCCAGGCATCGACCCATCCATCATATCACACAAGTTAGCGTTAGATCCATCTATCCGACCTATAGTACAGAAAAAGAGAAATCTCGGCCACGACCGAAAACAGGCTTCCCTAGAGGAAACCAAGAAGCTCCTCAACGTGGGCTTCATCCGAGAAATCAAATTCACAACATGGCTGGCGAACGTCGTCATGGTTAAAAAACATAACGGTAAATAGCGCATGTGTGTTGATTTCACCGATCTCAACAAAGCATGCCCCAAAGACTCCTACCCTTTACCCTTTATTGATTGTTTAGTTGATAATGCCTCTGGTTTTGAAAAACTCACCTTTATGGATGCATATTCTGGTTATAACCAGATCCAAATGCATCCATCTGATCAAAATAAGACAGCCTTTATTACTAAATATGGAAACTATTGTTATAAGGTCATGCCATTTGGTCTTAAGAATGCAGGTGCAACATATCAACGTCTAATGGACAAAATCTTCACCAAACAAATCGGCAGAAACATTGAGGTCTACGTCGACGATATGGTCGCCAAGACAAAGATCGGCAAAAATCACCTTGATGACCTCACAGAAATCTTCGGACAGCTAAGAAAATACAACATGCGGTTAAATCCCGAAAAGTGTGCATTTGGTGTTCAAAGTGGTAAATTCCTCGGCTTCATGCTCACTAGCCGAGGTATTGAGGCAAATCCAGAAAAATGCCGAGCTATTTTAGACATGACAAGTCCACACACCATCAAGGAAGTCCAACGGTTAACAGGGAGACTTGCTACACTTTCTAGATTTTTACCTTGCCTAGCTTCTAAATCCTCATGTTTTTTCCAGACTTTAAAAAACAAAAAACTTTCCAGTGGACTAATGAATGTGAACAAGCATTTACAACCATCAAAGAAACTCTTTCAAAACCACCAATTTTACAAACCCCCTGCAAGGGGAGCAATTATTTTTATATTTATCTATCACTAACTGGGCTATAAGCTCCGCCCTTGTCGCAGAAAGAGAAAAGAAACAATTCCCGATCTATTTCACCAGCAAAACCTTACAGAACGCCGAACTTCGATACCCGAGCATTGAGAAATTGGCCCTCGCCCTTGTCTTCTCATCCAGAAGACTCCGACCATACTTTCAGAGCCATGAAATCCATGTTCGAACAGATCAACCTTTGCGGCAAGTCCTGCAAAAACCTGAACTGGCTGGCCGACTAGTAAAATGGTCGGTGGAGCTTTCAGAATTTGATATCACGTACGAAGGACGAGCATCCATTAAATCCCAGTTTTTGGCCGAATTTATTGTCGAATTCTCAGTACCAAGTTCAACTGAAGACTACATCGAATGGTCTGTATACGTCGACGGATCCTCCAACCTACAAGGGTGTGGAGCAGGTATCATACTTGACGATGTCCGTGGCAACGTCATCGAACATTCCCTCAACTTCTCATTTAAAGCAAGCAACAATCAAAGTGAGTATAAAGCACTAATTGCCGGCCTTAGACTCGCGGCCGACCTAAACATCACCGAACTTAAGGTATATTGCGACTCCTTGCTTATCGTCCAACAGGTAAACAACTTATACCAAGTTAAGGACCCTTTGCTTTCTAAATACCTGGATGTCGTACAAAATTTACTTTTAAAATTTTCAAAATATGAAATACAGCACATACCAAGGGAGAGTAATGGCCGAGCTGACATTTTGTCTAAACTCGCCAGCACTCAACCAAATGGGTCATCACTTTATCAGTCAACACTACCTAAGTAAGCATTGAACTAACACAAGTCTTAAGTGTAACACAGGAAGCATATTGGAGATCCCCATACATACAATATCTCCAAATAGGGATCTTGCCAGGCGACGTCGAAAATACTCGACACTTCCACCGACAAGCCTCCTTTTTTACAATTTATAATAATTGCCTATATAGACGGGGATTCTCTCGTCCATTGCTTAAATGTCTTTGCAGAACAGAAGCCGAGCTTGCACTTGCTGAGGCACATGAAGGGATCTGTGGAACACACCTCGGAGCCCGAAGTCTGTATTCAAAAATCCTCAGAGCTGGATTATATTGGCCGACAATATGACAGGATTGTCAAGCGAAAGTTAAAAGCTGTAACAATTGCCAAAAACACAGTCCGATTACACATCTCCCGGCCGAACTCCTACACTATTCCGAGGTTAGTTGCTGTTCAACCAATGGGGCATTGATATCCTCGGACCTTTTCCCACAGCCGCAGGACAGGTAAAATTCCTTGTGGTAGCAATTGATTATTTTTCCAAATGGATAGAGGCACAACCTCTAGCCAAGATTACATCACAACAAATGCTTTCCTTTGTTTGGAAATACATTATTTGTCGATTTGGCATTCCTCGGCACATTATCACAGATAATGGTCGCCAGTTTGCCGATCAAAAATTCACATCTTTTTCTTGAAAATCAAACAACACTTCTCATCAGTAGAGCACCCACAAACAAATGGGTTAGCTGAAGCCGCAATTAAAGTAATATTACATGCTCTAAGAAAGAAACTGGATGATGCAAAAGGCCTCTGGGTCGAGCTTATCCCAAAGATCATATGGGGTTACAATACAACAATTCACTCAACCACAAAGGAGACACCCTTCTGTTTGGTCTATGGTTCAGACGCAATGATACCTGTGGAGATCTCCCAATCCTCACTATGCACAGAATTGGCCGACCAAACTACACAAGACATAGCTCGGCAAATCAAACTTGATCTCATTGAAGAACTCAGATCATCCACAGCAATCAAACATTTAGCCATGCAACAGCACATTGCCTGAAGATATAACCAAAGACTTCAACCAAGGTCTTTCCAAGCCCGCGACCTTGTGCTCAGAAAAACAGAACAAGCTAGGAAACCACCAGCACACGGCAAACTAGCAGCTAATTGGGAGGGCCCTTACAGAGTCACAGAAGTAATCGGCAATGGAGCCTATCGACTACAAACATTAGAGGGTAAAGATATCCCTAACACTTGGAATGTATCTTCCTTAAAGTTATATTACAGCTAATACCAGGGACAGGCAAGTATTCTTTTTCCTACTGCCAAGATTTTTCCCACAAGGGTTTTGCTTGGAGAGGTTTTAACGAGGCTAGCCTACCTGGGCCTTTGACATCAAGGGTTCTTTAATAAGTAGATTCCCTACTTTATCAAATTATTATTTTTCTATTTCATAGTTCTGCTTCAATCTATAAACATATCATGCTGACCTATACTATCAATCCGACCATTCGGATACTATTAACACTGATCAAATGCTAAAATAGGTCATTCGGAACCTATCAGTCAATCTGACTACCGACCTTAAAACGGAATCCGATTACTCGGAAGCAATCAGTCAATCTGACTGCCGACCTTAAAACGGAATCCGATCATTGGATGCAATTAGTCAATCCGACTGCCGACCTTAAAACGGAATCCTATCACTAGGATACAATCAGTCAATCCGACTGCCGACCTTAAAACGGAATCCAATCATTGGATGCAATCAGTCAATCCGATTACCGATCTCCTTCGGAATCCAATCATTCTAACAGATCTCCAATCTAAATCGAAAGTCGATCATTAAAAATTTAAACAAATAGCCGATCTACATCGGAATCCGATCATTCACACAAAACTCCAATCTAAATTGGAAGCCGATATTTCAAACTTTGTCAATCACCCCAATTTTCCAATCTTATTCCGAACGCATCCATTCAAACTTTATCCAGCATACAAATATCCGATCTTAATCGAAAGCCAAATCATTCAGAATATCTCCAATCAGACTCCCTAGAATTAATAACAAACTGCCGAACAAATACTCAGAAACCAACAAATCAAACTTTATCAAAAATTACTACCAACCATTAAGCAGAAATCAGTTACACAAAATGCCTATTTATCGGCAACTCAATAAACTCGGCCTACTTGGCCTTTCCATCACATTCCTTCGTCAAACTTATGGCATTAAACCATTAACACAATCTTACCTAAAAAACAAATTGGCCCCAACCCACAAACTAGGCAAAAATTCACCTATCAATATATATGTTTTCTGCAAAGTCAACATAACCAAAAACAAAATACACTGTTTCATAAACAGTACAAAAATTAAACAGTTAAAAGCTCGCTACAGGAGCAAAACAACCCACCAAAATACATTTTTAACCGTACTAAACATAAACACTAATTAACTATTTTCATCCTCCTCCTCTTCAGCACCATCATCTTCAACCATAACCCCATCACGAACAATCTTACTAGGGTCCATCTGATCAAGATCAACATTAGGAGCCAAGAACCTGGCTTGCAGAGAAGCTTGTTCAAATCCCTCAATAAAAGAGTCCAGGATCGCTGTCTCCTTACTCTTTTCTAAGCTTTTCAATTCAGCAGTCAACTCCACTACCCGAGTACTCATACTAGACAGATCCGCCTCCTTCTTTTTAACATCTTCCACCTCTTTAGTATAATTCTCTTTCATCAATTTTAAATCTTTCTCAACCCCAACTAATTTACTCTCCAGTTCTGTAACCTTGGCAGCCTTCAACCTCAATTGTTCCTCCAATCTTAAATCGGGCTTTTGCTCGGCTACTTGACGATGTTTCTTTTCTCGGCTCCGCCCTAAACTGGCAAGCCTCAGGCCCACAACCTTCCACAAACAAATGTAGAATTAAACAAGAACATCAACAAGTTTATCAACCAAAACAAAACAAAAGATAAAATATTACCTGCATGTGCTGATCAATTGCCACATCTCCCACCTCTTCAGCCAAATTAACATTGGCAGGAGTTTGGCAAACTTCATCGGCGGTAATCATGAAGGGGTAATCTTTCCCCCAAAGAGAAGACCCCTCACTCTGCTCAACAACCTCATGCAATTTCTTCTGGTTATCATAGAACTTCTGCAATTCCTCGGCTGGAACCTCCACCTCCTCTTCATAATCTTCGGACAGATCCACTACGTCTGACTTTTTCCTTTTCAAAATTACTTTTGTTCGCTTTGGCTTTGACTGATCAACTTCTCCAGCGCCGACCTTCCCCGCTTTTGATGAAGATCCCTATTTTTCAAGACCTTTATTCTTCACCCGAGCTCTCAAACTCGCAGCAGATACACCAGGATATTTTCCACCTACCAAAAAACAAAACAAAAAATTAGAACAACTATACAATCCCACTCAACCTACAACAAATCACACAACTTACCTAGATACTCTATCACTATTTCCCTATTCTCATCCCATTGGAGCAAGTCAAACACCGAAATTAACTCCCTCCGATCAATAGCCTCAACTAAATACTCAATGATACATTCATCCCTTGCACTTATAACCTCTGGCCCCAAAATATTCTGAGGCTCCGAACACCACCAAATCGGAAATCTCTCCCCAAAGTGCTCGTCCATATAAAACGGAAAGTCAACCTCAACACTTCTTACTTTCAAATACATCTCCTTGAAATTCTTAAAAGAGGATTTGTAAAGTTTGAATACAGCAAACCCTGGTGAACTGTTCAAATTCATCCACACCCCTTTCCAAACACCTTTCGCTTGAAACAGAGAGAAAAACAACTCCACTGTAGGTACCTCCTCCAGAAACTCCATCAAAATCTCAAAAGCACGAAGAAAAGCCCACCTATTAGGATGCAATTGAGATGGTGCACAGTTCAATTGCGTCAAAACCTGACATTGAAACTCACTAAATGAAAGTTTCACCCTCAGTTCCTCCAACACATAGCTATACATATAAAAGTATGGAAAATCATCCTCTCTGTGGAATATACAATCACCATCAACACATGGAAGAAACTCCAAGTTAACGCCAGAACCAACCCTCCCAACATTACCCTTATCTATCTTCCCTACAGCACCTTCATCCAAAAACAGAGATACATATTTTCTCACATCCTCACTAACCCAATTATATGACCAATCAATTTTGTCCTTTTTCTCTTTCTCAAAACCCATTTGAACAAAAACAAAAAGAAGAGTAAAATCCAGAAGAAGAAGACAAGAAGTTACAGAGATAAAAAAAGAATTTGCGTACCTCTCTTGCTCATTTTTTCCTCTAAATGCAACTGATAAACACACACACTCTGAACAAACACACAAAACCTCTTGGATTCCAAAACCAATTTACTTCCCACCACAAAACGTTTCTCAATTCCACCAAACAATCAAATCATTCAGATCAAAAGCCATCATGCGCATAGGGAACACGCACGTTCATTAATTAACATTCAAGACTTTTTCTCTCTCTTACTGACACGTATTTAATTTTTTCAAATGAAGCATCTTGAACTGGGGGCAACAAGGCCAATCCAGTCGCCGATCTATAAGATCACTCAGTAAGCCGACTTATGATCCATTTAAAGCTCAACCTGCTTCATTTAATACATTCCCAGGCTAAGCTTGGGGGCTGTGGTCTGGCCATTACAAATCCAATATCATAAATCGGCTTTATCATTCATAACTCGGCATTATTCACATTATTACCCAGAAAATTGGCGTTATAGTTCGGCATTGCAGTCATTACTCGGCAATTTACGTTATTAATCGGCGTTACAGTTACTAATCAGCAATCAATGTCATTTATTAAAAAGTAACGTTACAAATCAGCTTAACGGACTGCTTCACAAAAGTGAAACGTCCAAACCCTTATTATTGCCCTTTAATACAGGCAATAAAGCAGGAACATAACCGATTTATACACTATCACCTATAAAAAGGTATGATCTTCTATCCTAAAGACACATTGAATTCTCAATACTAACTTAAGCTTCGGAGTGCCTTTGCAGGTACACTCCCCCCTGTTTCTTGCTCAAAGCTATACGCGATTGGACACCCTCTTGGAGTAAAGCTCGGATTATCACAAGGCTTAAAGGTCGACACCGAAGATAATAACTCGGCGTCGACTCCCAGAGACTGAGCTCTCCCTCCAGGTATTCATACAAGAACAACTTTCATTTTAAATAAATTAATTTTTTTTTAACTCTTAAAGATTTTTAGTTATAATGAAATGTTTGTAAAATGACTAGTATATAAACTTGCAGAAAAGAAAAAAATAATATATATGCAATAAAATATAAATTATACCTTTTGTCTCTAATGTATCAAAATTCTTTAAAATTATAAAAAAATAAATTTATTTAAATGAAAGTAATGTGATTAAGTGTAGTTTATTTAGATGTAATTAAAAAATAATTGAATACTATGTACCGTAAAAAATTAATATTATTAAAAGATAAAATTAAATTAAAATTTATTTTTATGTATCGTTTTTGTCCCTAACGCTTTCGTCCTATTTAAGTCCCTAACGTTTCAAAATTGTCTCAATTTTGTCCTGCCGTCAATTCTGTTAACGGATCCCTAACGGCAGGATAACATTGAGTCAATTTTGAAACGTTAGGGACTTAAATAGGACGATTAAAACGTTAGGGACAACTTTGGGACTTACTCCAAACGTTGGGACAAAAATGATACTTTACTCAATATTTTAATTACAATACATAATTAAACAGATGAATAAAATCTTTCATCTAACATTATATCAAAATTAAATTAAAAAATATATAACAAACTTAATTATTTTAAAAAGAATGAAAGAAAAAAAATTGTAAATTAAGGTTATATTATTTTATATACAGATTTAATTTTTCTAGTATTTATATATAATTCTAGTTTTGAATTATAAATACTAGTGTGTCATTAGTTGTTAATGTGGCAGTTGAGTTAGTCTTTTATTATTAAATGTGTATAAAAAAAATTAGTTAAGATAACAAGTTATCTATAATTTAATTAAAATATTTTAAGTTTAAGTTTTAAGAAATAAAAAATATTTTTTATAAAAATAAAAGTGTTCATTAACTTTTTTTAATTTTTATATCTTTATATAATTAATAATATTCAATAAAATTTATTTTAGTGTATATATTTTTGCCCCCACTCCTAAAATTTTCTAAATCCGTCACTACCTATAATCTTAATAATTATTATTACAATATTTCTACTAATCTCTAATATTATCATTATTATTTTTATTAAATCAAAATATTTGATAATAAAAGAAAAAGGTGGGGGTTAGAGGTGTTATGGAGAGTGTGGCAAAAGTGAGAGTGAAAAAGATGGGTGGGGAAGTGTGTTTCAAAGAGATACAAGCAATGTGGGTCAACAAGCTGGGGCTGGGGCGCCCTGCATGGAAGACGCATGGCATCCAGTACACAAATTAGACGGTCTGATTTGTGTATTTATCGATTTGTGTAATTGAACCGTCTAATTATTATTCCTCCAATCAGACCGTTCGATTTCTTCAACGCAGCCATCACAGCTCGATCAATCTGCCTGCACTCCAATAACCCTGCTATACACAACTCCTACCCCATATCAAAATTAGAAAAGTGACATCTGGATTTTTAATCACGTTTGGAATTAATTATTTGTGATGACAACACACATATTATTGCTCTCTGAGATAAAATTATAGGTGACACATGAATGTGGATTCTTTCTTCCACGTTTCCATAATCAAGAAGGAGCACGGTTCAATCACTTTCAATCTTCGGGTTGAGAGAGCAACGTTTTGGCAAGAGATAAAAAGGAAACAACAGACAAAAACTGGTGTCATGTCACTCTCATTTCATTTCTTGCAAAGGATTGTTATATTATTGGATTTTTTTTTATGCTACCACAATTCATGGCAATCTACCTACGTAGGTAGCTTGTGGTTATTAGGAGAGAAAATGACTCTTCACGTTGAAATAATCGATTTGTATGCTTACCAATAAAATTTGGTAATAACAACAATATAGCTTACTCAAACACCACAAAATCCAGAAAGACAAGATGCATGATTCCTCAGCTGGAGTTTTAGTTTTCTGCGATTCATTAGTGGCCAATCGTATTATTCTCTTGAAAAATAACGAGATACTGACACATTTGCACATGTTATCCTGATACCGGCATTGTTCTATCGCCGTCAGTCTTCAATAAGCTTTGTCAATATATTGTAAACAGCATCGCCTTATTCAACAAAGAGTAACACTATCTTTCATTAATCTCTATGCTATGCCACCCAACTCTACAGCGTGGTGGCGGTGTGATAACAATCTATGAAGAAATTTCTTCAGGAGTAAGAAAGTCTATAGTCAAGGCGAACATGAGGATTTGTCCGTCTAATGATGTTATGAACATGCATTGAGTTTTACGCTCAAGACTCAAGAGAGACACTAAAGAGAGATACATAATACTTCAATGCACAGTATGAAAAATTGAAAATGAACCCTTTGCTGCAATTCGGAATAATCAGCAACATTGCAATTAAACCAACAAGTGGATGTAGCTTACAACAGGAGCTAATTGGTAACTACAACAGTTTTTCTTATTTCGTGCATCACTACCCACAACAGCTTACAGTCTTTCAGCATCACAATCTAGATCCGTCTCCATAAGATTGTGGTACATTGGTATAACATTTGATGCGGATTTTTGCAAAACCATCATCATCTAATCGGTAATATTATACACTTATATTCAGAATGAAGCACCATCAACAGCATCGGCACCCGTGTCAGTGACTTCGAGTACGAGATTTTTGGTGGAAGGCATACCAGCTGTAACGTCTTCTTCAATTCCACATTCATTTGTCCCCCTTCTGATCTTAAAGTAACCATCCTGCAAATGAGATGGAATTCACCATTAGTCTAAAGCAGATCTTTAGTAACAACAGAAACTCAGAGATGAACAATGCAAAGTGGCATACATCTCCCCAACTTCTATTCCACTGATTTGCGAGAAGCTGAAACAGTAAAAAGAACAGTCAGTATAAAATTCTAATGGCATGCAAGTCTGCGTGTTAGGGAGAGATGATATTAAATCATCAGGAACAAGTCAACATACCCAATAGTCCTCTCCATCATCAGATGTTCCCCATCCTATCAGCTTCACAGCATGACCACCGAGTTCCACACCTGTGATGTGTTTGTAAACTCCTGATTTGTAGAGAGCAAAATCCTGTAAAGAGGTCAAATGGGTTAATATCCTTGTTTTTAAACATGCAAACTAAACAGATAATATGCTGGCTGACTATTCAATACACAAGAAAGAAAGGTACTATAAAAGAGTAAACATGATAACTGAGGTCTAGAACTACTGCAGAAGACAAGATAATTGTTCCAATATAGAAGGATTTGTTAATTTGAAAGTTTACTAGAAAACGGAGGATCTTCTCAGATATTAAACAGCAGGGAAGTATATATCTATGCATTCATGTGCTGCCGGTATGACGGATATATGTCCCGTCCTTTATGCTAACATGGCAATTATGGGCAGAACTCAATAGTTTTTTATGAAAATGAAAACAATTAGGTTATCGGATCACAACAATAACAAAACACTATAAATTCCTTATACCTACAGGTTATCTATTCCCATTATCCACTGTTCCATTAATCTCGATCCACATACCTATCTCTCTTCAATTATCCTGTTTAAAGGTTCATTCAGAACAATCCACAATAATCCCATCTTCAATTTGCAGTTTGCTAGTATTTGAATTTACATTTCAGGCATATAAATTTGAAGACTGGCTTTGTGAAGTACCATTGGTAACATAATGCCCTTTCTTACACATTACATTCAGTTATGATTTTATTGTTGATTCAGCTTTTTAATGTAGTCAAAATATTGAATTTTAGCACAAATTTGATCCTTCCCTTTCAATTTTGACAATCAAACATGTTGATATAGGATTCCTACTTTAAGTGGACTTAATTGTTGGGGTTTAAAAGATCTTATAACTTGGTGAATTTTGTAAATCCAAAGCATGACTCTGAGATTACTCGGACTAATAACACTGATTGCATGATATGAATATCTCAAGTTTATACTTTAAAAATAATAGTTCCTTGTATTACAACAACAAACATAGCAGGTTTGTAGCAAGGCAGAATGAATAGCCACAAAAGGTCAAGTAAACTCCTTGATCTTCCAGTTCTCTAATTCTTCTGCTAAACGATGAAAATCTAGTAGACAATTCTCATTCCTCTCAAATACCTATCTGCTTGTACTTATGTTATAAATTATAATGTGTCAGGTTATAAAATGATATTGAAACTCAACCTTTGTCAATTAATCATTGTCTCCTTATAAGTATTCTCTCCTCCCCCCGCCCCCTCTCTTCTTCCTCCCTTTCAAAATTTGACCACAGAAAGTTGCAAAAATTCAATTACATAAGCAATTAAGCATGGATAAGAGCTTTGATTTACCTCGTAAACAGTGAATGCAACTTCAACTGGCCCATTCTTATAAATTTCTGCCATGATATCATGGGGATTAGACTTGATCTTATATGCATTGACACTATAGTGCTTTGATTTCTTCCAAAGCAGATTCCCGCTCACACACTTTTTTACACACTTAGGGGTACTGTATGCGGGCTCACAACCAGGATGGGAACAGCCAATTTGATCAAAGTATGGGTCACACTGCACATGTAAAATGCTGAGAATAAGAAAGAGGGGAGACAAAAAAGGAAAAAGGTAGGGAAAAGATAGATATTTGGCTACACGTTAATGTCAATTGATAGGAAGATTACATAGGTAGAAAGCCTAGAACTACAAATCTATGATCTCCAAGAAATAGCCATGTTTAATTATTTTGCACCCAGTGGATTCTGCCTAGGCAAAACTGATGATTCATTACCTCTTCAGTGACAACACCATGGCTGACTAGGTATCGCCATGCATTTAGGGGATACCCTCCATCACAACCAGATCCACACAAAAAGCCACAGCATGCGAGAAGATCGTTCACAGAGAGAGAGATATTCTGCAATTAAACATATAGAGCATAAATTCCTCTTTAAATATCCTCAATAAGATATGTATTTATTGATATTCACACACAACAATATGTTGCTCAGTAAGATTACTTACCACATCAAAATGAATGCAAAACCGATCTGATAATGACTCTACAGCACCAAATGCCCAACAAGAACCACAATGACCCTGAACAATCAGCACAAGGATTATCTAAGTACCTCTTGAACCTTGATATTGTTTAGGGTTAAAATGTAGAAAAGAAAAGGAAAAATTACCTGATCTTCAATGCAGAAATTGATTCACCAATCCATGTTATTATGAATATGAGGGGGGAAAAAAAATAAGATTCAGCACCTCCTTTCAAACAAACTATTTGATTAATAAATTAAACTTAACAATGGAGAAGGAGCAAGCAAATGACCTAGAATTCTTCCAATGGTACTACATTGAGACCATTGAGTCCTTGCATCAAACTCCTTTGGCAATTTCAATGATTTTGGATGAGTCACAATGGGTGCACCTATCAGTTCCTTCTTAGGAGTTGGTTTAACACCAAGCAGGCGCTTAAATTCTCCAACCTGTAGATCAAGCACAATATAGCATAATCATATTAACTAAAAGGTAAACAACAACAACAACAACAACAACAACAAGGTAGGACAAGTTGAATTTCTAACTGTATAATTGGAGAAACGAGGATTTATAGCAGCCTCCCATCCTGCCTCTGGATTTTCGTTGATCTGTTTAGCAATAGACTCCTGCACGATTGAACAAGTAAAGCTATGAGAGAACGAACAGAAATTCCAACTATTCATCAATGAATCAAATAATTCAAGTCTAAGCAGCAGTGACTAGCACGAGTAAAGTAATAAAATAAGATCTATAGCATCTTAAAAATCTTCCTGAATATCTTCATAAATTAGTAGTAATAAATGAAGTAAAAAGAATACATTCTTAAAAAGCACTACATCAATGAATCAATAGTTAGGATAATCTTCCACTAATAAAGCAAATAATTTCTCAGACCAAACACTACATCCCGCAGTTTTGCCTAGTGAAAGTAACGGTAATCGTGCCAATCACAATTAACGAACTAATAATTAATTAATTAATTAAAGAAAAGTATTGCTCACGTGACTAATACTAAAATGGGAAATATTCATGTTGAGAAGCAAGGAGATATATAAGGAAAATGAATGACCTGGAGAATGCGGGAGTTAAGCTTGAGAGTAGAAAGGCGTTGTGGTTCAGCCCCAGCGATCTGTGGAACATAAGACAAAGCACCAATTCACAAGTCAAACCCTAATATTAATAGTAATAGAGAATAAACGGAGGTGAAAAAGATTAAGATACATGCCTGTAGATAGCAAGTGCAGAAAGTTAAGAATAAAATCGCAAGGGTAGAACCCATTATTTTGATCAATTTTGTGTTTCCCTTCCCCACCCTAGCCTTGTTTGTTGTTATTGTGGTATGAAACAATAGCGCCGTTGGAGATTTTTATAGAGCGTGGTCCACTTGCGAATAAATAAATGGATAAACTAATATAATTTAATAATAGAAAGAAAAAAACAAGGTGGGATTGCGTAAGAGAAAAGAAGGGATTGTGACAGGTTGAAGTCGTTCGGAAAAAAGGGCCATGAAAGGACGAAAGCAGCACACACTACAAAATTAGTAATTAGACTTATTTGATTACTTCCGTCTTCAATCCTAATTCCAAGGGACTCGATATTTTTCTCCCAGTGCTAAAATATCTCTCTGCTGTTCTGCTAGTGCTGTGGATTGTGGAATCAATTGGAAATTGGATTGGCTCTCGTCATCATCATCCCAACAAGTATGGGCTCATAGATCAACACACTTATCGATGGCCTTCTAGCAACCACGTGCTCTCCCCCACTCAAGCATTCTATAAGAAAATTTACCTCACACGATAATATTATTTTTTTTTCAAAATTTTATTATTTTAATTAATGTATTAAATATATAAAAAATTACTTTTAATGTTTTTTAGTTAAATAATATTTCTAATTTAACGTTTTAAATTAAATATATGTTATACAGATTTTTAATAAATTTGAGTTGATTTGATATTTATGGTTTAGAAGTGAAACATATTCATCTTCTATGAATACTAGTTTCAAAAATTGTATAAAAAATTCCATTTAGATAAATAAAAAAATTGAAAAGTAAATTAGAATTAAATTACTTGAATTCGAAAATACAGAGACAAGTAAATGACTTCAAATTTAAAAAAATAGTAAAATATTTCTAACGCAATCGACGGACTTTAAATTCAAAAGATAATACAGAAATTTAAAGAGAAAAGAATAAGAAAATTTGTAAAGGAAAAGTAAATTGTAGAAAAGAAATTACAAAGAATTTAAATGAAAAGTAAGACATGGAAGAAATCCTATAGAAAAAGAATTCGCTGGGATGTGACTGTGCGAGAGTGTTTTCTAAAAACGAATTCCAACCCTTTAATGCTTCTCAACCTCCTTATTTTATAGAACAAGTTGACCAATCCCATTTTGACAAGTGTCACCTCTCGAAGAGTTTAAAAATAATTGTTCCCGCCAAACACAGATCTAAGTAACTGCCCTTTACACATCTCACTATCAATCTCGATATTCAAGTTGTTGTCCTCATCTTTCGACAAGTCTAGGCGAATCGAAACCTTTTGTATCGGTTTCTATTTCTCGACTCGACGTCCCTATTGATCCAGCCAGTCGAAAGTTTTCGTCCAAAAAATTGCCCCTATAATTATTATTATTATTATCAAAAATTTTAAGAAGATGAAAATAATTAATCCTAAATAAATTTTATTCAAACACCAAAATAAAAAGGAAAAGAAAGTCCGTCCACATGCTTAGTACCTGTCTTAGTTAGCACAATTCCATTAATTACGAACATCACTCACATCGTTAATTAATTATACTTCAATTTCTAAACATTTTAAACTTAATGAGAAACACCTTTTTTTAAAAATTCAAAATTTTCTCTAAGACGTTTATCTTCAGAGAATCTTCCTTTCCAACTTCTAACTTCATTTTTATTATTGCGAAGGATTTCAAACTTTAAAACTCACTTCGCCTCTTCGTTTTCGTGGTATGTTCCTCTTCCTATTCTCACTTTACTATTAGGAACATCTTCTTTCGTTAAATTTTTAACTCATGGAGATCAAATAATAGAAGAGCCTAATCTCTAGGGTTATACACTGGCATATAATTTTTATTTTATTAAATTCAAAATTGAATTTACTTCCTTTTAGATTATTCAAAAAATAGGCACTTCACCTTCTATGGTGTCACCCTCAGTAGAAACCAAAGGAAAACAAACTGAAAGACACAAGAGCGAACAAGAAACCACAAAATCTTCCAAAAATTTGATGCGGATTTAACACCACAAACTACCGGCAAGTGCACCGGGTCGTATCAAGTAATAACTCTCGGTGAGTGAATATCGATCCCACGAGAATTAATGGACTAAGCAAGCAATGGTTGACTAATTATTCTAGTTAGACAAGTGAATTGAGAGTTTCGAGTATTAAATAGCATAAAAAACAGTGAATTGACAAATGCAACTAGTAAATGTGTGAAAAAACAGTGTGAGAAGGGAGTTAAGGCTTCAGAGATGTTTAGATTTTCGGATTAACAATCATTATCATCTACTTTGATCATGCAAAGATTCAATTCATAGCAAACCCTAGGTGATTGAATTCCAATTCCTTGATAATCCAATCTCTTTTAACCTAATCAACCATCAATTCCTTAATCAATTAATTATGTAAAAAAAGTTAAGTTTAAATTCTTATTTATAAGCCACACAATTCTTAAGAACCCAGAAATAATCCGATTATGTATTACATATCACATCAGATCCAAATAATTGAAGAATTATGAGAAAGGGATTTCAAGATTTAATTCCAATGATGTAACTTTGTCAAGATTCAAAGGGATTCAATTTAGATTACGGTTATTTTCTAATATACACTAATCCTTAGGATGAAGAACAAAACCAATTCTTGAATATAAATCAATGCATTAATCAAAAGTAGAAGAACAAATAGTTATTAATTCATCAAAATAAACAGATTTCCTAACCTTAACAATGGAGGTTTAGTGGCTCATGGTACAGAAAAAATCCTAAAATGTGAAAAGTGTCTGAAAACTAAAAAGTGCGAAAGTGAAAAAGAGAAAAGAAGACAAGCGTGAGCCCGCGGGGCTTCTAATCTTCCCTTTTATACCAAATCCTAAATTATTCAAAATCAAATTATACAAAATCTAATTATATCTTTTCTATTTATTTATTTAAATTTAAAACAAACAAAATCTTCCGTGTGATTCCAATGGGAATATGGTCCCCATTCCTTGAAACGCTGTCGGCACTAAACGCCAGTGATGTGGCGTTTAGTGCCACCTATCCAGAGAGGTTATGCGTGAATTTCTTGTTCCGATGCTAAATGCCGGTGATGTGGCGTTTAACACCACAATGCCCGAGAGAAAAGTCTTGAAATTCTTGCTCCGGCACTAAACGCCGGTGAACTCACGCGTAACCTCTCTGGATATGTGGCGCTAAACACCATATCACCAGCGTTTAGCGCCGGCAGCGCTGCAAGGAGTGGGACCACATCCCCATTAGAATCACACGGAAGATTTTATTTAGTTTAAATTTAAATAAATAAATAGAAAAGATATGATTAGGTTTTGTTTAATTTGAGTTTGAATAATTTAGGATTTGATATAAAAAGGAGGGATTAGAAACCTTTCTTCTCTCTCTTCCACTTTCGCACTTTTCGGTTTTACACACTTTTACACTTTAAGATTTTCTCTGCACCATGAGCCACTAAACCTCCATTGTTAAGGTTAGGAGCTCTGTTTACTTTAATAGATTAATACTATTTTTTCTTCTACTCTTGATTAATGCATTGATTTCTGTTTAAGAATTAGTTTCGTTCTTTATCCTACAGATTATAGTATATTAAGAAATAACACTAATCTAAATTGAATAAAGAAGTCGGATTTCATAGAACGGTAACAGAATGTTATTAGACCTTTGGTTACAAAGATGCAGGTAGGCATGCCTCGTTAAAACCTCTCCAAGTAAACCCTTATTTTTGGATAAAATCTTATGAGTAGGAAAAAGAGTACAAGCATGTCCCTGTCTTTTAACTGTAATATTATTTTAAAGAGAAAATATTTCAAGTATTAGGTAAAATTATACCATCTAAAGATTGAATTTTGTACGCTCTATTGCCTAAGACTTCAACAACTTAGAATGGGTCTTCCCATTTGGTTGCAAATTTCCTATGAGATGGTGGTCGTCTAGCTTGTTTGGTTTTTCTGAGTACCAGGTCGCCGACTTGAAATGAGCGAGGATGGACCTTTTGATTGTATCGCCAAGCTATATTGTGCTGCATTGCTCGATGATGAAGAGTGACTATATCTCGGATTTCGTCTACGGAATCCAGATCTAGCCGCCGAGCTTCATGTTGGTCGGTTACTTGTGTTCACAACGATGATTGAGAGATCTCCAAAGAAATCATAGCGTCGGACCCATAGACTAAGCAGAAGGGGGTTTTCTTGGTGGTAGAATATATAATGGTGTTGTATTCCCAAAGAATTTCTAGGATTAACTCAGTCTAAAGCCTTTTAGCATTATCCAGTTTCTTTCTCAAAGCGTATAAGACGACTTTATTTGCTGCTTCAACTAATCCATTAGTATGTGAATGTTCAACTGAAGAAAAAATGTTGGTGGATCTTTAACTTTTGTAAAAATGATGTAAAATTATAATCGACAAATTAGCGACCATTGTTAGTGATAACATGTTGTGGTATTCCAAATCTGCATATAATATGTTTCCAAATGAATGAAATCATTTGTTGAGATGTGATTTTGGCTAGTAATTGTGCCTTAATCTATTTAAAGAAATAGTCAATAGCTACTACTAAAAATTTGATCTTACCTAGTGCAATAGGAAATGGACCAAGGATATCAATTTCCTATTGATAAAAAGGCCAACTTACTTCAGAGTTATGTAAGAGATCAGCCGTCACATGTATAATTGGAGCATATTTTTGGCAGTTGTGTGCAAGTTTTCATCTTTTGATAACAATCTTTCTGTAAGCTTGGTCAAAAGAAACCAGCACGAAAAATTTTGGAGGATAAACTCTGAGCTCCCGCATGTGTACCGCAAATACCTTCATGAGCTTCGACTAAAGTGAGATCTGCCTCCAACCTATTCAAACATTTCAATAGTAGACGAGTAAAACCTCGTCTATATAGGTTACCATTTAATAGGGTAAAGAAGGAAGCTTGTCTTCTGAATTTTTTCAAATCATCAATTCCAGATGGAATATTCCCAATTTTAAGATACTGGACATAAGGTCATTGCTAGTCATGATGCTGGATGATGCTTAAAATATCAATTATATTTCTGTTTGGTTTAGCTAAAGTAGACTATAAAAAGGTCAAAGTGTGTGATTGTGAACTTGCTAATTTAGATAAAATGTCAGCTCTGTAATTTTGCTCCCTCGAAATATGATGTATTTCGAACTTGGAAAAACAAGAGATGAGGGATTTGACGATTTCCAAATATTTTGCTAAAAGAGGATCATTGACTTGAAATAATTGGTTTACCTATTGCACTACTAAGAGAGAATCACAATATACCTTTAATTCAAAATTATTTAGTTTTGTTGCCAACTTTAAGCTGGCAATGAGTGCCTCGTACTCGGCTTGATTGTTACTGGCCGTAAAGGAAAAGTGTAGCGAATGCTCCAAAACAATCCCATTACCATCTTCAAGGAGGATTCCAGCTCCATATCCTTGTGGATTAGAAGCACCATCTACATAAAGGATCCACTCAAGGGAATGATCCTCAGAATTAGGAGAAGTGAATTCAGCAACAAAATCTGCTAGGTATTGTGATTTGATGTATCCTCAGCTTTGGTACTGAATATCAAACTCAGCTAATTCGATAGACCATTTTATTAGTTGTCCGATAATTTTGGTTTGGTCAGCACTTGTCGTAATAGCTGCTCAGTCCAAACTTTAATAATATGAGTTTGGAAATAAGGTCAGAGACACCTAGCTGAAAATACGAGTGTCAGAACGAGCTTTTCTATCTTTGGATAACGAAGCTCGACATGTTATAGTGATTTGCTAACAAAGTAAATAAGCTTTGGCACTTTATTCCTTTATATAACAAGAACAAAACTAATAGCCCAGTCAGTGACGGATAAATAAAGATAAAGTTTCTCCCCACATCCAGGCCTTTGCAAAATCAGAGATTTTAAAAGAATAATTTTGAGGTTTGAAAAAGAAATTTCACATTCATTATCCCAAGTAAAATTGTTTTTCTTTTTTAGCGATTGAAAAAAGAAAAATGATTTAGAAGCTAAATAAGGTAAAAACCTTGATAAGGCAACAAGTCTCCCTGTCAATCGTTGGACCTCCTTTATTGTTTGAGGACTCTGTATTTCCAGTACAATTCGACATTTGTCAAGATTTGCCTCTATACCTCGGCTTGTAAGCAAAAAGCTGAGAAATTTACCTCCTTGGACACTAAAGACACATTTTTCGGGGTTTAGTCACATATTTATTTTCTGATTTGGGCGAAAATCTCCATAAGGTTGTCCACGTGAGACTTGTTGATCTTGGTTTTGCTACCATATTGTCGACGTAGACTTCCATGTTCTGACCAATTTGCTTGGCAAACATCTTATCCATAAGTTGCTGATAAATAGCCCCTACATTCTTAAAGTCAAAAGGCATGACTTTATATAAAAAATTACCATATTCATTTATAAAGGTAGTTTTATCTTGATCTGAAGGATGCATCAAGATCTGGTTATAACCAGAATATGGATCCATAAAACTTAAAGTGCCAAAACCAGAGGAATTATCAACTAAAGCATCAATGGTGGGTAATGAATATGCATCTTTAGGGCATGCTTTGTTTAAATCAGTGAAATCAACACATATACGCCATTTACCATTATTTTTTTACCATGACAACATTAGCTAACCATGTTGTAAACCTGATTTCTCGGATGAAGAATGCATCAATAAGCTTTTTAGTTTCCTCCAAGGATGCTTGTCTTTTCTCCATGTCGAGGTTGCATTTTTTCTGTGCTATAGGTCTGACTGATGAGTTTAATGCCATTTTGTGAGATATTATAGAGAGGTCAATACTGGGCATGTCGGCGGGGGTCCAGGCGAATAGGTCAGCATTTTGTTGAAGAAATTGGCTGAGCTTATCTTTCTTGTCTTCTTATAAAGCCAATCCTACAAAAGTGAACTTGTTTGGATCGTTAGTTTAAGAAATTTTTTGTAATTCCTCGATTGGGATGGGTCGGTCTTGAAGCTCAACTCGTGGGTCTAACTCGGCTAATGATGGAAGCTCGAGCGAGTTGTGGGCAGCGTTTATTTGTGCACCTATAGCTCGGTTGGAAGTAGGCATTTTTAGACTGATATTATAACAATGCTGAGCTTCATAGTAATCACTGTGAATGATTGCAATGAGGTTGTCCTACACATGAAACTTAATACAGGGATGAATTGTGGATATTATAGCACCGAACTTATTCAAAAAAGGCCGGCCAAAGATTAAGTTATAAGGACTGAAATAATCAACTACAAGGTATTAAGTATCTAGAGTTTTGGTTAGAGGATTCTCACCAAGTGTAGTCTGTAACCACACAGATCCCAAGACAGGGACTCATTCACCTGAAAACCCATAAATCTCCAGTGAATAGTTGTAGTATGTTATCGCTCAATTTTATTTTTTGGAATGTTAAGTAGAAAAGCACATCGGCGCTGCTCTCGGGATCCAATAACACTTTGTGGACTATTAGATCCCCTAGTTGAATAGAGATAATGACTAGGTCATCTAAGTTGATCTCATTTGAATGAAGTTTGGACGGTTGGAACATCATTTCTGGGAAGTTGGGAAGAGACTGAGGATTGTTAATGGCGCCTTCAAGGGCGAGCATAGCTCGGTAGGTGCATTTACGAGCTGAGCTTGTAGTTCTGCCACCAGCAAAGCCCCCAGTTATACAATTAATGACACCTTGAAGTTGATTGGGTTGAGCATGAGTTGCTTTGTCCTCACGAGAAGATTGTCTCATAGAAGGTTGATCGGCTGAATGTATTGTACGCTTTTGAATGTGGCCACCGATGTATTTGTCCAAATGTCCTTACCGAGCTAATCACTCTAGCAAGTCTTTGGCTACGACACACTCATCGGTAGTATGTCCGTGTTTTTTTTATGAAAAGCACAATATTTTCACTTGTCTACATTCTTCAGGATAATTTTTAGCCTTCCGACGAGGTTTGATTAGTTTTGCATTTAGTATTTCTTTGATAATTTTCTCCCTTTTGGTGTTAAATTGGGAATAAGAATCATAATGGGGTGTTAACTGGAAATGTTTCTTGTTATCTCGAGCTTTGTCGTCATTTTTATTGGTTTGGCTCTTTTCTGACCTCTGAGCTTGGCGTAGCTCCTCAATCTCCATTTAGCTTTTGGCTTTCTCACGAAACTCGACCAAGGTTCTGGGTTTGACCGTTATGATGGCCTCTTGGAACTTTCCTGGGCGAAGTCCACTCTTAATAGCATGTAGGTGTAGCTCTGGATGAAGGTTTGGGATGCACATTGCGACCTTAGTGAAGTGAGTAACATAATCTCTTAGACTTTCATGTTGTCCTTACTTGATAGTGTTGAAATAATCAGAGTCGTGTAAATATTTGGAAGATGTAACGAACTGATCTTCAAATAACTTGGCGAGCCCCTGAAAACGTGAAATAGAATCTGCAGGCAAAGAGAAAAATCAATCAAATGCTGAGTCATCTAAAAAAGTAGGAAACAACGACATAAGATAGGATCAGAAGCACCGTTTATTATCATCATGGACCGAAATTTTTCGACGTATTTTTTTAGATCACCCATGTCATCATAGAGAATCAAAGTCATTGGTAATGCAAAGCTCTTAGGCAATTGAAAATTCATGACATCTGCTGGGAATGGTCTAACGGTGTTGTCCAATTCATCGTCTTCATTGGTTGGTTGATCTCTTTCTAGTTGTTGAGTTTCAGAAACATGCGTTGGATAAGAATTTTCTTCCTCTTCATTTGTTTGTTCATTGTGATCACCATTAATAACAATCCGAGTATTGGTTAACTCGGCTATTTGGTTCGTCATTCTTTGATTTTCATCCGTCGTGCGCTGATTAGCCTGTTGCAACTCTGTTACCATCCGAAGAAACTCGGATGGTGTGGGAGGAGGTTGATTAGCCATGTGCAGATCAAGAAGTTTTGGGACCTAAAGAAGAAAGGGTTTTGTTTTTCTAGGCCTACAGTGAGTGCCAATTGTTCTGGTGTGGATGGACTTCCGAGGTATAGCTCATCTTTCGGCAAATAATAGCAAGCTCTCTGTCAGGCTGAGTTATTCTTCGACAGTAAGAGAATATTGGGGTGGATACTTGCAAAAGGTGCTCCGACGCTCAAATTAATGAGTGTATAATAATCTCTGTATTGCTATATCTAAAACAACTTCTTACCTCCCTTTTATATTTCAAATGAGGTATCAACTATTATGTTTTCTGAGCTTGTTACTTAGGCTTAGTTTGGTAAAACTTTTATTTTTTAAAAGTTGTAGCATTTATGTTTGGTAAATCAAATTAAAAATTGCTTTTAATAATCACAAGCAACAACAATTGTATTTGGTAAAATAGCTTTTAAAATTTTAAAATACTATAATAGACATAAATGCAAGCATTAAATTTAAAAATTAGTTAACATATAAGGTTATATTAGACTTTTAAATTTTGAAAAGAACAAGCCAACTTTGAAAAGCTCTATCTTAGGTGCTTCCAAAAGTATCCCGATCTTTTAAAAGCTGCAAGTACAAGCACATGATCTTTTTTATTTACCAAACACAAAATGAGGAGTTTGAGCTTTTAAAAAGCACAATCACCTTTTCAAAAAGTTTTACCAAACCAAGCCTTAATGGGCAGTTATAGCATATTAGAGCGTTATGATTTATTCTTGATTATTAATAACGGTCGCATATCATTTGTGGCCAAATTATAACGTATAACCGAATTATAACGTATAATGTGTAATTAAGTTATAATGGTCGTATCATCTCTATTTTTTTTTTAAATACAATTGGATACTAAAAATATGGGATTTTTTATTTTTATAAATTAAATAAATATAATAATTATTGAAATAAATAATTTAAAAAATATTTACCAAAATAAATATTCCTCTCTTATCTCGTTTACCGTGTAAACGAGATACATGTATTTTTTAAAAATAAAATTTGAAAATAATAAAAAATATTAATGAAAAAGTTGGTAGAAGAGATTATAATGGAAAGATGGGAAGCGTAAAGTTGATGCACGATAAATAAAATACAAGATGAGATAACCGTTTGGCAATTGTTAGGAGAGGCTGATGGGATAGTGGGAAGAGAATTGAAACAGTTATCTCTCACGTTATCTTCCACTATTCACGTGGGAGATAACTATTTCAATTCTTTTTCGACTATCTCTCAACCTCTCCTAACATCATCTTTTTATGTTTTATTTATTGTGCATCAACTTCACGCTTCTCATCTTTCAAATTTTAGAAGTGGACACAATTACCGTATTTATTCTCATCATGGAATTTTTTTGAACACATACGTATTTTTTATTTTTCAAATTTAAATCAATCCAATTAGATCATAATTTAATCTAAATTTTTTTATGTACTCTTTTTGAGTACTAATTGATCAAACATATCTATTTTAATCTCTTCTACTAATTTTTGTATGTACTAATTACATGCTAAAAATTTGGATTATTAATATTATTAATATTTTTTATTATTTTAAATTTTTTTTAAAAAATACATGTATCGTAAATGAGATATGTGTATAGTATAAACGAGATACATGTAAAATTATTTCGTTTATACAAAGAAATATTTATTTCGATAAATATTTTTTAAATTATTTATTTCGATAATTATTATATTTATTTAATTTATAAAAATAAAAAATCCTAAAAATATGTTTGTCTAAGAATATCGAACGAGTATGTGTGCAAAAATATTAGACATGTAGACACGGCACTCGACATGAGATTTCTATAAAAAAAAGAAAAAAGAACTGTCATCATCGGTCATCACATCACACTTTGACTTTTAAGATAGCGTGATCAATCTTCACGTTGCCTTCTTTTCCTTAAACTAAACACCATCCAAAAGTCATCAGAGAATATGATCAACGGTTGGATTTTGGACACCTAATACAGATAGGATAGGGCCTTAAGAGCTTTTTCTTTTTGGTAGCATAAGGGCTTAAGGCCTGGGCCTTAAGAGTTTTATTTTCTCCAACTAAACCAAAAATGCGTTTTAAGCCCGGATAATTTGGACAGTGTATTTTATTCTTTTTTGGCATGCGAGTTGTGGACTTAATCCTCGGTTTCACGGATCGCCCCTTATTTGGGCCTATTCTGCGTAATTTTTCTCTAACGGGAAAGTGAAACTCCAATGGATTTATATATTAAAAAAAAAAAACCAATTTAGACTTATCAGTTATCAGTCTATATTAAAGATTTGAACCTTACTTTATACATACAATAACTCGTTGGTTAATAACAAATCTTTCGGTAGAGTTTAGATTTATGACAAATGAGTTTTTGACCTTACCAAACTAAAAGATGCTGTGGGACAAAATAATAATAATAAAAAATTAATTTAGATTAGTCGAGTAATCAATTCTTAAACAAGTATATGAGTTTAAATCTCATTTTATACATATAGCAAGTTAGCAACTCACTAACTCTGAGACAAAATAATAATAATTTGGTTCGAATTCTATCTCATACATACGATATAAAATATAAGTTTTTGTTCTTAAAATTTTAAAAATATTTCTAAATTTTATTTTAGAAGTTTTCGATTTAAATTAAATATATCTGAGAACTAATTTTTTAAAAAATTTAAAATTAATTCAACAATAATTTTTAAAAATAATTTTCAACATAAATAAATCAAATATAATTATTATATATTATTATTAGATTGATTTTAATTTTTTTTAAAGTTTTACTTTTAAAAATATATTTAATACAAAAATAAATTTAAATATAAAATCAAAGTAAAATAAAATTTAGTTATATTTTTAAAATTGTTAAATTTTAAGGTAAAAAAATATAGTTTAGCAAAAAAAATTAAGGACATAGAAACTGAGAAAGAAAAAAAACTTAAAAAAGAACGGGAAGGAAATGTTCGATAGCACATCAGAGCAAAGTCGTCAGAGATCTCCGTTTTGCACAATTGCAGAAGCACCAAGACAATTCCATTTATTGGAGCCTCCAACGCTAGACCGCTCATAAATCCGCGCTTAGCATCAACCATCTTTCAAATCTGAACCCGCCTCGCTACAAACGTGCTGCTTATTCCTGTTTGGTTACTCAGAAAACAAGAAAGGAAAAGGAAGAGGAAAGGTGCATGGTTGTTAGCGAGGAAGAAGTTTTTGTAGCTCGATGTCGTTGACGTGCGTTCAGTGAACGCACATTCGTCAAAAAGAAAATTCACATGGAATCTGAGCTCTCCAGAGATTTAAGCTAAATCTGAAGCGCTTCTCCAATCTTCGCTACTTTCTGTGAATCTGTTTCTCTTTGTTATTTCCACTGTTCTAGCTACCAGAAGAGGAGAAGATGCTGCGGCTGAAAGCCTTCCGGCCTTCCACTGACAAAATCGTTAAGATCCAGTTGCATCCGACGCATCCATGGATGGTAACCGCCGATGATTCAGATCGAGTCTCCGTTTGGAATTGGGAACACCGTCAGGTACAGTTTTTCTCTCTTTCCTTTTGCTCCGTTCGTTGCCAGTGAAATCTGTTATCAGATTTTGATGTGGAAGCGTTGTTCAGGTGATATATGAGCTGAAAGCTGGTGGAGTGGATGAGCGACGTTTGGTCGGCGCAAAATTGGAGAAGCTTGCAGAGGGAGAGACAGGTTCCACACTTGCTGCCAAAATTTTAGCTGTGAAAATGCTTATGAAATAGTAGATAGCGTTAATCATTGTTGTTCTGTTATTGAACTGCTGCATTTTGCTTTAATTGGATGGATATGGGAGCATGAATCTCCTCATTGGTAAAGTTTAGTACGCTACTGGTTTTATGAAGCGTTTCTGGGCGGAATTTTATTGATTTTGGGAATCTTGTATGGAACTGTATTATGAATATTGAGCAATTAACTAACAATTGGTGGTTGCCAAATTGCTTTGTATTTAGAAGAGAAAAGTCTTCAGTCAGGTTCATGTCCTTTGGGAGCCTAAATGTAATAATAGTTTATTGTCATCTGTCACAATATTGCTCCTGTTCAGGAAAGTTCTCTTAGAATGCAAGCTCTGCTACACCATTTTATGCTCTGGCAGCAAGAATTGCTTGAATTTCCATGAATGTCATTTAGTTCAACCAAGTTATGATGTACTTAAATTGCATCGTTGAATTACTCCATGTTATTAGTTTAATGAATCTTGGATACTGTAACTGCTAACCAGTGATTCTTCTTTATAGGATTACTAAAACAGCATGATAAATTCCTTCTTAAGCATTATTGTAGGCAATGAATATTTTTGTACTGATTTATTAACAGAATTTCATTTTCCTCCTTTTTTTTTCCTGGGGATTTGGTAGAGTCTAAAGGGAAACCTACAGAAGCCATTCGAGGAGGAAGGTAATATGCCTATTCTTTAACATTATATTTCATTTTCCTTTCTTTTATGTTCATTTTTTTTTTCATGACTCTTTATCTACCTTAAAGTGTTAAGCAGGTGAATTTTTATGATGACGATGTACGCTTTTGGCAACTTTGGCATAATCGATCGGCAGCTGCAGAGGCGCCTACAGCTGTCCATCATCTCAGTTCAGCTTTAAGTTCTCCTGCCCCAACTACAAAAGGAAGGCATTTTCTTGTCATATGTTGTTTAAACAAAGCTATTTTTTTGGACTTGGTGACAATGCGTGGTCGTGATGTACCGAAGCAAGAGCTTGATAACAAGTCACTTCTCTGGTAAATTTTTATTGCATTATTTGTTGTTCAGCAGATCCTCAGCCATTGATGTCAAAATTGCTTTTAATAATCTATTAAGGCAAGGACATTATGATTATCTGATAGTTGCTATTACTTTTTACCAGCTTTTTTCTCCTTCCTTTAATGAAGTATTCATTGACATAATCTGACATACTCCAACTCAAGCAATACTTTGTTCTCTATTAGTTGTAAAAAATATTTATCTTGTTTGTTTGGAATCAAGTAAAAGCTATATGACTCTGTATAAAACAATGAGAATAGTTGCATTCTAGTGAAGTCATCTGACAAACATTGTATAACTGCTTATTTCAAAGATTATGGTAATTTTATTTAGTAAAATAATTGTTAGAGATATACCATTCATGTCTCTCATCCTATCAACTTAAGCTTTTAGAAAAAATGGTTTCATGACATAGTATCAATACTTTTATGACTAAATGCTTTCGATCATTGTTATCCCCCCCAGTAGGAAAGAAAGTTCAAAATAAGGCAAATAAAAAGAGAAAGAAGGCCTATGCAAAAATTCACGCAAACCCATAAAGAGATTCTTGCTTGAGGGTGCGTGTTAGAGATATAACCATTTATGTATCTCCTACTATCAGCTTAAGCTTTTGGGAGGAGTGGTTTCATGACAATAATTAACTTGTAAATCAAATTTTTGTGATCCGTACTGTTGTGGGCTTCTTGCCTTCATTACTGCAAAATATATGTTTCACAGAACATGCAGGCACAAGTATCAAGAGTCATACATTTCATATTTGATAGGTGGACAAGTGGTCATTTCCATGTATAAATTGCCAAATTCATTTATTTTCTCTCTTACTATTTCTTAAAAACTACTATCCTAGTGTGAACATTCATCTTTCTTTTTTTTTTTTTCATTTAAGCGTACCAAGATTCAGCTTTTTATTTGTATTAATTGTTGATGGAAATCTGACATAACACGTTATATGAAAACCTTTTAATTTATCATTTGTCATATTTTACATTTCTTTTGCTATCTTCATGTACACCGTATGAGTTCCTTTAGTTCCCCAATTCTATCTGTTGCAGCATGGAGTTCCTTTATAGATCTGGTGTTGGTGATGGTCCTCTTGTTGCTTTTGGTGCATCTGATGGTGTCATTAGAGTTCTCTCAATGATCACATGGAAGGTGGGTACCTAAAGTATTCTATTAGTTATAGCTATTAGCTTGTTATTGATACTTCTATTCCTTGTAGCTTGTGCGGAGGTACACTGGTGGTCATAAAGGATCAATCTCTTGCTTAATGTCCTTCATGGCTGCTTCTGGTGAGGTAAATCTTGATGTCCCATGAAGAACTTATTATTGAGAAATTTCATTTGCTAGTTAATCTTATTGAATGCAACTAGGATGGTTTATTATCTCTTCGTATTGCTTTTGTGTTTGGAAGTGTTGTTTTTGTACTCTGGTGTGAAGGTTTTTTTTTCCTGTTTTCTCCCAGGCTCTTTTGGTCTCAGGAGCCAGTGATGGATTGCTCATAATTTGGAGTGCTGACCAAGGGCCAGATTCACGGGAACTTGTGCCCAAGCTGAGCTTAAAAGTATCATTTTCCCCTCTAGTTACCTCTACTTTGTCAGTTTGTCTCATAACCGGTGAAGATAAATACTTGTTGCAATCATGGCTACAAAGAAATAAGCCATCATTATTTATAGCTCAATTAAAGTTGCTGTTTCCTCTATGATTAAGATAGTGCACTGATGTTTGGTTGAGTTTAATATGAAATGCATGACATATTTTTTATAAAACAAAAGAAAATTATGAAGCTTTGGCATATGGAAAATTGTATAATTAAATTGAAGTAAATGAAGATATATTTGGATTCTTTTCTTCTTAAGTTCCTACCCTTATTTTTCAGTTCTACCCTATTCTTCTTTTATGTAAGACTTGAACAAATTTTATTCACATTCAGTTTGTTTGATACCATGTGTTGCATGTAGGCACATGATGGTGGGGTTGTTGCTGTTGAGCTGTCTAGGGTGATGGGAGGTGCTCCTCAGCTAATTACAATTGGTGTGGATAAGACATTAGCTATATGGGACACAGTCTCCTTTAAGGTATGATAGTGATATTTCACTCTGAAAATTCTCCTAGTCATAAACATTTGTCATTTATTTAAATTTTGCTATTGTTGCCTGCTTTTAATTTGTAGGAGCTGCGGCGCATAAAGCCAGTCCCAAAGTTGGCTTGCCACAGCGTGGCTTCATGGTGTCATCCCCGAGCTCCAAACCTTGATATTCTAACCTGTGCTAAAGATTCTCACATATGGTATGCCATTTCCTTTCTTTGGTGCCTTTGTGTTTCTTGTTCGTTACTTGATAGTCTAGTGACGAGATTTATTAATTATAAAATTGAACATTTCTTTATATAAATGCTTTTGTTAGGGCAATTGAACATCCCACTTATTCTGCTCTCACAAGGCCATTGTGCGAATTGTCCACAGTTATTCCTCCACAAGTTCTTGCTCCTAATAAGAAACTGAGGGTATGTGGTTAACTGGCACATATACTGTACATTGTAATTATCTGATTTAGTTAAGTACGTATGATACAGTAAAAAAGAGCATGTTTGTTGTTCTCATAACTTATTATTGAAGCTAGAAAAAAATAAGAGTGATAATATAATTCAAAGCAACTAAATACTCTGTCAAATGTATAATTTGAATAGAGGTGAGGATAGATCAAGATTGAGCATAGAGAATATGTGGAAAGCGTCAATTTAGTCCTATCATAGTTTCTGTATATTGTAGAAAATGTATGTCAAATGCCCTGGGCAATTAATTCTTTACCGTAGGAGAAGCTGAACTTCAAGTTCATATTACTCCTTGCCCTCTTTTTGTTGACTGTACACCTCTTACTGGGTTTGTTCAAACTGAATTTAGCTGCTGATTTTTGGTGCAGGTGTATTGTATGGTTGCACACACCTTGCAGCCACATCTTGTTGCTACTGGAACCAATATTGGTGTTATTATCTGCGAGTTTGACCCTAGATCTCTTCCACCTGTAGCTCCGCTACCAACCCCATCAGACAGCAGAGAACATTCTGCTGTATTTGTAGTTGAAAGGGAACTAAAGCTATTAAATTTCCAGTTAAACAACTCAGCAAATCCATCTCTTGGAAATAATAGCTCCTTGTCAGAAACTGGAAGATCAAAGGGAGATTTTTTTGAACCATTGCCTGTCAAGCAGGGGAAGAAGCACATTAGTACACCTGTTCCACATGATTCATACTCTGTGCTTTCTGTGAGCAGTTCAGGGAAGTAAGTTCTTTCTTACTTTTAATTTATTTCCATAATTCAATCAAATTAACTAATGTTTTTAATTCTTAAATGTAACAGATGGTTTCGTTTTTCTTTATAGAATATACAACACATAAAACTGTTACTATTGTGATTCAAAATTTATTTATAATGTTTTGTGGTTTATATGCTTTTTATCTTAATATGGTTAAGCAAAAGCATTTTGTTTGTTAAATATCAGTACTGTGGTTGTTTTCTGAATGCACAAATATTTTCAGGTATGTTGCAATTGTTTGGCCAGATATTCCTTACTTCTCTGTATACATGGCTAGTGATTGGTCAATTGTTGACTCTGGAACTGCAAGGCTTCTTGCTTGGGATACATGCCGTGACAGATTTGCTATATTGGAATCAGCAATTCCCCCAAGACTTCCTGTTCTTCCCAAGGGTAGTTCATCAAAAAGAGCAAGAGAGGCAGCTGCAGCACAAGCAGCAGCTGCTGCTGCCGCAGCAGCTTCCTCAGCTTCTGTTCAAGTCCGCATCTTATTAGATGATGGAACATCAAATATACTAATGAGATCTGTTGGTACACGCAGTGAACCGGTAGGTCCTTGTTTTGTCCTAAAACTACCCTCGTAAAGACTTTTCTCGTAATAATCTAGCCTTGGCTGATTATCGTGTTCCCAGTGGCTGTGCTGCTGCCTTCATGAATATTAACTTATAAATGTTTTTAAAGTTAAGTTCAATGATATAGCATTCATCTCAACTTGCATTTATTTTCATTTTGCATTAATTGCAAAATTCCTTTACTTACATACAAAGCAACTGGAAAAGGGAAAGAGGGGGGGGGGGGGGTCTGATACTTTCTAGATATGACATATGACCATGCAATTGCTTACTCTGGCAGATTGTGTATATTAATAAACTATAAAGATGGTATGCCCTTATCATGTTATTAACAATCATTTGGGCAGTAACGTGTTTTTCTATCTCACGAATTTCTTCAGGTGATTGGTTTGCATGGAGGGGCACTGCTTGGAGTTGCCTATCGGTCATCTAGGAGAGTCAGTCCTATTGCCGCCACAGCTATTTCAACAATCCAGTCTATGCCTTTATCTGGTTATGGAAGTAGTGGTGTTTCTTCATTTTCTACTTATGATGATGGATTTTCTTCATACAGATCTCCAGCTGAGGCAGCACCTCAAAACTTCCAGCTATACAGGTTTAACCTAGTTGTACACTAGTGTAGCATTAATCTACAATTTGTTTATGTGGCCAAAATCTTCAGATATTCCTTGGATTTAGTTTTGCATGCAATTTTGTTTTTGATTCAGTTGGGAGACATTCCAGCCTGTGGGCGGTTTACTTCCCCAGCCAGAATGGACTGCTTGGGACCAAACTGTTGAATACTGTGCATTTGCATATCAGCAATACATAGTCATCTCTTGTTTGCGCCCTCAATATAGATACCTGGGAGATGTTGCAATCCCATATGCTACTGGTGGCGTTTGGCACCGCAGACAATTGTTTGTGGCTACACCAACTACTATAGAGTAAGTTTTGCGCATTCTCTACAATTTTATTCAAAAGCCTCCAAAAGAAAATCCTATCTTTCTTTGTGCCAATCATCTATGTATTTGTCTCTGTATTGCACAAAGTTAGTGCATTTGCAATACTTTAATGTGTTATTCATATTTTTCGTAATAACTAATGAGATGAAGATATTATAGAAACCAATGTCATCAAATTCGAACTGATTAGGCACTCCTCCAGCCAAAATTATTTACCACTTGTATGTCTTGATTTTCAGAGTTGTGTTTGTAGATGCTGGGGTTGCACAAATTGACATTGAAACAAAGAAGATGAAGGAAGAGCAGAAAATGAAAGAAGCACAGGCAAGAGCAGTAGCTGAGCATGGAGAGTTAGCACTAATTACAGTAGATGGTCCCCAAGCTACTACAGAAGAAAGAATATCATTGAGGCCACCAATGTTGCAGGTTAAAATTGCTGTCAAGTTTTTTGTCATCTATGAAATTTATTGCAACACTCTGTCTATATTGTCTTCCCTCAGATTTGAGCTTTAGTTGTGTCCTGAATAATATGAATTGTAGATGCTCGTATAACAGAGTATGGCTCTGAACACACTTCCATCCGCAATAGAAGTTTGTGTTGACATTTTATGGGCTTTAGGTTTTCTTCGATTTCAAGAGTTGTAATGAATGTCTTATGTTTGACTTTTGCATGGATCAAGACAATTAAATGCAACTCAGATGTAAGTTCTGTTTTTATTTATATTGAATTATTCTCTGAATAATTCATCAAAATCTTGTCAGAAATTTCAACAGAGGATAGTTAGAAGCGTCTTGGTTATATTTCGGGTGTATGCTTTTGCATCCTTATTGAAATATCTTTTAATCCTTTGTACATTCTGCACCTTTTTCGCCCATGTACTGGTTACCTTGTCATATCATCTGATAAAAAGTAAACACATTTCTTATGTCTTCTGAGTGAATGCCTTTTCCTCTGTTCTTGCACTTTTTTCTTCTTCAATGAAATTCCTTTTTCCTTTTCTATAAGAGTATAGACATTTCTGTTTTGTCCTGCTCTAGGTAGTACGATTGGCTTCATTTCAGCATGCTCCTTCAGTGCCACCTTTCTTATCATTGCCAAAACAATCTAGAGTTGACACCGATGACTCTTGGATGGGAAGGGAAGCAGAAGAGAGAAAGGCTAGTGAGGTGGCTGTTGGTGGTGGGGGTGTCTCTGTGGCAGTAACTCGTTTTCCGATGGAGCAGAAACGCCCGATTGGACCTCTTGTTGTGGTAGGCGTCAGAGATGGAGTTCTTTGGCTAATTGACAGGTGAGTCAGACATCTGAGGTTCAATTGAATTTTTAATCCATCCAAGCTTTTTCATATCTGTTCAGTTACATGTGTGAACTTGTGTTTCCTGGAGTTCAATTTTCTGCCTTTCCTTTATTGCATAAAAAGACATACATGGGATTCACACAAGGGTAATTATTTCTAGGAGACTTAACCCATGTCAATGGAATAAGAAATAACATAAAAAGTTACAATTTTATCTTTCAATTATTTTATTACTTGTCAAAGAGCTCCTCCTCCTGTTGATAATGGGGGTATCTGGGCAATTGAGATTCCATTGCCAGGAATATGTATAATGAAACAAGCATATTTGTAATTTGTTCTTGGGAATACTAAAAATAATTCCGAACAATTTATAATGCTAACAAACAAGTTTTTTTTTTTAAAAATAATATTCGAGTATGATATTTCCAAGTATAATATTCCTGTGAATATAATTCCTTGAGTATTTTTTAATCTTGACAAACAACCAATAAAGGATATTCATTTTGGATTCTGGTTTCATGAATAATGGCAGTGATATCTTGTTGTGATAGGTACATGTTCGCTCATGCCTTATCCTTGAGTCATCCTGGTATTCGTTGCCGATGTCTTGCTGCTTATGGCGATGCTGTTAGTGCAGTAAAGTGGTATTATTTTCCTTCTATCTGTTCTGACCTAATCCTAATGCATTAAATCAGAGAGAGATATATATCTTAACATTGTAAATTTTATACAGGGCAAGTAGGCTTGGGAGAGAACATCATGATGATTTAGCACAATTTTTGCTAGGAATGGGCTATGCCAATGAAGCACTTCATTTACCTGGAATATCCAAGAGGTAGCGCAAGCAATCAATGATTGTAATTATGTTGAGGTTTGCTCAGACTTAAAACATACTGCTCTTTATGATATGCAGGTTGGAGTTCGATTTGGCAATGAAGAGCAATGATTTGAAGAGAGCTCTCCAGTGTCTTCTTACCATGAGTAACAGCAGGAATATAGGAAATGATACTACTGGTCTTGGTTTGAATGACATTCTTAATTTATCTGACAAGAAACAAGATGTCGTTGAAGGTGTTCAGGGTATAGTGAAATTTGCAAGAGAGTTCTTGGATCTTATTGATGCTGCAGATGCTACTGCACAGGGTGAAATTGCTCGTGAAGCTCTCAAGAGGCTAGCTGCAGCTGCTTCAGTGAAAGGTGCTTTACAAGGTCATGAGTTGAGAGGAATGGCATTACGCCTTGCAAATCATGGGGAATTGACTCGGCTAAGTGTACTCCTCTTTCGCAATCTTGCTTTTCCTCTTATTTTTTGGCTATTTGATGCATGCTGGTGTAACATACAACACTTCGAAATTTTCATAATAAACACGGGATTACCTTAATGCACTGCAGGGTTTGGTAAACAACTTAATCACACTTGGGTTGGGACGGGAAGCTGCATTTGCTGCTGCTGTTTTGGGAGACAATGCTCTAATGGAGAAAGCATGGCAGGATACTGGCATGCTGGCTGAGGCCGTGCTACATGCTCATGTATGATTTGTTATCTACAAGAACTTGATCCCTCCGTTTTTTGCTTGTAGTCTGACCCTGTTGTATGCAGGCACACGGACGTCCAACGTTGAAGAACTTGGTTCAGGCCTGGAACCAAATGCTACAAAGAGAGGTTGAGCCTACCCCGTCACAGAAGACAGATGCTACAGCTGCATTTTTAGCTTCTCTTGAGGAGCCTAAGCTTACAAGTTTGAAGGAAGCAGGGAAGAAACCACCCATCGAAATCCTACCTCCAGGGATGATGTCTCTTGATGCTCCTATATCAATCCAGAAAAAACCAGCTGCTGCTGCTGCCCAGAATTCATTAACACCACCGGGAAAGCCATTGGCACTTGAAGCACCTCCCACAACCACAGCAACGCCAGAGGGTGCTACGCAGCAGCCTGATTCCACACAGCAGCCTGATTCCACACAGCAATCTGAATCCACACAGCAATCTGAGTCGACACCTCCTGCCCCAGTTAGTGATCAACCTCCATCAGAATCTACATCAGAATCCACGCCAGCTCCAGAGGCCGCTCCACCTGAGCCAGAGTCAGGTGAAACCAAGGTCGATAATGTAGCTCCTACCGCTGCGCCAGTCTCTGCCACAAATGCAACTGCTAGTGGGGAAACTGCTCAAGCCACACCTCCGAGCAATCCAGCACCACCAGAGGCACCATCACCGGTAGCAGAGGTGCCATCACCACTAGCAGAGGCTCCTGAGACAAATGTTTCTATTACAGGACCTGTGAATGATCCATTCTTGTGATTGGTATTCAACATCACTACAGCGTGAGCACTTGGAAATTGAATTTATTTACAATTCAAGTTTTACCATCTTTTGTAAAGAAACCATTTTAGGTGTGAATGAAATCTAGTATAATTAATTAGTTTGCAACAAATTTACCCAACAAACGTGCTATTATACCGAGAATTTTTTTTTTTTCCATTTTCCCTGTACTATTCTCGATTTTTGTAGATGAGTTTACCAAGATTAAGTGTTGTATACTTGTATCACATTCTTTTATATCGTGTTTTCTCATACTCTTGTGATTTTTTCTCTCGCACAAGTTTTTTCCCGTTCCTATCTGGAATATCTGTTGGCAATTAAAATTATCTTCTGTCCTAAAAGCTTACGAGTTAAATGCTGATTTGGAACGAAACGAACTTACGAGGATGTGTGGTTTTATCAATCCACTGCGGTGATTTAGACCTGATTTCGACTCAGCTTTACCCCAGATAAGTGGAACTTCTGCCGTTGGTAACTAGATGATTTCATACATGGAATTGATAGAGTAATGTTGTTTTATATTAAAATTTGGTTATATTACTTTTTCACCAGTTTTTTACCATACTGCACACTCATGACTTCCTTGACTGCTCCTCCCTGCATATCTGATGCTTGTTTTGTTTAGCATTAAAATGAGTAAACTACTAATGTATCTTTGAATAATTTAATTTAGACGTTAAAGAAAAATACTTTTAATAAATTAAAATGATAAAATTTTCTTTATATACATTTTTAAAGACTGACTTTAAAGATTGAATTTTGATATGATATTCTACACTTAAAATTTCGTAATAAAAAAAATCTAAAGCTAAAATTTTATTACATTTCTTTCAAATACATCTAGAAATTTATTCAAATATTATCACATTCAAATCAAATGCACAAATGATTAGTCAAATACAAAAATAATTTTTCATTTATTAAAAATATTTTATTATTTTTTAATTTTTTAAAAACACTTTATGGTTTTGATCTTTTAAAAGTATTTTCTATCAGTACATAAATCATTTACTAACATTAGTAACATATATTAAAGTTGATTCTCGTCCAAACAAAAAGATACAATATTTTCTGCTTACTTTATTAAAGATATTACTTGAACAAAAAATCTAATAAACATGCCAAAATGCATTATCAAGTGCTGGTTTCTATTAACCGGCAATACAACTATACAAGGTACTTCTAGTGACAGCAATCCATGGGCAATGACATCACATGAACTGGTTCATAAAATTGAAGCATAAAATTTATCCAAGAAATAGGAAGGATGGCACGTAGTTCAGTAACAAGAAGCATCATTGTCTCAAACCTACTCCAAAGCATGAAACTAATCAACTTTCTATTCTTGGCCTAAGGCAAGATCGTGCCAAGCATCCGCATTAACTTCTTGTGTCTCCTGATCTGATTAAAAGCAAAGCACAACAGTGTTAAGAAGAAAATTAGAAATAAACCCACCAATAAAATGATTCATCTTGTTAAACAACACCACATGTCACAGAATTAATACTTGCTTTCTTTTTCTTGTAACTATTTTGGTACAGCTAGCTACTCTGTTTTGTAACTTCACAAGATAACATTAAAAAACAAGGGTAAATATCGGGAATTTGCGTAGTTTGCATAATTGCATGGAGTCCTTTAGTTTGATGTATTTGGCCAAACAAAAATACAATTTATACACAAAAAATTAACCAACAAATCAATCATCATATATTTGGCCGAACAAAAATACAATGTCTACACAAAAATAAGATGATAGCTGATTTTTTGTATGCACATAATTATAGACTGAATTACTTTACATACTATGTGTCAACATAGAGCAGCCACCATAAAAAAAAATTACTTAAGCAGACAAAAATCAATTTGGGTGCTAAATTGAATCATTATTTGAAAACTACGGTGAAGAAGAGAGTGATTATACAAAGAAGATTATTGAAATGAAGAGACATACTTGGGTCCTCGGTATCATCTGTCCGAACAACTAGGGTTGGGGAGAGTGGGAGATCTGCAATTACAGCACGGAAAAGGAACAATCAGAGATGAATATGAAAACGCTGAAAATAAGAAAAAGAAAATACCATCATCCGGGAGAGTGTCTCTCATCCATTCTTCGTCAACAATATCAATCAGAATTCCCAAACTCACTTCTGCCATATTTCACTTTTTCCACCACACCCTACAAAACCATTGCAATTATTAAAATAGAAAAACAATAAGAATAAAATATGAAAAAGCGCATATTTAACCACGTCGCCGCCGCTCTAGCTAGAGATACGGAGGAAACCGCCGTAAAAAAGCTTACCGGCAGAGAGAATTCACGAAGCTTATGTAGAAACCAACGATTTTCAAGCCATTAATAATTCGAAAAAAAGCGTGTAAAATGCGTAAGGGAAGAAGAATTAATGGACGGATGAAAATGGATTAATGGATTGTGAAAGGTAAAAGAAAAAAAGTTAAAGAGAGAAGCGATCGAACCTTAGAGAGAAAATGGGAACTCAGAGTCAGAAGGCTTCAATTTGAGACCACTGCCAATGTCCACACTGTATGAGCAGCGCAAAACCAAAAGTTAAGTCATATTTCAAAAGTTTGAGCGTTTTTACTTTCCAATGTTTGGAACATCTTGATAATAGAATTTTCGTAAGAAAATAATTCTTTTCTTTAATTTAGAATACGATAAAAATATAATTTTCAATTTTAAAAAAAATTCCAATTCTCACATTAGTGTTTACGTTAAATGTATGACAATTCCATCATTACTAAAGATTAAAATATCAAAATTATTGCTAAAAATAAATAAATAAAGACAAATAAAAATAAAACAATAAAAAACACATAATTTATTTTATTTATATAATTAATTATTCTAAATCATAAATTTAAATCTAAAATAGAATTAAAATTCATTTCTTAACTCTCACTTTAAGAAATAAAAAATAAAAAAGCAAGAATTGCACCTTCTCAATGTGAACTCAGTGCTACTACAATAATTGCAAATGTAAGAACTTTAAATTTAAATAATTATAATCCTTAATTCCTCCAAATAATTACAATATTTTATTTAAATCTTAGGTTGCTTTTGTTAATACTTAATAAGTATGTGAACTGAGATACAAATGCGAACATATAAAACATAAACATAAATATTGTATCATAAAAAATTAAAATATTAAATCAATATATTTTTTGTTATTTTTAATAGAAATAGCACAAAGATATTAATAAAAAATATATTTTATTTTTTATTATTTTTATCATTTTTTTTCATAAATATATTTGTATTATTATATTTTTTTTAAAAAATTATATAAAAAATAAGAGTAAATTGAATTTTTATAATCTATTCTTTCTTATATTTAATTCATTATTAAACAAAACAAAAGAATATTAATTTTTATATCGAGTTAATAGTCAAAATCGTCCCTAAAAGATATCTCGATCTCCATTTTCGTTCCCGAAAGATAAAATTAATCGAATTCGTCCCCCAAAGATACCCTACCTGGTCACGTTCGTTCTTCCGTCATCTGATTCGCTGAGTTGGCAAACGTCTGCTAACGTGTGTCGTTAACTGCCAACGTGGCAGATGCCAAGTTGTACTATGTTGTTGCTGACAAGATAAGTCTTGTTTTAGAAGTCAAATTAGTCCTTGAGTGGATAAACCCTAATCCCAAATTCAACGATAAATACGGTGCCGTGAACACTTTCAATGGCGATAGACTTCAGTAGGAGCTATAATTCTTGGTTTGCCACCTGGATGGAGATAGGAAATGAGGGTCGTGGTAGTGGTTTGTCGCATCCGTCGCATGACAGTCATGGTTCTAGCACTTCAATGCGAAGGAGAAGGTTGAAGACTCATGACGGATCATGTTTCTGTGGGTTAAGACTATGATTAAAAAATCTGGGACAACAGAGAATCCGAATAGATTGTTCCATGCATGTCCAAGGTACCCGGTGAGTAATGTTGAAAAAAGTTAACTATTTTCCATCTTGTTTTGTGTTGTTGGGTATTTTTTGATTTTTTTTTGTTTATTCCTTTCTGAAATTGCAGAAGGACAGTCACTGCAATTATTTTAAGTGGGTTGATGATGATGGCTATCAAGAAGTGGATGTATGTGGTACAAAGAAAGATGTAGGAACTGATATGGAGGTTGAAAGTAACTATGATGAATGGAGGATGAAGGTGGCATGGAAATTGGACAGCTTGAAAGCTGAAGTTAGAGCTTTGAAACTGCTAATGAATTTTATGTTTGGGGTAGTTGTAGTTAGTGTGATACCTATTGTTTGATATGTACTTCTGAGTAAACCCAGTTATGTTATGTGAACATGTAATGGTGTATTGAATTGCATGGCTTGAATGTGAGTAGTTATTTGAAATTGGAAACAATTCTCTGTCCATTATTATAAATTTATCAAATGTTGCAAACAATTCTCTGACACTGTTGATATAAATTACGTTAAGCCATAAACAAAATAAGTAACAAACTAAGTAATCTTAGTAATAACTTGTCATTGAAGACTAATTGTCACATTGTTTTAAGAGAAAAATACCACAACAAAGTTATAAGGTTTTTATGTCACCACAACACATTGTCTTTAGACTTAAATACCATACAAAAAAAACAAGAAACAAAATGTTGTCCCATACAAAAAAAGAGTCAACCACAACACATTTCTAACAAATCAAACTTTTTCATCATTCTTCCTCGAAGCCTTGAAGCCTGGAGTAGGCACAAAAGTCATGAAGTTGGCCAGTCTCTTAGCAGTTGCAGAACTTGTCCCTTTAATGGTCTCAGTAGAAACAGCCACAGGTGCAGTTGCAGTAGGCTTAGGGAGGACCTTAACCTTGCTTTTCCTTTAATCACTTGTAACTTAGATGGCCTAGCTACCAGTTGATCCTACATAATCCAGTACCAAATGAATTTGTTAGATGATTAAATGAAGCTGAAATTTTTTAGGATTGAGGAGTGATGATACTACCTGTTGTGTATCTTGGGTTGGTGGAATGCTTTCGGATTGGCTGATGTTAATATCTGATGGAGGTTGGATGGGTGATGAAAGTGCATGCAAAGGTGCTTCTGCTTCTGTATCAATATCAGCATCAGCAGGAGCAGCATTTAGTTTAGGTTCAGCACGATTTGCAGCAGGGGCAACAACTGCTAGTTGCAGCTGCATCTGCCTGACATGTTCCTCAGCATCCACATCTTTCTTCTTTGTACAACCTCTTTTGTTATGTCCAACCTCACCACAATACATGTACCGGATTGGGTTGTATTTTCTCTTTATCTTTGTCTTTGATCCAGTTGGTTGTTCTTCTTTGTTCCTTCTCTTTTTCTTTGTCGGTCTTCCAGATTTGGGGGCTTGATTGGGGGTGGAACAGGTGCTGGATGTGGAGTTTTTTCTCATAGATCCTACCCCTTAACCGGATTGACGTTGAAACAGTAAGTTTGCCTATACGCTTCCATCTTCAACCAGTCACGACAATATTCTTCAGCCTTCTTATCATTCTTATTCTGTATGGCTGATATTGCATGCATACACGGCATTCCTTTCAAACCAAATTAAAAGATTCATTAAAATGGTTATCATGAATGAAGACATTATTAACTAATTGAGAGAACAATTAAATGTTGTTACCTGTGAGTTGCCAAAATCTACAAGTGCATGTGTGTTTGTCCAGGTCAACCACCATATTGGTTGGCCAGCCATGCACTTTGTACAATTCTTCTTTTTCATCACCAGACCACTGAGGAGCCCAATGGCGAGACAACGTTGTCATCACTTCCAACCTACTTCGTACAATTCTTCTTTTTCTACTGTCACTATCACTATCACTGCTATACAAATTGTCTCCTAGAACTTTGGAAGGCTTGTACAACTCATCTTCAGCACTTTCATATGAGCCATGAGAGTCAGAACATTCTTCCTGAATGGGACCTTCTTTCACACATCTTCCATATTTTGTGAGTCTGCATCCACTGATATTTCCTTTGTTCTTATTACTTTCTGAGTTCTTAGCTGGTTGAGATGATGTTTTGGAATGAGGTGGAACTGTCTTGCCCTGAAGAGTGGTTTTGTTTGGCTGAGAGTGGGATTTTGTGGACTACAAGGAAGTCTTTATCGGCTAAGAGGTAGTTTTTGTGGGCTTATATGCTGGTTTGGTGGGTTGAGAATTAGGCTTACTGGGCAGTGAGGCTGCCTTAGTGGGCTGAGAATTGAGTTTACTGAGCTGTGAGGCTGCTTTAGTGGGCTGAGAGGTTGGTTTTTTAGGCTGAGGGTGCATTGCAGTGGGCATCTTGACAGGTTGAGAATGGTGCTTCTTGGCCTGGGAAGTGGACTTCTTCTTCTTGCTACTTTCTGCTTCCAGAAGAACTACATCTTCCCCCATGTTATCCACTACACATAGCTGTGAGATGCAATTCTCAAAGTATAGGTTGATCAAATGTTGGTTTCTCCTACAATCCTTGCACATTGCAAGCAAGTCGGCATCTGTCACCAACTTCTTCAATCCGGATGAAATGGAAAATCCAGGAACTTTTCACCAACAGTTTCCAGCTTCAATGTATCCCAACTCCTTATAGTAACCCTTTACAAAAAACACATCAAGTATGTCTCCTTCAACTCCCATCAATACCTCTGTATTATCAGGTTCATATACCATCTCTCCATCCTTACACGTTTTAAACAACCCGCCATGGTGAATTACAAATGACGTGGGAGGACCCTCTATCTACAATAACAAACACAAAAACACCATTAATAAACAGACGAGCAACAACTATTCTCTATGTGTCACCAGCGACTAAACCCAGTTTGTACCAATCAACCATTAACCCAAAATAAACATGCAACAGAACTATCACTAAATTCAAACATTCCTAACTAAAAATCATCACAAAGCCAGTTAAAGCAACGCATTCTCACACACCAAAATGATAAAAGAACATTTACACAAACCCTTGGTCACCCCAAACTCTACCTTCAAACAGACGAACACTAAGACCATGACAGTAAGAATACATCACACCACAGAATAACTCAAAAATCATGAAAAGAGTTTTATCCTTACCTTTCACCGTCTCAATGCCTTCTTCCACTATCAATGCTGCTCCAGGATAAGATCAACTCTGCATTCAATAGCGACAACTTCTCTATTGTAATCGCCAACCAACACTAACGAATATTGATGGGGTGGTTCAGAACTTGGGTGAAAGGCTTAGGGCATACCTTGAGGGAGACGATACATTTTGGAGCGAAACAGAGAGAGATGGTTGATATGAGAGGGGGGTAAGGCTTGCAACGTTTGAATCTCTCTTCTGAAGACTAAACGGCGACATTTCAAGGCTAGGGGAGCCTTGTATCAAAACTGCGTGGTTTTGATTGTGTGCCACGTTGGCAGTTAACGACACACATCAGCGAATGTTTGCCAACTCAGCGAAGAAGATGACTGAAGGACGAATGTGACCAGGTAGGGTATCTTTGGGGGACGAATTCGATTAATTTTATCTTTTGGGGACGAAAATGGAGATCAAGGTATCTTTCAGGGACAATTTTGACTATCAACTCTTTTTATATCTCTATTTTATATTTTATTCTTAATATCTTATCTTATTTTATTTTTAGAACCAAATGCAGAGTCTTAATGTCTATATCTTAAATGTTAATCATAATACTTGGCTAATTCACAATTCTAATTTATAGGTCAGAAACTCAACCTGTTTAATTGAAAATTTTCACAGGTCAAGTTTGGGGGCTATGATTCGTCCATTGGCTATAATTCGACTCAGGTAAAACTATAAATCGGAATCCGGTTAAAACTAAATACACACGTACTATATTAGGAGTACGTGGAGAGTACATGTTTACGGATTTATCCTATAAAATCAAATAACTACGTGCCAACCCAGATGGGCACAGGAATCTCTCCGCAAATCTCTCTAAAGAAGAGCACTAAAGAACAGTTATCACTCACTTAGTAACAGCTACACAATATTAGACCTACTAAGTAACCACAACAATTCTATAAATATATCCACTCCTGACATAAAAGAGGTACGCTACTCACTCTGAGTAATATTATACTTATCTTCTACTCCTATTAACTTGACTGTTGGAGTGCCTTTGCAGCTGTCCACCGCCGTCGTTCTTGGAGGAAGCCGACGCATAATCCACTGGTCTGAGAACTTGAATTTGCAACTCAACTAGCTCTACCTTATAATCGGCTATCCACATAGTAACAGTGGATATGGGCGGAATAGGAAAAACTACTCTGGCTCAACTAGTTTACAGTGATGTCCAAGTGATGGAAAATTTGACAAAAGATTATGGATGTGTGTAGCTGAAAATTCCGATCCTGTTCATGTTACAAGGACAATAATAGCGGCACTAGAGACAATAATATTTCTGTCCTTGTAGCATGAACAATTTTGATTTTCTTTAATCTGATTTGAAGGAAAAGTTGATAGGAAGGAAAAACATTCTTAGTTGTTTTGGATGATATATGGAATGATCAAGAGACACATGGGAGGATTTTCTAAGACCTTTTCGGTATGGAAATTGATCTGTCCGTTGGCTATAATTCAACTCAGGTAAAACTATAAATCGGAATCCGGTTAAAACTAAATACACACGTACTATATATCAGGAATACGTGGAGAGTACATGTTTTACTCTCATAACGGATTTATCCTATAAAATCAAATAACTACGTGCCAATTCTTTCCGCAAATCTCTCTAAAGAAGAGCACTAAAGAGCAGTTATCACCCACGCTCCACAGTATTAGACCTACTAAGTAACCGCTTGTAGCACAACAATTCTATAAATATATCCACTCGAAGCAGGGGCCCAACGCCGCCGTCCTTACAAGAAGACGATGTTCCTTCCTCTCACTCTTAAGGAAAGCAAGTTCAGGCACTTCCATAACAGGCTATACCTCTTTTCAGGAACATTTGGCGTCCACCGGGAGCAGAAATTAAATAACCCACAACAACCTTTTGTTATTATTTTTGCAGGTCCACGGTTGATGATGTTGTTCCCCCACCTACTCATGATGAACTGGTGGCAATGAACATCACCCTCCAAGTGGAGGCAAAGAAAATGGCCAATCTTCTGATCGACGGGAGCAAAAACGAGAGAAATAAGAAAGGGGCCGAATAAATTAATTTCTGCTCCATCGAAGTTCATAAAATTGAAATTATATTCGAGTTTTTAACCAAATTTAACAATTTTTTACAATTTATTAACTTATCATTTATCCTATCTTTTCGGTGATAGTGAATCTTTTTTATGTTCATTTTAAATTCACGTATTACTCGTGAATGAGTATTCAGTTTATTCTTTAATTTACATTGCTTTCCTCTAATAGTAATATTTATTATTATGTCGAATTCCTTTTTTTTCTTCTTATGTTGCTAACTATAAAAATTTTAAGCGACTTACCATAGTAATGACACTTTTTTTTATTGATTTTTAGCAGAACAGCATAATGCATAACTACTTATTCCTACTGACACGTTAATAAGCTACATTTTATCTTATTCTTTCTCAATTGTTTTCATGTATTATTGAAAGTTTTTCTATTTGTTGTTTATATTATTATTATTAGCAATTACTGCTTGTTCTTCAACTAATTACTCAATGTTCATGCTATCTTATTCATGTTTTTTTCAATTATTTGGAATGACGGAGCTTAATTTTAACTTTAGCCAATAATTTTAGAATATGTATTTAACAAAATTTCTTCTTAATGTATTGGCGATTGGAACAGGACATGTTTAATGTGTCTTCAATTTCTCACCTTCAACTTATGAGAATGGACCTCGATCATATGTGAGTAAATTTCACCTTCTCCACCAACTTAGATCGAGTTATAACTTATGAACCTTACCTATAAGTCGCCATTGACATTTCTATTTCGGTAAAATTATGTATATGTATAATCTAATTTGCTCATATAAATCTTTTATATCAACTTTCAATACATCATAGCTTCCTACGAGGTATCTACTATTCTGTATATTCGAATTGTTTCACATTATATATGTATCTTATCATTTCATATATCAAAATCAATCAATCCATCCATCGGAAAATAAAATTGGCTATTAATCAATCCGGAAAAAAAAAAAGATTTTTTACCAATCAAAAAAAAACTCAATTAGCAATTATCTCAATTTGTTTTTCTATTTTACAATAATTTATGCATGTTTAGTTTCAATCCATTTTATTTATATTACAAATCTTTATTATTCACTCAATATTCAATAATTAATTGTTTTGGGCAAGAAACTCGTCAATAAGTTGTTGTGGGTTGGAAAAATTCTCTCAAGACAATTGATCATTACATTCTCGAATTATACAATCAATTCGGTCAACGAATACATATTTTCGAACGAACTTTTCAGTTCGCGTCAATCAAATACTATATGCAATCCATGAAAAATTGTTCTCAAGCAGAAAAGTATCCCCACTCTTGTTATATATATATATATATATATAACAATTTATCTTTTAAAAATCTTTCTTTCAATATACATAAGTGGACTAATAATGACTATGTCATCGTTTATCACGGTTCACTCTTAAATTATTCCGTTCATAAAATCTTGAGCATAAAATTAAGAATAAGATGAGTTAGAACTCTATTAATAACAAATTAAATCATTTAAATATGAAAAAAGTTAATAATATATATATACTTTAAGAGGTGCAAAAAAGTGAATTATTTTTACTTACGTTATAAATTAGTAAATTGTGAATGCTAATTTATAAAATATTAGTCGGAAATAAAATTTTGGGTTAAAAAAATATAGTTTGGTACAAATTATTTACTTTACATAGAGTATAAAAAAAAGGCCTACACCTCAATAATATAGCGTAGAAAACATAAAATAACGTAAGCTGTTACTAGTTATAAAGATCTCATTTCCATAATATATAATATTCTTCTTTGGTTTTGGACTGTGTCTTTCTTGATGATTTCAATTTCTCTTTGTTGCTTTCTGTGAGGTACTTTCTCTATCATATTTGTAGTAGTAGTAGGATGTTATGTTACGAGTTCGATGTGAAATTTGAGGACTGAATAAATGCGAGTGCGTGTTTATATCTGCATCATTGTTTTTAGTTGTTCATAATCACTAGCCACCCAGCAGGGATTGATGAAATCTTGGCAAATCCCTTTCAATTGAATAACACCGTTGGAGTTTAGAATCACATTGGCAAAAGAAATTAATGTTTTAACTTATTAAGAGCCATTCTGGAGTAGACGAGAAGCAAGTGACGAAGATAGATTCACCTAGATTAAGGCCTTAGACCTCAATTAATGCTTCAATGCATCTTCCGAGTAAAAATCTTTTTCAGATATTTTTATCTCTCTGTATACTATTAAGGTTCAAACACATACTAAAGTCTAAAAGTGGCTAACAATACAGGACCATACATCACCCAGATTTAAAAAAAAAAAAAGGGAAAAAAACAGAAACAAAACCATATAGTTAACTGTTCTAGTTAATAAACCACTGCCCAAAACCCCAAAACAAATGAGTGATAAATTTTTCATCAGGATGAAAAGAAGGGCCAGAAACACAGAGCCCCCACCCAGGAGAGGACCAACAACAGGGATACGTATAAATGTTGATTCTGTTTCAACTTTTCAGAATCCATTAGGCCAACATCCAAGGTGGCACTTGCGTTTTGGACAAGGCAGTGCCCAAAAATAAATGACGTGAAGAACCTAAAAGAAGCTGCGCTTGTTTGGACAATCTGATGCTCGATGCCCAGACTCCCCACAATTAAAACAGGACCCTCCAAAACCACCTCTGCAGAGCACATTGGGATGTCAGATCAGTTATGCACAGAAGTGTCACACAGATGAAACATGTCCTGACTTGTTGTCTAGGAAGAAAAATTACAAACAAGTGTTAAAAGTAGTCATTTGTACACTAACCTGTCTGACGATGAAGATCTGCCTGATGATCGTCTACCGCCAATTGGCCAATCATCACCACTGGATCTTCCAGCTCGAGACCAGCTACTGCCAGTTTTATTATTACTTCTACTGCCTCTCCTATATGAATCACCAAAATCATCATCAGAGTCTCGGCCTCCATATCCCCGTGAGCTTCTAAAACCGCCTCTCCGATCCCTAGAACCAGAACCTGAACCTCTTCGGCTACTACGATCTCTGTCAGAGAACTTCCCATAGAAATCACCTGGTGGCCCATCATCTTGCAAGGCAGGCAACTGCCAACAAAGCAGCATAAACATTTATGTTTACACAATCAGTGATGCGATAAATCATACAAAAGAAAATATGATGTTCTGGTTGGGCAAAAGCAGAAGATAATCATAATCCTTGTATGACTACGGAATAAAGATGTATTTACCTTGGTAACCTTGGTTATAGTGTTTCCAGGTGGTATCTCCCTGTTAAGTAACTCTTTAGCAATTTCCTCTGGAAGATCGAAAACAGCCCCTTGAACCTGATATTAGGAATTGGTAACATGATCAAACAACTTGGATAATGTGGGTGCATTCTGACTAGCACTGTAATTCCAATCAAAATGAGCACAAAAAATAACTCAATATAATTCAGATACAAACCCTTTCATCTGCAATTAAATGTATTTTTCCAACTTCATCAGCAGCTGGAGAATAAACCTCAGCCAGAAACCCAGTGACTGATCTTGCGGAGAAGTATCTTCTACTATCTGAATCTCGGATCAACTGCAATGTAACCCATCCCTAGAATACCAAAGTTTTTTAACGAACCAATCAGATAACATAAGGCTCCGAAAAACAAAATACGTATTTTAAATTTTAATTTCCACTTAAATATTATACACCACACTGGTCCAGATCACCCACAAAAATTTTGTGGAGATCTAGTTGGGAGAAGACAACATTAACATCAAATTCCTAGAGACCATGCATGAAAACCTCGATAGACTATTGAATGAGTGACAAACCTACACTAGCTTTCCATGCACTAAGATAAACTCACAAGTCACAGCAGCAGTTGGGAATGAACCACGAACTAAGATCATTATCACTGGAAAGTCATTACAGGATGTCTACAAGCTGATTGTTAAAACACAACGAGCAGTTTGTTGAAACAATAAAGCTAATCCCATATATTTTAAACAACCCCCACCCCCCTGCCCCCACCAAAAAAAGGAACCTAATTACATAAAACAAAGGCAGGGTAGAAATCATTTAATAGATGACATCATTCTTAGAAATATATGATTCCCGATACCTGTTCATGGTTGATTAAAGATCGGGACGATGGAGGACGAGAGAATCCACTCATTTGTGCTAGTGCAGCTGCAAGGGCACTTGTTCCCTGTTCTTCAATCAATTTTTGTGCAGTTGGTGTAAAAAACTCAACAGACTCGGGATGAACCCTATTGAGCGTGGCAACAACTTGCTCAGCAGATGCCTCCAAAATCTCTTGTATACCGGGTGGACTGATGAATTCAAATTTGCAGCCTACATCACGCTCTAGAGATCTAACTGTTCTCCTCTGGCTACTGGTGTACATAAGAATAGCAGTACCTTGTTTCCCTGCACGCCCAGTACGACCAGAGCGATGCACAAAAGTCTCCGGATCATTGGGAAGCTCATAATGAATAATCTGAAGGAAACAGGTGATCAACAAGGTTTAGTACTGATCGCAGTATTGATAAGAAGCTTCTAAGTCAAATATGGATCATAAATTTCTGTTGGTAAATAAATTTGAGACAATGAAGGCTTAGTTAAATCTAGGTAATATCCCAAAACTCGAACTATTAAACCTAATCCCCAAATTATAGGTTTTTCAAGTTCTTTGGTTTATTCAGCATCAGTTGCATTAGATCTAAATGAAGAAAACAAGAACAAATATTGCTGGAATTTTAACAGATTTGCACATAACACTGGAGATCGGATAGTTATATGTGGACAACATACCAAATCAACATTAGGAATATCAAGTCCACGGGCTGCAACATCAGTGGCAACAAGAACTGTAAATTTTCCTTGTCGAAAACCATTCAATGTTCTCTCTCTTTGATGCTGAGATATATCACCATGTAATGCTTCAGACATTATACTATTTGTTAATGCCAATGATACTTCATCAGCATCTCTTTTTGTCTGCGTAAAAACTATAGTCTTCCCACCCTTAGCATAAACCTAAAAAACATAATAACATTCAGTAAAATTATTGAACCACCACCATAAAGATAGGAATTTACACTGACACAAAATCTTGCTTGTAAAATATATCATAAATAAATAAAAAATAACGGACTCAACAATTAACAACTTGCAACAGCTAACACAACCAGTCCGAAACTAGGTAATTAGGACTAGGATTACTAGTAGGAGACCGGATAAACTTAATCAAATTTCCTAGTTCTGAATGATACCATAAGTTCGCATACAGATATGTGCATGTGTATATAGAGACTACCAAACTAAAATAGAAAAAGGTCAACAATCGGTTACTTACACTTATAAGATCGGAAAGAATTGTTCGCTTTGAAGTGGCAGTTGCTGATATAGCAAAAAGTTTTATCCCTTCTGCGAGCTTTTCTTCTTCATCGCCAACCTTGATTAAAGAAAAAGAAAAGCACATTTATCGTTTTTCCTTATTTAGCTTTAAATGCATCAAAATCATGTAACACAATATTGCCTGAATTATTTGCTGATATGGAAATGAAATTCACAAGTAATTAAGGTTATGCTGCAACAAGAAAATCTGAAGAAAAAAGAAGCAACAACGAATACATTTGGATTAGGACTCATTCCAGGTAAGAAGAAAATACCAGATCTATTGTCAATGGATTGTCCAAATACTTTCGAGCCAATTTCTTTACCCAACTTGGCATAGTTGCAGAAAAAAGCATGCTCTGCCTCTCTGATGGGAGCTTTTCCAATATTACTTCCACATCCTCCTCAAACCCAACAGCAAGCATCTGATCCGCTTCATCGAGGACCAGGTACTGAACTTCATTCAGTCTAAGGCTGTTCCCATTGATTAGGTCAATTATTCTACCAGGCGTCCCAACAACTACATCAACTCCACGTGAAAGCGCACTTTGTTGAGTAACATAGGAAACACCCCCGTAAACACAAACTGTGCTCAGATAAGGTGCAGATTCCTTTATCTCCTTCTCTACTTGCTTTGCTAACTCCCTGGTAGGTGCAAGAACCAACACTCTGGGGAGGCGACCAGACCGCCTGAAAGAAAGAAGAAACAAAAGCATATGATGGTTAGTTATACATACATCAAGCAAAAGATGAAATAAAAAGAAGTGTATTGCATAGAGTAGAAAGAATGATTACCTGAGAGAACTTGAATGTTCATCTTCAGTAAGGCCTTTAATAATGGGAATCCCAAATGCTAGTGTCTTGCCAGTCCCAGTCTTTGCCCGAGCAATGATATCCCTACCTTCCAATGCCGGTACCAACACCGCTCTCTAATCGCAAAATACAAACCAGAAAAAGTAAGTCATCACATTGCTAACTATCATTCCTTAATTAGTGTTTTCTGTGTCAGACATTATTATCGCTGTACAAAATTGCGGCAAGCTAATCAATCTTGCCCAGGAAAATTTCTCAAATAATAAACCGAACGCAAACAATCATTGGTCGCTAAAATTCAAACCTGAATGGGGAAAAGATGCGAAATCCCACGCTTGAGGAGGGAATCAACGAGGCGCGAAGGAAGGCCAAGCTTGGAAACGTCGAGTTCTTCAGAGCTAACAGCAGAAGATCCCTCGTCGGTTTCAGAGCCAAAGCCGGCAAAGTCATCGTCGTCGGGGAAGTCATCACCGCTGCCTATCCCCTTGAATGCTTCTTCGCTGAGGACCGAAGAATTTGGAGTGGCAATGGCAGAAGTAACAAAACTAACAGTGGGCTTAAAACCTCCCTTGCCATTGTTAGTAGAAAGGTGTGCTCTGCGAACGTTGTTGAAGTGGGACTTGCTGTCCAAGCATTGCAAGGAAAGAGAGGAAGAAGAAGTAGTAGTAGTAAGCGGTGGTCGTTTGTGTAGGTCGAGAGTTGTAGAGGGAGTTTGGTATATGGAAGAAACTCCAATCAAAGAAGCCATATTGGGAATTTGAGTAGCTCCAGGGTCTCCAGGTGTTTGTTGAAAGTTCTCACAGAGAAGGGTGGGTTTATGGGGGGGAAAAGGAGGAACGAAGAATGAGAAAATGATAAGGCCACGAAGCTATTTGGGAATGTATGGCCTTTCCAATATCCACGACCGCCTCTCTCTGTTTCTCTCTCAACTCGATGTCTGGATAATTTGGCTTCAGATATTTCCACACACTGACAAATTATGGGATATTACCTCCTTATCATCTCAAATATTTTACCCCTTTTGTATCATCTCAATGTAATTATTAGGTAAGAATGGTTTTTTGTGCACTAGTTTTTTTTATTATTTACAGTGGAAGTATTTAGTGATTAATTTTTTATTGACTTAAAATATTTTTATTTTAAAATAATGTATTTGATTGGTTCATTGTCCAAATATTTTTTACAAAGTTAGTTATATTTTTAATTTCAAAATTAAATAATAGAGTTAACACTGAAATTGGTTTTCAAAAAATTTTAGATAGAATACTTTGTTCTTGAATTGGTATTTTTGTCTTTTGAAAAAGATTAATTTATTTTACAATAATATTTTTATAAAATTAATTATTTTATAATAAATTGTATTAAAAAATTTGATTGAAAATAATAAAAAATTAATCTATTTTATATGAATAGTTCTTGAAAATTTATAGAATAATAAAATTTTGTTGAAACTAATTTGAGTATTTACTTTAAATAATATTAAAAAAAACTAAGTTGAATATAGTATAAAAAAAATTTTAAGTGTATCGGCTACATTGGTGTTCCAGTTATTTTAACCATTAATTTTAATTAATATATATTTTTTATAATTCAGATCAACGGTTAAAATAACTAAAACACCCATATTCTTGTTATACTTTTTTTTTTTGGTATACTAAACGGGGCTGGAAGCCCAAAATTACATTATAGAAATAGTTCGGGGTAGTACAACCCCTCTCGCATCATCTAAGACAATGTTCCTAAGCTCTGCAGATGGTAAGTCAACAAAATGAAATCCCGGTGCTGCCATCAAGTTTTTACGGGATAAGAAGTCTGCTCCTCTGTTTCCTTCCCTGTATGTATGTCTGAATTCAATTTTCCATTCCCTTATCGTCATTTGGTGAATTTGTCTAACTAGTGGCTCGTGATGATTCATGCATCGCTTGGGTTTGATCATTAGGTTGTACACCACTCTAGCATCAATTTCAAACACGATTCTTCTTAGTCCAAGCTCCCAAGCTGTTCTCAATCCATGTAGCAGTCCCCATAATTCTGCCTGAAAAGCTGTACAATTTCCTATATTCACCATATATCCAGCTAACCATTTATCGTGTTCATTCTTAATTATGCCACCGCATCCCGCTTTTCCAGGGTTGTCCAAGGAGGTTCCATCTGAGTTAATTTTAATTCATCCAATAGGGGGCGGCTTCCACGAGACTTGTATCTCTCTTTTTCGCTTGAGATAATTGATAAGAGGCTCTTTTTTAAAAGCTTCCTTTATGTTTTGGACGTAAGCCATGATGGAGGTTTTAGCTTCCGCTGGTCTTGTTGTAGCTTGGGTAAATATTTCTTTATTACGCCAACGCCACAACCACCAACAAGTTACCAGGAAGTATGTCTTCCATTTTTCCTGATTAATTCTACCAATTTCTGTTATCAAGTTCCACCTCACTCAAAGATTAAAAGGAGCTCTAAAGAACATGTTAAAGTGCTGCGGATGAATTAATTGATGCCAAACCTTAGCAGCTGGGGGGCAGTCCCTTAGTACTTGTAGAATTGTTTCTTATTGGCCTTGGCAGATGTGACAGTTCGGATTACTACCGAAAAGCCTTGCTCTTCTCTCTGCTGTTAAGAGTCTTTTGTGAATCATCAGCCATCCGAAACATTTTATTCTTTGTGGTCCTTGCCAGCTCCACAGGATTTTCCAAATTCTATCTTCAACTTCATTATTATTATTACTTAAGCACTTGTAAGCGCTTGCTATGGTAAACTCCCCATCTTTCGAAAGATTCCAAAGGATTATGTCCTCACCTCCTTCATCAATTGGAGGAGGAGTTGCTCTTATCTTTTGGATAGCTTCGTGTGGGAGATAGCGAGCAAGAAAATGTAGGTTCCACTCTCTAGTTTCTAGTCTAATCTCTCTCACCTTGAGGCTGAGAAGCTCTTCTTCTAGAGATTTTGTCACTTTCAAACAAAGTTGCCCTTCATTTCTAACCCAGGGGTCAGTCCAAAAGTTTATAGTCTTTCCGTCACCCACCGTGAACTCTATATGTTTTATCAGTTTACTCCATTGAGCAGCCAGATTTTTCCACAAAGGAAAATCGGTTTTATAGGTTTCCATACCTTGTAGGGGGTTTCTTCCCCTCCCGTACTTGCTATACATCACTCTGACCCAAAGCGCCTCCTTTTTTGTGAACAATCTCCATAGTGTCTTCATTAGAAATGCTTGATTCATCACATGAATCCTTCGAAATCCTAAACCTCCCAGCTCCTTTGGTTTACAAATTTGTTCCCAGCTGATTGCATGAATTTTCTTGTTATTTTGATCTTCTCTCCAGATGAATTTTCGTTGAAGCTTCTCAACTTTGGCTCCTATCCCTTTTGGTATGAGGGAAAAAGGCATGTCAAAATTTAAATACGGACTCACAACTGATTTAGCCAAAGTGATGCGTCCCGCCATTGATAGACAATTGACTTTCCAACCCTTGAATTTTTCTTTAACTCTATCCAGGATATTTTTGTATTTTTTTTTTTACTTTTTTGACCATTAGTTAACAAGGCTCCTAAATATCTCCCCAAACAAGAGACTTCTTGAAAATTGCATGCTCCCTTTATACTTTCTCTAATATTATGTTCCACATTTTTTGAAAAAAAGAATAGATGACTTTGCCACATTTATTTTTCATTCCTGATGCCTCTTTAAATCCTTTGAAAGTTTTCTTGATTTGCTTTATTTGGGATAGAGATGCCTCTGCAAAAAGTAAAAGATCATCTGCAAATTGTAGATGTGAAATTGGAAGTCCATCTCTTCCTACCCTCATCGGCTTCCATAGTCCCTTCCCAATATCATCCTCTATGGCATGAGATAATTTCTCCATGGCTATGACAAACAAGTATGGAGATATGGGGTCTCCCTGTCTAAGTCCCCGATTTGGTTGGAACGTCTCCGTTTTACACCCATTCCAGAGTACCTTGTATTTCACCGACTTTACACAGGCCATAATAATCTCCAGCTCCTGCTTTTTTATGCCAAACTCCCTCAAAGTGGCTTCCAGGAAGTTCCAATTTAATCTATCATACGCCTTCTCAAAATCTATCTTGAGAGCCATGAATTTCTTCTTCCCTTTCATCCTCTTCATATCATGGGTCATCTCTTGTGCTATGATAATATTATCATGTATATTTCTACCCGGTACGAAGCTTGATTGGCAGGGAGATATACGATCTTGAATGGTAGGTTTTAACTTCTCAACCAGAATTTTTGTGATGCATTTGTATATAACATTACATAATGAGATTGGTCTGAATTGTGTGATGAACTCCGGCTGATTTACCTTAGGGATCAGAGCCAAAAGGGTATTGTTGATGTTCTCTATCTCTCTTGGGTTTCTCCAAATATCTGCTACATATTTTGTAATCGATTCACCCAAAGTCTTCCAATTATCTTTGAAAAAGAGGGCTGGGTACCCGTCCTCTCCAGGAGCTTTTAACGATCCTATGTTGAACATGGCATTTTTAACATCCTCTGCGGAAGGTAGTCAACACAAGTCTTCATATTGTTCCTCTTCTGATCTTGGGAAGGTATTTTCAGTAACAAGGATTGGTCTTCTTATCATCTCATCTTGATAAAACTTTTTGAAAAAATTGAGTGCTATGAGCTTTAACTCTTCAACATTCTCGCACCATGAACCATCCTCCTTTCTTAATTTTAAGATGCGGTTCCGTCTTCTTCTAATGATTGTTTTGGTGTGATAGTACTTCGTATTCCTATCACCCTCTACAATCCATTGTTGTCGTGACTTTTGAAGCCAAAAAATTTTCTCTTGGTCAAGAATCACATTAAGCTCCTCCTGTAAATTCTTTTCAAGTTCCACTAAAAATGGGTTCCTTCCATAAGTAGGTGACTTCAGAAAACCATTCAATCTATTTAAGAGTCTTCTTTTCTTCTTAAAAACATGGCCAAAATCTTCTATATTCCACTTTCTCAAACCCTCTGTCATGATGCTTAGTGCTCTGGGAACATCAACATCCTTATTCCATAACTCCTTTACAGCTCTTGTAAAATCACTGTGTGTCTTCCACATGGCCTCATATCTGAAGGGTTTTTCACCTTTATCCACTCTTTCTGGTTCTAGTGAAGCTAGGAGAGGATGGTGATCTGAGTTAACTCTTGGAAGTATGTTTATATTAGCATTTGGAAATGCAATTCTCCCATCAGAGTTTGAAAGAGCCATATCCAGTCTCTTATAGACTCTGTTCAACCCTCCTCTAACTCTCCCAACTCATGTAAACTTTGAGCCAATATATCCCATGTCAATTAAACCACATTCCTCTATCCATCTCTTAAAACGATTCACAGCATGCATGTCTAGAGTAGCACCTCCTTTTTTCTCATCTGCCTTACTAATATCATTGAAGTCTCCAATCAAAAGCCATGGCAATTTCATATCAGGCGCAATTTTCTTCATTTCTTCCCAAAGTTTAGATCTCAAGTGAGCATGTGGGCTAGCATACACTATTGTTAGGCACCAAACTCTTCTCTTAAAATCAACAATTTGTAAATGAAGGAACTGCTGATGGTTTCTCAACACCTGTACATTCAGGTTAGGATTATTCCACAAAACCCAAATGCCTCCTGCAAACCCCTTAGCCTCCTCCCTAATACAATAATTAAAACTCATTTCTCTAATCACCTTATCTGTTGTGTCACCACTACACTTTGTCTCCAATAAAATTACCATATCAGGTCGATACTGTTTGCAGAGTTCTTTTACGGTGCGTATAGATGCCTTGTTCACACACCCTCTAATATTCCAAGATAACAGATCCATGGAAAAAGAACAAAAGGAAAGGAATAGACAAGCAAATAAGCTGTACAGAACCTGGGCCTCCAAGCACAATCAACAAGCATCCAACATAATCTCTTCCTCCCTTGGTGGGGCATCTTCCCTGGCTTCATTTCCCTTTTCATACTGTATCATGGCTTCAACAAGCATTTCAGACTCTACCGAGACAACATCCGGTGGTTTCGGGTCAGGTGGATTATCAAACTTCATGTCCTCCCTTCCAGTGTTTTCGACTAGAATTGATTGATCTGTTGAGGGTTGAGTAAGGGTCACCCAGTTCTCCTGAAAATGATGGGGGTTGTTCTCGGTGTGCATGTCTTCTTGCAGAGGTTGTTGCTGTGTGGGTTGTGTTCTGTTATGGTTTGGTAGGTGGTTCAACTTGTTTTCAGATTTAGAGAGCATAATTTGTTCAATTTGTGAGTTTTTGCTTTGATTGTCAGAGCTAGGGGTCAGGGATTTGTGATTCCGTTTGGGGCTTTGATTTGGACTGGTGGTTTCAATAATAGTTTTCTATTGTGGATGGGCTCTTTGGTTTGCAAGGATTTTTGGGCTGATTTTTTTGTTTTGAGTATCTTTGATTTCTGAATTTTTTTCCCATTGCTTTCCTTTTGGACCGCATTTTGAGTGTCACTAAAGGCGGATATATCTTTTTGCGTTACATTCCTCTCTCTTGCTCCTTTGTCATTGTCATTAGTATCATTGTGTGGTTCTTCCTCAGCGTGCAGAACGGAAAAACGTGACCTCTGCTGTACGTTGATGTTGTCGGCCTGTATCTTTTCTTTTACATTATTCACCCCATTACTTGTACCTTCTCCTGCTGTAGTGGATTTCTTTCCACGCAACGGCCTTTGAACGATCATCCAGGGACCATAGGCCCCTTCATATTCTTCTGGACTAGCCTCAATAACTTCTTTACCCTTTGTTTTTGCTTTAGTTCCACTTATTCCCCCATTTTCTTCCTCCCTTGTCTCCGTTTGCTTCTGGTCATTCCTAACTTGTGTCTGGTTCTTCAGATTTGGACATTCACTTTTTTCATGCCTAACACGTCCACAATGGAAGCAAACCTGATGTAGTCCCTCGTACTCCATTATGTGTATATTTCCATTGATGAGGTATTATGAGACTAACGGCTTAGTTAAGTCTATTTCAACACATATCCTGGAAAATTTGCCTCTGGATATTTGTGAAGTGTTGGTATCAACTTTGATGGTTCTCCCCAAAATATTTCCTATTTTCTCCAAAACAATCCTATTATAATATTCAATAGCCAAACATGGCAATCTGATCCAAGCTGCAATGTTGTCTATAGTGGCTTTACTTGGGTTGAAATCAAGTTTCCAGAGTTGAATAGTGAGATAGTGATCTAGTATCTTCCATGGTCCCTCCATGAGTGCATAATCTAGATCCTCTGCATTGTAAAAACGAACAAGAAAATAGTCATTTCCAATGTCTATGACATCCAAGCTTCCCATTCTGCTCCACATAGCTTCTAGTCTTCTCTTAATCACTGCCAGCGAGACTTTTCTTCCCAAAACTTTTACTATGAGCGACTCCCACCAGTGTTTTCTCAAGTCATATTTAATTGATTCGCTTATCACCAGGTTGTATAGGCCGTTGGGTGTTTTCTCTATTTTTATTCCCAATTCCTCATTCTCGTCATCTGAGCTTCCTAGGTGGTCGGTCGCTACTCTGTCGCTGTTCTCAGTTCTGGGCTCTCCTCTGTTTGTACCCTTCTTGACCGCTTGGGCAAAGGATTTCGGAGCTGCTTCTTTTCTTCCCTCTGAAGGCCCTTCCACCTGTTTGGGTCTCATATCCATCTCTGCAGATACTGCCATATCCTTCGTTGATTCTTCCTCCATCCATTCTTCGTATCTCGGCGGGTTTGCTTCCTCCCCTGTAAAATCAGTTCCGTCAGTGGCTTTCTTCACTTTTTTTGACGTTCAGTGGACTAGTGCCCCTTCAATTCTTTGTTCTTCTCTTGGGCTGTGTGGGCGAGCTGCCCCTCCCCTCACAAAACCCCCTCTCATCTCCGTTCCTCCAATCCCTAGAGTCAGTGTAAATAAATCTCCAGAAGTGTTGCTTCTTGTTATACTTGAAACTCTTCCGTTAGTATATAGGCTCTTGTATTGTTCAAGGAGAGGCCCATGAAAGGATTTGATGGCTCAATTTTTTGAGCTTTCAATCAATAATTTACAAATATAGTTAGTTTAGAAAATCTTTTAGAGGTAATAACTAACAAATCATCATCGCTTGGTGTATTGGAGATTTGAACCAGAATTTTTGGTTTTCTAGCTGGAGGAGAGAAGGACGGTTATCTAATGAGATGGATTATGTTCACATTTCTGATTCGAATCTCCGGATACAGGATATTTGGTCGGTTGGTAGGTGGCATTTGGATACTCTTTATTCCCCTTTATCTCAAAATCTAAAAGCTATTTGGTTGGGAGGAGCGGGAGAATTGGCTTTGGCTTTGGCGTCAGCTTGTTCCAGAAAAGCATAAGTTTTTGGCTTGGTTGTGTCTTAAGGAGGCTCTTCCTACTGCAAGTTTTCGCTTTAGAAGAGGGATGTCATCATCAGATAGGTGTCCAAGATGTCTTTCTAGCCAGGAATCAGTTTTACATTATATTTGGGATTATCCAAAAGCTCAGCTTGTCTGGCATAGGTTGGATATTTCTTGTCATCCTTTGGATTTGAAGAACTGGTTCTTGTATCATAGCAGAGAGCATCCGTTCAAATTCTTTTCGGGACTTTGATGGATATGGCGAGTAAGGAATAATGATATCTTTAATCCTCATGAAACTTGGCCTCCGAAAAAAGTGATTTGTCTGGCATTATCTTCAGAAAAGGAGCTTAGGAATATTTTTGAATTACAACGTATGTCCATTCCCTCTACTCTAAATGGTTTTTGGAATCCTCATCCATTGGTACTTTTAAGATTAATTGTGATGCTAGTTATTTTGGTTCGGGTGATAGTGTTGGTTTTGCTTGTGTTATTAGAGATTGTAATGGGAGTTGGCAAATGTGGTGTTTGGGAATGATTGAGAGTAATAGTATTCTTCAAGGAGAATTGTTTGCCATTTGGAGAGGATATCTCTTAGCTTGGGATGTGGGTCAACGAGATGTTATTTGTGAGACAGATTATGTGAAAGCATTTAATCTTGTTACTCAAGATGATTTTGGGCTTATTGATCCATTGGTGCTCAAAATAAGAGATATCATGCATTGGAATTGGCGTGTTGACTTTCGTTTGATTATGAGAGATGCAAATACGATGGTAGATACTATGGCAAAGATGGCGATGAAGTTACAACTTTCACATGTGGAGCTTCTTTCACCTTGGGAGAAATTTAAGAGTAGTCTTAAACGAGACTGTCCTTCTATTTAAGCAGTTTCTTATTTTGTTTGTTTTGTTTTTCTTTATTTAGTTTATTTCAGTCACCAAAAAAACTAACAAATCATCATATTTTGGTTTCAGGGGCAAATCATTTTGTTTGAGATTTGTTACAATGTCTACCATTCAGTTAAATGTTATACTAACAAGTTGTTTGCAGGAGAAAAAATCTGTAGTGCTCTCTATAATCTCATCTCTAACAAATTTAAAAAATTACAGGTACTTATCCAACAGATTACACTACCATGGTCGTGGGAGTTATTATAGATAATACTTATCAAATTATCAAAATCCATGCATTTTCCTAATAATAGATTAATAGTAGTGAAGTAATCCCCTCTTGGTTTTGTTTCTCCTATTTCTCGTGAAACGTACGCGCTTGGGCGTGTTGGAAATTTGGAATAATAAGCATGCTAGCGCGTTTCGGTATAATAGGTCCGAACCTAAAGCAAAAGCAGTGATAACCGATAACTTAATTACATTAATTATACCAATTATACGAATATTAATTCATTAATTACTTCCATTCTGGATACAGGTGGTTGTGCTTTTCGGCACTGTATTTCCTTTTTCTCTGTTCCTTCTTGGCAAAGCCAACAGCCGCCATTATTGTTCGAGTTTCGACTTGCCACCGCACCATTCACCTTCTTCTCCTCTCTGCAATTCTTCCCTCTTCCTCTCAGATCTGCTCCCTTTTCTCCCCTTTCCCTTACATACGCACACACTAGGGTTTTAGAGTTAAACTTCCATCCCCAATTCTTCATCAATGGGGGTGCTGGTTCCTGCTTTCCTCTACATCACCGCTTTCATATGCACCCTTGGAGCTATCGCTTTGGCTATTATTCATATCTACAGGCATCTCCTCAATTACACTGAGCCTACCTACCAGCGATTCATCGTACGCATCGTCTTCATGGTCCCTGTGAGTTCTTTCGCTCTTTCTATTCTCGATCCCTATTATCCTGCTTTGTTAATTGCATGAACTAGTTTTTAGTGGATAGAACTAGAATAATTAGAGTTCGCTTATCTACCAGAGTTGACATTATCAAATCAGATGCACATCACGGTACCTTTCAACTTCAGATAAATGGATTTGATTTTTTAACTTCCAGTGTTAAATTGGAAGCAGAAAAGCCATTGACTTAATCTTGAAGTTCCATTGGCAATATTGAACATTTGATCTTTATGATTTATTTTAAACTTTTTAATGTAATTATTATTCTCTCGCAGGTTTATGCGCTTATGTCATTCTTGTCCCTTGTTCTACCTGACAGTTCGATCTATTTTAATTCCATACGGGAAGTGTAAGTTCGTATGCGTTGTTTTCCCCTATTTCTTCTCTTATTCGGTTGTTGCTGATATTAAATCTGATTACATTTTTGTTCATTCCTATTTCATGTTTCACATGCTTTCTCTTCTTGGTCTGCATGTTTTGGGTGATTAGTTTGCAATTACCAGCTTATATGAATATGAAAACTATATATTTCTGAATTATATATATTTCTACTCTACTCCATTCCTGAGTTAATGAAGACTCAGAAGTAGTTATGTATGGCTTTCTTAGATGGAGTGTTCGGAAACCCCCTCTATGTTGCTACCCAGAGCTCTCTGATACCATAATGAATTAATAACCCTACTTTACATGGAGTCTAAATTCATTGGATATCAAATAGTCTTGGATCCTTCAAATAGATTGATTTATCTATTATCTGTCTAGCTCAAGTGATTTTACCCTGTTAGCCAGTAACTTCTGAAAATTGCTCAACATAAGTAATATTCTTCCGTATAAGATGAGACTTAGGCAGTGTACTGTAGAGGTTTGCTGCAAAAGCAGACGTCCTAACATTTGCAGTCAAAAGAGAGGAAAGGCAATATACCATTTCTTTTCATACGTAGAGCTAATTTTCAGCTATGTGATTTATATTCATCCAGCATTCTGTTGTCTGCTCTTAAATTATAATGAGATTCACAGATATATTTGTATTATCCTGGAGCCGTTTGTTAATTTGTATCTTTTCTACTGTTTTAGTTACGAGGCATGGGTCATTTATAATTTCCTATCACTATGTCTGGCTTGGGTTGGTGGTCCTGGAGCAGTTGTAATAAGTTTGAGTGGTCGAGTTCTGAAGCCGTCAGTGTGTTTGATGACTTGCTGCTTTCCTCCTATACCGCTGGATGGGTGAGTTTGTGCCTGATTTATAAATTTTTGTATTAAAAGTTTACGTGCCAGAATATATCTATATTCTCCCTGCAAACCGATCCCTTCTATGGAATTCCATTTTTTTCCCTGGAATCAGGATCTTTGTCAGTTGGTAGTGTGTGTGGTTATGGTACATATATTGTATGGAAATTTGTTTTTGAGGGCTTTTGGAAAATAAAAATTTGTGCCAATGAAAAAGGACTTGTAACATGCCAGCATGATCTTTATTGCAAATTTATGGTTCTTCTCTCACTCTTGGAACTTCTAGTGCAGGCGTTTCATACGTAAATGCAAGCAAGGGTGTTTGCAGTTTGTGATTTTGAAGCCCATTTTAGTGGTAGTTACTCTCATACTTTATGCGAAGGGGAAATATAAGGATGGAAATTTCAATCCAAAGCAGTCATACTTGTACCTGACTATTATATATACACTCTCGTATACGATGGCTTTGTATGCTCTTGCCTTATTTTATATGGCCTGTAAGGATCTCCTCCAGCCATTCAATCCAGTTCCAAAGTTCATCATAATAAAATCTGTTGTATTCTTGACTTATTGGCAGGTACTTACTTTTCATGCTGCTTTTCTTTTTATGAAATATGATACGTTCTTTCCTATTTTCAAATTTCAACTCCTTCAGTCATGCAGTAATTTTTTTTTTTTTGGGGGGTGGGGGTGGTTGGCAATTTTATTAGTTTTCAAGACCATGGTAAAGGATGTAAATGTTATGCAAAATAGGAATAATCTTCAATCCTACATAATGCTGTTGAGCAACAATAACTGCACTTTGGTCACAATTTGAATAGAATGAAATACCCAAAATAACTACTTGATATTACAGTTATTTGGTTATGATTTCTTCTCATTTCCATCCATTAGGCACAAAGTGCCTTGAAACCCACTAGTAATACTCTATAAGGATGCTTTATTTGATTTTCATATGATCGGTACTTTGTTTTGGGCACTTTTTTCTGACCTCCCAATACAATTTTTTTCCCAGTGTTAATTTTGGGTTGAATGCACAGTTTTCTATGTCATGGCTTGTTGTACGTGTGTTTATCATTACAACTATAGATTTTTGAAGTAGTTTATTATGTTGTTTGCTTCCTAGGGTGTCTTATTCTTCCTTGCTGCCAAGTCGGGAATCATCAAGAATGCAGATGAAGCTGCTCTACTTCAAAATTTTATCATTTGTGTTGAGATGCTTGTTGCTGCTGTGGGCCACTTTTATGCATTTCCATACAAAGAATATGCTGGTGCTAACATCGGTGGATCTCGTGGTTTCACAGCTAGTCTTGGGCATGCCGTGAAGTTGAATGACTTTTACCATGATACTGTCCACCAGGTGAGTCTCGCTTTGTATTCACGCATTTCAACATTGTCAGCATATGGCGTGCATGTGTCTTGTTGAAATATCCGCCCTCCCTTTGCTTTTCATTTATTAGCTGATTTTTTGATACACCTTAAACTTGTGGCAGTTTGCACCAACGTATCATGATTATGTGCTGTATAACCACAGTGAAGGTGAAGAGGGAGCACGGAAGTACAGATCACGAACTTTTGTTCCAATGGGCCCAGAAATGGATACTGTGAGAAAAAATAAGCATATTTACGAAAACAAGTTAGATGACATACAGCTATCGAGTTTTTCTTCTTCTACCAGTAGCACTCCCTCAAATTCTGGTCCCGTTTCTGATGCTCGTAGTTCTGAGGCAACAAATTCTTCCTTGCTTGTGGATATATCCAGTTCTGCATCTGTACCGTATGATTTGACGGTTATTGACTTGGATGTATCCACTTTCCCTGAAAATGTACCTGCTGCTGATAAAGTTGGTACTCAGGAAAAATGAGGAACATTAGAATCTAGGTTGGTGGGAAAAACATTTTGCTAGAGAGATGAAACTGGGAGGGGCATCTAACGTTCTTTCTGTTCTTGAGAGAACTATGATTCAAGTATGGTTGCTTAAATTCTGGGGAGGGATTTAAGCTGATCCTGTGCGAGCAATTGTGTCTATATACCTTATAAGTCCTTAATCAGCCCCACTTCCAAACCCAAGAAAATTGTCCTTGGTGATGACCTTGGTCTTACTGTAATTGTATTTAATGGTTGTGTGCCGTGTCTTGGTGCACATTGTAGATACAGACAGAAGAGAGCTTATTGACATATATCAAACATGATACACATTCAATTTGAATTAGAATTGATTGATTCTTTTCTCACACGCATACTAATTCCTGTTGGGTTTGTAAAGTTCCATTGCTGTAGTTTTCTGTGTACTTATGTTTGATAATTTATAGATATTAGGTGAAACATGAATAAAGACATTGAGATATGGACATAGAGATATAAAATTGTGTTTGTTAGTGAAACATAAATAAAGACATTGTGGTTTGAAACATTAAATTAGTCTATTTTGTGTTATTCTTGTCAAAAAAGACACGGAGATATCAGGCTGAGATATAACTTATTTATTTTTTTTATTATCACTATCAAGTTTTTATAATTATATTTTTTATCTTTTTATATTTTATTCTAAATTTTGTATAAAAAAATTAAATTGGATTTTTCATTGTTTGTATTATTTTATATTCAGTTTATTATCAAATAAAATACAAAAATATTAATTTTTATATTTTTATTTTTTGTGTTTTATTTTCAGTATTTTGTCTTATTCTATTTTCAAAGTTAAATTAATGGCGAAGTTGAGACAATAACTTAAAATAGTGCAGCATTCCTGTTATCGTTATCTAGCCTCTAATTCGAAAATGTTGGTGTTGCAATTTGTTCATGTATGATTTGTTAAGGGCTTTTACAGTGTTAATGTGCAAAAAGGAGCTATTAAGACGGGAAAATTTAATTTCACAAATTATAAGTGTCACACTTCACATTATCTGAGGAAGGGTTGGGGAAAAAATTTTACTAAACATAAGGCCAAGAGTAGCTATCAATGTGGTAGTTATAGTACCTACACATTGACCTAGCAATATAAAAGTGACGCATGCTACATGGCTTAGTAATTTATGTAATTGGTATTTTTGAATTTACTTGATTATATTGAGGCTTAATTAATTGTGATTACTCCAGAGTTTTACCACAAGGATAAAATGGTCCTTTCAATTAAAAATAAAGGATACGAGTGGTGATTAATGTGAGGGAAAAGACTTATACCAAAAAATAAAAAAAGATATACGAGGGAAAAGACTGATGCAGTATAATTATTGTTATACATGTGCTCTAATTTCTGAACTTTGCATTTGTGAATATTCTGGTTTGAGTAAACTATTTCTATCCATGAAAGTTTAGAACGCTGATAAATCTACCTACAAATAAATAAAACTATTATTTCTATCCATGAAAGATGGATTTTTACTAACAAAACTACCCGAATCCTAAAAAATTATTTGAAATTTTCAAAATACCCTCTAATATAACCTAACTCTAACTTCTCTTTTTACTCCACAGTACCATTTTCACCCAAATCCTCCCTCACCGCCACTCTCATCCCCAACCACCACCACCACTAACATTATCACCATCAAAACCATCCCTTTCTCTTTTTATGCTGCCCTATACACCAGCGAACTCAACGACATTTCTCACCGTTCATCTTCACGCCGCGACGGTGCCATTTGCTGCTTCGAATTCGAAGAAGATGATTATGTTCGAACCTTGCCTCTTTGCTCACAAACCTTCCATGTTGATTACATCGATGCTTGGCTTCGTTCCCACACAAGCTGTCCTCTCTGCCGCGCTGGGGTTCTCTCTGTCGCTTTGCTGTTTGCTCCCATGTTTGCTGCCAGGATCCGACAAAATCTTGACGCCGACGAATATGGCTCGAAATCAGCAGGGGAAGTAAAGGATTGGACCCTAGTTGCAAGGAGAAGAATTCGATTCGGTCGAAGGGGAGTGGAGCGCGGTAGATTTCGATAGATTTTCATAGGAACGGGAAAACCTAGAATAAATGAAAAGAGAACTGTGAGGTTGAGGATGAGGCACTTGAAATCGGGTTTGGTTGTTCGTACGGTTTTAGGGTTGGGAATAGATTTATACATCTGAGATTGCATAGTTTCTTTTTCTGTGGGCTCTGGGTTTAATGGAAAATTGGATATCTCCACCATTGTTACACCAATTGAGGCTGTGAATTCTAACTCTGGTCTCTAGATTTTGTGTATTCAAACTCTGGCATGTGCTTAAGTTGGATGAACTGGGTGTTTCATGATGGGGTGAAGTTTTGAGCTTATAGATAAAGGTTGGGAACCGGTCTGAGAGTAGTAGAGGTGGTGATGGTGGTGGTGGTGAAGAAGAGTTTGAGTAGTGGTGGGATTTGAGATTAGAAAAGTGGTGGTGAAGATAAGGGTAATTTCAGAATTTTAGGTGATTTGTTAGTGTTTGGATAATTTTGTTGTGCGAAATCCATATTTCCTGGGTACAAATAGTAATTTCCTTCTTTTATGGGTAGATATGTCAACGTTTTCAACTTTTGTGGGTATAAATGATAGTTTACTCTTCTGATTTTTAGCTCTGTTGAGAATAGACATAAAAATAGGGAAGAAGAGAGAAGTGGAAGATGACTAATAAATTTTGATCTATTTTGTTTTGTCAATCAAGAATTTTTATTTTTCTTTTTTACATGTGGGCTTTAGTATGTGAGTTGTCAAATTTGTTCAAAATAAAAAAATGGATCTTAACAAAAAAAAAAAATGGATAAGCAATAAAAAAATATTAGAAAATCATCAAAAAAAAATTTTTTGTCATCAATTAACAATTAATATTTAAAAATATAAAATAAAGGTGATTTCTTCCAAACTCATGCCAATTTTGTGGGTAAGTTACCCTTGCTTATGTGTCATCATCACAACCATTGATCAAAAAATTTTTCAACCTTTCATTAATTGATTCATTAAATGTTTTCACACTACATTGTATTCTATATTATTTACATTATACCACATAACATATATGTACTGTAATATGAATGGGTGCAATGTGCAAATAGTTGATTTTTCCAAATCCCTCCCCAAATACCATTCAAATCAAAATCTTCCCTAAATACTATTCAAATGTGCACAGCTTCTTCTTCTACCTCATTCCTCTGATTTCTCCGGTGATTCATCGGCAGGGCCAAATTTTTCCGAACCCCGTTGAAGAGCCTGCCTACTGCTTCTTTGTCTAGGGTTACGTGGTTTTGTGACTCACCGGCAGAGTCCACAGCTTCTTCTTTTACCTCACTTCTCTTATTTCTCCGGTCACTCATCGGCAGGGCCAGATTTTTCTGAACCCCGTCGAAGACCCTGCCTACTGCTTCTTTGTCTAGGGTTACACGGTTGTCCTTTTTTGTGACTCACTGGCAGAGTTCACAGCTTCTTCTTCTACCTCATTCCTCCGATTTCTTTGGTGACTCATCGGCAGGGCCAGAATTTTCTGAATCTCGTCGAAGATCCTGCCTACTGCTTCTTCGTCTAGGGTTACACGGTTGTCCTTTTCTGTGACTCATCGTTGAACAACGTAACTCATCCCCTTGCTGGCAAGGTTCCGGCGACCCACGTGCAAAACCCTCTCAGAAAACCCTTGTAAGGCCTACTTCTTCTTCTTCTAGCTCATTCGTTTGTTTTTTTGTTTGTTTTTTTTTGTCGATTTTCACAACCAATTTTGCGTGATTTGTTCTGTTACTCACTTTCTTTAATCACCATTGATCGAAGCAGATTGTTTCAATTTTGAATGCAATAGTTGATCATAGTTGTTCATGGTGGTGTTAAATGTTAATCAGATTGATGGCCAGTGATGCATGCTCCTCAAACACAAGACGAGGCAGAGTGGGAGCCGGCAGACAACAGGAACTGATAGTTGGATATGCAACCTCAAGTTCGCTGCAACCTGGGGATGTAAAAGATGGTGTGGTCCCAAAATGCTTCTGCGGAAAATATGCCATCTGTTACATGTCGAAGACAGACACCAACCCGAATAGGCTATTTTTTGGATGCCCATTGTTAAAGGTAAGCATGCAATTCTTCATGTATGATTACTAAGTTTATGCTAAAATTGGATAAATTTGAATTTTTGGAATGGAGGTTTAGAATATAGATTTTGGTTATTTTTCCTTGCTCAAGTTGTTGTAGATGTGATTTTGAATTGTTGGGAATGGTATGCCTATTGGTTATGAAAATGATTTAATTTTGTAAGCGATTTGCTGTTAAATTGGGTTGATTTTGTATATGATTTGATATTGGTGCTGGTTAATTTTAAAGAATGATTGAGAATTGGAAAAAAGTTTATTTATTGAAAATAGATCTACCTATATTAAAAATGTTGATTGTGACATGAATTGACATGGAAGCTGATCTGATATAAAAAATGGCTTAAAAATTTGAAAGAATTTTTTAGATTTAGAGTTTAGGGATTAATTACAGTGACATATGTGGATTAGATTGAATTGGAGTGTTTTGTACCACCATACATTCATTGTGTTCTATTCGATTTAGGTGACAGAAACACATTGCAAATTCTTTTTCTGGGTTGATGACCACATTGTAAGGGTCAGAGCGGGGGAGGCTACAAGGGGATCAGGTGACGGAAAGAAGAATCATGTTGAAGAACATTTGGGAATGGATAACTTGATAGCCCATGTAGAGGAAAGAATAGTAAACCTAGAGAAGCTGCTGAACAAGAAAAGTAGAGAAGCAGAGTTGAGGAAGAAGACTAGAGAAGCAGCTGCAAGAGAGAAAGAGGCTTCATCAACAAAGTCTAATGATTAGATCAAAACCAAAACCTGAAGCACCTTTATTAGGTTCAGAAACTTAAGAATAATTTCCTTCTTTGTGAATTTTTCTACTAGAATGTAGACACACAATTGCTTGAAGCTTTTAAAGGAAAAATTGTCGATGCCGTTTCTTTGATATGGGCAACATAGTTGGAATTTGATTATGTTTCTAGTGACGTGTTCTTGTTTTACCTATAGATACGTATATGTTTTATGGTATATATTTTTGTGAGTTAGTTTTCGAAGTTCCCTGCTAATTTCAATAGCATATGAAGGCTAATATGTTGTAGTAAGTCGTCCGAATACCAGAAAATAACAACCTTTTTTTTAGTGATATGAATACTTAACATTGCATTCATGTTATAACTCAATGTTTGGCAATTCTGTAAGAGTAGGAATGAGAAGGGCATGACAATATAGACTAATGATTTGGTGACTCCCATGACAAATCATGCAGCCACCACAATAGATAATTGACACGATTTATTTTTCTTCTTATATAGTAACATTCAATGAGTGTATGGCTTATTGCAGGTCTTACCGTGCAATGGGTTAGGTTGGGCTATCGTCCAAGACAGTAGTGGTGTCTACAATTGTGGTCTTGAAATCTGTGGCCATCATGTAACTTTGTCTTCTAACTTATTTCAATTAGTTTCTTAAATGTCCGTTTATATGTCGTCTTTTTTGGTGGAATCGTGTTACATAGAAAAAATAGGTCAAATTTTGTATGCATGTGTGGATTCATGATCATCCCCGTTGAGTTCTTGTTAGGAATTAAGGTGTAACATAGTAGATGACCAAAGGTGATCGATATTTTTTTCTCCAGTGTTAGTTACTTTAATTAAGTGAATATTTAGTCTTTTTGACATACTTGGAATTGGGCTCGGTGAACTAACCTGGAAAAATATTTATTTTTTGGTAGTTCAAGTCTCTCTAAAAGTAAAGTGGGCTAGCTATCAAATTGGGCCAGCTACAAAAACAATACATAAGTAGAAAATTTAGCTGAGGATTAATGCAGCAAGTGGCTTGAAACCGGTTAAGCTCAACTTTTTCCGAAATTTTAAGTCAAACCAAGTTTCTCCAGGAAACTATTTATTCCATTCATCTGTCTGTCTACACTTACCCTGCTCAATCTTTGTTTGAATAGCATATTTTGGTTGAATATTTGCGTAAAATGTTATTTGGTTAGCTGATATTTGTCATAATCTATATACTAGGATGGTTAGAAATAGAATAACACCATTATAAATCTCATATACACGAGGAAAACTACATGACACAACGAATTAGATAAAATAAAGTTGTTATGTAACCAATGTTATAACAATTAACAGGAGATTTCATTACCCAAAAAAAAAAACCATAAAGAACAACAACTGGAATACTAAACATAGACGTTCAACAAAGTTCCACAATACATTTAGTCGGAGTAGATTTAAATGTGAATTATTTCTAAACCAGAAACATCCCTTCAAAATACTTGAGTGTAAACCTAACTGTTATCGGGTGTGGCATTCTTGGGTCTCGCCATGCTCTCCTCACCAATAGATTTCTAGTGCCATGTTCAATGTCATATTCTGTCAACACAAGCTCTTTGTACCTGGAATTGACGAGTAACTCTCTTTCCTTTGAATTGTTCACCAACAGAATTAGGTTATCATCCACGAATAATATTGAATTTTCTCTAATGCTTCGACTCCCAAACCTGTAGTATTGCTCTAATATTTTGTTTCTATCGGCGTCCTCATTCAAGTGTCAAATTGATGCGACATAACCAAATTCATTGTGTGTATGAGCGAGGAGTGCAAGTTTGTCGTTGTGGGTTAGTAAATTGTGAACGGTATATATTGCACCTACTGGAATAAACACTTCGCTAAAAGATTCATCTTCGACACTGTAAAATAAAATAGACTTGGGTGTAGCATAACTATCTCCTATACCAGTAACCCAACAAACATGACCATTATGAAAAATAGAGTTAGAGTCAATTTTTTCGACACCAGGAAGACAATTAACACAGTGAAACCATGTAGAACGCCTTGAACAATATCTAGAGAAAAAACATAGGCATCAACTATGTCCCTTTTGCACATATGTATGATGTTGTATGCATATGTGTTTGGGACATATCCGAAACCATATACTGGAAAATATGATCTACCGTGGTCCCTGCGGGGTCGAAAATTTCTCTAGAGCGTTGTGTTGTTGGATTCCATACCAGAAGTCTTGTATCGTCTTGGTCATGGGAGAACTTGAAACATATGTTTCCGTTTGATACTCCCACAATACGAAACCACCCATGGATGCCAACTCCGAAAGGTTGCTGAACATGCACTTGTTCTCCCAAAGCAGCATTCACTATAAATATTGAATTTGAATCCATTAACAGTAGTGAGTATCCAACATGAAACAAGACATGTTGATCTACCACATTCTGCCTTCGCATGTGTTGTATGCATATCTCTGGTTGGCGTAAGCGTCTGAGCCAGAATTTATTCAAGCATATACATCTCCCTACAACTTTGGCACTGCTTCGCAAGAAGATTTCTTGCAGCAGTTCATCCAGAATAACCGGTAACGGAACATAAATTAGTTGGAATTCACTCATTTTTCTTGAGGCACGTTTGGTAGTCTTAGCTTTCGGTAGGTTAATGTTTGATGTAGTTTATTTGCTTGAAGTCTCTGGTTGGCTTATAAGAAATGAACTTAAATTTCTCTAACTAATTAATTGTGTGAGATGTTGCATCCAATCAAAATTGATATGGCAGAATATTGTGTTACCGGTGTTACCATTTTACCATAAAAATTAAAATTGTCTCGTCTACCAAAGTGTTCTTGCCCGTGCTAGCAAATATAAATTATGTGGGAGTTCCAACATTCTTGTTTAAATTTTCTCTGATCTTTTCTTTATTTAATTTGAAATTAAAAGCTGCCTCCAATTTTGCCTTGTACAATGGAAATGCGTGCTAACTTAATCTATGGGTCCTACATGTGTATTTACGTTATCTTGCTAAATGAGTCACTAATCGTTTGTGCTTATCAACTTGAATTCCTATATTTTTTCCCAAATCAATTATCACACAATTAGTGCCCGTCATCCTAAAGAACACCATGTCAATACTCATTTCTGTAGATTCTGTTTAATGTATAAAAAATTTTTGCATTCCTTAATTAAGATGTTACCACAGCAATATCCTCATCCATGTAGCCAAACAAAATACCACAATCAATTCTTGCACATGAAAAATCTTTTGTTAATCAAACCAAAACCACTAGAATGCGGATTATATATGACCCATATATACATTAACAAAATCACACTTTTCAACGCGATAATTTACATTAATATAACCAAAGTTAAAAGACACAATACTAATCCAACATGTTCACAAAACTAAATATGTACATATAATTGTTCAAAAATGGCCACCGAAACATTCTTACAAAACATAAGTGCATAATACCAAACACAAATAACTTAATGCTGTTATGCCCAACGATAATGGTCTTCACTGGTTCACAGACGACTTGGAAGAGTCCGACGAGGAAGTTCTTCGGTACCTCCTACTAGGTCCTGCCACTGCCCCTCCCCTTGTTGATGGAGGTTGATCCTGTAATAATTTCAGAAAAAATTATTCTACATGAATGAATAGAAAAAAACTGTTAATTTAACTCGCTAAGTACATGAATTATTGTTACCTTGACTCCTGAGAACGCAGTGGTGAACCTTGTTGCCTCCGACGCTGCAAACGTAATAACCGGTCGGTCTCGAACGCACTCAGCTGTGCTTCCTTGTTGAAGTGTGCATTGCATCGGTCCGCCAGTCACTGTATGATTTGGTCAGGAAATACTTTGGACGCATATATCTCGTCAACCGCTCTGGGCTTTTCCTCCTTATGAGTATTGTCCCATGCAAGCATGTAGAAGATACCCCAACCAACGTAACTCAGTTCCACATTAAGCAGCGGAGATGGTCGATAGAGAGATCTTATCCTCCCTATGTCTGATCCTTTAATCCAGTAGTTATCATCCTCTCTCTTTGGGTAGATATGGAGGCAGTTGTCTTGACGGTCTATGAAGTAGAGATCAGTGATTGTGAAGAAAGATAAGTGCCTTACAATGTGTGGTGGAAACTGGATATCTTCCTATAGTAAGCAAAAACAAACTAACATGTTAGACACATGTTGAAACATTGGTTTCAGAAAAGAAAAAGAAGAAACATATGTGGCGTAGGGCATAAAATTACATCTATTGCGAACAGGTTTAACACGAAAGTCTGGTCAGAGAATCTCCATACGTTCCCAAATGCATTAACATAACTAGCCAAACGGAAGCAAAAAAATGAAAGTTCATCAATCTTAAAAAGAATAAACCATGAAAGACATAGGGTAAGGTGTGTGGAAAAAAACTTGATCAAATTAGATAACACTAAGATGCTTACCGGAATTCTGGCTCCATAGTTGTTTGCTAAATGTAGTAACTAGTTGCTGCAGTTGCTCGAGGGATAGGCGACGAGAGTGAATTAGAAGAAGGTGTAAATTATAAACATTATCAAGTAATGTTGGGAGGGATTCATGTTTAACTTTTAATGAGGATAGACTCAAACGTCGTTGCATTGGAAGTCGAAGGGATATTTCAAAGCCACCCATTAGTAATCAAACCATTTCAAAAATGTAAATTCATTAATAAAGCCACCCATTAGTAATCAAACCGTTTCAAAAATTTAAATTGATTAATAAAACCAATAATAAACTCTCTTTCCTTGGTAATCCTTTGGTTTCGAAAAGGTAAATGAAGTTTAATAACCCTTACTTGGTATGACTTACTACATATAACGTACAAAACATAAAGAAGTATAGTCTTGTGTTTGTCATTAGGTAAAGTATTCAAATCACTTTTAGTTAATTGCTTTACAAAATATGGAAATATTTCAACCGATTCTCTTTTTTATATAACAAAATTCGGTATTCCATTTTTAGGCACACATATTTTAATGGACTCAAAAATTCATACTAATGTATTCCATTATCAAAATCCTACTTAATAAATTTTTTTTGTTTTTTAGAGCGGGTTCGGGCTGACTAGTTCGATATGTGTTATGACCCCGTAGTAGTTTTTTCTCAATCAATAAGCGCAACAGAAAACCTAAATAAAAAACTAACGTAAATTACTGCAAATAACATATAATTGCAACCATTAAAGTATCAAAAATCTAAGCAATTAACACAATTATTTGACGGGCATAGGTATAACTCAGAGCATATTTCCTTTTCCGTTAACCAATCGCTCTTCCTTTTTAGATATTTCATTGTAGTATGTCTTTGCTGCCTCGAGGACTTCCTGTGATTTCAAATTGAACGGATTCATGACCAGATCAATAGCCAGCCACAACCTTGTGCTATCATTTACCTAAGTTCAAAAAAGTTTGATGTAAGCATACGTAACATTAACATTTTTAAATAGTATACGAAACCTTGAAAGGAATTTTATAATTACATTTATAATGTAGTCATCCCTCCATTGGCACTCCTTCATCCAGGTGGTTACCCAAACTCCACAATCATTCCTTGCATATTAAAAATTGTTTGTTATAATCTATAACCGCGTTAATTTTTTAGCGTACAGGATCATAGCAGATGGAATAGGACTATAAAGAATATAATGGTCCTCAACATGAATTTGAATTTGGATTACTGTTATGCTTAAAAACCACAAAATATTGATGCTTTAATCCTTGCAACTCATGAATTCTGTGCCAACCTTCATTCAACCAAACACTGTTATCTTCTTTCATGCTCCATTTCCCTTTTATTTCATCTCCGGTTGGTAGCTCTAACGATATCGGATTTAAAAGTTGTCTATAACCTTTGTTACAAATTACATTTTAGCAACTGAACAGGAAAAAATTTCTCAAACCTATAATGCAAAAACTTTTTAGACAAAAGAATTTTCAATCGTCGTGTATGGGATAAACGTAAAATGAGGGAAGGAGGGAGATGGTAGTGTTTGGTTGTGTGAATACTGCTACAGAGTTGTGTAGTTATTAGAATTAAAGCTTGGGTATATCGTGGTTTTTAAATATAAAGGAGAATCTAAATTTAGGATACTAGTGAGGCGTTCGAGTTATTCGGAAATTGAATATTTGAGTTTGACAAATTTCCATGGTGACGATCATCACCATGTGGGAAATAATTTTCCAATTCATATAGGGATGAGCATTATGGAAACTTCTCAAAGTTGAGTATTCAATCTCCGAAGCACTCAAACGGATCACCACGAACTTAAATCTAGCTTCTCCTTTGTATTTAAGAATCACAAAGTACACATGCTTTAATTTTAATAACTCTACAACTCTGTTTCGGAGTGCATTCAACCAAATACTATCATCTTCTTTCTTGCTCCATTTTACATTCATTCCATCCCCGGCTGGAATCTCCAAAGCCATCGGTTTTGATAGCCCTTTCCAGTTTCTATTTAAGAGAACACAATAAGAAAGAATGGAGTGGGCAAAACCGACTGAAACAATTAATAACACTTACGGATACATGAAAGAGCTTGTTGTTGTAGTGTCCAGGCACGGACCCACCTTCATGAATGGGGGGGGGGACTTGCCCCCAGTGACATTTGATATTTTTAAACCCAAAAAAAAAAAATATATATATATATATATATATATATATATATATATATATATATATATATATATATATATATATATATATATATATATATGCCCCCACTTTAAATTTTAAATGACCCCACTACAAATAAACTAAGCCCAATTATTAAAAGTCTAAGCCCATTTTATCTTTTTATGATTTTGACTATTAGTTAACCTAATTAAATTTAGTCTTCTTCTATTTTTAAATCCTAGCCGTCACTCATTTATTCTCTTAAACCCTTTTCTTAGTTTCATATTTTCAATCTTCTTTTTCTATTCCTTGTCTAGTGGTCATCTTCTCTTCATCAAAAGGTAAATTTTAAATTCTCTATTTTATTTTATATAGCTCTCTATGACTCTATGTATCTTTCAATTTCATTGTTTCTCTTTTTGATATTTTCAATTGCAAATTTTAATTCAAACAATTATAGTTTAGGTATTAATCTATTTTTTATTCTCTTCATGAATTTATATATTTTATTTTATTCTCAATTTAGTGATCCTTATTATTTATTTGTTTATCTTTCGTTCTATTCTATTATATGTAATTAGATTGCATATAAATTTTTAAAGTGAATTGATCAATTTATTAATTTAGAATATATATTTTTATTTTTAGAAATAGTAATGGAAAAATATTTCAAAAGAAAGCTACCACTAGAATCTGAAGTCACTCCATTAGTCTCTTCTAATAAAAAGTTCTTAGAACTCAATGTGGAAAGTCTGGTAGCTGATCCTGGACAACGACCCAAAATTTCAAATTATGATCCAAATGACAGAGATGAAGTTAGACGAGCTTATTTGCAAAAAGGTCCTTGTCAACCAAGAGAACATGATTTTCCACAAACATATTTTGGAACTTTTCTCCGTAGATTTAATGCTGATTGGTTTGATGAATTTGGCAATTGGTTGGAATATAGTATTTCAAAAAATGTTGTATTTTGTCTCTGTTGCTATCTTATGAAACCTGATGGTGCGAGTGGTGATGCTTTTGTAAAAGAGGGCTTTTCAAATTGGAAAAAGAAGGAGCGATTACAAACACATGTTGGAAATCATGATAGTGCTCATAATCAAGCTCGAAGAAAATGCGAAGCACTCATGAAGCAAAAGCAACATATTGAAGTTGTTTTTCAAAAGCATTCAGACCAAGCTAAAAGAGATTACCGAACTCACTTAACAGCAACAATTGAGTGCATTAGGTTCTTATTGCGACAAGGATTGGCCTTTCGTGGTGATGATGAATCGCACAATTCAAATAATCAAGGTAATTTTTTGGAGCTTCTTGACTTTCTTGCTCAACATAATACAGAGATTGATCGTGTTTTCAAAAATGCTCGTGGAAATCTTAAGCTAGTAGCACCTAAAATTCAAAAAGATATTGTTAGAGCTGCTGCAAGTGAAACTACTAAAGTTATTATTGATGATCTTGGAGATGATTTATTTGCTATTTTAGTTGATGAAGCTCGAGACATTTCTGTTAAAGAGCAAATGGCTGTTTGTTTGCGGTATGTGAACAAAGAAGGGATTGTAATGGAGCGATTTCTTGGCCTTGTCCATGTTTCTAGCACAAATGCGTTGTCGTTAAAAGTAGCTTTGGAATCTTTATTAACAAAGCATAACTTAAGTTTAGCAAGAATACGTGGACAAGGTTACGATGGAGCTACTAATATGCAGGGAGAATTTAATGGCTTAAAATGTTTGATCTTGAAAGAAAATACTTGTGCTTTTTATGTTCATTGTTTTGCTCACCAACTTCAATTAGCACTTGTGGTTGTTGCAAAGAAACAGGTCGAAATTGCACTACTTTTTAATTTGCTTGCTAGTTTGTGCAATATTGTTGGAGCTTCTTGTAAACGTAAAGACATGCTTCGTGAAAGTCAAATGCAAAAGACAATTGTTGCATTACAAAATGGAGATGTTTCTAGTGGGCGTGGCTTAAATCAAGAAACAACATTAAAAAGGGCAGGTGATACTCGATGGGGCTCACATTATGGTACAATACTTAGCTTGATTTCTATTTTTTCTTCCGTGGTAGAAGTTCTTAAAGTTATTGAGGAAGATGGAAATAATCCTGAACAAAGAGCTGAAGTATGCCAATTATTGAATCATATTCAATCTTTTGAATTTGTATTCAATTTACATTTGATGAAAAGTATATTAGGAGTTACTAATGAGTTGTCTCAAGCTCTACAAAGAAGTGATCAAGACATTATAAATGCTATGATATTGGTTAAAGTGTCCAAGCAACGATTGCAAAGTATAAGAGACGATGGTTGGTCCTCTTTGCTCAACGAAGTTTTACTATTTTGTGATAGTCACAATATTCTTGCTCCAAATATGAATGATATATTTGTAACACAAGGAAGATCAAGGCACAAAATCCAAAAGGTCTCAAACTTGCATCATTTTCAAGTTGAATTATTTTATCAAATGATTGATAGACAACTTCAAGAGCTTAACAATCGTTTTACAGAGGTAAATACCGAGCTACTTCTTTGTATAGCTTATTTGAATCCAAGTGACTCATTTTTTGCATTTGATAAGGAGAAGTTGCTTCGTTTAGCTGAATTTTAAACACATGAATTCTCTTCTACTCAACTTTTGGCACTTGATAGTCAACTTGAGAATTTTATATTGGATATACGTCTTGATGATCAATTCTCAAATATAAATGGAATCAGTGGACTATCTCAAAAGTTAGTTGAGACAAAAAAGCATATTATTTATCCATTGGTATTTCTTCTGTTGAAATTAGCTTTGATTCTACCTGTGACAACAGCATCAGTTGAGAGAATATTTTCTGCTATGAATATCATAAAGAGTCGACTTCGTAATCGAATGGGAGATGAGTGGTTGAATGATTGTTTGGTTACATATATAGAAAGAGAGACATTCAATCAAGTTGATAATGAAACAATTATTCAACATTTTTAAAATATGAAAACAAGAAGAGAAGTACCTTCAAGATTTGAAGCGAAGAAAGTTAGCAGCTAATGTAATTTTTGGTTTTTTTTTGTATTCGAATAATTAATGTGCACTTTTATATTTTTAAATTTAAATTAATATATATTTTGATAATAATGTGTATTATTTTTGCCCCCTAACCATAAATTTTCTGAGTCCGTCACTGGTAGTGTCCCTACTTAATTCACTATATCTGTTGATTTTATAATTCCTTAATGAGCTTCATATGCTTAATATAAATTATAACAATTTTTATTTTTTTTTGCAAGAGATGATTGTGGGTTTTGGGTGACTACATGGATGAGTTGCATGTTCAAATGGTTGGATGACTCATGTAATTATAAACTTGCAGTCTTGCTTTCGTGAACTATGTTTACAATATACTTTTGTTACAGTGATTATTTTTTAATTTTCAATATCAGGTAACAATAATCTACAATGTTACGGATGCCAGATGAACACATCATCAAAACGTTCAACTTTTGAAATCCCGGGAAGTACTACATGACTCAAAGTCATGCTGTAGTCAAATAGCTGAAAAGAGAGAAAGATTGGCTAATGTTAAAGGAAATGTCCCTTGGGTTTCAGCTAACCTATTGGCTTCACATAGATTGTAACTAGTTTTACGGTATATGTAAAAAAAATTCCATCAGTATCTAAGATCAACATCTTCAAACTAGATTTGTTCCTAATACTCGAAACTATGATATGATCAAATATAAATGTGTTTATGTTTATGTTTTTGCCAATATATAACAGATTCATGACATAGAACGAATCATCTAAAACGAAACAGAAAATACTCGCTAGAATTTAAAACTGCTTTCATACACAGGGCGCCATATCTTATCCAAAAAAATTCGGAACACGATTGGAAAGTCAAAATAACAAAAGAGATTTACACCGTCAAACTAACGAAAGAGATTTACACTGTTCGAAGAACCAGATAACCATCAACGGAAAATTCAACCCTAGAGACTACGAAATTAACCATTCAATCTAATCATTTGGTTGGTAAATCAAATGCACTAAGTAGGAAAAAAATCCATTAACACAATTCTAATTGATCCACTGTATTGCATATTCACAATGGTACGAACTCCTAAACCCAAATACAACCACAGTTAACTGCAACTAAAATACAGCAATGTAAGCAAAACACATACATATTATTGAACATAATTTTCATCCTAATGGACATAATACAATGTTGTCTGGTACACCATGCTCCGTTCACAGTTACCTAAATTACTACAAATTAAAACTCTGCAAAACCAACCAATGGCAAATACATTGCAGTCAGTTAATCAGGATAAATCATCCTTATAAAACTAAAAATTTGCATTGCACTAAATTCATTAGACTAATTCTTCCAATTGGTCAACGTATCTTATGCATCGACGCGAACAATGTCATGTACGATCCTTGTTTGTTTCCATAAGGCATTGACGACGGTAACAGATCTTGGACATCGTTCTGCACATGTGGTGTGTCACATTTTTCATCCATGACATCATTATCGCATTCATAGTTTGTGAATGAATGTCCTTTGTCCTGCTGTGAGTCCTTCACCTGGTGATGACATGATTATCGCAAAACACAAACCATAATCATGCATAAAAGTATAATGGTCATTCATCACAAAGTGGTTAAAAGGAGTTTAACGCAACACACCTGTTTTAAGGAGTAGAGGTTTTTGTTGAAAAATCCATTCATGGACGCGATGTCAATGGATTCACTGCTTTCATGGAGGCTCCGCTGTTTAATATTTGTTTTTTTTTTAAACAAGAAGAAGGAGATCTGCATTAATTTACCCAGCTCATGTCACAGAAATTAGAGGTTTAGATTCAAAAAAATTACCTAATCAAACGTGTTGTCGTTACCCTTCCGGTTCCTTATACCCGTCACCGTAAATTTTCTTGATCCACCCTTTTTAAAAGGCTGCGTAAACAGAGGAATACATTCACATAGTTTAATGCTTTTGAAAGGGACACCCACCGAAGAAGATTTCCCCAGCATCAGCTTAGTTAGAATAAACAAATCGTACCTTGGTCTTAGGTCCTGAATGGTCTTCGGACTTAACTGAAAATGACCTCGAAGAATTAGAAAACCTTTCTGGACTAAAACCTAAGTCCTTGGCTGATGCATTGCCGTCTGATCGCTCGCAAGGGTTACCTTGCACACTATGCTACATCAGATTTGGACAACGCTTGTAGTAATGACCGTACTTGTGGCAATTAGAGCATGCTCTCTTCTTCCTCCAAGAAGACCTCTTGGAAGGGGCTCCTTTGCTTTTGATAACAAAGGAATCGTTGATGCCTTCCACGTTAACATTAGGAGTTGACTTGCCTTGTTTGCGTGACTGCAAGTGGATAACTAACTTCACAAGTTCAGACTGGACTTCGTTAAAGTCTGCAAGGTCCTTGCAAGCAATATCACACAGCTTGTTGCAATTCGATGCCAATGCTCCAACTCGAAACTTTAAGACCCTTTCAACGTCATCATTCACAGGCATTTATGTGCTAATAAATTCGTTCTTTGCATTCTTTGTCCACCTTTTGTAGATCAATGAATCTGGAAACTCAAGGATGTTTTTGAACTTCATGGCACAGAAAACATGACTACGGGGAATACCACGTGATTCAAACAACTTGCACGAGTCACACTGAACTCTACCTTGTCCAAGGTTGTGCTTAATACCTTGATATTCAAAGCCCCTGCCCTCTGAATCTCATTACGAATTTTCTTAAAAATGTTTTGAGTGAAATAACATGATGCAGATCTTTCATATACCTCCAACAAGGTAATCATCACTGGCTCAGAGCACTGAGACTCAAAGTCAGCTATTAATTCATTGTTTCTATACTCCTTTAAGGCCCTATCCAGGTTATGCATGAAGTCAATGAGGGTGTTCCTGTGATTAATATAAAATCTGATGAGAGAATTTATACCTTCACATTGTGACGTCGTTCTTATGTAACCGAAAAACTTATCCCGAAGAAAACAATGGGACCACATCGCACGAGTTTCGTACGTCTTTTCCATCCAGGTACTCCCAACAAGGTTGTGCTTATCCAAAATGGCTACCCATCTCCGATCAAAGTCTATGTGGTCGTTATTGTCATATATAAGACCCTTAAAATCGCGTAGAAAATTTGGATTCTTTATATTTTCACATGCATTTCTCTGAAGATGCCATTCGCATAACCAATGGGTAGCATCAGGAAGAACATTCTTGATTGCATCTCGCATGGCAAGGTCTCTGTCATTTATTACTGCTTTAGGACTTTTTCCACCTATCGCTTCAACAAACGTTTCCAACAACCACTTATACGTTTCTGTGGTTTCGTCGGATAGTAGGCCAGAGCCGAAGATAACAGTCTGCCCATGATGATTGCATCCGGAGAAAATGACCAAAAGTTTGTTGTATTTATTCTTCTTGTACGTTGAATCAAAGGCAACAATATCTCCAAAGCAGTGATAGTCGATAATTGACTGCCCATCTGCCCAAAAAATATGCTCGAGCCCTTCGTCACTAGTGAATATATACTTCCCAAAGAACAGCAGATCGTTGTTTGACTTGCCAATCAAATAGTTTATTGCTGCATTGGCATCCCCATTTTTAAGTTTTGACCGACGATAACGATCAATGTGGTTGTACAAATCTTTGCATGTGAAGCCAGCATGACGATATCCACCCTTCTGGAACGCAATATATCCCATAATATGGCACGTGTTGACACCAAAATTATGAAGATTTTTCACTTGGACTTTATCAGTAACAGTGAGACGACAATAGGCCGGAACCAGATGCGCAAATTGGGGGGGGGGGCGTCAGATCGTGGTTGTGAGATTCCACAAAACATAATACCTTCCATCTACCGCAGTCGTAGTCAAGCTTTACCCTAAGCTGAGCTAGACACTTGGTTCGCGTTAGTGACCTTGCCTCCCTTGATCTATCATCCAGATCAAGATACCTCATATTCCTCCAGCCCTCCTTATTGCAAACAATTTGCTTGCTAATGATTCTACTTTGATTATCCCTAACCACGTCATCCTTCCTCATTACAAATCCATGCCAACAAGCATAAGCGTTATAAAATTGGCAAGCCTCATCCTCTGTCCTAGACTCCAGGTTCCAAATATCCTCCACCATTAAATCCGCTATTCTTTTTACACCACAATCTTATTCACGCTTGCTAGTAGAATCCAGCGAATTCACATCGTCGTCTTCAGCATCATCTTCTGCATTCAGTTAATAATCGAAATCATCACCCAAATCATTATCAGAATCATTCTTAACATCATCCTCGTTTCTGGACATAATTTTACCCCTGCCAAAATCCAAGCGGGTGACCAAAATGTGAATAAACAGAACCAATGGCAACAACTACAGGAAGCTAACCTAAGCTGCATGTAAAATTACCCGAACCAAACCCAATTAAACTAACCCAATTGTTTACGACCCCAGTATAAGGTTTTAATTTCAATGCCCCAAACCTAGCCACAGCATAGAACTGTATAATGTTACTTAATTTCCAAATTCTAGAATAGCAACCCAACACCCTAAACAGAGAACCGTTGAAAAGGCATAGACTATCATCAAAATTAAACTAATCTGGATTAACAAAAAAACTTAATCGGACATACCTTGATGACAACCAAAGGTTGAGCTTGAACGGTTAAAAAATGAACTCCTGGAGAGAAGTGACCTTACCTAATCCGCTGCACCAAATTAGAAGCCAGCAGAAAAATGGGGATGGTAAACCAGCTTCCACCAGCCACAGTTTCATCACAAGCAGAAGTTCAGCTACAAATTTCTCTACTGGAGCCACATCAGGTTAGCATTCGCCCTCTCCCCAGTTGACGTCGATGCCTAGTCGACGGAATCAGAGTACCAGTTCTGACTCCTGTTACTCGAAGGAGATCATGCTTGCTAAATGGACGCTGGGTTGATTAATCTGTGGTATAACATACAACGAAGGCAAAAAAAACGAAACAGGGTTGGGTAGTGGGTATTATGGATAACAAATTTCACTGCTGGAGCCACATCAGGTTAGCATTCGCCCTCTTCTCAGTTGACGTCGATGCCTATCCGACGGAACCAGAGTACCAGTTCCGACTCCTGTAACTCGAAAGAGATAATGCTTGCTAAACGGACCTTGGCTTCATTAACGAAGGCCAGATAACGAAAAAGGACTGGGTACTATGGAGGCTATGCGTTTTCCAAGTTCTGAGAGATACATGTTGAATTTCAGGAAGGGATGGAGGGTATTTAAAAAAAAAAAAACAATTTAGAGATTAGAAATTATAATTGCAAATGTTCCCCAATACACTATAAAGTATGTATATACACTAGCTAATGTAGTATGTTTATGGTATAGATTCATTAAAAGTTTTTGCTATAACCAATGAATGAATTAATGAAAGGTTGAAAACTTTACTTGATTAATGGCTGTGATGATGACACCTAAGTAAGGGTAATTTACCCACAAAATTGGCATGGATTTGGAAGAAATCACCATAAATAAAGTATGTTATTAGATTATTAGACTAAAGAAATTAAATTAAAAGAATTGAATTAATAACTAAATGATGATAAAAAAAAAATAATAAATTGTGGAGATACAATATTTCTCTAATCGATATTAAAGTAATTGGCTAAAGTATCGGCCTTTTTATCCATGTGTCATCTTTTTTGAAATTCAATACCAAAATATTATTCTTTTGAAATTTAATAAAACTATGAGAATCACCTTATTAACTATATGCTTATTTTCTTCTAGATGTTATACATGTATTGAAGGCTGAATTAAAGCAAAGCCTTCAACTACATTTGAGTGACGGAAGAAAATAAAGTGTTCAAAATTTGGAAGAAATTGCAAAATACATGGCCACGTAAGAGTGTTTAAGCTTGCAATTAATGTGTAGGAATGTATGCATATTAGTTTGAGTTGGTTGCACCTATCCAAGTTACGCCCCTTCGTGATTGGCAAGAAACTAAAAATCCAATAGAAGCTAAGCTAAGTGAGCTCAAATCGCTTATCTAACTCTCATATTGCGTGCTGCTAGTAGTAGTAGTACTGTATGTAGTAGCATTCAAAACACGCTTCCATTTGCTTATGTTGCTTGAATTGCTCGTATTTCCAATTCACAAAACCAATCATAACACGTCGATCTTCATCAATGTCAAACTCGTTTTGTTTTGTTTTATTTGTATAATAATATAAGTAATGTACATCTATCGATCACTCGGATTTCGTTAAATACTAAACTGCTGTTGTCACTTGTGTGCAAAGATTGGTTCTACAATTTAATTTATTGGAACACGCCAAGGGTTGTGCTTGTGCCTTAAGACTTACAAAACTACATAACAGTCATTTTCGTGCATGCAATAATCTCAAGCAGTAGAATTTTAACATTGAAAAATGCTAATCTACTCTAAATCCTAAATTATGAACTGTCAATTTCAAGTTCCAAATCATAACATCTAAATTCTAAACCCGAATCAATCAATCTGAACAAAATCTAATACTGGGATTTGGGAAGCACAAAAGACACGTGATGAAAGGGATTTATCCAACAATCCACGTGGTAAAGTGGTAACCAATATTTAAGACAGACACCCTATAAAAAAAAAAGGACTTGTTTTTGTTTCTATGTTAGCCTGTGTGGCGGCGCACCAAAAGCAAGCAAGCAAAGCGAAGCAACAACAACAACAAACACAAATTAAGGTTCGTGGAATTTCCACATAGTACAGACCCCCTTTCTCTCTTTTTCTTTGATATAAATGGCACTCACTTTGAGAACATGAAAACATAGCTTAAGCCAATTAAGTAACATAACATTTTTATTTTGTTCTGTCTTAGTTTCAGAGCCATGAACATGAAGCATAGTGATGAGAGGCATATGAATAATGTGATGATGAGCGGCATTAACCCTTTGTTTAGGACAGAATCTTTTGGCCATTACAACACTTACCCTGATGAACAGAGAGAGAAGAGGCAACTTTACCTGAGAAGCTACCAATTCTGCCGCAAGAAGAACCTCAGTGATAGAATCAAAGGGTCTTTGGTGCGTGTCAAGAAGGTGGTGTGCCTCAGGCTTAGGTCTGCTAAGAAGTTTAGGAAGTTGGTTTTCTCAAGAATCAGAATCAAATGCGGTTTCTATTATCGTAGGAAGAGATCCTCTCGTCTTCTCAGTAATTTCCACCACACCCGAAGCACCACCACAGTTCATGATTCTTCATCATCTTCCTGTTTGTGGTAGCTATTCATCATCATCATCATCATCACAAACTTCATTCTACTATGCCACCTGTTTAACTATTATTTCATCAGTTTTCTTGTAAGATTCTATCTATCAGTCCTTAGCTATATTGTACAAATTATTATTATTTATAAATTTTTATTAATCTTACAATGAGGGTACGATATATTATCCCTTGATACTGTTTTGCTGGTTTTGGTTTTCTGTTCATTTAACTTGAGTCTTGTCTTCTTCAACTGTTCTTTTGCTATTTCTGTTTTTGATCCTTGTTTCTTGTAGTTCCATGAAGGAAAAAAAATGTTAATAATGGTACAACCACCATTAGAAATTGTCTGTGTTAAACAGTTTTTAGTTAATTATTTATATGAGTAATTTTATAACCAATAATAATACGAGGGAACTAATATTATTACAATCAATTTCAGCCAACACTATAATAAGTTGTTAAATAAGTTCAATACAAAACATACTAAAGATGAGTTTTTTGTTGAGTTTAGATATCAGATACTTTTTCTAATTGAATTTTGAATGTTCTTATTTTTAAGTATTTTGGATTTTTTTTTTTATGTCAAACAATAGTTGTGCAATGTTGGCTTTCAAAATTTTGTCTTGTACGATTTAAAAATGTACGAGGAAGGATAAAATTGATGAAAGAAATGAATAAATTTTGACAATTTTTAAAATATTTTGCTATTTTTGAGAGATTTTTTTATAGGTACATGTATTTTCTAACAATATATATAACTTTTCGGTTGTTTTAATGTCACTTTTGTTTAAAATAATGTTATATTTTGGTATGATTATGTTAAGATAATTATGATCACTATACAATTGTTGTTAAAATCATAATTATATTTTTTTAAATAATATTTTTATTTAATAATAAAAAATAATACTTTAATTTTAACAATATTTTTTGAAACACTATAACCACATGGTGTAATCAACCCAAATAACATAGGAATAGCAACAATTAGAAACTGAGAATGTTTATCAAAATCCCAGAAAGTATGCAAAATTTTAGGCCTTATTTACTGCAAGCTTTGTGATTTGTGGGGACCCTTTTTGCTTTTGCTTTTGCAACACTAAAAAGTTTGAATTCAACAAGTTCTTCATGTGCCTCAAAGTTTGATGATTTTCTTTTTGAGTAATAAATGGAATGGGGACTCTTTTTTCTACTTGTCACCCTATAGGCCTATAATATAATGCCTGCTTCTGCCATTAAAATTGTCAGAATCACCTACCATTTCTCTCTTTCCTTTTTCTAACTCAGTTTAATTTATTCATTGTCATTGAAAATTTACACCAGCAACAATAAAGTTCCACCAGAAACCATTGGCAATTAAATTTTCAACGGCCTAATTTATCAACCATAGTAAGATTAATTAAATGCTACCAACAAATTATTAGATTTCTACTACAATATTTTTTTTTCCACCATGGAGCTAGAAGTCACGTGAAAGTTTTCTAGAACAAAAGATAAAAATTTGACTTTTGTTTAGTTGAAGATATAATCACTGAGTCATAATCATTCATCGAGATAGGCTCTGGGATTCTACTGTATTTAACCTTTGGGATCTGGCTTAAATTTATTGCATTATAGAATTTGAAGGTATACTTCAAAAAATTAATTTGATTAATTGATTATTACTATGTCAAAAGAAAAAAGAGAATGGATACGGTCAACAACACTTGAACATATGCTTATATTTTTGGCTGATCTCAAATCATTTCCTCTATCATATACTCTGACTTATCCGTGGTGTAAGAACATCGATGAATTCATTTGTTTTTTAAAGAATTAACAATCATGTACCCTAGTTGATAATATTATATAAAAACTCTTGATTAATGTTTAGGAAAGAGGAATACTGTTCTACTTCTACTATTATCTCAACTAAACAAAAATAATAGTGAGAGTTAAATGTCAACGGCTTTTGCAATTTGCATAGAGTCACCAACGGTCACATACATGCAATTAATTTCAGAGATTCTAGTTGATCTTGAAGCTCGTTTACTAATAAATAACGGGTAAAATGCCAATGTCACATGTGCTAAGGTCAAGTTTTGATAAATAACTTAATTAAATTTTTTTAAAAAAATAGTTTAAATAATAAATATTTATATTAAAATAGTTTATAAACAAATTATTTTATATTTAATTTTTTAGTTTTAAAAATATTTATTTAAAAAAAATTATGATAAAAAAATTTATTATAAAAAAGTCATTTTTTTAAACTTTTCTACAAACATTTAAGTAACTTTCTAGAGAGCTACAATTTAATTTTTAAAATTATACCAAACATTAATACTATTATTTTTTATAAGTTAAAAGTTTAAAAAAGTAACTTTTAAAATTTTCCAAACGGGCTTAATAGGTAGGGGTGAAAACAGATCAGGTCAGGCCAAATTTTGCTTTTAACAAACTTGGCCTGTCATGTAGTTAATTGGCCTGAGCCTGACTCGCAGCTTGCTATAGGCTCTTTATAAACTATAAAGTATTAGGTCTGGCCTGTTATTCAGTCTGGCCTAACTTGAAACCTGTTAAAAGGCCTGATATTTTTTTTTACAAAAATAAAAATATTATTTAAAAAATTATTTTTTTAATAAAAATATTTACATGTAATATGTCATTTAATATTTATAAAAAATTTTAATCTTTTAAAATATTTAAAATATATAAAAATATTTATAATAAAATATAATAAATTTAAAATATCTCATAATTTTGTTAATAATAAAAACTTACTTATATATTTAATTATGTTTTAGCAGGTCTAGATAGGCCTGACAGGCCAATAAAATTAATTAGTGAGTCTGGACCTGACCTATTAACACATTAAGGCTTTTAAATGAGCCTGTGCTTCTTTTATAACAGCTCAAGCCAAGCCAGGCTATCCAGTCTGGCCTTTTTCCACTCCTACTAATAGAAATGAACCAACTTGGAATGATCAAATAATCAGTTCACTCATCCGCTTAACCAAGTGTCATAAATTTAAATCCCGCCTTATGTATACATCAATTCATTGGCTGGCCAGCGATAAACTTTTAAATGGAGATCAGATTTAGGGCTGTCAAATGTTCTACCCATTTAGGTCCGGCCTGTTTAAGCCTGCGGGACGTGGGTTAAATGAGTTGACCCGTTTAAGTTCGCTTCATTCGCAAGCCATAATTTTTTAACTCGAATCGTTTATGGTCAGATCGATGGGTTAAACGGACTTGCCCGTTTATCCTTTTATTTTTTGAAAAATATTTGACAAAAAATATCACTTTTAGGTTAAAAACCTTAAACAAACAGTATTTTTTTAGTTGATGGGCCAGATTTTCGGGTCAGATTGAAAAAAATATCGACTAACAGTACTATTTTTTTTGTAAGAATGTAAAAAAAATGGGCTCCCCAATCCCCATTTAGCCCGCGGGCTAGTCCGTTTAATCCATTATTTTTTTTTTGGTTAATCGAGCTCAACCCGTTTAGCCCAAAATTTAAACGGGCTTAATTTTAGAGGCAAAGTCCGCCATTTAAATTGGTAAACGGGCTAGTCCGATGAATTTGGCCCATTTGAAAGTCCTAATTAAATTCGTGATAAATTAGGCTTTAACCTGTCGGGTTAGAAAATACCGCGAGAACCAAAATACTAATAGGAATGAACATATCATAATATAATATTGCATAATTCAACTTAAAATATATAACTTTATAGTTTATTTATTAAAATACAACACAAAATTTAAGTTATATTATTTTAAAATTTAAATATTTTAAACATATAAGATTATTTATGTGTTGTTTATCACATACTTCTATGATAATATTCTCTAGATCTTATATTAACAAAATTATTAATAATATGATATACTAACATAAAGTTCTGAACCCCCACCCAAGAGCGTGCAAGTTAAACAAAAACTCAAACCAATTGTCGTGTGACTTTTTTCTTGATGGCGTGAATAATGGAAGCAAATGCCAGAAATATGATGCAAATTTAGTTTGCAAGTAATATAGACACGCATTCATAGTGTGTCAAACAGGTACACCTTTTGGAGAGAATGATTCCCTGAATGAGTACGTATGGATTGGAGAGAAAAACACTAAAATAATCGTAGCTTTTCGTTAGAATAATCATAAGTTTTTTTTTATTAGCCTGCCTTTGAATAAAATAATAGATCTAATTTTATTATTCAATCACCAGAGTGTTAATATTAATATTAATTTGGAAAAGAAAAGGCTGGTTAGTTGTTAAGACTTAATAAGTCAGTCAAAGAATACGATATGAAGGATTAGTTAAAGAGTTAGACTAAACAAGCAATAATAGATACTATCTTTAATTTCTTCTATAAAATGACAAATTACACAAACAGTTGATAGCTTGATTTAGTTGCAATTTAATTTCTACCAGAAACAATGTATACATATAACAAAATTAGATCAAGCTAGCCATATACATTTTAGGCCCTAGTTAAGCTAATGATTGGTTTCAATTAGCTTAATGGTTTCAGAAAGGTTCATGCATCAATCATTGCACATGCAATCAATATTCCTTTTAACCACCCTACTAATTTGGATTGCTAGCAAAAACAACAACTAGTATTGGCAACGTAAGTGATTTGTAGCCATGTGTTAGAATTTGGAAAGAAATAAATAAAAAGAGGTAATCTTGTCTTTATCTGCATCAAAATTGACTAAGTTCTTTGAAGCACGGTGGCATCCATGTATTATATAATGCACCACAAGGAATGAACTTTAGATCAGAAGCAGAGTAGTGTGAATAATGGTGCAAATGGGGTTCCAATATTTGGGCACAAGAGGCATGAGAAGTGGGTATGAGAGGCTTGGAAAACAACGTTGTTGGGTGAAATCTGTGAATGGAAGATTACGAGGTATTAGGTTGTCACGGTTAAAGAGGCTTTCCCTGAAGGCTTTCACCATCAGCAAGATCATGAGAATGTACAATGATGTTGTCAACAGAATGAACCTGCAGGAAGTGTTTGGTAATGCTGCTGTTGTTATTCCCACACAATGGGGTCTTCCTGTAATCTCTCATCATCATCATCATCCATCAGTTCTTTGAAAGAAAACTCATTTGCTATTAATTACTAATATTGTTTGTATTTTACATTGTTTGGGACTCATTCTTTTGTATTGTAATTCTTTTTGGCCCCATAATTTTTTTGGCCTAATGTTATGGTTGACTGTTATTTTGCTTCTAATGTATGTCCTTATAGTATAATTGAATTCTGTGAATCCTATCAGAGCTTCATGCATATAAACAAACAGTGAAATTACCAAATATTTTGTTTTAGGGGAAAAAGTTGCCAAAAAAATTGAATTACACTCTGGTAGTTGTAATCAACGATGATTTCGGAGGTCTCATTTCTTTGTAGTCAAACATTGACAGAATGTGTTATATTAATTATAGTTCTCATAGTTTATTAGGTTTTTATTTTTTTTTTTTAGTTGAGTTCCTATATTATATTAGAATTTGTAATTAAGTTTTTAATATAAAAAAAATATTAAAATTAATAAAATTAAAAAAATATATACTTAATATTTTTACTGAATATTTTATTTTATTTATTAAAATATTATATTATTTTCAATGCTTTTATCATAATAAGAATTTAATTATAAAATTTAATCTGGTATAAAAATTAATTAAAAAATATAAAAATTTAATTAAAAATTCGATAAAAACTATAAAAATAGAGGAGTAATTAAATTTTATTGTTTTTAATAAAAAAAATTGAGCTACAAAAGATGCTAGTGTCCTTAGTAAACTAATCTGTTGAGTGTTGTGAACAATGTGCATTTGATAGAATGTGGCTTCAAAGTTCAAACTCCGTAAATTTGACCTTGAATACCCTTCCAAGATTATTACTATAGACATAACAAATGAAAATATACTTGGAATTTATTCTCAATGAAATATTTGAAAAATAAATTAAAAAGAAAAGGAACAAAATCAATTTCGCTAGGTGTATTTTTTAACAACCAAGGCATATTCTCATTGTTCTATTAATTAAAAATAATATATAATTAATTAATAAAAACTATATTTTTATCAAAAGTATTTAGTATATAACTAGTATTATTAGCAAAAAAACAAAACACACACAAACATACATAGAGAGAGAGAGAGAGATAATGGGCTATATAATAGGGATATGAGAAGGAATGATGGACAACCTTTATAATTTTTATTTTTATTTTTAAGATTTGAATTCACAATATCTTATTTAAATATAAACAACTTATTATCTCAATTAATTTTATTGTATTATTTTTATAATATTTTTTTGTTAATCATTATTTTTATAATATTGAATAAACAAAAAAGTGAATCAATATTAACACACTAGTAAGAATAATGCTATTCAGAAGCTTTTTTGTGCCCTTTTGCTACCAAGCCTCAAAGAGCTATAGCAAGCCTTCTTCTACTGTTGGGTCCATTGGGCCTATTAATTTGGGTTTAGAGGTCAAACATTACCTAATTGATTATTTGTTCGTAAACTTCAGGGTACTTTTGTAGTTTTTTCTTAAATAAAGTAACAAATGGCAGCTGAGACTTAGCTCAACTAGTTAAACCATGTGTCTCTTAATATGTTGCACCCGGGTTTAAACTATGGTGAGTACACCAAATGTTGAATATGAACCCTTAAATATTGTGTGGGTGAGTATATAGTGTGGATGTGTTGTGATACTTAGAATTGAGGGTTGTCTAATCCACTTGACAAAATTGAAGTAAATTAAGATTTCAGATGGTTATTTTGTTGAAATAACTAACTGAATTTTTTAAAAATTTAAAATTTGAAATTGGAGAATTTGAAATTTAAAATTTGATGTGAAATAATTGAATGAAAGTTTTTAAATTTATTATTTATTTTTATTAGACTAAATAACTAACGGGATTCATAAAATTTTATAGGATAGTAGATATAAATACTAAACACACTATTTTTAAATTAGTCTCTATGATTAGAATAAAAGATCTTAATTTAAAGAGTAAATACTCATTCCAACCCATTGATATTTAATTTTGTAAAACTGATTAGCCATTTTATTAATGATTTATTTTCAGAATATATGTATATAATACGTTAATCACTAGTATATACTTCATTTAATTTTTATAAGTAAAAACAGTTTAAAAATTATTAATATTTTTAGTTTTATATAATAAATTTAACTAATGTATTTAAAAAAAATAATAAAAATATAAAAAAATAAATGATCTCAAGATAACGAGACTTCTAACAAATTTTTTTTGTCAATCCTAATTAATTTTTAATGGATAAATCAATAGTTTAATATGTCATGTAGGTTTATTCTATTAATATAAAAAAAATATTAATAAAAAAACTAATTAATCTCATAAAAATAAAAAACAGAAATTAAAAAAAATATTTTTTTATTAAGACCTCATCTTTTGAAATAATTGTTAGAGATCGTTTAATTTTTTTTTTAATTTAAACTAACATATCATGTTTATTATTTGAAATATATATATATATATATATATATATATATATATATATTTTAAATGTAAGTCGATCTAATCTTTTAACTTTAAACTTTAAAGTAAAGCGACCAAAAAACATCTTTAAAGTAAGAAATGGTCTCTTTACAAAAAAGTATATAAATAAAATAGAGTAGATCTTGGTCGTGGCTCGTCCAAAAAAGAAATCTTGGTCGTGGCTTTGGCGGTGGTAGTAGCCTCTTTGCTCGACGTACTCTTCCTTTAGCCGTTCCTCGCTCTGCCATACACCCACCGCCCACCACCACCATAATCATCAACAACCGCCTTAAAACGCAATCCTCTCTTCTTCACGCGCACACACAGGTCTTTTCTTCTCTCTGTTTAACCAACAAATTCCCGTTTTCTTTCTTCTTTTTACACTGCTCTGTTATCGTTCCAGACTCTATGCTTGAATTGCTAGTTTCCAATATGTTATGCTACGGAAGTGTTGGTGGTTTGGAATTTGGATTTGGTTTCCGTGAGTCCATTATACAGATATGGAATGTAGTAGTTAATGCTTCAATTTGTGTACGTTATTCCATTATTTATGAACCAAGTATACAACGCTCTATGGATGCCACTTGTTTTGGATTTCTGGGTTCTCAAACCTGCTTCACCTTCATTTGGTTTTTGGCCTTGTTGCCCAGCTTGTCTCTTACAAGCTACAAGAGATAAGAATAGGGCCTTTCCTTACAGTCCTCTATTCACATCACATTGCTTTTGCCATTGCAATTTGCAAAGGATGCTAAATTATGTCATATGACTTCCCTGTAATCGGAAGGGGTTCATTCTCTAAGCTTTTTTTGGAAGAGAGAGAGAGAGAGGGGGGGGGGGGATTTAAGTTTGATCTAATATGATATGATTGTTGCAGAACATGCAGTGATTTTCATTGTACAACTTCTATTGGTCTTTATCCATAGCACCATCTCAATTTATTAACTTCCCAATTTATTGTGCATAAACTGAAATTTGAAAAACGTGTGTTGGATTTTGGCTTTTTACCCACTTTTGTGTTTACTTATTCCACTAACTATATGAAATGTGTGATTTTTTTGTGGTTATTCCTGATGAATGAAGAAATCCACCATTAATGAGCTGCCAATTACTTCCATCATTTTCCCTGTCTATTGTTTTTTAAATATATTGCAATTTGTTTAATTTTGCAGATCTATTATACTTATGAATGGCGTGGCTGGAGCTTGGAAAGAAGGTAAGTTATCTTTTAATTTTATAGTATATTATTTTCATTAAAAAAAGAAAAGGTTACACAGCTTGCAGGAGATCAGGCTGTTCCCATAAATAATGCTATGCCATACAATTTAAAGACATAATTTTATTTACTGACAATGTACTGTTTAATACCTGAGTGCAGAGAATTTATATGAATATTTCTAGAGCTTTGAATACATCTTCATTTAGGCGTGTGGCAGGGTCAAGCAGTGGACCTATTTATACTGCACAATCTGTTTATGCATCAGCAAGATGCATGCCAGGTAATTAAATTAATGCTTTATGCTTTTAATATTATATCTCCTGCACTTGTATGTTATAAACTTACAAATTCTTATAACTACTTGACGCAGACCTCATCAGCCACACATCTGTGGGAGTGGCTAGTTTTTTCAGTGGGACTAAAGGTGATATACGGTAAGATAGTGTTCAAATTTCAAGTTTCAGAAGAAACATTTGTAACATCATAGTTTAGCTAGTAGAATGACGATAGCATTTGCATGGAATATTGGTTGAGAGAATCATGATCTTACATTAAGTAAAGTTGTGCGCTTGCACGGCATATGGGATATGGTCTCCCATTGTTCGATGTAGATGCTGATTTGAAGAGTTCTTTTTGGAAAACTTTGATAACAATTCAACATTCACTTGGAGATGCCTTCATCTCTCCTCCCTTCTGTGATTGTCAAGCCATTTTAGCCATGGTTTAGTTGTTTAGCTGATTTGCTTAGGGGACAAGGTAGCAGCTTCTTTAAAACACTATTTTTTGCGTTTTAGTTTCAGTCTGTTTCAACTTCTATTAAATAATTTCCTATATAATAAGTAGTCACATGAGTAGCTTGTAGCTTTTTAATGAGATTTAGTCTAGTATAGACCATAAGGTTATTTGGGCTTTGAAAGATTAGGCTTAGCCGCTTAGGCCGTCTTTAGAGATATGCAATTAAACCTATTATAAATAGTCTAGATATTAAGTGTTCAGCATTTTTGAGCTGCGGTTGAAAATGTCAAATGATATATATATTTGATTAGACCTGAAAGAAAGAAAGTGACGTTATTTGAAAACTACAACCTTGTAAACTTATAATGATTGACTTATATGCAAAAAGAAAATGCTTATATTTAGAAAGGGTAGAGGTAATGAGTTTGTTTACGATATAGGTGCTTCCATGCTAGTCCGGAAGTTTGGGCAAGAAGAGGTGATGAGGCATTTGGGTTGAAGGCCCCAAAGAAGGAGAAGTATGTAAGAAAGGAAGGTAGGAACCAGCCACCTGTTGAAGCTCGATATGTCCCTCGTAATGTCAAAGCACCCAAATCTAATCCTGATAAAACAGTAGAAGTATTTGAAGGCATGACCCTTGTTGAACTGGCAAAGCGTACTGGAAAATCAGTATCTTCTTTGCAGGATATCCTCACAAATGTTGGTGAAAAGGTTGAATCAGAGTTTGAACCTCTCAGCATGGATACTGCAGAGCTTGCTGCAATGGTATTTCCCTTCTTAGATAATGTTAAATTAGTGAAGACTAGAAACTAGCCCCATATTGATCCCAAAGTTGGGTTGTCAGTTCGTGTTATTTTTTTTTCAAAAAAACCTAGGGAAGAAACAGGTAAGACTGGGCCAAAAGTATGAATACGTTAGTTTTTGATGTTGCTCCCTCCATGCTCACATAAGTGTACATCTCCAAGGCTTAACTTTTTTACGATTCCCTGCCCTTTTAGAAAAGCTAGCAAGTACCAATTATTTGTTTAATAATTTGGAAGAGTAATTAACTAAGAGAGGGAATAGTTGGAATGAAAATATCCATGTAATTTTGTAAAATAACTTACTCTAAAATTGAAGGCTTAAATAAGCTTTTGGTCCTATAAAATACCCATTTCTTGGTTCTGGTCCCCATAATATTTAAGCCAAGATTGAAACATATTTGATATCTTGTTTATTTGAGAAATGAGGGAGTAATTTACTTTAATTTAAATTGTCAATGTAGCCTTACACATATATTTTTACACGTTTAATTTTTTTGCCTTCATAGTCAATCTTATTTTGTCTTAATTTGCCATATGATACACTTCCTTTTTAGTTTCTATTTCTTGATTTTTTGTTCATATAATTTTCTTGCTGCTGCAGGAAGTTGGAGTCAACGTTAAGAGGTTACATTCAGTTGAGGGTACTGAAATTGTACCACGCCCTCCAGTTGTAACAGTGATGGGCCATGTTGATCATGGTAAAACTTCTCTTCTCGATGCCTTGCGACAAACATCAGTGGCAGCCAGAGAGGCTGGTGGCATAACTCAACATCTTGGTGCTTTTGTGGTGGTCATGCCATCTGGGGCATCAATCACATTCCTTGACACCCCTGGTCATGCTGCATTTAGTGCAATGCGAGCAAGAGGTGCAGCAGTCACAGATATAGTAGTGCTAGTTGTTGCTGCAGATGATGGAGTGATGCCTCAAACACTCGAAGCCATGTCCCATGCAAAAGCAGCTAATGTACCAATTGTTGTTGCAATTAATAAATGTGATAAACCAGGTGCAAATCCTGAGAAAGTAAAACTGCAGCTTGCTTCAGAGGGCTTGATGTTGGAGGAAATGGGTGGTGACATTCAGGTCATTGAAGTTTCAGCACTTCAAAAAACCGGACTGGATAACCTAGAGGAAGCTTTACTCCTTCAAGCCGAAATGATGGATCTGAAGGCACGAATTGATGGGCCTGCTCAAGCTTATGTGGTAGAAGCAAGGCTTGACAAAGGACGCGGTCCATTGATAACTACCATAGTTAAAGCAGGGACCTTAACTTGTGGTCAGTATGTGGTTGTAGGCTCAGAGTGGGGAAGAATAAGAGCTATTAAAGACATGGTGGGAAGGTTAACTCAACGAGCAACACCTGCAATGCCTGTTGAAATTGAAGGGCTTCGAGGGTTGCCAATGGCTGGTGATGATGTTATTGTTGTTCATTCTGAGGAGCGAGCCAGAATGCTTAGTTCTGGTAGGACAAGGAAATTTGAGGAGGATAGACTTAGGAGGAAGTTGAATGAGGGCATCCCATCTACATTGGAGTCATCAGAGGAGGTTCCGCAGAGGGTTGAGATGCCAATAATAGTAAAGGCAGATGTTCAGGGAACTGTTCAAGCTGTCACAGATGCATTGAGAACTTTAAATAGTTCTCAGGTACGTAAAGATATCTTTTTTTCAAGTAAATGAGCTTTAAACAAAATATGTCACTGACAGAAGTGATAAATGAACTTTCAATGTCCAATAATCAGGCTTCCAAACTATAACTATCTTGTAGAGAAAAAAGTTGGATATATCTAGTATTCGCTGCTAAGCAAGTTGTATTTTGTTGTCAGGTTCTGGTGAATGTTGTTCATGTTGGTGTTGGGCCCATCTCTCAATCTGACGTGGACTTAGCACAAGCTTGTGGTGCGTGCATAGTCGGATTCAATATCAAGAATCCACCCACTGCTCTTAGTCAGGCAGCAACTCGTGCCAGTATCAAGGTACTCTAACTAGTGCAATGGAGATTAAGATTCCGTGACATTACAACTTTGAATTTGTTTTGATATGAATATCAGTTTGGCTTAATTGCAGTTGATTCTGCACCGTGTTATTTACCATCTTTTGGAGGACATAGGAAATTTGATAATAGAGAAGGCCCCTGGTACTTTTGAGACCCAGGTGGCTGGGCAGGCAGAGGTGCTGAACATCTTTGAAGTGAAAGGGAGCAAGTCAAAGGGACCTGATGTTAAGATAGCCGGTTGTCGGGTTGTAGAAGGTTTTGTGGTGAGGACAGGAACCATGAGGCTCCTGAGAAGCGGGGAAGTCGTGTTCGAAGGAAATTGTGCATCTCTTAAGCGGGAGAAGCAGGATGTGGATACTGTGAAGAAGGGTAATGAGTGTGGATTAGTTATCAGTGATTGGTACGATTTCCAGATTGGAGATGTTATTCAGTGCTTGGAACAGGTCGTCAGGAAGCCCAAGTTCATTAAGTCAGAGAGTGGTGCTGTTCGAATTCAGTGCTGACACAGTCTTGTGCTCAATTTTACACACCAAGCCACCAATAAACACTTACATTAAGGTAATTAATTATCGTTGCACATAGAGAAGAAAGACAAGGGTGATTAACTGTAGAGGTATAGTGTAATAGGTTTTTGACACCAAAATTCCTATTAGGAACGAAATGTGTTATACGGTACCATTCCACAAACCCTAAAAAAAAAAACTTAAGGGTTTATCTATATCTTGTGTTCTTAAGTGGACATGATAAGATTATAAATTGAGAAAGTTTTTATTTATTAGAAATACAAAAAATTTAAGTTTTTAATACATTTGTTTTGCATTTATTAAATGAGAAAAAAATTAAAATCTTTCAATAATGATAAGCTTATCATGCGGTCTTAGAGCACATATTAGTTAAATTCAAAACTTAAATAGTATTTTCAGTGCAGATTACAAAAGATATCAATCTAATGGTGGGGAGTCCAGATATAATGAATTATAATTTTGTAATCTTTTTTTCTTTTTGGCAAACTAAGTTCTTGTAATTTGACTTGAATTAAATGCCTAAGTACTTCAACTGAGGTTGTACTTTCAGATTTTTAGGAAGCCACTGTGCATGGGAAAATTGGCAAGAGTGATGCCATTCTTTTGCCATTCTGGGATAACAAATTTGAATATCATTTGCAATGAAGTGAAATTTCAAATATGGAGATCATAGGTGATTTTTTATTTTTTTATTTTTTATTTTTTATTTTGGTTTAATCGCTCGGGTGTTCTCTCATCGCTGGAGTGAATTTCTAACTTTTTTTTAGTTTTTTTTAAAAGCAATTTTTAATATCAAATTACATTTTTAATTTGTTTCAAATTTTTTAAAACGCTTTCTTCCAGTCCACGTATTTGTTTGGCTGGAATTTGTCCTCTTCGTTTTTTCAGTTACACCATATCTTTTTTTTTTTTTAATATAACAAATTGTACTATTATTCCATATTTCGCTTGAAACAAAATCATATGCAAAATTAGGTTGGTCGAATAGTTAGTTCACTTATTTGTTTAAACGTTGGAGGTTCAAATTCTATTATGTATATGTAGCAATCCATTGATCCTTGAATGAAATTCAGATTTGCGACAAATTAGTCCTTGATCTTTCGAATTGAAAGATACCGTAAATAAAAAAAATCATACGCAAACTAAAAACCAACTATTCTTATGTGTGGTTTTACCTAATACTTCCAATGAAAGAAAGAATAGACAAAAGTACACTTGAAAATTTACATGGTGGTCACAATTACACCTAAATTATTTAATGAGTTACGTGTACACACGATTTGTTTGTTCTAATGGACACTAAAAGAGTTTTCAATGAAACAAAGAGACGAAATGAATTGTTGATCTATCATTGAGTAATTGAATGTCTGTACATTATTAGATGAAGCAACTCTCCTATATATAGCAAGCAACCATAATTCTATTAAAACAGAAAATAGAATAATAGAATTGAAAATAAGATAGACTTGACTATCACTTAACAACTATGACTTGACCTTGATCTGTTATATTACATTCTTTATCTCTATTACCCTCCTTCAAACTCATGGTGATTTTGGAAATAACCTTGAGTTTGAAATGAAATTTCTCAAAGGTAGGAGCTGATAAGGCCTTAGTGAAAATGTCAGCAACCTGTTCTGTAGAGGGAATGTGAACACTGAACAACCTTCAAGTGATTTTGAATAACCCTCTCATGGACAAAATGCATATCCAAGTCAAAGTGTTTTGTCCTGTTATGAAGAACAGAATTTTCAGCAAGCAACACAGTATTGATGTTGTCACAGAAAAGAGTGGGAGTACAAGAGAGTGGAATGCGAAGTTCCTTCAATAAATTTGGTAGCCAGATGATTTTAGAATCTACTACAGCTAACCCGCGATATTCAGCTTCTGTGCTAGACCGGCTAACTGAAGATTATTTGATACGGAACGTAACCCAGGATAAGATGGAAGATCAAAGAAAGGGACTCCTCTACCTCAATTTGATTTCCTGATGCAACAGTTAAGGGAATCACTCTACCTCACCTGTTCACACCCAAGTTTCTCAAAGAAACTCAAAGAAAATTTCATTCATCAAAAATTAAAAAAATGGCTACCAGGGTTTAGAGGGTTTTTATACCTCTTAAATTTAAATCCCTAACTCATAAGTTCACTAGAATAAAATATGGGCCAAATCATAATTGGGCCTAAAACAAACAAATAACAAAAATAAAATAAACATAGAATAAATTCTAAGAAAGTGATGTCTCTTTTAATTCATCTTGACTAATGAGAGTCTTCAATGCATCTTGTAAAATAGTAAGACGTGTGGCTTTTGATAATCGTTAATCATTGTCTTGCCCAATTCTTGATGCATCTCCTGAACACATGATTTAGCCATGTTTGCAAAACCTTCTTTTATTCTCTTAGTTGTTGCTCTTGTAATTGGACCAATTGGCATATGACAGTTCTCAGTTTGTTCCATAGGGCTCGTATCATTCCCTCCCTCCTGAAAAAGATTCGACCTCGAATCTGCATCACAAGCAAAAGGAGATAGGTCAGAGACATTAAAAGTAGCTGATACATTATACTCACCTGGAAGGTCAATCTTGTAAGCATTGTCATTGACCCTTTCAAGCACTTGAAATGGACCATCACCCCTAGGGTCTAACTTGGATTTTCTTTGAGTAGGAAATCTCTCTTTTCTCAAATGAACCCATACCCAGTCACCAGGTTCAAAGATAAGTTGTCTTCGACCTTTATTCACCCGTTGGGCTATCAACTTATTTTTCTGTTCAAGCGATTCACGTGCTTTCAAGTGCATTGCTTTAACCTTTTCAGCTTTACCTTCTGCATCCAAGCTAACAATATCACTCAAAGGCAAAGGTAATAAGTCCAAAACAGTTAAAGGATTAAAACCATAAACAAGTTCAAAAGGAGAAAACCCAGTAGAAGAATGAGTAGTTCTATTATAAGCAAACTCAATAAAAGGTAAACAATCTTCCCAAGTTTTCAAATTCTTACCAACAACAGCACGTAATAAGGTCCCTAATGTTCTATTTACTACTTCAGTTTGACCATCAGTTTGAGGATGACAAGTAGTAGAGTATAATAATTTTGTGCCTAATTTACCCCATAAAACTTTCCAAAAATGACTCAAAAATTTGACGTCACGATCAGAAACAATAGTTTGGGGAACACCATGCAAACGCACAACCTCTCGAAAGAATAGATCAGCAATATTTGTCGCATCATCAGTTTTATGGCATGCAATAAAATGAGCCATTTTACTAAATCTGTCTACCACAACAAAAATGCTATCTCGACCTTTTCTTGTTCGAGGCAAACCAAGAACAAAATCCATAGAGATATCAACCCACGGATGCATAGGAACAGGTAAAGGGGCATACAAACCATGTGGTAAAGACTTAGATTTAGCCTGTTTACATGCAACACATTTAGCACAAAATTTTTCAACATCTCTACGCATGCGGGGCCAGTAAAAATGTTCAGATAATACATCCAATGTCTTATGCACACCAAAATGACCCATCAAACCCCCATTATGTGATTCAAGAACAAGTAAGTCCCGCATAGAACAAGCAGGCACACAAATTCTATTACCACGAAACAGAAAACCTTCATGTCTATAAAATTTGTTAAATGCACTATGTTCACAAGAGGCATAAATAGCAGAAAAGTCAGAATCAGTGACATACAACTCCTTGAAAAACTCAAAGCCCAATAACTTAGAGGTAAGTGTAGTAATCAAAGCATACCTCCGAGATAAAGCATCAGCAACGACATTATCTTTACCTTGTTTAAAGGCAATAACATAGGGAAATGTTTCAATAAATTCCACCCATTTAGCATGTCTTTTAGCAAGCTTACCTTGTCCTTTTAAGTGCTTCAAAGATTCATGATCCGTGTGAATCACAAACTCCTTAGGTAAGAGGTAGTGTTGCCAAACCTCTAAAGCCCGAACCAAAGCATATAATTCTTTGTCATATGTTGAATATTTACGCTGAGCTAAATTCAACTTTTCACTGAAGAAGGCAATGGCTCGTTTTTCCTGCATTAAAACAGCACCTATACCAATCCCAGAAGCATCACATTCAATTTCAAAGGTTTTATCAAAGTTAGGTAAAACAAGAATAGGAGCAGAACACAAACAGTCTTTTAGGGTATGAAATGCAATGTCTTGTTCCCTTTCCCATTTAAATCCAACATCCTTTTTTATGACCTCTGTGAGAGGCGCAGCAATGGTAGAAAAATTTTTCACAAATCTTCTATAAAACCCAGCTAACCCATGAAAACTTCGTACCTCAGAAGCATTCTTAGGCGTTGGCCATTCACGAATAGCCTTTACCTTTTCCTCATCAACTTCAATTCCACTCGCACTCACAACAAAACCAAGAAATATAACTCGATCAATACAAAAAGTGCACTTTTTAAGATTAGCATATAATTTCTCTTGTCGAAGCACTTCCAAAACAGCTGAAACATGTGACAAGTGGTCATCCAAACAAGTGCTATAAATGAGAATATCATCAAAATAAACAACAACAAATTTACCCAAAAAGTCTCGCAAAACATGGTTCATCAGACGCATAAAAGTACTAGGGGCATTAGTTAACCCAAAAGGCATTACTAACCACTCATATAACCCATGTTTTGTTTTAAATGCAGTTTTCCATTCATCCCCTGGGTTCATTCGAATTTGATGATACCCACTTTTTAAATCAATTTTAGTGAATATACATGCACCATATAACTCATCAAGCATGTCATCTAACCTAGGGATAGGATAACGATACTTTACCGTAATTTTATTGACTGCGCGACAATCGACACACATTCGCCAAGTACCATCCTTCTTTGGAACCAACAAAACTGGTACAGCACATGGACTCATACTCTCCCGGATGTGACCTTTGGCTAATAACTCCTCTACTTGCCTTTGAAGTTCCTTTGTCTCTTCAGGATTACTCCTATAGGCTGGTCTATTAGGAATGCTAGCACCAGGAATAAAATCGATTTGGTGCTCAATCCCACGTAATGGAGGCAAACCACGTGGTACGTCAGTAGGGAAGACATCGGCAAATGCCTGCAACAAAGAGACAAAGCTATTTGGCAAATTTGGGTTAAGGTCAGTGTCAGAGAATAAAGTATCCCTAAATCGAACCATAAACAAAGCTTTCTTGCCTATTAAAGCACTCTTTAAATCTCTCTCTTTTGCAAAGAAACACAATTTGCTCTCAACTTTCTTAATTTTTTTTTGTATTTGTACTACTCTCAGGACATGGACTCTTTTCTTTCTTTTCACTCACCTTTGGGCCTTTTGCTATATTCTTTTCACTCATAGCCTCTTTTCTCTCAGATTTTTCTGTTATCTCACATCCCATGTTCCCCTTGGTATCCTGTTGAAGCTTCAACTGGTCAAGGTAAACCTCCTTAGGTGATAAAGGAGCAAGAGTGATCTTGCGACCATTAAAATCAAAGGAGAATCGATTTGTATAACCATCATGAAATGCGCGACGGTCGAACTGCCAAGGTCGCCCCAATAATAAATGACAAGCTTGCATTGGCACCACATCACACAAGGCCTCATCAACATACTTGCCAACAGAGAATGCAATTGTCACCTGTTTGTCAACCTTGATCTCTCCACTGTCATTCAACCACTGCAACGTATATGGTTTAGGATGTCGAACACATGTCAAACCCAATTTCTCCACCATAAGTGTACTAGCCACATTAGTCCAACTCCCACCATCAATAATTAAACTACACACTTTTTCACCCACCAAACATCTAGTGTGAAAAAGATTGTGGCGTTGCTCTAGACTTTCTTCTTTCACCTGTAAATTCAAAGCACGTCTAACAACAAGAGATTCACCATGGACTGCATACTCAACATCTCCATCAGAACAATCCTCCAAAGATGGCATGCTATTATGATCAGAGTCATCACCACGATCAGAATCAGACACAATATCATCTCCTCTAATAACCATCAATCTCCTATTTGGGCAATCACTAGCATAATGACCCATACCATGACACTTGAAGCATTTAATATCTCGATGTCTAGAAGTAGCAGAAGAAGAGTTAGAATTACCTTTCTTCTTCGTAGCATCAAGCAATGCATTGGATTCAACACCCTTAGTCTTTGTTGTGTCAGCACTACGAGACTCCCACTTTGGATTAGCATGCGATAATCCTCTTGGTGCTCTTCTTTGTTGTTGCCTCTCCACCTTCATTGCCATACTGACCAAATCATCTATCTCCACATAATGATGTAACTCCACCACATCAGCAATTGCTCTATTCAAACCACCCACAAATCGTGCCATAGTAACCTCAGTGTCCTCTTCTATGTTGGCAGTAATCATAAGCATTTCCATTTCCTTATGGTAGTCTTCAACGGACTTGGAGCCTTGAGTCAGTCGATGTAACTTCTGATGCACTTCCCTGTAGTAGTACGAAGGCACAAATCGTTTCTTCATGAGGCGTTTCATAAGATCCCAAGACTCTATAGGGTGATCATCATTCCGCCGTCGTGTCTTCACTAGTTCATCCCACCAAAGCAAGGCATAGTCAGAGAATGCAACTGCTGCCAAACGAACCTTCTTTTCCTCAGAGTAATTATGGCAAGCAAAAATTCTTTCCACCTTACGTTCCCACTCCAAATAAACTTCAGGATCATTTCTCCCTTTGAATGGTGGTATTTGCATCTTGATGGCGTTGATATTGCTATCTTGACTTTTATGTCGAGGTGTTATAACCCCATCAGAGTCATCATCAGAAGGTACATGATTCTGACGCCGATTCCGGAAAGGTCCTTGTTTAGCAATCTTGGATAGTGTCTGTGTCACCTCTTGCTTCCATGCTTCCAATTCAGTCAAGCGATTAGTTAAGTGTTGAATGGCCCTTTGCATCAATTCCATGTCCACTACAGTATCTTCAGAATGAGCTGCCATAACAATGAACCTGTAACAAAAATAGTATAAAAGAACCTCACAAGCACTCACTCCGTGTTTCACTCAAAGATGGACACTCGTGTTTATTCTCAAAATTGGCTTTTACCCTCTATTGAACTTACCACTCTTGCCTTTTACCACTCTTGAATCTCTTTGACTGTTGCACTTTAGAAAGCAAATAAAAATAAAAGATAGAGAAAATCCGACGCAACGATAAGAGGAAAAGATGAATAGAATAATAAAAGGGACAAAGACACAAAAGACAAAAGATCAGAATAATAATAATTAAAAAAAATAAAAATAATAAGAATAAGAATAATAATAATAACGTACGTAATGATTTTTTTTTTTTTTGAGATTGTTGCTTTGTTTTGTTTTTTTGTTTTGTTTTTTTTTTTTTTTTTTTTTGCTTGAGTGCTACTGTGTAAACTTCAAAGTATGTACTCTCAAGTATGTACTCTTTTTTTTTTTTTTTTTTTGATACTCAAGGGAATGACAAAAAGAATAACGATGAACACAGACGGAAAGATAAAGTGACTATGCGTGGTTGGAATTTTTTTTTTTTTTTTTTTGGTACTCAAGGGAAGGACAAAAGAATAACGATGAAGGATAAAGTGACTATGCGTGGCTGGATTTTTTTTTTTTTTTTTTTTTTGGTACTCAAGGGAAGGACAAAAAGAATAACGATGAACACAGACGGAAGGATAAAGTTTATGTAGAACACAGAAAGGATGAACGTAGACTAATGAAAATTAATCTAATACCTGAAATCTGATACCAAATGATACGGAACGTAACCCAGGATAAGATGGAAGATCAAAGAAAGGGACTCCTCTACCTCAATTTGATTTCCTGATGCAACAGTTAAGGGAATCACTCTACCTCACCTGTTCACACCCAAGTTTCTCAAAGAAACTCAAAGAAAATTTCATTCATCAAAAATTAAAAAAATGGCTACCAGGGTTTAGAGGGTTTTTATACCTCTTAAATTTAAATCCCTAACTCATAAGTTCACTAGAATAAAATATGGGCCAAATCATAATTGGGCCTAAAACAAACAAATAACAAAAATAAAATAAACATAGAATAAATTCTAAGAAAGTGATGTCTCTTTTAATTCATCTTGACTAATGAGAGTCTTCAATGCATCTTGTAAAATAGTAAGACGTGTGGCTTTTGATAATCGTTAATCATTGTCTTGCCCAATTCTTGATGCATCTCCTGAACACATGATTTAGCCATGTTTGCAAAACCTTCTTTTATTCTCTTAGTTGTTGCTCTTGTAATTGGACCAATTGGCATATGACAGTTCTCAGTTTGTTCCATAGGGCTCGTATCATTATTTCTTACTTGACCATGAAACAAGATTCGATCCCAAATAGATTCCATATCCACAAGTAGATCTTCGATCATCAATATTAGACCCCCAATTGGAATCTGTAAAACCAAATAGCCTTAAATCAGTAGAAGCATGAAACAATAGTCCTTGATCAATAGTGCCAGCCAAGTATCGCAAAATCCTCTTTACACATTTCCAATGTGTGAGAAACGGTTGTTGCATATACTGACTAACCTTATTTACTGAAAAGGAGATCTCAAGCCTAGTAAGAATTGCATATTGCAATGATCCTACTACAGACCTATATAGATATGGATTATCAAATTCATCATCTCCCTGATTTGTGAGTTTTAAATTTGTGACCATAGGAGTAGGAACTCCTTTGGAGTTTAGCATGTTAGCCTTTTCTAACAGTGAGTGTATATATTTTGATAGAGACAAATGGAAAGAATTTGAGGATAATTTAGTAGCTTCTATCCCAAAGAAGTAGCTAAATTCTTCAAGATCCTTTAAAGAGAAGTCATTGTTCAATTGAGTAATGGTGGTTTGAATGACTCTGTTATTATTACGTGTAATAAGAAGATCATCAACATAAACTAAAATGTAAAGAATAATATCACCAGAGGATTTAACAAATAAGGAAGGATCTGATCTTGTTCTATAGAAACCAAAAAAAGCAAGAGTTGAGGCCAATTTCAGAAACCAAACTCGAGGAGCTTGTTTAAGGCCATAAATAGATTTATTTAACTTACATACATATGATGAATTACCTTGCTGGAAGCCTGGTAGTTAAGACATGTAGACAAGTTCCTTAAGATCCTCATTCAAAAAAAGCATTATTGAAATCTAGCTGTCTGATTGTCCAATGAAAGCTCAGGGCCAAAGAAAGCACCACCCGAATTGTAGAGGGTTTGATCACAGGAGCAAATGTTTGATCATAATCGATTCCTTTTATTTAATGATTGCCTTTGGCCACCAAACGAGCCTTATACTTCATGATTTGGCCATTGGGATGTCTTTTAATGGCAAAAATCCAAGTATCCAACAGTAGCCAATAACCTCATCAATGAAAGAGTTTTCAATGAAACAAAGAGACCAAATGAATTATTGATCTATCATTGAGTAATTGGATGTCTGTACATTAGATGAAGCAACTCTATTATATAAAGCAAGCTACCACAATTCAGTTGAAACAGAAAATAGAATAACAGAATTGAAAATAAGTTAGACTTGACTATCACTTAACAATTATGACTTAATCTTGATCTGTTATATTACATTCTTTATCTCTATTAGATACATTCACCCTTCTGGCAATGGGCGTGGGCCTCCATTAACAAAATTGCACATGTGTAATGTTTTAGGTCCAACATGGCACTATTACTATGAGTCACGCTGCCATGTAAGATAAAATCCTTTTAAAATTAAATTAATTAAACCTAAATCCTCTAACTCCAAAAATTGCATAAATTCCTTGAACCCTAACAAAGAACAAAGAACATGGGTTCACTTAGGATTTCTCCACAACCAAACAAAAGCCTCTCCTCTTCAATCTCAAGTTCTCCTAGTTCTCTCTCTTTCTCTGTCATTTCTCCAACACTACCTACAAGTTTGTCAATCCTTAAAACCTGTAAATCCAAAAATTTTCCTCTTCTTTCAGCACACTCAATCTCACTTCACTCCCTCCTCTCACCTCTCAGAAGTGGCCCATCATCGCCGTCCATCATTTGTGCCGCTAGGCCGGAGCCGGACGGTTCGTCGCTAGCGCTCATCCTCTTGTCTTCCTCGATGTTCCTCAATAGCCTCCTTCATCATGATTCATCACTGCTCGTTGCCTCGCCGCCTTGTCCATCGTAGTCACGTCGCCTCACTGCCTCAGTTCTGTCGGTTTCCTGCTTTCTATTCTCATTAGGTTCGCGTTCGCATTCTGGCAGCTCATGGTTCCTCATTCTCGCGTAGGCTTTTACAGTTCTAGCATTATGTTTCTACAGTTCTACTTTTGCATATCTGCTTCTACTTCTACGATTAGAAAATTATTGTTAGATATTAAATTTTTTTTTGTTATTTTAAATTTTTGTTCTAGTTGATTGTTTTTCTTGCTTTTGTTTTAAATTTTAGCTCTAGTTTATGATGCACGGATACTAACACGGATATGAGACACGACACGATATGGGACATGCCGACACACAAATTTTAAAATCTTATAAGATATGGGAACACACACATATATAAAATATGATGTATTTTTTAAAAAAAATAGTAATGATACTTTGATATTTATTAATATTAAAATATAAATTAATTTTTTAATGATTTTTAATATCTCATTTTAATTATACAAAGTATTTAAAATATTTTTTTAGTTTTAATAAATAATAATAATAATATATACTATTTCTAAATTTATTTCAATAATACATACTAAAAATAAGGTTGGACACGCTAACACGTGATAGCATTTAGATGTGTCCAAGCGTGTCGGAGAAATTTTTTTTCTTTTTTATTAAAACATAGTTGGACACGCGTGTCGAACGAGTGTCGATGAGTGTCGTGTCCAAAATGTGTTCAACATGCAGACATGACAACTCAGCAAAGTGTCCGTACTTCATGGGTTCTAGTTGATTAAATTTGATACTATTGCTAGGTCTTAAATTTTTCTTTCAAATTCTGGCTGGTTAATTAATTTTTCAAAACTTTTTCTCTTCCTGAAACGAAGTCATGTTCTTTGTTCTTTGTTAGGGTTGTAGAAATTTTTATAATTTCTGAAATAAAAAGATAGAGGGTTAGATTAATTTCACTTAATAAATTAATTTTAAAAAATAATTATCTTACGTGGCAACAAATTGCCACATCACTCATAATAATAATTCCATCATGGACTCAAAATGTTATACATGTGCAGTAAAACAAACAGAGACATACGTTTATTGTTGGAAGAAGAAATGTTTCTATCGAAACAAATAAATAGTGTGTACGCATGACTCATTAAATAATTTGGGTGTAAATGTGATTGTTGGTACAAATTTCGACTTATAGATAAATTCAATTACAATTCATCAAAGTTGAGGAAAAGATCGATAGATCAGACCTTTGGCTATAGAAAAAAAACACTTTCGACTACGATAAAGGATGATAGTCAAAGTCAAGGGCTGTATGATGAAAAATGAGCTAAAACCGTAGAGACCATGTGGTTAAATACAAGCATGATGAAAAATATGAGATTGAAAAGCAAGGCAAGACAGAACGTGAGAGTGTCCACTATAAAAATTTTTCAGAGTCAAAACAAGATCGTGGTTTGAAAAAAAGGAGGAACTACCAGGAGCAGGTCCTCCCTTAAGGTCTTAAAAAGGGGGGGGAGGACTTCAATAAAAAAAAACACTAGATTATCATGCAAATTCTGTAAAATTTCTCAGTCTCAATGATGTAACCAAAGATTATGGAGTATAAGTACATATGAGTGTTAGGAGCTCATTTTATTTTATTATTTTTTGTTTTTCTTTCGTTTAATTTTTTTGTTTTAAATATTTCATTGTTATTCTGTTTTCTTTTAATTTCCATTTCACTTTTACATTTTCATTTATTCAAAGTTTTCTTTTATTTATTTCACACACTTTCATTTTATTTGTTACAATTTGTCATTAATAGTTCGACGTAATTCGTTTCAATACGAATACTAAATACTTTCTAAGTCGGGCTCATTATTTTCAGAAGAGTCGTATCTGCTCTCTAAATTGAAATCTTGATACAAGTTCGATTCAATATTTTATTAAGATTATTAAAAATTGAGTGAATCAGTGACTATTGTGTGAATTTTTAAGTGTACTTTTTTGTCCATTGTTTCTAAATAAAATAAACATTTGTAATGTGTTGCGAGTAATGTTTATAAATTTTTTCCCTCGTGTGCAAACTCTTTTCTCTTTTTCTTCATTTGCAAGATATAGCCTGTTATTTATTATTGGATAATAATAATAATAATATAAAGTAAACACGGGTCCATAAGACATGCATCTATCGCGACGGTGCTGAACATGGTAGGTATCTGCAACTTGGCTCATCTTTTTTCTCTGTCCACTCATCCGTAGGAGTCGCTAAATGTCCACGTCCTCCAACTCAATCAGCAATATATCGGCAATATTACTCTATTCGAATAATCAATTGCGTAAGGAATTATTCTTCTACGACCTTATTGCATTATAATAATAGTAATAATTTCTCCTGTTTCGTCGTTTGGCATGTGTCAAAAACGTGTTTTTTCTTTCGTTTCTTCGAACTATTAAACTAAGCAATTCAATTTGAATTGGACCTGTCCACTATTAAAACGGTAGCTTACTCTTGAATTAAGCACACTACACATATTATACACGAAATCAAGAATTTTGTTGTATTTATTTATATGTGATTAAGTTTAATAATAAAAGTGAACGCTTGTTTTACTCGATGGGGTGAGGAAACAACAGGGGGCCTAACTCCATAACAAAACAAATACTAAATTAATCAATTGGTCCCAGTAATCATCGAACACAGCATTTAAAATACGTAGCACCCCATATATCCCACACGTGGCCTCTGCCCTGTAAAGTCTGCAGCTGATATTACCAAGAGGAGTTATGCCCTACAGTCATTCTAAGTTCATAGTCAAAACCGTTTTTAAAAAATATTTTGATTTTTATTTTTATTTCTAAAAAATAAATTTAATCAAAATTATTTTCAAAAGATTTAAAATTAATCACGTTAATTCTTTTGTCCATTTTGTCACTAACGACGTTAAATTTATTGACGTAGCAATTAACTTGATAATCCAACCCAAACTAAATCCAGATCATACCCGCTTTCAATCCAACCCAAATTTAAACCCAACCAAAAACAGCGTTCCTTCTTCCCACATTCAATAGTTTTTTCATCTTCTACCTGAAGCTCCACCACGCCACTTTGCAAGGTGTTCCACGTCGCCATCAGTCTCTGTATGTTCTTCTACTACAATGCTGTCGGTCCTTGTCCGCAGTTCTTCTCTTTGTTCCAATCCCAAAATTTCTTTTCTCCTCCTCTTCCCTCCCTTTCTATTATTCTTTTTGCCACCAACACTAAAACCCTTCTTTTCTATTGAAGTTCGCTTGATGTTACTGTTCATTTCTTGGTTTAATTGAGGTTCATTTGGATCTAAAAATGAATTCGATGTATTTTTTTTAATGATTGAGTCTTTTTAACTACTTCTTCAAATTTGAACTAATTTTGGTTTATTTGTGTGCTAATTGAAGTTCACTTGATGCTACTGATAAGTATTGACCAATTTTTTTAGCAAAGAAGAATGAAATTATTCATTATCATTTTATTTAATTGTATTAGATTCCACTCTATTCCATTCAATTAGTTCAGTTTTAAACAAGCAGTCAAAAAGACTCAATCATCAATAAAAACACATTGAATTTATTTGTGGATCCAAATGAACATCAAATAAACTAAGAAATGAATCGAAATTACTTAAGAAATAAAAAACTTGGTTAATACTTAACAGCAGCATCAAGTGAATCTCAATTAACATACAAATGAACCGAAATTAGTTCAATTTTGAACAAGTAGTCAAAAAGGCTCAATCATCAACAAAAACACATCCAATTCATTCCTATATCCGAATGAACCTCAATTAAACTAAGAAATGAACCGAAATTACCTAAGGAATAAAAAATTTGGTCAATACTTATCAGCAGTATTATGTGAACCTCAGTTCAATTTTGAACAAGTAGTTAAAAAGACTCAATCATCAACAAAAATACATTCAATTCATTCTTGGATCCAAATGAACTTCAACTAAACTAAAAAATGAATCGAAATTACTTAAGAAATAAAAAATTTGGTCAATACTTATTAGCAGCATCATGTGAACCTCAATTAACACACAAATGAACCAAAACTAGTTCAGTTTTGAACAAACAGTCAAAAAGACTCAATCATCAACAAAAAACGTATCGAATTCATTTTTGGATCCAAATGAACATCAATTAAAAGGAGAAAAAGAAAAAACACAGTAACAACAGCGATAAAAGAACGATGATTGAGAGAAAATACGTGAAGAAGAATTAGAAACGCGAAGAAGAAGAATGAAGAACACGAAGAAGAAGAATGTGAAGACGAAAAAGGAGGAATGCAAAAAAGAAGAAAAAGAAACGCAAAAAGTTTGCATTAGTGAAGTGTAATAAAAGTGATTTTTATTAAGTTTGTGCCAATTTAGTTGGACTTCGTTATCAAAAAGACTTAAATGTGTAATTCGACTGCAAAAATAATATCGTATCACTTAAAAAAAATATTTCAATAAATACAATGACTTCTATTATTTTTAAACCATTTAAATATCAAAATTAAAACAATAAAATTTTAGAGAATTTATATGACTTTTAATTATTCATATTAGCCTTCTATCAAACGTTTATGCGTCAAAAATTATTTAAGAATTTAAATAAGTCAGATTTATAAAATTTAAAAATAAAATAAAAATAATTAAATTTTAGTATTAAATTAAAACTCACGTACAAATTTAAAAACCAGATTCACTATTACTTGGGGATTAAAATGAAAGTGAGGCACCATAACAAACTAGAAAAGGAAAATAAAATTTGATTCGGTTACGCTACAGTATTAAGTATTTAAGTTAATTTACGCAGTTCCCGTTTCAATGAATTATTATTATTTGGGCAATGCCGTTGCAGACCACTGTGGCGAGGTTCGCGAGCACACCCAACCTCACGCTATCATTACCACAATCGAAATTCGAAAACCCTAAATGCTCCATTTCTCCTTAATCTCCATCCCCTATCTTCAATAACACGTTTCGATTTCATGTCTGCTCCCGCTGATGAGATATCCAATCTCGTTAATGGTAGTGTTGCCGATGACGATGAAGACGACGACGACGACGACGAAGGAGAACGCAGCGCTGCTGCACCTATTGGAAGCAAAGCAAGAAGAAGAAGAGGTGGATTTGGGAAGGCAAAAGAGATGGCGATGCATCAATTCACGAAAGCCAAGACTCAATTGCGCAGAGTCAGAAGCAGGAGGGCTCTGCTTCAATCATCGTCATCGTCAACGTCTTCTGCGAATGCAAGTAGAAGAGGCTTTTCCGGTAAGGAAACTAGTGTTAGAGGCACCGATGATTATTATAACGGAAGTAAATGCAAGTTTTGTTTTTCGCGTCCGAGAGTGTTGGAATCCCCTGAAGAAGGTGGATCTTCTGTCACCAGTGATCCCAATGACCCGAAATTCATCAATGCAATGTTGAGGCTCTTGATAGAGAAGAATGATTTTCATTCCAAAGAATGCAATCCACACATGGATTGACACTTGAAAGGTTCAGTTCCTTTCTGAACCTAAACATTGATCGTTGATGCTGCTGTTATTGTTGTTGTGATCTCTGAGTTTGTTGTATCAATTATTTGATATTTAATTTGCTGTGTTGTGGTGCCCTGCTATGCAAAAATGGTTGAAATCAAAGGAATTTGGTTCCTACACTTTTGGATGATGAATGGATTTGGATGGAAAGGTTTAGAGCAGTGTGGTCCAAGAAGTTGTGGGCATCACAAGGCACTTGCCGCCATCATTCGGTGGTTACAGATTGAAGATTAATTTAGAACAGGTGAGTGTACATTGGGAACGAAAAGATTTACTTATATAGATAAAAGAGGTTGCTTGATAAATTGCTGGTAACTAGATTCTTTGAGATTCTGGAAGCTTGTGCTTTTCCTCAAAAAGAGAGATGGTGCTGTACATAGTCATAGTAATACTGAATTTTGAACCCAGTCATTTTTAATTATGTCTTTTTAGCTCTTAGGTCTCCTTCATTGGTTTCATGTACTGTGGAAAAATATTCAACATGTCAAATTAAACACTGGCTTTAGTTCGTCTCATTAGTTTGATTTTGACCAGAAGTCATCCTGTTTTGCAAAACTGCATGTATTTGTTATATAATCAATTGCTTTTCTTGCAATTTCTAATCACTTTTTAGTTCTTAGTGTATCAGTTTTGTATTTCATCTTATGATAGATTGTCTACCTTTAAAGCAGCAGCTCTTATGTCACTTTTCATCGAGCAGGATAGAAAGTAGAAACCCTTTCATTTTCATTGTGTAGCGGCTACATTATTGAATCATGTATCAACCATTATTAAATTGAATTGAATTTTCAATGGAGTGTACATTGCATCTACTAGTATATGATGGATAAGCTGGCAGTTTCCCATACTAAAATGATAAACATAAAATAGATTTAGGTCTTCTAAAGTGAACATATTGCTAAAGTGAGAAAATGGTGTCTTAAGTGTTAACGATCATTTGATCATTTAATAGGTCCCACATAAAGTTACTGATCGAAGAATGGTTAGGCCCTTGCTTAATCACATAACATGCTCACTTTAAAAGGAGCCACGTCCCAATAAACATCTCTCTTGTCACTTGCATCAGTTGCATGTTGAACAGTTATTGTTATAGTCTAGCAAGTAGCAGAGATTATCTTATTGATTTTAAACTTGATAGTGGCGACCATTTAATTGTACATCTTGGTCCTGCTTTAGACGTATGTTTCTTGACTTATTGCATTCTTTCAAGTGAATTTTATGGCTTAACCCAGATGTGCCCATGCTTCTCTCTTTATGATGTATGTCTTGGTCAATGAAGACATTATATTTCTCTTCTAAGTTCTTCAAACTTAAGCATTAATGTGATAAGCTTGCTTCATTTCCCATTCTTCCAGTGTTGGGCCAGGTTGCTTTTGCTGCATCTGCACTGTCCCCTTCTGTACTCTGTTCTGATAACTTTTGTCCGTGCTTTTGTTTGGATGAGACAGAAAAGTATCTGGGTTTCTATTAGAGAACTCTAAAACCATGGTTGCTAAATTTTCAATTAGAATACCAATCATGCTATTATTAAGTACTTTTAGGTGCTTTTGGAATAAGGTGGTTTCTTATTTTGCAACAATGGGCGTGTTAAGGTGTGTGGTAAGTAGAGATAACAATTAGCTTGGTTCCTCGGTTCTTACTTTTTACTCGATGAGCTTAATTTTTCAATTAATAAAATTAATCCCATAATTTTACATTGTCAATCAAGTTAGTTCTTCTTTAGTTTATCAATCAGGCGTTAATGTGGAACGTCAAATGGGGGATCAATGTGATTGTTATCCCAACACGACATTAAAATTTAATAGTACAGAGTATTCTTCAAATTAGTTGCTAAATAGATATAATAAATTAATAATCAAATCGGTATCCTAGTTTTTATCTATATTAAAGTATTGTTTTTGTCCTAACGTTTAAATCGTCCTATTTGTATCCCTAACATTTGTAAAAGTGATTCAATGTTATCCTGCCGTCAATTACACATCATGAGAGCTTTAGTTTGAGTTTTAAAAATCTCTTCTTGAAGTTAGAATACAAATGTCTAGGATAGGGATAGGATCAATGATCTACTCCGAAAAATAGCTCATAAAATGTTGAAACTAATTTTTACAACATCTACATAATTCACTTTTCTAGGGACATAATTGAATCTAAACACTAATAGTGGGTATAATATTAAAATCGAACACATCCAAGTGAGACCTAATTGAGAATAAATACATCTAAGTGAGAATAATTGAAAAATATAATTTGATTTGTTAGTATAATTGATAGTAGGATAACATTAAATCACTTTTATAAACGTTAATGATACAAATAAGACGATTTAAACATCAGGGACAAAAACGATAATTTACTCTTTTATCTATAATCAAATTGATCCATTGCTTGAGGGATCAGTTTAATTGAAACCCTTTTGTGCCAGCTTACCTAATGACATACCACGTGACAGCCAACATTCGTTGCAAGCTTTTTGTTAAAGTCGTTTATTGGTTAACTGAGAAGAGAGTAATTTGGTTGACAATTTAAAATTAAATAATTAATTTGATCAATTTAAAAATTGAGTGAACATTGATCATCACAAAAAAGCTGAGAAACTAATTTGATTTCGGTATCTTAACTTTCTTCTACATGTAAATATAATTTACTCTTGACAAATATTTTCTCTACACGAATACATGTATATATGATCTCTTCTTAATATGATTCAAAATTTCAAACGATAATTTTGTTAATGAATATTAGGTATTTGTCTCTAAAAATGATATATACACACAAAAATTCAGTAACTAAATCAACCATTATATATATATTATTTAACTCATTTAAAATATATAATTTGTATTTTAATATGCATCCTATACACACAACTAATTTGATAGTTCATTTTTTGTGTATGTTTGTCAACATTACAAAAATGGTAGTATTCATAAAAAAAAAATTAAAAGTTTAATTTATCAATCTATTGAAAAGTTAAAAATTTGTACTTTTGTAACTTTAACAAGTACTTACACCCACAAGCCACAAGAAAACAGCCGATTCTTCATAAATTTTGTAATTGATTTGTGTGAGACATGCATATGAGTCTAAACGATGTGATGAGTTCATCTATCATATATGCTTTCTTTTGCGAAGAAAATCAGCCATGAAATACCATGAGTTTGATTCTCAGGAAATATGTGACGGTGTTTTGACAAATAGATAAAGAAAAAATGGTATCCTTTGCCCAGCCTTTATTCCGAAAAAACTTTTAGCTTTGGTTGCAAACAGGAATCCCAAAAGTAAAAGCTTTATATTCCAATTTCCAATAGATGATTCAAACCCAAAAGAATATCTGGATGCTCTAAGTAGATAATTACGAACATCTCATCCGGTCAGGGGAAAAATACACTTCATATTGTGGGGTGCAAAATATACTGAATGAAATGTGACCGTTACTGTAGTTACAAGAGAAAACGACAAGGGTGGTGAAATGGTTACAGCAGGATAAAAAAAAAACAGAAGGAATTTGTTGATAGTGCTTTTACATTGGTTTATTACTGTATGCTTAAACCGTTGTTGATAGAATGAAGGAAAATCACATCACGTGGTTTTCATTTTGTTGTTTCCCTTCCCTGTTACAAACACTTATGGGGCCATCTTCAAACAAGCCTGCACATGAAGGATGACACTCTCTTGTTGCTACTTATTTATGGTGTCAGTTTTAAATGTGTTTAGTGATAGATTAAATGTTAAGATATTTACAATCAGTGTTTCAATTTAGCAATATCTGTTACTTTAGTTATTTCTAAATTAAACTAGTATTTAGAAGGAATAGCAGCACACTATGAATTTAACGATTATCGTTACCTTTGACGTCTGAAATTGTAGCCGACATGAAAGGAAAATAGAAAGTCAAAGATTAGGTAATTAAAGGAAGGAGGCAGGGAGAGGAGTTACGGTGCGGCTAGGCCCAGGATAAGACAGTGTATACAAAAGAAAACAAAAAAGTAAAAAGCCGCCCTTTCCATTTTAACGACAAATTATTGAGCGAAAAAAAGAGATAATTATAATATGAATTTAATTTTATCCACCTAAGCTGTAAAGTATTTTACATCGATGTTTATTTTTTTCTACGAAGGACGGACACTTATTAAAAAAATTGGTTTATATTTTAATATTAATAAAATATTAAAATATTATTACGATTTATTTAAAAAATATTTTATATTTTATATGTATGTGTGTCTCCGTATCATGTAAAATTTTAAAATTTACGTATCACATATTTCATGTCGTATCGTGTCTCGTGTTCGTGTTAGTATCTGGACATCATAAATTTTTTTTAAATAACTATTTACATAATTATTTTTATTGATATAGGATAAAATTATTTTATATGCATCAAAATTAAATTCTAAATATTTGTAAAACGGTTTATTTAACGAATATCATAAAGACATATAAACATAAAGCATTGAGTGTTTAGTGGTAATTGAAATTAGATATGACATGGCAGTGGGTGGTGTTTGAATCTGAAGTGAGGATTTGGAGTAGTTATCCTCACTTGCCACCAAAAACTCATTAACTCATAAATATCCATCTCTGCCTTTTCATGCCTTCACTTTCACGCCATACATAGATGCTGCTTCTGCTTCATCTTCTTCATCTGCATAATTCATAGTTCCAAGGTCGGTGATTTCACCTTTCTCTTTCTCTGCTAATTGTTGTGTGAGAACATCGATATGCTACTTATTTAATTTGATATGAATCGAACAGTGTTTTCTTGGTTAGTTATGATGTGATTGGGCTGATAATCGATATATTTATTGGTTCCGGCATCAGAATGTCGTCGTCGAGGCGAAGCCAATCATCGAGCAATTCAAGCAGATCAAGACAGAGTGCAAGAGTAATTGCTCAGACAAGTGTGGATGCAAAGCTGCATGCAAACTTTGAGGAGTCCGGAAGTTCATTCGACTACTCGAATTCGGTGCGGTTGTCTTCCGGTACAGCCAGTGGAGAAAAGCAAGCAAGGTGTGACAGAGTTACAGCAGCTTATCTTCATCAAATGCAGAAGGGGAAGTTCATCCAGCCCTTTGGGTGCTTGCTAGCTTTGGATGACAAGACACTTAGGGTCATTGCATACAGTCACAATGCATCTGAAATGCTTACCATGGTCAGCCATGCTGTCCCAAGTGTTGGTGATCACCCTGCTCTTGCCATTGGCACCGACATTCGGACTATTTTCACGCCCTCAAGTGCTGCTGCTTTGCAAAAGGCCCTTGCAGTTCCGGAGGTTTCGCTTCTTAACCCCATTCTAGTTCATTGCAAGACTTCTGGCAAGCCCTTCTATGCAATTGTTCATCGTATTACCGCTAGTTTGATCATTGATTTTGAGCCTGTTAAGCCTCATGAAGTTCCCATGACTGCCGCCGGAGCGCTGCAATCTTACAAGCTTGCGGCCAAAGCAATAACTAGATTGCAGTCTTTGCCCAGTGGGAGCATGGAAACGCTTTGTGACACCATGGTTCAAGAAGTTTTTGAGCTCACGGGTTATGACAGGGTGATGGCTTATAAATTTCATGAGGATGATCATGGGGAAGTGATTGCTGAGGTTGCAAAACCAGGCCTTGAGCCATATCTGGGTTTGCACTATCCAGCAACTGATATCCCCCAGGCTGCGCGCTTCTTGTTTATGAAAAACAAGGTCCGAATGATAGTTGATTGTCGTGCAAAGCATGTGAAGGTGCTTCAAGACCCCAAAGTTTCCATTGACTTAACTTTGTGCGGTTCAACTTTAAGGGCTGCTCATAGTTGCCACTTGCAATATATGGAGAATATGAATTCAATTGCTTCCCTGGTTTTGGCAGTTGTGGTCAATGATAACGATGAAGATGGGGATGGCTCTGATGTTGTTCAGCCACAAAAGAGAAAGAGACTTTGGGGTTTAGTAGTTTGCCATAACACTACTCCAAGGTTTGTTCCCTTTCCTCTAAGGTATGCTTGTGAATTTTTGGCTCAAGTATTTGCCATCCATGTGAATAAGGAATTAGAGTTAGAATATCAGATTGTTGAGAAGAATATCCTGCGCACGCAGACACTCTTGTGCGATATGCTGATGCGAGATGCACCCCTTGGTATTGTATCACAGAGCCCTAATATAATGGATCTTGTGAGATGTGATGGAGCAGCACTCTTGTATAGAGACAAGGTATGGAGATTAGGTGTGGCTCCAAGTGAATCTCACATAAGAGAGTTAGCTTTATGGCTCTCTAAGTGCCACAAGGACTCCACGGGTTTGAGTACAGATAGCTTGTCTGATGCAGGCTTCCCAGGAGCTGCTGCTCTTGGTGATGTTGTTTGTGGAATGGCAGCTGTGAGAATTTCTTCCATGGACATAGTTTTCTGGTTTAGATCACACACTGCTGCAGAAATCAGATGGGGTGGTGCCAAGCATGAACCTGGTGACAGGGATGATCCTACAAAGATGAGTCCAAGATCATCATTCAAGGCTTTCCTTGAAGTTGTGAAGGGAAGGAGCTTACCATGGAAGGACTACGAAATGGATGCTATCCATTCATTGCAGCTAATACTGAGAAATTCGTTCAAAGATAATGAGATTATGGATATAAGCACGCAAGCTATTGATACAAGACTAAATGATTTGAAGATTGAAGGGATGCAAGAACTAGAAGCAGTGACGAGTGAGATGGTTCGATTAATTGAAACAGCATCAGTGCCAATTTTGGCAGTTAATGTTGATGGGATGGTCAATGGATGGAACACGAAGATTGCTGAGTTGACAGGCCTTTCAGTTGAGGAAGCCATTGGAAAGGATTTACTTACGCTGGTTGAGGATTTTTCAGTAGAGAGAGTCAAGAAGATGCTGGACATGGCACTGCAGGGTATGTCTTTTTTCTATTCACCGTTTTATCCTTTTGTCATAAGAAACTTTAGAAATGTGATTATAAGTTGTTCCCTTTGGCCATCCATGAATGTTGCATTGATGAAGAATTAACAAAAAGATACTTACAATCTCAGATTTCCATATTCTCTATAGATCATTTATTTATTTGTTTTGTTACTTTGTAATTAGGTAAAGAAGAGAAGAATTTCCAATTTGAGATCAAAACACATGGTGTGAAGATTGATTCAGGTCCTATCAGCTTGGTAGTTAATGCTTGTGCAAGCAGGAATCTCCAAAACAGCGTGGTGGGAGTTTGTTTTGTGGCCCATGATATGACTGCTGAGAAGACAGTCATGGACAAATTCACTCGAATTGAAGGTGACTATAGGGCGATTGTACAGAATCCGAACCCTTTGATCCCCCCAATATTTGGCACAGATGAATTTGGCTGGTGTTGTGAATGGAATTCAGCCATGACAAAGTTAACTGGATGGAAGAGAGAGGATGTGATGGATAAAATGCTATTAGGGGAGGTTTTTGGAACCCATATGGCTTGTTGCCGTCTTAAGAATCAAGAAGCTGTTGTTAATTTTGGAATTGTACTTAACAATGCCATGACTGGTGTGGAAACAGAGAAAGCTGCTTTTGGTTTCTTCACTCGGAAGGGCAAGTATGTAGAATGCTTGCTTTCTGTGAGCAAGAAATTGGATGTAGAGGGTGAAGTTACTGGAGTCTTCTGCTTCTTACAGACAGCTAGCCCTGAGCTTCAACAAGCATTGCATATTCAGCGTTTGTCCGAACAAACTGCATTGAAGAGACTCAAAGCTTTAACTTATATGAAAAGGAAAATTCGGAATCCTTTGTGTGGGATTGTGTTCTCTCGAAAATTGTTGGAGAATACTGAGTTGGGAATTGAGCAAAAACAACTTCTGGACACTGGCACTCAGTGCCAACGCCAGCTTAGCAAAATTCTCGATGACTCGGATCTTGACCGTATCATTGATGGGTATGATTTATGAATATGATTATGATGATGTTATTTATGACAATATTAAATTCCTTTCTTTCTTGTACTCTGAACAGCTACTTGGATTTGGAAATGGTTGAATTCACTCTGCATCAAGTTTTTGTTGCCTGCCTAAGTCAGGTCATGACAAAGAGCAAGGCAATGGGTATCCATATAATCAACGAAGTCACGGAGCACATCATGACAGAAACCTTATATGGTGATAGTCTTAGGCTGCAGCAAGTCTTGGCTGACTTCTTATTGATTTGCATCAATTTTACGCCAACCGGAGGTCAAGTTGTTGTTGCAGCCTCTTTAACCAAAGATCAATTAGGCAAATCAGTTCATTTGGCTAACTTGGAGATAAGGTAACTGTTCCATGCATACTATATATTCCTTTGTTGTACCTCAACTTTATGGGAACAAGAAACTTGTGACATTCCCACATGTGATCATCTAACTACTTCTTAAGTGATTCACTGATTGTTTTTGCTATCTTTGCAGCATAACACATGATGGTGTTGGTGTTCCGGAAACATTGCTGAACCAAATGTTCGGACGAGACGGACAAGAATCCGAGGAGGGTATTAGTCTGCTCATCAGCAGAAAGTTGCTGAAGCTGATGAATGGAGACGTGCGGTATCTGAGGGAAGCTGGCAAATCATCTTTCATCTTAACAGTTGAACTGGCTGCTTCCCAGAAATTGATTGCTTAAAGTTATAGGAAAATAAAGAAATACTTTCAGTTTTTGTACATCAGAAAAGCAAGTGTGCAAGAAATCACTTTTCTTGTACAACATACCTTAAGAGTAAGAGTAACATAGTCTCAACTCTCAAGTCTTAACGCTTCTGTAACTCCTTGTACGGTACGATGTATATATGTATTAATCTTTACGTTATTTAGCTATTCACATAAACTATTATATATTTATATTACTTACTCTTCTTGCAATTTTAGATTATTTAAGAAGCATTTTTAGTAATCAAACATTAAACAAGTCTCTGAAATTGCTGTTATCCCGTCTTTACATGCTTAGCTGTAATATGATGAGGTGTGGTTTCTTTTTCTGATGTGAAAGAAGCATATTGTTCAATTGGAATTACCTTAGACGAAAATCTACTCAAATTAAGATGTTTTCCCCCAGGGGAATATACACAGATGAATTTGGGTTAGTGGTCCAACATCACTAACCATTAGTTAGTTTATTTTGTGAATTCACCATTTCATATAGCCCGGAAGAATATGTGTACGGCCAGTTTATGCCTCTATTGAGTAGCATATAATTAACATTGGCCCATACTTTAGTTACCAACTCCCTTGCTTTTAAATATAATTGCAGGAACAAAAGCTATTAGGAATCAATCTTTAGGACACTGACAAAGAAATTCCACCTTCCGCTTTGGCTGTATGGCTTTTTATTTGCAGCAACTTTATAAAACTATATTATATATCAGGACATGATAATTAATCAATCTGCATAACTAGTTTTGATTAATGTGAATAAATAAAAAATAGTTATTTGTACTGTAGTATCTATGACTTTAGCGGGTTACATGGTGCCACGATGATAATTTCTAATAATCAAGGCAGGTTTTTTCTACTATTTTGACCATACTAGCTACATTTCTTTGTGCTGCTAAATACACGGAAGATGGGGTTAGGTTATTTGTTTCCATCTATCCACACCAATATGATAGGAAGTGTAATTATTAATATTATTATACATTATTTTAATACCACCATGGTTCAAATTCAATGAGATTAATCGGAAGGTTATAGAAGAAAGGGAAAGAGAGTAAGATGAGGCATAAGAGGCAATAACTTCAATATTCTTGTTATTATAAGGCACTGATAGATAAGCAACAAGGAGTAGCACTATTGAGAACTAGTAAGTCAACACTGAATAATACACCACACACACAAACACATTGTGATTAACAAAAAGAACAAAGCATGCCGGTAGCACCTTTCAAATTCCAATTATAAAAGAAATGAATATGTCCCATTATTTGCTTTTATGAGTTTTCCAAACATACATGATGAATTGTGAGGCAACAAAGAGAGATTGAATGAGAGAGACAAATACACAAAAACAACAGAGACATTATTAAAGCATACATATACCAATCAAGTATATATCATTCCTACTATAACAATTACTTCTTGGGAGCAAGCCTAGACTTGATTTTCTCAATCTCCTTGGTACCAACCTGGAATGCCTTGGTCAACACGTTATCCGGGACCGGTGGGGTGGCAGCAAACAAAGTCAGAGGAATAGACTGTGTTCCAGGCAATTGGCTGTTGAAGGCTGAAATAACTGCAGCAGGTTCATTGGCATTGTTCTTCTGGAAGTGAACCAACCCTTTTGGGAAGACAAAGATCTCACCCTTGTAGATGGTCTTTGATATGAGAACATTGGATGTTGTTATGAACCCAACATCAAGTTGACCTTCAAGAACAAACACAATCTCAGTGGCACGTGGGTGTGTGTGGGGTGGGTTGAGTCCACCTGGGGCATAGTCAATGCGTGCCAGAGACACACCAAGTGTGTTCAATCCTGGGATCTTTTCAACGTTGGCTCCTGTTACAAGGGAACCGAAGGTTGTGTTTGCTGCCACACCTGGTTTTGCTAATATGTTCGATGAGAAATCAGATGCATTCACTTTTGCAGCGTCTTTACACGTGAATCCATTCACCTTAACACCTGTTTTTTCATTCACACACTACCCATGTCAACCAGCCAATGATTTTTGAGATCTGGGCTATGTTTAATTTACTTAAAAAGATGAACTTTTTATGTTGTGTTAACAAAGAAACCTTAATTAGTAGTCATATGCAAGTGGGTGCACCATATTATGAAAAAGGAAGCAATATTAAAGTAGTTGGTAGGCCTAATAGTGAGTTAGTTGGAGTTAATTGAAAGAAAACCAAAGGATCAAATATAATGATTAACAAGAGAATAGAAACATCAAAGGAGAAGAGATAGATAGAGAAATATAAGATATACCAGATGCAGTGTCTGCAACACAGAGGTCTTGAAGAGCATCAGGATCTGATGCTGAGGTTGAGGCTAAAACCAGAGCAAAAGTCACCACTAACACTGACCCTATGAACTTCATGGTTAACTATGAACCCAAGAATGAGGAAACAAAATTGGGTGGGATGAAAGGAAACAAAAAAGAGAAGAAGAAAATGTGTATTGCTTTAAATGCTTTGGGCAAGTTGGAATGAGTTAATGAGGTTTTCAGTATTTATATAGATAGGCACAAAGGTGAGAAGAAGACTTAGAACAGAGACAAAAGGATGATCATGAGTTGAATTTCAATACTGAATGAGTTTGGAATCAAAGCATGCAATATGCCAATTCTTAAAGAATAATAATCATTTGGGTCATTGCTTATTTTTTTATTTTGGAGCTTTAGTATAAGGTATGAGTTATGAGTATGACCCTTCCCTTGTTATAGCCTGACCCACACCCTTGCCTATTTCCTTATTTTTAGATTATAATATGATGAGTCTTGTTAGTCTATGTTTTAACTTTTAAGAATATTATAAAAAAAAATTATTAAAAGTTATTAAAAAATATATTTTTTACATTTTAAATGTATTAAATACATAAAAAATTTTGAAAAATTTCTATTAATATACATGTATTTAAAAGGAACAATAAATAAGTATAATACTACTAGAGTGAATACCCCATGTGACTCCGGACAATTATCTCAAAAGGACAACGAGGTCTCCAAGAAAAAAAAAATACCAAATTTGACCCCTGATTTTTTTTTTTGGATTGATTAGTCCCTATGTCAAAAAAAATAACATTGATTTTTTTTTTTGCACAAGGATCTCGTTGTCCTTTCGAAATAATTGTCAAAAGCCGAATTAGATTTTTTTTTTTATCAAGAACTCATTTTCTTTCGAAGTAATTGTGAGGAGCTATTTTGGGTTTTTCTCGTACTATTACTATCATGAACTCATTTATTACTCTACCAACCTAGCATTTGCATCTTCGTCACCTTCTATGTTTGTATTCAAAATTTCAAACCAACCACAATTCGACTGGTGGGATTCTTTTCTTTTTCTTTTCTTTCTTTTAGTTATTAAAAATACTCATTATTTTATCATAATTGTAATATAATTTCTTAATATATTCCATCTTATAACGTAAATATCTTTAGAATATTTGTTGAAGTGTTTAAGATAAACAATTTTTATTAAAAAAAAATTGAAAAAGAAATTAAAATATTCATTGAATAAAAATATACAAATTTTGTATCATAATTCATAAGTAACCTTAATAACTTTGCTTATCTATGAGGTAAGAGTATTATTCCTCGACTTGATTGTCTATCGTGTCTTCTACGATGTAAGGCTCATTGTATTCATAGAGATGTTGATGTTCCATCAAACGAAACCTTGAGTTAAGATAGCTTTTTCTTTTTCTTTTTCCTTTTCTTTTCTTTTTTCTTTTAAAACCAAACAATTGGTACGACTATTGAAGTCGTTGACTCGTTGTATATTAAAAAGCTTATCCAAAACGCAAAGAATCTTGAACTCATCAGAAAGAGTTAATGAAGGAGCTAAAATGCTGTGCCTCCGCTTCGGCTATGACTTATAATGTGTTTCTAACTTGCTATGGGTTCTTTTTCTTATCAGTTTGGTCCCTCAAATTAAATAAATAAATAAAAAAAAAAAACACAAGAGTAGGCGTGAAAAGAAAAGAAAAATAAGACTCCATTGGTTTGCTTAACGTCGTTTCTTCAACGCTATTTATGGTCAAGAATTATTCCCAAACGGTCACCCTTTAATTAATTGTCTCATGAAAATTCTACATTTTAGGTCTGCCTAGCTCTTTGATGACAACAACGTGCTAACAATAGTAATTACACTACTTAATTAATTGGTTAGGCCTTATTTTTCGAGCCTAATTAAATTTAATTCAATTGAATAATCTTTCTAATTTTTAACCGGTTGCGTCATTGCTCTCCTCATACAGCGTTGGCAACCATGACCGCGTCAAATAATTGCAATTTGCAAAATCACAATCCAAACCACATGAAAAATGGTTCATCTCCGTCCTCCTGTTCATCACATTATCACATTATTATGATCTTAAGACCATCTCTAGCAGAAAACTCATCCCAGTCCTTGTTTATGATCCATCTGTCATAAAAAGTAACTCCACATCAATTTTTGCGTTATAAACAGTAAATAAAAACTCAAAACATCTCTCTCTTTTCCATTAGGAGGAACTAACTTTAGTCCCGGTTATGGTCCCACTTAATTAATTAATTAATTAAAATACTTGAAATTAATGTAATTAATTTTTTCAATAATATAATTTAAATTTATTAATTTTAAAAATAATTCACTATTAAAAGATTTTAATATTAAATAAATTCATATATAATAATAATACATAATATATAATTCGGTGTTACACTAATTTGTAAAATTACTTAATACAAAGAAAAACATAATTAAGTTTTATAGTTGCCGACAAACATTATGAAATTGTCATATGTGTTCAATCAAGTCCTCTTTCAATTGTCTATGCTGCTGCCTATTTTAAAGTTGGGCATTTCTTTGAAAAAATTGATGAAAAAATTATTATATAAATAAAAATTTAATCATTTAATTAATTAATTATTATAATTATTAATAAATTAAATATGATTTAATTATTTAATATAATTATATTAAATAATTAAATCATATTTAATTTATTAATAATTATAATAATTAATTAATTATGTAAAGTATATATATATATATATATATATATATATATATATAACGTTAATATGTATAATGTATATGAAGTATACTATATATGTAACGGTCAGCTCAATATATATATATATATAAAGTATTTATTTTATTAATAAAATATCATTTTTTTTTTAGAGAAATTTCTGTTGCTCCAAATTTTATGAAAAAATTCATTTTTTATTTGCTCCAATGATAGATCTTCACTTTTTACTGACACAGTAAATGATGTTCGGAATTGCTCTAAAGTTGCCTCATTGTTAAATTAGGATATAAATTCGATCTTGTATAATTCTCTAATTTTTTCACTTAGCAATGTGAATGATGCATCCTAAATTTCTCTAGAAATGAATAACATCAATATCAGAAAACAAATCTAATACTTGTATGGCACATATCACCTAAAAATCATCAAAAACAATATTTGTGTCAAATATATCAAATTATATAATGATTTATAATTTTTTTTTTTTACATAAAAATGTCTTTATTAAAATAGCCACCTAAAAAAAATTATGACAGGACAATTAATACCTATTTATAAAATATAAATCTCAAATCAACTCTGACATATAGGCAAAATCTAAACTCTAATATTTACTTAAAGTGATCAATGAATTGATCGTTTCATCAATCAAGTTAGTATGATATTTAGTATAATTTTTTTTTTTGGTGGTACTGTGATATTTAGTATAGGTTTTTCTTGGACAGGAGATATTTAGTAAAGTTGAGTTTTTTTTTTTTTTTTGGGTAGAAAAACTTGAGTTACTACTTGTTAGCACTTGAGACTGTGATCAAGCCCAGCCCATCTCATGAGAGTTAAAAGATAGAGGAATAATGAGAAGGAAAGGATTAATAGTCAAATTAGTCCCTAAAAGATAAGGTATTTTTTAAATTCTTTTTTGAAAGATTTTTTCAATTAAATTGGTCCTTCAAAAATTACAAATTAATTATATCTATTCTTCAGTTACTCCACTCACAATTTTTGTCAACAATTGATGATGTGAAATATTAATTGGTAGCATATATGACACATAACATGTTCAATTAGACGTTGACTAAATATGTTTACGAAAATCTATCAATTTAGTCATTAGGTCATATTAGGAATAAGATTTTTGTAATTAGAAAAATGACTAAATTAATAAATTTTTATAAATATATTTGGTCAATATTCAATTAGACATATCAAGTATTATATATATTATCAATTAATGTTTTACAATATCAATCTTTGAAGAAAACTGTTAATGGAGTAAAATCTTTGAAGAAAATTGTTAATGGAGTGACTGGTGGACAAATATAATTAATTCACAATCTTTGAAGGACCAATTTGATTGAAAAAATCTTTTAGAAATGAATTTAAAAAATGTCTTATCTTTTAGAAACTAATTTGACTATTAATCCGAGAAGAAAAACATGACAAAAAGTGTTATAGTTGAACCAATGGTGTTGCAGAAGCAGAACCGCGTTACTCGAATGACATTGGGCTCTTCGGGCTTCGACTCAGTTAATGTTAGCCCAACCCTTTTTTTTTGGTGACTGTTAGCCCAACCCTTTAAATCCATTGAAATTAGTTTGGTAATTAATAAACAAATATTTATGCACACTAAATTGGGGATAATTTGAGCGCAAAAATACAGTAATTGTAATTTGAAAACATATATAAAGACAAAGTTAGAAAATAATTTGGATACTAAATTGATAATTTTTTAAGAGAATCTACAAATAAATAAATAAATAATATTAAAGATAATTAAATAAAAAATAAAGAAATGGAATGCAATTAAGTAATTAATAACGACTTTCTAAAATTAAATTTATTTATTTATAAATAAGTTATATTACCAAGAAGAATTAGGTTATTATCCTCAAGTATATGCTGGAGTATAAACATAATAGAATTATTATTTGAAAATATAAAGAATTCAAAATAAAAATAATTTATTAATTTTACACATAAATAAAGAAGTAATACGATTTATATTATTTTAAATTTTAACAGATAAAAAATTAAGTATTGATAGAAAAATTTTAAAATAATTCTAGTAAAATAATTAAATATTGCAATGTCTTGATTTACAATTTACACAAAATCAATCAATAATTATTTTTTAAAAATAAATACAAATATACTACATGATTTCACTTTACAAATGTTGTTGTTTGCTTGCATTAAAAAAAAAAATAGGTTATAAAGAAAAAATAAGAGTAGAAGCAAATTTTTAGTTAAAATATTAGACTTGGTTAATCATTTAAAAAGATTTAAATTATATTTTTTCAGTTTTTAACTGATTTTTTTAGAGAAAAAAAGACATATTAAAAAAGATAAAGATTTAATTGCAATAATTGCAATTACAACTACAATATTGATTTTTGATACTGAATTTTTTATTTCAACTTTTTTTTTTCCTTCTTCCAATATTGATCCTTGGTATTAGATTTTTTACTTCTACTCCTTCTCTCTCTTTTTTTTTTTTCATTTTTATTTCCAAATATTAGTATCATAATCTTATTGCAAAAATTAACTGCAGATAAGAACTTTAAAAAATATAATAATATAACTTTAGAATAAACAAACAAATCAAATTCGATTAAAAATAAATTAAACAAAAAATATAAAATAAAACAAAATTAAGATTGTAAACTAAGATTTAAAATAAAACTTAAAAATGGTTAATTGATTCATATAAAATAAAATATGACCTAATAAAATGAAAAATGTTATAAATGAAGAGTATATAAAATAGAATATAACCTAATAAAATGAAGGATGATAGGATTGAAGAGTTAGTTCATTGAAATAGAAATAGTGCAGTAAATAATCAGTACTAAATGTTAACTAGCTAGCACAAATTTAATTTATCTTTACCTAAATAATATATGAAAATAAATAGTAAAATTAATATTTATCTAAAAAAATTACAAAATAAATAATTAATGGTATATATTATTTAAATAATATTATAAATAAAAAAATTAATTTATTATTTTATAATATAATTTAAAAAATATAAATGTACATGTAATAAATTTTTTATTTGTATTTATTATTAAAAGTGAGACCAAATTATAAATAAAAAAATATAGTACTCAAAGTATTAAATTATATAAATCAAAACTATTTTTTTTATTTTCATCTTTTTTAAAATTTATAAATAATAAAATAATTTATTTTTAGCCAAAAGTTCACTAAAGCATATATTTTTCTCTTTAAAAATTACTTCATTCTCTTTTATTTATATCAACCATATAAAAAAAATTCGGAGAGTTTAGAACATGGATTGTGTTTTTTGCTGCTGATTTACATTTGAGGTTCTAGCTAAATAATTTTTTGCCTAATTTTTGTAAGAGCTATTTGGTGCACTCAAAGTTTGGAGGAGCATAATTTATTAAACAGGTTTAATAGTATTAAGATTAATTATATGAATTATTTTTTCATCTTTTATAGACTCAATCATAGCTTGATTTGTGACAAAAAAAAAAAAAAATTACTACTTTCAAAAAAAATCTTATAGAAGAGCTTTCTAGTAAAAATTTCTTAGAAAACCATAACAATTTTAGTTAAGTTGAGGACTCTAAAATTCGCGCCATATTAAGTATCCGATCAGCAAATACTTCGGTAAAATAATAGGCCGTCATCAGCTGCATAGTATCGTTGTTGAGTAAGGCAAGTATGAAATTTTATCCAAATAAAACATTTGTATTCTCAACATTACCAACAGCTATATGATTTGCACAAATAAGAAGCAAATGGATTAAGCACAAATTCCTTTTCTCATATTTAGTTCCTTAAACATGAGGCGTGAAGATCTCAAACTAGATGAAATTGACATAGTTAAAACGAATGGTAGAAGTGAAAAAATTATAGAAAACAGATAATCCTTCTTCTTGAATAATAAATAACATATAACAAAGAACGTACCAGCAACAACAATATAAAAAATTTGGAGATAATCAAATGATGATGAATAAAAACTTTCATTAAATAATCAAAACTTTAGGCTCGAATAAAAAATGGGACCAGCTTAAAGGACCTAACAAATTCATTATGATTATTATAACACAAAAACACACGCTTTGAAATTACAACTAATGCATCTCGTACGAGAATAGAATAATATTAACGGCTGCATGATCTATTTAGCCATTTTTTCTATTATTTTTTAAAGAGATATATATTTTTTATAATTATAAAAGCATTTTTTCAAAATATATTTCATTTAAATATTTAAAAAAATTAAAATAAAATTAAATTTAAATTTTAAATTTTAAAATATAATTTTTTATATATTTATTAAATCTATGTTGATAGAGAGGTAGAATTATTCTGATAAGTATTAATAATTTTATTTTTTTAATTTATAAAAATAATTCATAAGAATATAAAATTTCACCAATTAATATGTATTTAAAAAATCATCTTTAAATCTTAGCCATGTAACTCAAAAGGTCATTGCATTTATATTTTTCAAGATTTTAAAAAAATAAAAATTATTTGTATTTTATAGTTGATTGATTGGATAAATAACAGTGATAACATCATAATTTTGATGAATAAAATAAAAAATATAAATATGCGTGTAATAATTTTTTATTTGTATTTATTATTAAAATGAGACTAAATAGCAAATCAAAAAATGAGTACTCACAGAGTACTAAAATATATAAACTAAGACTAATTTTTTTTTTATCTTTATTCCTTCTAAAATTTATGAATGATAAAATAATTTATTTTTATTCAAAAATTCACTAAAGCATACATTTTTTTTAAATTACTTTATTCTTTTTTATCCATATAAATTAAATGATTGCAAAAAATATATACTCCATCTTTTTTCTCTCAATCTTTCTGGAACTTTTTTTATCATTTTCATAAAAATAACATTTTTTATGATAATTTATAATTTTTTTTGGCATGTTCAATCATGAGTAGTTTCACTTCTCGTAATTTTTTTTAAAAACAAAAAATAATTAGAAGTGTTTTAATATATAATTGATTTAATAAATAAAAGAAAGATACAAAAAAAAAAAGAATATAATAAAGTAGATGAAGATTTAGGAAAAAGAATGCTGGATGTGAATAAAAAAGTAACTACAATATGAATAAAAAAAATTTAATTGATAATTATATTTTTGACATCTTTTTATGATAATTATATCAATTATTTTTATTAATAAGATTAAAATGAAAAAAAAAAATTGAATATTAAACTCTTCATATTCCTTTTATAGCTATAGAATTGTATAGATATATTTAATTAGCGCGTCAATTAGATGTCCCTGTGCCTTTGAAAACAAAACCGAAAATTTTTTTTTGGGTGATAGAAAACCGAATTTAAAATCTTGGAAGATATTTTTAAATCATGACAATATTCAATCAATCAATCTCAGTCTCACTAAAAAATTATGTGCGTGTGGTGGGGAAAATAAAATTGTGTAGAGAAATTAAAACATAGCTATCCACCTACCCAAAAATAAAAAAGAAAGAAAAAGAAAACATAGCTTTGATAAGGCAGATGAAGCTCACTTTTCCATCATTGAATTTGAAAGAGTTTAAAGTTTAAATGATCACATTTATAAATTTTTTTTCTTTCTCCCCCTAATAATATTTTGGTCACTTCCAGCGAAATTTGTCTTAATCATTGATTCACATGCACACCCACCAACTAATAAGAAAACATTCCTCCAATTAAAGTAACAATAATGGAATTGTGGAGGTTGAAAACAAGCGATACAGTGAACACAATGCATGTTGAGAAGGGAAGAAAGAGATATCAGATAACATTTATTACAAGCAGAAATTTATTGAGAGAACTCAATCACTTTGGAAAAAGCACTAACAAATTTGTGGGGAAAGAAGTGATAATAACGGGTGTTAAAGCATATGCATGGCATGGAAGGTAGGGTTAATATATCAAACTTTTTTAAAAGAACATTTAATTTATTTTATGAATATTGGTGAGGAGTGAGGACCATGATGTTATGTCTCTGATCCCAAGTAGAGAAGAAGCATCAACATTCAACAGCCACTATGAAAGACTAGTCACTGATTCGCACATGAAATAAATTTCCATCCACACGCAAAGAGCATTAGTAACTTCTCTTACCTGTTTCAATAGCTACAAATAGTGCTAATAATTTATCTCCCCATTTTTTTACTATTTTATTATGATTACCCCTGATGGAACAAATGATGCATCTTGATCATGGTATGAAATATATATTAATTATACATGAATGAATGTAGTGAAGGACAAGACATAATAATATACAGTGAGGGTAGGATTTAACTGAGCATGGCTTAACTTGAAAGATGAAAGAAAAGGTGTATGGAGATGAAGGGGGTGACACCAAGTCTTACACGTTTTTGCCTCATATAACAGTGTGGAAGATAGAAATAAAAGGTGTTACTCTGTTGTCAGTTGACAGTGATTCTTAAACGAAAAAAGATTCAGCATGATTGAGATACTACTACAAGTTAGACTGCTATTTTGAAAGAGACACTTCGGATGAATTGGATACTCTATATCACTAGAGTAAGATCACAAGGCAAAAGTAAAGTTAAAGAGAGGGAAAAACAAACAACTCTCAGTTCCTGTATGTAGAGTGTAGAGTGTAGAGTGTAGATAGATATCCATAATATGAGGGAGAAAGTGACATTCATGGGGCTTTTATCAAGCATTGGAGCTCTATAAAAACAACATGGTAGACACACTCTGAGCTGTACCATGTGACAAATGCTTTCAACTTTCAACTTTGAATATTTGTTATAATGTTTTATCTCTAGAGTTTAAGATACATTTTATAATTTTAACATTAATTGCACCTTGGATATGGAAGGAAAAGTCAACTTTGACAAAATGGATTGTGTGTTTCCTTCTTGAGGGTACATATTATGTTTTAAAAATTACCATGGCAAGGAAAAAAAAATATGATGTGCATAGTATCCTTCTGACAAAGGTGCTTGACCATAGCAGGAACAAGTTTCAACCTCATTATTCCTCACTTTAAAGTAAAGTATGATGAGAGAGTTAATGGTCCAATCTTTCACACGAGGTTGCTGACAGCTTTAACTATGCAATTAGTAGTAGAATTCACACTGACACACTCAACTTCTTAGAGCTACCAAATTCTATTTAGAGGTCTTTTTCTCATGACAATGAATAAAAATAATTAAGAGCTAAATGATAAGAATCCACGTGATATAGATATGCATGATGATGCTACTTTAAAGTCTATATATAGTTGATGAATTTGATAATGTGTGATATGACCACCTAATCACATGATGCATGCTATGAATCAAATCAAGCAGGGGAAAAGGTTTAGCAAATTTCTTCTATATTTCATTTCAAATTCAATTTGACCCATCAACTTTTCTGAAAGCTTCTTGTTTAGGCATTTGATAACGTAGCTAGAAATGGATTGTTCAACAAAGACAAGCATATGTATTAGGAGGAGTGGGGCACTATGTTGGCTTGATTAAAATAATTTGATTGATTTAGCATCCATAATTATCACCCCTTAAACCCACTTGTTTTCTCCTTATACGTGATTCTGTATCAATAATACAGCTCAATATTTTTATTTTCTTTTTCTAAATTTCTGCCTTTTGAATTTGAAAAAAGAGACACATAGCATGATAAATAGAATGGAGGACAATAAGTGAATGATAAGAGGCAATGAAAATAAGGCCATAGGAGTTACTTTTTCTGAACTCAAAGTTACTCTCTTTACCATCATTTTCTGAAATAGAGCTTTTCTCAGAAGCTTCCCTTTTTGGGTTATAATTATATGTTCACAGAGCACCATTTCCTTTGAACATCTATCACATACATTCTTGTCTAAACTCTAAAACTCTCCATTCACATCTCAAGAATGGTAAGCCTAGTGTAGTAGTCTTTCACTTCATTCCATGCTGCTTCTCTAATCTCTATCTCTTCACCTTCTTTGATTCATTGTACATACATATGGTTGATGACTTCCAATCCTGATCTTGTCATGCAGGCAGACCAAGAGGAAAAAGAAGAACAGAAGCTCCTAGCAGAATGGAAGAGAAAAAAAGGTGGATTCAGGGCTTCCATGTTCATCTTTGGTAAGCAAGAAAAGAAAAGAAAAAAAAAAACTTTTAATTCTGTTGTGTTGTTTTGCTTGAAGGCTTTTAATTGTGTTGTTCCTGTTGTTGTGTAGTGTTGTCAGCATTGGACAACATGGGATTTGTGGCAAACATGGTGAGCCTAGTGCTTTACTTTTATGGGGTGATGCACTTTGATCTGTCAAGTTCAGCCAACACTCTCACAAACTTCATGGGTTCAACTTTCTTGCTTTCCCTTGTTGGAGGCTTCATCTCAGACACATACTTAAACAGATTCAGCACATGCTTGCTTTTTGGATCCCTTGAAGTCATGGTAAGTAGCTAATAAAGTAAACAATTAACACCTGATATGTCACATTCATATTCACATGTAACTATGAATTAGGCATTGGCAATGCTGAGTGTTCAAGCTGGTTCAAGGCATTTACACCCAGAAGCATGTGGGAAATCAAGCTGTGTGAAAGGTGGTATAGCAGTGATGTTGTACACATCACTGTGCTTGTTGGCATTGGGAGTGGGAGGGGTTAGAGGCTCCATGACTGCATTTGGTGCTGACCAATTTGATGACAAGGATCCAAGTGAAGCAAAAGCTCTTGCAAGCTTCTTCAACTGGCTTCTAATGAGTTCAACTCTTGGAGCAATCACTGGTGTAACTGCTGTTGTTTGGGTCAGCACTCAGAAAGCATGGCACTGGGGATTCTTCATCATAACCATAGCTTCCTCCATTGGATTCATCACTCTTGCTATTGGAAAACCATTCTATAGAATCAAAACTCCTGGGGATAGCCCCATTTTGAGGATTCTTCAGGTTCTTGTTGTGGCTTTTAAGAACCGAAAGCTGTCACTGCCAGAATCACACCAAGAATTGTATGAGATCAGTGACAAAGATGCTGCTGTAGAGAAGATTGCACACACCAACCAGATTAGGTGACTCTGCTTTACACTTATGCTGCTTAATAACTTGTTAACAAACTTGCATGCACAAATTAAAAGCTTACTTAATAATTTTCTGGAAATGATAAAGCCAAACACAAACACACAACTTGGTCCAGCAATTGCGCATGTTAGGATTCATTCAACACGTTGGGCCCACTAAACTTTTATATAATCTTTGAACACTCATTCCATGCCTTTTAAATCATGATAGCGACCGTGCTTATATTTCGTTTTGGAAATAATCTTTTAAACCATGATATTGATTAAAGTATTAGTTTATTATTTTCTTTTAATGATGATGATCAGGTTCCTAGATAAAGCGGCGATTGTTTCAGAAAAGTCAAAGGCAGATAGATGGAAAGTGTGCACAGTAACACAGGTAGAAGAAGTGAAGATCCTAATAAGAATGCTACCAATAGTGGGAAGCACCATCATAATGAACACATGCTTGGCACAGCTTCAAACATTCTCAGTTCAGCAAGGCAATGTAATGAACCTCAAACTGGGTTCTCTAACAGTTCCAGCACCTTCCATTCCCGTTATACCCCTTGTCTTCATAACCATCTTGGTCCCCATTTACGAACTATTCTTCGTCCCATTCGCACGCAAGATCACAAACCACCCCTCAGGAATTACACAACTACAGAGAGTTGGCGTAGGCCTTGTTCTCTCTGCAATCTCAATGGCAGTGGCTGCAATTGTTGAGGTGAAAAGAAGGGAGAGAGGGAGAAAAGACCCTTCTAACCCCATAAGCCTGTTCTGGCTTTCGTTCCAGTACGCTATATTTGGTGTTGCGGACATGTTCACGCTTGTGGGACTGTTGGAATTCTTCTACAGAGAAGCTCCTTCGGGGATGAAATCGTTGTCAACATCGTTGACGTGGCTATCCATGTCTCTTGGATACTTTCTGAGCACGGTGTTTGTGAATCTCATAAATGGTGTTACGAAAAGAGTGAGTCCTAGTAAACAAGGGTGGTTGCATGGTTTTGACTTGAATCACAATAATCTCAACTTGTTTTATTGGTTCTTGGCCATTCTTAGCTGCATTAACTTCTTCAACTACATCTTCTGGGCCTCAAGGTACAAGTACAAATCTGATCAACTACACCCTCCTCCTCCTCCTGCTGCTGCTGCCACAAATCACAACAAGCCTTTAGATCAAGTTCCCCTCAGAAAAATGGAGATTAATTAGGATGCATGCTTAATTAATTAAGACTCATGTGATTATTATATATATTATGCTGTGCATGATAGAGGTTGTTGCTATTAGTGGTTGAAATGTCTCGTATGGTAACATGTGTGCTTTGTATGATTGATTTGATGTTGTTGGATCCGGCACTATCTATGTGTCTTCGAGTTTCCAGATTCTTAATATTGAAGCTTGTTCAGATGAGTTGTAATTGGGTTTGGAGCGATGTTAATTAGTTAACAAGAGTTGAGAGAGTTAGTCGGATAATAAAGGGTCCTAAAATGAAGGGAAGTTCGTGTTCGTAGCTATCTAGTATCTATCATGTACGTTTAAAGAGCTTGTTTAGTGAGCCACGTGCATATACAACTTTATTCAAATGAAAAGAGAATAGAATGACTATGCAACAATTGCATAGAAAAAAAAAAAAAAAACAAATTCTATGGTGCTCAAGAATTGATGTCTAATTTGTTTAAGAATCTCGCTAGAGAGTCAATGGAGTATTTGTACGATGTGTACAATAAATTATTTATTGGGTCCAATATAAATTAAAAAATGAATATCCAAAATAAAATACTACTAATTTCTTAAATACAATACACTCATACTATCCAAAATAACCATTCGAGTATCAGGGATAATAAACATCTAATATGCTAGTGAATCGAACATCCCTATACTCTTATTGTACACATTGTATAAATACTCCATTGGCTCCCTATACTTTCTCTTTATTTAAAAGATGGAAGAAGAAAATATGAACTTCACTCTTTATATTTGTATCATATAGTGTAAAAATTAGACCTAAAAAGAATTAAAGATAAGTGTATAATATTTGTTGGTATTTGAGGTGGATGTTCTATATCGATGGTTGGAGACATAGTAAAAAATGGGTGTTTTTATTTTTTATTTTATTAGAAGAGATAAAAGAATTATCTGATTTTTCAGTTTGCAAATGATAATATTCTGTTTTGTCATTTTGAGGAGGAAATTATCAAAAATTACAAAAGACTATGCGGTGTTTTGAAATAATGTCAAAATTTTGACAAGTCTAATTTAATTCTAGTTAATTGCAAGTAAGATTGGAAACAAAAGATGTGCTTGGGTTGTAAGGAAGCATCACTATTAGTAAAATATCTTGGTATATCTTTCGGAATAAATTCAAGACTTGTCAAGACATGAAAATTAGTAATAGACAAAGTGAAAGCGAAGTTCAGTATGTGAAAAGTGAAAATCCTTAATAAAGCTAATAAGCTGGTTCTTATTAAGTATGTTCATAATAACCTTCATGTGTATTATCTTAGCTTGTATATGATACCAAAATATGTGGCAGAAAAATTAATTTCGTTGTAGAGAAGGTCCTTGTGGAGTAAAGAGGATGAAAAAAAGAGATACCTTTAGTGAAATCGGAAGTGGTGCAGGTTCCGAAAAAATTAGGTGGACTGAGGGTTGAGGATGCTGTGATTCAGAATACATCTCTTTTGTTTAAGTGGTGGTAGAAGTTTTTGAAAGAAGATTGTTCGCTATAAAAGAAGATTTTGTGTTCATGCAATAATTTGAATCCTTCAGAGTTGCTTGCTAGTCAGCCTACACCTATACAGGTTCTTGGAAGGATATTTGTCAGTTACAAATCAAATAACCACATGTAAGGGAGAAGTTGATTGGAGGTTTGTCTATGAAATTAGGAGATGAAAGAAGGATTCGGTTCTGAAAAGACAACTAGCTACAAAGTGGTGCTCTAAAAGATATTTTTTCAAAAATTTTTTCGATCTCAAACCAAAGAGGATCAGTTATAGGAGATTGTGGATTTTGAGATGAGGTAGAATGGATATGGAATTTTCAACAAAAAAGAAAGTTGTTCCAATGGGAGATGGGGCTACTGAACCAACTTTATAGAATCTCACAGTTAGTCAGGTTAACATATGAGAGAAAGGATCGAGTTATATAGAAATTTGATTAAAAAAAACGTTTATTCTACTAACTCTTTTGTACAGGTTATGCAGTTAGAACTACTTCCAAAAAATATAACAAGTTATAGTTTCGCTAATACTATCTAAAAAGACATTGTCCCACCAAGAGTTAAATTATTTGTTTGGTTTGTCTTGGTTGAACGGATTAATACTAAGAAAAGATTGTATAGACTAAGTATTATTGTCCAGAATGACATTGTTTGTATACTATGTAAAAAAGAGATTGAATTTATTTTTTAGTCGTGAGTATACTTAACAAATGTGGTGTACTTGGCTATTTGTCTTAAATAAACTGTAAACGGTTTGAGTTACTCTTAAGTAGCACTTTAAGAGTTGAAGAGAAGCATCTGATAAAAAAAAAGCAAAATTAGTGGTTGATTAATTTTTTTGTTGTTATTTGAAATGTTTGGATTGAAAAAATTGTAGGATCTTCAAGAACACAATTAAAATAGAACAATAAAGAGCTATTAAGAATAATATAGTGTTGACTCCTATAGTTGTTAATGATAATATCAAAAATGATTACGGATTGAATTATTTATTTATTTATTTTGTTATTTTGTTAATCTTTTTGCTTTATCATATTGTGTTGATCTTTTTTATTTTAAAAAAATATATAATATTATTTGATTAAAAAATATATTTTTTATTTTTTATAATTTTATTAAATTTATAATTAATCTTTTATATTCTTTTATTGAGGAGGAGTACTAGGGGCCAGCACTTTTGTTAAATTCTGGCCAGCACTTAACCATCGAAAAAAAATTGAATGATTCTATACCATTAGATGCAATCTCACACCATTAAAAATATCATTAATAGCTAATTGATGGCTAAAAATTACAAAATCTATTGGCTCCTAAACTTTATCTTTATTGAGCCCTTAAATCAATTTTTAAATTTTTTAAATAGTGTAAATTTAATATATTCATTATCAATTTTTTTTTTACCATATAATACTTTTTTTCTTATCGTGGTAACAAAGACAGATGGTGTTTATAACTATATTCCGATAATTGTTTTGTCTAATTTAACTTTCTCTTAAAGGGTTATTGTATGACTCTTTTTCTCATGAATTCTAATGTGACCACAGTCAATATTTTTGACATTATGCCGTGCACAAGTATGATATCATTGTCATCATAAAAAATAACTAAAAGAGTTTGTTTGAAATACTAAGAATTAGATTTCACTCAAGAATTGAATTCTTTTTTCTGCTTTAAAACAACTAAAAATGAATGATTTGAATTTCTTTAAGAATTTTAATTTTTATTTTTTCTTCATTTGTAAATAAGACAAAAAAGGGTCTGATTTCCAAATCAACTCTCACACTCTTCAAACTTAAATTCTGTTCCATTAATATATTGTAGTCATTCCAAATTATGGAATTGAGTTTCAAATAGAAATGAATTCTTTTTTTAAAGGAAATAGAATTCTTTTCTCATGTTAAATGGTTTTCAAACAAGCTTAAAACATTTCAATCTTTAAATTTGGTATAAACAGAGCGAAATAAGACTCTATATCCTACTTCGATTAAGCGGCACAAAGTTGTAAACCATACTTGATCATTGGATAATGGATAGTGTCCAACTCGAGTAAAGTTGTAGTGGTCATTTTAGTCAGTCTTCACTTAACTCAATTTAAGTAGTGTCTTTTTTGTCTATCAACCTTAGTTCACACGACATCTTGTTTTCTTTCCATTTTAAAGGTCTCCGATTTAATTATTTAATATTAAGTAATCTATTTGACAAAAGAAAAAATTTATCTAATAAAAAAGAAAAATCAATCATAATTATATATACATATTTGAATATGTCTAATAACCGAATATTGGTAATTTTAATTTGGGAACAGAATATTTATTAACTCAAATATTTTTGTAGTAATAGAGACCTAATTAAAAAAAATGATTTAGAAACTCAATTAAAAAAATTATAAAAATTTAATTATAAATTTAGTAAAATTATAAAAATTAATAAAATAATTAAATTTAATTTTTTTAGTAATATTACAAGGCCAACACAATTTATTTATTTTTTGAATACTACTACACATATAAGTCTTTTTGGCATACAAGTCATATAAGTCACTTACATAATGAGTGCGTGAAATCATGTTGTTCCTCTTTGTATCTTGCGTTCTTTCTCCTCTTCCTCCTCCTTCTTTGCGTTTCTTCTCATTTTTCTTCGTGTGTTTCATCTTTATCGTCGTTTTTTTTATTACTGTTGTTGTTGCTGCATTTTTTTCCTCCTCCTCTTTCTATTGATTTTGCAACATTATATATTTTTTTCTTTGTTTAATTTTTTTCTCCCAAAAAGAATTATGAGAATATGAAATAAGAAGATAAAGAAGAAGAAGAAGAAGTAGCAGAAGATGAGGAGGAGGAAGAGGAATAGTTTTAAATTATGCAGAACTTATCAGCACATGTACACCAAAATTTCTTAAATAATACACTCGAATATCTTTGTGTTACACCTAAATATCTTTGCGTTACACCCAAATTTGCTGCAAATACAGAAAAATATTTCTTCTAATGCTGTATTTTTTTCTTCTTTTTTTTTCTTATTTCTTTCTTTCTTTTAGTTGAATGAATGTAAGTTCATCATCTTTCAAGTAATTTTGTAACATTATGTGTTTCTTCTTTTTTTTTTTTTGATTTTTTTTATTCTTGTTAAGAGAGTAAAATAAGAAGAAACTTAAAAAGTTAAAACAAAAAGAAAAAGATGAATAAGAAAAAAAAAAGAAGAAGATGGTGATGATAATGAAAAAGAAGAAGAAGAAGAAACAGCAGAAGATGAGAAAGAGGAAGAGTTTTGAATTATGCAGAACTTATCAGCATACATACACTGAAAATTCTTAAATAATACACTCGAATATCTTTGTGTTACACCTAAATTTGCTGCAAATACAGAAAAATATTTTCTCTAATGCTGTATTTTTTTCTTCTTCTTCTTTTCCTTATTTCTTTCTTTCTTTTAGTTGAATAAATGTAAGTTCATCCTCTTCCAAGTAATTTTGTACCATTGTGTGTTTCTTCTTCTTACTTGTTTAATTTTTTTTGTTTTTATTCTTATTAAAAGAGTAAAACAAGAAGAAACTTGAGAAAATAAAAAAAGAAAAAAAAAAGATGATAATGATGATGAAAAAGAAGAATAAGAAGCAATAGAAGATGAGGAGGAGGGAGAAGAAGAGTTTTGAATTATGCAGAACTTATCAGCACACATACACCTAAAATTCTTAAACAATACACTCAAATATCTTCGTGTTACACCCAAATTTGCTGCAAATGCAGAAAAATGTTTCTTCTAATGCAGAGCTTTTACATTACATTCCATTCAAACCATCAACGATGAAATATTATTCACCTACAGAATCATAAACTACTAACGAAAAAATTAACTAGAATTGAACAACACCTCAGTCATTTGATTGGATTCAAAACAATAATTAATTTCGTTTTAATTCAATTGACAATCTGAACTTGAATTATTTATTATCTTTAACAACGAGATAACTGATGATGGAGGAGAAGGAGAGAAAGGAATGAGGAGAAGAAATTCCAATGAAAAAAGAAAGTGGAAGAGGAGGAGGAGGTGGTGTTGGTGACAACGATAACGAAAAAGAAGAAGAAGAACGTGCAGCAGTGACACGAAAAAGAACGTACACACGTAAATATAAATAACTTGTAAGGACTTGTATAAAAAATAACTTGTATGCAGAGAATAACTCTTATTTTTTGTCAATAGTTAGCCAATAATATTTAAAATATTGACTAAAAATATGGTGTTAACTTATTACACTACAAGCCAATGGGTTATAGCTCAAATGGTGTTAACTTATTACACTACAAATATTGGATTATTAACTAAAAATGTTCACCAATATAAATTAAAATTATTAGTTCCTTAAACTTTTTTTATATCCGTTAATATCTTAAAATTACCTGATCATCTTTAGATTAGTTATATTTATTACTCTAAATTTTAAATGTTAAATTCTAAATACCAACTTTTAAAATTTAAATTTTTAAATTATAAATCTTAATTTCAATCTTTTTAGAAATCAACAATTAGAAAAATAAATTTACAATTAATAATTAATGAATGTTGATAAATTCAAAGTTAGGTTCATGCATTGACAATGTATACAAGTTGTCAAGTTCTATACATTTATCCAATTATACATTATAATAACAAAAAAAATTAATTTTTAAATTCAATAATTAAAAAATTATTTTAATGTATTAACTTAGTTGAATAATTACGTAAAATCCTTATATCGAAGCTAAATTCTACTTTTAAGGTAGGCATTGCTGTGAATATCAGTTAGATTCATAGGAAATATAACAACTCATAGAATATACAGTTAATTGCGTTCACTATGTTGGTTTTATACTTTTATGTATGATTTTTGTGACCCTAAAATTTTGATATATGTTTGGTGGTGGGGTGTGAAGGGCAAAGTTTTGTTGATTAACTGTTCACATTGACAAGTTCTTCCACCCGAAAGGGATATGGTTATGAATGTGACTCTCAAGTCAACAATCTTCCTCGTCGTCTTCTTCGGTCCCTCCCAATTCCCAACCCTATTGACGTTACGTACCACCCATCATCACTCTTATTCACGATATACTCTAATTCTCTAACTCGACAGGATCCTTTACTTTTTTTTTGGTCAGTAAATTGGACAACTCCCAATTTTAAGTATCTCAATAAATTAGATAACTCTCAATTCTAGGTACACAACACATCCACACACTCCTCCTGTATTTATCACATTTTCTTCTTTAAATACATCCTCTAGAGTTTGAACTCTAGACTTTAGTGGTGGAGAGGGGTGAAACGCCACCTGAACTAAGGCTCTTCGGCTGACCCTTACTTAAACAAATAAATAAGCTGACTACTCGACCAACCTAAGTCAGTTATCTCTGATTTGGTGTCTATCACTGTCATATCGTGATTAATCAGAAAACTCAATTGTTGTTGGGCTGAGGAGTCATACAAAGAAACAGAGAGTGGCTAACTGAAGGAAAGAACGATCATGGAGCCCAAAAGTTGAGGGGGAAAAAAAGAGGAATACGAATATGGGGCTATGATGGACCTAATTTTGAGAAGGACCCAATATTGAAGCAGCACATCTGCACATGCTCCAAGCCTCCAAGGGGTATTGCACTATTGCTTCATTGCTGGATGCATGAGCTAGACCACGTGGCTCCTCTTTTATGGCAATGATATGTGATTAGTTAAAGTAGAATGTTGTGCACATTTGTTATTTTTAATAATAAAGTGATACATAAAAAATAAATAATTATTTTTTATTATGAAAAGAAATTGTAAAAATGTAGTGTATATTATTTCTCTTGATTAAATACGATACGGAACATGACAATTCTCTGTCTCATATCACCGACAAAAATATACATCTATTTATTTATAATCTATTAAAAAAAACTAAGATTACTCTACAATTACTTTTAAATATTTATTTTGTCACGAAAATTCTTTTTAAGTGATTTAGTCTTTTATCTTTATATTATGCCATAAAATTTTTATTATATTTTTATTTTTTGTTATTTTTTATCTTTATATAATATCATAAGATTTTTTAATATTATTTTTTTAATAATTATGATTGAGTTATAAAATTTATTTTATTTTTCATATAAAGTCTATTGTTTTTTATTTTTTATTATAAAATTAGTGTGCTATTAGTCGAATAATCAACTCACCTGTCCATTTAAATAAGTATTAGAATTCGAATTCCATAAAATTTAAATCCACAATGAATTAGTCTTTAACCTTAGATTGAGTGATACTGTAGGCAATTAAAAAAAATAGTATTTAACTTTAAATTTTTATATATTTTTTTATTCTTTATCTCCATACAAATTACTTTATATTTTTTAATGTTAATATTAATTTTTTTTAATTGGTATAAATTAAGTTAAAATATAATTCATTATCTCCTTTTATATTCACTCATTCTTATATTTACTATACAAATAAATATTACTTCACACAATTTTTTTATCTTCTATCATATAATTTTATACCTTTTTTTCTTTTTTCTTCTTTACTCTTGCTATTTTTTGCACAAGTATTTGAGGAATGTGGTTGATGATCATAGTTTTATTTTTACGTTCTTCACTAGTCAATTATATATATTACGTGATTGTCTAATTGTATTCATTTATATAATATTTTTGTCGCCTGTATATTACTTCTTTTATCTTTCAATAATTTATATTTTTTAATATTATTTAACGATATTAATATCGTTGAAAATACATGTTATTATTATTTATAAAAATTAAAATTAGAAAATTGAATGTTATTTTTAATTATTAAAATATTAATTATATTTATACTTATATTTTATTTAATAATTTTATCATGGTATTATAGTACCTAAAAGCAATAAAAGATAAACAAAAATAACTACTTAAAACAATTAAAAAAATAATTATATGAAATAAGTTGAATAAACTTTAAATGGGTAAATTATATTTTTTATCTCCGAATTTTGACAAAAAATTTTAAAATACTCTTAAGTTTTATTTTGTTTTAATTTTGTCCAAAATTTTTTTTATTTACATCAAATATAGCCTTAGTAGCTAGTTTTTTAAGAAATTTAAAACCAATCCAACAACAATTATATAAGAACAATTTTTAACACAAATAAATCAAACATAATTATCATGTATTATTGTTAGATTTATCTTAAATTGTTTAAAAATTTAACGGTCAGGAATATATTTAATACAAATAAAAAATTTTTAGGACAAAATAAAAATAAAATAAAAATTAAGAATATTTTTTAAAATTTTTGTCAAATTTCAAAAACAAAAAAATATTTCTTACCCCTTAAAATTTTATTTATAGTTCAATTTATGTATAATTCTATCCATTTTATTTTTATTAAATTTTGAATTAATTTTTATTATTTTAAAATATTATTTATCATCAACCGTATAAAATTTCAATCAATTTTGACAAGCCACTAAACAAAGTTTCAAACTTCTTAGTCAATTAAATTTAATATATATTATTACTCAATTGGATTAAAAAATAACAATTAAACATAATTATTATTTATATTAAAACAGTATATTTTTTATATTTTTTTTGAATAATAATATTAAATCATGTATATTACCAAATGAATATTTTATAATATTTTTTTATAAATTAGCTTCCAAATATTTTGTGTGTTTACCTATGAAAAAAAATAAAAGAAAAAAGAGAAAAAAAAGTCAAATTAATTGGATTGGTTCTTATTTAAGCATATAATATTATGATTCGAATCAAGTCATGACTGAAGTTTAAGAGACAAGTCCGTAGCAAGTCAATTGATAAAATTTTTGAAAAATGAACAGAATTTTTTCTGTTTTTAAAACTTTACCAACATGCATAAATATTATCTTTCAATATTAATAATAAACATCCATTTTTAAAGACAACATACAACAACATATGTCAAATATATTTGCAAACCAAACATAAATGGTGAAATATATAGAATGTTATTTTACGTGAAATTTTTATAAGAAAAATGAGTTTTAAATTTGAATAATGAATTGACGATCACTGCGACTGAAAATAGTTTTATTGAAAATATCTTTTTATAACAATTCTTAAATCTTCTATTGAGAAATAGCGATGATGATGTTTTCACCCCTACATGTAAGAACCCGATTTTCGGTAAATAGAAATTTGTGGCTATTTTAAAATTTATTTCGCAAAATTTCGAACCACGGTCCAACAAGAAATAGTGAGGCTGGTTCAATGGTAAAAAAAAAATTAAAGATAAAAATAAATAAAAAATAAAAAAGGCCATTAATAAGGTTAAAATTGACTTTATGAGGGTAATTAATCCCTCTAAGTCAAGTTTGACTAGTAAATAATAAATATTAGCTTACCATTAGTTTATTTTTCTCACTAGAGACTTTTTGAGCCGAAAATTCACTTTTAATGACAGTTTTGCGTGCGCCAAGAAAAACTCTTGTAACCAAAAACTTCAAAACCAGTGGTAAAAATAATTTCTACCTTGGTAATTGTGTTCCAAGATTAATATTAGCCATCCATTCATAATTTATTTCTTTAAGAATAAATCTTAGCCATTAATTATCTACCACACAGTAAAATTTACTCCAAACTGAATTTCTTACTAGTATTCCGTAAACGACTTCTAAAGACCCCAAATCTTCTTACTTGCTACCCAAGTAATTTGTCTCTCCTTCTCAGCCTCTGGGCCGAGACTATCTCAACCTTTCACCCCTCTCTTCTGTGTTTTTAACCTCAATTAACTAACTGTGGTTAATTGTGGATAAACTCGACACGCAAGCATTGACCAAACTTCCTCGTTTTCACGTCCCTTATTCATTGAAGCCCAGCCCTTGACCACGAAAATTTCAGCCACTTTTACCATCATAAATTCAGCAAGACTTTGATTTTTTATTTAAGGAAGCAGTGGCCATAAAATTTACTTACAAAATATTTACACATGTTTACACTCTTTTGACCGAATGCTTGAGAGAGAAAGAGAAAAAATTCTTGTACCTATTCACTGTGTCCCAGCCCATATTTTAACTCTTCTTCTATTATTTTTCATGTGTTTTTCAAGGACTCAAACCATACAAGCACAAACGGTTGCCGTTTTCGCTAATCCTTGCGTTTATATCGAAATTTCGACTAGGTAAACTCTTATTCTTTCTCCTTTTCTTTTCTTTTTTTAAAAAATAGTAGCCATGATGAATTCTTATTCTCTTCCATGTTATAGAACTCCTCTTGAAATATCCATGGGGCACGCCTAAGAAGTTAGAGAGATTCGAGTTCAAAGTGGTTGAATTTTGACGTTTTTGCGACACTTTTGGTCAAAAACAAAACTACACCATCACCAGCTGTATTTCTGTCCTTGTATGCATGTTTTCTAGTGTGAGAAAGGTTTACTAACTGAACTACATAAGAGGTAAGGGTTAGGATTAGTTAGAATATGTTTGTGCTTGTTTTCGGTGTTCATATGAGCTACTTTGTGGTGATTTTGTGCTTGATTCTTAATTCTGAAAATTCAGTAATGCTTATCTGTTTTTGGACTGTTATTTGAGTGATATATGAAGCTTATTTGCCTCTGAAAATTGTATGAAACTATTGAAATTATTTGGAACACTTGGGGTTTAAGTTTCAAGTCTTAAGAGTCATAAAAAGTGGATAAAAATAAAAAACTGTACTCTTGAAAATCTAGCCACTAAATGATCATGAAAGTCATGTGTATAAGGTTTAAAAAGAGGTTAGAAAACTGATTTTAATCCTATGGAATAAAAGTGTAAAAGTAAGAAGGGTGTTATGGTCATTTTTGGGTAAAAAGAGGGTTAAAAATGTAATTTAATAGAAAGATAAGTAAAATTCTAAACTTAGTGTCATCAAGAATAAATTAGTAATTATATAAATTAATTGGTCAAGATTATAATTACGATAAAGTTTTTGGTCTAAATAAAAGTTTTAGTAAAAGTTAGAAGTAAAACGACAAAAAGTGGTAATTAGAATAAGTAAATAAATTAATAAAAGGTAAAATGATTTTTTAGGTCCCTAAGGGTAGAATTGAAATTAGTTAAAAGTATTATGGATAATTTGGTCATAGAAAATATTAGGATTAACCTGATAACATTTTGACGGTAAATCAGGTTAAACGGTAAAATTAGAGTACTTAGGGGCATATTAGTAATTTTAGGTATAAAGTCAAATTAAAAATAATTAATTAATTCAATGAAGGAGAAAAGGTCTATTAGAAAAAATATGAGGGGTAAAATGGTGATGTAATAACACTAGTGGTGAAAACGTCACTAAAAACCTAAAAAAAACTAGAAAAACGAAGTTATATACAAAAAGGGTAAAATTAAAAATGTACAAAAATTTCAAGAACAAAAATGGTAAAATATGTGACAAGGATGAGATATTTTAAGAAAGGACCGGGTACAAATTTTATTTAAAAAGAAGGGTAGAGAAGTCCCTTAGAGATAAAATTTATTAAGATGTGTCACGAAAAAAGAACTGCAAACTCCAAGGTGCTAGAGGTTGTTTGGAGGCGGGTATTTACCGACTAATTGCTAAAACTATGTTTTTCCTTTGTGCGTATATTATAGCGTCAAATTTTGCCACGATTGTCTGTTGTCACGGACTGGTGGTATGTTTAACCACATCGACACGTATACACGGACGGACGCAATTGGAAAATCATATCTAGGACTAGCTCCTAGGTAACGTCGGGTTGCGGGTAGTCAACCGACGCATGAGCTCATGGCCTGCATAGGACCACATGCATCATACTTGGTTGCTGCATTATCTATATTTGTGATTGCTTACTTGTACCTGTGATTGTATTGTGTCTTTGCTTCTTGTATTTTGTGCATGGTTACTATTCTGCTATATACTTGTACTTGTACTTATTTGTGTGACTTACCGACCTAACTGCGCGAAGTCTTAGACTTACGCTGCGGAACCCCTTAGATTTTTCTGTGTAGTACCCTACTGGAAATTTTAGGTTCTCACCCCTTACTTTCCCACTGCGCAGATGCAAATCGGTGAGATCTTCTTTGAGTTTCTAGCCTTGTGACTAGCGAGCAGCAGTAGCATTACCGGAGGGTCAGAGTGACTTCTTTTACTTCCATACAGCACTTCTGTGTTTCTTCAACTACCAGTGATCGATGACCAGCAGTAGTTATAATAGTAGCAGTAGTAGTAGTTGTCTTTGCCCTTACTTTGTATAGACTTTTAGAGGGTTAGGTGCTTTTGTAAATACCTATATAAACAAGTTAGAATGGGTCCCAGACTAGGGTGACTCTTGTGAGTTGAGGTATGTTAGTATAAATATGGAGTCTATAAATATTTTCATGAATAAGCAATGACGTAACCCAGTGTGAGTTATGATGTACTAAATGAGCCTTCGGGCATATATATATAATATTACTATGTTTTATGTATTTTCTATGCTTCATATATATATATATATATATATATATATATATATATATATATTATCTATTTAACTATTACCTATTTTGTTATGTCTATATATCTGACACGCGATCTCGATTAGCGCTATATATATTTAATATAAGGTCTAGAGTCTCTAAGAAAAATCGTGAAGTAGCACTTGACGGCTAGCATTAGTCATGACATGCTAGAAGTTGGGTCGTTACACTACAGACTTCTCTTTTCAGAACGAACGAAGAAATTTGCGAAGTTTTTGTTAAATTCTTAGATATGCTACTTCTATTTGTATACATATGTTATAGATTTTTCTCGCCTTTATTATTATAATCTTGTAAGAGGGATAAGAGTTGTATGCTTTGTATGTATATTATATTTATAAACTACTTATGTAATAAGTTTTGTTTATATATATAGGCTTGTTTGTTTTTGAGATAAAGTATTTTTTCGGTTTTTCAAAGAAAACAGCAGTATGATTTCGAATAAAAAAATTCTATTTTATTATTAAATATATAAAGTCGTCGTAATATTTTTTGTTATTAGAGTGGTGTAGCCAGAAGTGTGACTTTTTGATAATGAAAGTGTTATATGAGAAAATAATTTTTTTTTTTGGATATAAGCGATTTATATATTAAAGTAGAAATAAAATAAAAGGATAAAATAAAATCTAGTGTATTATAATTTGGTATAGATCTTGAAATAAGGAAGATAGAATGAAAGAAGAGATGAAAAAAAAAGGATTGTGTTCTCTTTTTTTCCTTTAAGTGGGAACATGTGTCCTCCACGTATTTTTCTCTTTTTTTTTTTAGCCCGTTCGAAAGTTGAAGTCATTATATATATATATATATATATATATATATATATTTGAATTTAGAATAGCATTTTTAGTCATAACATTAGCTGTGTGATTTGCTGTCTTTTGAATTAAAATAATACAAGTCTTTTAATTTTAACTCAAAGTCTCTTAATTTTTTTCACTTGATCGCTTTTTAAAATAATATCTTCAAACTTTTTTCTATACACTATAAAAAAATATTAAAACAATCTATTTCACAAAAAAAATATAGAAATCACATTTCTAAACAAAAATTAAACACCTCTAAATAGCATAAAATTCAATTAAAAAATGTTAGATATATATTATCTAATTCATCTCTAAACAATATAATATTTTGAATTTATATTATATAATATAATTAATTTAACTCTTCGCGTATCGCATGGTCTTGATCTAGTCATTACAATTCCTCCTCAACATTTTGGCACCACAATAAGCATTTTATTTGCTGTGTGACGATGAGCAATTTGGGTAGTTGAGAGCAACTAACATGTGGTTTAATGGCGTCCATGCAAAATGGGATGGAATTAATCAGTATAATTATGATTGGGAGAATGAAGCAGTTGAGTTGATGAGTGAAGAAGCTACGTGTAGGCACAACACATACTAAATAAAGTGAAACTCAAATCAATAATCAAGGGAATTATATCAGATATAGTTGTTGCGTATACTGAACGTAACGTAGTTCACTGCTTCGTTGGGTTTTTGGCTACATCACATTCGCAGCGGTGCCGCTGGTGGGGTCGTGTTGTTTCATATATTAATCAATAATATCATCATCATTATTATTATTAGGTGATTATTACTTTTAACTATTAATAATCACCTTCCTATTAAGGTTAAACCTAGTGGTTGATGTCAAGTGAAATGAAAAGAAGCGACCCATCTCGTTGAATTCAAGATTTGAATGCGGTAGTACGATCGAGGACTTGGCCATTCTATTCAATTCAAGCACCGATCAGCGCCACCGCTTTCCCCGTGTCTTACCAAAAGTAGCAACCGCCTAACCCTTAATATTTCACTTTCCAATTCCACCACATTTCTTCTCAAACACACCCTACAAGTTTTTAACTGTATTATCTATATATGAATACATCTTCACGTCAGTAACTATCATCATTTACATTATTTTTCTCATAGGTTTCTTTCTTTAGTTTGAATTCAATTAAATACTAATATAGTTACATAACTTGTTTAAATAATAGAGCGAAGGATCGTAGAGAGCTTGGGTGACACGAATGGTATATATAAACCGTTGAGTTAACTTAGAAAACTCTCTTAGATTCCAAACGTGTCCGGTGCTCCAATGGGGAAACTTTTCTGGCTTGCCATTGCGATTGCGATAGGACTTGTTTTAAGCAACTGGGTTCATGGCTTTCAAGGATATGAATATCACCACTTGAATGAAACAGAACCCTCATTGCTGGAGGCTCATGAATCATCTTTGTTTCAGAGCAATACTCTCTTCGTGGGACTCACCCTTATTCATACTGCAGCTGCCAAAGGAGCAGGTACACTTTCCACAATTTTTCTTTCTTTGTATGCATGCTAACACATACAACAACTGCGTCTGGCAGTGTGCTTGGATGGATCTTTACCTGCTTATCATTTGCATCGGGGTTATGGATCAGGAGCAAACAGCTGGCTTATTAATTTAGAGGTTTCACTTCATTCATCTTTCTAATTCTTCTGCTAAGTTACATGAATTTACCGATTGTGTTTGTGCAGGGAGGTGGATGGTGTAACAGCATTAGAACATGTGTTTATCGCAAGAGAACACGGCGTGGATCATCCACATTTATGGAAAAGGAGATTCCTTTTACGGGAATACTGAGCAACAAAGCTGAAGAAAACCCAGGTCACCATTTAATTCAACTCAACCGCTCAAACTTTTTTGTATTAGCAGTGTAATCTGTTGCACTTGCACGTGGCTGCAGATTTTTTCAATTGGAACAGAGTAAAGATTCGTTATTGTGATGGAGCATCATTTACCGGTGATAGTGAAGACAAGGTAGTGTTTGATATACCAAGTGCATGTTTGTTTGCTTTATCTTGATTTAACAATAGCTCACTTGAAATTCATGTACTATCTCAGACAGCAGACCTACAATTCAGAGGACAGAGGATTTGGGCAGCCGCAATAGAAGATTTGATGTCCCAGGGAATGCGCTTTGCCGAGCAGGTTGTACTTGATATTAGAAAGAAATCATTGACCAACACAAATGCTAAATTGTCTTTAACAAATAAATTTTAATAATTCATTTGTACAAATTCTAAAAAATATAAATGCAAACTGTATTAATTTATGTGTCTCTGTAAATATAAGTGCAAATTATTGCTGACCAGGACAAAAATGCTAATATTTACACTATTAGTTAAATATTGTTTCTTTCCATGTTATGTAACACTATAAGTCTATAACTAACTAATTTGGTTCAGGCTCTTCTCTCCGGATGCTCTGCTGGTGGCTTGGCTACTATCATACACTGCGACGAATTTCGCAACCTCTTTCCTAGGACCACCAGAGTGAAGTGTCTTAGTGATGCCGGATTGTTTCTTGATGCGTAAGTAATTGTTGTAGTAGTTTCCTGCTTTTAATGGCGTTTCCACCATGCTTAATTATTTTTTTATTACAGAATTGATATATCTGGTGGCCATACCCTCAGAAATTTCTACACCGGTGTCGTAGGATTGCAGGTATCACATTAGCTATGTGGAGACCAATGTATATGTACTATAGCATGAAAGCATAATGTGTTAAGAAATCACAATCTTAATCATTGTTCTTTTGTGAATTCAACTTGGAAAACCTTTCTTCAATGACAATTGTGATATGTTAAATGTTTTCAGGGAGCACAGAAGAATTTGCCCGAGATATGTACTAATCATCTTGACCCCACATCGGTAACTGTTGTTTTTCTTTTTCTCTTACCAATAGTTACTTAGACATATTGGTTTTCGTTGAGTTAATACTTAATTTAGTCTCCCAAATATAAGGTTAGATTTAAAATAACTCCTAAAATTATAATTGATTCCGTTTGAATTCTAAAATTTACAATAGCAACTCGCGTTAGTTTTTGAACTAATCTTTGTCAATGTCATGTTAATTTTACACATTAATTTGTCACAATTTAGATTCTTCGCCTAGATTTTATATGATTGAGACCTACTAGAGCACTTAGAAATTTAATTGGCTTCTCAACATTCTCATGAAAACAATAATAACAAGTTCAATTTGTGAAATTTGGGAGTAGCTGTCTAGCTTATATGGACTCTAATAAATCTCATCATATAAAACCGGGACGAGAAATTCAAATCACAGCAAATTAGTGTACTAAATCAAACGCCATTAATAAAGATCAATTCAGCAATTAATTTGAATTACGATGATAAATTTTGAAGGACCAATTTGGGGCAACTGAAATTTTAAGGCTCAATTTGAGTCCAACCTCAAATTTCAAGAAACAAATTAAATATTAACTCGTTTTTCATTTGAAGGATTATGCTGAGTCTGTGTTCAATTGCTTTTTAAGTGCTTCTTCCCCCAGAACTTGATTGCGAGTGTTAGAACCCCGCTATTCATTCTCAATGCTGCTTATGATTCATGGCAGGTAAATCATATAATATCTATCTTTAAAGTTACTATTCATGAATTTGTTTATATGTGAAGATGATAACTGAGTTTGATGGTTTGATATATTTGATTCCACTGCTTAATATAAAAACATCTTTATATGGGTAATTACCTTAAATTAATTCTAGAAAGATCCATGCGTATATATATTTTGATCAGATCCAATCGAGTATAGCGCCTCCATCAGCAGATCCACATGGATATTGGCATGATTGCAGATTAAACTATGCTAAATGTACTACATCACAGATCCAATTTCTTCAAGGTGATCGATATAAATATATTTACGAGAGAGAGAGAGATAGGTTGAGACTTGAGAGTTTGATTAAGAGTTTTGAGTGCGTATACAGGATTCAGGATTCACATGCTGAACATTATAAAAGAGTTCTCAAGATCATACAAGAATGGATTGTTCATCAATTCATGTTTCTCTCACTGCCAATCTGAGAGGCAGGACACATGGTTCGCTGAAAATTCTCCAATCGTGAAGAACAAGGTGAGAACCGAATCTAACAGTAATACATTGAGCTTATCATTAATTAATTAATTAATTAGCACGCATGGATGCAGGTAATTGCTGTGGCTGTTGGAGATTGGTATTTCGACCGCGCAGGTGTGAAGGTGATTGATTGTCCTTACCCTTGTGATAATACCTGTCACCATCTCGTATTCAGATCATGACCCCAATTTCATTCTCATCATCTACATCAATTCAATTCTTGCCCAAATATTAATCAGCCAACAACATGTACCACATGATATAGATAGATACATTCACTATTTGGAAGTCAATTTTAATAAGTCCTAAATACTTTATATATATATATATATATATATATATATATATATATATATATATATATATATATATATATATATATATATATATATATCTCCACATGTAAATATGGTCGAGAGAAACTTGTAAGGGATTATCAATAAGAGCTCTTTATGGCATTAGTAGGAGGAACAGTGGAATACAATTCTTGTGAGTTCTCATTTCTCAAAGCAAAGGTTGATGAAAATTTCAGAATCTAACTCTACAGGATCAAAAACGAGTATTTTCACATTTGTATGTACTTCAAAGAATTTGTGTCAATAAGGCTTCTTTATTTTGTTTCATAAGAATGGTAAGTACGGGTTTCAAATGTTGGTAGTATGAAAAATTCTAAATATTATTTAGTAATTATTTGAGGCACATATCATTCATGTCTCTGTATCTCCATTGGCCAAGATCAGATCAACTTCTTTTTTGAGTTTATAGATTCTGTCCCAGCTAACAAGGTGAGTTGTCCTTGTTTATGTCTCCAGATAAAATTCCCACAAATTTTGTTAATTTTATCACAAACATTAATTAGAATTTTGGTAGTATATATATATGCATGATAAAAGTGTGAAGAAAATCCAAATCAATTTAGAAGCAAGATGATCAAATTGTGGCTTCATATACAAGTGGTAGAAGTTTGAACAAAGATTGTTGGTCAAGATTGTTTTAAGTAAAGTTATCATCACTTTTTTCTTTGTCATATTTTATAACGAAGTATTTATGTTTGTTGTATTAGTAGATGTAGACATTAAGATAAACATGGTAATTCCTTTATAATTTGTATCAATTTTGTTCATCCACTTCCACCCTCCCTTAGCTTACTTACTCTTCTATTACCTAACACATAGAAGGAATAGTTGCCGATTGAGTTAGAATAATATGACCGGATAGAGTTAAAATTCTAGTCTTCCCACCCCTTCAGTCAATCAGTTATAAATTGATGGATGAGGATCTTCTAAAATAAAAAAAATTAGTAAAATGATAAAATAAAATTAAAATAATGAGATATATATTTTTAAAAAATTATAAATTAATGATAATTAACTCTATATTTTATTACTTTAGCAACTTTTTTATTTTAGAGGATCCATATATCTCTCTAAGCAACTCACTTGAACATTTTTTGAGGAAAATTCTGATTGTTTTGATATAGTGCAAAAATTTGAAGAATGTTTTTAATCACTGTAAATAGCCTGGCTAGTGCAAGTTTAGTTTTATTTTTTTTTTTTTTTAAGATGAGATTATTTTCCATGTATAAAATAAAGACATACTAAAAAAGAGTAATACTAAAAAATATTACTAGAGTCTAGAGGAGGAAATACTCCGTATTCTTAACCTTCCATAGAAGATGGGAAAAATTTTATTATGTTTTAATATAGGGAGACATTTAGATAAAGTCGCTGAAAACGTCTTTTTATAAAGATGTTTTTTAATAATTAAAATTTAACATATATAATCGATTAAATCGTGTTATTTTTGTCAAAATTAGACTAAACAAATTGATTTGACCGAAAAATGATGAATCAAATCTTGAACTGGTCTAAATTAATATTATTTTTTATAGAAAATGATTACAATATTCTATTATAGAAAATGACTAAAATACTTCTATTATATATATTAATTTTTAGAATCCTAAATTTTAGTCATTTATTTTTCTATCGTAGGGTTAGGATTTAGAATTTTTAAAATTAATATATATATATATATATATATATATATATAAAATAATAGTATTTTAATCATTTTCTATAATAAAGGTATTGTAGTCATTTTTTTACTAGCGGCTCAACAGGCATTGTCGTGCCTGTTCAGCCGCTTTTCTATTGAGTTAAAAAAATATTTTTATATTTTTATTTTTAAAATTATAAATTTAATATCAATAATTAAAAAATAAATTAAAAAGATAAAATAAATAAATTTAAGTTAAAAAATAAAAAAATTGTTATTATTATGTGTAACAAAGTCAAAATAAAAATTTATTAACATTAGTTATAAATTAGTTATTTATATATTAAATTTATTTATTTTCTTATTCTTATTTAATTTGAAATAAATTTAAAAATTTATATTCATATTCAAACCATTCTTTTTTTTATACATAATTCTAATAGATAAAAAATTATTTCTTTAATCTTATATTGAACATTTTTAATTATCTTTAATTTTATTATTATTTCAAAATTATTAATTTTTATTTTGATTATATCATCTCATCATATTATACACTATTATTTTCTCTTATTATTTTTTTATATGTATAACTATTATTATCTCACTGTCACTATTATGTTGCCTTGTTTTATTCTTCTTTTTTGTTTTCTTCTTCTATTAACCCCGATCGCAATCAATTACCACCATATCATATTATCATGATCGCATCTCTCATTTTTGTTTATCACTTTGATCCATACATATCCATTGTGTTAACTTTTAAGTTGTTAAAGATTTGTTAAAAGAATTATTTTTTTGTTTGATTTAGATATCTAGATGTATAACTATTATAAAGATACTTATTTTTTATACTTACTTGTTAAGTCATATTTTATCATTTTAAAAAAAAATTAAGATATCAAGCATTTAAAAATTTGTATAGAATAATTAAATAAAAAATAAAAAAAAATTATTAATTATTTAATTTTTTTAATATATAAAATAATTGAATTTAAATTAATTTAGGTATAATACTAAAATCATTATGTTACTATGTGTAACAATAAAGATAAAAATTTATAAATATTTGTAAATTTATTTATTTTTCAATTATATTTAATTTGAAGCAGTTATAAAAATTTATATTTAAATAACTCTTTCTCTCGCATATTTTTAATAACTAAAAAATTTTTATTTCTTATAATTTTATATTCAACATTTTAAATTATCTTTAGTCTTATTATTCTTTTAGAATTTTTAATTTTTGTTTTTATTACTCTTTTTTCTTATCTTTATCTATCTACATATACTTCACCACCACTCTTATATTAGTTTGTTCTCTCTTCCTTCCTTAGTTTTTATTCTCTTTCTATCTTCTCTTCAATCGAAATTAGTTACCAATATATATTAATTCATAATTATTACACTAAGAAGTGAATACTACTTTAAAGATAAAAGTTAAAAAAAAAATCGCGTAACTCTTATCTGTATCATCTACACTCTTATAAATATAACAAATGAGTAAATTTAACTTTTTTTTATTATGAGTTTTTTTATTATCTAATACATTCAAAGTCACATATTCATTTATGATAAAAAGTTAAAAATTAAAGTTAAATGACATTAGTACTTTTGGGTTTAATAAAATTAAAATAAAATACAAAAATAAGGATAAAAATAAAAAAATAGATGACTCTAGAAAAGGATAATGTTAAATTTTATGTCGTTATGTATGAGAACAGTGATTTATTTTATTATATTTATTTTTGTACCAAATAACAAAAGAATTAAATTTTATGTCTATTTTTTATTACTTATGTTACTTATTTATAATTGTTTAAATTATACTCTATAGTCATTAAGTGCTGTTTTCTTCCAACAAAAAAATAGTTACGAAGTCATTTTCATTTTTTTATAGGAGTACATCCATTATATCATGATTTTAATAATTAATATAAAATTTAAAAAATTAAATAAATATATATTTATTTTTATTATATTCAAGAATGAATTATATATATTCCTATAGTCAAGAAATAAACTTAACTTATTCTACAATAAATAATTTTTTAATCATCAAATTTATAAAGAATATCTCATCTTTTTATTTATCCTAAAAGTTAAACATTAAAACTAATGTTAATACCTTTTTATTAACAGAACTAAAATAAAACATAAAAACAAAACTTGAATAAAAATAAAAATACAAAATTTTGAATTCCAAAATATAAAATGATTATAAGATAAAAAAATTACTTAAATATAATTTCTATAAAATACTCCACTAATAAATTCAGATAAATGAATATTATATGTAAAATGAATCCTCATATATTAGTACAAAAATTATTCTGTGTAATTTTTTTCAAAAAATATTGTTCTGATAAACTATTTTACTTTTATTCTTTTAAAAGCATATCCATAATAAAACAAATCCACATGAATAATTTACATCCAATAGAAAACTCTTATAAAGTTGGTGTGAAAAATTGTGTGAAAGTGTTTTTTATTCAACGTAACTGATGGATGTATGGGAGAAATTTTTTTAATAATAAATTTCTCTAGGATTATATTAGAACTTAATTTAGATGCCAATTAACCTTATATACTGTGTAAGTACCTAAAGTATATTAGAAGAGTATGATAAGAGAAAAATTATTTTGTGTAAATTTATTTTTTTATAAATTGTCCCTATTGAATTATTTTATTTTTATTCTTTAAAAATATATTCAAATAAAAAAATTCTGCAATAATAATTTACATCCAATACAAAAATCTTAATTAAATTACTATAAAAAAATAAATATAAAATTTTTTATTTAACGTAACTAATGAAAGAATTTTTTAATAATAAACTTTTTTTTAGAAACAATATTAGAACTTAAATTTAGATATCAATTATTCTTATATTAGGTTTTATGTTATATCTAAATAAAGTGAGAAGGGTGTAAGAAAAGATGAATAAGAAAAGAAAAAAAGTTTTCTATTATATAGTAACAGTAATATGAGATGATAGATAGTAGGAGAGAAAAGAGATAATTATAGAAGTTGCGTGATTGTGAATTAATGAGATAAGAGAGAAATTGAATATATGTGATAAGAGAAAAGATGAGGTAGTGGAAGTCTTTTAATGTAGAATAACTGACATACATATAGTGGGATAGAAGGAAGGGCAAAATTGGAAAAGAATTTTGAATACCAAACCCATGTATTGGCATTATATATTGTTATAGATAATTTTTTTTAGAAATAAGTAATTCGTGAATATAAAAATTATATTAAACTGGTAGTATAATAATTATAATAAAAATAGTAAATTTATCAATTTAAATTTATGTAGCGAAGAAATTGCCACTTCTGATATATCTATTTTTTAGAAGGAAAAATATAAAAAAATATCGAAATTATCAACTAATTTTTTTTGTTATACAGTGAAAAAATTTAAGTTTTAATTATATTATTAAACATATATCTAATGCAATTTTTTTTATAATGATACGGCGCGAGAACATTTTATTTATTCTTATAATAATATTATTTAGGACAATAATAGAAGATTTATTGAATCAAAATTTATGAAAAAATAAATTACTATTAATTAAATAAATATACAGGAGTCCTATCCATATTTATTACCATTCGATCTATTACTTGAATCAGTTTCGCTTTTATTATAAGTATCTAAATATTTAAAAAATATTAAATTAACATGAAAATAATGTATGCTGAGAATTTAAGAGTATATTCGGTAGATAAATTACAAATAAATAGTACTAAGAGTACAGTAACATAGAGATATTGTAGAAATAATTCAAATTAAATAGAAAACTAAATTATAAAAAAAAAGTTTAAAAAAATATACCAGAATTATCTATTATAAGTTTTTTTGTTACAGAGTCAAAGTTTAATAACAAATATATTATTAAACATTGAATATATATATATATTTTTCTTAGAATAATACAGTTATAAAAATTTTATATTTGTATGATATTATATTAAAAGATTATTAAACTATTTAATAATTGAGATTATAATGATGTAAAGTACATTAAGACAATATAATAATATCTATAATAATATTATTTAGGCTAATAATAAAAGATTTATTGAATCAAAATTTAAGAAAAAATAAATTATTATTAATTAAATAAATATAAATATATAGGATTTCTACCCATATTTGGACCATTTGGTATATTACTTGAACCAGCTCCGGTGTTATTGTGAGTATCTGTATATGTAAAAAAATTCATTATTAAGATGAAAATAATGTAATTTGATAATTTAAGGGTACACTCAAGAAATAAATTATACATAATTGGTACGTACTAAGAGTCCAGTAACATAGATATATCGTAAAAAATAATCCATATTAAATGATAAACTAACAACATAAATTTATTAATGGGAAGTATAACTTAGAGTACCTGATACAGAGTATTATTGAGGGGGTATATTTGTGATATCTTGTAATGGTGTTGCCATGTTAGTTGGTCCACTTGATGTATCGATTTGTTTTCCTCGTTTAATACTATCTTGGTAACTGGCACGCCTTCTGGCAAGGTGTTGCTGCCTCTGTTCTTCACTCATATTTTGTCTTCGTTGTCTGGCATAGTCTTGCCAAGTTCGTCGACCACTTCCACGTGAATCTTCCATTGGTATGTTGTCAACTGTAATTAATCAAAGAAACATGTAAAAATAGTTTTACACTTTTATTTAATGACAAAAAATAAATTACAGTAGGTTTTACATTTATATTTAGGCGAAGTGAGAAGAATGCAGGAGAAGATGGAGGAGAAATGAAGGAAATTTTTTCTATTATGGAGTAACCAGTGAAGTGAGAGAGATTAAGAAGAGAAATTGGTATCCTATTAGTTATTATAGATGAAGATGAAGATTAAGTAGTGCAAATTCTGTAACTGATGCAGTAACGTGATGTGAGAGAAATTAACAGGAGAAGTTATATTGACATGAAGGTGAATGAAAATGAAGTAGTGAAATTCTGTAACTAGAAGTAAGTTATTAAAAAGGATAAAAATGAAAAAAAAATATTGGACACAAAAATGGGTTTTCCCATTATATATTGTTATAGATAAAAAAAATATTAATATAGACCAGTTCAAATTTTATTCACCATTTTTTTGATTAAATCAATTTATCTAATCTAATTTTAACAAAAATAACATGATTTATAATTGATTATATATATTAAATTTTAATTATTAAAAAACATCTTTTAAAAAAAATGTTTTAGGCGTCTTTATCTGAGTGGCTCCCTTTAATATATTGAAAACTTTGTTAAGAGGTGTTTAGTTCGTTATTTAACTAATTAATACGTATTGATACCATAAAAAAATGAACCAGTAAAATATTATCACAAAAATTATATTATCTTAGTCAATATTTATTTTTTATCTTTTTTGCAAAGTTATTATATTATTATGTATAACCTATAAAATACGAACACTTTATTAAGTTAATGTGTTTGTGTATTATATACATTCTAAACATAATATTTGGCTAATACTCGTATTTTTTTATCTTAACAAAAACAAAAAATATTTTTTTACATATTTAAATATATTTAAATATTATCATGTGTTAGTTGTGTTTAATCTCATTTTTAACTTATATCTTTAAAATAAATTTATACATAATATATTATTATTTATTAATGTAAAAATATTATTTTAGATACTTTATATTATTGTTTACCAAATGATCTCATTTTACAGCGGTTTTTCGATAACCGCTGCGAAATGTACCTGTTTTGTAGCGATTCTTGTGTCGGTTTTAGAGGACGCTACCAAATAATCTCATTTTGCAGCGGTTTTTCTATAACCGCCGTAAAATGTACAATTGTTGAATACATTGATACTCGTTTTGCAGCGGTTTTTTTTTAATCGCTGCAATATTATTTTTAACTTGGAAATTTTTTTTTGTATAAACATTATTGCCGTCTTAAAACTATTCTAGTCCTCGCTATTTATTTTACTGAAAAAACGTTTCAAATACTGCAACTTAATGCATTAAATAAATTTTTATTTTTTTGTTACATAAAAAATAATTCATTAATTAAAAAAATATTTATAAATGAATAACTAAAAATAAACTTACGAATCAGGTTTTCTCTTATACTATTAGTCATTTTGAGTTTGTATTCAACCATAAATGCTAACATAAAAATCAAGTGAACGTCCGAATTCATAAACTCAAAACAAAGTTTAATAGAGCATAAAAATCAGAATTACTAAAGTAGACAAACAAGTTTTGAGTCAAAATTTCTCATCAACATCGTATTGACCTGGCCAGAAATACTCTGTCAGAAATCCGCTGCAGTGACGTGATAATGGATCTGATAAGTCATCTCCAAACCATGGCAATTTGTTCAGATCGAAACCCCTTTTTGCAACACGTACGACATCTTCTCTATGTTGGGTGTTTAAAGTTTCATTGTCTTCTGGAACCTTATTGAGCTCAACATCCCTGGAGATGTCATATCCACCGGAGAAGATAGCATCTAAATCGTCTTCTGAATTAGTGTCTGCTCCATCTAGAGTGTCAGCAACTATTTCGCTTGAATATTCAGTTGACACTGTATATATGAACATGCAACCAACAACATATAAATCTACTTAAAAGATACTGATAACTTCCAGGTCATTACCTAGTTATTAAGGAAAAAAATTGCGAAATTATGGAAAGAGGACTTTCAAAATTAACAAATACAAAATTAACTATTATCATCTCTTTCATCGGTAGTTTGGACAGATTTCTTAGAAAGAAGCTCTCTAATAGCACGTTCTATATACTTCAATTCCTCTGTTGAAGCAATCTCCAACTCAACACCATGCGAGTTATTAAAGCGCATATGCACCATAATAAAATGTATAGTTGATGGTCTTTTTTGTAAATCATATTGTGTCTCTGTAATTCACTTTCTATGCTAGAAATTTATTTCTAACCTTTAATTCAGCAAGTATGTCTTCAAATGTCCTACCAGCTACAAATGTCACAAAAACATAGCCAAATTTCTCCTCGTACTTTAATCCCCATTCATGAAGTTCCTACAAACTTTAGCATGAACGTAACAACTATCATTGGTTAAATGTTGTACACATATATCAAAGTAAAATACTTATTAATCAAATAATGTTTAACTCAAGTGTTTAAGGGTACAGCTAATGAACAGATCTGCACAGTAGCTTCGTTCGCTGTTTCCAAGTATTCATTAGAACAAAATCGTCCTGATATAGCCTCCAACCAAGATCTAACATTCAACTTACGGTACCATATGTCTCTGGCAACCGTAATTGCATGTTCCAATGAAGAGAATGGAGAGGTCATAGCCATTTCGTTAGTGAATGTTGTGCCTGCATAGCATGATGAGAAATCCTCCGTTTTCATTACTCCTATTACAACACCATTTTATATTAAATATATTTGTCAATGATAACAATATCATAATTCAAGATAATTTACTCGATATCATAATTTTCTTTATTGGAGTTTAAGAACAATAACAATGATGATGAGAACAACAAAGCCTTGAAAACTAACTTTTAAAAGCAAAAATCGTTGGAAAAAATGAGGAACTGGTGGTATTCATGAAAATTAACTTAAAATGAAAATTTAATTCAAATACGAAAACACAGATAGTAATGTAACCAGCAAACTGCGTACATCATAAACACTGTTAAACTTATCAAACACACACAGATACTCTAAAAATGATGTACATGTTTTGCCATATTTTCACTATGCCACATAATCGATGTTATGAGAAACATCTGCTACTGGGTCTTCTATATCATCATCCCTTGTCAACTGTAAATCACTGATGTCACCTGCTGCTGACATGTTCAACCCGGGCTGAGGAGAAAAAATAGCTTCAACATCTTCATTCTCTCCTCCCATGTCATACAAGTCTCGTGGTTTTACATGAACCACTACACTCCATTCTTGATCTACTTCATCATGTACATAGTACACGAGATGAGCTTCTGATACCAATATGTACGGTTCATCCTCTTTTCGATCACCGGTGTAAATTGGACGAGCGAAATTAACGCTGGTAAGGCCCAGATGGTCTTTTTTGATTCCTCTGCTCGTAGTTGTATCAGCCCAAATATATTTGAACAAAACCACTGTGAAATGGCAGCTGTAGTTCAGTTCAATTATGTCCACAATTTCTCCACTATTTTGTGTTTTCAACCCGTCTTTCTTTGTGATAGTTCTAAACTTGTATCCATTGACGTTGTATGCCCCAAAATGTCTTGCCTAGCATGGGACCACATGCCAGCAACTTCATTTCGTTTGAATGTACAGTACTGTCCATTGGAACCTAGCACCATAAATTAGAGTTTGTTCGTATAAAAAATTAGAATTTATAATTTATAATTCTAAGGCACAAATAAGTTGGTCAGGTTAAATTTCTACAAACCTCACGCTTGAACCGGCGAGAAAATTTTACATGCACAACATAGTCTATCTTAGATTGCGACCTTGTTTGATCCCATAATTTTCGCTTTGTTTCTGCCCTAAATGTACTTTACGACATAACAAGAAATTAGTCCAACGACTGAGTGTTTGAAATTGGTTATAATCGTGATTAATGATTACATGTGCATACTTACTCAATAAATGGAGCGACGGCCTCGCAATTGACTAGCACATGATGATGTACCTGATCTCTTTCCATTGGGGTCGGTATAAAATGTGATACAGCCCCTGAAGCTTTTCCAATTTCTGGGAACATAGTACATCCTGTATTTTTTGTAATATCAACAGGTCAATCGTCAAAAATCTGGAGCAGAATGTCAAAATCTCCTCCGATAAATAGCCCTCCGCAATTGAGCCTTCTGCTTGTGCCCTGTTACGCATGTATTGCTTCAATCGTCCTAAGTACCTTTTACATAAATACGACATAACGCTTAGTATATACGTAATGAATTTGAAAAAAAATGTCTTAAATGTGTTTAGTAGCAAGCTAACCTTTCTATTGAATACATCCACCGATAATGTACCGGGCCACCAAGTTTTAGTTCATCAACGAGGTGCACCGTAAGGTGAACCATAACAGTGAAGAAGGATGGAGGAAAAATCATTTTCATCTGACACAGAGCTTGCACAACATGATTCTGAAGGGCACCAAGCTGCATAGGATTTATAGCTTTTCCACAGAGTTCTCGGAAAAATGAGGACAGATTCGCAATCACATTCGATACCGGACTTGGCAATGCATTCTTCACCAAAATTGGAAGTAATTGTTCCATTAGAATGTGGCAGTTGTGACTCTTCAACCCATACAACTTGCGCTGTCGGATGTCAACACAACGAGCAATATTGCTCAAGTAACCATCTGGAAAGACCACGTTCTGTAGAGTCTTCAGGAATACATCCTTCTGTGGATTCGACATTGTGAAGCTTGCTGAAGGATATTTACCACCTTCGTCCGGCCACAATTCAGGCCTTATGCCCATGCTTTGTAAATCTTTGCAAATCTTTGCGAGCCTTAAGATTATCTTTTGATTTGACGCTATCGTTTAAGATAGTGAAGACCACATTGTCACAAATGTTCTTCTCTATATGCATCACGTCAAGGTTATGACGCAACATATGATTCTTCCAGTACGGGTGTTCAAAGAACACACTCCTCTTTTTCCAATACGAGTCATCTTGATCTGCATCTTCACCAATGCGTCTTCTTTTGGCTGTTAGAGTTGAGTTCTTCCCAAACGATACTTGCATGTTACACTGCTGCCTTAAGACATCTGCTCCATAATACTTCTTCGGTGGATCTCTGCTTTCAACTTATCCGTCAAATCTAATCTGGTCTACTCTATATTTACGGCCCTAATTCAAGAAACGGCGATGACCAGTGTAACACCATTTTCGATTGAATGTTAGTCGCTGAGCCTTAGCGTCCACGTTACACATGAGACAAGCTAACCCACTGTATGTGTTCCACCCAGATAAATTTCTCAACCCTGAAAAATCGCTAATAGTCCACATTATCGCCGCACGCATCTTGAAAGTGGTCCCCTTATTAGCATCATAAATTTCAACGCCATCCCATAGTTGCTTCAACTCATCCACCAGGGGCTCCAAATAAACATCGATGTCGTTACCCAGCATTTTAGGACCGGAAATAATCATAGATAGTATAAAAGATGCCTGTTTCATGCATAGCCAGGGAGGAAGATTGTATGGAATAAGAATCACAGGCCAAATGGAATATGTGGTACTCATATTTCTGAAAGGATTAAAATCGTCACTTGCTAAAGCTAAGCGAACACTGCGAGCATCGTTAGAAAAAAAGGATACTTTGCATCAAAGTCTTTCCATGCTTCAGCGTCCCTTGGATGCCTCAAGTACCCATCGTTATTATCTGCCTCTTTATGCCATAACATGTCAGATGAAGTTTTGCTACACATGAATAACCGTTGCAGTCGTGGCATAAGAGGAAAGTAATGGAGAGTATTCGCTGGGAGAGGCTTTCCGTTTTTCCTGACAGGTATTTTGAGTTTCATAACGGAACCCTTTCGCGTCTTCTGCTTCCATCGTGAAGTCCCACACTGCTTGCATTTGGTCGCGTCCTCATCCTCACCCCGATACAACATGCAATCATTCGGGCATGCATTTACCTTTTTGTACTCAATCCCCAACTTTTGGATGATTTTCTTAGCTTCATACAAAGTGGACGGGAATTTGGCTTGATGCATCGCGCAATAAGTCCAAAATCATCGACATAGCCTTGTCACTCACACCACACATACACTTAATGTGATAAAGCTTCACTAGGAAAGACAATTTTTAGTATTTCGAGCAGCCGGGATATAATTCCTCTGCTCCATCCGCAAGAAGATCGGCAAAATCCTGTGCCTCACGACTTGGACCATCGTACAAGTACGACAACTCTATATCATCATCTTCTACAGGATCCGCTGTTGTGGTCTCCTCACTTTCAGGAGGTATTGTGAAGTTAAATGCCTCGTGCACCATTTGAAGATATGGATTCACCTCGGGTGTAGGTTTCTCAACTATCGGTGTGCAAGTAGAGCTCTCCTCAGCTGGTTTCTTACCATGACGCAACCACAAAGTATAGCCAGTGGGAAAGGGCTTTATCAACAGGTGGTTGTACGCATCCTCTCTTATTTGCATAAATTGAAACCCACATTGAGGGCATGGACACTTTATCATGTTATCCGATGATGCATTCGCAAATGCAAAGTCTAGGAACTTATTAAGTCCTCGTCTATATTATATGCTATCTCGTGGCTTAAGAATCCAGGTTTTGTCCATATCTATTATACACCAAATATATGGTTTAATAATTAATGTGATACAACTTTTTCATCACTAAAATAATGTTAAGTATCTTACTGTATTCATTCCATATGATATAAGAAATACTGTTCTAAAAACATAACATGTATGGTAAAATACGTGTGCAACTACGAACATTAAAATTTATACTAAAATGTGCAGTAAAGGTAGAATATAAAATTAATATAGAACAAAAAATATGCCACATAATTACAGTTATAATACGACGATAAAATTTACGCCAATTACTTTTTGGCAAAAAATAACAAGATTCATTTTTACATATAATAGTCATTCATATAAGTTTATTCATGGAGTACCTTATGAAAATTTTTTGTACGTAAAACACTCCTCCTATAAACCTTTTTATAGGAGGGAATTCAAAATTTCTGTACTCTTATTTGTATTCAAGGTTTATTTTTATGTTTTATTTTAGGTATGTGTATAAAAAAATTTAGCATTAGTTTTAATTTTTTTGTATTTTCTAGAGCTACTTTTTTTAGCTTTCTTAGAGGGGGGTGAGTAGTGGCCTCGACCCCCCCTCAAATTTTAAGAAACTATACTTATATATGAGATATGTATTTTAAGAATAAAAAAATATTACATAATTTAATAGTTTTATATGTAATTTTACTATCTTAATAGTTTAATTCACTAATAAATCCAAGATACTCCAAATAGTACAACATATACACATAACTCATTATGCACCTTATGTTTGTAGGTCAAATATGCAAAAAAAAAATAGCCTGAAATGTGTATCAAATAGAAGTAAAAGAGTTAGTAAACAAAAAATTACGTCCAAAAAATTATTCCCTTCATCCAAACATTTCCAAAAAGTTTTATCATAAAAAATAATATAAGATGATTATATTCTAAACCAATAATTAAGGAATAATTTATCTTAAATAATATATTTCACGTACAACACACTTAAAAATAGAAAAAAAAAAAGAGATCAACAATATAAAAGGTACACAAAACCAATTTATTGTTTTTCCCTATATAGAACATGATTAATCGAAAAAATATATATTGAAACCATCATTAAAATTTTTAGTATAACATATTTATAAACATTAGCTAATTAACCAAAAATTACTTTCGGCATAATCAAACAGACTTATTTTATTTTTTATTGTTTTCTTAAATGTACTCGGTTGATTAAGCAAAAATTGGATATTTTAAAAACTGAAATTAAACCGATGAACCGGCCGAGATTCGGTTCGGGTGAACCGAATCGTGACCTGGTCGGCTTTTTGAAGCAACATCACAATGTTACCGTTTCAGCTCACATTTAACCCTAATTAGAGCCCACTCCAACAGAAATGAAGAGATTCAACTTCTAAAGTTCATAGCGCCGCCCTCACGCGAAGGTCTCCGCCGAATCTCCTCCAGCGCGTCGCCTTTCACCTGCGGCCAGCCATATCCGCGTGCCGCCGCCGTTGGTCCTCAGGTCGCTCCCTTTCCCTCCGTCGCAACCCTCCTTCCCTTCCATTAAGCAGCCATTGTGGTCACCGCGAAGCCTCCCTCGCGCACCCAAACTGTCGCAAGCTCTGTTTGTTTTTCGGTCTAAAGGTGCTCTAATACTGCTACTTGCCTTGGTCACTCGGTGGCTCTGTCTCCCCTCCATCAACATTGACATTTGGTCGAGCTTCTAGGTATTTTTCTCTATTTATTTAACTGAATATGCATGCTTTTTTTAACTGATTTTTGTTTGTTTATTTAACTCAATATTCATGCTTTTTTATTTTTAGTTTTAATGTGTATGTAACTCTATTTTAGTAATATGCTAAGTTTGGTTTCTTGTTATATCATGTTTGTAATTTGGTTTCAATTAAACAAAAGAAATAAAGCCGTTAGGCTTGTGCAGTCAAGAATTCTTTACTGATATCTAAATGGATAATATTAGATAAATTAGTCCATAATAAATAAATTAGTTCACTGTCTCTTAAAATTATTATTATGTGTTGGATGAACAACATATGAAAGCTTAATCGGTGGCTTTAAGTTTAATAATGCTAGAAGCTATGTACAAAGATAAATCATATGATGATGATTATGGTATCTGTAATTGATGACTATAAATTTTGATAATAATTCAAAAATCAGCTTAAAATCAAAGTTATAATTTTATATTATGTAAAACTATTTTGATATGTGAAAATCATTTTGAGTCCCCTATTTAATTTATTGTGTTTTATTTGAGTATCTTTTATAATAATGCCTCGCCTTAATTAAAGAAATTTGGAGGACTTATTGTTACTGTTGTTGTTACTTGTTAGTATTATTAAATCTTATTTAAATTTGCAACTAATTTAATATGAATGTAATTAATTTATAAATTGAAACCAATTTATTTTGTAAATTATTGCATATTTAAAATATAAATTTGAATCTATAGGAAAAAGTTACACTATTAGAGAGGTAACATGATTGTGTGTAAAAGGCATAAAGATCTTTTTTATTTATTTGTTGTAGAGATTGTCTTTGATTGTTCCAATTTTGATGTGGGAGATAAAAAACTTAAATTTGTTAGAGATAACAAAAATAATTGCACATTATATAATGCTTATTTATTTTGTTTGATGTAATATAAAAACTTTGACACGATGAGATAAAATTAAAAAATTTAGAGTTTTCTTATTGTATAGGAGAGTTTTCAGAAATCTCTTTAAAAAATTAGGTGAAGCAATTAATATCTAAAGAGTTTCACGCGATAAAGTTAAAAGATTTAGTTTGGAGCATAGCAAATATTTTTAAAAACGAAAACGGAGCTAATAGGATAAAACAACCAATATAGTCATACGAATGAATAAAATTTGTTTAAAAAATCTATTAATGAGATTTTTACTTACTTGAAAAATTAAGAACATCAAAATTTTGAGTTTAAAAATTGGAGAAGAGATTAGTATCTAACACTGAAAATGGTGGTACCTGGATGAATGTGTAGTTGAAAATTGATGAAACTCACAGAAGACTAGTGTTGGCTCCTAACATTTGAAAAGAAGAAGAGTGGAGATTTTTGAGTTTATAATTATATGGGATGAAATATGTTATTATATAAATGACCAAACACCTTTAAAATATAACTAATAATCAAATTTGTTTTGAAGATAAGAAAAAAAAAATCGAATTTACCATCATTGACCAGATTTACAGTCACTTTTTTAACAGAAGGCATTTGTTCAGATACAAATAATTAATTAAAAGGATAAATTAATTATATAAAAGGTTAAATTTATTAGAAGTAGAAACGGGCTACTCAAATCCGATAAATTAAAATTTTAAATTTGAAATCAAATAAGGTAGTTAAGTAAACGGCGAAAATCTGATTGAGATGAAGTTGTTAGGATTTCAAAAAATCACCCAATATTTTAGCAGTTACTCTCTCCCGTCTTGTTAACATACTCTGCGCCTCCTTCACCCCGAGCCACTTTATAATTCTTATTTCGTATAATTTTTTCACGAATACTGAGCTTACTCCTCTGCACAGTAATCATGTCTTCTTAATCATTGAGAAGAAGGCTCTTAAATTTAGTTAAAGGGTTGAAGTGATTCTGAAACAGTAGTTTTTGGCTCTATATTTTCCGCTCAGTCACCTAAGGTCAATGTATTTTACTTCATTTTTCCTTTTGTTCATTCTTATGTATTTAATTCCTGTAGTGTCTATCTTTCTGCATTTCATGCTTAGGTTGATGATGATTTCTCCTATGTAACAGATTTTCTTTTATTTTTACATTTGTTTTTTGATTTTGTTTTTGTTGTTCCTGCAACATAGTTCCAAATAACAAAAATAAGCATGTAACTTGGATGTGAAGATGAATTGAATTCAGTTAGCTTTTCCAAGTTCTTTGAATAATCATAACAAAGTTTTCATTGCATATACTTAGACTCATATTATTAAGTATCTCTTAGTGTTTTTTATTTTATTTTAGTTATTTGTTTATTTTTGTTGAGTCAGGTATTAGGTAGAGAATCTGAGTCATACTAATAAATTGCTGAAAAATTTACTACTTTATTGAAAAATTGCTAAAATTCTTGTGTGAAAATTTACTACTTTATTGAAAAATTGCTGAAATTCTTATGTGGAAATTTACAAATTGTTGCTGGAACTATTGAGATTGTTTAATCTTATTAATCCACTATGTCGTATCTGATTTTGCTGACATATGCTTACCGAAGCAATTGGATTGTGCGTACGAATTGTTGTTTTGCATTATTTTCATCATGCTATCATGCTATTCTTGAGTTTGAATTGCAATTTGTTCGAATATCTGAGATATTATTGAGATATTACTATTGGGATTTGTGAGTTTGAGTTGCATTTTGATTAAATGATTTTCATACTTAGTTCTGTCTCCAACCACTAATCTATGATTGTGTTTTTATATTTAGGAACAAGATATGATTTTATTATTGTTATTCATTCATCCATTGCCTCCATGATTTGATTGTTCTTGGTGTTTCTTTTCTTCTCCTTTTTTGTTTAAGTCCTTTGCTGCTTTTTGTTGAGCTTGAGCTCTGAAATTTTGCTGTTCCTTTTGTTTATGTTGATCTGCTTTTTTATTTTTTAAATTTTCTCGACATAAAAATTATAAGCTAATTATAAGCTTCGTTTTTCTTTTGTTGGATTTTCTTGTTCCTTTGGTTTGGACAGGGAGGGTTAACAAAATCAGACTTTGATCCTGTATTAAATATGATGTATGCAATAAAAAAGGCCAATATATATATATATATATATATATATCCCTTGAAATCAATAACCAAATCATTGCATTTGTACTTCTCTATACAGTAGCTTTTTCTTTTTAGTTTGAACTTATCTCTAACACAATGTATATATTATCATATGATATTAAAATATAATACACAGTAGTAATCGATTCCTTTGCCTAGTCAAATACACATGAATTAATTCAACATATGTGCAGAAAAGTATATGGTTTATCCCTCTTGTTCCTATGCCGTAAGAATGCTTAGATGTTATTTAGATTAGCTATTGTCATTAGATTTATAAAGAACCAAATCCTAGTTGTAATGGACTTAAATAGTTTAAAAAGGCTTTAGTATTAATTTTACTTTTTAAAAATTATGGTTTGAAAATCGAAATTTTTAAAAACTGGTTTTAAAACTAGATTTTTGGTTAAAAAATCTGGTTTGGAAATGGATTTCTAAAAACTTGTTTTAAAACCGGATTTTTGGTTAAAAGACCAGATTTAAAACCAGATTTTAAATTTGAATATTAAAAAACTGGATTTAAAAGTTTTTATTTTTTCAGACCGGTTTAGAATCGGTTTCTCTTTTTAATCCGGTTCTAGTTTGGTTTCATGAACCATAAAATTGGTTCTGAAGTGGATGCAGTTCGGATTTTTGAAAATCCAAACCATGCCCACCCCTAATAGCAAGGGACTATGAGGGTGTAAATTAATCTTTATTTAAGATCTTCAGCAGTGAATGACAACCGTTTTTTGACATAGTTTCTCACAAATTTCTTAATTATTGAATTTATGTATAAATTATGTTCAACAATTAACTTCTTTTTCTTTATTGAATCTTATTTGAGGTTTAAAAAGGGGTAGACTATGCAAAATATCAACAAAAAGCAGCTTTCAAAATTATTAAGTTCTAACTTACGAATAAAATTTATGCAAAACTAAACTCACTTTAGTTAAGCTGCTGCCACAAATAGGGTTTTGGTTTTTGACATTTTTACATACTCACTGACTTTATTACTAAGGCTGTGCATACATTTACATCTTCACTATCTTTATATCAACGGCGGCCATCAACAGGTATCCATCAACCAACCCCACTTATTTATCTTAAACTCCTTCTGGCCGTTGCGAAGGCCATAAGGCAAGTAGCTAAAGGAAAAGTTTCTGCTAGGCCGCTGAATGGAAACAGAAATTTGAGTTGGAGAGGGGGCGGAATCTGCAGTTTGATTCTACAAGTTCTTATAATTAAAAAATGCAAGTTTCACTTTCTGTGTACACATTTCCTATTCTATAACAGTTGATATTGCGGAAGAAACAATAAATTTTTTGGCTCTGCCTGAACAGCTAAATCAATTTTATTTGTTTACTTGAGATTATTTGTTTACTTGAGTTATTTTAATAAAACAGAATATTATATTGATATAAGGTTTTGGGTTTAATGTAATATATATATATATATATATATATATATATATATATATATATATATATATATATATATATATATATATATATATATATATATATATATATATATATATATATATATATATACACACGTTAGAAGCTTGATCACAAGAGGAATGGAACTCAAGCATATGCATATATAAGCTAAGGCAGAGTATAAGTAAGACTAGTTTATTTTGTTAATTTATAATAATATATTCTCGAATTTATCCTTATCTAAAAGGGTTTTATTTTACTAAAACACCTATCAAATATTGATTCAAAATAGAAACACATTAATTATTGAGTGTCTATCTGATTTGAAGGCTGTTGATTTTAGGAGCTCTCGTTAGAACCTGAATGTGAACTTTATCTCACAGGCCATAAAGGTACGTAGTATGGGCAGGAAGGAAGAAATAATCCCTGTATATATAATATGTAATGAAATTAATAATGAGTCATTCACCATTCCTGCTTTAGTGTCTTTAGTGCTAAAATATTTGAGATCTCATGCATGTATATATTTGAGTTAATATTGTAGTAATTTTGTTGTCTGAAGCTGAAATTGCAATGTCCCACATGTGTTGATACTTAATTTTTCTCCCTTTGATTCTTGATGATCTGCTACTTTACTTGTAAGATAGCCCAGTTACTTTGCATTCAAACATTTACAAAATTAATTAGATTTACTTCTAAAAATTGTCGCTATATAAAGGTCGAATAACTATCAATATTCACTGACTCTTACCCCCAATCTTTGAATTAAGGCCTCAAAACTGGACATGACTTGTTTAGGAAAAATTTAATGCGATAGATGTTTAAAGGTCGTATTATTCTATTACCAACAATTGTAATGCTCACTTTGCTTTGATTTAATCAAGGTCGCAGTTTCATTAATTTCTCACATCGCTTGGAGACTTATTTTTTGGGGATAAAAAATTTTGTCATGTCATCTTTAACACCACCAAGTTTGTCTCCTATATTAGCACCTTTAAAAGTTGATACCAGACTTTTCTTGATTAATTAATTTCATTTATTTATTATTATTCAGACATTAAAATTGTTAAATAATGTACTATATTGTTTGAAACTTGATTCATGTAATTGATATAATCATTGTGCACTATTGTGTTTTACATTGTTGTTCTCTTACTAATTGTCTACTGACCTTGTGTTGTGTAAAGGAATAGTCAAATGCCAAGGAAACCTCGGTACACCGTTAGTACTGCAACCGGACCTGTAGCTGCCCCTGATAGTCAAACACACGCTACTCTGGTGAGTTATTTAATGCACAACTTAGATCAAATGTTCATTTGCCTTTTTGGATAAACTTTTATTCAATATAATTTGTGGGAATACTGAAAAAAATTGGTTGATGTACTAACTACTTTGTTTTTAGCACACGGATGGAACACATGATACTAGTGCAAATACTTCTAGTGCACAGCGACGTGCTAGAGCGCCTCCACCTCCGCATTCCGGCAATGGTGCTCGACAATCCCGTGTTAACGCTATACCATTTAGACCACTGCGCAATGAAGCACGGCTGGCTCCGTCAAGTGACATTGGGGATGCTCGAGCTCCTGGGACAAATAGAAAGCATCTGGATTTACATGAAGTTGCAGATGACCATTCAGAAGATGAATACTATGACCCGGAGGCGGATGAGATCGAGTCATTCGATGACCATGTGGACGACTTATTTGCTGCACATGAACTTGAACGCCAAGGCAATGCCAACGGCAAAAAAAAAGGACACCGATTATTGGGTTGTTGATGTCATAGGTATTTTTTTTATGCTTGTTTCTTAGAAAATGGTGTTAGAAGATGAATACTCTTCTCCGTGCATTCTAATTCGCTTAGTAAACTAACATTTAAAGTTTGTTCCCTCTGTTAGAAAATGGTGTGACTTATTGTATAGAGCTGACTGTTAAGGAGGCATTAGCATTTCTTCCTGGAAAGAAGATCGTGCTAAATCATAACAGAGAGTTGCAACAAGTTGGTCAGGCAGCGGGCCTATTGAGCGGGTTCTTAGGGACATTGGCGTCTGATTTTCAACAGTTACCAATTTGTGAAAAAAGTTGGAATACAATGAGCAAGGCTTCCAAGGAGCATGCCTTTGACCAGTTTAAGGTAATGTTTAGTTTTTTTTTTATAAAGTAAGGCGTTACCAATGCTTAGTGTAAAATGTTTTTTTTTATCTATTAAATGAACACTACAAGGAAAGATTAAGATGCACGCACATGATATCGACCATACAGATCTTTTATAGAATATCGATAAATTTCTAATGACTTTTTTGTATAGTGTAAATTGCAGTACATTATTATATAACTTAATCCCCAATTAATCCGGTCCTTCATGTATAGCAATGTAACTAATAGTGATAGTAATAATAATAACAATAATAATGAAAAAACTTATAAACCTCATGAGAATGTTAAATCTGCTCCTATTGTAAACAATTAGAGAGTGAGTAGCTATAGGTTATGATTTTCGGTTAAATGAAAATGTCAGGGGAAAATAAATATGGAACTCATTTGCTCGTAGTTGATTCTGTTACCTTCCTAACTTTGAAATTTTGAATGTTTTGTGGTTTTAATTATTTGTTGAGAGATTATTTAATTATTTCCTAGCTATGGGGTTGCTGTTTTTATGTGCTGCTATTCTCTATTAGTAAGTGGATTTCTTTGGTTTTTTATTTTTTTGTTTTAGTCTGGTAAATTAGAGAAGGATAGTGCATGTTGGGTTTCTTTTTGTTCACTTCTTTGAATTTTGTTGCCGAGAATCAATCATGTCTAATAATGTGTCGTTTGATAATATGTAAGTCTGTTTGAGGTGGTTAATTATTATATGTTTTCTTTATTTTACTATATTGGTCTGCTCCTTGTCAACCCTCCCGACCAAAAACCCCTTCACATTTCAACTTTGTTATTGTAGTCCATGCCTGTAGAAAGCTATTGTAAAAGAGATTCAGCCTAATTCCTTTAATAGGATTTGAAGGGTTCCTTTGCTTAGTTCTAACAGATTGTATTAGTAACTAGAATCATTATTTAATGAAGTGATATATATTTGATCACTACTAAGCTGGTCCAGCAAGGGGGATTTGGTTCATACTTTGAAGGTGATTAGGCATGCTTATATTGGAGGTGATTCTTGCTATTTATATGCTTATATTGGTTGTCAAACTTGCATTTTGAACTTAGCCTTTAGGATAAAGTTTTCATGGTGGAAAGTTCTCAATCATATTTGTTTGTGTGTTGAGTTGATGAATCGTGTATATAGGTTCTTCTGTGATGTAGAATGGATTTGGAGTTAAAGTTAATGGTTACAATGACGGTGTGAAAGCACTGATGTCAATATCTTTATCATCTTTATTGTGTTATCTTATGATCTGAACTACTTGTAGCGAGTCTTCCACTATGAGGACGATGAAAGATGGATCATAAAGCGGGGAATTGTACAAAGAATAGGAAGTTCCTGGAGGAACGCAAGAAATCATTTGTTCCATAAGGTTTATGATGAAGAACTGACTTTTGAGGAAAACCTCAAGCGTAAGCCAGCAGGAATAGAGGCAAATCATTGAAAAAAATTTCTTGAATATCGGTTGAACGAGGACACACAGGTAACAAATATTTAGTTGATATTTCATTGTATTCGATTTTAAATCGTCATGAATTACTACTAAATATGCTGAATTTATTGTGATAATGGAAAAACTACTACCAAAAAGTTCATCACCTTATCCTTTTTTGTGTTTCCTGAAGTTGTACATGCCTGATTTATAAAACCATTAAATGTGTAGTAATTTATCCCGATAACATTTATGTTTGTCGTTTTGTGTGTAGGAGAAGTGTAAAAAAAATGCCATTAATCATTCAAAGCAACTGTACACACATACCGGAGGTTCTAAAATGATGGCAAGAAAGAGACACGAAGAAGTAATTAATTTAAATTCAATTCCAGAATGGTGACGTGTTTCTAGTAATATAGTATTGTCTGTTTAATGATTGTCTGTTGATGATTGTTATAGGAGCTACGACAGGGAAGGCCTATTGGTAGAGGAGAGGGATGGACCATGAGTCATAAAAAAAAAAAGAATGGTTCGTATATGAATGAAGATGCGCGTCTGGTTGGGGTAAATCATGTTCTTTACTTTTTAAAATTTCTCTTTGCAATTACTACCGTTAAATTTAAATTAGTGTAAATCCGGATCTCACATGTTTGCAGGAAGCAATTGAACATATTGAGAGTCAAGACCCCTCCAGCAAGGAATTTTCACATAATGATTCCCTTGCACAAGTGCTTGGAAAGGAGCACCCAGGAAGAGTTCGTGGACTCGGTTTTGGTCCATGTCTCAGTCAGTATTTTCGTAACATTACACAACAGTCTGACTACGGTGTACAGATTGAGGAGTATCAGATGGAGATTGTAAAACTTAAGGCGGAGGCAGTAGAACTTAAGGCGGAGTCAGCAGCAGCAGAGGAAAAGGCAAAGAGACAGAGAATGGAGGCAGAGGCAGCAGAGGAGAAGGCAAAAATGCAGACTATGAGAAATTTGTTAAGATACATAATCCAGCAACAAGGAGGTAGTTTGCCACCTGAAATAACTGCAGATTTGGATTCTTTGAGAAGTGCACCAACCTCATCCCATGCAAGATGATGTGCAGGCAGCTAATGATTTGAATTATGAATGTTGGAATCTGAATACTCTTTAATTTTTCACTGTCATAATGACTTTTGAGATATTTATTTGTAGTTTTTCATTTTGGTGACTTTATCTGTAGTTTACAGTCATCGATGCACTGAATTCAAATAACTATTATAATGATTCACTTTTGCATATATTTTTGTAAAGTTTCGTGTGTTGTAGTTTGATTGGCTGTTAGATATTTTAATAAGTTAAAGCAACTGAGTGGAAGAACGTATAAAGAATAAAAGAATTGGCATATTTTAGTGTAAATTAGGTTTTTTTTTTTTAAAAAAAGTGTAACTCTACATTTGGCAGCGGTTTTAAATCCGCTGCTATATCTTAACAGAATAATTCAACGGCTAGCATTTTGCAGCGGTTGTTAACCGCTGACATCTCCAAGCAATCATATTCTTACGGTTTTGTAGCGGAAAGAACCGCTGCAAAATTATACCGCTGCAAAATACCATTTAGCAGCGGTTGTTCCAGCGGTTGCTATTAACCGCTGCAAACGGTTTAGCCGCACGCTATCTTTCAGCAGATATATCAACCGCTGCTATCCGTTTAGCAGCGGTTAAAAACGCTGCTAATCTTGTGCATAACCGCTGCTATTTGCCGGATATGGTGTAGCATGTTATGTGTTTGTTCTAATGTCCGTACTTTATACATATAAATACTAAAATATTCTTATAAATAATTATAAAAATATATTCTTTTGATTATTTTTGTTAAAAAATTAAATAACTCTTTTTTATTGTTTTGATAAAAATATATTTTTATGATAAAAAATTTAAAGTCAAATCATTTTAATCTAATAATAAAAAACAATAAAATAAAATAAAGCAATGAAAAAAAAAAAGACACAGAGAGACAATAAATCCCAAACTGTTCATCTCTTCGTAATAATCTCCAACTGGGGCTTCTCCTCGGCTTTGCTCATCAGTCGCCACAAGTCGCAGCTGCTCGCACGCAGTTCTCCCTTCTGGCTGTTGCCTCTTTTTATTATAAAATAATATTTTTATAACAACAATAAAAAATATTATTTTATTTTTTAACAAAAATAAACAAAAAATATATTTATCTTTTTATAATTATTTATAAAATTATTTTAAATTTTTTATATAATAATAATATAATATTTAAAAATAAAAATAAAAAACAGACTAAAATAATATAATTATTTATATAGCAATTTTTTACTGGTTTATTTTTTTTTTTTTGACAAATACTATTAAATTTATTGTTTTTAGTCATTATTTAGTCATTAACTCAATTTTAGTCCAATTTTTTTAGTCTGATAATATAATAGTATATTTTATCATATACTTTTAAACATTAATACTTAACTAATGACCAAAAATAATAAATTTTAATGACATTCTCTAATATTTTTTTTCTTATATTTTTATTAACCGGCATTTATATGAAATGAAACAAACTCCTTTTCGAATCGATGGCAATGAACCCAACATTTCCGTTCTTAGTGGGGACATATAGAATGCACTACCTCTTGTGTATAATATTATCTAAACTTTGAAGACCAAGTACAAAATGTTACACTAGGCCTAGATTAATAAGTCTAAGGATAATCTATTTCAATCTTGTTGTTATCACCTTATTTGCCATTTTAAATATGATATTACATAATTCAATTGGTCAAAATTAAACTCGGCGATAGCTAGGCTGAGTCCTATCAACTTTTGATGAGATCAAAGAAATGAGAGTAAAATTAACTTGGGTTATAGATCTTGATATGAAAATCAGAAAGCACCAGGCCAATTAATTCATCTTAACATATTCTCAATTATTCTTGGAGAAGGAAGACCATTAGAATCCGAAACCTTCATATATATAATTCAGCGTTAGTATTCTGTTTAGTATGTGGAAGAAGTTGTCAACTTTTATAACGAGTATGACATTGACGTTTGTGCTGTGCATGCAACTTGTGAGTTGCTTCCAATAAAATAACATGATTGTGATGTGCCTTATATATATTAGTATATACAGTGATAGTCTTATTAATTATATATATCTTTGGCTTTTACTTTCTTAAAACTAAGCATAAATTACAGCCACGACAAATCTTTATCAAAGTCATTCATTACTATCAGTTCAATCATTATCATAATCATTTTATATATGTTCATCTTTATCACAATCAACCACATTTGTTTAGCACTTACTTCTCCTTGCTTGTGCTTATATTATATTACATATATACAATAACATAAGTAGTTTTATTCCTCAATCATAAGAAAGCAAAGAATTCCAAACACGCAACTTTTCTAATGCTAATTAATTTATAATTTTGGAGGATCAAATTTGGGATTGCTTAGCCACCACCCTATTCTACATCCTACCGGGGATTTTTGTTCTGTTCTATACACTGATTATTGTAGGGCCACCCCAATAATTAGTTTCACATGCAAGCAGATTCTGAACATATTGCCCGCAAATTAATTAAACAAATTAAGCAATGACTATATGATCAGGAAAAATAAAATAAGTTTAAACGACTAAGAAAAGTTGTATTCAATGTCTCTCTCTCTCTGCACATGGACGTTATATAAATGGTGTGAATACTTTTAGTTAACCATATAAACAAAAAATTTAAAAAGTCGTGAATGTGAATACCAACAAATAATAGTGTTTGATTTGGAAGAAATAATGAAATAAGATAGTACCAATGGCTTTAGAATTTTGTCACTTTGTATGAATAATAAGTAAATTCTAACTTGTTAAAATATTCGAATATATGAGAATGATAGGGACCTCTCTGATAAACTAAGTATAATGTAATAAGAAGGAAAGGAAGCTTAGTTTATACTTGGAATTATTGGGTGGCTATTGGTTAGATGGGTTGTAAAATTTGAATCCTTTGTCATGTAATTAGAAAGAATAAGAGTATAAGGAGGATTGGAGGTATCACTATCCTAGCTGACGAATGAATTGAAATATTCTTTCATAACCCCCCGCTCCCAAATTAAATTAAAATAATTACTTATATATTCTTAATTATATACCTAGACCATGTAGATATTGTTACGGTGGGTAACCGGAGATTAATGGGCCGGATGGCGTTGGTTGGCCCAAACGGGTGAAGGAGGTGGCTTTCGAGTGGACCTGGTACTCGGTGCTCCTCCGTCCGACTTGTACGTGAGAAAGAATGGGGGGGTGGTACCTGCAAAGACACTCCGATGCCTAAGTTAGCAAGAGTGTGAGCAGGTTAGAGAGTATCTTGGAACCTTTTTGTACCTGAATGGTGTCAGTGTATTTATAGTGGTGAACCAATAACCACCGCTGAAGTAGTGCCACCTTTTTAGGCGGATAACCGTTCCCATATCTTAGGGAGGTTAAGATATGGCTCTATGAAGTGGTTAGAGGGTTTCTAGGGGCAGGTACTCATTCGAATGAGTGTTATCTGCCAGCTAACCCTCGTATCCGACTTCTTTGGAACAGGTCGTGTTCAGTACCGACTTCTGGGATGAAGGCTGGTACTGGGGGGAGGGTCAACCCTTTGGGTTGGGCGTCTTTGCTTGGATCCTGGGCCCTATTTATTGGGCCAGGGTATGAACAGTGCCCCTACTCGAGCCCAATTTCTTTTTAAGAGTTGGGTTCGAGTATTCAACTCGGGGTCTTGGCCGATTTGCGAGAGGACCGACGTGATGGTTTAAGAACCGACGTGATTTTTCTTGACCTTTCGGTTCTGACGGTTACGTCTAATCAAGCGTCGTGTCCGTTGGGTGTGCGTAGGGATTTAATGGCCTTGGTAACGGTGCACCTTTAATGATTGCCCCAATTTTACCATTATGCCCCTAACGTTCTTATAAATACTTTTCCCTCTCTTTCGTTGTTTCGTTTCTGCGATCTTTCAAATTTCCCCTGCATTCGTTCGTGTTGCATTTCTTGCGTTTCGAAGGTTTTTACTTCCTCCAGTCTTGATTTCAGACTTAAAGGTTAGCTTTTTCCTCTTCTGTAACATGCTTTCTATTTGCGTGCCTTTATCTTGTAGGTAGATTGGTTTGTAGGCTTTAGTTCCGTACCCCTTCCCTTAGAGACCGCGTGTTGATTTTCCTTTTCTTTTTGTAGGTTTCTTGTCACCCTTTTTAAGAAAAGAAAATGGCTTCCGTAGATGTTCTCTCCCAGTGGGTTGATGTTACGGTCCTAGGGGAGGAGCCTTCAGTCGATACTGAATTTATCACCCACCTTCGTACTCACTATAGAATTTGTACTTCTGAAGAAGATGAGCCGAAGTACGAGTTGGTAGTCCCGGGTCCAGAAGACCGGGTTTGCTTCGGGAGGGCCGACGAGGCGGCCCCTCATTTCTTTTTTATGTATGAGAGCATGGTCACCCGTTTGGGCGTTTTTCTTCCATTTTCAGAGTTTGAAATGTCTGTATTACGTCATTGCCGGGTTGCCCCCACCCAGCTTCACCCCAACTCTTGGGGTTTTTTGAAAATTTACCAATTTATCAGCCAGGCCTTAGAGTTCCCGACTTCTCTGAGGATTTTCTTCTATCTCTTCCATATGACCAAGCCCTTTAGTGGGTTAAATAATAAGCAACAGTGGGTGTCCTTCCGGGCCATTCAAGGTCGGAGGCTTTTTACCCTTTTTGACGAATCCTTTCACGATTTCAAAAACTATTTTTTCAAAGTTCAAGCAGTAGAGGGTCACCACCCCTTTTTCCTGGATGACAATTCTTCCCCCCGCTTTCCTTTATACTGGTTGGAGGCCTCCCCTTGTGAAAAATATGGTCTTGACGACCTGGATGAGGTGGAGGCGGCCATTGTGGGGTTCCTCCGAGAAGTGTGGGGGAGGGCCCCATACTTGGATACTAAAAAATTTCTCCAGGGGTCGCCGGCCTTTGTCCAGTCACAACTAGGTAGCTTTTTTGCGTTTCTCACTTATTTCCGACTTGCGATTTCTTTTACCGACTTGTCTGACTTTTAGCTATCCATTTGTTTTTGCAGAGATGGCAAAGAAAAACGCTCAAGAGTCTTTCCAGAGGGTTCAGGAAGCCAAGGCGAAGTCTCGTGCCAGACCTGGTGGTGCTAGGGTGATTGTCTCTCCTTCTCCTCCTCCTCGGAACGTTGGGACTCCTTCCCAACCTATTGTAATTTCTTCCTCTGCTTCCTCTCTGCCACCCCCTTCTGTCCGACCTGCTCCTGAACCAGAGCCGAAGAAGCGCAAGACCTTAGAGTCTGGCGCTTCTGGTGAGGCGGACGCTCTTGCGTTCGTCCGAAAGAACATCTATCCTCATGCTCGTATGAGTATGGATGATGTTTCTGTTCGGCACTACCTCACCACTGTGGTTGAGGAGAGTCTCAAGACGGCGGGGGTTTGTGGCAAACTCTTGGATATATTTGAGAAGACTCCTATCAGCTCTTTAGGGACGACCTCGAGGGTCGAGGAGCTGGAGGGTAGGCTTCGCATATATCAGGAGCATGAGAGGGAGTTGGAGGGGAAAGTCGCCAAGCTGAAGGAGGAGAGGGACAGCCTCCGGGAGAAGGAGCAGAAGTTGCAAGCCCAATGCAACATGGAGGTGGATTTGAGGAAAGCAGCGCAAGCCAGCTACAACAGTTTATTTGCTGATCTTGTGTCTGTAAAGAATGACTTGCTGAATGCTCGGAAGGCCTATACCGAGTTGGAGGACTCTATTGCGGATGGTGCTGATGAGGCTTGGAGGGTTTTCAAGGAGCAAGTCGGAGTTATTGCTCCTGACTTGGACCTTTCTCCTTTGGACCCTGATAAGGTTGTTATTGATGGTGCCATCGTGGATCCTCCTGTCCCCGTGGTGGAGTCCGAGTCTGATTTGAAGACTCGGGGGCAGAGGATCATAGAGTCCCCTCCTCGCTCTAAGGACGCTCCGAGTTCTTCTGCTGCTCCTCCGACTTTCTCTCCAACTCCTGGTCCTGGTGGTGGTGATCCTTCTACTCCTCTTGCAAAGAAGTGATTTGGCTATTGGGGGTCCGGCCTGTGGATCCCCCTTTTTAAACTTCTTATATTTATTTGTTGATGTTTGAACAATTTTTGGCCTTTTAAGGCCGTAAACAAAACAATTTAAGATGCCCCCCTTTTTTAATAAGGGTTTAATTTAGCGTTTTAAATAAATGCCCTTTTTGGATAAGGGTTTTGGGTTACCTTATGCGCGCTTGCTTTTCTGTTCGTGGCTCTTTTGACTCTTTGATCTTTTCTGGAAAAAACCTTTTCTTTGGGGCTTGCCTGCTTTTCTGAATCTCTTTGATCCTTAAGGTAGCCTTACAACCTTTTTCTTAGTTTGTTCCTATCTCTTTTTGTTATTCCTAGTACTCAATTTTGTTTTATTGAGTTTTTCGTGACTTAGGCTACTTTTGCGATTCATTTTAATTTTACTCGGTTTCGCATTCCGACTTATGAGTCGGACGGCTCCCGAGTTTACCATGATCGACTTCTATAGCCTCTTTACGCCGACTTGTACCTCGTCGTTTTATCCTGACGACCATCTAGGTCGGTTCATGGGATTTTTACGTTTTGTCGATTTTAAATCGGCGCGTTTCGTAGAAAGGGAATAAAAAGGGAATTTAAAAGAGATATTTAAGATGAAAGAGATCTTTATTAATTGAGGAGGTACATTATTGCTACTAAGGGCTTCTATTTATTTTCCCTTAGCCCCTACTATGATGCCTTGTTAAAAACCCTTTTCAGAAAAAACCCTTTGATTTTGGGAAAAAATCATGAAATTGGGAAAAGAGTACATCAGGGAGTAGGGTTCGCTTTTAGCTGTAGTACCTTTTCATATTACAAGCATGCCATGATCTTGGTAACTCGTTGCCGTCGAAGTCGGTTACCTTATAATAGCCCTTTCCTAAGACCTCGTTGATCTTGTATGGTCCTTTCCAATTAGCAGCGAGCTTTCCTTCCCCTGATTTGTTGACTCCAATATCGTTTCGGATTAGGACCAAGTCATCTGGGGTGAAATTCCTTCGAATGACCTTTTTGTTGTATCTCGCGGTCATCCTTTGCTTCAACGCTGCTTCTCTTATCTGGGCTTCTTCTCGAATTTCGGGGAGTAAGTCGAGCTCCTCTTTGTGCCCCTGTATGTTCCTGATCTCGTCGTGGAAAATCACTCTTGGGCTTTGCTCATTGACCTCTATTGGGATCATGGCTTCTACACCGTAAACTAGTCGGAAGGGTGTTTCTCCAGTGGCGGATTGGGGGGTTGTTCTGTAAGCCCATAGTACTTGTTGGAGCTCTTCAGCCCAAGCTCCTTTCGCATCTTGTAATCTTTTCTTCAGTCCTGCCAGTATGACTTTGTTGGCTGCTTCGGCTTGCCCATTGGCTTGTGGGTGTTCCACCGAGGTGAACTGGTGTTTGATGTTCATACTGGCTACTAGGCTTCTAAAGGTGGAGTCGGTGAACTGGGTTCCGTTATCTGTGGTAATGGAATAAGGTATCCCATACCTTGTGATTATATTTTTGTAGAGGAACCTCCGACTTCTTTGTGCAGTGATGGTGGCCAGTGGTTCTGCTTCTATCCACTTTGTGAAATAATCTATTCCCACTATTAGGTATTTGACTTGTCCTGGCGCCTGGGGAAAAAGACCTAACAAATCCATTCCCCATTTTGCAAAGGGCCATGGGGAGGTGACACTGATGAGCTCCTCTGGGGGGGCCACGTGAAAATTTGCATGCATTTGACACGGTTGGCATTTTTTCACAAAGTCTGTGGCATCTTTCTGCAAGGTTGGCCAGTAGAATCCAGCTCGAATCACCTTTCTGGCTAATTACCTCGCTCCAAGATGGTTCCCGCAGATTCCACTGTGTACCTCCTCTAATACTTCGGTGGCTCTTGAGGTCGGTACACATTTTAACAATGGTGTTGATATCCCCCTTCTATAGAGAATATTTTTCACCAAGGTATAGTGTTGTGCTTCCCTTCGGATTTTCTTGGCCTCCTTTTCCTCCTTTGGGAGGATGTCGAATTTCAGGTATTCGACCAAGGGGTTCATCCATCCGAGGTTTAATCCGACCACTTCAAAGACTTCTTGTTTGTCTTCCATTTTTACCACTGAAGGTTCCTGGAGAGTTTCTTGGATCAGGCTTCTGTTATTTCCTCCTGGCTTGGTACTTGCTAACTTGGATAGGGCGTCTGCTCTGCTATTTAGGTCCCGAGTTATGTGCGTGACCTCGGTTTCTACAAAACGCCCGAGGTACTCCAGAGTTTTTTCCAAGTATTTCTTCATATTTGGGTCTTTTGCCTGATATTCTCCACTTATTTGGGAGGTCACCACTTGAGAGTCACTGTATACCATTACCTTGGTAGCACCGACTTCTTCTGCCAGCTTTAATCCTGCGATCAAGGCTTCATATTCTGCCTGATTATTTGAAGCTGGGAACTCAAACTTGAGGGAGACCTCTATCTGGGTTCCCCATTCATCTACCAATATTATGCTTGCGCCGCTTCCTGTTTTATTGGAGGATCCGTCCACGTAGAGTTCCCAGGTAGTTGGTTTATCCTCTTGATCCCCTGCATATTCTGCAATGAAGTCGGCGAGGCACTGGGCTTTAATCGCCGTCCGAGTTTCGTACTTCAAGTCGAACTCGGAGAGCTCTATTGCCCATTGAACCATTCTTCCTGCAACATCCGTCTTTTGGAGGATTTGCTTCATGGGTTGGTTCGTGCGGACTCTTATTGTGTGAGCTTGGAAGTAAGGCCGTAGCCTTCGAGAGGCTATTACTAAGGAGTAGGCAAACTTTTCTAATTTGTGATACCTTAGCTCAGGGCCCTGTAGAACTTTACTGATGAAATAGATTGGGTGTTGACCAACCTCGTCTTCTCTTATCAAGGCCGCTGAGACAGCCTTGTCTGCCACGAATAGGTATAGGACGAGGTCTTTTCCGGCTATGGGTCGGGTCAAAATAGGAGGTTGGCTCAAAAACTTTTTGAACTCCTGGAACGCCTCCTCGCATTCGGGAGTCCACTCAAACTGGTGTCCCTTTCTCAATAGGGAGAACAGTGGAAGGGATCTTAGCGCTGATCCTGCCAAAAATCTGGAGAGAGCTGCTAGTCGGCCATTCAGCTGTTGGACCTCTCTCAAACAAGTCGGGCTTTTCATTTCTAGGATAGCTCTACACTTGTCGGGATTGGCTTCGATCCCTCTTTGTGTTAGCATGAATCCTAGAAATTTTCCTGCCTCCACTGCGAAGGCGCACTTTGCAGGATTTAGTCTCATCCCGTGCAACCTTATGGTGTCAAAGACTTGTGAGAGGTCAGATAGGAGGTCGACTTCCTTCTTGGTCTTTACCAGCATATCGTCGACGTATGCTTCCATTAAGCTCCCTAAGTGAGGGGCAAACACCTTATTCATCAGCCTCTGATATGTGGCCCCTGCATTTTTCAATCCAAATGGCATGACCACGTAGTAAAAGTTAGCTCTGGGCGTGATGAATGATGTTTTTTCCTGGTCTGGTTCATACATCGGGATTTGGTTATATCCTGAGTAGGCGTCCATGAACGACAAGTATTGATACCCCGAGCTAGAGTCTACTAGGGCGTCAATGCTTGGTAGTGGATAAGGGTCCTTGGGACATGCCTTATTTAAGTCGGTGTAATCGACGCACATTCTCCATTTACCATTTTGTTTTTTGACTAGCACTACATTGGCTAGCCATGTTGGATACTTGACTTCTCTGATGAAACCGGCTTCTAGGAGCGCTTGTACTTGCTCCTCTACTATTAGAGCTCGCTCTGGGCCGAGCTTGCATCTTCGTTGTTGTACAGGTCGAGATCCCGAGTAGACCGAAAGCTTGTGGGACATGAGCTCGGGGTCTATCCCAGGCATGTCGGAGGCCTTCCAGGCGAAGAGATCGGAATTATCTCTTAGAAGCTTGGTCAACCCTTGTCTTAGGGTTTCCCTTAGGTTGGCTCCTATGTGAGTGTTTTTTCCTTCCTCTTCGCCGACCTGAATCTCCTCGGTTTTTCCCCCGGGCTGGGGTCGCAGCTCTTCTTTAATCCTTGCTCCACCGAGCTCTATTGTGTGAACTTCTTTGCCTTTTCCTCTCAGGTTTAGGCTTTCATTGTAGCATTTCCTTGCTAGCTTCTGATCTCCCCTCACCGTTGCTATCCCTGCTGAGGTCGGAAATTTCATGCAAAGGTGGGGCGTCGATACCACCGCTCCGAGTCGATTAAGGGTAGCTCTGCCGATTAAAGCATTATAGGCCGACCCCACGTCAATGACTATAAAGTCTATACTCAGAGTCTTTGTCTTCTCCCCCTTTCCAAAGGTGGTGTGGAGGGGCAAAAATCCTAGTGGCTTTATTGGCGTGTCGCCTAACCCGTACAAGGTGTCGGGGTAGGCTCTTAACTCCTTCTCATCTAATCCTAGTTTGTCGAAAGCGGGCTTGAAGAGGATGTCCGCCGAGCTTCCTTGGTCTACTAGTGTTCTGTGTAGATGGGCATTTGCCAGGATCATGGTGATTACCACTGGGTCGTCGTGCCCAGGGATTATTCCTCGCCCATCTTCCTTTGTGAATGAAATGGTTGGGAGGTCGGAGGATCCCTCTTCGACCTGGTAAACTCTCTTGAGATGTCTTTTACGAGAGGATTTTGTGAGTCCCCCTCCCGCAAACCCTCCTGAGATCATATGGATATGTCTCTCCGGAGTTTGTGGTGGTGGGTCTCTTTTATCCATATCATCTCGCTTTCTTTTTCCATGACTGTCCGACCTTTCTATGAGATATTTGTCAAGCCGACCTTCTCTGGCCAGTTTTTCTATCACATTTTTAAGGTCGTAACAGTCGTTTGTGGAGTGCCCATATATTTTATGGTACTCACAGTAATCACCGCGGCTCCCTCCTCTTTTATTTTTAATGGGCCTGGGAGGAGGCAGCCTTTCGGTATTGCAAATTTCTCTGTATACATCCACTACAGGAACTTTCAGTGGAGTATAAGAGTGATATTTTCTTGGCCTATCGAGGCCGAGTTCTTCCTTCTTCTTAGCTTCCCTCTCCCTCTCTTTCGTTGAGGGAGGGTGCCCGGGTCGCAAACTCGGGTCTCTTAGCCTAGCGTTTTCTTCCATATTGATGTACTTTTCAGCTCTTTCCTGTACATCATTTAAAGAGGCGGGGTGTCTTTTTGATATGGACTGTGAGAAGGGGCCTTCTCTAAGACCATTGACTAGCCCCATGATGACTGCTTCGGTGGGCAGGTCTTGAATCTCCAAACACGCTTTGTTGAACCTTTCCATATAGGCCCGTAAGGACTCCCCGACCTCCTGTTTTATTCCCAGGAGACTTGGTGCATGCTTTACTTTGTCCTTCTGGATGGAGAACCTCATCAAGAACTTTCTTGAGAGGTCTTCAAAACTGGTAATTGACCTCGGAGGGAGGCTGTCGAACCACTTCATCGCTGCCTTTGACAAGGTTGTCGGAAAAGCTTTGCATCGCGTAGCGTCAGAAGCGTCAATCAGATACATCCGACTTTTAAAGTTGCTCAGATGATGCTTTGGATCGGTGGTTCCGTCGTAGAGGTCCATATCGGGGCTTCTAAAGTTTCTTGGAACTTTTGCCCTCATTATGTCCTCGCTAAAAGGATCTTTCTCTCCTAAGGGAGAATTTTCTCTATCGCCGTGGGAATTCCGACCTTTGAGGGAGGATTCTAATTTTAAGAGTTTTCTTTCTAACTCTTTTCGTCGCTCCATCTCCTCTTTTAGGTTCTTTTCGGCTTCCTTTTGTCGTTCCCACTCCTGTTCTAGCTGCTCGAGGCGACTGTGGATTAATCCCATAAGCTCACTAGTGTGGGAGGGTCCTTCTTTTTCTGATTCGCGCCCCTCCGAGGAGTTCACCTTCGGATTTTTGATTCCGGAGGTGCCTTCCCTATGTTGATCATTGGCTTCCTGGTGGAGGGTCTGATCTGCCTCATTGTTTCCAGTGTTCAAATTCTCTTGTTCAGAATCTGTCTCCACATGACTCTCTTCAGGGGATCTATCCGCCATCACTGGTTGATCTCTCGGGTCCCCGGCAACGGTGCCAATGTTACGGTGGGTAACCGGAGATTAATGGGCCGGATGGCGTTGGTTGGCCCAAACGGGTGAAGGAGGTGGCTTTCGAGTGGACCTGGTACTCGGTGCTCCTCCGTCCGACTTGTACGTGAGAAAGAATGGGGGGTGGTACCTGCAAAGACACTCCGATGCCTAAGTTAGCAAGAGTGTGAGCAGGTTAGAGAGTATCTTGGAACCTTTTTGTACCTGAATGGTGTCAGTGTATTTATAGTGGTGAACCAATAACCACCGCTGAAGTAGTGCCACCTTTTTAGGCGGATAACCGTTCCCATATCTTAGGGAGGTTAAGATATGGCTCTATGAAGTGGTTAGAGGGTTTCTAGGGGCAGGTACTCATTCGAATGAGTGTTATCTGCCAGCTAACCCTCGTATCCGACTTCTTTGGAACAGGTCGTGTTCAGTACCGACTTCTGGGATGAAGGCTGGTACTGGGGGGAGGGTCAACCCTTTGGGTTGGGCGTCTTTGCTTGGATCCTGGGCCCTATTTATTGGGCCAGGGTATGAACAGATATGAACTGTAGTTTATATATATTCACCTTGTGCATATATGTTGCGAGATATATATATATATATATATATATATATATATATATATATATATATATATATAATATGAATTGTATACCTATATATATATTTCTATGTAAGTCTTTTTTTTTTTTTTTTTCACCGTGTCTTCCGATTTGACAGGTAAAAAATTAATTTATTGTGAATAAAATTAAAGTTCTATCTAAAAATTTGTAGTTGACTAATGAGTTACTGTATCCATAAAACAGGATTCAAATCTTCGACACTTATTTAAACGGATTAATGAGCTAATTATTAGACCAACTTAACTTGATTGCTTACGCAAACATTTTTGGTTTGGGGGTTTCCATGCAGTTCAATAACTATATATACTTGTGTTTTGTCATCAACGTAGTTAAATTGTGGTTATACACCTACATAGATTACGGTTATGGACTTATGGTTGTGACTTGAGATCGTTATCACTTGTCATCCACAATTTAATGTATGTAGGAAAGCATTATATATTATATTATATTATATTATATTATCTTAATAATAAGAATATTATATTTCAGATATTTTAATTTTTCGTCATTTTCAAGTGGAGAAACACACCAACACACACTCATTCTGTTGACGTTGGTACCTCACCTCACCGTCATCAGTACATGCAGTAGTCAGTAGATGCCGTTCAAGGGACCCATTTTCTAGAGAAAGTAGAGACTTTAGGTCCACACTAAGGACATTAATTAACTCAACTCACAAATCATGTTGTTACCCAACGAATAAAAACACCTATTATTGGTTACTGTATGTGATGATAAGAAGAGGGAAAAAATAGATACTATTTTTTATTTGTTTAGGGTTCGGTAATAATCTATAATTAACAGGCATTCAATAACTGTAATTGCATAATTGTCTCGTAATTAGCTGCGGACCGGATCCAATTCAGTTTTTTAATTGTTCGGTTAAGATAACGTAACCGAAGAAAAGCTGCTACCTAATGATTAATGTGTCATGACTTTTTGGTAAAATTTTCTTTTAATGGGATTTGCATTTAAAAAATATATAATAAATTTAATAAATAAATAATAATTATTTTAAAAAATTTTATATTAATTTATATTTTTAAATATTAAATACTTATTTTTATTTTTCATTATATATTTATCTCTATTAACAACAACAATAACAAAAACCTTGTCCTATTAAGTTAACACTATAAAAAATAGTGTGATAATTATCGACGCTAAAAATTGATGACCAGATTTTTCGTCGATAGTTTTCGACGGCTTGTCGTCGATAAAATGAAAAAGAAATTATTAAAAATAAAATATTAAAATCGATGACCATGTCATCTATTATTTTAACAACCTTCTAGCGCCTTCATTCTATCGTTACATTATCGACAAAATAGTGGGTGAAATTTTATTTCTTTAAAATCGACAGACTGATTATCTATTTTAATAATTATAATATCGACAGCTTTTACTGTCGATTAATTTAGACGATTGAGATTTCTTTTTAAAACTGGATGGACGGCGTAAATTTATTATATAAAATAGATTAGACGGCTAAAGTGTTGATTTTTATTTTAATTAAAATCGACAAAACTACTGTCGATAATATCAACAAAAAATTATTTAGCTTTTAGCACAAAAAAATTCTGTGCTAATTCTACACAGAATTATTTTAAATGAACCTCTCATTTAAGTAAAGTGACCGTCTTGAGATATTTACATTATAGAGTTTGATCATAGTTGTCGCAGAACTAAAACCAAAATATGCTAGTTAATAGCTCATTATTCATTCAGCCCTCACTCTCATGAATCAGTAAATATCCCCTTTCTTAATTTTAAAAAATTTGTCACACAAAAAATTGATCTACCTTAATGTGGTGATGAAATAATAAATCTAATGAAAAAATTTATTGACAACAAGACAAACGATAAATCATACTCCTAACTATATTATTTAGAGTAAACACTTAATTCGGTCCCTATCTATTTTCAAATAGAATAAGGTGACCACTGTCAATAAATTACACCCGACCCGACCCTTATCCCTGATAAAAGTGAGCCAAGGTAACCCTTCCATTATAACCTCTCATCAAAGTTGACGAAAAAGTCTTACATGGCATTTACCGGTGCTAATGTGGAGGGTTGCTCAGAGTTAAGTGTCACGTTGGCTTAGGGAGAATGGACAGGGGTCGATTTGTCCCCCTCCATTCTCCAAAAATGACACAGTTTCTGGTTCTCTATTGAAACAAAATGTTGTAAGGTCACATGTAACCCCCCAAACCCTAACCCTTAATTGCAGAAATACCAAATACTTGTCCTCTTCTTCACCAAAATAAGAAATGTTCGACGGAGCACCTGACGGTTGTGCTAAGTACGTTGCTGACAAGATCGCGCGCTGACAAGGTCCCAAACGACAACTGTAATTACACAATTGACGATGTCATTGACGGCATTGAGTGGAGGCAACTGTTGTCACCATCTAAGTTGGTGTAAGATTTTATGGTTTCAAAGTTTAATAGTATTCACTATTTTTTCTCAATTGCATGTTGATGTTGGAGTGTTCATTGAATATGTTTTTTGTTTTGTTTTTTGCGTGAATAATGTTCTAAACCTGGCTAATTAATTTGTTACCTAAATAAAGTTGCTTTTGATTGGTTTAGATCACTGTCATAATTGGATAATTAGTGTGTTAAAGTGAAATTTGATTAGATGTGCATATTTGCAGATGGATGAGTTTGAAGTAGTTCCTATTTTTCATTATGGAGAAAATTTTAAGAGAAATTCACAAGGTAAAATGGATTATATTAATGAGAAAGTGAAAAAATGGCCACCTCTTGATATTGATTTAGTGAACTTCTTAGATCTGAAAGCTTTACTGAGAGAGCTTGGTCACACAAATTACAAGACCACATATTGATTTGATAGCATGGCTCCTAACTTTGAGTCTGGTTTGCATGTAATGAAGGGTGATGCTAAGATAAATGAAATGAGGAATAACAAGAGTAGAAATAAGAAAACTAATGAAATTCACATCTACTTTGATCATCTATTTAGTGTACCTGAAGTTGTGGATATGAGCAGCAAGTTGAGAATGTTATTCTGAGTGACTCATCATCTTCAGGTGATGAATATAAAATAATTGAAGATAAGTCTTACAAGCATCCTCCTCCTGGATATGAAGATGCAGATAATAGTGAAGACATTGAGGAACAAAGAAAGAATGAGATGTTGAAGAAGAAGAGAAGGATGGGTGCACTAAGAAAAAGAGCTACTCTGAGCCTAAATACTGAGGTGAAAGATGATAAGGCTGGCAAAAAAAATTGTAGATAAGATTGGCCCAAGTTAAAAAAATGATCATTATGAACCAAGTAAAAGTGACCCAATTCTTTCTCCTAGGACAGCAAAAAAAAAAAGGATTTAAAGAAGTATTCTGGAAGGAGTAAGACACATGTTTTTAGAGCCGAAAAGAATGAAGGAGATAATGTGAATTTGGATGGGGTGATGCATTTGACATAGGGAGTAGTGATGGGCCTGAAAATACTTTAGAAAAAAATTTGGTGGGTGCAACAAAAGATAGAAATGGAGTTGAGTTAGATTCTGATTATGAGAAGCCATATGAGTATGAAAGTGAAACATTTAATAGTTTAATATTAGATGATGATGAAAGAAGGACTGCATTTGATGCATTCAATGAGGAAACAGAGTATGGAGAAGTTGAATTTAAGGTTGGGCAGACATTTGTTACAAGGGAGAGTTTCAAAAATACTCTGAAAGACTATTTTGTGTTTGAAGGAAAGGATGTGGTATATCTCAATAATGAAAAGAAGAGGGTTAGGGCAGCATGTGCAGGCGAGTAGTGCCCTTAGTTGATCCTGACTTCTTGGAACAGTGCATAAGGTAGTTATCAAGTGAAGACCCTAGTGAATAAGTACAATTGTGTTAGGAATTATGGTTCCAACCTAGTTGATAGGCATGGTAATATCAAAATTGGTGAAGTGGCTACTTACTCAGCCTGATTTGAAGTCTAAACAGGCTATGGAATACATGATTTGAAGCCTAAATAGATTATGGAATATAGATCAAGGTAAGAAAAGTTAAGAAAAAATTTCCTAAGTTGTCTACAAGACCTGAAATAGCAGCCCAAGTTTAGAGTGAAGAAATTTCATTGTCACAATCTGCACCCCAAATTGAGGAAGTAGTATATTCATTATTTTAATTATTAAAGAATGAATACTCTATGCAGATCAATTAGGTTGACACACTGTCTTGTCAATTTTCACCACTTATAACAGGTTGCAACATATAACTTCAACAATAATCCTACAACATTTAGAGAAAAGCAACAAATTATTTGGCATATAACTCTATGTTATATACCCCTACCTATACCAACTTCAAGACTAACTTTATGGTTCAAATCTCAGTCCTCACAAGCTCAACAACTTGGGCCTCACAACTCACAGAATCAATGCACTGAGCTAGTAGTTGGTACAACAACTCCAAGAACCACAGAAAACATAATATCTGCCGAGACAATAGCTGCTGCAAGTTTAACAACTGCATCAAGGCTTCTGAAATTTGTGCCAATATCAGGCTTTAGGCCTCCAAGACTCAGGCCTCCGAAGAAGTTGTGATAATGATATAGGAATTAAAGAAGTGTGTTTTATTCTTTTGGTAGTTTGGCTACTTATTTTGGTTTTTTGACGATTTATTTAGCTTCTTTAAGTTACAAACAACCCCAAGTAACTAAAGTTAGGACATCAATTTTTTCACAAAATTAACCTGAACAAGCAAGCAATCACAACCCCACCAAGAAATGATGCAAAAAAATCACATCCAAAATCCAGACATGTACTTTCACTAATTTTTAATCTACACTACTCTAATTCATTCTCTAATCCAATCAACCTATCCTCTAACTCTTTCACTTTGTCATTCACTGTATCACTCTGTCCTTCAAACGGATTCTACTTTTGTAACAATATCTCCTTTAACACTGTCTTTCCAGCATACTCATTAAATGAATCAATATAATCATCTAACCATGCAAAGAATGAGCAATGAACTTCTGTAATCTACAATATGAATTAAGTCTGTAAAACTAACAGTGAGTACAAAATTAAACCTGAACATTATTAAACCTATCTAGAATCAACACATTATTAAAGCAAACATACATTGAAATAAGGACAACGAAAGAATAATCTATCTGGATTGTTTTCAGTTCCAGACATGAATTGAATAGCATGAGACCCACAATAGCACTTTGAGGAGAACCATCTCTTCTTCTTCCGAATCCCAACGCTCTCACTTGAGTCCATGTTGCAACTCGAATTATCACCTCTAATTTCCAACTTCATCTTGTTCTAGGGTTTGTCTCCAATTTCGCAGACCAGAGAGTAAGGAGAGGCTTAGGGTGCAATTACCCACCAAAATTAGATTTTGTTTCTGGGTAGATCCAAAAACGGTGTCGTTTTTGAAAAGTGGAGGGAAACAAATCGACTCATGTCCATTCTCTCGAAGCCAACATGGCACTTAACTCTGAGCAAGTGAATGCCATGTAAAGCTTTTCTATTAGCTTTGATGAGGAATTATATTGGATGGGCCGTCTTGACTTACTTTTATCAGAGACAAGGGCCGAATCGAGTGTAATTTATTGATAGGGATCGCCTTGTCCTATTTAAAAATGGACAAGAATCAAATTAGGTGTTTACTCCTTCATTTAAAATAAATGAAAAAATTTTCACTAAATGCACATATTCTTTGCCCTTATCAAACTTCATTATAAGATGCAATAATGCGAAAGTTACATTACAAGTGAAGTCATTAGCATGATAACAAAGTCAAAGTTTCATAAGTACATACACGATAAATCATTAAATTCATAAATAAAGAAACTGGATCCACCTATTAGTTACCTCTTAGAAACTCTACAGCTTCATCTAGGATAAGATTAGGCAACTGATCATAACCTTTTAGAGTTTTTATCACTGTAATTCAACAAAGTAAAATATAACAAAAATATGTATAAAAGTCTGCAACCATTTTAATTCAAGAAAGATGCACAAAATCTCAACTTAGTATTGATTAAAAAATGTCATAACTTACAATTGAGCACTATTCATTTGAACTTAAAATAAACAGCAGTGATTTAAAACAAAAAATAACATGCCAAACTGACATGATTATATTGTTCAAAAAGATAGAAACTACATCAAAATAAGAGTAAGCATAATAGAATCAAGAATATCATCAACAATCATAAACCACAGTAATAACAATAATAATCTCAACAGTTAAAATTATTCAAAACTATTCAATAATGATTCAAACCAGTAACAACAGCAACATTCATAGATTAACTAACAACAATTATTCAACAATTATTGTTTAAAAAAAATTCCTAGGACTAGAAGCTAGAACAGAACAGAGCTGGCGGGGACAATTGACAAGATAATGGTTGACGCCGTGGAACAGAGCTGACACCGATAGGACAGTGGCTGCGTGACGGTGGTTGGAGGCGAGACCGGCGACGATGATTTCGACTTTCGAAGCTCAAACGGTAGCTGCACGATGGAGAAGAAAGGAAGTTGCGACGGCGGCAAAGGAGCAGCTCGATGACGGTAAGAAGAAGGAAAAGCTCGAAGTGAAAGAGAGCGCTAGGATGGAGCTGCGCGTTTTGGCTTTGGCGTTGTGGATGAGTAATGGACTAATGGTTAGGTTAGGATTCCTTAGTTCCATACAGTGCCGTTTTTGACAATAAAAAAATTGGCCAAATTCCAATTCGATTTGGTTGATCGATTTTTAAAAGTCTAATTTTGATTTTTTTTAATTTTTTTATTTTATTTTCTATTCAAATCATATTTGTCATTGGTTTGTGGTTTGATCGGCCGGTTACAACTGATTTTCAGAACCTTGATTAGAAGTAAGTATTTTGATTTGACATAGGTGAAGTGGCATATAAAAGAACAAAATTAAAAGTGTTTTGAAAGATAAAAATAAGAAGGGAGAGAAAGACACGATAGCCGGCCATGTTCTTCCATTTGAATTTTGATATTCTTTTTGTGGTTTTTGATGGATGCGATCTCAGCTCTCGTCTCCTTCCATTCTCTAAAAAGTTAAGACAACCTTTCTTCGTAGAATACACCGATAGCCACTCATTTTGGAAAACAAACACTACCTACATCACCACCCACAAAATTCACTCCATTATAATCTTCTTTGTATTTTTTATTGATTTTACTAGAAAATTAATTAAGAGTGTACTCAACTAATTAAAAAATAAAAATTTTATTATATAAAAAAAATAATTTTACTATCCTAATTTTTCGAATTTGAAAACTAAATATACAAAAATTTGACTTGATTTATGTTATAGTCGATCCTATAGATTTTTTCTTTTGTATTATTCTATATTCTGGGTGAAAATTCAGCATAGTATATACTATATATATGGAAGTAATAAGTAAGAATAATAGTAACAGGTAGGATTTTGGGGTATTGAGTTCGTTGCACATAAACGCACGCATCGTGACTTTGATAGCAACAGTTGTAGTAGTCTAAGTAGTACTGAAACTTGAAGGTACATAACGCTTTCAATATCTGTGACTGCACAATAACCTTAATTTCATAATTGAATCAATCACAAATAATATTATACTGCTGTAACATAATAATAATAATAATAATAATAACTCTCTCTCTCTTCTCCTCTTTTGTATCAGACACATTTACAATATCAGAAACAAAATTAAAAAAAAAAAAAGAAAAAAAAAGAAAAGGATTTACAGCACACAGAGATTGCGGGTCAGATGGAGGTGGCGACAAATTTTCTGACCCTAGGTTTGTTGAGATTGGAAAATGTGGGCACCGCCTTGCCTTAATAGCATTAGTTTTTACATGGTTTGTCCAAAAGCCAGTGAAAATCTAGTGTGGAGATCTTTGGTGTATAAATCTGAGGGCTGCTGAAAAGGTGGTTGGTGGTGGGTTGAGGCGCTACCGGTGGTGGTTTGGTGCCAGGAGGCGATGGTATTGGATTCATCTACATTTATGAAAGCTTCTGGTTTGATCTCGTCGTTGGTGGTGTAGATAGAAGGAGAAGGCAGTGTGATTGTGTTGTTGTTGGCGAGGAAGAAGGGGTTGATGTTGCTGTTAAGATATTCAGACCACTTATTAATGTCATCTACTTTTTGTGCCGCCTCTAGAGCAGTGGATTCTTGTCCCCAAGCTATGGTGCTGGTGCTATCAATGAAGCTGCTGCTTTCCCAATTGAGGGGTTCAGTGGTTGTAGCGGCAGGCTTCATGATCTGTGGTGGGAAAAGTGAAGTGAACATAGCGGAATTGAGGTCTGAAGATGAAGAAGTAGTGGCGGAGGTTGGTGTGAAGCAAAGAGAGGTTGGTGTTGTTCCATAGATGTTGTTGTTGTTGTTGTTGGTGAAGGAGAGGTAGCCCACGATATCATGAGAAGAAGAAGTAGTAGTAGTAGTAGTAGTAGTAGTAGGTGTATCTAGGAAGAGTGATGATGATTCCTGTTGAGGATGATTGTTGTCGATGGATGATGAATTTGGGTGGTCAGTGGTGGTTGATGGTTGATGATGGTGCTGCTTGTTGTCGTTGTTGTGGGATGAAGAGAGAGGTTGGTGAGTGTTAGGGTCAATCCCTCTTAGCCTGAGCTTCTTCTTGAGGCAGGAATTCCAAAGATTCTTGATCTCATTGTCAGTTCTGCCAGGTAACTGTGCAGCAATCTGTGACCACCTGTTACCAAGAAGCGCATGCAGCTCAATTATCAACTTCTCTTCCTGCTCAGAGAATGCTCCTCTCTTTAAATCTGGCCGCAGGTAATTTATCCACCTCAATCTGCAGCTCTTCCCGCACCTTTGCAGACCTGTATGTATGTATGTATGTATGTATGTCAATGTCATATATGATATGATATGTATGTATGTATGTGATGAATTAATTAGATATATACCGGCTAGTTTGGGAACGGAGCTCCAACATCCATGGCCATGCTTAGTGATGTAATTCAAGAGCTTCTCGTCTTCCTCGGGAGACCAAAGGCCCTTGCGAAGCTTCTGCTTGTAGCAGCAAGAGTGCCTTCCCATTTGGAGAGAGAGAATGAAGGGGGGTGAATGGACACTGCTATTATGCAATTTATATATCTCACTTTCTCACTCACGGGACATTCCACAATTTCAACGGCCCTGATTCAATGCAATGGATATATATATACACATATATACTTTGACTTGTATATGCATGGAATGTCCCACAAGAAACCCTCCATGCCCTCCTCTTCATACAATACAGTGAATCGAATCTTGTTGATAGCTATATCTTTATAAATATATTTATATCTGCTACTTATTTTCATCCCTCCCTACTACAAATAACCTTTTCACTTTTCACCCACCTTACCTTCTTCCTTTTAATCAATTACACTGCTCTATCTACATCCATCGTTATTAAGCTTTGATTTCAAAGAAATTATTTACTTACTTGTTTGCAAACTAGTATAAAAGTAAGATCATATAACTATCAATTTTAATTCTCTAAATTTTGAATTTTCATTTTAGAGGGTAAAGTGTGATTTCTCATCCTTAAATAATTTTTTTCTCATATTTTCTCAAATTCTATTTATGAAATAAATAGTAAAAGATGACACTTTATCCTTTAAAATAAAATTCAAAATTGAAAGGTTCCAAATCCTTTGAAATATAATATAATCATATATATATACTTCTTTCTATTTTAGAGAAGTGATTTGTTAACGGATTATACATGTTGGTTGTTTCACTGAATAATATAATTGACAAAATGAATGTTGAAGTAACATAATATGGCTCCATTCCTATATGATGACTAAGAGAGAGGGTCAAGAACGAACGAATTGAACTTGGATTATTGGAATTTGGGCTGTGTTTGTTTCTCAAAGAATTAGATAAGATATTGAAAATAAGATAAAAGATAGAGATACAGAATTTAATATTTTTATATTTTGTTTGATAATAAAATAAAATAAATTATATAAATCTAATTTATTTTATTTTTTTAAAAAAATTTAAAAATATATATAATTATAAAAATTAATAAAAATAATAAAAAATAAATTATATTTCTTATTAGTATTTTTGTGTCTTTCCTGTTAGAATAGATATAAAATATATTAATTCTGTTCATGTTTCATCTGTCAAACACTTCTTGTCTCAATGTTCGCCTTGAAGATGATGCTGATGATGATTAGTATTATTATCAAGTAGAGAAATCAAATAATTAAGGTTTGAGAGAGGGGACAAATGAATTTCTTGCGGAGGAGATAAGTAAAGGGCTGAGAGTGGCAATGTGTTTCAAAGAAAGTATGATGCAATAAATTCAAGATAATAACAGAAGGTTCCTCTAGGTTCTTTCTTTTGAGTTTCCTTTCATGATAATACTTTATATTTCCAAAACTCTACACCATTTTTCCTATTCTTGACAAAGATTAACTTTTGCTACAAAATTCACCTCCTCTTCTTTTTGGCTTCTAGGGATCATTTCTTTCAAAACCGTTATGATTTGGAAAAGGTTTCATTCTTTGGATAAACATACAAAATTAATCTTCACATCTCATCCGAGCCATCCAGGAAGTTAATTAATTATTAAGCTCATTTCAACCAACTATCCAAATGATTCATCATTTTTGCAATCTGAAAATTACGTGCCTTTTCCTTTAATTAAATGTGGACTTCTACAACTTTGATTTAAAACTTAATCATACAAATTAACGGCATCTGTATTGTATGTTTATATGCATATCATAGTGCCATAATAATGCAACTATATTGAAGCAAGCAGTTTTCAATAAGGATTTAGCTTCTTTAAGTAGTAGATTATTTCAATGGAAATCTTAATCATTGATCAAAACATTGCGTCATGTACATTTATGAATGTTTATCACAATATGATTCTTTTCTTTTTTTTAATACATTTTTTTTTTTATAAACAGATGTTTGACATCTTCCAGTTTTCTTGTTAATAATGTCATAATCCATCACTTTATAATGTTAAATTCTCTCAAAAATATATTTTTACATAATTATTATATTATTCAGGCTTAACCATGTACCTAAATAATGGGATTAAGAGTGGTTGATGATGAGGTGATTAATTAACAAACTTGACCTTTAAAGGATTACATTCACAAAATTAAATCATAAAAAGTTTAACTCATGTTAACAAAAATTAAAAAGATCAATTGAGTAATTAATGATACATTTTCTAATAATACTTCATCTAGTACTTAACAAAGAAACTATTAAATAAAAAAAACCTATTTAGTATTTTATGTGAATACATAAAAATCAATTTTTTATATCTTTGTAGAAATTTAATTTTAATGCACTGACAGTATAAAATATTTTACACAGTCATTTAATGGTATGTCTATTTTTTTTAGATGATTATTTATCTAATCAAAATAAAAAATAATTATTTTTACTAATGTATCATAATATAATAATTAAATACACGTATCAAATTAGTTTACACTGCATCAAAATTAAATTTATTTTTTAATTATTAGAAAGAATTACTAAAAAAATTTATTATTTTCAATATATATAAATTTTATAGATAGTAATATAAATGTGTGACAAAGATTACACAAGAGTAGTGAACTCACCCTCGACTTTAATATTTTACTAAATTACCCAGCATCTATGTGATCCATGCATTCGCATCATTCAGAAGCTTGCAGCCATATGATTGTTCAACAATATATTTAAACTATTTTACGTATACAATTGGCCGCAAATTAAATCTACTCTTATAACTAGGCATACGTTAAATTAGCTTAGGCTACACAATTAATAGTTATAAGCATAACAAAGAACATGAACAAGATCCAACTATATGAGAAAATTAAATAAAAAGGGTTTGGCACTTTGAAAATACTAGGACAGGATGGGAGACCAAAAATGATTAGACATAATTAATATAGGTGGTAGCTAGGCATTGCATAGGCAAATGATTACGAGACAAAGATAAAAATTTTATGGGAATTAAGATAAGAACATGCTTCATTAACGAATTTTTGGCTAAGGGAGGAGGACCTATATTATTATTCCTTTAACTTTCTCTAGGGACAACAAGCAAATCACTAAAGCAACTAACCCTCTCTATGTATGTCATTCCTTCATGACCTTTATGACTTTTCATCCTAAAAAGTCAACTTTAATTCGGCAATCCCCTTTAAACTATAATATATTCGTGTCATCAATGTAAGTAATGTAACAATAATAAAAAAATAAAGGGTTAATTAATTAATTTTTACTCTTTAGACTTGAGAGTTTAGGTGCTTAAGAAACTCAAAAAAATAATAAAATAATAAAATACACTAAATAAAAGAGTTAGTTAGTTATGTCACAAAATAGTTACTTTGTTATTGCTAGCTAACAACAGGACATGATCATTGATCGCTAGTAAAATGGTCAATTCCAAACCATAAGTTTCAATCATTTCAAAATAGAAAAAAAAAATCTTAGCTATAACTATAAGGTTCTTGGAATTGGAAACTGAAATAAAATAATAATAGTATATATAGTGCATTGTACAACGTAACATATATAATAAAATAAAATAAATTAAACATTTGGTTTGTCCTTCCGAGATGGCACAAATTGTACAATATTCTCTGCAGGTTATTCATGACATAGAAGCAGCCAAACTCGTAATTTGTCATCAAGTGCATATTTCATTATCATGGACACGTTCTAAACTGAGAAAAAAAGAAATTAAAAGTATCTTCACCTCCGAATATAATTAATTAATATAAACGATATTAATTAATATTGGTGTCTTTCTTGTGATAGCCTGTCTCTTTGTTCTGACATTGTGATTCCAATGGCCTAAGCCATGTTCTAATTCAACCCATCATGCAAAATTTAATTATAAATTATACTCCTCAACGATAACAATATAAGATGCCTGTAATCTCCATACCTCATAATGCGCTTCTAAGTTTATCTTATATATTTAATTAATTAATTAATTTAATTCTTTTTTTTTTCCCATATGAGCTGTTGAGAGAGAAGTCAAACTCCAAAGCATTCTTAAAATTAATTATTATTATTATTATTATTATTAGGCTACATTGCTTTTGCTGCATTTACACGTCTATAATATATGTCGGCCTCGTTGTCCTTTGGATATTCACAGCAAAATAATTAAATTAAATTAAATTAAATTAAAGCTGGTCAGCTATATAATTGAACCATTGTTTTCTTCTTCATCATGATCATCAAATGGCCGTTTTTAATTTTGTATCCTGAAAAATTAAAATTGAAAATTGATGTCTTTGTTTGTGGCAGCCATTCTCTGACTACAAATGATTGGAACAAATTATTTTATTTGAAATAACATAAAAACTTGTTAAAATGTTTAGCAAATAACAAACAAAAATGCGGTGCCAGGAGAGAAGCTAGGGTGGCGCCTTAAATCTTGTTAGAATATAAATTTGTCTATTAAACACGCATGTATGGAAGGATTGGTTCATGGTATCTCATGCTTAATTTTCCTTTCTAATTAATTTCTGTATATATATGTTATCTTATATAGTCACAGAAGATAGGAACCAATAAGCATGCCAAGTTAATTAGAGGCAGACAATAGTTGAGACAAATCTAATCCAAAATCACTTGATCATTTTTGCTGTGTATTTTGTCTCAAAATAAGCTGCTGAGCTGGCACTATTCTTTTAAGAAGGTTGAATTTGTACGCAAATATTAGCAAATTGAAAATAATAATAAACCTTATGGTCCCCCATAAGTTTATTCTGCAATGAAGGACTATGCATATCATATCATATCATATCATATATATATAAGAAAAAGTGGCATTATTATTGTTCTAATTGGAATATATATATACATGACATTAATCTGGGTAGGCCACACATAATAAAATTAAGCTTATTATTATTATGAAGGTCCAATGCATAATGCAAAATGAAAAATGGTGGGATTTTTCTTCGAAGTTGTTCTGGAAATCATTGATTACTATAGTTGAAAATGAATAGAAATAGCAATAATCTTGTCCTTGCTAAGGAGCCCCCCTCTCTCACATCAACTAACAGGGTCCATGGTCCTAGTTAGCAGAAAATCACTATTTTCATTATTATTGATACCCTTGAATTGACATATTAGAACACCTGCTAATAATAATACCTTTAAAAAATTATTCTAGTGTTTTAATTAAGACACAGCAAACAAATCTATTACAAAAGCTAGTGTAGACTACTTCAATGTTTGTTATTGGTAACAACCATAAATAAGAACACTTCAATTGGTAGTATTTATAATGAAGTATCATTTGTAAAACTAAATTATCTTCATATAAAAATTGCAATGGTTGCCAACTTGATGCATATAAATAACTAACAATTGGTAAGAATTGAAGTAGACACAATTGTCATCATTCTAACAATTGTAAAGGATGGCATCCAAGTAAAGCAAAATAAAGGTGTGATTTGAAAAGCTTAAAGACTTATAAGCATAATGTTGATGGGAAATAAATATGTATGTGAAGTGAAATTCATGAAGATAAGTGATGTTTGGATGATCATCATAATGAGCATTTTTGAAATAGAGGGAGACATAATCCATTTGCCCTTGAAAAAATTTAGATGCCCTTCTGCATTATCCTCTCCAAACCATAGCTTTAATTTTTCCTAATCTAATTCAGCAAGGGACAACTAATGGACAAGAAGAAAATGAAAAGCAAATTGTTATAATTCATTATTTCATTGTATGCAATAGTTAGCCCTTTGGAAATATTGATTAAAATAAACAACATGTGGAACTGTAGAAATAGTTGTAACCACTAACCATTTTCAAGTTAATTTGGAAAATCTTGGTCCTTTTCTCTGTCAAATCTATAAACAAAAACTACCATTTTTCATAGCCTAGTGAATTCTTAAGGGCCTATAAATACCAAACTGTCCCTAGCTCATGTTACAAATTAATCAGTGCAAAAAATTCTTACACAACTTTGTGAATAAATGAAACCTATGATTGTAGTTAAGTGATTATTAACAAATTCTTAGTATCATGAGGGAATGGAACAGAATTTATGAAGACCTTGCTAAGTTGGTCCATTAAGACTGATTGGAAACACAAGCACATGCACATTTCATATGTTTTTATTTTATTTGAAACAAACTTAATTGTCGCTTGTCTTGTCAAGGAAACAAAAGATGATGACATAAACATGAATGTCTTTTTCATGAAGTTGCTTTAGTTACCTGATATGGAAGATTAAGGGTTCAATTAAGTTAATCTATGGAGTCCAATTAAGTTAATCCATCCGGAAAGTGTTGATTGAGAGAGGAAGAATCAGCTTGAATAACAAGGCAAAATAATAGTTTTATTAATATCTTGGCGTATAATCCCATCAATTATAAAAAGGTTTGTCTGGTTGAAATGTTCCTTTGTACCCCATATTTGAATAATTACAATTTCACCTTTAGCTTTGTAGTGGGAAAATGATAGTCAACTTTATCACTACAATTACATGATTACTTTTAATTTTGGGAGAGAGCTTATGCCTCCACATGGACTATTTGAGATTCTAATTGGCCATTTTGTTACAGTGATTATGTCTTCTCAATCAATCTGATCTCAAACTTTTATTTGAGCCTTGGCAAAAATCCACAACACAATTTCATTACAAGGGTCTAATCAAACTCAAGAAAAGAACAACTAGTAGTGCCACTCATATAGTTACTTTATAATACAAACTCAATACATATTTTTAGCCAGCTACTACTTTATGTCCCTTGATCATCCATGACAATGACCTTTCTACACATAATCTCATCATCTAATTGATTGTTTTCATTGTGATTCCAAGTCAAGAATATCTATGCTACGGTTTCCATACTCTTCATATATCCATCTTACTTCATAGTTCATATATAAGTACCACCATTCACGTATCTCTACCTCTACTAAATAACTTAAACTTTTGAGACAAGTAATTTCTTAAGATCGGACAAAAAAAGTGATCCTTGAATACGGATGCAAACAAGTGGACATAATATATGGTAAATTTTCCAATCAACAATAGATTTCAAGGATGGGCTTGGCTTTGTTAATTAAGGATTTCCAAGCCCATATATTATTTGGGTCTTGACATGACATAGTCCATGTCTTAATGAGAGAGAGAGAGAGAGAGATTATGATGCTGCCACTTTTCTCCTGTTTCTATAACTAGTGGGAACTGGGAAGTGGGGTTAACATATTTATGCCATGGTCTCTTACCAAAAAACATGTAGATATTATTTCATTAAAGCCAAAGAATGATAATAAGATATCTGAGTGGAACATTAGAAAGATAGTTGAATATGTTTAGGCCACAAGAGGATGTACATGTAACATGTAATATGGTCTGTTCAAAGAGACTGAAATATCTGTGCTTCCCAAAGGTGTTATTGTGATGGCTCAACCTCAATCCTCTGTTCTGTGCTCTCTGCATTAGAACTTGCAGAGATGCTTATAGTAAAAATTATAAGTAAAAATTCAACATGAAGGGACATATTTATAGTCATCACTCACGCTTACTAGTCGAATTTATCAGTCACAAGGTTATCTTTTTTCGTGGCATCCACAGCTCTGCCGGCTGCTGCTGCTTCACACTACCAAGCAAAAACAATTACAAACGTCAATAATTGTATGACAGACAACAAACAATATTCAGGAAAATCACTTTCCAAGAAATATGTGTATGAGACCACAAGAAATCTTTCAGTAAAGACACCTGTTTCGTAGTCTGACTCGTCGAGTTACAACCATTGGTGTTCTGCATAATTGGCACTGGATCCTTTTGGTTAGATGCTGAAGCTGGATTCTCAGTTTCCGTAAGTCCTGCTGTTCCACAAGCATTTGGTCGTAAGGCTGGTGAGTTTGCAACAGGCTCTCCCTGATAAGAAAACATTGGAGCACGCGGCATAGTTGGAATTGGAAGTCCCTGGCTAGGCAGGCCAAACACTGGAGGATTTGATCTTCCCATCCCATGTAATGCAGAGGGTCCAGGCATAGGTGCAGCCGGAGGATGAGTTCTGTGCATTTGGGGCACCTGAACCATTGGGAATCTAGAAGGTCCACCATTCATGTCAGGCATACCCATTCCATAACCCATTCCCAACCCCATCTGCATGCCAACGCCCATCGGAGAAAAGGAAGCCATCGGTGGATGCATGTGCTGCATTCCTGCAGGTAACATCATTGTAGGCATATACAAACCAGCTCCCATTGACATAATCTGCATAAAAAATATCTGAATCAATCTTATGCTATCACTAAATCATGTATAATCTGAAAAGCTGGAGTTGCAGGGGAGAGAACTGAGAAAGAGTACTTGAACTTGGAGTTGAAGTGTTTTGAGATACTCGATTGCCTCATCCAGCATTGAAGCTTTGTCCACCTGATACAAACAAAGTCAGCTAAACCATTTATGAGGAAACTAGAAGAGATTTTACATATCGGTAACCACATGATAGCATCGGTGATAAGCAAAAGCCATTGATCACTACAATTAGTTTATGTTCAAGGTATTGAACTTTAGCCTCTTTTTTTTATGAATTTTAGCAAGAGGGCATGCTCGATATTCAATTTGAGAACTGAACCTTCCAAACAAAAGTGAAGCTTAAATATTGACATCTATTGCTGTCATTCTATAATATTTTTGCTTCAAGTTAAAATTCTTAGTGATAATAAATATTCTATTATGCTTATGAAAATTCTCTGGTCCGCATAACAAAAGTGAAAATGAAAGAGCAAACCTTATTGCAGTTTGGTATGAGATCTTGCAATGCACGCATCTTCTCATTGATCCTGTCTCTTCGCCTCTGTATAAGTAGAAGATCACAATGATAATCACACAGATCACAAGCAACAAAACATATGCTACAGATGGAAAATTTGTTGTTTATTTGCAACAGTACACAATTGGCATATGGTCTTCACTCACCCTTTCAGATAGATTATGTACTTCGGCTGAACGACTTCTCTTAACACCTCGTGTTGGACCTGCCTTTTTAACATCCACTGATTCTTCCTCAACATCCTATAAGTAAAAGAAATTTAATTTTTGGTTAATAGAGAATAACTGTCAACATAGGTAAGATAATAAGTAAACATGTATGGAAGTGCAATTCTAGAACATTAACTTCACTGTGGCACTCAGAGTCCTCAGTTTCTTGTCTTTTTCGCTTCAAACTTTGGTTTGGGTTGCCCGAAATTCTCTCTGCGCCATTGCCAGAGCAAACGGATGAAGAGGCTACTGCAGGCTCCATATTTTTTACAACAGCTTCCTCTCCTTTATTGGTACTTTCACAAAGAAGTAGATTGGAACTTTGATAAATCTTTGACACGTCTTCTTTTCGAGCAGGATCAGATTGCCTCAAAACAGTGGCATTCACTTCAAGAGATTTTGGCTCCAATTGCTTCAAATCAGCCTTAGAGGGCTCCAATTGCTTCAAATCAGCCTTAGAAGGCTCTACAACCTTCAGCTCATGCACAGCGGATTGTTTCTGACGTTCGCCACTAAAACCAGCTTTTGTTGATTCAGGAGGATTGCTTGCGGTCGCAGAAGCATCTTTCTTTTTGTTTTCAATACCATCTGATCTTGATGAAGACAACCCAATGTTCTGAAGATTAGCTTTCACAATAGCAGCAGGTCTAGCAAAATGGGAGAAGTTCATTATAGTGGAACTACTGCTGCACATAACCTGATCTTGCTTATCCAACTTTAACCCAGAAAAACCACTTGAAGCAGATGGGAAAATCTGAGTCAGTTCCCCACAAGGTACTTGATGAGCAGGGTTACTACCATTATTCTCGGTTATTTCTGATGCTTTGGACCTAACAGATGCAAATGATCCTTGACATTGATATGATGATGGTTGGCAAAATTGACTTGTGCTAGGTTTGGGTCCAGGGATCTCAATCTCTCCTCTAGCCATAACCGAAAAGTCCTTGTTAAGGATCCCTTGTTCTGAACCAAAAGCATGGCGCGCATAGTTCTTGTGAGAGTCCCTAAGTACCTGATTGGAATTGCTTCTTTTGTCCAACAAAGAGAGGTTATTTAAGGGAGGGATTTCATGCATGGTGACCCCAGAGAGTTCATGTATGAAATCAGAACCATAGTCATGTGGCAAAGATTCATCCATTCCATAATTCAACCAATGTATCACGTCTTCGTCTTCAGCAGATGGAGCCGGCATTCTAATCTCATTGAGTCCACTTTCTGAATCCCCAAACTTCCCCATCCTCATCATATTAACATTATTTGTACCATTACCATATCCCACTACATCCCTATGTTGAAGACCCTTGGGACAATGAGATGTTAAACTCTTACAAGTTGGAATCTTTCTACCTCTACTACTTGACTGACCCTGCATTGAAATCTGACCATTTTCCCAAACAAGTTCATAGAAATCACTCTCTGGTCTGCATTCAATTCAATAAAACACAAATACAAACCAAAAGGGTGAACAACAAACATCTAATCAAGTGCAATTCAGACATGAACATAACTTAATTGAACTTACGCGGTTGAATGATCAGGTGCACTTGTGCTATTGATCTCTTTAGAACAATCAAGCTTCTCCTTGGCCTTGCGGTACAACTCATGCAGAGGCATCATGAATTGAAGGATTGTGATGTAAAAAAAAAGGGACTTTTAAGTTTTAAGAACCAAGGAACTGAGGCACTAATAATAATATTGTGATTGTGGCTTCCGACATAATACTATACTATGATAACTGGGAACCACCTTCGACAACCCAAACAATAATACATGAAAGCTTGACGCAAGCCCCACTACTACACTGTGAGAAACAACCTACGCTAATTATGACTATAAAAATATGAAAAGATAAATAGAAACAACAGTGATAATTTTTTGCCCCAAGTATAATCTTTCTTTTTAATGGGCACAGTCCTTATCAGGAAACAAAAGCTATATATATAATACAAAATTAATAATAGAGAAGAGGATCAGTCAAACAAATTCTTTTAATGGCTATATCATCCACAAAACTTGTCAAATAAAGTAAGGACCATGTCACCAATTTAAAAAGATTCGATCTTATTATCATTATTATTATATATTATACTAGTATATTAAACACTAATCAGCGTCCGGTTCTGAAAACTCCAATAACAAGTGAAGCTTCAGAGCAGAGAGCACCCAGCAAGCTGCGAGTAAAAATCCTCAACTGGGTATCAAAAAAGTAACAAAATTTGGTGTAAAGAACAAAAATTTCTAGTCCAAAGGAAGAGTTCTAATTTGAGTGATTGAAGGTGCAAAGTGGGAGTTCTTGAGTGTGTGAGAGCTCAGAAGAAGAGGAAACCAAAATATTGGGAGAGAAACAAAGGAAGAAGGAAGCGAAATAGTTGGAGAAGAAAATTGAGGAGTGAATAGTGATCATCACTCGTCAACACGACCAAATGCAAGTGTAATGGGGACACTCTCAGAGTCAGAGAGGAGAGAAGAGAAGAGGAGAGAGAATTAGAAATGGAATTGATTCAGGTTGCTTTCTAACCATGGTTAAGTGTTAACCCCTCACTAACCTCGCTTGGTTAATAGTTAAGTTCCTTGCTGTTTTCTGCGGGCCCTTTCCTCACTTCAAAATTTTGGATTAGCCTCTTCTCATTCTTGCTGAAGAAACTACACCCCAAAAAGCTTGTACATGTGTTTAAAATTTTAAATTCTATTAAATCTAAATAGTTGATAAAATGAAAAGGGGTATTCTATTATACAGATTGAAGTGGTATAGAGAGAGAAAATAAATTCTTTTTATAATTATTTTTTATTATTTTATTTTTATTCAAAGTGTGGGTTCTATCTTTTTCAATCTCTCTTTCATCCTATAAAAAGAAAGATCTGTAAACTTACATTTTTACCATATAATTCACCAAATAAAAAATATTCTCTAGTTTTAGATGCTTGGTTAGAGAAGCCAAATTCCAAAGTTAACAGGGGCATATCTTTTATTTTTCACATTTTTAGTGTGCTAAAATTTTACGTATAGTTATTTTTATTTGAGAATAGTTAGATGATTTGACTGTAAATCTTTATTTTTTATTATATAACTCTTTATTAATACGGTATAATTAAAAAACTAAAATTTGTGTCTTTTTAGGTAACAAAAAATATTAATATCATATAATAGATGGGTGAGGATCGAATAATATAATAATAAGAGTTATGTTACGTGTACATTAAAATCAGTCACCAAAATTAGCTACTAGTATAAAATATATACTTGTTATGGCCTGACCCAAGCAGTTTACGGGAGCAATACCCGACCCGAACGGTCGGGGGTGAGACGCTCAGATTCCGACCCGGACACGCATCCATGACAGCTTCGCCACAGTGCAAGGGAAGCCTCGAAGAAGGTGGGCCTGTCCCTGCAGGGCCTACCTCTGACACGGTATATATGGGGAAGGACCTACCCTTCCCTCACGGTACGTCACATGCCAATCTCCCCCTTTTTCGCTTGCACACTTGACTGACTAGAGCGTCGGAGTGTCTTTGCAGGTGACACCCCCTTTCACATTTGAAGAGCTCGGGACCTCGCCTACTCCCAATCCGGAGACGTACGACCAGACGACTTCTCCTTCGTTGACTAGGATACTTATCCGATCCGTTCGGTACCCGACCTACCAAACAATACTGAAATACAAATACATATTGAAAATAAATTAAACCTCACATGTATTTGTATACAATATATTAGTGACTAATTTTAGTGACTGATTTTGATGTCATTTTTATAATAATAAATATGTTTGTCCAGAAAAAAAAAAAAAACTAAATTTTCTTTTTCCCCATGAACGAACATGCAAGAATCTTTCTTCATAATTTCTGTGGTTGTTTTGTTAGGTTATTGCCCTAAATGGCGAGTAGATTTGGCATAGTGCTATGACCAGAATTGGATGAGAAGCGTCTACGTCCCTACTCAATGTACTTGAAAGAAAGAAAGAAAGAAAGAAAGAAGGATCGGAGAGTGCATGTTTCGTTGATGATGCTTACATTTCATGGTTCACTCTTTTGTATATATTATCTTTGTAATTAGTTTGGTAAAGGTTTGGCGTTAATAATTGTGGTGGGTTCATTGTTTTGTGTGAGTGCATCTATCTCTCTATCTATAATTCAACGTAACACAGCAAAATCATGTGTGCATAATTATAACCTGTATGGACGGTTGGCCCATCTTTGCACGGATAACCTTTATTAAATAATAATAACAAAGATTTGCTTTAAATTTCAAAAACCGGGGCTTAACAAATTAATAAAATCATTGACATTTATGCATCTCAATCCTTGTTAATTAATATATTGTAAGCAATTCAAGCTTTGCAATAATCATGGAGGCTCTCGTGTCCTTTTTCCTGATTCCCTCTCTTTTTTTTCCCCTTTTGTGATGAGCTTTTGATTTGTTGTTAAAAAAAAGGTCCCAACACAATCATTTAAAATTAAGGACATGATTAAATATCAAATACTACAAGGTTAGAGAAAGTTTTGATAATTGCGTACCATATTATAATACTAATAAATAATAATTGTCTAATAGGCAAATTTTAATTCTGGACATTATATTACATATTTATCCATACTATACACTTACATACCCAATATTTTTAAAGTGTTTTTATCTACCACTTAGTCTTGTCAAAATTTAAATTCAAATACAGTGTATTAAAAAACATGCTAATATATCATCTTAACTCCATTTCAGCTATGCGGACACTTTCAACTTTAAAATATGAGATAAAGTAGGACCACCTAAACAAATTAAAGAAGCCTGCCAAGAAGGGATAATTAATATATAGATCTGAATTAGGGAATAAATTAAGTATAAGTCAATGAGATATATATCAACTTAAGTATTTGTATGTTTGCTTGTCCTTTAAAAGGAGAGCAACTAATATTTATGATATGTTTTATTTTTAAGAAAACGATTCGGTGCATAAATATAACACAGGATTTAAAAAAAATTACATCCAAAAAATTTAATTAAGCTTAATCTAAGAAAAAGTAAAAATTTATTTATATTTATTTTTATATAAAATTAATAATTACAAATTATTAAATAATAATTTAATAAAATATATTAAATTATCTAACTATTTTTAAATATTAACTTCACATAAAAATAATTAGAGATGAGTTTTCAGTTTTAGTTTTTTTTCTTTTCTAAATTCTCGAATAGCTAAGTTTGACTTATAGTATCTTTGGATAAATTATTATTTTGATCATCATCCTTTCGGTTAAATCTTAATCTGATCCTTAATTTTTTAAACGCGTTATTTTAGTTTAAAAAAATTTTAAACTAACTCAATATTACCTTACTATTAAATTTGATTCGAATAATTAATAAAAATTTTTTATATTAATAATCATTAGTTGGTTAATTTTATTTACATACCGGAAATCGATTATTATATTGAATTTTAAATATGCTAATTATGGATTTAGATTCTCTAAATTTTGAACTTCATTTTAGAGGGTAAAGTATGATCTTTTACCCTTAAATAGTTTCTCTTTCATATTTACTCTTAATCCCACCTATAAAATAAATGGTGAGAAATCACACTTTATTCTCTATAATGAGAATTCAAAATTTAGAGGATCCAAATTCGCTAATTATTCGTGTCAAATTTAATTATAGAACAATATTAAATTTATTTAAAATTTATTAGAACTAAACTAAAACGTTTAAAAACATCAAATTAAAATTGAGAAATTCTCCACATACAAGCGTTTTCCCATACAAGTCATACAAGTCATTTATTTCTTTTTCTTTTTCTTTCTCCATGCCTCCTCTTTTTCTTCTCCTTCTTCTTCTTCATTTTTGAAGTGTTTCATCTTCATCGTCGTATTTCTCCTCGTTCTTCTTTTGATTTTGCAATATTATGTATTTTTTTCTTCTTTGTTTGATTTTTCCTCCAAAAAAGAATTATGAGAATATAAAATAAGAAAATAAAGAAAAAGAAGAAGCAGCAGAAGATGAGGAGGAGAAAAAGGAAGAGTTTTGAATTATGCATAAGATGTACTTCAACAAATTTTGGGTGTATTTTTTAAATTCTTTGGGTGTATTTTTGTAATCCTTTGGTGTATTTCTGTAATCCTTTGCGTGTATTTCTATAATCGTTTGAGTGAATTCCTATAACCGTTTGGGTGTATTTCTATAATCAGTTAGGTGTATTTCTGTAATCGTTTGGGTGTATTTCTGAAGTTTCATTATCTTCAAAACGATTTCAAAACTTGATTTCAGAAATAATGAAAATCGAAAAAAAAAACGAAACAAGAATACCAGTGATAAACGTAAATAAAATAACGAATGAAAAAGCAAAGAGAGAATGCACAAAAGAGATCAAATTTGGTAAGAAACTCGTTTTCATGGAGGAAGAAGAAGAAGAGTAGGAGAAGAAGGAGGAACACAAAGCATGCCATAAAAATCGTATATGGATCAGCGTACTTTTTGTTAAGTTTCTCCCAACTTATATGACTTATAATCCAAATGACTTCTACGTAGCACTTCTCACTAAAATTTAGTCTAAATATTAGAAACTAAAATAATAATAACTTCTTTTATCATATCATTACAAGGTTGGTTAACTTATGTAAGTGATATTTATTGACATAAAACAATAAGTTAAGACGGCGTCGATGAACGTCTGAATAAGAGTGATTCAAAAAGTTTTCAGAAGAGCATAATTCCATCATTTACATACATTTATAATTTTTTTTAAAATTCGTCCTTAATAGAAAAAGGGCAAAAAAGAAAAAGATAAAAAAAAAAAGGGAAAAGATGCTAGTTTTTGCGGCAAATAAAAATGGGGTAGATGAAGACTACAAGAGGAGTGGGTGGAGCCCATGAGAGATGGGCAGCGTCCACTTGGAGGCATTCTGAGCCCCAAGCCCATGTGGGCCCACATTTTGTAGGGCACTTGGCACCCTTGAAGCATATGCAAATGCAAAGGTTCCCAAAAGATTAGATAGGGACGGAGACGGTGTTGAGTTGAAGAAAGAAACTCTGATCATTCGGCGTGGATTTCACGTGCATGGTTGAAATTCACGTGACTCTATTTCTCTCCTTTCCAACTCGGATGGATGGATATATGCGCCACTGCCCTCTGCCACTCTCTTCTCTTCTTTTTCTGGCTCCTCATTTTCATCAAATCACTTGTACTTCCACACCCACAATGTCAGAACATGTTTTTCCATCAACATAGATACACTACAACAACATTCTGCTAATATCATCATCATCATGTAAATAATTAAATATAATATTCCTACATCATGTTTGTGAGGTCAATTCAAGGTGTGCTGCATGCTCATCTATTTAAGTCTTTGTTATTATTAGCTCTCATTTAGTGCCATCAAATTCAATATTCCTTCTTGGCTTTTTCTCATCTTTGCATTAATAAGCATGCACATAGAACAATTAGCTCGCCAATGCTTGCTTTATCTGCGCAAGTAGTTCTACACATTTTGAAGATTTCACATTCTTCCTTACAAAATTTGAATCCAACCAACAGCTAATAATTGTTTTGATTCTTCATGTCATTGCTTACACAGCTAAAAAGAACAACACTCTACGCAAATGGGACACTTGAAAAGTATAAAATGTTAGAATTTTAGATAATTCTATGATGAAGAGGTTTTTGTGTGAAAAGAATAAAATAAGATATAATTTGTTAAAAAATTAATAAAAATAAAATAATACATTCTCTTAAATAAGTATTTAATTATCTATTAAAGAAAATCTTTATTTTTTTTTACCATTTTTTTTTCTAAAGTTTTTATTGTAATTATTGCAGCTGATTAAAAACTTATTAGTTACTTACATAACATTTTCTTTTAAGAATATACTTGAGTTATACCTAAACTCTATTACTCCCACAAGTAAAGGGTAAAAGTACTAAATACTTTAGCACGCCAAAGAGAGGGTAGACAGTTTTATTCTTTATCCCTTCAATCAGTATTTCTAAAAAAATTAAAGGAATATTCTTTTGGGCATGTAAAAGTAAGATTATAATGAGAAGCAAAAAAAATTTATTCTATTCTGTTCTTTCACTTTTTATTTCTTCTATTTTCTCATTTTGACTCACTATTTGAACACATATTCTGTCTTTGATGGAATATTAAAAGACCATGCAAAGACACAACCTCTAGAAATTACCCATCTATTCTAACTCACTATATGAATATAACCCGCCAGCCACCCCTCTCAGTAAAATACATAAGAAATTGTTTTTCCAAACTCTCTCGAATATCCAAGCAACAATAAGAGAGATACAAATTAGAGGTAAAAGAAATGAAAAGAAAAATGGTCATAATCTTATGAATCATGATAGAGGATAATGTTAATAAATGGATTGGTTGGGTAAATGATTAAAGAGGAGGAGAAGCTGATAATGTATTGTAGTCTACTAGACACTAGTCTTTGACCCTAATAAATTGGACTTAAATACGAAGTTACTGCTTTACAATTTCTGCAGACAATTTATGTCTGCTTCTTTGCAGTTCTGCACATGACAGCCATTCCCATGTAACAACCACGGATTTTTAAAATACTAAATCTTAAATCCTTGCATGCGCAGCCAACAACACAGAACTGAGCAGGTGTTATCACTTATCAGCACTCTAATCTATGGTGCTATGAAACAACTAAACAAATATTCCGGTTGTCTCCTTACACATATATATACACGGATAATGCTAGGTAAACAAAAAAAAACAGCTAGAACTTACTTTATTTAACATTAATTAATTATCACAGCAATTAATGAATGCTAAATACGGTAAGTTATGGCTATTTTTGGCTGATTTTCTTTGGTTACCAAACATTTTCGAATAAAAAATTATATATGTATTATTGTACATAAGTATATATAAAAAAAAGGAATGACATGCATTACTGAAGACTGAAGAGAGAAACATCAGCATGGTAGCAATTATGTAATAAAATGCTAAAAAACTGTCATTTTAAAAATGACGAAGTGCCCGTATGCACGTTGTTATATATATTTTCCTGCCCATAACGCTTTGATGATTGCAATCAAAGGCAAATAAATATTAAATAACTCAATTCAAAACAAATGACAGAAGCTGGTCAGGACACCTAGTACAATGCCATACTATCAACGATCCATGAGGAAAAACATAGGAAGAAAAATCTGAAAATATTTTTTGAGCTGTCACGCTAATACTAGGGGTCTTCGCGGTGCGGTTTGGATTGGTTTTGAGTAAAAAATTTATCGATTCCAACACTAACTTTGCTTGCGGTGCGGTTTGAATATGATGTTTTTTTAAAAAAATCCGATCCGATCCGATCCAATTTCAAGCGGTTTGGATTGGATTGGATATGCGGTTTTATAAATTAAAAGAATTAAATACATATAACAAGTCTCAACATCAAATTTTAAATAATCAATAATGACATAACAAATTTCAACAATATCTTAAAAAGCCAACGATAACATAACAATAGAAATAAAATTATAGGTTAGTTAAAAATAAATAAATAAATAACATTTCGAACATAAAATATTTATTAAATAATAATAATACATGAATAATATGAAAACGTATAAAAAATTGAACATGTTATAAGTATAATTGTAAATATAATAATAAAATAATATTATAGCATATTGTGCTGTTTGGATTGGATCGAATCGGTTATGAAAAGTAAATCCAAAATTCGATCCGATCCAATGGTTTGCAAAAAATAGAATTCAATCAAATTCGAATTAGTGTGGTTTTAATCGGTTTTCAATTTAGATTGGATTAGATGGGCGATTTAATTTGGATCGGTTTAAATTTGAACATCCCTAACTAGGACAGTCAAAAGTATTGGTGGGTCGTTAATCAGCAGTGACACCAAACGTAAGAAATAAATAAACCAACCAAGAATAACAAATTTCTAATTTAATGTGTATATTAAAATCAGTTATTTACATAAAATATATATTAAAAATAAATTAAATAATATATATATATATATATATATAAATATACAATCACTCATTTTAGTATACAAATATAATTTTTTATTCTCCTTAGGTGGAAACATAACAATAAGTAACGATTTTTTTTATATGCTAGATGTATGCAGTCCAGCAATGCAACTTGATCACCTGACATAAAGGCAGGTTAAGATAATAAGCATGGTTAATTTGGTTAGTTGAAAGAAACATACAAGAAGTAGCATGCTGCATGAGTACCTTTACCAAGCAGCGCCAGCTGTTTTTAATTTGTTACTTAGCAAATGTAAGGCTCTCCATAGGTTGCAAGACTCCTAATTTGATCCAATGAAAGATCTTTACAAGGCGTGCCTAGCACTAACCAGTACATCTTTGGTTAAGAAAATTTCATATTCTCCAAGAACCAGACTCTTAAATCAAGCACGTCGTTCTTCCTTCTTTGGGAGTGGACAGGAAACTCCAGCGTTTGGTTGCGAAAATTGCATTCTACTAATTGTCAATGGTTATGCATGTATTTTGTATCATTGTACGTGTAAATGGTTTCTGATGTTTTCGACACTTCCATATTTGATTGTCATTTCTTTCCAGATGCACTTGAAACAATAACCCTTCAACTATAAATCCTGAATCCTGTAACAACATAGCCACAATCGAATTTAGTTAAATTAGAATATGTGTATGGTGGGTCAATGGGAGAGAGCGTTGTAAAACATATCACGTAAAAAACTAAAAATAATTCATCTCGGTTGATTTCGTTACGTTAAAAGGAAGCTTTCCTTACAATTATAAACATTTGAATTAAGACATGAAAAAGATTGGCCATGCATCTCTGTCAGAAAAGGATGACTGTTGGTTCCCGGTGTCACTTGTCAACGACATGCGAAGAACTTAAAACATCAAAGAAATCATTATAACTTCAGTATTATTCTTGAAACTAAGTGAAAAGGGAGCACACTGGAATCCCCCTGAATTAAGCAGTTCTGTTCATATGGTTAACATATGTTTCAACTTTCAGTCACCAATAATCTCTACACGAGCACAAGCCATTAGTGAATCGATGAAACCTATTGATATCTCTTACGATAATCTCTCTCTGAAAAATCTCCGAAGCAAACTTCATAACAGTATGACAATCACCACAAGTCCTCAAATTCTTCTTTATCCTTACAGGAGATCCAGCTGGGAGGACCAGAAGACCAAATGCAAGAGCTAATTTCTCACTGTGATACCACAAACTCTGCTCTTCAGACCCTTCTGCACTGTTGGTTGCAAACTGTGTCTCAGCAGCATATCCTCTCTTCTTTACCAATTCCTTTAGCTTCTGTAACATTTCATAGATCTCATCGGTCCTTGAATGTGACCTATCATTCACAGTGAATGTAAAGGTCTTGTTCTTAACATCAATCCAGCTACATCCAATCTCTTTCCTTACCCCCTTGATCCCCATCAATTGCCTGACCTCATTAGCTTTTTCCAACATCCCATGTCGTAAATAGATATTAGAAAGAAGCACATAGTTTCCTGGATTATCTGGTTCCAACTCGAATAGCTTGTCCGCAACCTCCCTGCCCATTTCAAGATTGCCGTACTTTCCGCATGCTCCAAGCAAAGCCCCCCAAGTTGATGAGTCAGGCTTGATTGGCATTGATTCAATGAACTTCCATGCTTCATCCAACCTCCCAACACGACCAAGCAGATCAACCATGCAAGCATAATGTTCAAGCCCAGGTTCTATATTATGGACGTTAGTCATGGAATTGAAGTACCTAAATCCATCTTCAACCTGTCCAGTATGGCTGCAAGCTGACAGCACAGAAACAAAAGTGATGTGCTCCGGCACAATTCCCTCTTTGAGCATGTCCTCAAATAACCCAATTGCTTCATTTGCGCAGCCATGTTGGTGGCAAACCGCTATCATAGCTGTCCAACAAACCACATTGCGATGCTCAGTTTCTTCAAATACCCGATAAGCATCAAACAAGTTCCCACATTTGCCATACATCATTACCAGTGAGCTCGATACACATGCATTTTTTACATGCCCAAGCTTTAATATCTGGTTGTGGATCAAGGTTCCTTGAGTTAAAGCAGCAATGCTGGCACAAGCATGAAGAACAGAGGAATACGAAGCTTCATCTGGCAAGATGCCTTCCCTCTTCATGGCCCTGAAATAGCTGCAAGCTTCCTCAAAGTGTTCACTGTGTACACATCCCATGATCATTACGTTCCAGGTAACAACATCTCTCTCTCCATCAGCATGGAACAACTTGGCCGCATCATCAAACAACCTGCATTTATTGTACATGTCCATCAACGAGTTCTTCACATAAACCAACACAAGTAAACCACGCTTCAAACCATTCCCATGCAGCTGCTTGCCGAAATCCATGTCAACCACAGCAGCACAAGCAGCGAACACACCCGAAAAGCTAACCTGATCAGGAGGAAGCGAGGCCTGGCGGACAACCTCCCTAAAAATCCCAATAGCACGATTATACAAGTTATTTTTCAAAAACCCAACAATCAAAGAGTTCCAAGAGACAAGGTTTCTATGGGGCATTTCATCGAACACCTTCTGTGCCAAAGACATAGAGCCACACTTAGCGTACATGTCAAGCAAGGCACTAGCCACAAAGGTATCAGTGTCAAATCCATGTTTATAAACCAAAGCATGCAGTTGTTGACCGTGGGTAACAAGGTTTGTGTGGGCGCAAGCGGGCAAGACGGCAGAGAATGTGTAATTGTTGGGATAAATGCCGGTGCATCTCATGCGGTTGAAGTAGGAGATGGCAAGGAATGGGTTGTTGAAGCGCGAGAGGTAGGTGATGAGGGTGGTGAAAGTGACGACGTTGATGGAGGCGCGTGGGGTTGAGGTAAAGAAGAGGAGGGAGTGATGGATGGAACCGCATTTGGCGTACAGGAGGAGGAGGTTGTTGAAGAGTATAGGGTGGGAGGCGTAGTTGGCTGTGATGATTTGGGTGTGGATTTGCGTGGCGTGTTTGAGGTTCTTGAATTGGGAAGCATTGTTGATGACGGAATTGAGCTGATCCGGTGAGTGATGATATTCATGGAATTGCACTGCAAATTTGCTTCTTCTGCTAATAACATACTGTCTTAGTAGAAACCCAAGTTTCATTTCATAAGGCTAGTAACTTAGAAGAACCACTAACCAACTAATTTGCTTTGTTTTGTTGTTGGGCCAGGCCTTATGATTTGGGCCTCGCCAAGGCCCAAGTAGAGAAGTGGCTACCCCTTTGTTAATTAATTAATTAATTAATTAATGATCGTAAAGCAGAAGCAAAGAATGAAAGGGGGATTAAGGTGGTTTAAAGTTTAAACAGCATGGCATCATGTGAAGTGAACGTGTCGGCCGGGGGTGGCTGGCTGGGTGCATGTGGAGGAGGTGGGAAGCTAATTAGTTAAGTTCATTCGCTTTCTCCCAGATCATTGCTTTCTTAGGAAGACTTTAATTTATACTTGTGCACATCGCACCATGCCGAGTAATAATACGAGAGAATAAATTCCATATGTCAATATATGCATGCACATGGAAGGAGGCAGTGGCAGCCAGCCCAGCCACCCACACGTGAATGACGTGATGGGGTCAGGTTAAACCAATTCCTCCATTCTCGACTCCAGTTACTTCCTTCCTTCCTTTCTTCCTTCCTTTAATGCCGGCCGACCAAAAAGCCTTGCGCGTTCTCCCTATTTATCTCTTTCGCTTTTTTCAAAAATTAAAAATATTAAAACAATTCTCAAAATTTATTATTTTTAGTTATTAATATTTAAAAATATAAAATAAAATATGTTATTAAATTAAAAAATTATATTAAAAAATTTAATTAATAATTAAAAATAATAAATTTTTTATAAAAATATTATATCAACACTAAAAATAAATTATCAAATTTAATATTTTATTTTTTTTATATATTTTATATAGATAATTAATTTTCGATATGTCGTATGTTGTATCAAAACCTTCTAAAAATCTTGCAGCTGAACACATTTAATTGGCCGAGAAGATAAATATAAACTCCTTAAATAAATTGAAATCTTGCAAAGTTTTGTAGATAGAAATGAGATGTTACCAATATCTATGTATCTTAACGCCGGAGATAGAGATATCGTTAAAAATAAACACGAGATCCGTGTTATTCTGTTTTTTGTTTTGTTGTATTTGGATCGGTCTTAATCGTACGAGCCACGTCTTAGCTGTTGCACCGTTTCTATCATTTCAAGAATCCATTACAAAATACAAAAGCTAGCCTTTCATTATTTTGTTTACAAGTTTTCTCTCCTAAGATGAAATTTGTCCTACTTTAATGCTAGGTTCAAAGTACAAATGGATTCTCTCAATTATTGAAAAAAATTAAGAGAATAAAGTATGATCTATAAATTTTTAATATATTTTTTTTTATATTTTTTTTATTTTATGTATAATAATTAATAATAAAAAATTACATTTTACTCCTTTAATTATTAAAAAAAATTAAGAAAACCTATTTTCCGTTCAACTCAATAGGTTACCTATTGAAGCATCAACAAGACAAACACAAAAAGTTAATAAAGATAACAATAATAAGGGGGCTCTTTTTTTGCCATTTTCATAAAAATTCGTAAATTGGTTCAAATATTTAACCAATTATTTTACTAAAGATTTAGGATTTGCTAGGAAACTTTTAATCCTTATTTATGTACTATTTTGTTGGATCTCAAAACCAAGTAAACTAACTTTGAAAAAGATTCAAGCTTTACGAATCTAATACAACTCAAATTAAGTCATGGAATTTAATAAATTGAAAAACTTTACAAAAGAAGATGCTTAATTAAATAAGTTTAATTTTAATACACTTATAAAAAAACATTACACAATTAATTAAAATCATTAGATTCGTGCATTTATAGGACTTTTTAAATTATAAATGGTAAAATAAAATACTATATATAATATTCACATAAATATAAAAAAGAATTGTATTAATTTTTAAAAGAATATAAAATAAATATTATAATTATTATTTTACAAAAATATAAGAAAGAACAATAATAATTACTAAAAAAATAAAATAAAATATTAAAATTATTAACAAATCTCAATATAATTAATTATTAAATATTAATTTACATATAATTGATTACATAATATTTTTAAAAAAAAATAGTGTGTACCACGTCAATATATTTAGCATAAAAATATAATCCGGTGTAAAATTAGAATTATTGAATTCTTGATTATTAATTATTGACGATTGACTCAATGAGTCACTGAATAATAATAATAATAATAATAATAATAATAATAATAATAATAATAATAATAATAATAATAATAATAATAATAATAATAACTAAAAACATATGAAATGAAATATTAGAATATTACCGACAAAGTTTAACATTAATAATTATTAAATATTAATTTATGTATGATTATTACATAATATTTTTTTTTAAGTAGTTAAAAAAAATAACATGTTTAGCATCATAATACAGTCTGTTATAGATTACTATAACAATGACAATAATTATTGATTATTAAAGAATCATAATAATAATTATTAAATAAAATAAAATATCAAAATTATTGATAAATTTTAATATAAATAATTATTAAATATTAATTTATATACACTTGATCATATAAATATTTATTTAAAAATTTATTGAAAAAAAAAATATCCTTAGAAAATATAATTTGTAGTAAAATAATATAATAATTTATTGTTAAAATATGCATTTGCGAAAGTAAAGGTGCCACGTGCATGATAACGGACTTGAATTAATTCGTTGCCTGCTTCGTGCTATAAATATGGAACCTCCACATTCACAGATAGCACTATCAAATACGAAATCTTCTCAAATACAAGCAGCAGAAGCAGTTATTGTAACTTAAGTTTAATCAAAAATGGCGGAAGGCACAGCCACCTGCATAGACATCCTCCTCGCCATCATCCTTCCTCCTCTTGGGGTCTTCCTCAAGTATGGCTGCCATGTACGTTTTCTTAATTACCTTCCTTTTTATCACTTTCTCTCTTCTTAATCATTACTTTAATTAAGTCTCTTGTTAATTACTTGTGCAGGTAGAGTTCTGGATCTGTTTGGTACTCACCCTTTTTGGATATCTCCCTGGAATTATTTATGCTGTCTATGCTATCACCAAGTGATCATCATCTTTGGTACGTAATAATTTCTTTTCCTTTTTTTTTTTTTCAATTTTTTTAACACAAATTAATTATATGTATAGGGATTTATCTTGTCATATGCTAAGCCTGTCTATAACATAAAATTGTAGCTTAGAAATAATTCAAGGCAAAAGCTATTAGAATAACGTCAGTCACTAGAATATGATTCTGATAAAAAGTAGAAATGGGAAAGGGACATGTAGGTCCAATAAACTCCCACTAATTTGATGCTAAATAATGTTGATTAGGTGACTCTTGGGCCACTTGTAACCAACTTTGCTTTCTATTTTGTCAATAATATATATAATTAAGTTCCTTTAACAAGAAGTTGCTTACAAGGTAGGACATTTTACTTACCTTATGAAGATGAATTCATGTTTTGACAGGTGGCCAATGAACAGTATAGTTCTCAAGTGCATTCCGCGTGTTTCAGTTCAGATATTCCTGTTTTTCTGTAGCCGTTTGATCTTTGATGGGTTAATTAAAAAGTGATTCTTTTTTCTTCTTTTTTTTTCTCTTTTGTTTTATTCTCAGTGTATCACTGTCAATATCCCTTTTTTAGTGACGTGTTAATTAATTATTATTTTCCGTGCTTTATTTTGTTGTATGTAACAACCAAGAGTGGGACTTGGTGTGGTCTCTATACTTGTTTGGAGTTTGGACAACCGAATGAATTGAAAGATAGTACTTGCTAGTCAGGGTCAATAATTTTGTTTACTTGTATTAGACCTCAATCCTAATTAGTAATGTATTCATTCATGTCAAAATGTTCTAATAGTTATCAATTATTATTTTCAAATTAATAAAATTGATTTATTCATCAATTATTATTCATTTATTCTCGTTACACCTTATTATAATTAGTTGTTAGAGCTCACATGGTTTATGCTTTGGCCATGTCCCGCAACCATAGCCAATGCAAAACATGAACAGGTTAAGGTGGACCATCCAATGATAATAACAGATAACACCATCATGGATTTTAGTATCATTTATATCGGTCTTTTTCTTGAAAATAACCAAAGAAGCCGTTTATTTAATTTAACTACTCTCGTAAACATCGGCGAATCTTTCTTTTGGGGTCATAGCCCTCCAAAATTTTTGGAAAAAAACTTAGTAATTTTCTTACATGTAGTATTAGTTACTCGATTGATATTTTTGGTCTTTTTAACTCAAATATCTTAGAGAATTGGGTTTAAATCTATACTCAATTGTAATAATATACAATGTATTAGATTAATAGATGAGATGAACTTAAATAAAATTTTGACTAACTAAAACATTTAATTAAATAAATATAAAACCACAAAACCTTTTTAAAATGAAAAATGTTAGCCAAAAAATGAGGTAAAGTATTAAATTGGTCCTTTTATGTTTGGGTATAGTTCTGTTTTAGTCCTTAAAGTTTAAAGTGGCCTATTTGAATTCAAAAAAGTTTTATTTAGCATCAATTTAGTCCCAGTGAGGTCAAAGTTAAATAATTAACGAAATGTCCTACATAACAATAGTATAAGAACAAAATCGATAATCTGGAGAACAAGTACAAGCTCCAGAGACACAAAATCAACTGTGGATGCATCAATACATTTTTTTATTATTTTTTTATAATATAGATAAAATATTTTCTATAGAACCAAAGAGAATGATAAACAAATGTATTGATGCATCAACGGTTAATTTTGTGCCTCTAGAGCTTGTACTTGTTCTCCAAATTATGGATTTTGTTCTTGTACTATTGTTATATAAGACATTCCGTTAATTATTTAACTTTGACTTCACTGTGGGACTAAATTGATGCTAAATAAAATTTTTTTGGATTCAAATAGGATACTTTAAACCTTAAGAACCAAAACAGAATTACGTGCAAACATAGGAGAGCAATTTAATACTTTACCCTTTTTAAATATTGATGACTAATTGTTGGTTAAAAATAATAAATTAAATATTTTATAATGATGGTTATCAATAGCTAAGAGAAGGGGGGTTGAATCTTGACCTCATTTTTCTTTTACTTTTAATGTTGAGTTTAGTTGAGATATAATGAGCTGAAAATAGGAGAGACTATAATTTTGTCTCTTGACACAGTAGGAGTCAAAACAGAATTGCGTGCAAGTGGTGTAATGAAAAAGTATTGCTGAATAGTAGAATCAGAAGATGCTTCAATTTTGTCTCTTATAATGCAGAACTAGAAACAGAGAAGAGAAAAGATAATGACACACAGATATATTATAGTTCAGCTACTCAGTGCAATGTAACTTACATCCAGTCTCTATAACAACAGTGATGAAATTTCACTATTTTTTAACAGAATTACATTCACCAATTCTCCCTAGAATTCTAATCAATCCTATATGGGACAAATTCAGTTTCTAACCCAAACTAAGCTTGACTAGGAATTCTCCCTAACTTTTCAACAGCAAAGTGTTAACTTAACTTGTAAGAAAATTTTCTCAAGATCATGACAACAAAATAAAAAGACTTACAAAAAATTTCTGAAATAACTATGACTTTTTCTCCAAGTCTAACTCTTTGTCTTTTTCCATTCAATGGCATTTTCTTACAAATCTCACCATTTTACCTTTTACCGTACCATTGAAATACAGAAAGGCTAAATTGAGAAAAAGAGATACTCAATGAAACCCATAAAAGAGAAGAATAAATAGTCCACTGAGCTATGGAAACCCAAACGTAGTGCTCTCTCTTTTTTTTTCAATCATTGACTATTCACCCCTTTTAATAGAAGAGTGAAGCTTCCTAGACTTGAAACTTGTTTCGGCACTTGTTGGTCTTCTTCTCCAAAAATAATAGTAGCAGCGGCATGACAGAGGAGAGAAAATGTAGAAGCACTGACCAAATCAAACATGTAACTGTATCTTCAATATTCTCTTTCAACTGAATCGTGTATTTTTGCTTTGGCTCCAAGTCAAATTCTTGAGCGTTGATTCACAGCAGAGCGCCTTCATCTTCAACATTTACAACTTTTTACTTTTATGTATGCAAAGAGATGATTTTTTTGTCTAAAATTCAATGAAGCACGAATTGAAACCTCCTTTCTGTGATTTGTTCTTGGATGAGATATTGTCTTTTACCCTAATTTCCTTGACCTTCTCTTACTTAAAATTAAAAACTTTTTTTATCTTTGATTTTGCCCTAACTACATAATTTTCTTTTTCTTTCTTCTTGATTCAGAGAGTTCACATGATGTGATGTGAAAAAAAAAAAGAAAAAAGAGAGAAGAGAGAGTTTTGGTTTTTGGTAGTATAAAGTAAATTGGTTCAAACGAAATGGAATTGAATTCATTAGTTTGTACTTTAAAAAATGAGTTTGAAAATGGATTACTGTTTGGGCTTGACTATGAATATGGACTCCCTTTCTTTCTTTCTTTATGCTTGCATTTTTTATAGAAAATATTTGTGATGGTAGTAAATAAGTCTTGGATTATGGTTACGTGTGTAGGCTAGATGTCATTTGGACTTGTTTTATTTTTTATTGGGCCAAATTCAATTATATTTCTGCATATATACTAAATAGAACAAATCACACAAACAATTGAATAATAATTTAATAATATTTAGTCATTATCTTAATAATTATTTTAGTTGTTTAAACTTAACACATAAACTTTTTAAATTCTAAATTTTGTAAACTTTTGTTTATCTACTAAACTTAAGCTTATTTATTCTTTATCAATTTTTTTGCTAAATAAAGACATTCAAATATTTGATAATTATTATAATTTTTAATATTTATTATTTTAATTATAATTTTAAATATTTTAATAGTTTATATATTTTAATTTTTCTACCACTGTAATAATAAAAAATTAATGCTTTTTTAAAAAAAACTAATATTTTAAAAAGAGAAAATATATATAACTTTAATATTGTTAATTCTAGTTGATAGTTTTACAATTCTAATAATTTATGAAAAAATACGATACAATTTTTAAATTTTAAATTATTGAATTTAATAATAAGTTTGATTTTAATTTAGTTGAAATGAGATTTTGAAAAATGACTCTAAAAGTGGATTTATACCCAAATTATTTAAATAATTATTTTTTTTTATCTAATAAATTTTTGCTCCTCCAAAAATAATGTTCAAGCTCCGCCACTTCTCGCAAGGAATTGAATACTCGGATTGCATATATATCATATGAAATCAAATTTCTAGCTATTAACAAAGTACATATCATGATATCACACACACACACACATATATATATATATATATATATATACTTAGTAACTTTTATGATTTGTAGCTATTAAGTAGTCATTAATGATGATTTTAATGGTGTGAGATTACTCACTTTTTTTTTGCTGGTTACATACTGGTCAGAATTTAATAAAGTTGCTGACTCACTAGACTTTTCCATATATATATATATATCGAGATAAACCTCAAAGTGGTCCTGAAGTTGCACTCGAACTTCATAGTAGTCCCTGAACTTAATAGTTACTCATATTCGTCCCTGAAGTTGCACTCCGGGACTCAGATTCGTCCTTCCGGCACATTCCGTCCATCTGGCACTATCGGAAAGCTGATCTGGACTCTTTCGTGACACGCTGGCTAGGTAACAGCTAGCTGACGTGTATTAGTAAACTTTTATGGTGCAATTTGGTCCCTAAATTAAAATTAAAAATTTTAATCCCCAAATTTAATTATTATTCTCTTCTCTATAGTAGTAACCCTCTCTTTTCTTTTCTTCTCTTCTCTTCTCCATATGGATGTGAAAGAGACTACAAATTATAACTTTATTGAAAGCACGCATATGTTTTGTTAATTAAAAGTCATATACTATGTCTTTGTATTTAACATTTTATGCACTCATTTAACTCTAGTTTAATTAAAATGTTTTACAAAAATCTATCTCTTGTATTTACGGAATTAAAAAATTACATCGTTATTATTATATACTACATTACATTTTCTTTCGAATCCTGTTCCAAAATAACCATGCATCATCCTAATTTAACTGTCATTCACATAGTATTAATATAAAGTGTTATATTATGGCATTTCAAATCGTATGACATCTCCATTAAAATGACGTGTCTAAGATTTTCTTATAATTAAATAGATATTTTAAATTAATTAAGAATAATATTAGAGAAACAAAAAAATAGCAAAAATTTACCTAATTTAATATTTATTATTTTAGTCTCTAATTAATAAAAAATTAATTAAGCAAAATAAATATAATTAACTAATTTAAGATACTAATTTGATCATATTAAAATATTAATCATATCATCTTTTTGTTTGTAAATGTCATGCTGACATTTTAACATTTTATATTAGTATTAGAAATGAGTTGAGATTCACAATTTATGAATTTAGGAATCAATTTAATCATTTTCAAAAGTCAACAAATTTTTATGAATGTTCACAATTTTAAAAACTAAACTTTGCATTATTTCTTTAATTATATATCACATAACTTTTTTTTACGTTATAATCTCACTATCTTTCTTACAGAAAAAAAGGATAAAAGCGGTTAAATTTGTTCAAATAATGATTGTTAAGAAGACTCTAGTTGTTGTTATTGTTATAAGATACTTCAACTAAAAATAAACAAAAAGAAAAATCTTGTGAATTTGGGATATGAAGATCTATGTCTGTAAAGAAAAGAGGGATTACTGTAGAGAAGAAAATGATGATTAAATTTGGGGATTAAAATTTTTAATTTTGATTTAGAGACCAAATTGCACCATAAAAATTTACTAATCGACGTCAGCTAGCCGTTACCTGGCCAGCGTGTCACGGAGGAGTCCAGATCAGCTTTTCGATGGTGCCAGGTGGATGGAATATGTCGGAAGGACGAATTTGAGTCCCGAAATGCAACTTTAAAGATGAATATGGATAACTTTTAAGTTTAGAGACTACTATAAAACTCGAGTGCAAGTTCAGGGGCACTTTAAAACTTATCTCTATATATATCACTATCACTTTTATTTATAAATAAATTAATTTTCGATAAATAATCGCGAAAGCACTCTCACGTTAATAATGTTGGAGATACATACTTGTTCAATTCGACCCCGTAACACAAAACAGAATTGCATTAAAAATAGAGCTTATTTTTAAGCACTCACAAGGTACAATATTTTACTTTACACCATCGTCAATTATATCTGTTTTTATTTTAAATAATTATTTATGTAATTAATATAAAAAATAGTTATATTTATTAATATAATATTATATAATTAAATGTACATGTTATCAGTAAATTAAAATTAAATTTTTAAAAATAAATATATTTTATGAATAATGATTTCTTAGACACGCACTAGCGATGAATTCTGATTCAAAGGAACTATAGAGTAGTAGTTGGAACTCTTTGACCTGAAAAACAGGGAAGAAGAAATGTTCATGGACTGCTTCTCTTATTTGGTAATGATAAATTTTATGGTGTTTATAATTTGGAATTTAATTTTTATTTAATTTATTTTTTTATGATAAATTTTGAATATTTTATAATTAATTATTTTTAAAATTAATATTAATTTGGGTAAAATATATTTTTTGTCCCTAAAGTTTGACAAAAGTTTCAAAAATACCTCTAAGTTTTATTTTGTTTCAATTTTATTCCAAAAGTTTTCGATTTGCATCAAATATACCCCTGACGGCTAACTTTTTAAAAAATTTAAGACCAATTCAATAACAATTTCATAAGAACAACCCTCAATACAAGCAAATCAAGCACAATTTCTATGCATTATTGTTAAATTAGTCTTAAATTTTTTGAAAATTTAGCCGTCGAGGGTATACTTGATGCAAATCGAAAACTTTTGAGACAAAATTGAAACAAAATAAAACTTAGGAGTATTTTTGAAACTTTTACCAAACTTCAGGGACAAAAAATATACTTTACCCTATTAATTTTTAATTTTTTTTAGTAAGTTAAACAAATACTTTTAAGTAACATAGCAATCACTGTAGGATAAATTTGTAAGGCAAGTAAGTAGAGTGGACTTGGAGGATAGGCCCAAATGTCAATAGAAGAGGATCTCTAATTTGGTGTGCGTCTGGGAGCCTCCGTCCAAATTGCGTGTTTGGAGAATGGGGGTGGGGTGGTACCTACAAAAACACTCTGATGCCTAAGTTAGCAAATGAGGTAGGTAGGTTTAACAGAGTATTGGAATTTAGAGATACATGAAGGGTGTCAGTGTATTTATAATGGTGATCGAATAACCACGTTGAAGTAGTTCCACTTCTGAAGGTGGATAATCGTCCATTTATCTTATGACTGTTGAGATACTGCTTCTGTAAGTGGATGAGAGATTTTATAGGGCAGTTACTTATTTGAATAAGTGTTATCTGCCACCTCATCTCGAACCCGACCTCCTTAGAGAGAGGCTCGTGTCGAACCCGACCTCTTTTATGAGAAGTCGGTTAGATGTTAAAACCAACTTTTGGATTGGACCTTTTTAACTTACTTAAGTCTAGACTATGATATTAGGCCAGGATATGAACAATAAAAAACTTACTAAAATAAATAAAGATGTTTGAAGATCGAGACTTCACCGCAAGCCCACAGCAAATTGTTTCTATTGAAATAACTTCAGTAGAAGAGTTCTCAAATAGGAGTTCTCTATAATTTCTTTATATTTCTTCTCTTTTGGTGGTTGTTTTCATACTTTTCTGAACCACGTTGTATCCAATTATTCATTGAATCAAGTATAAATTTGAAATAAATAAAATATTTTAATTTTATTTGTCATGCATGAAACATACAAAAAAATTTTAGAGATAAATATAAATTATGTGCTCTCTCTCCTCTTTTTTTTTTTTTTATGATAGCTCTCTCTCTTCTTTTTTTTTTTTTTTGGATATTGGCCATTAAGGCCCAAGCTACCCAACCAATCACAGCTCAACCTAATTTCCTAATTCATTCAATTTTGAATCTTCCTATCCTTTCGTTACTTTGTGCTCTAATTAACCACCACAGGTATACTCATTCCTTCAAGCAATTAGAATGTTGAAGCCGTTGGAACGCTGTTGTTCTCTCCCGAACCCATATTGATATGAATTGTGACTGGTACTTTTGGTTGGTCTCCTCTGCTGTCTGCGCTCTGAATGAAGCTTCGATGCCGAGGGTGCACAAACATGGAAGCTTCCGCTTCCTCTCTGAATTTGTAATTTTGATGATACAGTACTTTCCTATTTGCAGCCTATTTGCTCCGAAACTCCTTTTCTGTACCGAGCCCGCTCCCTTTAAAATAAGGTTTGTTATATCAATTTGATTGCATGTCTTGTTTCATTACAAATTGTTGTTGTCGCTGAAAATTCACTTTCGCCGTTTCTTCATCTTCAATTTCTTTAAATAAGATCGTGGAAGCCTTGTGCTTTCTCAAGTCGAATTTACTCCTGTTGGTTCTCTTTAAATCCCAGATCTTGATATTAACTTTGTTTTATGTTGAGTTTTCTGAGTTTTCTGAATTTTCTGAACAGCATGTAGTAATTACTGTTGTTCTCAGTTGTTGAACTTTCTGAATTATTATGTTCCTAACTTTTTTATTGATTTTCTTTTTCCAATTGTTGATAATACGCCGCATCTCCAGTGGTGGTTGCATATTCCAGTTCTGACGAAGGCAATCTGATGCTGCCATTTTAGCAACTGTGTGAGCAAGCAGATTTTTTTCTCTGGGTGTCCAAGTTAGACCACAATTTGGTAATCTTTTTATTAGCTCTCTAATATCCTGTAATATTGCTTCAGTTTCTCCAATGGAAGTATTTGATTTTATGGTTTGGATTAGTTTTAAACTGTCTGATTCAATTAATGGTTTTCCCAAATCCAAATTTTCAATAATAATAAGGGCTTGCCTAATAGCTATAGCTTCAGCTGTTATACTTGAATGTGTGCTAATTTTTCCAGATAAGCCCAACACAATTTTTCCATTATTGTTCCTAATGACCACATATATTGCTCCTTTTTCCATCCTCCTTCCTGAAAGCAGCATCCACATTAGCCTTTAACCAATCTTCCGGTGGAGGCCTCCATCTGATCAAGTGTGCTGTTCTATTTTTCTCGCTCTTCTTTTCTACAAATTGCTGGTCTGTTGAGTTCCAAAATAGATTCTCTATCAGTTTAGCTCTTTTAATTGTTCATTCTGGTTGAATACTCTGTTGCTGAAATATTTTCTGATTTCTTGTCTTCCACACCTCCCAAGCTAGAAATCCGATTCTACTTATTCTCATCTCTTGACGATCTCCTCCCTATTTTTTTATTTTTTCTATATATTCCATCAACCAGTCCCCAAACAATTTTACTGAATCTACTATGGGTGTGCATTGACATTCAGCCCCAAACCAGGTGGCTCGCGTCCATTCGCAGAGAAGCAGGGCATGCTCTATAGTTTCAGTTTCCGTGTTACACACTTGGCAAATAGGACTAGCTATCAATCTCTTCTTATATAAGTTAGTATTTACGGGTAGGATATCTTGAGCTGCTTTCCATAAGAATGTTCTGATTTTTGGAGGAACTTTCATATTCCAAATCTCATTCCATAGTCCCTTTCTATCAGTGCTTGTTGAAGGGCCATTTTGAGTTTTTTCCTGCACTTCTAATCTTGCTGCTTGATAACCAGTTTTGATTGTATACGTACCATCTTCTCTCCAAAGCTAATATAGAGTGTCATGCCTTTTTATTGTGCTTATTGGTGTTTTCATTATGCTATCTGCTATCTCTTGTGAAAATATTGAGTAAATTTTGATTTTGTCCCACTCGTCACTTTCATTGAGTAGCTCCTTTACTTTCCTGTCGTCTGCTATCCCCAAATTAAGTTCTTTTTTTTCTCCCCGCTATCCAATTGTCCTTCCTTATGCTAACATGAGTGTCATCTCCTATACACCACTTTTCCTGTTTTCGGAGCAGCTCCCTACCTTGTAAAATACTTTTCTATACCCACAAAGCATTTCTTGAAGCCTTCGCTTCCCAAAAGTTCTCTCTCGGCAAATAAACGGCCTTAGGATTTGCACCCATGTTGCATTCGGATCTTTTATGATTCTCCAAGCTTGCTTAGCCAAATAAGCTAGGTTTTGAATTTCTACATCTTTAAAACCCAGCCCCCTGTCCCTTTTACTTGCTGTTATAAATTTCCAGCTCTTCCAGTGTATGCCTCGCTCTTTTCCTGATGAAGCCCACCAAAATCTCGCCACCCTTGAGCTTAACCTTCTACAAAAGCCTTTTGAAAATATAATCACATTCATCGCATAAGACGGTATTGCTTGCACAACTGCTTTTATTAAAGTTTCTTTCCCTGCTTGACTTAACAGATTTTCTTTCCAACCTTCAAGCTTGTTTATGACCTTCTCCTTGATCCATGCTAAAGCTCTATTTTGGGACCTTTCCTAGTTGGCTGGCAGCCCCAAATACTTCTCTGGAGTATCCCATGACGCCATGCTGAGAATCTCCTCGATGTTCACTCTAGTCTGTAAAGGCACTTGATATCCAAAAGTGATTCCTGATTTGTCTAGATTGATTTTTTGACCCGAAGCTTCAATGTATTCATTCAAAACTGTAATGATCTGAAAAATCTCCTCCTCCTTTGCTTCTAACAAAATGATGCAGTCATCTGCAAAAAGTAGATGAGAGATGGTGGGTGCTGTTGATGCTATTTTGAATCCTGAGATCCTGCCTTCTCTTTGTGCCTCACTCATTAGGACTGTTAACACCTCTGCTGCCATTATAAATAAATACGGTGATAAGGGATCTCCCTGTCGAAGTCCTCTATATGGCTTGATTTTTCTTGATAGCTCTCCATTAATTTTGAATCTATAGATAATACTTGTAACACATGCCATCATCAACTTCACCCACCTGGCTTGAAAACCGAAAGCTGTGAGGATCTTTTCTAGGAAGTCCCATTCAAGCCTATCGTAAGCCTTATTCATGTCTAGCTTAATTGCTAAATTTTTGGAACTGTTTTTTTTTCTTTTCTGTTAAGGCTATAATAAGCCTCTTGTACTATAATGATATTGTCTTGTATGAATCTACCCCCACAAACGCACTTTGAGTTGGCGATATAACTTTTTCTATCATCTTCTTTATTCTCTGTACTAGAACTTTTGCTAGGATTTTATAGATAAAATTGCAACAGCTAATGGGTCGCAGCTGGTTGAGGTTCTCTAGGTTCTTGATCTTAGGAATTAGGACCACTGTTGTCTCGCTCACCTCTTCAGGCATGTACCCATTATTGAAAAAATCCTTCACTATCACGCACACGTCATTCTTAATGACCTCCCAATATTTCTGATAAAACAATCCACTCAAACCATCAGGCCCAGGTGCCTTAAGACCTCCCATGCCAAAGACTGCCTTTCTTATCTCCTCCTCTGTAACTTCTTTTAATAGCTCATCATTCATTTCTTCAGTTACCACTCTTGGAATCTTATTGATGGTTTTTTCGAAATCCTGCCTTTTTGTTGAACTGAAAAGGCTCTGAAAATGGCTCTCAATGTGTTCCATTATTTTCCATTTTCCATTCAGCCATTGTCCCGTACTATCTTTTAATTTTTCTATACAGTTTCTGTCTCTTCTCTGAATATCAGTCGCATGAAAAAATGCCGTATTCTTATCGCCCCACCTTAGCCACTTTATTCTAGATTGTTGCCCCCAGTATTTTTCCTCTTGCTTCCATAGTTTTGCTATCCCTTCTTTTAACTCTAGGATCCTTTTCTGTTGCTCTTCTGAAATTTCTGATGCTTGTAGTCCTCTAAGTTCCTCTTTCATTCTTTGAATTTCCCTATCTGCTCTTTTGAAGGTCATCTTGCTCCATGTCTTTGAGTTCTTCTTTGTAGTTTTTAATCTTTTCCATCATCTTACTCCAGTTATCTCCATTTGATTTCTCCTTGTTCCAGCTTTTGGTAACTACTTTCTCACAGTCTTCGTGATCGACCCAATACGATTCAAATTTAAAGCTCTTCCCTGATTTGTTTTTCGGCTCTAAATTTAGAATGATTGGGCAATGGTCTGAACTTATGGCTGGCATGAATGTCAAGGTGGCATGTTGAAACATACTTCTCCAAACCCAATTGGCTAGCGCTCTATCTATTCTCTTCCTCGTAATCACTCCGTTCCTCGGGTTGTTAAACCAAGTAAATCTACCTCCTTTCAACTCTATATCCATTAAAGCATTAGCATCAACAAAATATCTAAACTCCCTTACCTGATTCTGTGGCTTCGGGTGTAGTCCCACATTCTCCTCTTGTGCTAATACATCATTAAAGTCTCCTATGAACAGTTGGGACATGTCTCTATGATTATTACTTGATGTGATATCCTTCCACAACTCCTTTCTTCTCCTAAAAATAGGATTTCCATAGACAAAATTACAATACCATATATTTCCTTTTTTGTCTTCAATACGGGCTTTAATGTAATTGTCACACCAAAAATAAACATTAACATTATATATTGCATTCCAAAATAAGCAAAGACCACCGGACAATCCCCGGGGTTCAATGCAAAAAGCTTCCTCAAAATGTAGCCTTTTCCTAATTTTCATGACAGTTTTTTCTTTTGCTCTAGTTTCTATTACAAATACTATGGCTGGCTTTATCTGTTTACATAAGTTTTGGAGCTCCGAAATTGCCGCGGGAGCCGCCAACCCATGACAATTCCAACTTATTATACTCATGGCTGGGTTGGAGGCATGTTAAGGCCCGCCTCCTCAGCCATAAACTCTTCCATGACAGCTTATCTGGTTTGCCTTTCTCGTTCCAACATTCCTGAATCTTGCTCCTCTAATTCTGCCTTGCCTTTTTTTCTTGCCTTGATGTTTTGATTCAGCCCCTCTTCACCCTCTTCCACTTCCATTACATGTGCAGCATCCTCATCCTCCCTTTTTCTTTTAAGCTTCAGGCTATCCCTTATGCATCTTGCTAATTCCATCTCACTCTCCTTTGCTATGGTAAGCGGCTGATTGTTGTTACTATTTTCTTCCTCATCCTCCTTAGCCAATTCCACAAAGTATAAATCTCCATTGACTGACATGTGTACTTGTCTTTCTTGTGCCAATCTTGCTGATTTTCCACAGTTTATTTGATTCCAGCATATTTTCTTCTTTTCCACGTGTTCTCCTCTTCCTACTTTATTTTATGCTATGACTCCTTGCTTTTTTTTGTTGATACACCATGTTGTCTTTATTTTTTTGGGCCCCTTTACCCCACTGCTTCTTTAACATTTCTCCAATAGTTAGTTTTTTTCTCATCTTTAGTCTGGCCTATTTTTTCTTGGGTCTTTTTACCTTCCTTGATCATCATGTAGTCTCTTTTTTCAGCTTGACTCTCACTTGGGCCTAATTCTTTCCTCCTGATTATACCCATTTTTTTCTTGGTTGCTTGGTGTATTGGGCTTTCCACTGTTTTAGTTTGGCAGAATACCATGTTGGGTTAGACATTATTTTCTCCTCCTATTGAGCCTGCTCCTTCTTCATTCATTTCTTTGCTTTTATGTTTGTTCCCTTCCATGCCTCCAATGGTTTTCTTTACAATTTATTTGGCCTATCGATCTCTGTACCTAGATTTGATCTATCCCCTGGTCTATCCCTTGAACCAGAGGAGATTTCTTCAATCCTCCTTTCTGTCTGAGCCCCATCACCTAATTTCAAGACAGCAGTATTTTCATCACCCATCAGCTCATCCAGATTAGTCCCTTCATTTTGTTCCAGATTTTTCTGCAATGCCACTTGTCTATTTGCCAATAAATCCTATGTACCATCTACTCTGCCTACTGATTTTACTAAGACACTAGCCTGAGAGCTCCTTACCCACCCTTGACTAGACTCTCCTTCTCTCTCATGGTGCCTTCTCTGCCATACCCTTTTCTGTTGGCTTCTCTCACATGCCTCCCATAGCTCCTCCATCCAGTTGTTTTGATCTTCCTTCTGTCTCCTAATCCCAGCCTTTCTTGCTTCAACATCTATGGACTTCAGACCTGGAGTAGTGAGCTCTGGACCATATTTGGGCATATTAGGATTAACTATGGACATAGCCATCTCCTCAACACAGGTCCTTTTATCATGACCAATCATCCCACACTTATAGCAGTAATCATACAGTTTTTCATATTTTAACGATGCCCATGCATGACTTCCATCAAACTTTTTGAACCAGAATTCAGTTTTTAATGGAAGTTGAATATCAATCTCAACTCTAACTCTCAAAAAAGGTCTAAGCATATTTCCTTCAACAAAAGGATCTTTTGCAGTTATAACCCTACCCAATATTGCTCTTATTTTCTCAGCGTTACTTTTATTGATTTTATCATATGGTAATCCATGTATTTGAATCCAAATAGGAAGCTGATTGTAATTTACCTCATCAATGGACAGATTTGAGCTCCACAATTGAAGACTAAGCATATGGCCTTCTATTCTCCATGGTCCGCCTTCATAAGCTCTCCTTGCTTCGTCTTGACTTTTAAAGTTCAAAATGAAAGACTTAGAACCTGCACTAGTGATCATCAGTCCTTGCGAATCTCCCCACATCTGAAAGATGGTTTTTCGCACTGTAGTCATGTTGAGTGATTTTTTTGTTAGTACTCTTTCGACTAGTTTTTGATTGGCAGCTGTTTCCTGTTGAACCGGGGCCTCATCAAAGTGAACCACATCTCCCCCATGCCTTCAAATATCATACCTTCCATTCTTTTTCCTAAAAGGATGATTCTTTGTAATGATTGTTAGCACTCTCTTTGTAAAGAAATATGTTGTAGTGTTTTCGAGAAATATGTGTTTAGTGTATTAATGTGATCACCGACTTCGCTTATCGAAGAAGTTGAACTCCACTGCTGGAGAGTTGAAGCTCCACTGCTGGAGAAAGGCTATATATTTACTGTTAAATCACGCTAGCTAGTCACTCTCTCTTCTTTTTAAAAACTATCGTTGGTTGGCGGGTTGTTCCTCCAACAACTTCTTGATTGTTGTAAATAAAAGATATATTAAATATAAAATAAAGATGTATTAATATAAGACTCTAGCATTAAAATAATTAGCTCAATAGTGATTTGTATATATATAATAATATTATATATTGTAATGTGTATATATATATAAAGATAGAAAAGAGTATAAAAAGTAAAGAGAGAGAGAATTGCATAAATATATATATATATAAAGATAGAAAGAAGTATTAAAAGTAAAAAGAGAGAGAATTGCATTTGTTTATAATAAGAGAAAGAAAGAGAATATTTTTATATTGCTTTAGAGTGTAAGAAAGAAAAGAGAGAGTATTTGTTTATTATTGTTGTGTAAAAAGTCTCGTACCATACCCCTATTTATACATGCATGGGGTCTTTATTTTCAGCATGCATTTAATATTTATTCTCTCTTTGAAAATATGAATTTTACATGGGAATGGGCATCCATGTTGCTCGTTCTTATCACAACACTCCCCCTTGGATGCCCATTTAGGATTATTGCCTCATTAAAACCTTACTAAAGAAAAACCCTGTGGGAAAAACCTTAGTGAAGGAAAAAGAGTACAATATCCTTTGTGATGGGGACTGCCTCATTAAAAACCTTGGCAAGAAAAACCCAATGGAAAAAAAAAACTTGACCAAGGAAAAAAGAGTACAGTCTCCCCCTCTTGCTGACATTATTTAATGTCTCAAAATCGGCGCATCCCAATCTCATGTACCAGTCTTTCAAAGGAGGATTTTGGGAGTGACTTTGTGAATAAATCTGCCAGATTGTCACTTGAACGGATCTATTGGATATCAATTGTCCCTTGATTTTGAAGGTCATGAGTGAAGAAGAATTTGGGAGAAATATACTTTGTTCTATCACCTTTGATGTATCCACCCTTAAGTTGAGCAATGCATGCTGTATTATCTTCAAACAGGACAGTTGGAGCTATCTTATGATCAATCAGTCTACATGATGACAGAATATATTGAATCAGACTCCTCAGCTAAAAACACTCGCGACTAGCTTCATGAATCACCAGTATTTCAGCATGATTAGAGGAGGTTGCTGCAATCGTCTGTTTCGTGGACCTCCATGATATAGCTGTACCACCATATGTGAATAGGTATCCTGTTTGAGATCCCCCTTTATGTGGATCAGACAGGTATCCGGCATCTGCATAGCCAACTAGTTGTGACTTGGATCCATAGGGATAAAACAATCCCATATCAACCGTTCCATGAAGATATCGAAAAATTTGTTTGATTCCACTCCAATGTCTTCTGGTTGGAGAGGAACTATACCTTGCTAGTAAATTCACCGCGAATGATATGTCAGGTTGCGTATTATTAGCAAGATACATTAGTGCTCCAATGGCACTAAGATATGGTACTTCAGGACCAAGGATATCTTCATTTTCTTCTTTAGGACGGAATTGATCCTTTTTCACATCCAAAGATCTTACGATCATTGGGGTACTTAATGGATGTGACTTATCCATATAAAATCTTTTCAAGATCTTTTCTGTGTATGTTGTTTGATGAATAAAGATCCCACCTTTTATATGCTCGATCTGGAGGCCGAGACAAAACTTAGTCTTTCCAAGATCTTTCATCTCAAACTCTTCCTTTAGAGTTTTTATAATTGTTAAAATCTCTTCAGGAGTCCCAATGATATTTAAATCATCAACGTACACAGCAATTATAATGAATCCAGATGCTGATTTCTTTATGAAAACACACGGGCAGATATCATCATTCTTGAATCCGTTTTTGGCCAAATAGTCAGTAAGACGATTATACCACATTTGTCCAGATTGTTTCAGACCATATAAAGATCTTTGTAATTTGACTGAGTATAACCCTTGCGAATATTCATTAGATGGTTTAGATATCTTTAGTCCTTCAAGGACTTTCATATAGATATCCCGATCTAATGAGCCGTATAAGTAGGCTGTTACCACATCCATTAAATGCATATGCAGTTTATGATATGCAGATAAACTGACCAAATAACGCAATGTTATCGCATCCGCTACAGTTTCTTCATAATCTATACCGGGCCTTTGTGAAAAACCTTGTGCCACAAGTCGGGCTTTATAGCGCACAACTTCATTTTTCTCATTTCGTTTTCTCATAAATACCCACTTATATCCAACAGGTTTTACATCTTCAGGTGTACGGACTACAGGTCCAAAGACTTCACGTTTTGCAAGTGAGTCTAATTCAGTCTTCATGGCTTCTTTCCATTTTGGCCAATCATTCCTTTGTCGACATTCTTCGACTGATCTTGGCTCAAGATCCTTACTTTCATGCATGATATCTAATGCCACATTATATGCAAATATTTCATTGACAATTGTCTTATTTCGGTCCCATTTTGCTCCTGTAAAGACATAATTTATCGAGATCTCGTCATTTTCACAATTTTCAGGTACCTGAACGTCTTCTGGCGTTATATCAGAATTTTGGACAACTGCAGGTGTCTCTACTATGTCTTTTTCAACAGGAATATTATTTATCTCTTTTCTCTTTCGAGGATTTTTGTCTTTGGAACTGACAGGCCTGCCACGCTTCTGGCGTGAATTTGCTTCAGTGGCTACTTGTCCTACTGGGACATCAATTCGAATTGGGGCATTTTCCGCTGGTATATAAGATTTAGTTATCCTCTTTGTATCGGAAAATGCATCAGGCAAATCATTTGCTATTCTTTGCAAATGTATAATATTTTGAACTTCCAGTTCACATTGCCCTGATCGAGGATCTAAATGCATCAATGATGATGCATTCCAGTTAAGCTCCTTTTCAGGAAGCTTATTCTCTCCCCCCTAATGTTGAAAATTTTGATTCATCAAAATGACAATCCGCAAACCGGGCTTTAAATACATCTCCAGTTTGTATCTCAAGATACCTCACTATAGAGGGAGAATCATATCCAACATATATTTCCAATTTTCTTTGGGATCCCATTTTGGCGAGATTAGGTGGTGCAATGGGAACATATATCGTACACCCAAATATTCTTAAATGGGAAACATTTGGCTGCTGGCCAAAAGCTAATTGCATAGGAGAGAATTGATGATAACTCGTTGGCCTCAAACGAATAAGTGCTGTAGCATGTAAAATAGCATGCCCCAAACCGAGGTTGGGAGATTTGTTCTCATAAGCAAGGGTCTAGCAATTAATTGGAGGCGCTTAATAAGTGATTCTGCTAACCCATTTTGTGTGTGAACATAAGCTACTGGATGTTCAACACTTATTCCATTAGCCATACAATAAGCATCAAAAGCTTGGGAAGTAAATTCACCAGCATTATCAAGACGAATTGCTTTGATTGGATTTTCTGGAAATTGTGCTTTTAATCGAATAATTTGAGCCAGTAATCTCGCAAACGCCAGGTTGCGAGAAGATAATAAGCACACATGTGACCATCTCGAAGATGCATCTGTTAGGACCATAAAATATCTAAAAGATCCACATGGTGGATGAATAGGTCCACATATATCACCTTGAATTCTTTCTAGAAATTCAGGGGACTCAAATCTAATTTTTACTGATGATGGCCTTAGAATTAACTTCCCTTGAGAACATGCAGCACAACAAAATTCACTAGTTTTAAGAATCTTCTGGTTCTTTAGTGAATGTCCATGAGAGTTTTCAATAATTCTCCTCATCATGGTTGTTCTCGGATGACCCAATCGGTCGTGCCAAGTTATGAATTCATTTGGGCTAATAAACTTCTGGTTTACAGTGGCATGTGATTCAATTGCACTAATCTTGGTATAATACAACCCAGATGAAAGTGAGGGTAATTTTTCTAATATAACTTTCTTATTTGAATCATGAGTTGTGATACATAAATACTCATGATTTTCCTCATTCATAGTCTCAATATGATATCCATTTCGGCGAATATCTTTAAAGCTCTACAAGTTTCTTCGAGACTTGATAGACAACAGTGCATTATTTATTATAAATTTTGTTCCTCCAGGAAACAAAATTATAGCTCTTCCGGAGCCTTCTATCACATTGCCTGAGCCAATAATAGTATTAACATATTCCTCTTTTGGCACAAGATGGGTAAAATATATATCACTTTTGAGAATAGTGTGCGAGTTTGCACTATCCGCAAGGCATACATCTTCATTACATATCCTTGCCATTCTCTTCAAAAACAAATAATAATAAAATGAGTAGTATACACAGTTAAATTGAATACTTGATCAGAATTATTTTTCTAAGAAACACTGTACATAAAATAATGTCACATACTAAAATTTTATTTTAAAATTTGACACATTTAATAATTTCAAAATTCATAAACATTAATATTTCATTATTTATATACATCACATTTGAAACTTAAATACATAGAAAATAAAACCTAACAATAAGTTCTTTACATTATTTATTTACATATATACTGCACAGTCCCACATATTAAACTATTCCATCATTGATCAAATGACCAATATTTCTTTCAGGATCCTCAAAAAAATCAGATACATCATAATGAGTGGTGGAGTTCTCAGCATCATTTGAGACAAAATTTGTTTCCTTTCCTTTGTCGTCCTTTTTCAAAGATGTCTGATAAAGATCGACTAGGTGCCTTGGGGTACGACAGGTACATGACCAATGGCCATTTCCACCACAACAGAAACACTTATCCTCTGTTGATTTATTCTGCCCGATATTCCTTTCTCTATCCCACTTCTGGTGAGATCCTCTCTTTTGAACATAATTCTTTTTCCTTCCATAATTTTTCTTATTATTAAAACCTTGCCATTTACCTCTTCTGGGGTAATTTGCCACATTTACTTCAGAAAATGGGGCAGTGCCAACTGAGCGCGCTTCATGATTTTTCAATAACAACTCATTGTTGCGTTCAGCAACAAGAAGGCAAGAAATTAACTCAGAATATTTTTTAAACACTTTCTCTCGATACTGCTGCTGCAGGAGCACATTCGAGGCATGGAAGGTTGAGAAAGTTTTCTCCAACATATCATGATCAGTTATTTTTTCTCCACACAATTTCATTCGTGAGGTGATTCAAAACATTGTAGAATTATATTCATTTATAGATTTAAAATCTTGTAAACGCAAATGCGTCCATTCATATCGGGCTTGAGGAAGTATCACCGTTTTCTGATGATTATACCTTTCTTCAAGATCTTTCCAAAGATCTGCAGGATCTTTTAATGTAAGATATTCATTTTTCAATCCTTCGTCAAGATGACGACGAAGAAAAATCATTGCTTTAGCTTTATCCTTCTGGGATGCATTATTTTCAGCCTTAATGGTATCTCCAAGATCCATTGAATCAAGATGGATTTCAGCATCTAATATCCATGATAAATAATTGTTTCCAGATATATCAAGAGCATTGAATTCAAGATGAGAGAGTTTTGACATAATGAAAAATTTGTTACCTGAGTCTTCCTAAAAATTTGATCAGAGTCTCGTGCTGATAACGTGTTGTAAAATAAATAAAAGATATATTAAATATAAAATAAAGATGTATTAATATAAGACTCTAGCATTAAAATAATTAGCTCAATAGTGATTTGTATATATATAATAATATTATATGTTGTAATGTGTATATATATATAAAGATAGAAAAGAGTATAAAAAGTAAAGAGCGAGAAAATTGCATAAATATATATATAAAGATAGAAAGAAGTATTAAAAGTAAAAAAGAGAGAGAATTACATTTGTTTATAATAAGAGAAAGAAAGAGAACATTTTTATATTGCTTTAGAGTGTAAGAAAGAAAAGAGAGAGTATTTATTTATTATTGTTGTGTAAAAAGTTTCGTACCATACCCCTATTTATACATGCATGGGGTCTTTATTTTCAGCATGCATTTAATATTTATTCTCTCTTTGAAAATATAAATTTTACATGGAAATGGGCATCTACATTGCTCGTTCTTATCACAACATTAATTGGTTTTTTGATTTTATCAATCGGGCTAGACTTGGTTATACTGTGGTAGTTAGGCAAAGCTTATTAAGACGTTACATGATAACCAATAGTCCAATACTATTCTGCAAGGCCCAACTCAAAGTCCAATAAGAAATTACATCATTTGTGAAGGTCCATACTTCCATTTGATCCACATTCATTTTACCATCTTATTATACACGCGAGCGTAAAACAAAAAAGATGGTCTGACCAAAATAAATTCAGTACAATGTTTTTTTATTAATAATCAGCAAATATTCACTGAAAACAAGTCTTTTGTTTTGGTTTAAAGTTAAGAGGGAATTTAAACTCGCGTATAGAAAGACTATATTATTTAAACTATAGCTCTTTAGCATTGAAAACAAGGTTATTGTTCATAAAAAGTTCTTTTAAACTGAAAAAAAATTAATAAAATTACATTTATATGTTGATTTAAAAGTAATTTAATTTATTTATTTTATCAATTTTTTCACTTTAAATATTTTTAATCTCCTTTGAAAAAAGGGACAGTGTTATTTGTTTGTTAACTATATAATTCTTTTTTTTTAAAAGAGAAGTTCAACACATAAAGTGAAGCATGTTAGAAAATTATTTAATTTCCTAACTTTTAATGGGCAATACATATATTAATTATAATCACAAATTATGCTATTTCAAATTAAATGACTTATATAATGGTGATCTCATTTATTGTTATAAATGCTAAATTGAATAAGTCATTATTACTTTTGATTTGGAATTAAATGAGAATAAAACCGGATATTATCTTTTGTTCCTTAGATAATTATCTTTTTGGATTTTAGATATATTATCTTTTGGGCTTTAGATACTATTTTATTTGGGCTTAAGGGTTTAATGGGTGTCATGCTCAAATATAAATAGACCTTCAGGGTTTCGGTCCCCAATATACCAAAGCCGCCTTCGTTGCTCTTTCCCCATCAAAAGAGTTACAGTACAGCCTCCTAGGAATACAGAAGGCTTTGGTTGAGGAAGATCGAAAGAACCACAAGATCCAAACTCTTCCGATCGTATGATTCATGTTTATGAATTCAGGTACGCTTCCGCATTATGATATATATATTTTTGGTGATTCAATATGAATGATCTGGGATATTGAAAATTAATTTATTCCAACAAGTGGTATCAGAGCCATCCATAATTTGGTCATAAAAAATATTCAGTTTTATTTTTTTTTACTGGATTAATATATATATGTACGTTCTTGTTACATTATGATATTGAGTAACGGAATATACATATATATATGTATCATATACGTGCGACTGGATCCGGTGAATTTATTATTTGTTTTAACGAGCATACAGACTTTATATATATTAATTTATTTGATCATCCAGTAATATATTTCATACATATAAATGTATTGCATTCTTAACACATGATCAAGCTATATATATGTGTATTGTCACTCATCGCCATTCATATAAGTTGTGACTTATAACGCATTTGGTTTTAAAATATATATACATATCGCTGTATCAAAATTTTAATTTGATATATTAATAATTGATTATTCTGAAACATTAATATGGAGTGTTACTATGATTGTTTCAAATTTAATAATGTGTGCCATTAATTTGCTGTAAAGTTAATTAATTATCCTTTTAGGATATAAGGATTAATATGTATATGTTACTTATGCGAATATTAATCGATCTAAAAGGAGATTTTTATTTGGCCAAGTTATGTATGCATATTAATAATATTTGAATAATAGAAAATATTATTTTATTGTTACATAAGGAAATTGGTAATAATTTGGATTAGTATACCCATCTATTTTATAAAGATTTGGTTTTAGAATAAATTGATTGAACATTATGCTGCCAAAGTAGCCTCTTTTGTGAAAATTGATTTATTCAAAACATAAGGAATATGGTGTTATGTAATTCATGCGAATATTGATCGGCCCAAAGGAAGGTCTATATTTGGCCGAATTACATACACATATTGATAGTAAATACATGTTTGGGTAACTAATTAAGAATAAAGTAATGCTTATTATTTATGCGAACAATAATCGGCCCAAAGGAAGTTTATTGTTTGGCCAAATAATAAGCATTGTACACTTTTGTTTATTTTCTATTAATTATGCGATCAATAATCGGCCCAAAGGAAGGTTATTGTTTGGCCAATTAATAGAAAATATATGCGGTAATAAATAGGTTGCGAAGTTTAAGTTTCCATGTGCGCATTAAGTCGGTCCAAAGAAAGGCTTAATGTGTGACAGGAATTTTGACAATATTTGATTACTGCAATGAGAGTATCACTTACAGTTAATTTTTCTATCCAAAGATTGAAAATTAATGTTGTTCTAGATATCTCAATATGGATTTTTTCCCATTATTTAACTAATATTTACTGCATGTTTATTTGTTCTAATCCAGAAACTATGGCTTTAGTTACCAATGTTTCTGCGCAAATTAGCAGTATTCCTATGCTGAATGGTTCAAACTTTAAAGTTTGGAAGGATACCGTGGAGATTGTCCTTGGTTGTATGGATCTAGATATAGCTCTTCGAGAGGAGAAACCCACTTCCACTCCAGAAAACCTCAATGAGGTTAAAATAGAGAAGTGGGAGAGATCCAATCGAATGAGCATTATGATCATGAAACGCTCAATTCCTGAGGCGTTTCGGGGCTCAATTACTGAGGATAAAGATGCCAAACAGTTCCTAAAGGATGTTGAAAAATTCTTTACTAAGAATAAAAAGGCGGAGGCAAGTAGCCTTTTGAGCAAACTTGTCTCCATGAGGTATAAAGGTAAAGGGAACATAAGGGAGTACATTATGAAAATGTCTCATCTTGCTTCAAAATTGAAAGCACTAAAGTTAGAGTTGTCTGAAGATTTACTCGTGCATTTCATTTTGATTTCCCTTCCTGCACACTTTGGGCAATTCAAAGTGAGTTATAACACTCTGAAGGACACTTGGTCCTTAAATGAGCTTATATCTCACTGTGTGCAAGAAGAAGAGAGGCTACAGCAAGATAAGACTGAAAGTGCTCACATGGCTTCATCTTCTCAGTATAAAAGAAAGCGTGATACTACTGCGGATGTGCCTTCTCAGCAGAAAAAGGATAAGAAACAAGATCAAGTTTCAACTTGTTTCTTCTGTAAGAAGGTGGGACACATGAAGAAGGATTGTACCAAATATGCCACATGGCGTGTAAAGAAGGGTATAGTTCTTACTTTCGTTTGTTCTGAGGCTAGTTTAAGTTATGCACCTGTTGATACTTGGTGGGTAGATTCTGTTACTACTACTCATGTAAGTGTTATTATGCAGGGTTGCCTGTGGAGCCGACCGCCAAGTGATGCTGAAAGATACATCTATGTGGCAGACGACAATATAGTTGCAGTCGAAGCTATAGGAACCTTTAGATTATGTTCCACGAGTGTATTTTACTTGAATTTATTAGAGACATTTAATGTACCGTCATTTAGACGAATTTTGGTTTCTGTTTCTCGTTTGGACAAATCAGGTTATTTTGTTCATTCGGAGACAATAAAGTCAGTCTCTTTTACAATTCGAATAATATTTACTCTGGTCATTTGGTGGATAATCTATATAGGCTTAACTTAAATTCCTATAAAAATGAAATACAACAAACGGGTACAAAACGAAAACTAAATGAGAATTCGGCATCATTATGGCACAAACGCCTAGGTCACATCTCTAAACAGAGAATTCAGAGGCTCGTGTCGGATGGAATTCTCGGACCCCTAAATTTGGCGGACTTTGAAGTCTGCATTGAGTGCATAAAGGGGAAAAGGACAAACGAAAGGAAATTAGGTGCCGAGAGAACTAAAGATGTCTTAGAACTAATACATACCGATATATGTGGCCCATTTCCTACTGTCTCTTGGAATGGACAACGGTACTTTATTACGTTCATAGATGATTACTCTCGTTACGAGTATCTATATTTAATTCATGAAAAGTCCCAAGTCTTGGATGTTTTCAAGTCTTTCAAAGCTGAAGTTGAACTTCAACTTGGAAAGAAAATTAAAGCTGTCAAATCTGATCGTGGTGGTGAATACTACGAAAGATATGACGGTTCAGGTGAGCAACGTCCCGGGCCTTTTGCCCTTTTTCTAGAGGAGTGTGGTATTGTTCCGCAATACACCATGCCAGGCAAACCTAGCATGAATGGTGTTGCAGAGTGAAGGAACCGAACTCTTAAAGACATGGTGAGAAGTATGATTAGTCATTCTTTCTTACCTGAATCACTCTGGGGAGAAGCCTTAAAGACCGCAGTGTACATCCTTAATAGGGTGCCAAGCAAAGCAGTTAACAAAACCCCATACGAAATTTGGACTGGAAAAAGGCCCAGTATAAAGCATTTGCATATTTGAGGATGTCCAGCTGAGGCGCGACCTTATAGGCCGCATGAAAGAAAATTGGACTCAAGGACAATCAGTTGCTACTTTGTTGGTTACGCTGAGCGTTCACGGGGGTACAAGTTTTACAATCCTGCATCAAGGTCTATTTTGAGACGGAAAATGCGAGATTTCTTGAGGATGTTGAGTTTGGGGGGAAGGATATATTAGGAATGTTGCTTTTGATGAGGATTCTATAACTGACAATGATCAGGACCTTGTGCCTATTATTGTTCAAGATACAGTTATAGTACAAAAGCACAATGAGAATCCTGTTATAAATCCAGCTACAGTACAAGAGAACAATGAGAATATTGTTGTTGCTCAAGATACTGCTACAGTACAAGAAAATAGTGAGAATCCTCCTCAAACTCAACCCATACAGCAAGCTCAACAACCTCAAGAAGTGTCATTAAGGAGATCCAATAGAAAAAGGAGAAAATCCATCTATGGTATCAAACAAGCTTCCTGTTAATGGTATCACAAGTTTAATTAAGTCATTACCTCATGGTTTTGAGGTAAATTTTATAGATGAATGTGTATACCGCAAGTTCAGTGGGAGTAAATACCTTTTTTGGTCTTACATGTTGATGACATTCTACTTGCCAGCAACGATATAGGCTTGTTGCATGAAACTAAGAAATTTCTATCGAACAAATTCGAAATGAAAGATCTTGATGATGCCTCTTTTGTATTAAGAATCGAGATACTAAGAGATCGTTCTCAAGGTATTCTTGGATTATCACAAAAGAACTATATCGAAAAGATTTTAAGTAGATATGGCATAGAAAGTTGTAGACCAATGGACACACCCGTAGTTAAAGGAGACAAGTTTAGTCTCAAGCAATGCCCCAAAATGATCTTAAAAAGATAACAATGCATGATAAACCTTATGCATCAGCACTAGGGAATTTAATGTATGCTCAAGTCTATATACATCCCGATATATCATTTATAGTGGGAGTATTGAGTATATACTTGAGCAATCCAGGCATGGATCATTGGATAGCTGTTAAACGCGTAATGCGTTATCTAAAGAGAACAAATGATTAGATGCTTATTTATCGGAGATCAGAAAATTTGGAGATCATTAGGAACTCTGATTCCGATTTCGATTTCATGGCATATGGTTGCGAAACTTTGTCACTAAGCTTCATATAGTAGATGACATTGAAAGGCCATTAAAGATATTTTGTGACAATAAGTCAGCAGTACTATACTCCAATAACAATAAGAGCTTGACAAAATCGAAGCATACAGACATCAAGTTCTTAGTTGTCAAGGAGAAAGTTTAAGAAAAAAACATATTTCCATAGGACATATAGGAACAGAGTATATGCTAGCAGACCCATTACCAAGGGATTGACCCCTAAAGTTTTTCATGAGCACACTGCTCGAATGGGTGTCAATATTTGTGATGCTTTGGTTTAGTGGGAGTTTATTTTATGATATATGTCCTATGACAGATATTGAGTTATTTTTCTGCAGAATTAAGTTGATGGTTTATTTCATGTTATGTGAAATGTTCATTTTGCAATATTTGTATTGTGTTTGATCTCAATAAAGTTGGATCAGCTGGAAATAGACATGCATGAGATCATTTGGCATGTAATTTCCATATTACTCATCCAAATTTGATCTATGTCGTTGAGTATATTAGGATGGTGATTGGCGTGGTTTAGTCATGGCATTTAATGTGATAAAAGCTGCGGTAGTTCCATATCTAATGTATGAGACGGACCAGATTGTTAAAGTAATGAGAGAAATAGCATTCAGATGCGCGCATAAAGTTTATAAGATGTGATTATGTCAAGAAAGAATATATGTATAGCCCAAGTGGGAGATTGTTAGAAAATTATTTAATTTCCTAACTTTTAATGGGCAATACATATATTAATTATAATCACAAATTATGCTATTTCAAATTAAATGACTTATATAATGGTGATCTCATTTATTGTTATAAATGCTAAATTGAATAAGTCATTATTACTTTTGATTTGGAATTAAATGAGAATAAAACCGGATATTATCTTTTGTTCCTTAGATAATTATCTTTTTGGATTTTAGATATATTATCTTTTGGGCTTTAGATACTATTTTATTTGGGCTTAAGGGTTTAATGGGTGCCATGCTCAAATATAAATAGACCTTCAGGGTTTCGGTCCCCAATATACCAAAGCCGCCTTCGTTGCTCTTTCCCCATCAAAAGAGTTACAGTACAGCCTCCTAGGAATACAGAAGGCTTTGGTTGAGGAAGATCGAAAGAACCACAAGATCCAAACTTTTCCGATCGTATGATTCATGTTTATGAATTCAGGTACGCTTCCGCATTATGATATATATATTTTTGGTGATTCAATATGGATGATCTGGGATATTGAAATTAATTTATTCTAACAAAGCATAGAGAATACACAATGGTAAGACAACTCAAACAAAGAGACAAACCCTGTAAACATACGGTAATATATATCCCTTTGTTATTTTCGATATTGCCATCAACAACAAAAGGGATCCACACCTAACCATTCCTTGTAACTCATAAAGGACATGTTGATAATCTCCTCAACTCCTTTTCCTTTATTTTGGAAGATTCTCGTGTTCCTTTCCAGCCATAAGTTTCAGGTAATCGCACAAAAGTACACCATCCACTTCTTGTACTCCTAGGGGTGTCCATGGATCAGATCGTATCTGTAGATCCGCGGTAAATATTCGCATCCGATCCGCAGATCCGCACTATAATAATTAAAAAAAAATTAAATATATATATGTTTGATATTATATTTACTTGTTTGTATGTTTTAGTTAGTAATTATTATTCATATATTGTATTATTTTATTTTTTTTATTTAGAGAGAGTTTGATTAAAAATATTTTAAGAATAAATAAGTTTAAAGTATGAAAGAAATATTTTTATCGAATTCTTTTACATAAAAATATGATTAAAAAGAGAAGGTTTAATTATGCGGATATATCCGATCCGATCCGATCCGATCCGCGGACACTCCTATGTACTCCGCCTTCCTTTGTGATATCTCTGTCCAGCTTAAGAAATGCTCCTTCAACGTATCCGGACAAGACCATTGTTTACTATCATATGATATCCATATACACCAAATCTGCCAAGCAAAACTACAGCTAAAAAACAAGTGGTGACCAAGCTCAATACTTTTATTACACAAAACACACAAGGTATCTTGATGGTTAATAGCTCCAAACCAACTCAGTCTCTCCTTTGTACTGATCTTATTAGTCGAAGCAAACCAAACAAACAATTCTACTCGTGACGAGCTAGTCCTTTCTAAATAATTTTAGTAAACTATATAAATTGTCTCGTATATTGCATTTCTTTTTATGCTAGGGTCTTATTCAATAGGTTTTAACTGTTTCTTTTTCTACTTTCCAAATACTTTTAAAATTGATCAAACATTTGAAACTAAAATTATAAACTACTTGCATTAATTACCAATAAGTTTGAATAGGAAACAGAGTATTTTACAGAAAAAAAAAAAAAAAAAGAAAAACATCTTCAAGGATGCAAAAACTAAGTTATTAAAGAAGAATATGAGCTAGGTGATAATCGTCAATTGAAGTGAGAAGCATCAGAAGGAACACATGCATTAGTGGTATCTTAGGAAAGTTCACTTTAGAACCTTTACTTATTACCAAAATACTTGGTCGATCACCAATCCATCATTATCAATCATGTATTGCAAAAGTTGTTCATTCAATAACACTATAGATCGAAAATATGTCTTTACCTTTAAGCATGGCATATCACTAACTGATGATTTTGTTTTTTCTGGTTTATGTTACAAGAATCCAGCAATTGGTTCAATAAAGATTAAAGAAAAGGAAGTAGACATGACAAGACCAAACAAGGAAGGAATCTCCAAAATCTCTGGTTAGTACATACGCGTTGTTTGTTTTTTGTTTTCTCTTTTGGGAAATTGCATCGTGTAGTGTTTACTACTTATTGTTATTATTATTATTATCTTTACTTTGTTTACATGAGAGGATACATCAAAGTTGCATAACATGTCGTGCCTTCAATATTTAGAGGCTATGCAAGAAAGAGCTTAAACACCATACACCCAAAGGTGAGGTTGATGGCATAAAGGTAAAGGGGATTCTAAACCTACCAATATCAAGGGACAACTCGTTTAATCAAATTCAATTAGTGTCGCTATGTATTTTCCTTTCCCTTTTTTCTAAATCTCCTTTAACGATAAATTAGTATTTTTTTCTGAGGTATTTACTGGTCTAACAACTTCAAAGATTAATTTGTTGCGAATCTAAATTTTATTTAAAAATTTATTATTGATCGTTAGATTGATACATGTACAAAGTTAGATTTAACCCACCAAACATTTATTTAAGCAGACGAATAAGTTAACAATTCGACCAATTTAAAATAGTTCTGTAAAATTAGTGTTTAACTTTATGACTATGAATAGCAAATGAACCTTAATCCATTGGATCGATCTGTTTAGCCAACCAAAAAAAATAGATTAGATATTAAATTTATGTTGTTTAGAATAGTTTTTAATTATGAGTTATTGAATTTTGTAAAAAAATCACTTTATTTTTTGCAATTCATCTAATTTTTTTAGTTTCGATTTAGGTTAAACTAAAAAAAATCAATTTAAATCCTAAAAAAAAAAAAACTCAAATTTCATTTTATAAATTTTATTTTTTTTGTTTCGTTTGCGAGAGTGTACTTTTGGAACTACATATTAAAATAGGATGGACTAGTCAATTTAAGGAACGGATTTTGGTAGGACTAGAGAGGCATATCAATTGCCACTTCTATTTGTGTCATGTATAATATATATATAATAGAAAATGTTTAATTATTCTGTTGGTGCTATAGTTTTATTAAATTTGTAATTAAATTTTTATAATATTTTTTTAATTGAATTTTTATACTGTTTTTAATTTTATAATTAGGTAATTTTTAGTGTAAAAAATGTTAGAGTTAACTAATATATTTTCACAAATTGAAGATATTCATAATTCAAAACTTAATTAGATTTTTGACCGCATGTATTTTAGAAAAAATATTCTGTTAATTTTAATATTTTTAACATGAAAATGACTTAATTACAAAGTTGAAAGCAGTATATGAGAGTTGTCGCTGCCGCTCCAGCCTTGGTAATGACGGCCCTCCATCGTTTTTTCTTCTCAACCTCCAAACTTTTCCTTCCTCTCCTTTGCTCTTTCTCACTCCACCTACTTTCTTTGTTCTTCTTCTTCTCTCCCAATTTTTTTCTTTGGTTTTTCGTGTTTTCTTTTCAGCCTCTGGTTTGATTAGATCCGGAAAAAAAAAAACTCCTTTTTTTCTTACTATTCCCTTTCCTTTTCTTTCACTTTTTCTTCCTCTCCTTTTTCCTTTTTTTGATTTTAGTCTCTTCCTCTGAATTCTGTTTCTGTTTTTTTTATTATTTTTAGTTTATTTTAGCTTATTTTTTTCTTCGTCTACGTTTTTTACCATAGACTGTTATCAGACCTGAGTAAATTAGCTCTGTGTTTTTAGTTTTAATAATCGCTTCGTGATTTTTTTTTTCTCTTTTATAGGGGTGCTCTTGGTTCCTTTATAGTTGTTAGATAGTGGTGATTTTATATTACAGATCTTTTTAAATTTAGGAAAAAAATTCTATGAAAAAATATTTTTGTTTATCGAAAAACTTTTAAATTTAGAAAATATTCAAATCTATATAAAGAAGAAGATGTATCTTACTGTCTTGCAGCATGCGTGTGTAGATGTAGAAATAAAAGTGATTCAAATTTTTTTTTTGTTTCTACCTTTTAAGATTTTTAGTAATCAAATATTATGTTTTTTATTAGATTATAATTTGATATATATATATATGATATTTATCTTCTTATTATCGATGTAAAATTAATATGTTTATGATATTTGTAAATGTTATTTGGCTTCTCTATGAATGAAAAATGTTTTTTTTTAAAAGAAAAATAGTAATTAAACCAATAGAAAACATAATTTGATTAGAGTGTAGATGAAAGTTCTGATATAAACCTAAGTAAGCAATTATATTATATAACGACAATTTAGGAAACACTGCATCTATCAATTCTAATAATAAATATGTATTCTTTATTATTTAATCGAAATTTAATTGATGTAAAACTTCACGACTCGTACTTGAAAATATTTTAACATTTTCATATATAATAATAGTGTAAAGATTAATGAATATGGAACATTATTATTATTTTATATGATTAGCATTTTAGCGGTTTAGGTAGATCTCACTTCATTATTCATCTGCAAGCACATGAATAAGATGGAAGTTGAAAGGAATAAAGGTGGCTTGGAAATGAAAGAAAGTGGGTTTTAAAGAACATAACATAACATAGAAAGATTGGGTGATAGAAACAGGTAAAACGTGCATCCATGACCGATATGATTATGCATTTGAACCTAAAAATAAAAACATTACAACCCCTCCTCGTGGAAGCAAGAAGGATTATTATATTCCTTGAGCTGGAATCACCTAATTCAGATTTTCTGGAATCACTTCAATATAAAAACAACATGCTATTGTGCGCTTTCACTGTTCAGGTGTCCTTTTGGTGTCTTCTCATTGTAACTAAGCTCCTAATAAGCTCACATCACATGACATGGGAGTAGTCACGTACCCAGAAAAATTTTGTAGCGGGGATAAAAATATAATAAAATTTAGGTATAAATATATTTTTTTTTTGTTTTCTACAATACTCAACAAGTTAAAGACTAATCCGTTATGAATTTGAATTTTATTTAAAAGTCTGCAATTTGCCAATGAATTGTTACACATACGAAATGAAATTCGAACTCCCAACACTTGCTTAAGCGGACAATGCTTAAGCTGATTACTCGACTAATCCAAATTGATTTAGATATATTTAAAATTTTAAATTAGAACTATCTATACATATTAATAAAAACTAAAAATATACACACAATCACTTATAATTAAGTTTTAATTTAACTATCAACTAATTAACTAATATAATAAAATTAATTATCATTATTTTTTGAATTCATTTATTTATTTATTTTTTATTATTATACTAACTCAAATTTAATAATAATAATAATATTATTATTATTATATGTTAAGTTTAATAACAAAATTTTAACATAAAACACAAGAAAATCATTTATATTTTATTTTAAAATAAACATAATATAACAATATATATATATTAAAAATTTTATGGGGGCAAATGCCTCCTCTTCATTGCACGTAGGTCCGTGCCTGCATGGGAGTGGATTCTGTCCAGTAAAAAAAAATTGGATGCTGTCAAGTGTTGAATCTAACCCTTTATTACTTTTTTTTTATTTAATTTTAGTCCCACTTATAAAATTAAAGGTAAGAAATTACACTTTATTCTTTCAAGTATTTTTTCATTGGAAAGAATCTATTTCCCACGTGACATTTATAAATCAGCTTTAATTAACTACCTCAATAACCATACTTATATTTTAATTAATTTTAAAAGGATAAATTACTACTGTTATAGTTCTTCCGGTTTGGGTTAAGTTATAATATTATTTCTAATGTTTGAAACATCTTATTTTTATCTAAAATATTTTATTTCGTCTTATTTTAATTTTTTGGTCAAAATTAAATTATTTTTCTTCAAAAAAATCCTTTCTTTGTTATAACTTTCGTCTAGATAATAATAAAAATCATAATTGCAATGAGTAGTTATAGTAATTTTAGAAAAAAAAATACTTATTTTTTTTAAACAAAAATTTATTTTATATTTGGACAGATTTTTTACTTCTAATATTTTAAAAAATAAAGTATTATTGGCTTTTAAAAAAGATAAATAAAATATTTTTTAAAAGATTTAGTTAAATATGCTTAAAATTTAATAAAAATATTTTATTAAAAAAACTTTTTTTCAATTAAACAAAGGTGAATTTGGATTGATTTTAATTTTTTTAAATATTATTTTTTAATAGACAAAAACTATTTTATATTTGGATAAATTTTTTAAAAAGAATTTTTAAATATTAAAAACGTTTTTTGTTTTTTCTTTTTTTAAAAGTAAAGTATTGTTGGCTTTTAGAAAAATAGTTTATTTTTTTAATATAAGTATTTTCCTTAAAAGATGTATTTAGATGTGTTTAAAACTTAATAAAAGTTTTTATTTTTGATAAAAAAAAAATACTTTTTCCATTCAAATAAGCCAATTCAAATTAATACTAAGTCAATCCAAACTAACACAATAAAAAAACTAAAATATAACAAAATAAATTATTTAGAATAAAAATAAAACGTTCCAAATATTAGAAACAAAATTAGAACTTAACCTACACAATAGAGATGACTAAAGCAGTACTTAACCCAATCGAAAATTAGTCGCTGATTAAGAGCAAATTTAGATTATGCGTATTACATTTTTACATCTCTATCTCAAATAATATGGTCTAGAGCATTTACAAGTAGAGACAGTATAATTTTTAGGAATAAATTAAATCCCTCAATTTTAATAGCGTGAGCATCAATTAACCATGCAGCAGTGAAGAGTAAAGTGTAGCAATAATCTCTTAGATGCATATATAGGTTCAGTCTTAGTCATATATGAATCTAATAATTAAGCATGAGAGGAGAATTGCTAGGATCGTAATCAATAGAAGGAACTCATTGTTCTTAATTGTTCTAATACAATTAATATGCATATGTTACAACTAGAAGAAGCATTTTCTTATGTATATATATATTGATGACCGCACCAACTTCACATCAATAAATAAATAAACAAGATGTAATAAATTGATACAATAATATATAGTTGTATGTAGGGTAGGGTTAGTAGAAGATGAGAGTTGCAAATCAAGTTGATGGTTCACAGAAAGTACGGCTCCTACGGTGAGCAATGAAAGCATCAGCTTTCTTGTCAATGCCGGGTTCTGCAACACCCCAACGACCTTTGTCTTCGTCACTTGGCCACACTTTTCGCCATGAATCGCACACTTCACACTGCCCTACTCCTCTGCTCTTCTTCCATTTGAAGAGCCTCAAAACAAAACCAGACAACTTCCCTTGCCTCTTGTTACCTCCCATCTCAATAAGCTTCCCTTCTTGCTTAAGGATGATCATAAATTCATAGTGCTGCTCAATTTATAGTGCTAATTGGTCGATGCATTGGGGAATAAATACTACATATATAGTACATACCAATAATTACCAAAACGACACTGATTAAAAACATTCAAAAAGGAGAAAAGTTTTTAAAATCTGATCTTTTTCAAAATTGTCTAATTATAAAGAAATTATTTTTGAACAACTACTTTAACTTTTTTTTTATATATTTTTTGATTATTTTTTTTGTATAACAACAAAAGAAAGAGAAATAAAAAGAACAAAGACTAATCATTCTTAAGACTGCCTTTGATTCTGAAAACAAGACAAGACAAAACAAGATATCAAGAATAAGACACAAAAGAAAAAGACAAAAAAATTAGTATTTTATATTTTATTTGATGATAAGTTAAAATTTAATTTACTTTTATTTTGATTGAGTAAAATAGTAAATAGTGAATTGTATCTAGCTAGGGAAGAATCTAACACATCGCTTGGGTAACGAGCTCAATGGAGTTCAATGGTTGGTACCACATTTTGGTAAAAGCTAAGGCACATTTTGTGTGGTCCGCTAGTTTTAGTTTGTACTTGACACACAAACACTTTTGGTGAAGAGTACTGTCAATAATGCACGATTGTTGGCTATGCTTTGAATTTTGTACTTGCTTCTACTCCTATGAAGATTCACGTTATTACTTAATTATTGCTTCTTTCTCATTCATGCACTTTATGCAATTCACTTTTCTACATCTATGTATTAATTATGGAATCAATTCTTTATTTTCATGGCTTCACGCCATTTGTGTATAAAACTTAGTAGTGCTCGCGTTTAACATAATTCACACAACTTTCAATCTAACCTAACACTTGGCTACTGCATATTTGAATTTCTCCATTTAATCAGCTTCGATCTTACTGTTAATATTGCAAGTGTGAGAAGTGTATGAAGTTAGTCCCACATCAAAGAAAACAAGAAAGAGTGAGGAGTTTATAAGATAAGAGATCAATTAACTTAATACTTTAAAGTTTTGAGTTGGATATAGTGTCTTCTCATTTTTTGTTATCTCACTTGATTCCTCTTCAAAATCTCTCAGAAGTTTTTTACCTAACACCCTAATCTTATTCTATGTTACTAGTTAATTAGCTTCATATTATTGATGAGTGAGTATATTATATAAAGTCTCCTATTGTCTAAAAAAATTACGATTATTTTAAAAAGAAAAGAGAAAGTTTGAAAATTAAAATTTTTTAAATAACATTTCTTTAATTTTTGTCTTTTATTTTTATCTTTTGTTGATTAAAAAAATTGTATATTTTTTTACAACTATGTTATGTATACACAAAAAATCAATCATTCATATAAAATTCATATTGACAAAATAAACATTAAAAATAATTCAATAATCAATACCATATATTTATACACAAACATATATTAACTGATTTGTAAGTTAGGTTTTTCTGTGCACATGACAAATCTTTTTTTTTTTAACTAACAGATTATCGGGCCTAAATTTATTAATTATGTGACGTTACTATTGTACCACTTAATTTAAGGTAAATAAAGCTATGCGTTCATTTGGATATAATGAACTTCTTCAGAAATGATGAATTAAAATAATGGTTAAATTTATCTGAATAATCAAAATTAACATAAATTATGATTTCTTCCTTGGTGGAAAGTCCCTGCAGGCTTGATTTGCATGTAATTTGGCAAAAAGGAATAAAGGAAACTCGACCACAACAGTGGCTGACATGAATCCAAATGTTATATGTAGAGACTAGAGAGTAGAGTACGGTTAACTCAAACTCTTCTCTCTGCTCCTTAAACACTTCTTTGACCAACAATTCCAACACCTATCATTCACATTCACTTCATTCTTTATTCATATCACATTTATAAGTTTTCACCAAACTTCGGATAAGTGTAAATATCATTTGTTAGTATTCTGGATATTGGCAGAGTAATAATTATTAGTTTATTACAAATTTCGTATCAATAGAGACCTTTTTTTTTAATATTAAATTAAGCATGTTCAATTGTAAAATCAGTGATCATGATCACTAGTTATGCGCCACCTAGGTGTAAGAAGAGTATATTATAAATAACAAGTTAATTAAGAATATGATTTCAGCAATTATTATAGATGCTAAATAACTTACCTTTTAAATTAATTTTGAGTGATGAATTAAGCTATCATCTACCTATTTTATTGTAGCAGTTGAAATAGAGAAAATTAATACCAAATAAATTAAGAAGAAAAGTCACAAGAAGAAAAAAAATCCACCTGATGGGATTTAAAATATTTTATTTAAGTAAAAAGTATTAGTAATGATATATTTTTCAAATTTTTTAAATATTATTACTTACTTTTTAGATATTAGAAATCATTAATATTTAGATTGGACTAGACTTTTATTTATCTTAGACTAAATATTAAATAACTTTTTTAAAAAATTAATTCATACTTAATAACTTATTACTATTAACTTTTTTAAAAAAAATTGGGAGAGTCCGAGCCCTTCACTCGCCCCTAGGTATGTCCGTCCTTGATTTTATGTATTATCCCGTATAGGATACAGGAATATACACTAGTAATTTATAATTATCAGCGTTACAAACTTTTTCAGTATACCTCAACTCAATTAAGGTATAGATATCAAGACACTTCGATATTTAAGTAAGTATTTATTCAAACCGTGAAGAGTTTTGTAAAATGATTCAATTTAAGTTATTTTTCTCATGTGATTTTACAACAATTGGGACAATGTGTCCGTTTTTACATTTATTGATAGATCAATTATAAGAGAAGCTTTGAAATGAGAAAGTTATTGTTGTTTATTGATGTTAACATTTATTTATTTGTTTGTAGTTGAGAGAAGAGTACATGATGTAACTGTAATGAATAATATATAGTACCTAAGTACAAGAGATGGATGAGAGTTACAATGAAATGAAAAATAATAAAAAACGATATATTACAAAATAAAAGAAACAAAATTGTTACTTCTGGACATGATGAGCTGCATGGCAGTGAACTTCAGAGTCAGAAATGCGTTTCTTGTATTTGGCAATGAAAGCCGTGGCCTTCATGTCAATGACAGGATCAGCCACACCCCACCTTCCTCTGTCTTCATCACTAGGCCACACTTTTGTAACTGCCTTTGCCCCTTCTTCATAATAATAATTACCTCTCTGCCTGTTGTTTGATTTGAAAATGCTGAATACAGACATGAATGATGAAGATTTCCTTTGCCTGTTGTTGCCCCCCATGGTTAGATATGAATGAAAAACACACACTAAGACTAGTGTGTTGTAGTGTGTTGAGTTAAGTAGAAGTTGGAGGCTAGGTGTGTCTCAATTTATAGGACTAGGCTAGCTTTGTGAAACTGAGAAAAGGGTAGGGTGTGGAGAATCTGATTCAATTGTGAAACCATGCAATGACCAACATTCATGGTTCAAATGAAAACTGACAGTGGAACAGTGAACAATGTTCCCACTTTAATAAAAAGGCACATTTTCTGTGGTCCAGTGGTTCCTATTTCATAGCTTGACAAGTCTTAGCTTCAATTTTCACTGCATTATTGCTTCACCCTTTTCTTTATTTGTTTTATTATTGGATCTTCATGCATGACTTTTGTGTACATTTGTACGTACGTACTAGAGTAGAGTAGAGTATAGTATAGTAGACTTATACCTACCTACCAAATTTCCTTTTTATGCACTCACTCTTATTATTGCTGGGGGCAATAGGATTTATCCTTTCTCTCTTGGCTATACTAACATGCATTATTCACTCTATTGCAACTTTACAGCTGCAAATTTCTTCACTGGGCAACAATTTTTATTCTAATCTTAGAAGCATAATAACTAAACTTTTAGCATTCATTTCACAAAACTTGGAATATAATGGTCTTTCAGATATACTAATTTCTTAATCTAAAGTTAATTAGCTCAAAATTCCAACAAATTTTCCATCAGCTTGTATAAAAAATAATTTGTGATCAGGTTAAGATCTCCATTAAGGGGAAAAGCAAAATTGAATATGGATGAGATATTTTTGTGTGTTTACAATGACAGTGCCTAAACATAAAATGAAGACAACAAATGCATAACTTTAGCATAAAGAATAAGAGGAATTGGGAATTGAGTGAGTGAAGTGGTCAAAAAATGCTTTCATGTTTTTGTATTTTGGGGCATATAGTGATGAGTGTAAGGTTTAGGTGTTTCTCAAATATTTTAAGACAAAAAGAGAGTTCTGTTTAGGCGCTTTTTGAAACAAAGTTCATTATTCTTTTAAGCTATTCTCTACCAACCGTAGAAAAGTACTTAGTGCCTTTGAGATGGTGACCAGCTAAGAGATCAGAAGAAAAGGTTCACAAAAAACAGTATTACATTACAAGTTTAATTTCAACATGCACATAACAGAACTAATCCAATTGCTGTTCTTGGAAGGAAAATGAACTTTGCTTCTTTAATTTCCATCATTATCTTATTGCCTTCAAGCTGTCATGAGGAATCTGCAAAAAATCTTAATTATATTAAATTAAAATACCTTTTAAGGGCCAAGGTTTGGCATACCAACATGTACTTTTAGGCACACGGAACTCTATATATTATATGTCTATTCCCTTTTCTATATTTATATATAAAATATAATTAGCCCCTACAATAATATATTCCTTCTTGCTATTTTAAGCCATTGTGATGTGATGGTGCTTCTCTTTGCTGTAATCACATTTAAGAATAATGAGGTTTTTTGTTAAACGAGTTTAGCTTCCTTCTTCCATTCATATACATATCAAATGGTAAGTTCACTGAATTGAGTATGTTATAAAAATTAAAGCAGGATTCTGTGAAAGCGATATCTATCTCATAACATCTTCTGAGAAGGTTAACTTCATCGCCTTTTAATTTCATTCCTAGGATTTTCAGCATAATGCTATCTATGTATATAGAGCTATCTGAAAAGCAAAAGCTGCAACATACATATGAATGATCTTTTGGTTTGGATAGACAAGTTTCTCGATGCTGATGCTGTATGCACAATTTATTCTCTTCCTTTTTCAAATTCTAAAACTTTATATATCTATCTAGTACAAATTTGTAGCTATTGTGTGATTTATCTTGAGAGATATTCGCATCTACTGCGAATAAAATAAAATGGTAATTAATTATGTTAAAGGGTCCTTAATTAGATATATAATTAGCATGCTTATTGCGCTTTGATTTTGGTGATATGGTCTCCATAGCAGATACAAGAAGTTGATATAAAATTAAATAAACTGGTGCTTGTTACTAGTAGTAATCAATTGCATAATAATATTCGTAATTTTCTTTTCTTATATTTTCTTGTATTTTTTAATTAATAAATTTCTCTTCTTTAGTCACTAAACATAAATTTTTGGATATTCATTGGCCAATAATCAATAAGTAATTTCTAATCTCGTTGAAATACATCTTTTGATAAATAAAAATTATTTATAAAATATATTGTTTAAATAATCATTATTACTAATTTATGATAGATTACTAATTTACGGTAGATCTAAGTTCTATTTAAAAATTTGCTATAGATCTTCAAATTCAATAAACAACTATTATTTATACTTAGACCTTATTTTTTTAAAAAAATTCTCACTCTTTAAGGGTGAATCATTCCGCCACTGAGTTATAGTTCAAATGGCATAATCTTCCCATACTCAATTAAGAGATTGCGAGTTCGAGTCTCATATCTTTGGTAAAAAAAAAAAGTGAATCATTCCTTAGTGTTAAAAATAAATAAATAATATAAAATTATTGGGTTCAAATTATAAAAAATAAATTCTACTAATTAAAAACCGTTGAATTATATTGTCTTCATCTAACCATTAATCTATTTATGCACTAATATTAGTGCAAAACGATGTAGCATCAAGCCAATGAGTTATACCTCAAATGACATAGTCTTCCCATACTCAATTAAAAGGTTACGGATTCGAGTTTCCTATCTTTTGATATAAAAAAAAAAAAACGATGTAGCATCAAGAAATCATTCACCCTCTTTTATAGTTTGGGTTTTAGGCTTCTTTCATTTTTATGAAAGATTAGTTTAGAATTTTTTGTAGCAACAGAAACGGCCCAAACCCATATTTTCAAGTCAATAGTCAACACGGTCCATTCTTAATTAGTTAATTAATTCTCTTTTTCTTTTTCTTTTTTTATTACAAAAATAACTCGGTGTGATCCGTTTATTTTCGTGATCAAATCTGAAATATCAATAAATCTGAATGCTGAAGACTATGCATTGAAATCCGAAAACATCATCCAACGCAAGCACCGTATCTTTGCCATAACAACTTTGAATTAAGGTATCCTCTTTCCGATACCATACACTCTTCTGAGCTAGGGTTTTCTACTTTTCTCAATCCATACTCTCTATTTATTTCACAGCTGGGTTTTGGTTGAATTTCAAAAGGGTTGTGCAAAATCCTAGCTTTTCAACCTGGGTTGGGTACTTTGAATTTTATGTAACTTGAACTACATGGATATATGTACTATATAGGCCTGCTTTTCAATTGGGTAGTCTGATTATATTACCTGGAGCTTGTAATTTCATATGTATGTTCAAAAGCTTGTGTTTTGAGTAAGGGTTTTTCATGTGCTGGTTTATCCTTGTCAATAAATATCTTTGCATCTTATTGTTATGTTTGTTTCTTGTGACTTTGCAGCTACATGCATAATGGACTATCGTTGGACCAATGGGAGACAGGACACTGGCAGTGGCCGAGACAGGAGACAACATAAAAGAGACCAGGTACTAGATTTGATTTCTTTGTTTTGTTTGTTGAAGAAGCTGTTTGAGTTTCATATATGTATTTTTATCAGCTACAAGTTGCTGATTTAAGAAAATTAACATTTGATACTGGTAAGTGGTAAAACAATTATGTCAGCTTGCACAACTATTGTTGTTATTCCATTTCTATATGTGTTGAGATGAAGTGCTTGTTACAGGCATATCAGGACTCCTCTGTTGAGAATTCGTTGGAGGATTTTCGTTTGCCGATCAACCACAGGCCAACAGAGAATGTTGACCTGGAAAATGTAGAACAAGCATCCCTTGATACGCAGTTAACGTCATCTAATATTGGCTTCAAGCTTCTCCAAAAGATGGGTTGGAAAGGAAAAGGTCTTGGGAAGGATGAGCAAGGTCTGTTATTGTATTATTTTCATCAATAGTTATCAATCTCTTCCTCTCTTTAATCTACTTAATAGGAATGCATTTAGCCATTGTCTATCCTTGTATGCTGTGTGACTTTCATTAAGTCCTTTATCATCAATTCTTAGTGGTGTTGATGAGCTCACAAGTTTTTCTTCCCGCTAAATCACTTATTGCAGTGGTATATAATACCCTATGAACATTCAAAACTTAAGAATGTACATCTCACTGTTTCTTCTTTCTTGTCCATACATCTGCATGTAGTTGTTTTCATAGACTATTGCAGCAATTATTGTAATTCTATCTGTTATATTTTTTCTTTTCGTAAATTTTGTATCCATTAAGAATAAGAATAGTTCCCTATGTGGCATTTAGAAACTCCATTTAGTGTTCTGCAAAGTAAAAACACTTTTGGAGAAGAGTTGCGATACTTCTCTTGTGCTGCTTCATTGTTTAATTTGTTAATGGTGGGCTTGCACTTTACTCTCCTGGTAGATAGTCATTTTGGTAACAAAGATAATTTTATTTTCTTCCTTTTAAATATTAATTGTGTATGTTCCTAACTATGGGATGCTTTGGCAAAATACAATTTGGTTTTGCCATACACTTGGATCAAATGATTTCTTTGTTGAATTGTCCATCTAATTCGTGTAGGAATCATTGAGCCAATAAAGTCGGGGATGAGAGATCCAAGACTTGGGGTTGGTAAACAAGAGGAGGATGATTTTTTCACCGCAGAGGAAAATATCCAGCGAAGAAAACTAGATATTGAGTTGGAGGAGACAGAGGAAAATGTGAGAAAGCGGGAGGTATGCCTCATAATTTCCTTTGTAGTTGTTCTTAGTGCATGAACCATGTAGTAGTATTGAGGTTGATGTATCCATTTTCTTAAACCTGAACCTAGTAGCAGAAGGCAGCATATACCATATATGCATGTCTTTTGACCGGATTGGTATGTCATAAGGAACCATCAACTTTGGAAGATCTTGAGAATTTCCTGCAGTTTTTATTACCTGGTGGCTTCTTCTGCCCTGCTTCGTGCACATTATGAAAATTCAGGTGTTAGCAGAACGCGAACAAAAAATTCAAACCGAAGTGAAAGAAATTCGAAAGGTGTTCTATTGTGAACTCTGCAACAAGCAATACAAATTGGCAATGGAATTTGAAGCACACTTGAGCTCTTATGATCACAATCACAGAAAGGTAGTCAATTTACTTAAATACTAACTTGGTTCCCAAATTGGCACAAAATTTTATTTTTCTTCTAATGCAAATTCCTTGTGTGATTACAGCGTTTCAAACAAATGAAGGAAATGCATGGTGGTAGTAGCCGAGATGATAGGCAAAAACGAGAACAACAGCGTCAAGAGAAAGAGATGGCGAAGTTTGCTCAAATGTATCGCTCTTATACCTGTTCTACCTTTTGTGTGTTGATCTTTCTGTAGAGTTCTTTTAGTCCCTCTTGCCCCCCTTATGTTTCTTCCATGGGTGGGTTTTAACTTCCTTCTTCCCATGTCATCTTTTACTCTGAATCCCTTAACACTAATCAGGGCTGATGCACAAAAGCAACAACGACTTCAACTGCAGCAAGAGTCTGGATCAGCATCAGCTTCGTCTGGATCAAAAACTGCTACTGCACTAACAGATCAAGAGCAGCGGAACACGTTGAAATTTGGGTTTTCTTCTAAAGGCACTGCTTCGAAGGTATATATAGATCAAAGTTTTGTAAAGAAATCAGGATTTGGTCTCGTGGTGGTTGGGTATATGCTTGACATCTTTCATGGAATTGCATCATTGACTACTTGATGTTCTGTTCAAACTCAAGTCTTTACAGTTCCGACTGAGATTTTTTTAACTATTCAATATTGCGATATTTTTTTTGTCTAAAACTCAAGGTTTTCTGTCTAAAATATTTGTATGGTAGCACTGATTCTTCCCCCTAATTCATGCAGGTCTCGGTTGGTATCAAGAAGCCAAATATTGCAAAGAAAAAAAATGTTCCCATTTCATCGATTTTTGGCAATGATTCTGATGAAGAATAGTGGAACCTTACTCTTGCTGCTCTGACTCAGCATGATACTACCTGATATATCCTCCAAGTGGATTGGTTTATGTGAAATGTTGTATTTGATATTTGTCAGAATTGTCAGATCAAGAACATAATATTTGGGATCTATTGATTTGGAGTTGGAAGTTGGGAGTTGGGCGAAAACAATATACCTGAAAGAAATATTATTCATGGGGCTGAATTCTGTGTCAAAGGATTATATATGTGCCTGAAAGAAATATTATTGATGTGACGGTATTCTGTCTTTGAAGGGATTATTTAGAGATAATACTCAATTTGGTCCCTGAACTTACACGCGAGTCTCAATTTAGTCTATGAAATTTCAATTGCCTCTATTTAGTTCCTAAACTTTGTGAACATAACTCATGTTAGTTCTTGAAACAATTTTCAACGTACAAACGTTAATGGAACGCTGTCGTGACAGTCAGATGCTACACTAAATTTTGTAAAATGATGTTTGTTTGGTTTTGGCACTCAAATAACCTAAAAACATCCTAAATGGTGTTTATTAAAATTTTACCTAACAAAATAAGTAATACGATGTCGTTTTTGAGTTATTTAAATGTCAAAACTAAAACTGCATTATTTTACAAGTTTTAACGTGACATGTGATAGTCTACAACAGTGCTCTATTAACGTTTTTATACTAAAAATGGTCTCAGGGACTAATATAAGACACGTTTATAAACTTCGGGGGCTAAATAGAGACAATTAAAATCTTAGGGACTAAATTAAGATTCGCATGTAAGTTTAGGAGTAAATACCCATAGTAGTCCCTGGGATTCAAGCAATTACTCATAGTAATCCCTAAGATTTCGAATTCCCTATTGTAGTCCTCCAGATAGAGCTCCGAGCACTCAAACTAGTCCCTGGCCATATTTCAGGTGATGACTCATCACCGGAACGCTGACGTGGCCTAGAATTGCCACGCTGGACTGCTGCCAACGGCTAGCTGAGCTGGCTAAGTTCCAATTTTTACCCAAATTGGTCCCTCGTAGTATAATTAACCCTAAATCCCCAAATTCTCATACACCTCCCCTCTTCGTCTTGTTCACCTCTTCTTCTTCCTCTTCCATACACTTGTTCCTGTTCATGCACTCTCATCCGGGGCTGCTACTGATGTCGATGATTGGTGGAGGTAGCACTGGAGGTGGAAGCTCTGTTCGTTCCCCATCTAGCTGGAATCGGAGTAGAACGCAAACAAAGAGCAGAAGATCGGCGCCGCCAGAATGGTGCGGCTGTGGCTGTAGGCCAGTTCTCAGATGGTCTGGCACAGATTCGAATCCGAACAAACCGTTCTATGGATGCCCCAATTATAATGTAGGTTAGAGTAATCACTTTTGTTGCTGTTATTCTCCTCCCCTGACTGTTCTTGTGTTGTTATGCCTCCCCTGACTGTTCTTGTGCTGTTCCTTTCCAAACTTTGATCCTTTATTGGTTGCAGACAAGTGGGAAGAGATGGTGCGGGCTTTTTGTGTGGGCAGATTCTGTGAATGAGGAACAGGTTGAAAAGTCAGAATCGTGTGGTGATGAAGTGAAGATCAACGTTAATTGGAGGCTTCGAAGGTTGGAGGAGGATGTGCAGATGCAAAAAGTGATGACCCAGTTGTTAGTGTTAGGTGTGTGTGTATTGACAGTGTTGTTGGTGATCCTGTATTGTAAATGATGAATGAATTGGTGGTTTTGGGTTCCTTGTTATCAACATTTGTAAAAATCTGCTTCTTGATGGAATGAAAAGTGTTATTAACTATGAAATTGTTGTTAATTTAAATTCCATTGTGTATGAAAAAAATAAAGAAACTGCTTCTTGAATGGTAAAGCACATAGCATAGCATATTAACTTAAATTCCATTGTCTATCAAGAAACAACAAAAGTTGACTGTAAAAGGCAGCCTAGAAACCATGTTGCTGCTATCAGTAGTTTCATCAAAAGCAAGGCCAAGGCATACCAAAAAGGCCTTTGCATCACAGTTTACCATCTAGTCATTATACGATGGAAAATACTAATAACAAAACACAAAACAGAAACTCCTAAGTACATATATCTAGTATTCAATTCTTCTTTCTTGGAGGCCTAAATCCTGGCGTTGGGATGAACTGCATCAAGTTGGCAAACTTTGAAGATGTTACTGAAGATGCACCCTGCAAGGGATTCACTGTTGGTGCGGTTGGCTGATTAGAGGATCGTCTTCGTGGTGACAGCTTGGAAGGTCTTTTCGGTGCAGGATCCTATAGGAGAAATAAGTGGCATTAACTACTGTTTATGCATGGAAATAACAACATACTCAAATGTAAAATTTTAGTTACCTTTTCAGAATCCTCTTGCTCAGAAGCAGAAGGCTGAGTTAATTCGATCTCCTGGGGATTGCTTCCCAAATCTGCTTGGCCAGACACGTCTTGGGGTTGATGAACCGGCTTCTCTGGCACAGTATGAACTTCATCATTTTTCTTCTTCTCAGCTGCCTTGGCGGCAGTGGCAGCGGCTGCTGCTGCAGCAGCAGCAGTAGCAGCATCAGCATCTTTTTTCTTTTTGCAGCTTCTCTTTGTATGCCCCTTATCACCACAGTAACTGCATGTAAATGCACCCAGCTGTCTCTTTAGGTGTACACCATCTGCAGTGTTGCCTGAGAGTTTTGGGTCAACTTTAGGCTTCTTAGATCCAGAAGCACTCTTCTCGTCCGCATCCATCCTCCGCTTCATCTTTAGTTTTCCAGGTTTTGTCTTGATTTTAGGGGCATGTGGCCTGTTACAGTCCTCTGCTTTTTCCCACAGTGGTTGACCCGGAATTGGATTAATGTGGTGGTTATAAGTTTCCTTGTATGACTCCATGGTCAGCCATCTGTGACAGAAGTCTTCTGGCTGTTTGTTCACACGAGACAGAGCAGCACAAGCGTGCACACACGGGATACCTGCAGGTGCCAAACAGTGAGAGGAACCATGATAATAGTTATGGCTGAAGAAAGTAAAATGCATAAACACAATTAACTTACCCGTTAGCATCCAAAATTGGCATGTGCACAGTCTCTTTCCTATGTCCACAACATGGTTGGTTGGATGTCCGTGCACCTCAAATTTTTCGTATCCGTTATCCCCAGTCCAAATAGGCTTCCAATGCTTGGATTCTTTCCTCACCTTCTCCAGCCTGCTCTTTATAACAGGTGTGAGCTTCCCAGTGTGATTCTGCAGCTTCACCTTGTTTTTCGCTATGGTTCGCATAACAAACATCCTTACCTCCTCCAGCAATGTTATGATGGGTTTGGCTCGTGCATCCTTGATTTTAGCGTTGAACACTTCGCAGGCATTGTTACAGATGCTATCCAATTTCGGCTTATGGCTGAATAAGCTTCTGGTCCAAGCATCCATAGGCCACTTCTCTAAGTATGCCCAGGCATCCTCATTTAACCTTTTGATCTTCTCCATTCCATCCCTGAATTCTTGGTATGTTGTTGCCCTTGCACATTCCCACAGAAGTCCCCTTAGCTGTAAGTCCTTCCAGTTCTTGTTGAAATTTTTCCATAAATGCCAGACGCAGAAACGGTGATGCACATCAGGCATCACCGCTTTCACTGCTGATATCAGTCCCTGCCAGATTCAGTAAATGTTAGACACATAATAGTCCCTGACATTATAATCGTTACACATAATAGTCCCTAACATTTGATTAACATCCCCATAATAGTCCCTATAATTGAGGGTCGTGACCCATAAAGGTCCCTAACGTTTAGTAAAATAGCTCGATTAATGACAAAACCAGTAATTACAAGTTCTCTATAAGATGCACTACAAGCATAATGAAAGCACAATTCTTCAAGCAAGCATAACAGCACACCTAATAAGTAACCATGAAGATCCAATCATCTCACAGTCTATGCAGATAAGCAAAACAGCAAAATTCTTAACAAAATAAATAACCATCATACTCGAATGGAAGCTACAATTATTCAAGTAAGCATAACAGTAGAAATATGAATTCCCTTATAACTAACCACCAAAATCCAATAATCCAATGATCAAAGGTCTTACACTAAAAGCTAACCAGCCAAATCTAATGAAAACACAATCATTCACAGAAAGCATAACGAAACAATTCTTAATATAAGATCACATAAAATCAAATAGAGACATTCAAATTAAGTCACACCTTTTGCATATCCGATATGAAGCACCAGTCATGCTCTTTATAATGACCCAAGTCCTGATGAAGTAGCTCGAGAAACCATCTCCATGTCTCTGTATTCTCCACTCTGACAATAGCCCATGCTATGACATAGATATGATGATTAGCATCTAACCCCACGGCTGACAAAATCTGTCCACCAAACTGGGTCTTCAGGAAAGCACCATCCAAACCTATCAAAGGACGGCAACCAGCCTTGAACCCATTTTTGCAGCCACTTAAGCATATATACATTCTATCAAAGGTAACTTCACCATCTGGTTGGGGGTGGTGCATATTTGTACAGTGGAACCGGGATTAGTCTTCAACAGCGTCATACCATAATCCCTAACCATCCTATATTGTTCTTTTTCATCCCCATACACTACACTTCTTGCATCCATTAATGCCCTGGATATTGAGTTTTTATTCAGAGTCAAGTCAAACCGTGTCTTGAAGTAAGTTGTAGCCTCGCAGTGTCTAAAATTTGGATACTTTCTCACCTTCTTCACAAGCTTGCTGCATACCCAATTCCTGTTGGCAGCCCTATTCTTGTCCTCTCTTGGGCAAGTGTGGTCATCATTGAATGTCTTAATTTGCCAACATGTGTCTTCATGGTCTCTTGATGCATAAGCCACCCATGGGCACTCTTTCACCTTACACACCGCCCTGCACCTAATGTTATCATTTTTCACTATCTTTATGCTCCTTCCCTCTTGGATTGTATATTCTCTCACAGCTTCTCTAAATTCCCATTTAGTTCCGAACTTCATCCCTACCTCAAGGTGCAGCTCTCCAAACCTTGCACCCTCCCTAAACAGCGGACTTGCCTCTTCAGATTCATTTCCTTCCTCCAGCTCATCTTCTGAGTTTGGAGGCGTCTTCATCTCCTCCGAGTGCCAAGAATTGGTGCCATCTGAGTCAACACCTGGGTCTAGGCCATCCTCTACCCCTTCATGAACACAACCCACAAACCCAAGGTCAACCTCAGCATCGCTCACCTCCTCCACCAAACCATCGTCTTCATGTAATATCTTCTCCTTCCCTTTACCTAGTGGACTAATATTTCTCTTACCCACCGTAGCATGTATCATGTTTCTCCTAATCCTACTCCCAGTTTTAGGATCATTCCCTGTAGCCTCAGATTCAGAGGAACTACCCTCATCCGGACCTGGCTTGAACATGCTATCCTCTTCACTATCAGAGGAATCAGAAGATACATCAAAGGGAACTTCATTGTTAAACACTTTGCTAGTAAATCCTCTAGCAGCAGACCGTGTGCAGGGTCTCTTGGAAATACTTGGTCTCTTGGACAGTTTCTGCTTCTTGCTCCTATCTGATTTGGTGTTCTAACTGGATTTCGTGGGCTGGCTGATTTTGGTGGGCTTGGTGAGCTGGGTGGGCTTCGTGAGCTTGGTGGGCTTGGTGGCTTTTGGGGAGTTGTTCTTCTTCACAGGTTTGGTTGTCTTGGAAGGATTGGCAGTTTTGGAGTGTGATGGTTGTGATTGCCGTAGAGATGTTCTGTTTTTTTTGGGACTGGATTTGCAAGAAGTGTTGAGTACAACCTTAGGGATAGGAGGAGCAACTATGATTGCATGAGTCTCTGTAACTGGGGGACTCACATCAGTATCTGTACCTGCATTACATCCCTCTCCACCATGATCATCCAAGTACACAACTGTGTTATCTCCCTCTAACACCTCCGGCACTGAAACTGTATGCTCGAAATATATATCAATCAATCCCTCATTTGTCCTAGCACAATTCACCATCTCTCTTATCTCTTTGTCATTGTTTACATTTCTCAACCCCTTCTCCAAACATTTTCCAGGAACATGCCACCAGCACTGTTTAATGTCATTGTACCCAAGCTCCCTATGGTAGTTCCTTATGTAGAACACATCCAGAGTATCAGTGTCTAGATCACCTAAACAGGCCTTATTGTCCGGAGAATATATCATAATTCCTTCTGCATTTTTTTTGAAGTCACCCCCATGATGAAACATGATGTCCAACTTCTCCTCCATCTGCAAGAAATTTAAAATTTTTACAATACATAGGGAGAATTTGAAAGCCTACTCATGCATTATCAGAGGAAAAATAATCACCACAAGAAAACTTTTTTTTCCAAACCTCCATACTAATCCATGTTTCTTCCCTGTTTCATTGGTATTACAGCAACCCCACAAACCCCAACCAACATTCAAACCCTAGACACTACAATGACACCAAAACTCCAGAACCTCAACAACACTGACCAATGCTATCATCAAACAACACTGTATTCAAAATGCAAACTAAAAAAAAAAAGGTTACCTTAAGTCCGATCACAACGTCAGAACCTCGTCTTTGTGGTGAACGAAGGGAAGGGAAGAGCAACAACAACTTCTGATCAGATGACTTCTTCTCTCAAATTTTTGTTAACCCAGCACATACAACCCTATGGCTACGCCATTGTTGGGGAGATGAAGAAGAACTCAGAAGGTGGAAGAAGAAGAGACGAAGTGTTTGTGTTGGTGGAGAAAACTGTTTTTCATATTAAGTAACAACTATACGGCGTCGTTTTTGGCTTTCAAGGGCGCCAAACCCAAAACGACGTCGTTTTGGACATGTCCCACGTGGCAATCTTAGGCCACGTCAGCGTTCCGGTGATGAGTCATCACCTGAAATATGGCCAGGGACTAGTTTGAGTGCTCGGAGCTCTATCTGGAGGACTACAATAGGGAATTCGAAATCTTAGGGATTACTATGAGTAATTGCGTGAATCTCAGGGACTACTATGGGTATTTACTCGTAAGTTTAGGGACCAAATTGAGTATTATCTCGAATTATTTATGTGAATCACTATCCCTGACACTTGACTTACGATATTGAATATGTTGTTTCAAATATGCATGTCTTATAAGCCATTTGATTTTAAAAATGAACATCAAACCATAATACTCAATACCAATTTATTCATAAATTAACAGTTTCTTTTTGGTAAAAAAAATGGAGATATATATATATACACACACTGGAAATCCTGAACAGTGTTAAACATGGAATGAAATGAAACTCTCTTAATGTAAAAAGCACAGTATTTTACTATTTTATCCTACATTCATAAATACATTTGTGGAATCACAAAGTGAACCTGAAATATAGTAGTAACTAGTTTTAAGAGCTGCTTTACAAATTACAACACGAGCAATATTATTACAACATCATGGATAATCCTCCATAAATCTGGTTAAGCAGATTTAGCAAAACCAACTTGGAGATTCCCGTAGTCAAAGACAGTGTGATAGACCCTCATGAAAACATCCCCAAGAATCCTGCACACAAAGAAAGTAGTACCACAGAAAAAGGACAAAGCTCAGTATCGTGTAGTTAATCCCATACCAAAGCAAGTTTAAGCATAAATGCCTTTAAATTGATTGATAAATTAATATAAACAAGGTTATATACCAGAGAGGTCCCCTTGGAGCAGGAACATCAAGAGCAATAAACCCACTAAGGCAGACCTCTGTAATGCCTTCTCCAGTTCTCAAGATATACTGAAAATACCAAAAGCAGTTTTGGAATTAACACAGCAAACTCAAGTGTTAGTGTTAGCTGCAATTCATAGAAATTAGAAATAACAGCATAATTAGTAGTGGAAGTAATTTTCCAGTTCACTGAAAGCCCAGGGCCTAACCTGGTCTGGTGTAAGAACGAAAGGTTTATCGCCAATAGTAAAGGTAATGTTTGGCATCCGAGAAAGACTATCGCAGCTTATCACTGACTCTCCAGATGGGCTTGGCAGGCTCTCACAAAGCTGCCAATTATCAAAACAAACACTCAATATATGCTTATAACATACAAGTACGAACTACGGCTCAAGCTTGTTAGCAGGATGATTCAGAAGGCTTACTTGATTTACATAGTTGAATACTCTATCCTTGGTATTCTTTTGACTTAGTTGATTTTGGATCCAAATCACAAGCATCTGACAAGAAGAACACAAAGGAGTATCTTTGGCAGACACCTCACTCTGAACCTTTTCGGTCACCATCTCAATCCCAACACTGCACAGTAAAGGGAATGCAAGTAAATCTAGAAGCCTTAAGTAGGCCGGAATATTGCAGAACAAGCAAGGTAGGTTAAAACCTCAAAAACAATGGAAGCAGAAAAGAATACATCAACAGGTAAAAAGGCTTATCAAATAAAGGATTTCCAGACCTCTTTTTGCTAGAGCATAACCCAACTTGCGAGCATATTTCTCCTGGTTGTACCTGCAGACCCAGATAAAATTTATGTTCAATGAGTGGAGATGCATCTGGACAAATGTCGGCCACAAATCATGTTCAAATGTTCACAGGGAAGGCAGGAAAACATACCCCTGACACTAAAAGATCCCAGATCATCTCTCCATATTGAGACACAACTTCCTTACACTCTACACTCAGAACTCCTTCAGCACCAATAGCATGGTTGATTTCAGCCACAACAGGCTAAAATCGATCACGAGTCAGTGTATATCATAGAACAGAACTCCGTGTGAGGGGGAAAAAAGGAAAGAAAAAGAAAACCAAAAAAGAAGAGAAAAGATGCAAGCACATACAGTTGGACCAGCAAGCAAGGATGTTCCAGAGTCCACAATTGCAGCGCAGCCACCCCCACAAACACCTAGAAATAACAATGATATTTGATATACATAAATATTACAGAATTTGGCACACTTCGAAACAAAAAATGAAGTTGCAAATTGTTAGAGAACAATAAATTCACCTGTTGAAACACCTCCAACATAAAAATCTCCCATCTCAATCTGATAGAGAAAATTTTCACGTTAAAATTTTTCTGGTGTAAAGGATTATATTATACATATATAAAAGGAATTCCTAGATAAACTAAATCTTAAATTTTGCTAACCTGCCAGTAACCTTTTGTAGTAACTGGAACATAAATGTGTTCTCCTTTGAAGTGCTTAGGGTCAACCCCACCAAAAACTAGTTCACCACCCTTTTTCGCATTTGGATCCCCACTGAGCCAGAAAGAGAATACCTTCTCGTTGACAAGATTTTGATCCATCATCTTGTACCTATGGTTGTAAAATAATGAACCATAAATTAAAAGGCACAGTAAATATTCATCATACTTAATCTAGCATGTAAACCAGACACATACAAAGACAAGAAAAGGGTCAAAATATATACCATACTGGCACCGATTTCTCGACTGAGATCTCTTGAAATCCAAGCCCAAGTATGCCGTCAAACTTCGCTGCCAGAAAGGTAAGACTTCCTTCACGAGTAGCTTCAATGAAATCCTGCAGATTATAATAGTGACACGTGTAAATTTGCTACAAAACCAAGCAATTTATGTTGGGAAGGAAGCTCATGAATAGAGTCAGTCTCTCACCTGATTCTTGACAACAACATCACCGACTTTAACACTATCTTGACTGAAGAAACCAGATATTGATCCAGTACCATAGGTTATTTTACATGATGTTCCTGATTAAGAAGTTGGCAGTAATACTATAATTCAGTGTTTTCATCAATCAAAGTTCAACATAGTGAACATGAATACTTCAAAGATAACATTACCATTTTTTATGTATGTTTTAGATTTCTTTGGCTTGTACCAATTGTGTGTATAGCAAGCAAGCTGGAAAAGAACATTAGTCAATAGGATAAACTTGTATTTACAGGGTTGCAAAAGCACAAAAGTTAAGCAGTGTGATAAAATTGTGAAAGAATAGGAAAAGCAAAGAAAAGAACTTTTATTGATTGTTAATTGATTGAATTGTACTGAAGTGTATTATAAACTATGAAGGTAAAACTAAATATATATAGAGCATTGTCCTATGAAAGATAAAAACAAATAAAGATAAGATAAGAACAATTAAAGATAAGATAAAGATAAGATAATAAAGACTAAAATTAAAATTGAATTTTTTGTATTCTGTTGGGCTGAATTTGTGGGCCACGATACTTCTTTATTGTTGTCATGGGCTAAAGTAGAAGAGTAGTTTAATACGCCCCCGCAAGCTGGTGGATGGAAGATGTCAATAATCCACAGCTTGGATAAGTTCCTGATGAAATTGTTGAGAAAAGCGCGTCTGACGTGGTGACGCGGAGGAAGATGCGTGCGGCAGAGCTTGAGCTGCCTACTGCAAAAATATAAAAGGAGATGCTGTGCTTGAGCTGCGATCTTCAAAAACTGCGTGCGGCGGAGCTTGAGCTGCCGGCGGCAAAAATATAAAAGGAGATGCTGTGCTTGAGCAGCGATCTTTAAACAATTGCGTGCGGCGGAGCTTGAGCTGCCGACGACAAAAATACATAAAAGGAGATGCTGTGCTTGAGCAGCGATCTTTAAACAATTGCGTGCGGCGGAGCTTGAGCTGTCGACGGCAAAAATACATAAAAGGAGATGCTGTGCTTGAGGGAGAGAGAGCAAGCAGCGATCTTCATAAAAAAAAGAATGAAAAAAAATAAAAAATAAAAAAAATAAAAAAATAAAAAATAAGCGTGTAAAACGCAACAAGATTGATCTTTAGAGGGCGCGTATGACGCAATAAGAGTGGTCTTCAAATGGCGCGTAGAGCGCAATAAGAGTGCAGATGGAACTGCTAGAACAGATGCAGATTGAACTGCTTCAGATGCTTCAAATGGCGCGTAGAGCGCAATAAGAGTGCAGATGGAACTGCTAGAACAGATGCAGATTGAACTGCTGAAACAGAATACTGACGAAACTCCCGGAAGAAGTTGCAGATGAAATGATAGAAGAAGGCGCAGACGGAATTGCTGGTAAAGAACCGGGATAATTGGTAGAATTTTCACTTGGATGCATGTAACTAAATCTATGATTATTTATTGTGGGAGGAAGTTGAAAAAGAAGCATGGTGATTTCTCACCGAAGAGATGATAATTTATATATCCTCCTCAAGGAGGATACCATGGCTCTGATACCATGATAAAATTGTGAAAGAATAGGAAAAGCAAAGAAAAGAACTTTTATTGATTGTTAATTGATTGAATTGTACTGAAGTGTATTATAAACTATGAAGGTAAAACTAAATATATATAGAGCATTGTCCTATGAAAGATAAAAACAAATAAAGATAAGATAAGAACAATTAAAGATAAGATAAAGATAAGATAATAAAGACTAAAATTAAAATTGAATTTTTTTGTATTCTGTTGGGCTGAATTTGTGGGCCACGATACTTCTTTATTGTTGTCATGGGCTAAAGTAGAAGAGTAGTTTAATACAGTGAACTCACAGAAAAATAGCACTTGGAGGATGGAACCCAAAGGTTGGAACTGCCAGTATCAAATATGACAGTAAAGGGCTGTGGAGGTGTGCCGATTCCGATCTCGCCAAAATACTGAGCATCCATGTAATTCTTCAAAGGTACTATATCTTCACCATTTGACCCAACAAAATACTTCTCATATGCACCCATGATTGGCCTTCCAGACATTAAGACTTCTCTCGCCTTTTTAGCGGCATTAATACTTTGAAGATCAAGAGGCCTTTTGCTCAGACCAACTCTCAGAAGTCCAAATGAGAAAGAAGGAAGAAGTGAACAACATGTTACAGCCCATAAACAGAAAACCAGTGCCAAATGCTTGGCCCCCATATTCAGGGAAAATCTGTCACCAAAAAGAGAAAAGAAACTTCAAGTAAGTTGCGCTGAATACAATCCTAATTTTACACAGTATAACAATAAGGACACTATGAAAATTTAGTCTATTTTTCTACACTAAATAATAAGACATAAAATCAGATAAACTGATAAACAGAAAGTTAGATATTATTAGGCAACTGCTGGCTTCATTTTCTTACTAAGCACTCAATGCTAAACGTGAAAATAGTTGACTTTCTAATATCTAAGCTACCACAGTGAGTTTTGAATTTGATCAAAAACGATTTTTTGTTTTTCCAGGTATGGTCAATAAGGCAGTGACAGAAAAAAGTCAAAGTTTAAAACGGGACCAAATCCTTTAACTAATGCTACAATTTCATACAGATCTCGAAAATACGAATAAGAATAGAAACATCAAATTCAAGACCAAAGAAAAAAACAAGAGAGAAAAAGGGAGAGCAAAACAAGATCGTATTCAGATAAAACATGTTTACAGAGATAACCGGGGATGAAGGATTATTACAGCAGAAGAAGTAAAGGAGAAGTCAAATCGGAGCAGAAATTAGAAGGAAAAGTTTGAGGGGGAGTGGGGTTAAAGTGAGTAAGCTAAGTATGATGATTAAAGACGGAATGAAAAGAAAAATGAAACCTTTGTTGGTGGATTGAAGCTTCAAGCGAGGTGGGTGTTGGCAAAGATAGAGAAGCGCAGAGGTGAATGGAAATTGAAAAAGGAGTGAGTGAGGTGCACACAAAAGTTGGAAGGTCGCTACCCAATATTAATAATCAATGTATCCTGGACGTTGGCGAAACCAGTTACTGTTAGACGATAATTGCAGGGATAATATTCAATTTTTTCCATCAATTTATACGCGAATTTTAATTTAATTTTTAAAATTTTAATTATTTTTATTTAATTTTTAAATTTTATAAATATAATTCACGTTAGTTTGTATGTCATTTTTATTTTTACATTTAAATAATTCAAAAAAAAACATAATAAATAACATTTATTGAAAATTTTTCACTTAAAATAAGTGATTTAATATTATTTTTAAAATATTTGAACGTGAAAACTAAAATAATGTTATTTTATAAGTTTTAGTATGACATTTGATTGTTTATATCAACATTTTATTAAATTTTTTATGCCAAAAATTATTCTAAAAACTAATATGAATCATGTTTGTAAATTTTAAAGACTAAAAAAAAGTAATTAAAATTTTAAGGACTAAACGAGGATTTAGGTATAAGTCTACGAACTAAATTGAATATTAACTTGTAATTACATTTTTAAAAAATTAATTTTTTTTAAAGAATAAAGTATAATTTTTATTTTTATTTTTTTAATATTTATAAGGTTTAATTTTATTTAGTTTTATTTTTAATATTTTTATTCATTTAATTTCATCTTTTAATATTTTTTATTTGTATCAAAATTATTTTTAAAAATTTATTATTTTGTTTATAAAGTTTTACATTAAATTAAAGTCTAGAAATAATTTTGATATAAATAAAAAATAATAAAAACAAAATTAAACGTAAATATTTAAAAGAAAAATTATAAATATTAAGAAAAAAATATAATTTATTCTTTTTAAAAAAAGTGAAATTGTACTTAAAAAAAACAATTCGCTTTTTATGAAATTGATTTTATAAAATTAAAAAAAAGATTACAACTCATGTTGTTAATTTTAAAACCGTAGCGATTCATGTTTTTCCAAGTAAATTTCCCATAATTTTTACTTTTGACAATTATTTATCATCAACCAATGATATTAAAATATTTTATCCCATGATAGTCACCTTGTAATTATTTCTGAAAATTTGTATTTTTCATCAACTAAATTGATTCAATTTATTCGTATTTAATTTGATCAAATTTAATAACAATAATAATATACAAGTATAGATATAAAAAAATAATAAATAATTCAAAATATAAACGAGAACTAATTATTTTTGAATTTTAAATTATAGTTCGTAAATTTTAAATCGTAAATTTTAAAATTTAAATCCTCATTTTAAATCATAAGTTCATAACACTTAAAAAATAAATTTATAATAAAAAAAATAATATCAATTAATTAAAAATTAATTTCTTATATATATATATATATATATATATATTCTATCCATTTGATGACATTTTCAATTATTTTATATACATATTCTGTTTCATTTTGCGTGTCCATGTTATAATCAGTAATTATCATCTCTTCAGGTCCAGCTCTAGCTTCTTCTTCATTTATTTATTCATTTATTTTTGGATGATGGTATTACCTTTGAATTATTTCATTTATTTACAGTACTTATTTGTTACGTGGAACTTATTCTGTCGTAAAATGCTAAGTAGATTCGTTGGTTACTATCGGATTCATCGTCAGTATAAAAAAGAGAAATTAAGTATAAAAATTTCTGGGATAACAACGAAGCAACGATGAGTACATTACGTTTACAAATTTCCACATGACGTCAACTATTTTTAATAGGCTAATAATAGATTATTATTTTTATTTATTTTTTGATAAATATATAAGCAGAAAGCTTGAACTGGAAAAAAAAAACTAAGCAAATACATAGAACAATGTTATCTAAGCATTAAATATTATTATTTTTAATTAATATTTGACCAACAATAATTTACATCTATCTATATTTATAAATATTTTATACATAAAACCATATAATTTGTATCTGTATTTATTAAAATTTTATACACATAAATTAATACAATTTATATTTATATTTTTTAAAATTTATACACATAATTAATAAAATTTATTTATTAAAAATAATTTAATATTTATATTAATTAAATAATAATAAAAAATACTAAAAATTACTGGCCTCCAGAAATTTCTTAAATACATAACATCAACGTATCTCTGATACCAATACTAATTAAGAATTAGATTCTTCGTTTTAGCAAGTTGTGGTGTCTCATTCCAAAAATATGCAGATAATATCTTCTTAAATGTTCCGTAAGGTTGAGAAATGGCATTTTAATAATTCATGTACGCAACCAACGTCTACTATATTTTTTCTTTTTATAAAACTTCAGTTGTGGTTGCTTGGCATGTATGCCAGCCCTAATATAATACTCCATTATGACAACGATATATACCATATGCTTCTTCTTTTTTTTTTTTCTTTTAATTTTATCCATTGCTATTAATGATGAGAGTCACTCAGATAAATATGTTTAAAATTTTTTTTAAAGATATTTTTTAATAATTAAAATTTAATACATATAATTGATTAAATCGTATTATTTTTGTCAAAATTAGATCAAATAAATTGATTTTGTTAAAAAATTGGTAAACTATATTTTGAACCAATCTAAATTAATATTTTTTTATATAAATTTTGAGAACTCTAAATTCTAACAATTTTCTTCTCTTCTCTCTATATTGTTACAGAATTGAGATTTAAAATTCTCAAAATTTAAAAAAAATATATATATATATATAATAAAAATATTTCAGTCATTTTTTATAATAGAATTATTATAATTATTTTTTATAAAAAAAATATTAATTTAAACCGGTTTAAGATTTGATTTATCGATTTTTCGACCAAATTAATTTATCTGATCTAATTTTGATAAAAATAACATAATTTAATTGATATATGTATTGAATTTTAATTACTAAAAAATATCTTAAAAAAATGTTTTAAACGTTTTTATTTGAGACTCCCATTAATTATTATTTAAAACTTTTTTAACAAGTGCACACACAAACACAATGGTCTTATTTTATTGTGTTACATTAAATGTTTTCATTGTAATATATGCGGAGTTTAAAAAGGATACTGAGATGAATTGTTATATTAAAGGTTGTCTTTTGCACCTCCGGGTGGGAGTAGCAACACTAGAGTTGAATCTTTGCACTATCGTGTGTAAGGAAGGTACCTGGAACTTTCGTAGGATAGTTCAATGGTACCATTTGTTTTGTTTTAATTATTTTTTGGCTTTTTTTGTTTATGAAAAGCCGATAGGAATAATGACTTAAATAATGTCTTATTTTGTATTTAACAATTTGTATATACATGCATTCTATTTTCTTTATTGCTCCGCCAAACACCCTACATACATAGCATTATTAATCATTAATCATTATTATTGATAGCGAACGGGACCAAACACTGACGTACAGTCGCAAATTCTGCTTAACTTGAATTTTTGTTCTTAACATCCCACTTTGCATTAACCACTTTGTGGATTACGTCCTTTTCCGAATGCTCCATTTGTTTCTTCTTCTTTTTTTTTTTATACTTTTATAGGATTAATATATCCTATTATTATTGGCCTTTGCCCTACCCTATTTTTTTTTTCTTTTTTTTTCAACATGCATGTCACGTGCAACTATTGAAAGCTAAGGTCACGAATGCTCTAATGTTCGTTTTTTAATCTCTCATAGCTCTATGATTTGGAATATCTCCACCTTATGTATTGTTTATTATTTGCAGGTGTACATGTTAGAAGAACGAAGAGCATGCAATTCAACAAATTACAATTTCACGGATGGTTACTTTTCTGGTGTTTTAGTTGTCAACTGTCAAGTGTATGGAATAGGCAATCATCTCATAAGTTTTACCACTCGGCCATAATAATCGCTTGGTAATTTGTTAGATCCTGGATGTGCGTCCCACGATAGGGATTTTTCACTTTAGTCCATTACAATCTAGAATAGACTCACTCTTACGAAAATAATTTTTTTCCTGATACAAGCCCAGCCCAATTATAGTAATTTTTTTCCGATGAACATGTGTACCTATCGAAAAAATATGAGGCCTAAGCCTAAAAAACTCTTGACCAAAAAAAATAAAGGATGTATTGCATTTAGCAGATAACTTGGTGTTGGTGGACTAGTTTGCGAAATAGTAAATCTATCAACTATCTACAATGGTATTTGCTTCGGTAAAATGATAAATTCATACGTACCAATACATTTAAAATATAGACAAATAATAATAAGTCATATAAAATTTATTTTTCATGTCAGCATCATATTTTTTAAAAAAAAAAATATATATATATATATATATATATATATATATATATCATATCACTAATTTTATTAAAATATTTTTATAATTTAATAAAAATAAAAATTATTTTTTATTTAATTTTATAAAAAGACTTAAATAACTTTTTTTATATATTAAAAAAATTACTCTTTTAGATTAATTATTTAATTTTACTGTTTTAAAATTTAAATAATCTAAAAAATAAAAACAAAAACACATTTAATAAAATTATTTATCTTTCTATAAATCCTAATAATCATTCATACCAAAAAAATTAAACAAATCTAAAAAATACTAAAAAAATATATATTCTTTAGTTTGCTGGTTTCTCACATGAATTTGGATCCTCTAAATTTTAAATTTGTACTTTAGAGGATAAAGTGTGATCTTCTACCCTTAAATAGTTTCTCTCTCATATTTATTTTTGGTTCCACCTATAAAATAAATGGTGAGAGATCACACTTTCCTCTCTAAAGTGAAATTCAAACTTTAGAGAATCTAAATCCTTCTCACATATCCCTTCCCTTCATATCCCTTCATATCACTTTGTATTTCCTTCTCTTCTCTTCAATCTCGCCTCTCCTCCCCGGTAAAGAAGACAAAGAAGCTTCCTCCACAGCGCCCTGCCAAGGTTACTGCAGCTTTCGCGTGTGCCTCATCCAGCCGAGGAGAAGCGTCAAAGAGCGTTGCCATCTTGTGCGTTCCAGAGAGCCTTGCCATCTTGTGCGTTCCAGAGAGCGTCCCTGTCTTGTGCGTTCTAGAGAGCATTACCGTCTTCCTCGTTCTTTATCACCGTCGTCAGCCTCTCCCTTTTAGTGATTCCCTCCCTATGATTTTTGTGATTTTAATTATTATAGCATTGTTGTGATTTTTGTAATTAATGTAATTTGGTTTGATTTCTGTGATTTTATATTAGTTGTTGTTAATTTTGACAAAATAAAAAACTTAAGCATCAATGTGACAGATTGTTGCTGGAGCTTATGGGGTTGCTATTTTGCTTGAAATTGGGGTCTCATTAAGGGAAGTATTAATTGATTGTGTATTGGCTCCTATTCTAGCGATTTCAATGATAACTGAATATTTGGATGAACTTATTTTATTTTCTTGAAAAGAAAAAGGAAAAAGAAAAAAGAAAAAAAGGAAAAGAAAAAAGAATCATGTTTTTTAATTAACAGATATGATGAAAAGAAACTTTGATTAAAAAAGAAAAAAAGAACTGATTGTAGGAGTTCTTTAAGCTATCTAAAGTCTATAGCTTACTTGAGCATATTTGAAGAATCATGTTAGTTTATTCATTTATTTTTTTAATTAACTCTATTCGGCATCTTTGATCCGAGAAGAGCAAGCAAATACAGCATTAAAATTTACATTACATGAACAAGCTTTCATCAAATCAACCATTTATATATTGAAACAGTGTATGGTTTTGATTGAAATTGAGTCTCACTGATGTGATAGTGGAAACTACGTCTTATATGAACAATAAAAGGTAGAAAATAAATTAAATGATATATTGATCTGCATAAAGCCATAAACTCGAGTCTCTAGTTTTCCTAAATCATTTGGGAAGTTTAAGTTTTGGTTTGCTTTGCTTTGCTTTGGTTTATGAAAACATCCCTTTCTATGATCCATTTTTGAATGTCCATATCAACTCCACTCTGCACTTGACAAAGGAGTTTGTACCACTAGGGCATGATGCCATTGTGTTCATGTTAAAAACTCAAAATGAATATTTAATCTCAATATTATTTGTTATTTCATGTTGTTTCTGTTGATGAACAGTGGTCTTGACAATCAAGATCTAAAGGACTTCTTGCTAGATGACATATCCAGACTACACAATCTACAAACCCTGTGAGATAAGTAGATTATTTTGCGTTTAAGGCAAAGTTATTGTGTACCCGTATTTCAGATTTGTTGAGTTGATCCTATTTTCATAGTTCATAAAACACATGGTACAATTCTAATGTGTGATTCTCATGTTCAACACTGTTGAGTTGGAAATCAGTAACAGCTCTAATCCTTGTGAATTGAGCAGCAGTTGTTGAGCAATAAAAATGTATAAAATCCATGGGAAAATATATTCTTTATATGATATATTCATGATGCTGTTTTTTTTTTCCAATGGTAGTGGATAATCTTTGTCAAGAAATTACTCCCATTTGTAAAAGCTAACCAAGGTTGAAACTAGCCTAAGAGGGTATTAGGAAAGTTGAGGCCATCACTTGAGTAAATTGAAACTTTGGAATTAGGGAGATCAAGGGGATCTTTGAAACATCCCATGAACATTCTATTCTCATTGGCAGTAATACATGCATTATTTTAATTCTTGTTAGAATTCTGGTCTAGTTAAATCATGTTGAAAGGTGGAATGGTTGCTTCATATATATATATATATCTTGCTATTCAAGCTGGCAGAAAAGTCAACCAACCTGAACCATAATTGATGTAAAATCCAAATAGGGTTCCCCATCTAGTATTGTAGAAAGTTCATGATAGACTCTCTCAGCATTCAAGAGAACACAAAGTTGGCGAATTATCAAAGCACCTCATCTAGAGCATTAAAAAAATAGAATTTAATAACTAAAGGTAAAAATATAAGCAAATACAATATTTTAGTGAAACTGCATAAATAAAGATAAAATTTTGGAACAAGAAAAAAACATAGTTCTCCAACAGAGAATTGTCTATCCGAAATTTGTCCACCAGAAAAACAACAATATGTCGGAAGTGCTGAGAATCTTTTGCAATAACTGCATGAACATCGAGAACTAGTATTACAACCTGTTTGATTTTTTTTAATTAAAAAAAAGGAAGATGAATCATTGATAATTCCAGTAAATTGCCTATTCCAAAAAGCGAAATTTTGGTGTATTAAAATGAATTTACCTTTAGTATGAATGTAATCTATATCCTGCAATATGAACATAGTAGTGTCACCATGCGCTATCTGGTGACTAGAAGAACGTGCGATCCTAAACTCCTGTTAAAAAATAGAAACCAAACAAATTTTTCAGTACATCTTTCAAAGAACAAACAGAGACTAACCTTAAGGGAATGATGAATATCAACACCATTTCTTGACAAGAATCTAAAGCAGCAACATTCATTGCAGAGACTGCGAGTTTAAGTGGTGGTGTTTTATTTAAGAGTATGTAGTATTAACTCTTGACAAGAATCTTTTCAGTATTTTGACAGTTAAAATAACTAAAATATATTTTAACTCTTATCTTCTTCAGTAGAGGTGTCATCTTCCTCATTCGGTCTAGCTTTGTAATGGGATCCTCAGTACCGCCAGCGCCTCCATCCATCATAGCTGTTGTGCCAGCACCATCAATATCAGAACCAAAGCCACCTCTTACATCATGGTCATGATCTGCACTGGTGAACTCTTGTGTATTTTGGCATTCTTGACTTCTCACCACACAATCATGCTTCTCAGTGACACTAGCTTCATTGCTTTAGGTTTTTACTTGATCTCTGTTGTGCTTCAGTGTAGATGCAGTTCATCCTGCCTTTGTAGCATTTTTGCTATAGTATCCTGCAACTTCTCTCTTCCAGGGGTTCCACCGATCACTCCATCCATATCTACAAAAGTATTCTTGTAATTCTCTTCGTTTTCAAGAGTTCTCTGCATAGCCTTTAATTGCACCTGTTGCTTAGCAAAGAGTACTTGCATTTCCTCAGTAGTGGAATAAAATGCCCGTAGTTGTGTGTCCCTGCATGACATCAATGAGCTTCAGTGGCAAAATCAAAGCATAATGCAGGTGTAGATGTTGCCTCATAAAGTTAAAGTGCCAATCAGCATTTAATACAAACAGTGCAATGCTGCAGCATGTTAACCAACAGGGACTCATAAACAAAGCTGACTAACTTAGCATGAATGACATATCCAACAGATGAATACTAGGATCTGCAATTTTTACTGCAATGACATTGTTGAGTAGTCCATTCTAATAAATACAACAAAAACTATTCAGCCGTGGTCCTACTTTTATTTAGGCTCAATTGTTCTGCTAATTGCTTCCATATTCTTTTAGATGTTTACACATCCTTTATTCTTCATATTTTCAGGATAGCTAAAATCCATTCAGAATCTATGATAGTAATATTCACATAACCATAATATACACACTAGTGATAATTCTAATTAAGAAGTCATAGAATTCCCACTCCTGTCTATTTTAATCACCAATTTAAGAAAAAAATGCTACATGTAAACTGTAAAGCAAGCCAAAGAATTACAATATTCAAGTAAAGTAGCCCATGCTACGATGTCCTCTAATATTCTTTTCTACATACAGATTCATTCTTACATAACTTTCAAACTACAGTTGTCCGGTGATCATATTAAACAGAAACAACTTGTTCCTTACCAAAGCATAAGTCTTTCCTTGGCACCTTTTAATCTCCTCCTCTCAAAATCTAGATCCCGCATTGTGGCATTTATCTCAAGCTCAAGAATAGAAACTTTATCCCATGCTTCTTCTCGAGCTTCCTGCTAACAACAGCAACAAATATTTTCAGTTTCACACAAAGAAACTTCACCACCAAAAAGAAAAATAAGTGCTAAAAAAATAAATAAAAATATAGAAGAGAATAGGGGGGATATTGAATTAGAAAGCTGAAGCAACTTATTAATTAGAATTTCTCAGTCTAGCAACATATAAATAAGATACTGTCATACTCTAAAGTCTCATGGAAATAAGTCATTAATAGTAACATCAATCGGTGGAAAAGCAGACATCATTAACAAACACCTTTATACAAAAACATTCTTGGAACATGAAATTCCGATATCTACCTTTTCACTGTCAAGCTCTTTGCTTAATCTTCTTGTTTCCTCTTCAAGTTCTTCTATTTTCTGCTCTATGAATTTGCATTTTCGATCAGCGAGATAGTAACCAAATCCAAAATATGAAAAGGGGACATAATACACACACAAAACCATATGATTACCTTTGTTTGATTTGCAGTGGTCAGCTTCTCCTCATACAATTCAGTTTTCAACTGGCGAACCTCATTATCAGACACAACCGTCTTTTGCCTAGTATCCTCCTACAACAAAATGGAACGAAGGCACAAACCTATTTATGAAATACACAAGTTATCGGCCATTGTAGGCTAAACATAAGCAAAACCATATCAGTTTGGACCTCAAGGTTTCAACTAACAAACACCTTTTCTCTTTCTAACTCCTACAACATACAGAAAGAATGACAACTTATAAGCTTCAAAAGCAAAGGGAGTACAGTTTTTTACTTTAGCGACAAAACCTTCAAATAGTAAAAAGTTTTTCATACTACTTAGACAAAGATTTAAAGGCATGCATAACAAGATAATAAGACAAACAACTTTGACCAAGCGCGTATCTAAAACTAGTTAAGGAGATGGATAGGCTAAACTTATTAATCACCTAAGCAGAGCAATGATATTGGAATATTTAACAGCACAATAGATTTATCAGAAGCAACACCATTTTTCCAAGGAAGTACAATGTGGACGTGATTAGATACAATAACAGATTCAGAAAAGAAGGTGAAAAAAGAAACAACCATTCTCTGCATACAAACACAAGAAAGTCAAATTACTACAGAAAAATTACATGAAAATCCAACACACAATTACTTAACCAGCACACAATAACCTCGGAAAATCCAGCTAATCAGCAAATCAATTTGAAACAAATAATAGGTATTATCAGAAATCAATTGCTAAACCCTAAACCAGCAAGCAGACGCCAAGGAGATGGCTGTGAAGTGCGAAACTGCGAACAGAGTATTAGTTACCGGCGGCGAGGTGGAAGGCGAGCGACGGCGATGAGAGAGGACGCGACACCGGCGAACAGAGAGAAGGCGAGTTCGGCGAACAGTGTAGATGCAGTTGATCCACATTTTTGCTATGGTATCCTGCAACTTCTCTCTTCCAGGGGTTCGCGCAGCCCCCGCAGCGACGGGTTTGACCACTGTAGCCCCCACCGCGTCGTTGTCATCGCCGAACACGCCTTCTCTCTGTTCGCCGGTGTCGCGTCCTCTCTCGTCGCCGTCGCTCGCCTTCCACCTCGCCGCCGGTAAGTAATACTCTGTTCGCAGTTTCGCACTTCACAGCCATCTCCTTGGCGTCTGCTTGCTGGTTTAGGGTTTAGCAATTGATTTATGATAATACCTGTTATTTGTTTCAAATTGATTTGCTGATTAGCTGGATTTTCCGAGGTTATTGTGTGCTGGTTAAGTAATTGTGTGCTGGATTTTCATGTAATTTTTCTGTAGTAATTTGACTTTCTTGTGTTTGTATGCAGAGAATGGTTGTTTCTTTTTTCACCTTCTTTTCTGAATCTGTTATTGTATCTAATCATGTCCACATTGTACTTCCTTGGAAAAATGGTGTTGCTTCTGATAAATCTATTGTGCTGTTAAATATTCCAATATCATTGCTCTGCTTAGGTGATTAATAAGTTTAGCCTATCCATCTCCTTAACTAGTTTTAGATACGCGCTTGGTCAAAGTTGTTTGTCTTATTATCTTGTTATGCATGCCTTTAAATCTTTGTCTAAGTAGTATGAAAAACTTTTTACTATTTGAAGGTTTTGTCGCTAAAGTAAAAAACTGTACTCCCTTTGCTTTTGAAGCTTATAAGCTGTCATTCTTTCTGTATGTTGTAGGAGTTAGAGAGAGAAAGGTGTTTGTTAGTTGAAACCTTAAGGTCCAAACTGGTATGGTTTTGCTTATGTTTAGCCTACAATGGCCGATAACTTGTGTATTTCATAAATAGGTTTGTGCCTTCGTTCCATTTTGTTGTAGGAGGATACTAGGCAAAAGATGGTTGTGTTTGATAATGAGGTTCGCCAGTTGAAAACTGAATTGCATGAGGAGAAGCTGACCACTGCAAATCAAACAAAGGTAATCATATGGTTTTGTGTGTGTATTATGTCCCATTTTCATATTTTGGATTTGGTTACTATCTCGCTGATCGAAAATGCAAATTCATAGAGCAGAAAATAGAAGAACTTGAAGAGGAAACAAGAAGATTAAGCAAAGAGCTTGACAGTGAAAAGGTAGAAATCGGAATTTCATGTTCCAAGAATGTTTTTGTATAAAGGTGTTTGTTTAATGATGTCTGCTTTCCACCGATTGCTGTTACTGTTAATGACTTATTTCCGTGAGACTTCAGAGTGACAGTATCTTATTTATATGTTGCTAGACTGAGAAATTCTAATTAATAAGTTGCTTCATCTTTCTAATTCAATATCCCCCCTATTCTCTTCTATCTTTTTATTTATTTATTTTTAGCTCTTATTTTTCTTTTTGGTGGTGAAGTTTCTTTATGTGAAACTGAAAATATTTGTTGCTGTTGTTAGCAGGAAGCTCGAGAAGAAGCATGGGATAAAGTTTCTATTCTTAAGCTTGAGATAAATGCCACAATGCAGGATCTAGATTTTGAGAGGAGGAGATTAAAAGGTGCCAAGGAAAGACTTATGCTTTGGTAAGGAACAAGTTGTTTCTGTTTAATATGATCACCGAACAACTGTAGTTTGAAAGTTATGTAAGAATGAATCTGTATGTAGAAAAAAATATTAGAGGACATCGAAGCATGGGCTACTTTACTTGAATATTGTAATTCTTTGGCTTGCTTTACAGTTTACATATAACATTTTTTCTTAAATTGGTGATTAAAATAGACAGGAGCGGGAATTCTATGACTTCTTAATTAGAATTATCACTAGTGTGTATATTATGGTTATGTGAACATTACTATCATAGATTCTGAATGGATTTTAGCTATCCTGAAAATATGAAGAATAAAGGATGTATAAACATCTAAAAGAATATGAAAGCAATTAGCAAAGCAATTGAGCCTAAATAAAAGTAGGACCACGGCTGAATAGTTTTTGTTGTATTTATTAGAATGGACTACTCAACAATGTCATTGCAGTAAAAATTGCAGATCCTAGTATTCATCTGTTGGATATGTCATTCATGCTAAGTTAATCAGCTTTGTTTAGGAGTCCATGTTGGTTAACATGCTGCAGCGATGCACTGTTTGTATTAAATGCTGATTGGCACTTTAACTTTATGAGGCAACATCTACACCTGCATTATGCTTTGATTTTGCCACTGAAGCTCATTGATGTCATGCAGGGAAATACAACTACATGCATTTTATTCCACTACTGAGGAGATGCAAGTACTCTTTGCTAAGCAACAGGAGCAATTAAAGGCTATGCAGAGAACTCTTGAAAACGAAGAGAATTACGAGAATACTTCTGTAGATATGGATGGAGTGATCGGTGGAACCCCTGGAAGAGAGAGAAGAGTCAGGATACTATAGCAAAAATGCTACAAAGGCAGGATGAACTGCATCTACACTGAAGCATAACAGAGATCAAGTAAAAACCTCAAGCAATGAAGCTAGTGTCACTGAGAAGCACGACTGTGAGGTGAGAAGTCAAGAATGCCAAAATACACAAGAGTTCACCAGTGCAGATCATGACCATGATGTAAGAGGTGGCTTTAGTTCTGATATTGATGGTGCTGGCACAACAGCTATGATGGATGGAGGCACTGGCGGTACTGAGGATCCCATTACAAAGCTAGACCGAATGAGGAAGATGACACCTCTACTGAAGAAGATAAGAGTTAAAATATATTTTTAGTTATTTTAACTGTCAAAATACTGAAAAGATTCTTGTCAAGAGTTAATACTACATACTCTTAAACAAAACACCACCACTTAAACTCGCAGTCTATACAATGAATGTTGCTGCTTTAAATTCTTGTCAAGAGATGTGTTGGTATTCATCATTCCCTTAAGGTTAGTCTCTATTTGTTCTTTGAAAGGTGTACTGAAAAATTTGTTTGGTTTCTATTTTTTAACAGGAGTTTAGGATCGCACGATCTTCTAGTCACCAGATAGCGCATGGTAACACTACTATGTTCATACTGCAGGATATAGATTGCATTCATACTAAAGGTAAATTCATTTTAATACACCAAAATTTTGCTTTCTGGAATAGGAAATTTACTGGAATTATCAGTGATTCATCTTCCTTTTTTTAATTAAAAAAATCAAACAGGTTGTAATACTAGTTCTCGATGTTCATGCAGCTATTGCAAAAGATCCTCAGCACTTCCGACAGATTGTTGTTTTTCTGGTGGACAAATTTCGGATAGACAATTCTCTGTTGGAGAACTATGCTTTTTCCTTGTTCCAAAATTTTATCTTTATTTATGCAGTTTCACTAAAATATTGTATTTGCTTATATTTTTACCTTTAGTTATTAAATTCTATTTTTTAATGCTCTAGATGAGGTGCTTTGATAATTCGCTGACTTTGTGTTCTCTTGAATGCTGAGAGAGCCTATCATGAACTTTCTACAATACTAGAAGCAACCATTCCACCTTTCAACATGATTTAACTAGACCAGAATTCTAACAAGAATTAATACAATGCATGTATTACTGCCAATGAGAATAGAATGTTCATGGGATGTTTCAAAGATCCCCTTGATCTCCCTAATTCCAAAGTTTCAATTTACTCAAGTGATGGCCTCAACTTCCCTAATACCTTCTTAGGCTAGTTTCAACCTTGGTTAGCTTTTACAAATGGGAGTAATTTCTTGACAAAGATTATCCACTACCATTGGAAAAAAAAAACAGCATCATGAATATATCATATAAAGAATATCTTTCCCCATGGATTTTATACATTTTTACTGATTTCCAACTCAACAGTGTTGAACATGAGAATTACACATTGGAATTATACCATGTGTTTTATGAACTATGAAAATAGGATCAACTCAACAAATCTGAAATACGGGTACACAATAACTTTGCCTTAAACGCAAAATAATCTACTTATCTCACAGGGTTTGTAGATTGTGTAGTCTGGATATGTCATCTAGCAAGAAGCCCTTTAGATCTTGATTGTCAAGACCACTGTTCATCAACAGAAACAACATGAAATAACAAATAATATTGAGATTAAATATTCATTTTGAGTTTTCAACATGAACATAATGGCATCATGCCCTAGTGGTACAAACTTCTTTGTCAAGTGCAGAGTGGAGTTGATATGGACGTTCAAAAATGGAACATAGAAAGGGATGTTTTCATAAACCAAAGCAAAGCAAAGCAAACCAAAACTTAAACTTCCCAAATGATTTAGGAAAACATTGTCTGAAAACCAAAATAAATTAACAGGATCTGATTGTAAGTTTTGTGTGGGCAGAGACACCTATAACCATTGGCTTCTAATTTGTTACTTAAGGAGCTATGTGGTAAAGGGGAAAAAAAGAAATGATATTTGGTTTTGTAACAAAAAAGAAAAGACTGCATGGAATAAGCAGGTAACCATTAAGCTAAGATGCCACTAAATGGTCTGTACAACAAAATGTATAATAAAAACCTAAGAATAAGGATAATAAGAAATTACAGTCCATCAATGAGCCATTTGCTGCTACTCTTGTTTAGCTGGCAGTCTGCTCCAATCCATGGATGTTGTTGAGGAACACAAGGATCACCATTCCACCCATACCTGGAAGGAAGCCCCAAAGCCTTCTTTAATGTTTGTAAAGCCTTAACTAGAATAAAAGAACAATGATCAACTAGCAAAACTTTAAAAGACTTGATTCACCATAAACTAAATTCACGATTATTATTTATTAATAGTGCATAAAATTGGAGAAAAATGAATGAAATAGCATCATAAAGAAATACTAAGCTTGAACATTTCCTGACAAGCAGATACCCAAAGAATGACAATAGCAATATAGGAACACTAGGATGAGAAAGATACTAAAATAAATTATTGACAATGTGTCTTATATTAGGAAGTACCAGTACGTAGGACCTAAACCAATTCCATGCTGCAATCTGAATTAGTAAAACACCCAAAAAATTGAATGACTTCAGATTTATTGATTAA